>NC_137936.1:5545452-6821702 GCF_963969265.1 Rhamphochromis sp. 'chilingali' | reverse complement strand
TCAGTGTTACTTCAATCAGCTCTGAGTTCAATCACCCTCAGTCCATGTGAGTAGAGAAAGAACACCATTATCAATGGCGCTACAATACCAAGATTCACCATAGCATTTATTAAGTATTTTTATCCAGTCATGGCAGAAATAATCTATGAGTTTGACAGAAAATAATCTACTTTAGTGTTCCCCAGTATAACCATTTACAACTTCATCTAATATCAGCCTTCACTGATAGATGATGCCTCCTATCTGTATAGCACAGCCATAAATACCAAGAGTTAAATAATAGTATCAAATTTAACAACAAAAAATAAAATAAAAAACAGGACAGGCAATATTTTAGTATAGTTTTCGGAGGATGGGCCATTTTCCATAAGGAATACAGATCATGTTGGGACCGAATAACCCACTATGAAGAGATCCAAACAGACCCAGACAGGATGAACTGGCAAATAACAGTCCAACTGGATGTGGAGCTGATCTGGTTTGAATCTCTAATCCTTATCTGTTTTAGGACTCAGTACTCTGACCTGTTTGCTGAGCCAGAAAAGCTGAGATTCCATCATCTGAGGGTTAACATACTCAGAGGTGATAACAGTGATTCCTGGAAGAGGCTGGAGGTACATTTTCATCTCATTTTAGCTATTTTGCTTTCTTTTTGTATCTATTCTAGTTCCATTTGTTTGATAATGTTCTGCATCTTTTGTAGGCATCGGGTTTATTACTCTTTTCTTCTCAATTAATATTTATTGTATAGTTAGATGTTTTGTATCTGTATGTAATATCTTTCTTTCTGTTGGTTGACATTTTGCATCCCTATGTTACTCATGGTTATTATGCACGTCATTTAGCAGTCAATTTATGTCTTTGTATATCTTTTTGTGCATATTTTTCATTCTCTATAGTAATTTGGAACAGTTTTGCATCATTTTGTTTTCATTTCTCCTTTGTAATGTGTGTGCATCTCTGGCAAGTCTAAACCACTTTGTATCTTCTTGGTCATTTGGTCTGAATCTGTAGTTGCATTATTATGTAGGTACTTGGCATTTCTTTAAGGTCATTTTTCATCCTTCTATAGTCCAGTTACATCTTTACAATAATTTTTTAATATATAGTTATTGTCATTTGGCATCCCTCTGTAATCATCTGTTATCTCCTTTGTAGTTATTTTGTATCTCATTTTGATGTCTAGTTGCTTTATTTCTCTCGGCAGTCATTTCCCAACTGTTTATAATTGTTTTGCATTTCTTTGGATTAGCTTTGCACCTAGGTGGCCCTCTGTACTTGTTCTGTGTTTTGTAATCATTTGGTTAACTTTCCAACAAAAAACCTTGAGTCTAAGCATAGGCTCTGTGCCTGTCAAGTGCTTGAAGTAATCCTTAAAAAGTACAGAGTTCTTGTAACAAGAGATATTTACCTCTGCTTTCTGTTGTAGCTCCTCAGTGGGCGACTCTGTTTCCCTGATAACTACTGCTTTTGTCACCAGCATGTCAGGATGCTGCTGCTTTGCCTCTTGGATTGCCATGGCAAGTGCCTGGGGACATAAAAACCATCAACGCGTGTGTCGTAACCCTCTCATCCGAACATTGCTTTGCGAGGGTTTCTGTGAACAGTGTCTCTCACCTGATGTTGGTCCACATCATCATCTCCTGTGATTATAATCCTCTTCTCGATCCTGGTCTCTGAGTAGCCTCCTTTCACAGTCTGTTGAATAAAGAAAGAATGAAATTTAATGAATCATATAAAATGACACACAAGAAAAAGCAGCAGTGTGTTGTTATTGTAGTCTATTTTATCCATGTCCTCCTTCCAATTTACACAGATCCATTCAGTTTATTTAGTGTGAGACTTTTTTAACTGTTAAGTGATATGAAACTGGTGTCCTGTAAAACTAAATGTGTCTTTATGCACTAAAAGTCTTGATAACGTAGAAACACACTGAATCATGTTGTCTAACAGTAATTCAGTCCTAATAGAGCTGCAGGGAATAATGATTTGTATTATTAGTATTCATGTAAAGCCTATCAGAGTCGATCACCTTATCAAAATATATTGTTAACATATTAATTACAGTTTCCTGTTATTAATTAAGAAGTTAAGAAGTTAGGAAAATAAAATCTATTTGATCTTCCACTCCAATGCATCTATAAGGACGGGTAACGCAGACAAAGATGTGATGGCGCTGACCTAATGCTTCGGCCATCAAACTGTAACCATAGGAACTCATGAAGTGTTACCTTGGTAACTTGTGTCGTGGTTGCTGAGGTAACGTTCTCAGCAGTGATGGTCAGCGGGGACACAACAGACTCTCTCCCCTGGGTGCTGGCTTTTACCTGCAGCACAGTCATTAGAGAGCAGTTATACACAAATAGACGAAGCTAACAGCAAAAACATGCTCGGACACAACGTGTACCGCTCTGCCAGCCTTGGGGGGTCTCGGCCTCCTGGGATCTAAATCAAAGATCTGAAATCTGTTAACTGTTATCAGAGTTTCTGTGCACCACATGCCCTGGTCAACAAAACTCTCTTTATCAGCTGTTGGTAATAATACAAGCCACTGACAATGCTGATGTGTGCAGCAACAATTTGCTTTCTCTGCGTTATAAAAAAAAACTTCACTAACAGCTGATCTTGTAATGATTTCCCATAGAAGTACATTCTTTGTAACTTTGCGCCTAATAAACCAGTGAGTCTCATCATAGTGGACTGTGCATAACAACAAAAATCAGCTCCACTGTCTTGAATGACAGTTGGCAACAGCAGTCCTTGTTCTGCTCTGCAACGCCGCTGCACCTGCTGCAGGTACTCCAGCAATTAGATTTCCAGAGCAGAACTTAAAGTTGCTAGCTGTAGCCACACCGGTAAGAAAGCGCGAGATGGGATGTGTCAGTGGTAACCGATTAGCAACAACTGAACTTTCAAAATAAGAGCCAGAAAATTCGTCACTAGTACACTGATCACATTTTTCACACCAATGAACAAAAAGATTGCACAATATGCTTGCAGGGCTTGTAAAGACAAGGGGACGATGAACACAACTGTTAGTTCTATTAATGTACTCTAATGTTTCGTTTCATCACATCAAGTGAGACATGCTGATTGGTCATACAGCCTTGAGCAGTTGTTTTAGTACTTGGCCACATATTTAAAACATCAAGCAAAACTCTAAGTTTAGCATTTTCAGGACTTTGACTTGGACAGAAATATAATGAGCATCAAGAAAAAACAGCTATCACTGCTGGTAGAATGTAAATGTTGGAATCAACAGACTATATTACAAAGAAACACGTGAAGATATCTGAATGTGGTCCTGCAAACAGCTGCCTCGTGTAACATTATTCATTTCTACAGTCATTCAACAGGATATGAAAGTTCAACGCAAGAAGAGAGGAAATCAGTGGACAAATCGCTAGGGTTTCTCACTGTGGACACACACACACACACACACACACACACACACACACACACACACACACATACACACACACACACACACACACACGTACTGTCCCTTTGCTCCTCATCAAAGATACTTACAGGAGAGCCATTTTCTTTGACGGCAGCAGGAGCCTCCTGTGGACTGACGACTCCATAGTTCTGAAAAAGAGGAAATGGCCCTTATTAACAGTCTTTAATGAGCTTTTTAAATACAATCTGTGATTAGTGCAAAGAAGCATTAGTGCATATTTAAAATAGAATAGTGTGGTTTTGTTCTCTGCTAATTGTAGTGGATTTAACATTGCACTTTGAGGAGTTTGATTTTACTTCCTTTTTCATAGAGTTTACATTTCAATTTTTCACATTTACATTTTGAACCACCCCTGTTATAGAGACAACATATATATGATGAAATGAGGCCGTTCATTCTGACACACTACAGCAGGAACATAATGGTCATATTCAAAAACCTGAATTAAGGCTGCTCCTCAGTTAATGACAATGCCAGGGCTGGACCTCCACAACAGACATTTTGGCATGTCAAACAGGACAAGCGGCTATAAACAACATAATGAGCACCGTCGCTGAGCTGCTTCATGGTGTCACTGCTGTTTGGACAATTTATTCTAATTTGTTTCATCTGTTTTTCCTGTCGAGTCAAAAAGACCTGCTGTTAATGCTGCCTTACTGTCTTTATTTATTTATGTCATTAGATACAGTGAAAGCGATCTAAAGCACATCACACATGTCTGCTGGTGAAGTTCTGCTGTTTATCTCTGTTTATCTCTACACTGACTCGTTAAAAAGTCTCACTTTAAAGAAAGTGATGAGGACTGATTTACTGCTCCATCAAATCCAAGTCAACAGTGTTTGTGCTGACAGCATCCATTTCATCATGGATATATACAAGGTAATATATAGAAATAAGAACACCAACCTCTGTACACCCCTGTACTCAAACAGTACATATGGATACAGTAAAGGTAATATAAGTACAGCAGTGTGCTCAGAAACAAGTATTGCTTTGGCATTTTAGCAAGAATAACTATTTTGTGCAGGACTTTTGTATAAAAGGTGAAGTTTTTCACTCTTCTATGCAAAATCAGATATTTGAGGGATTTTATTAAATGTATTAAATGTACAATGGTTCAATGGGACTTCAAAGTGAGCTTTTCACGAGCCTTCATTCTTCATTCGAGGGCATCTCTTGGTAGAATTGCTAGTGCGTTCAAGATTATTGTCTCACTGAAAGGTCTCGTTCCTTTTTAAGGTCAGCTCAGGTAAATTACAATGTCTTCCAGCAGACATGAATCAGCTAGCAGCTAAATGCTAGCTGCCCAGTCCTTGATGTCACCAAAGTGACGATATTTTCTATCACCATATTTGGATGGCATGAGAAGCAAGTGGTTAAATAAAAACTGAAATTTGATTCATTTATCCAGCAGATTGTTCAAAAAGAACAGCAAACACATTTTTCCCGGGAACCTCCCAGTCGCGTCGAATAATTCTTTGTGCCGCAGAAAGTGCTAGAAACATTCCTCAGAGATTTACATGCCAGCATCATCCAGTAGCTGCATGTCCTTGACTTCCTGTTCCACCACATCGCGAAGGTGTTCCATGGGATTGAGATCATGTGACTGTGGAGGGCATTTGAGTACAACAGACTCATGATGAAGTCATGTTGGTGTGCATGGTGCACTATCCTGCTGAAATGCAGCCATGCATGGCCAGCAAAAATACTCCGGTAGCCATCACACCACCAGCAGCAACTATACATACAAGGCAGGCTGTATCCATGCTTTCGTGTGGTTTACACTCAATTATGACCCTGCCATGCAAATGTTGCAGACCTGCAGACCAGCAACACTCTTCCAGTTTTTCCAGTGTCCAGTTTTAGTGAGCCTTTAGAAAATGTAGTTTCCTGTTGTTAGCCGGTTAGAGTGGCGCTTGGTGTGATCTTCTTCAAGGTTTGATGTGTTGTGCATTCAGAGACGCACTTCTGCACACCTTGCTTTGAAGGACTTTGTGTAGAGAACTGCCGTTTATTGGATAGTTACTCTCTTTTGGACCTTTCCCGGTAAACCCAAAGGATGGTGGTGCAGGAAAATCTAAGCAGATCAATAGTTTCTGAAATACTCAACAACCATGCCACATTCAGAGTCACTTAAATTACTAGACAGTCAAGATGCTAACCTTGTCAAATTTGTAGTTGCTGCTACGTAATTGGCTGATTATTTTTATTATTATGCATCAGCAAGCAGTGGAAAAGGTGTACCTATTAAAGTGTGAGTGTATATACACCCTGTTTGTAACAGCAGACTCATAAAAAGAGTTTACTCAGAAAACAGTCTCCTCTTTGGTGTAATTTACTGGAATGGAAGTATAACCCACCAGCAGGAATTTTTTTTACGCTTAAATAATTCATTTATATATATTTTAAATCTTTTTATATCCCTAATGAGACTCATGGGCACCCACAATTAACCAATTTCTCTAGATTTTGTCATTATGGCACTTCAGTAGCAGAGAGAACGTCAGATTAGATAAGCTTAGTCACATCAAGGTTTAGTAATTGGTACTAAACTGGAATGTGAGATTTACTTTTTGATGGTGTCCTAACTATAGCTTTATATCCAAAGTTTTGCATTTGACTGATTTGTTTTTATTCCTTTAAAATTGTTTTTGTGTGTCATTCATTTCCATTATTGTTCTGCTTTAAAGAGGCTGCTGGTGTATTTTCATAACTATACGTGATGAATTGTTTGTGAAAGCAAAATAAATTGTCCTACAGTGTGGGTGCTTTGCAGACAGCTGGAACGGAGCAGCTGCTGAGCCTTTGTGCTTTTGTTTAGAACCCAAGCTCAACAGACAAAGCATGTCTCCCTCTGCTGGCTGTGCAGTGTCACTGCTGAGGATCTGTGTCTGCCCACGAATGACGTCAGTTTGCCTGAGAAGCATACATGCACACTCTGTACTGTGGCTTTCTCTGACATCTTTGAAAATGTAACTCAACGCTGATGTGGCACTTCAAAGGCACCCTCTCTACATCATCGCCTGAGTTCATCCACACTATTAGCTGAATGGCTAAAGAGCCCAGCGATGATTACATTTTAATAAGGCTCCTGTGGGACAGCCAGCCGGCACTCAAATCTCTGCCTCCAGAGATGAATGGGATTCGCACCTGCTTTCATCATCCTCATTAATACACTGTCAATACTTTAATCACTTCATAATGATGCTATTATTCCATCCGTGTCTGGGGAATATGGCCATCATGTCACTGCAGCTCAAAGAAGACGCTTTTTCCTCTAATCAAGCTCTGTACAAATAAGAAATTCTTAATCGCGAGTCACTTTGATGGCGACTGTTGGAACTGATCCTCATTTCCTCTTTCTGCCAGTCCCGTAGCCCTAATTCTTTAGCACTCACCTATAAGTATTTAAAGTACTCATCATATTCAACCCAACATTTCCTAAAGAAGTTAAAAAAAGTAAATACTTTGTCAATTTGGGAAAACAGATCTTCATCTTGTTGATGAGTTAGAGGAATAGATAGCAAGCCAAGCTCAGTCTAGAGCTTTCAGGCACATCCAAAGCCCAGTATCTAACATGTTATAAGTTAAAGCTGTGCAAATAAATACGTGTAAAGCCAACAGCACCTTCCATGCTGAGTGGCATGGAGGTTCTTGTAAAAAAAAAAAACAAAACCTAAAATTGTACATTTTAAAGCAAAGATTAATTTTTACACTTTAGAGGTGCAGGTCGGTGGATTATGCTGCTTTGTACACAGTCAGGACTAGGGATGGGTATCGAACACCGGTTCTTGTTGAGAACCGGTTCCCACTGTTTCAATTCCTTGGAATTGTTTGTCATTTTTGCAAACGATTCCCTTATCGATTCCAGTCGCCCCGAATGACGTCACCACGTTGCGGAGCGTCATTTACCTGGCAGGAAACATGGCGGCTCAAACGCTCACACGCACACACCTCACACAGACTATAGTGCTGTTGTTTCTACTGCTTTTGCGTTCGGTTTACCTGTGAAGAGACATTAACGACGCTGGCGTGGGCTTCCGATCCATTTGTGTGCGTCTCCGTCTTGCTGTCAGCTCTTTTCAGCTTGTTGGCCACACTCACCGTGTTGGGGTCTTTCTTTGCCACGGGAGGCTGCATCAAACACAAACAGTACAATACAGTCAAAGAGCAGCAAGCGATTTGCTCACAGCAAGTCGCCTGAAGACTTCAGACCCATTCTTGTAAGCAGCATATTAAACAAAAGAAAGCAACCGAGCGATGTTAACTTATAGGAACAAACTGTGAAATGCATTTTTATTAGTCTGGATGACAACGTGCAAGAGGTGCAATAAATTCAAAGAAACACCAACAAAAATAAAATGGGTGAATTACAATTAATACATAAGAATGAGTAGAACAAAAACTGAACACAATAAGGAATCAACAAAATTTAAGGAACACATCATGGTCCAAAAATAAATAAAAAATACAGCAGGGGGCTACTGAAGTCCAGCCAGGCAGGGTGAAGCCAGTGGGTGATGATGGCGATGAATACGTATAAATGCGTTCATCTGTCTACCTCATGATGCATTCCCTCCTCAGGAAGCCTCTCCTCTATGGGAGACTTGTCCCGGGAGCCCATTAGACGGGCAGAGTAGAACCTGGAGGTCTCCTCAAAGTCCTCCCGGCCCACCTCTGGCTGTCGCTCCCTCTCTCCCAGTTCGGGCACACCCTTAGAAAAGTCCTCGAGGCCCGAGTGGAGGTCAGTGATGACAGTGAAGTCGACCTCGGCCTCCAGGCTGGACGTGGAGCTGACCGTCATGCTGGAACACTTGCGTTCGATGCCCAGGTTGGTTTCCTTCATGCATGCCACGGTGTCTCGTTCCTGCTCCTCCTCCGAGGCTATGCTCTGCTGAGGCCTCCTCTCCCCAAACTCCTTCTGGTGCAGGTACAGACACAGGATCAAAACTCTGGCATCGCACAGCTACAGTGTTTTGAATGGAGATGGCAAGAAATGGGAATCATCGATGTTATAGAAGCAACTTGCTACTCAAGCTAGCCATTATCCATTAGTTTGCAAAGTCCTGTTGAAGACCCTGAGAGGAAAGTTTTTTGCCACTGCATCCTTGACGTTTTGACAGTGAATGTGATGAGGGCTGGACCTAACTCCAAAAAAAAACCAACCCGGCTTCAGACATAGTGGTGTGCATATTCCATCTAGCTCCAACTACCTAGCTACCTAATAAACTAGCTACAATATGTTTCCTTAAACAGCTAGCTTACTAACATTAGCAATGCAACAGCTAGTCTTCTGCTAATATAAACACACGACTTTTCTTGTATCCAAAGCTCTGACAATCCACTTACAGACTCACTCTTGTTTTGGTAAAAGTAGCAACTTGAACGTCACATACATTGATAACAGGTAGTAAAAGCTGCAGTCAGCTACGAGACATGCATCGAGGGAGGAAAAGAGAAAAATGGACAGAGGATATGAAGGGTGGGTTCAAATACAAATGAATAACCTTGAAGTCAGCAAATGGCTCTTCATATATAGCAGGAGTAGAGACAGGCTCCTGCAGAGGGAAGCAGAGGAAAGAGCAGAGAGAGGATCTCAGGGTTAGCACAAGCTGGAATGGAGTGTGGACTGACTGACACAGCAGTGATTGACTGGGGTCTGAAGATATGAGCCCAGTGGGGTTCTGTGCACAAAATATTGCAGCGTAAACCTAAACTGGGATCCTGAAGGGTCCAAATGTAAATACAAAACACAAACACACTAGTAAGTTTGTGCTATTAACTCAAACCCAAGTTTAGGTGAGAAATTCAGCCAGACCCAATTCAAGCCCGCTGGTTCTGACCAGTCAGATCCAGTCAGGTTCAGAATGGATACCAGCACAAATTTCAAGGACTGCTCTACAGTGACAAAAGCAAACAGCAGTAGAAGTTTAGAGGACAGAAAAGCAACCACGATATCTACAGCCATTTGTTGTAGTTAGCAGAGGCAGGGCAAGAAAATCATGCACTTTGTATAACGAGCAGGTTTCTGGTAGTAAGAGCAGCCACTCATCCACTAACTGAGAAAGTGTTGCAATGGTTCACCGTGAATTTAAACACAAATACAGTCAAATGATGTTGTTACATTTCTGATTAAATTTTTTTTTTTAAAAAAGGTGCCGTGATGCATTTCAAAACCTGTCAAAATGACTGGGAGAGTGGGTCCACGTGTTTGGAGGAGCACCTTAATATTTTCCCAGCCCCCCCCCCCCTCTCCCACTTCAATCAGATCTTAATGTGATTGTCACTCGCCAGTGAGGTCTGTTCGCACACTGAGAGCTACGCAACACCTCTCTCCTCATGCCTGTTTAATCCAATATATGCAAGAGCTTGACTCAGATGAAAAGGTGGGGAATGATGAAAGCTGTCATGTCTATTCACTCCAAATTCCTTTCATTCCGGTGCCAAACACGTGCAAGCTCCCAATGATACCAACAGTGAAATGAAAGCAGCAAATCTGACTGTGTCAGGCACTGAGCTGTGGTGTCTGTTTGCTTGCTGCCTGCTGGGCTTTCACAGTTGGAGGAACTGGTGTGTTTAGAACACCGCTGGGCTTTCAATCCAGGTGAGGGTAAATGGAAATAATGCAACGCATGATTTCTGATTTATTACCACCCATGTGACGGATCCAGCGACAGTTTGTAAATTCTGAGTAGTTTTTTTTAAGGGTTATCAGTTTGATGTGGTTCCTCAATCTTTTGCGCACAAACCAATTCTATACTCCATTTATCTCTAATTTTGGAAGATATTAGCTCTCTAACAAAGTAATGGATGACAGTACACCCCCACCCTCTCCTTTCACAAATGAGTGATTTAATTTCTAACGTTCATATGCAATAAATCGCTTATTTTGTATTTCCAGCTTGGAAATGACATGGAGATGAGGATAAATCATCGGAGCGGCGGTAATATGTGAGTCTGCCGCCCTCTGACAGAGAACAATGTGAGCTGGGAGGAAATTTCAGGTTCAGCAGCTGAAAAAGATGAACCAAAACACCGAAACATGACTCTTTTTTTTTTGCGTGTGTGTGTGTTTAAACTTTCACAGCCAGTGTTGAGCTGTACAGATTTGCCAGACAGTGTGGTGCATGTCAAAAGGCAATGGGAGGGGGGGATAAACTGGACTGCCTTATGGGAAAATGTCCACACTTTTTGACTGCCACAAGACAGAGCAGAGGTACGGCTCCGCCTGCTCTTCATGCAGGCACGAACAAGGCAAGATGGATGAGTGTTTCAAGTCATTGAAAACGTAGAAAAAAGAATAATGGCGTGCTCATGCTGAAGTCTGTCTGAAGCTCATGCTTTGTTTCCAATGACTGAATAGCAGATGCCAAGAGGAGTTACCGAGTGTCTCTTTTTGGCCGCGTCCAGGCTCGGCTCCCTGCTGGCGTTTCTGCTGTTCCGGAGTATTAGCACGGACTCTCTCGCCTTCTGTGTTTTCACCGGCGGCGCTGGAGGGGCCATTTTGGGAAGCCCCGAAACCTTTGAGCTGAACGACTGGCTCTCCGCGAACACTCTACCACACTGAAAGCTATCGTCTGGATGCTCGATTTTAGCAACGCCCTCCAGATCTGACGCGAACGCTGGATGAAAGTTGGAACCGTCGGTCCAGCTGAGGTCTGAGGATCCCTCCGGAGAGCCAACCGACCACCGGTATTCTCTTCTGATCCCCCGTCTTGGATCGTCCTGTCCCGTATGGTCCCTTTCGTCCTTGGACGTGACGCTCTTCGAACGCTCCGGCTTGAGAGGAACAATCCTGGTTATTTCCGACTGGTAGCTGCTGCCTGACAGTCGGTGGAGAGACGTCCTCTGACCTCTGTCGCCCAAGAAACCCTCAACATCCTCTCCTCCAGAGCTACTGACCTTCCGTTCATGTGTCCTGACCTGTCGTAGTTTAACCTCTGCTAACTCTTTGTTGTCAATGAAGCCTTTCCCTCGCATCTTCAGCACACACTCTCCTTTAGACCCTGAGAATGAGCTATCATGCTCTATTTTTCCAGGTCCATTCACTGAGCCTAAATCGACATCTGCTGTCCCAACAAGGCTCACTTTTTTCTTTACCTGCTCTGCTCCTTGGGTGGAGACCTCCCTGCTTTCTCCAACTAATTTACCCTCTTGTTTGCCGTCTTTATAGACCCTGACCAGCTGATCCTTTTCTAAACCCTGATCATCTTTCATCGTTGCGACTGGGGGCGACTCGCAATGATTTCCTCTCTTCGGTGCTGTTTCTGAGTTGTTGTCTGAGTCCGAGCCCTCGTTTTCGTCTTCGGTGGAATCGCTTCCTCCTTTCCTGTAGACGAGCTCTGTGGGCATTCCCAGGTTTAAGCTCTGGGGTCTCCTCTTTTTCCTCGGTTTAGAAGCCGTGCGCTCCTTCATGTGCCGCAAGCCCGGGGCTGCATCGCTGTTCGCCTCAGGGTCTGAGGCTCGAGCTGGTTTGCTTTGAGATTTGTCTTGAAACGAGTCGGCATTCTCGGATAATTGGATCACAAAACGTCGAGGCTCAGAGCATACATCTGCCTCTCTGGACGATTTTGTTGATGGAAACTCATCAATATGGCTTTTCATTTCTTTTCTGTCATACCCTGCTACCTCCTTATGCATCATCTTGCTAACGTCTATCTCTTTTTCCAGACCCTTTTTCTCCCATGAGGAATCAGGTGTGAGAGATTTGTTCTTTTCTTCAGCCTTCCAGTCATGGTCTTGTTGATAAGGTTCTTGTTTTTCAATCAATACCCACTCCTCAGAGCCCTACATGTTGGTATAGATTAAACACAGTTAGACAAGCACAGCTACTGCAAACAATCAAATCTAGACAAGGACTTCAATCCAAGAAAAGGGCCCAAAATGTACATATTGGAGTTATAGTGAACATTGGTATTACCTATTCAATATGCATTTCTTTAAAACGGTAAACAAATCACCACCCGAGTACCATGGGCAGACCTTTGTGCTGAATCGGGTCAGCCGGTCTTGACATTTATTTAACCCAAAAACAGTCATTGAAATTGCGCTGAGTTTAATTTGATTTAGTCTAAATTTAGTCCAAAATGGATCTCCCATTGGGATCACATGTAACCCTGATAGACTCACATCAGACACTGCAGAAACCTGTTGAAAAGATGTAAAGTAATAACAATAATATTCATTTAAAAAGACAAACTTATCAGATGTTGCTACAAATTGTCTTTCAGGCTGTTGAAAAGCCTCATCTTTTGATATACTCCCACTAAATCTACAAAACATCACATTTATTAGCTGAATAAACGAGTTTAGTCGTTTTTTTTTATGTTTAACAACTAATTCTGGGCCAATTTAGACTTTTTTCAAAGGAGTAAAAAAATGGCTGACTGAGGGACTTTGGAGGAATTTAACATAAACAAGGCCGTTTTTAGAAGTGTGGCAATAATTAAAAATAAAACTTTATGAAACACAAAACTCTAGTGAGTGTAGCATAAAACACCCGCACCATAGCTTGGATACAATAACTTCTAAAGGCTCAGTGCCTTTGCTAAGTCTAAGTCAGACTAGGATAGTTGAATAGGGCAAACAAAGTATCCTCACTGCTTTATATTGCCAGTGAGTCATTACAGACTCTAACAACTCACCATGATAGCATTAGTACAAAATATAAGCCCTTCTTTCCTTTTTGAGTGCCACTAGTCAGAGCAGGTGTTGCTGATTGTTACCAGGGCAACATCAGTAAGAGGCTCGAGTCCGACAGGGGGTCGTTTTTTGTGGCTGTAAATGACTCGGTATTTATTTTTCTGAAACAGTCAAACTTACAATAGACTAACTGTGAGTAAAATGAAGACACATCTAACTCTACAGACTAGTCTAATGTTTCTTTGTGGACTGCTCCTCAGTCCTGCTCTGTGTTTTAGGGCACAATGTTTAGGCGCTATTACAGTCCAGACAGTATAAAGGATAGATGTAGCAACCGTGATGTTGGTTGGCAAAGTCCAGTTAGGAAGACTCAAGATGAGCTTTTCCACCATTGCCATCTTGACAAAAATGGGGCAGAGCTGACTGAGAAACCGCACGCTCGTTGCCTGTTGACTTGAGATTGACAGCTCGTTATGCAATGAGCATGCGGTCTCATACTACAGGTACTTTTTTTATTTCTAAAGGACCGCAAGTCTTTCTGCAGCTACAACTATCATAATCCAGCAGCCTTCAGATAGAATCCAGCTTTAAGGTGCTCCTGCTTTGGCTTTATGCATATCAATTGTAACAGACATTATTATTGAAACTACTTTTTTTGTCATACGTCATAGCAAAGTCATCTTTTCAGCAAGTTTTTGCTGGGTGGGGAAAGACAGCAGTACATAATAGGAATTGCACTGCACCATGCCAATGCTACAAACAGTAAACTGCTTAGTGAAAGAGAAAGAGTGAGAGATGTGCAACCTCGGGTGAAGTCACCAGAGTCTTCTGGACGAAACCCTCAACAGACAGGCTGTTAACAGGTTCCTTTCCCATTGCCCGGCCCACCGACTGACCGAGACGAGGCAGAAAAGAGGGTTTAAAAGAGAGAAGGAAGAACAGCCATTAGAGCAATTCTGTGAGACACAACTTCAAGCAAAAGGCAGAAAGAATCAGTGTTAACAGGATACAAGCGAGTTGTTCTAGCAGAAACTTTTTAATGAACTTCAAACTAAAATCATGCAGCTCCATGTACCTGACAGCCACCAAATCCACATAAGCAAATCTGGAGGCATTTGCAATGCAAAAAGATTTTTTTTTTTATTCTGCAACAACATCAAAGAGCTGAGTTTCACTAAATCTCTTGGAAACAGTAAAGAGCAGCAAGACTTTCCCAGCTTTCGAATGTCACTCAAACAGAAACAACCCCGACCTCTGGAATGAAGCACACAGCAGATTACATTTTCTGCCACAGACAACATTTGACATTCTGTGGTTATAATCTGATTGTGGCAGACAGCAGATGAGAGATTGTCTGAAGGCAACTTAGGCACCAGCAAACACTATCCTATCTGAAGAGGCCAATCTCATCTTTAAAAGCCCTATTACCACAATACCATGAAAGCTTGAGAGATTTTGTGATCTAGCATAAAGAAAACGATCTAACTGTTAGGCAATCAGGGGAGAAAAAAACGACTGATGATTAGTTCTCGAGTGCCTCGCATTGAGAAAATCTCAAAAACATCTCGGATCTAATCTCTTCAAGATGTTTCCTTGTGTGCTACTTGTCAGTCATCTTCAAGCACCTCGGAGATATTTAGAGAATTATCCTGGTATTCCAGAGAAAAGGTAGAAAGCAATTCATTACACGGCTGTCCTAAAATAAACAGGGGATTTGTATGTTTGTTTCCGACTGCCATGATATTGGAGACACCTGTTTGAAATGCCTGCAGGGAAAACAGAATCTATCTTCAACAATCACGCTCAATCACTATGTTTCTTTAAATCATATGACCGTGCAGTATCTCTTTAGGCTAATGAAGCAGTTAAAAACCTGCATAACGAGCACGAGAGCGAGAAGTGGAAAGAGGACACTGGCACACGGGAATATCGATGGCCTTTAATGGAATGTCAAGTTTTAGAGGTCGCTAGATTTGAGATATCAGGTCATAATGGACCTGAAAGCCCTCCACAGCTCCCCTACCCTCAGCCCCCACTCACAGCCTTCTTCTCTGGTGTGCTGGTTGGGGAGGTCGCTGACAGACGCTTCTCGCGGTTCATCAGCTTGCTGTTGGGCTCCCTCAAGGCTCTCTTTAGCTCATTGATGCTGGCCTGGTGCTTCAGCAAGACGTCCTGCGACTTATCCAGAAACTAGAGAAGAGCAGAAGATAACAGTCCATCAGTCTGTCATGAACACCTGAGACTTGTATGGCATGTATGGGAACGTTGTGAGGTAATACTTCATCTACACAGGGAGAGGAGGCCACGCAAACTGCTCGCATTTATGCCAGTTAGAGATTCCGCTAACATTTTGGTCCTTTGTGCTGGTGTTCACTGACATTTAAGATGCTTATTGAAGCTACAGCATGGCTTCAATAAGTTACGACAGAATTAGCTTTCAAAACACGAATGAGCACAACAATCAAGGCACGCACTGCAAAGAGGATGCAAGACAAAATGAATATGAATAATCAATTAATGCCGTTCGCTAATCAAAACTCAGAAAGCTCTCTTTTTGGAAGATTGGACAACAGCTACAGGAAACAAAACAAAACCCATATTCCTTCACCTGCATAAACAGTATTCTGCAGTTCACCTGAAGAAACGGCTGTTCAGAACAGGAACTTATACTGTTTCTAGTGCAACATCCCCTCTTTGAGCTTTTCAGTTCCACTAACAGTATAACAGGTAAATATTTATCTGATAAATGCCCCCTACAGATATAACTGCACCAATCATAACATTATAAACTGTGACAGGTGAAGTGGATAACACTTATTATCTTTTAATCCTGTCACCTGTTAATGGGTGGGATATTTTAGGGAGCAAATTAGCATTTTATCCTCAAAGTTGGTGCTTTAGAAGCAAGAAAAACAGGCAAGGGTCAGGATCTGAGCAAGTTTGATGACGTTTAAACTGTGATGGATACACCACTGCGTGAGAGGATGTCTAAACGCAGCTATAGTAGGGTGTTCCTGGCCTACAGAGCTCAGTATCTATCAAAAGTGATGGTGAAACAACAAAGGCGATGGGCGGCTAAGGCTCATCGATGCACGTGGGGTCAAAGGCTGTCAACAGACGAGCTACTATAGCTCATACTGCTGAAAAAGTTCATGCTGGTTCTGATAGGTGTCAGAATACAGCAGCATTTTACAATATGAAGTGTTGTTGATGTTTTCAGTGGATGTTACTGTGCTTAAAGTAGAGCTTTGAATGAAGGACTTGTAATACAACCTAAAAATGGAGAACTTGTACCAGCACATTCACTTAAGTCGAGCATCTGAGTGCTTTTCCCAGAGAAGAATGCACCGATGCTGCATTACAGGCACTTAAGGACGGGGAGAAGCTCACGTCTATCTCTGAAAGCAGTGCTAGAGATTTGTTGCTGGATGTTTCAAATACCTTTTAAAATATATAAATAAATCAAATATAAACTGACTGAAAAGATGCGGGCAAACCTCAGTCTATTAAAGGCACACACGACAAGTAGCACAAGAGCCAAAATCCAAGAACCTGTACCTCCTGTTTGTGCCGAGGAGTAGTCTCCTGGTCCAACTGAGAGAGCTGAGTTGGTTGCAGGACAATGGGCGAGCAAGAGAGGGGGTCAAAGGTGAAGAGTGCGGGGCAAGAGAGTGCAGGAACAAGGTCAGATGCAGACACAAGGCGGTAAGCCGGTGAGAGGACAAGCAGGCAGACACAAAGCAAAGATTTAGCTATCAGATACACGTATCATGCTGAGACAGATTCTGAAATGAGAAAATAAAGCCATCCCAGTAAATTTTGAACATTTAATAAAACTATAAGCATTACAGCCATATCTAAATCTTAAGTGAACCTTTACACCTAATTCTGACCATCAGTGTCTTTCAAATGTTTGCTGGGATGCCAAACCGTTCCTTAAAGGCCACTACAGCCTTTGGATCACTTGTTAATGTGGTGCAATGCAGTATAGCTTTTTTTGTTTGTCAGTGATGACAGCCACAGGTACAGAGACAAAACCCAGTGGGAGATATGCAGAGAGGGCGAGGAACAATTAACAGACACAGTATTTATAATAAAGACAGCATACAGACAGACAGACAGAGACCAAATCACCAGACACCAAATACCTCCTGTTTACTGTCAATTGGTGACCCGGCCTCCTCCTTCTCGCCAGCAGGAGTTTAAAAATAGAAAAAGCATGTTAGTAAACAGAGGCACGGCTCGGGTCTGCATTTGTCAGCATAATGAGAAAGGGTTAAAAACTGTAAAGCCGTTAGCAGGATTTATGAGCAGTGCAGAGTAAGCATGTAAGCCTGAGTGAAAGGAGAAGAGTTAGTGAATGCTAAATCCAGCAAAGCTGCCACAGCGTTATGCCCCTGCTGGATAAACCTCAGCTGGACTAAGACGCTTGCACTGCACCTCTTTACATCATCGCCTCCCTGCACTTAAGCCAGAGTTGTGGGCAAGGTGACTAAAAGTGTGCGTTTAGCCCTTCTGTCATTGGAAATGCATTAAAGCTCCATCGGGAGGACTTTATTACCATGATCTCTTTTTTTCTGCTTGGAGTCACGTTGCCGTCATGGTCTTTGTCCTGCTCCGCCTCCCGGCCCTGCTCGTGCTCCTTCTCCTCTTCGTCCTGTTCCAAACTTGGCTCCAGCTCTGTTTCCTGCTCGTCCCCGGAGGGGCTGTGCAGCCGTCGGTGTTCACTGATGCTGCGGTGAGAAAGGCCGTCGTGGTTCTCGCACATGGCTGATACCGGCCGTGAGAACTCTGTTGGTCAGACAGATGAGAAGCGTTGGATATTCTGGGAAGGACACTTAATTTACTTTCTTCCACAGATGATGAGAAAAGGTTGTCTTTGGCTTAACTTAGTTTAGCTTCACATGCTGTTCAAAGGTAAAAACAGTGTGATTTACAACACTACTCTTTGAGCAAAGTGAAGCTAGCTTTTCCTCCCTGAGAAGCCTTCATGCTGCACTGCTCACCTCCATCCAAGCTCCGGGAAAGCAGATACCTCTTACTGGTCGACCGCTCGAAGTGAGGAGCAGGCCGGTCTATGAGAGCACTGGCCTGCCTGGTTTGAGCCTGCGTCCTTCCGCTGTATCGAAACTTTGAACCCATCACCAAGAATCCCTTAGGAGGAGGCTCAGGAGATACCAGCCTGTGAAACAGACTGTGATAAGCAAGCAATCTAGATCTCTCAAAGGCAAAATACAGAGATATGTGGATTACTAATAGCTGAATAAATTATTTCAAGTCCAACTTAAATAAATGTGCATCATGTTTTCAGCTTCAAATTCACAGATTCAAGCTTCCCATGGATTGAAATGGTTCCATTTATTTGTTCACAGAAAGATTTATTCACACCTTTCATAAACTCTGGTCCATTGTTGATCCATATTTGTTGATCTATATTTGCCTGTTCTAATGAAACTATTACAATACAACAATTGCTGACCAGGAAGAGTTCTACTATTTTCTTTCCTCTCTCCACCCAACTGGCCACAGCAGATGGCTGCCAGAGATGTTTTCCTGTTAAAAAGCAGTTCTTTCTTCCCACAGACACCAAGTGTTTGCTTAACTGTTGAATCTTGGAGGTTTTCCCTTTAATATCTCAGGGCCTTACCTTACAATATAAAGTGCCTTGTGGTGACTGTTACTGTAAACTAGCTTGACCTTTAGGGTAAAGCTAGACTTCTCCTTTATCACTCTATAATACGTACATGCAATTGTAACTGCGTGCTATCACATAGAGAGCTGTATCATGCAGTTCATACATGTGTGACCTCTGTAATGCTAAATCAGTATATAAGTTAAGTTTACTAGCAAAGCCACGGTGACCATGGCAGTAGCCCGAGCGACTGTGCCTAATGAAGCTGTACACAGGGAAGTGTTCGGTTTGCTTTGATGGCCATCGAACGAAAAACCCTCCAACCATGAGAGCGGATCGATTCTTACCGGAAGAAGGTGTGATGCTCGATGCAGACCTTCCACAGCCTCTTGGCAGCTCTGTGGTTGGGGAGCTTAAAACCAATTGTACTTTCAAACTGTTCATACTAGAGGGGAGAGAAAATATGGAGAGACAGGGAAGGTGAGAGCTGAAAACACCACCAGGTATGTTTACTCTGTTTTGCTGAAGGGCGCATCAATTTGTTGGACGAACATTTAGAGAGAGTCCTAAAAATCTATAAATATACAGCATCTCATATCTGAATGATCACTGGAGCCAATCAATAAAAACAGTCCTTGTTTTGTGCTTGCAAAAAACTGCTGGCACCAAACTTATGTCAATATATAAGCTACCTTATTATTTACATATATTCTGCAGACTGGACAGAAGGCAGCAGGTCAGAGGCAGGAAGGATAACATGCAGTGTTCAGAGGCTGGGAGCAAATGAGTGGAAAACAACTTCATGGCTCTATATTTACACTCTTTATCCCTCTGTTCTGACTGTGGCTGCAGCTGCAGCAGCTCTGTTAAAAGACTTCTTTCTTTGGCTCTATCACAGGCTCACTGTGCAGCTCTGTCACTTGACTGGGTCTCGCCCAGACAGCCTGACACTTTGAGGCTCAGCATGGAGGATAAGCTGCAGCACAATGACGAGGGCCAAAATAGAGACCCTTATAATAGAGGTATAAGGCTGTGTTTAGTGTGTGTGTGTTCAGGCTGGTTATTGTTTCCTTTATGACTCCTTTATATATATATATATATATATATATATATATATATATATATATATATATATATATATATATATATATATATATATATATATATACATACATAAAGGAAACAATAACCAGCCTGATTTCAAATATCTTACATGCTGTATATAAAATATGGGCATAACTCAGCTCATACAAGGTCATAGTCCATAAACTTGGTCATAACTAAGTTTATGGGCTTGATCTGTAGTTGTCAGCATGTAGATTTGAATAATTCTGGTCATCATTAAAGCTGTATGGTAGTACTAGGGTAGCAGCTGCTACCCTCTGAGCATGCCGTGTCAGCCAGATCACCTCCTCGCTCATTAAAACACCAAGATAGTGACACCCAATGGGATTTTACTGACAAATGGGTGCTGCCATTGTGGCCAGGCACGTCCATCTACTAACACCTCAAAAGCTCTCGAATTTAAGTTCTTTATTTCATAAGCTACAGGTGCACAAACGCCCTATAGTGGCCTTATGGGGCAGGTCAGGCAACCGGTAGAGACTATGGAAATGTACAAAACTATACTTCCAGTCCTTGTGTTACTTAAAGCTAGCACAATGGTGGCTGTAGCAAGGAAATTCTTAAAATTGAGGCTCACATCTCCCTTTGGTTATGCACACATTTGTATGAAGATTTATTGTTCTAAGAGTGCACCAAGATCCTAAAAACCAAGAGCCCCATTTCCTTTGATTGTTGTATAAACAGACTAGTTCAGGCATGTCATACTCATACTCATTTTAGATTGTGGGCCAGATACAGCCTACTTTGATCTTAAGTGGGCCAAAGGAGTGAAATTTCTCTTTCTGTTAGTTTAAAGACATTTTTCATTTGAAAAAGCTGCAAAACTTTGGAAAAAGTTTTTCCAAAAGCCCTGGAAAGGGCCGGATTGGAGTCTTTCGCCGGGCCAATTCTGGCCCCTGGGCTTTATGTTTGACCCTCCTGGTCCTTAACCATAATGCGTACTTCTCCAGGTCTTATCTTGATGTAGAAGTTGCTCCTCTTGTATGAAATCTTAAGGATCTTTGGCCAGGCAAAGCGGTTGATCCTCAGCCTGTCACGGTAAATCAGCAGGCCATTGGCACAGACACCAAGCATTATTTCAATCCCCTCAGAATCCTGCAGCAAACACAGACAGAAATTATTCAGGAGTGCATTCATGACACCTGAAAATCAAAAAACGCCAGAATAGCCAACCTTAGCATGATGGAGGTCGACTCCGTACATGGACAATTTCTTTGCGTTCTCCAAGAAGTTCATTTCAGCCTCTGCTGGAGTCATCCCCCTAGAATAAGAGCAGAATAATAACAATACTGTAGCAGACTTTCTTAAATAAAAGATCCAGAATGGTGAACAGCGGGAGCAGTATTCGAACATGCTTGATATATTCTCTTCTAAGTTCCTCCCATCAAGTACTTCATTTGGGAGAATGCCAAAAAGCAGTGCCACAGCATCACCATGTGAATTGAGAAGTATTGTCACACTGGCAAGATTCACACTGTGTACATTTCAGTGACAGACGGCATCTATCAGCAATGTGCATGATGAAGTGTTTTTGATGCAACTGAAAACTCATCAGATGATCACCCTAAGACACTTGTGGATACACAAAGGTCTGATTTAAACAACAGCGTGTCATGTACTTGTAGTTTCGATGGAGCTCCATCACCCTCTCCTCCAGCTCGCGCGTCTGATTGGGAGCAAAGCGGAAATCGCTGACGTAGTCGGTGCCGTGGTCATCCTGGTCGAAGTCTCCCAGCTCGGCCTGAACGGTGTAGGAGCCCAGGAGGGCGTGAGTGACGAACGAGCACGGCAGGCGACCTGACAGCATGTCATCCCTCAGCTGCAGACACAGGTAGTATCTGTCAGATGAGACGAAAAAGGGGAGGAGAGGAAGGAGTGTTGGCAGTCAAACAAGCCCGAGCCAATGCAAGCTCCAACAAGTATTCAGCCTAGTTAATCCATGGCAGTTAGTAGCATTCCAGGGCTAATCCTTCAAAAGAAGAGAGGGATTTGGGCTGCTCTGACACTGGGGCAAATATGCCATGAGAATTGTTACAATGTGTTTATGTAAACATCCATCAGTGGGAATATATAAAAAAGGAAATTATCTGTACTGCTGACACGTGTTAGCGATTTATCCTTTGAATAATTCTGAGGAGCACCTGACAGCACAGCCAGAGGAATTATGACTGGAGATGTAGTAGAAGTGTGTGTCAGCACTCTACCTGGTAATATCTTCCATGAGCTGGGAGGGGTCAGGAGGGTAGAACTTGACAGCGAAGGCAAAGTGCCACGGAGAGTCTGGTGAGAGATTGTATTGAGAGCAGGAAGCTTAAACACATCCAGTATAACGGAAAAAAAGTGTTCATTAGAAGGCAGTTTTGGAGCTCTTCTTAGCAATTTAGCTGACAACTCCAAGTACAATGAGCAACAAAGCTAGTTTTATGTCTCTGCTAATTGAATTTTAAAATATTAATCCACTACAGCTACTTGGAAAAGACACTCACTGCGCATCTGCTTCTTGATCTCCTTGGAGGGGTCCAACCAATTCTGAAAGACAGAAGGCAGAAATCACACAGAGTAGACTGGAAACATGGCTAATGCACACCCCGGTGTCACATTTTACTCTAATTGCCGCATGTGTTCCTTATGAAAGCCTCTCCATATGGTAAACAAAGAGACTGAGCCCTCCCCTGCTGAGGCATTCAAACCCGCACAGAGCAGTCGTGTTTTATCACTGCGCCACAAACTCACTGTCAGCCAGTTACCTATGTGATCTCATAACATCGGATTGTTCAGTGAACCAGTTCACCAACAGGGGCACCATTTCAGATTTGGTTGCTGGAGCATTTCATTAGCCGAAGAGTTTGTGTGAATTCACTTGTTACAGCAGCTGTAAATCATGCTGTTTAGACAGATGTCAGCGGGAAGACAGTAACAATATCTCCCACAAGAACTCTTAGGGAAAAAACGATGTATACTGCTGTGAAAAAGTATTTGCTCCTTAGTTCTTTTTTTGGCATATTTGTCACAACGAAATATTTCAGAACATGAAACAAATTTGAACATTAGACAATAATAATACCAAAATTGCTCCAAGAGTTCATTGGCGACTCATCTTGGAGGTCATAAATGAACAAAAAACAACATCTAAACAAATGCAGGTCACACTCGCCTTGAGGTCAGAGTTCATGATTCAACACTGTGCAAAAATGGGACTGCTGAGTAAACAGAACACAACTGGACAACATCTCACTGATCCCAGAGACTGTTGGGAAAGTGTTCTGTGAACTGCCGAGTAAAAAGGTAAACTTTTGGAAGGTTTGAGTCCCATTACATCTGGCATAACACCAAGAACACCATGCCAGCAGGCAAGCATGGTGATGGTCATGATCTGGGGCTGATTTGCTTCAGGACCTCGTTGTCTCTACTAGACAATCAGGGAGACGATTATCTGGCCATCGGTTCATGCCCTGAAGCTCAAGAGCAGGACAATGATCCAAAACAGACTCGCAAGACCACCTCTGAATGAGTAAAAAAGCCAAAATTCTTCAATCTGATTGTGATGCTTTGATAAGATTTCAAAAGTGTGGGCATAAAGTCTTCAAAAGTGGTGTGAAAGACTCACTATCAGTTATTCCAAACACTTGGTTGCATTTGCGTGATGAAGATTTTGGTTCCATTTGGGGGTTTGCAATGTTTTCTGTGTTCAATGTCATGTTTTCTTATTTTTTTTACCTTTCTCAAGGCTTCTGATGACGTCTTTTTCTGACCTTATATCCAGTTACTACTGTTATTTATGCATTGTTTCCATTATTTAATTCAACCAAAACAACCTCATAGTTGTAATTTTAATACATGATACATACTCTAATCAGAAAAGTCTGAAAAATGTATATTTTTTACATTTAAAATAAGCAGCTTCTCTCTTTAAACCAGCTTATCTTCTGACTGGCTGCCCCTGACTTCAGCAGGATTTGTGCTTCTGTGCGGAGGATCACAGAGGCACAAACCATTTGTCACCTTGTGGTGCACAGGCCTCGGAGTCAAGCGAAAATTTGACTTTAGAGTAATAGTAGTATTGCTGCTAGCCAGTAAAATTGCTTGTGCAGTTTGTTTGGCCTTGACATGAAGAAGTTTATCCCTGCGGTGAGAAACCACTTCGTCATTTATAAATAAAGTTTGTAAAAGGTGCCCGGCTTGGCTCAACTTCTAAACTAAGCTCCCCTGACTTGCCTTATTTGGGTACATTACTTGTTTGTACCAGTCTTGTCCCCAAATGTTTGGCACGCCCACCATTAATCAGTGAAGTGATGTGTATGAGTAAATCCTGGCTTAGAGCAGTATGAAGCCTGAGTTTAGTCTCCAAGACAGTCCCACTTAAACATACACTGACCTCCTTAATTGGAACCCTGTCTATGTGCACCCACTGTTGTATAAATGACGTAAAATAAGCTAACACATAGTATATCCTTTGTAAACATGAATTTATTGGTTCCTGGTTTATATACTACGATGTCAACAGATCAAAATTGCAGCAACACTTTTATTATAAAGAACAACTGCATTGTTCTTAGGCTAATTTAAGGTTTTTATGCCATAACATACTGAATTTCATATCAACAGCAGATTATTTAACAGCACAAACAGTTAATGGAATGCAAAATAATCTGAAACGGCTATTTCTGCCAAACATGCAAAAGTGAACCACACTGAGTCTATAGGCATGTTTGCTGGTCGGTAACTTCGTCACAGCATGCTAGCACACTCCCACTGTCAGTGCTCATAAATGCCGCGTCCAAATTCATAGGCTGCATCCTCCTGAGGTCCTCCGAAGGCCGGGTAGACTGGAAGTAAACGGCTGTGAAATTGGACGGTCTAGCCTTCAGTTTTGCGTCACCGCTGTCTCAGTGGCGTTTAATAAACTCGGCCGTCTGTTCCTTTCTATCTAAAATATAACAGGACAGTGGCGTAAATTCTCGATCATCTCACACTTCTGTTTAATCAGTTTTCCGTTTGACATTTATTCAGCTGTAATCTCAAATAATGAAAACGATGTGCCGGGGGTTCGCTGTTCTCACCGGCTCTGGAGAGCCTTGAACCTCCGGCTAGCTATCAAGCTGATGGGTGCCTCCGAAAACATCGGAGTACTTTTGCAAATATGTGATGTCTTGATAAACTGAGCAGATGTTTGACGTTTACACAGCTACATTCTCACCTGAAAATATCTTAAAAAGTTAATTTTGTGACCCAGAAAGATTAGTAAGAGTAATATTAAAACTAAGTAGCTGCTGCTATTGTTGGAAACTGGAATTGGCTGGGCCACGCTATGAATTCTGGGATATGGCCACGAAGGACATACCCGACCCATCCCTCAAATCTTGGGAAAAGGAGGACGCATTTGTCGGCCACATTCGGAGGAGTCTACGAATTTGGACAGCCTTCGTCGTGTCGCTGTGACGTAATCGGCCTACAAATGCGGCCTCAGGAGGATGCAGCCCCCAAAGCCCCCAAAGTTTATATTCAGCACATATAACAAGTCTGTCTACAGTGGATGTTGTGGAAGCAAAGTTAAGATGCTGCTCAAGTCATTCATAAGAATCATCTAAACTTAAACCAATCAGCAGTTACCAAGAAGTTTCAGGAGAAATCAAAACTGTGATGCTGACAGCGGAGCTAGAGGAAAGGTCAGTGGACTAGCAAAAACCTAATTAAAGAAAATGAGTTGCAATGGGTGTCTATTGTTATGTAAATTCCACCCTCATGCTTACAGACATAAAAACGGGTGTTTGAGCAATCCACGATGCAGAGAGCTGACAGTGATCTGCACTAACCTGAAAACCACACAGCAGCTGTTTCCTAATGCTGACCGTCGTCTTGACAGCTGGTACTACACGAATCAGAGTGAAACCATGAAGGGTTGTTACACTACACTGCAACTCCGTGGCCTCAACGGGGACAAACTGCAAACTGTATCTCTCACAGTTTGCCTCCTGCGTTACTCCTCTGGTGTTTAATCGAACTGCTAAAGACTAAAGAGCCGCAGCCATTCGATTGTCACCATGAATCCACCTTCGATCAGCTAAGGGTAAAGAGAACTAGTCAGGTGCTGAAAAGCAGGAAAAACTTTTCATCACTGATTCATTATTTTACACTTTGTTTTTCAACTTTACTTTCTAAAGAAATCACATAGAATAAATGTTCTCTTGGAGAGCGGAGATTGAGTTCTTGTTCCCCCAACTGAGACAGGGAAAGGGCATCTGAAATGACATTTAAATTCTCAAGCTTGTTTGGTCTACCAATCAGCACTGACCCCTGACACTAAGCTCACGCTGTGCCCTGATAAGGCCGTCTTTGATGAGACTGTCATATTGTGAGGTCCAAGATTATCCTGTGCACCTCGAGTCACAGCATGTGAGCTGACAAACTGTGTACAAGCCAATGACTGGGGCAGAGGATACGCACCAGATGTTAAAAGGGGCTTGGTCTTGTCCTATCTTTAAAAGACTGGAGGTTCCTCTGTAGCCTGTTGTGCAATCCCATACCTACCCTCTGGGAAGACATCAATGAAAACCCCAGACCCTCATCAAACACAGCACTCTCATGTGAGTTGACAGCCAGGACCCATCAGGTCCGTATTAATTATACGATTATATGATAAGTCTGGTCCGCACACCTTATAACAAAGCAACAACAATCCGTGACTAACATATTCAGACCTTCGTTTCAAAATGTCAAAAAGGTTGGTGTGCTGACTGGAGATTAATGTTAGAGCCCATTTATCAGGAAATAATTAAACTTCAGATGATGGAAAAAAGAGGCAAACGAAAGTCAAGTGACACAAAAACAAGCAAGATAATGCCACGAATCTTAAGGGTCAGTTCACCCGAGAGATTACTTCCACTGAGATATTGTTCAGAACTGTAAACACACAGATTCACTCTATGTGAGGCTGTTTCAGCTGTAATTATCAATATTTTTCTAATAACTTGTGAGTTCTTTTAACTTATTATGAGTACATGAGAACAAAGATGTGCTGCTCATCATGAATAATTTGTCCCCTAAGGTACCAATTGATGGACAAGTTAGTAACTATCTAGTGAACATGTAATCAAACTAAATGCTAATTTTGTGTCTGATCTATGCATGTCTTGCTATCTTAAAAGAAAAGCACTGCCTTATTTAGCCAGTGCTCTTTGTTATGGCTACACCACTACAATACATCCAGTCAACATTATTAATGCATGTGGTTTCTGATTACTCTTTCCTTTGGGCAATAGAGTCACTCTATGCTAACCATCAGTGAAACTTGCTTGCTAGGTGATATAGGTTGCAAAGATGTGGTGCTCTATCTCATACCCTCCATGTGATTGTGTTTGTTACTAGCAGCGTTCATCTGTAGTTTGTAGGGAAGGGCCTGTCTCGTCTGCAAACACTCACTGCAGCGACCAGAGCAATCACAAGGAGCTTTGTTGTTTAGCACTCACCTATTTCACCCAGTGACACCCAGCAAAAACTAGCCAACTGGTCTGGAATATACCTTCTTTCCTTACTGGAGTTACTGATGTTACCATGAAGTAGCTGATCAGTCTCTAGGCCTGTGTAAATGAATCCTTATATTCATGGTCTTAGTTCGCACTGAACTAATGTACATATTTACTGCTCTAACTCACATTTTCGTTTATGTTACATGATCACTAAACGCAGCAATCAGCTACTTGTATCTTTAGCAGCACCAAGTGGCAACATCAAGGCTTGAAATTCAGCACATCTAGAAATGATTTAATGCTGTTAAGACTCCTATGTTAATTGCTAACTATATTTTATAACCCATCCATCTGGATAAAAGGCAACGGCTGCTGTGATTGACAGGTGTTAAGACACCTGCAGCTGTAGCCGATAGCTGTCTGCCATACTTTACCTCTGCTAATTAAACTGGCTGAACTGGACCTCTAGACCCTCTTTGTGATGTTCGTGTCTTTTGTTGCATTTTTAACAGAAATATCTCACAGAAAAATGGTCCCGTGTGGTACAGCCTGTCAAGAAGGTTGTGCTTCAGTTCAGCATTTATTAATCTGCTGCTTAGCATTATTTAGCAGATATGTGTGCAGTTTATGAGTGCAGTCTGCTAATCGATCTTTTTAACTGATTACTGCGTACCTAATACATTTCTAAAAAACCTAGTCAAACAAATCCATGCATGGTTAGACGACCAACACTGAGAACCTTTCTCCTTTATCTAATTTCAAATAAAAAAATACTCAATAAGGTAATTTTATTAGCTAATTAGCCGGTGCGACCTAAAAGTTAAAACTTGCCTTTAGCTATTGCCTGAGAAAAAGCAGAAAGTCATCCTGCTTACTCTTCACCTTGCCATAGTCATAAATGAAAGAAACAGCAAAGTCACTGAAGTCATTTTGATCTAACTTTTCTTTTTAGCTCTTCAATTTTTTCTCAACTGTGCTCTTAGCTGGGGCCCGTGGAGATTTAACTCAACCCATGAAATTATTCTACCTCCGGAGCAGCTCTGCCTCTGAGAAATATTTCTATCACTAAATTTCATATATGCATCTTGCAAAGAGTAGATGAGGCACTTTCATTTCTTCTTCAACTGTACAACTTATTCAAATGTCTTTTGTCCAGGCCCAGACTTTAGCACGGACATTTCCATTTTCCATTCTTCTCTGAATGATGGATAGCGCACCCCAGAGAGTGCCAGCAAAAAACTGGGAGGAATACAGATTGTTTAGCGAGCATTGTTTATGCACTGAGAGGTTACTGTGGTACACAACTCACTGACCTTCTGGCTGTCTGTGTCGGCAAAGGTCAGACCAAAGTAGTCTTTCTCCAGCAAGTTAAGGTGTTCACACACCATGTCCATCAGGGTCTGTCCTTTGGAGTGTTTCTGCAAAGACAAACATACATGACATAAAAGTGTGGAAAAAGGTCAAGAGAGAGAGAAACAGTGCCTGCTACATTTTTGACTATCGTACGTGCATACTCTAAGTGCCTTTTACTGTAATAGTTAGCTTTTAATATGGAAAGAACTGGGTTACTAATACACTATCAGACTTTATTAGGCAGCAGGGCTTTTTAAGGTTCTCTGGACCTAAACACAATTTAATAACTCATTTGGTGCGGTTATACAGTCACTGCGACATGCTGCAGAATACTAGACTTTGCACTACAGGCAGAGATTTGATACTTACTATTGACAGAACTCAAGGTGAATTTTAGTAATATTTCCTGTCACATTAAATAAACAGGCTTCTGTGTGTGTGTGTCCACAAACACACACAAAAGAAAATATTTTCTGTCACACTACTGAAGGCACAGTCAGCCATATTTGGTAGAGATCTATTTATTCTGGTGTATGCAAACTGCAAGCATGGAGTTCAATAAAAATAAATCTGCAGGAGAAATGTAGAAGATTCTGGATCAAAAGCTGCAAAACTGATTAGGCACCAATTTGGGTTAAAGGTCTAGAAGAGCACTCAAAGGAGGAAACACACTGGCTGCAAAGTTCAGTTTTTTGGTTTGTTTGTTTTTTAATTCAACTATTAAAAAGAATCTTTTATTTTATGTTACATTTATGTTAGTTTATCCCATTAATTTGAACCTCTGAAAATGAAGCACTATGTATAAAAATTGCATTTTACACAAACATTCTGTAAATCCTTTGAATTATAGTTGAAAGTCTGGACTTCAATCACATGTCTGACTTACAGCTCACTGTGGTGATGCACGGAGGCAAAACTACAAAACATCAAAGACTGTAGGGTGCTGTATACTCTTGCCGAATTCTGTCCATCATAACGATTTTGACATTTTCCTTTGAAATCCATACCACTGCATTCCTAAAATAGTGGAACATCTGACTCAAATCCAAAAATGAAAACTTCAAAACCTCATAAATAAAAAAAATCAGGAGGTCAGTTAGCAGGATGCAAAGGAATGATGTTGAATGACTGCCAAAAAAATGCAGACAGTGATGGATGTGACCATATTAATTAGCATATAACTGTGTACGAATATCTTTAAACAAGCAGCGCATATTTCACTGGGCTGGGCTGCATATACGTATTATAAAGGGAATATAATATTAGGAGTACAATTTGTGCATGGGCTTATACTCCATAGTAAATATAGAACAAGAAAAACACTTTATAAGTATGCATACACAGTTTTATCCTTTCACAAGGCCTACTTTAAGAGGTGACAAGATTGAGCGAGGAGTTGCCAGGGAAACTGAAGCAGTTTTTTCCTTGTGCTGTCTGTTTCCTTAATATCTCAAGGGTAGAGTTTGAAAAAGTATTTTTCCTTTTCGTCACAATGAGTGAAGGGAGGTTGGTGGAGGAACACTTGGGAAGTGCTTCTAAGCTCTCATCTTGTCAGTCAGCGAGTCCCCGACAGCAGCGCTGTTTATGTACAACGAGAGCACGCTGCCATCGGAGGCGGCACAAAGAATGAAATAAACAAATCACTGGAGTCTTGGAGTCTTAATAAGCCGTGACTGAAGTGATCCCATCTATTTGCTCTCTGCTCCGGCGCAATTAAACAGCGAAATAAAAATAAAAAATAAAAAAAACACCTCAATAGACGGGGAAATCTTGGATGTCAACTAACCAGCCATTCCACCCAAAATGGCCTCATTCAACACATCAGCATGACCAAGCATGAAGGAAGGGGCTGGGTGAGAGAAGTGGGTAAGGGTGTGGTGTGTCCTTCCCTGTTTGAGGGCCGCAGGGAGGCTCAGAGAATTAATTAACTCGTGAGTACCACCTCCTCCAGTGAGAGCGCTCCCAAGGTGTATCCTGCCTCCTCACAGGTTCCTCATGATTACTCCTGGAAGTATGAGGAAGGTTCAAAAACTTCTATCCTAGCAGGAACAAGCCTGTAGTCCGAGACCGTCGGCAAACTAGACTTTTACAAAACGTGTGTAGGTAGACAAATATCCAGATGTGCACTTACAATACCAAAGCTTTCATAAGCATAATGCTGTTGTCTGTTGAGGTGCGGATAAAACCCAGATGTTTTCACAGTGCTCGGAGAGGTTGGCACCAGAACACCAATGCCGATGGTCTTACTTCACACACTGTTGTAAATGAACAGCCCCCCTCCTCCGTCATCACACCACATACACAAGGTTTCACGCACTTGTGCGTTAGTGTCCTGAGGGTTGCTTCATAATAATATTGTTCTTCTATTTTCTCCTTGACTGCACCGGGTCTCCAATCATGTAATAGGTATATAGATTTCTTTACACCCAGTTAGTAGCCTGTGCTGGGGGCTTTTTATTAAAAAATGCAATGAAATCAGAATTTATTGACACCTTTGGGAATTACTCAGTATAACTGGGCAGCCTCACACTATAATTTTGGTCAATATTGTAACCAAATTATTTAATATGATCATGTAACCATGTGATTCTTGAACTTAAAGACGCTTTTACAGGAGAGTTCAATATATCAGTGCCAGGTGGCTATAAAGAGAGTTTCAGGCTTTATAATAGTTAATATACATGAAAGTTATTTAAACTCAGTAAACAACAAAATGCGGCTGCCTGTTCTGCAGTTTACTATTTTCATTTGCCTTCAGCATACTACTGAACTGTGTCACTGGAGCTTAAAGGGGCATACTAACCACTGGCAACCTGAAAATGATTTGTAAACTAAAAACAGCCATAAAAAAATTCCGTTTCTGTTCAAAAACACTGCCTGTAAGCATCACTGCCAAGTAACCATAAGGTGAACATAAAGAGAACAAATAGTAGGATCTGCTGTATCGAGGAATTACTAATGTAAACGAAGAACACGTTCACAGAAACGCCTTTCCACCGTCCTCTTTGCAAAATAAGGAGCGTAAGAATACAGAATTGTAACAAAGGACAGTTTTCTTTGAAATGTGGTGTCTAGATACTTTCTTTGGATCACATTACAGTAACACTGTGAGGAATCCTGGAGTTATTTCTGAGCAGGGAATGTCCTTAAATATGAAACAAATACATGGGGCTGTTTTCTTAAATTTCCACAATATTTCTAGTTCGAAACATCCTGTCTAAGAGTGATGGTGAAAAACTAGCTGAGTCTAAAATCTCCCCGAAAAGCCTTCAGTTGATCCAGATAAAACTGAATTGAACTGAACTGAATTAGACTCTTGGTCGCGAGCGCAGTTATTCCTTCTGTGTCCATGTGCTGTGTTGCCGGTGGTTGCTAGGGTTCGGGGGAAGCAGAAAAGTGATGCGATGTGGTGCAACACTTGTGTCTTTGCAGCAATATCTGCTGTAATGCTATTTAGAATCGCTAAAGGGGCAAAAACTGATCTAATGTCAGTTTCCAAAGCATGTTTACAAGATGTTACAAAAATCTGTTTTACTCCACCCTAGAATATTCTTCACAGTTCAGATTTAAAGTTTTTCCATTAGAAAACAATGGCTGTACAATGGATGGTTATTTTTATTACAGAGATTTTTTGAATTTCTAGGATTTCATTAGTTTGTTGCTAATGAACAGTTTCTGGATGGAGTTTGCTAATCGAGTGTGTCATCCAAATATAGTCAGTCTTAGCTCCAAAATACATCAAATGAAACTCCAGAAACCAATGGCTACATCCATCTGTTGTAACACTGTGCCCGCTAAGCTTTTGTACACACACGATGGCTCCAGACAGGCTATTCACTTCCTGATTTTTGATGTACATCCACACAGATTTCTTTTGAGTGGGATAAAAAGTTAAAACGTCACATAGCTTGAAATATTGCTGCCCAGTCATCTCCACAGTCAAGTAACTGAATATAACGACATCCTTCACATCCTGAAAAGATATTTTAGCCAAAAAAAAGATAGGCCTCCTTTGCCTGAGGTGCATGCTGCTGCTAGTCATAAAACTCCAAGTTCACGTTCAAGTCGACGCCTTGTATTTATCTAAGGAAATAGACTTACATCTATCGCTTCTGTCCTCACTTATGCATGCATTCAGTTTCCCTTCTCAGCAAGCGGCAAATGCCCTGTTTCACTCTGCAGTGTAATGACGACACATCTCTTGTGTGGAATGAAGACTTTTTTTTGTCTCTGTGTGTATTACAGAAATGTGTAACATTTCTTTGAATTCACCCTCTGGTGAGTTCTCAGCATGGCACCCTCGCTTTTATTCTTTTTGCCCCTTTTATCCGCTTTGTGCAACACTATACAACACACACAACTGCCCACAGAGGGAACCAACAACAAAGGGAAAAACATAATGTTCCCTTTTTCCAACTGTTTGCTCAAAGCACGATAAGCCTAATTCCAGAAAACGTGTAAATGCAAATTGTTTTCCGTCTGGCGTACCTCAGTTTCTCCTTCGAACTCGGAGGAATCCAGTAGGGTCACTTTAAAGGGGGCTGTTTTAAGCCGTTTGGAGCCTTTCTGGGGAGATTTGAGGTTCTTGTTGGGAGATGTCTTTTCAGACATGTCATCGGTTTCTCTGTGTCCATCCATGTGCTTGTTCTGGTCCTTTACATAAAAGAATATACAGAAAATGAAACGACAGATTTAAAAGTCTCAAAAACAGAACAGACACTTGAATCTGTTTAAATGTTTTCACACTTTAAAATGGCAGTTTCACGCATACTAAGTCCAATAATGGCAAATACATTATAATATATATCTGCTGTAAATGGGCCTGAGTTTCAGTCATTAAAGTAATCGCTAAACAACAATCTGAAATGAAATACAACCACTCTGCTCTACAAGAAAGAAAGTTATGGCAACATGAAAGAATCTTGTGCTGAAATATGACAAAATAAGTGGATGAAAGCTCTGTCCTGAGAAGACAGCCTGGACAAAAACTATTTTTTAAGTGTGAGAGTTGTATTTTGCAAAAATCTGTGTGAGTTATGAGCTTCGGTGCCAAACTGTCAGAAGACACAAATATATTCAATAAAACAACAAAAACAAAAAATCCATAAACACAAATCATTTTTGCAGACACATAAACATAAAACAGCTGAGTTATATTTAGATACATTTCAACATCAGTAGTCAGACCTGCATTATACAGTGGTGGCTATAAAAAGGCCTGTGAGCTGGTGACAGTTTCTCACCACACCCACTAAATAGCAACTGCTGCTAGCTAACAAAACCGATAGCCAAAACTTTTCTTCTTCTTTCTTACACTTCTAAGTAGTATATGGCTCGACACGTCACAATGTCTAGTAATGATGTTCACTGGAAAGACTTTAAATCTCGTATACCCCAAATTGCAATATGTCATGTTATGAACATTAGTAACATTTGTTAAGTTAGCATGACTGCCTGAATAGTTTAATTCATATAAATACATTTATCTCTTGTCCACCATTTTGGACATGTGACAATCTTGGTGACAATCTAGGATTAAGCGAATAAGCCCGACCACACAGGCCTAGAGACGGGTATGAAGTGGCTGGAGGAGGTTGATGGCAGTTCCCGGGAAAATGATTACTGCAGCTCCAGTTACACAGGCCTACAGACTTTCAGTCATCTATTGCAACCGTACAGCAGTCGCTTTGCTCACTAGCACATTGCAACAGTTTGCTTTTTTTTTTTTTTTACAGCACATTGTGTTTTGCATCCTGATTGGCTGTAGACCTCCTGTACAGTACAGAATGCGTTCAGTTTGTCAAATTTACATAAATCTTCGTTCGCTAGCAGTGTGACTCTATAGTGCTGTACTGTGTGTCTGTCAGTTTTCTCCCCAACAAACACAACAATGTCAATGAAACATAATACTGGACTTATTTTTCTACAAAGGTGGTTAAACAAGAGAGAAAAATGTGAAAATTTTCATGCCTGTCTGAGAAAAGTGTATAAAGTTTAGTGAGGGGTTTTACAGCTTTAAAACATCTATAACAATTGTAAAAAAATAAAGTTGGCTACTTGGCGGATTTCACCTATCGCAGGTTATTTTTAGAATGTAAGTCCCGCGATAAACGAGGGACCACTGTACTTCCATTCAAACACAGAAATGAGCTAGCAAGCAAAACAATCACACTGAGATTTTTGGTGCTTCACTTTCTTTATAGTTTCACGCAGCAAGACCCAGCAGCCTCCAGGAACCACTTTCAACCAGTGGAGGAACACACATTTTTCCAAAGCAACTGGTGATTATACACTATCCAGTATGTGTGTATGGCATTACAAGATACAGGAATAGTCTGGCACAGATTAGTCAAGAAGATTAGATAATGGAGTAGACATAAACAGGTTAATGAAGAACAAAGACTTTGGTTGTGTCGACAACAATTATTTTTCAGATTAACTTTTACTTAGAACAGTTCCAAACTTACTATATAAAAGTTATTATATCATGTTTTTACTGTGTTTCCACCAACTAGATTTCTGTAGCATTAACAGTAGCCTCGTAGCACTATGACATCCATGCTCACCTGTTTCGCTATTTTACTGTCAGAGGCTGAGTCCTGCATGTCTGCCGCTTCCCCCTACTGTCCGGGAGGACTCCTTGTTTGCGTTCTTCACCTCTGACTCGAGGCCTTCGTCTGTCACTTCAGCAAAGTAACACCAACCTGAGAAGAGACAAGAGCATTGCAAATATATAATATCAAGTTTATAATGAAAAATAACTGCGTGCAGGGCTACAATGCTATATCGCCGTCATTAATCGTTCCCCTCTTTAAAAAAGAAAAAGAAAAATTTTAGAAAGTGAAACATTCTAAACACAATTGCATGTATTCCCAAACCATAATGGCGCCTTCATTATAAATTCTAAAAGCTATGCTTTCTTTGTAAAACACCACTTGCAAAGACATAATTCATGCTGCCGTCAAGGGCATTTACTTTAATTATAAAATCCCTCACTGAGCCAGATAGTGATCATCTATTTAAGCAAGGCAAGTTCTGACACTCAGGCGACGAATACCAGAAAAAAGTAAATCAGGTTGTGAGCGCTATAGTCAGTATTTGCTTCAAATACCAGCTGTTAAAGAGAAAAAAAGGGTAACAGTAGGAGATTACTTATCCATCAGCAGCTACGCCTGTAATTCTTCAGTCTGTCTGATTTGAGTGCATATGTGCACAGAAGTTATTAAACCTAATAGTCCGTTGTTCGTCGCATAAAGAAAACATTCTGCCTAATAAATCTAAAAATGCATAGAGAGCAGCAGACGCTTTGTTTCAGTTATGTAGGTTTATTGAAGTCAAGTGTTAATTTTCCTGGATATTTGTTGGAGCTTGCTGTCTTTAGTTGCAGGGTATAGGTGTGGGTGGATAGAACAATAACCGCAACTGCAGACACACAGCAGAGCAGCCAGTTATATCGGTTTGCAGAGGTGTGTACTGTTAGCACGTCTAAACAGAGGCCCAGAAGATAAACACTTAAGACACTTAAGACACTCTCACAGACACCTCTGCACTAGTTAGAAACCACAGCGTAGAAATGTTGCAGCAGATGCATTGTTGAATTAGTATTCTACCAACTTAATGCAACAAGTAAAGGTTCAGTTTATTTAATTGGTTCAGGAATCAGAGCAGTAAGCATCCATTGCAAAACTGGTAGGTTAGCATTTGCATGGATGCATATTTTTGTGTCAGTTTTATCTAACTAGTGACTAAACAAGGTTTTTTTTAAGTAAAAATCACAATATTTCCTTCCAAACTGTAGTGGAGTAAAGAAATAAAAGTGAAACTAAATAAAAATACAACTACATAAAAACTGTAGTCTTATATATCTTATCTTAGATTAGTTTAGCCTGTTTTAGCTTATTGTAGATTAGCTTAGGATGTGTTCGTTTATCTACATCAGTGGAGAAGTCTGCGTTAAAGGCTTACTTTACACCTACTTTACAACACACAATACTCGCAAATTAAATTTATACAAAAACAGAAGTAGGTGCAAATTTAGGCTGCGAGTTTTCCAGGGTTTATGTGGCATTTCACCTTGCTTTAGCAACATTTCTGAGTCTGGAGTGGTAATTAGTGAGCTTTAGCCTGTTTCTCTCTTTTTCTGGGCTTTGTGCTCAGTTCAGGAAGAAGTTTTCCAGGCTGATATGAAAGAGGTTTTCCCTTAAAATGCCTGCGTGTTCAGGTTATTGTGTAACAGTCACAATATGTGCAGTAAATAGCCAGTGTTATATATGGTATGGAGCAAACATGCATCAACAAAACAGGCTGTCTCGTATAAAATGACTAATGGAGAGGATACATCAAGGACTTCTGTTTGCAATATCCCCCCCCCCCATCTCCTGGCACCATATTACTTTTTTTTTTTTTTTCAGTTTTAAACAAGGAAGCTTTTTGTGACTCAGATTTTGTTTGTAGTACTTAGAAACGCCATCACAGGAGAGGTATTCAGTTCACATTGTAGATTTTCTGTGTAATAATTTATGTTCTTTTCTGAGAAGTCTTGTTTCAGCGCTGAGGCTTCATGTTTAATGTCTCGGAAGCCCACGCGGGTTAGATACATTTACGTGCGAGATGCAAAAATAAAAATGACACTGTGTGCACTGCCTAGTCATCTGTTAAAAGGGAACAGGCAGCTCTGCCTGCCAACAATGGATTTCTCACTGTATGATTGCTGAACATTAGCGGAGAGCAGCGATTTAAGCATGAAGCTTCTGAAGCCGTGAAACATTTTAGTGCGAATGGCCCAGATACACACTAGTTAAAACTTCCTGCTCCTGCTTTTATTTTTGCAATTTACTGAACAATGAAGAAGCTGCTCATTATTTTTTCAGTCTAGGGGCGAATTAAAACAAAAAAAGATGACCCAGGAACACGTTCTTCCTTAACCTTTGATCAAAAGAAGGCAGTGTAGATAATGTGCATAGCAGGAAAAATGCTTGCGTTATACAGAAGTCCCCAGAAGGCCTGTGCTGTATATAATCCATACTGTATATGACCCTGGAGGTCTCTATGCCCCACAAGCAGCAAATCACATCAAAATAATGCACCTGAGGATTGTAGGCAATCACAGCCAGCATGGGCAGCACAACCGGTTCACACTGGTTCAGAGGAAAAGACAGTCCCCTCCCGACTCCCAACCAGAGGTCTTGACATACACGCACGTGTTTAAAGGAGTGTGAACCCCTCCTCTCACTCCTCCTCCTCCTCCTGGTCTGCAGCTCTATCACAACTGCACCATTACTTACAATCACAGCAAATTGACAGAAATGAATTCTCCTCCTTGGGGACAAAAGTGAAGCGTGGACTGGTATGTCTGCTCAGGGCCTCATTTCCTCCTCGCTGTCTGATCCAGCTGAGTACTGAGCTATGAGGTGCCAAATCAATTTTCTATCACTGGCTGGATCGTGGGTATGACTGCCAAGTAAACTTCCCCGAGTGAAGAGGTAAAGCTCAGGTATCGCATTCTGACGGAGGAGGAAGCACAACACCGGCGTCCTCCCCTGGTCCAATTCAGTCAAGCCGAAAACACAGAGCCTCTCCCCTGCGTGCTTTACAGCTGCGCGCTTTCTCATTCTGTCCAAGAGAAACAGAAGCTGACGTGCCTCCCCCACCACCACCACCATCACCGTTTAAGATCCATCTGGGCTACATGACACGGTGCATTCATCTACAGCCGTTTCTGTGAATATATCTGTCTCAGTTGTGCTGTGTTCACAGCAACAAATTACCTGAGAGCAGCTCCGCTCTAACAGTGTCTGTTCACGGCTGTGGACATTTTTCACTCTCACTTCAAACACGTTAGCAAGCCCACAGCCAAGCGTGACACATTTTATAACCATACTCAGATCGATAGCTACTGTTGCTTTTGAAGGGATATCTTCGATTCACGCCAGCCGATAATGAGAAAGCCTGTCGAGGACGCGCGTTCAAGCAGGTAACACGTAAGAGAGAATACAAATCACACGATCCGGAGCGGGCTCGGCGCTCGATGGGGTCTCTTATTGAGACATCTCTTGAAATCAGATTAATTACCAAATTAACGCAGATTGATGTCACAGAGCGAGGCAGTCAAGCTCTGCAAAGGCATTAATTTCCTGCAACAGACTATTACCCACAACGGCCTCGATCACCGCTCTCAGCGAGACCTCTGCGGAGGAGAAGAAAGAATCTGAGAGGGCAGAATGTGCTGCATGCTTCCTTTGTTGTACGCTGGGTGCAGTTTACTGACAAGGTCTGCCTTTGATATCTGCCATCAGTAATAATAATTCATTACAGGGAGCGGTGTATTGTTTCCTCAGAGGGTTATGACACGCTACTTTTCCCTAACAAGTGCAGCCTTTCCCTCGTGTTTCTTCTGCCTCTTTCTCTTCACTCTCATCAGAGCTGAGCTTTCATCTAAGCTAGCCAAGTGGAGGGAAAACGAGGGAGGGAGCACGCACGTCTGTGGAAGACTACTGGCTCGGCTCTGAGATGCAGTTGCCATGGTAACGGCATAGAGCGCCTCTCTTTTTTTTTTCTTTCTTTCTTTCATGCCCGCTCTCCTCTGTTTCTCCAAAGAGGAGTGACAGAGAAACAGCAAGACCGAGCGAACGAGGAGGGAAAGATGAGGCGGCTAGAAAGACGGGCGGATGGGGGTGGAGAGGTTGGGAACGAGGATAAACGGAAAAGAAAAGAAATTACAAGAGGCAGGAAATAAGCTGATGTGGCACCGCAACTCAGAGGAAATGTCAAGCAGCCTTTCCTCTGATTTTGCGTCGGACGAGCTGCGCACAGGGACTGACATTGAGGCTGCAGGCCACCTCCTGCTAACCTCCTTCTACTACATGCTGAGCAATGAGAACCCTGTGCTCACCACTCTTTGCTAATCCCATTGTACAATCCACCACTCTGGATTGTACAATAGGTGATCTTAATCTCATTTACCATTAGCAATGCTTCAGAGTAATCAAAGAGCACCGGAGAGTAAAAGAAGTGAACAGAATAGCTGCTGCAAAGGGCTGTATGCTAGATGTAGGATAAATGCAGCCAAGTGAAAGAGTCCAAAGAGTCCTACTGTTTGATGATGAAGCAACAGCAGTGATATGTGGTATAAAATGTAGATAAAAGAGATATCTTGGGTTCCTGGTACACGGCGCCTTCGCTCAGCCCTGCTTCAGGGCTGATGTTCAAGTACAGTAAAAACAAGTCGAAGAAGCGACTGTGAAACATTCCAGCAGCAACAGTTCTCTGAATATTTTGCATATCAAAGTTATGTGACTCATATTCATATTCACAATGGGCATTTTGACTTCGGCAACACTGCATTTTGGGATTGTTTGCAGTAGCAATGCACACACCATACACAAGGCATTTAAGTGTGAGTGTTAGAATACAATATGTTGCCAGTGATAATAGCGGGAGTCACTATGAAGCAATTTCTGTGATGTTATACACATTGGAAACAATCATCTACAATACAGCACAATATCTGTGCACCTGAAGATGAAAAAAATATCAATAAGAGGGCTACAGAGCATGAATTATATATTTATTCCCCACACTGTGCTGTCAGTGTCTGTGTACTATCACAACTGTTTTACCTGAACGCTGTTTCAAATCAGTTATTTAGCTCTCTGATTTGACTTTTACTTGCAGGTTCATTCATTTCTATTTTCATTTATGAAGTAGCCACTCTAAGTGCAATTAGATGGGAGAGTTGTTTAGAGGCGATGCACGTTTTCATGAAAATATCAAAATTTGCAGCTAATGTGTTGATAAATTTATACAAATTGAGCCCGGTTCTTCCAGTGTGTAACTCACCCATTTGGATTTTGGTAACTGACAGATGTGGCGACACAGGCAGTTGCTCATAATTGTCTGCTAGGCCACACCTCAGCCAATACAAATGTGAACTGTACAACATCGTTATGGTAAAGTCAAGAGACCAAAACTGAAAAATGCTGTAAAATCCTGCATCTTTCCCCTAGCACGAAACTTTTTAATACTGGCCACACGTTAAACTTTTTTTGCAGAGTTGAAAGATAAAATGTGGTCCATGCATTTTCTATCCTCACTCTAAGGTCACTGGGCATCTGCTACTGTGCCGGGCAATAGGCTACCTCATCAAGTTGTCAGCAACTCTGGCTCTTCCTCCCAAAAAGCAGCAGTGCTGCTGCTAGCATGTCTCGGCCCCACTGATCTGAGGCGCACAGCTACGTGTCAGAGGCAGTTCATAAAGTCGATCCGACCGAGAAGGAAGAGAGACTCAAGGACGCTGCCCTCACTCGCTCTAATGATATTCTCTTCCTAAACAGCAATGTCGTCGGGGCACCTCTTGTAGCTGGAGTGCCCTCTCATTACTCATGAAGTAATCATGGGTGATCATCAACCAAAGTACAATAACAAGATGAGGCTTCGCCAGACAGACAGCACAACAACAACAATAACAACAGCAGCATGAAGCTCCACATTCCTACAGTGTGTCTGGAATCACCACAGAGGAAGACAGGCTGTGTTTTCCTTAGTGCACGCCTAGCAGGAGTGTCGCTCTCCAGACTAAATATGTGAATCAAGATACGAGCTCACCAAGAGATAAGTATCAGCACACAAAGTTGCAGATAGAGAGCAGAGTTATGGAGAGGGCCAGAAGTTGAGGTTAGTATAAATTGCTGCAGAGACATCCTTCTGTCACAGCGTATCTAATGTGAGATGACCTTTCTGATGCTGGGCCGGAGACTACTGGAGTATGCACGAGGACCTTACCTCTGATGGATCAGTCTCTGTGGGTGCCCAGAAGATGCTCGCAGCGGGGGCTACAAATGCAGCGTTTTTTCCTCCTCCCTTGCACTTCTTCCCTCGTTCCCCACGCTCACAGCTGATATTGTGATAAACAAGCGAACGCAATGCAACTAAAGTGAAACCTAGCAGGCTGAGAGCATGCTAATGAGAGTTTAAAACAGGGAAATGAGGACATGGGCGTGGGAACACATGGGCGGTCGAAGAGGCATCATCACAAACCTCGAGGGCAGGGAGACACATGATAGCAAGACGAAGCTTGTCGGCTCGTCGGTGCGCTGTCAAAGCTGTGCAAAAACCTAACTCACTGATCGGTGCTTCTTGAAGGGCAGAGGCCTTTAATGCTGCGTCTTTTTTACATATTTCCTTGGGTCTCCTGAGAGTGTCAGACAATAATAGCCAAAGTCGCTTCCAAAAGAAGTCCTCCAGCAATGTTTGTTTCTTCACACTGCCCACTTTGTGTGTGAATATCTGTTATTTCCCAGCTAAAGTTCATAAATGTAACTAACTTAATTTTATCAGGTAATAGCAAAAGAGAAAAAGTGCAGTTTGTTCCACTTTTGTCCCAACAGATGCATAAAACATGTACAAGCGGCAATTAAATGCAGCCATTTTAGATGTGAGGCTATGTGCTTCTGTTGTTGTGTGAAAAAGAAAAAGAAAAGGCGCTGTCACATTGTCAAAGGCCATATGTGTAATTGTCTCCACAGGAAGCCTCCAATGTGCTACAGTTAATGAGAGACTGTCACAATGGTTGCACTTCCCAAACCAGATTCTCAACCACTGTAATCTCTGAACAGGAAAATTATTTCCTATTGCTTAGAATCACAATTGCAGCTGTTGGGTTTGTTTGGCTCTTGGAGAAGTGCTGATGACAGCAAACAGCAAACAAGTCCGTGCAGTTCAGAGAGTCACTTTGAAGGAATCTATGCTCACTAGCATTTGTACTGTTTAATGTTGCAGGGTTAAAGGAAACTAGGGCACAAACGAGGGTAAACATTGTTAAGATGCTGACAGCATTAACACATCAGTTGTTAGCTTTGTAGTTTACACTGGCATGCGTCAGTTTTTAAGTTCAAGCCTGTAACACAAGGTACATGTGCAACCTTCTCACTCGAATCTCAAACAAGCTGCTGTTTGTGCTCCGCGGTTTTGCGATCACGCTGTCAACAAATCCACATCTCCGCTAACAATTTCAAACTGCTCTCGTCTGATGACCCAAACGGCTTCAAGTTTTGCCTCCACACAGCACACAAACTCGGTCAATCATTTTGCTTTTCCCTTTGAAGAAATGCACAAACACACTTACCCCCACACGCCGGCGTTCTCTCACTTTCTCTTTGATTTGCCCTTTCTGCGTTAAATCTGCTAAATTACTTTTCTACGTATGTATTCAACTCATGTTTATATGGCTTTTCATTCATTTTTACATGCTTACAGTTATTCTTGCCTTCAGTAAAATTTCAATAGCAGTTGTGGCAATGCACAAATAATGCTGATTCACTGAGTGACCAAACTCTCCATGTGTCTGGTGCTGCTGTAGCTTTATAGAAATTGTTTTTTTTTAGCCAATTAGGGCAGCAAACGAGCTCTCAACAAGATACTAAAGGTGCTCTAAAGGTGATGTGGGTAGCTGCTTCCATGTCAAGGTGACATGCGGTTCAGTATGTCATCCCGTATGTTGGTTCAGTTGATGTTAAAGGTGTGCCTAGGTTCAGTATGTCATCCTTTAACCTCTGTTTTGTTCTACCACTTCGGTGGCTAACTTCTCCATTTTGCTAACTAGCAAGCAACTTGTTAACTTGTAAAATTACAGCATTACTGAGTTTATTTAACAATTTCCTACAGAGAAAAGTAACAACTTTCAACTTTTCAATACTGAAATACTTTAAAATTCTTCATTCATTCAACATGACTGCACACCAGTGAACAAAGCAAGGTCCATAAAGACATGGATTGAGTAGTTTGGTGTAGAAGAACTTGACTGGCCTGCACAGACTCCTGACCAACAGAACGCATTTTGGATGAATTAGAGCAGAGACTGTGAGCCAGGCCTTCTCGTCCAACATAAGTGCTTGGCCTCACAAATGCACCTCTGGAATAATGGTCAAAAATTCCCATAAATGCATTCCTAAACCTTGTGGAAAACCTTGCCAGAAGAGTTGAAGCTGTTATAGCTGGAAAACCTATGGATTAAGAATAGGATGTGAGCCATATTTATATGTGTGCGAAGGCAATTCAGTTCAATTCAATCTTATTTATACAGCGCCAAATCACAACAATAGTTGTCTCAAGGCGCTTTATATTGTAAGGTAGACCCTACAGCGATACATAACGAGAAAACCCGACAATCATATGACCCCCTATGAGCAAGCACTTGGCGACAGTGGGAAGGAAAAACTCCCTTCGAACCGGTGAAAACCTCCGACAGAACCAGGCTCAGGGAGGGGCGGGGCCATCTGCTGTGACTGGTTGGGGAGAGAGAAGGAAGACAGGATAAAAGACATGCTGTGGAAGGCATGGCAGAGAAAATAGTGTATATACAAAGTAAAAATTTTAGTGCAAAGAAAATCTGTGTTTTATCTAGGAAAACACCAGGTCAAGGCATGAAGGTTTTATTGTTTGTGGTGTGTAAAATGTTACAGATAAATTACCAAATGTTTCAACTAAGACGTACTGGTGTCAAGTTGAAGATACTGGCATTGGTTCTCTACCATTGTCTGTTTTGGTAAGATAAGTGGTATTTGTTGACTTTAACGATGCTTTTTCTCATAGAAAACAGACGTTTGTGGAGGCTGGAAATGAATGAGGACTGGTTAGTTAACCAGCGAAGTAGAGCATTACAAGGTCAAACCAGAATAGTGAAAAATGAATATTCCAGCAGGGTTTGCCACTATACTTTAAAATTAGTGTCATTTGGGAAATGGTTGCCAAAGTGCAGCTTAATTTAATGCCACAGCATTCAGTTCAGACTTGGTATCATTATTTCCTGAAACATGTTTTTCAGTTTATCTCAAACTCATGCCATTTCTCTGAGAGTAATGCTTTAATAAAGCCATTTATTTAATGGACAAGAACTGAGCGTCTGAAAGATAACGGCAGAAAAATGAAACCAGTAATTCTACATATTCTTTATCTGAAAAGGGCTAAAGGAAAATGTTTCAGTTCTATCTGTCCTCGATAAAGAGAATTCACATAACAATGATGATTTTTTAATTTAAAGTATTAGTGAGACGTTACAAAAAGCTCTCCTTAGATATTTCAGCCTATAACAGTGAGATAAATAAGTCTGTTGTGAAATCCATCCCTTCCAACCAGGAAGTTGTGAGTCGTGCCTCATGATCCCGGTATAAGCACCGATACAATACCCGCCTTTGTTTCCTGCAGTGTTAGCCCGACTGGCACAAGGCTCAGATTAGTTTTCTTTTTTAATGGAAAACTGATCTGCAGACAGGGTTTCTTTAAAACCGAGCACCCAGTGAAGAGGAGTGTGTCTCAGCACAGTCCATTTTTAATGTAAAAAAAGGGCGCGCTTTCATCTTTTGTGGCCCTTTCTTCATGAACTTTTGATGTATCCAAAGTCAATCCGAGTCCCCACTTATTCTCAATCAAAAATACGACTTACACGTTCAGGAGGATTTCAGCGCTATGCCACACAAACGTGACAACGAAGCCTTGTGTCAGCTGGCATATATTATGCTAATGGTCACGCTCAAGTGCATATTGCAAATGCATGTCCTTGTAAGAGAGTTCATCGGAAAGAGCAGCACTCTGTTGGAATAACTCCAGAGAACACAACACAGCCAAGACTCGGTTATCTGGATACTAAGGACACAACTAGCTGCCTCCTAACACTGAGCTGCCATTTGCACACAGCAGTGCCCTCCAAGATGATTTTTCCAATTTCCTTTCACCCTTACAAGTCATAGCAAATGCCATAAATCAACAGGAAACGCCGGGTGTCAGGAACCCCTTACAGCATGACTCATCTCTTCACAGGTCGCCTTGAGTTATAGTCCCAATCTTTTTTTTACTGTATCTGAACTGTACTCAGGGGATCAACATGGATCAGCCAGCAGCACACAGGAGGAATTGTTGGGATTCCCCTTTGGGAGGATGCCTGGAGCTAATTTGTTTTGCAATCCCATTACATTTGTGATCAGAATTCCTGGAATTTGCAGGGACTACTCCACATGCAAGGACACTGAACAGTTGAATTTGCTTCATGCCGACCTTTCTAAAATGAATGAAATACTGCAAGACGCAGTGATTCACAGCATCGAGGAAACTATTTCACCTTTGTTGCATTAAACAGAAAGATAAAAGCTGCTATTTTCATCTCCAGAACACTTCTACGTAGAACTTCCATGAATGTTAATGGAAACATAAAAACCTCATCAGAACAACACTGCAGTGTGGTCCACCGGGAACAATTCAGAAGACTTAAGAGATTTGCTGGCCTCTGTGCTATTTTGGCACAAATGGACCCTCCGCCTAGCCCCCAGTGGCACCGCTCTCTGCCAGCTGAATGCATCCTCCTGCTGCAGCTGCTGCTGCCCGGCTAGCTCCGGCAGCCCTCAGTTGCTGCTGGCTAATGGACTGCTTACAGTGTGAGGGGGAGAGGGGGCAGAGCGGCTGTGGGGCATTGGATCAACATGGTGCAGGTGCAGACCATCACCACACAAAGAAGGCTGGAGTGCACGACTCAGTTTGTGAGTGTTTGTTTGCTTGCCTTCATCGCCAGTCCTTCTATGCACACACACACACACACACGCTGGGCAAGAGCTTTTCCATCATTCGAGATGAGTGGCACACACTCCAAAATGTTTTGGATACAGGCCAATTCACATTTTCCATGCCAGGGAAAATGTGAATTGGCAGAGGTCATAGCTGTCTCAAGCTCCTCCACATGGATGCAAAATGCCGCAGGAGAGGACACACGGGGAAAGAGGGGGAGCAAGACAACCTGTGCAGCACACATGTAGCCAATCGCTTAAGCCAGTGGTGTAAAGGTGACCGTGCTTGTGCCTGCTTTTGCAATGAAGGCCCCTCAGGTTTGTTATGACCTCCTCGAGACGCTGAGAAACAAAGAACTGTTTTTTTTAATGTTCTCGCTTATTTTTCCATCATTTCTTTCTTCTTTTTGTTCTTTCATTCATTCAGTATTTTTTAATTATACTCACAATGTGTGCGCTTTTTGTCTGTTTTCTCCCGGTCTTTCTATTCGTGGTCTAACGCTCTGCTATTTCTCTGCTGTCATTAAAGAGGCTAAATAAATCAGTTATTATTATCCCCAACAGTTTCACAAAACACTATGGCAATAGAGACTGCAGCATCACCCACCATCCCCATCATGGCCCATTTCAAGCTTGGTCCCTAGCGCCCGACGGAGAAGGTGGCACCATGCCACACCATATGGTATTCTATGTGGCGGAGTGCAGCACTCTGCGGGAGAGCTGAGCTGTTAAAGCACGAATCCTGTCCACTGGACTAATTAACGTCTCTGTGATCTGGGAGGTTTAACACAAGACACCCTTCACCCAGCATTACCTTTGCCAGGGCCTTTCAGCCGAGCAATACGCAATTATCTTTACACGTAGAACAGATGGCAGCTCATGATCTTGACTGTAGATGAAGGAGGCATGTTAGAGTAACATTTTATCACTCTGTCTCTCTCTCTGTCTCTCGTTCTGCCTCTCCCCAGTGCCCTTTGTGATCTGATAGGCCTGGAATAATAAGCAGTTAGCGCGTTATCCACTAGCAGCTCCGTTGCAGTGCGGAGATAAAGCCGCACAGATCTCAGCAGGTGTGACCCCGCAGCAGAGCCTGGTAATAACAGCGGAAGCTTTCACAGTGACACGTAATTATCATAAGAAAGGAGCTTTTAAAAAACAGAATCATCAAAAGATCGACTTCAGAAATTAGCTTCAGCATGTTTAATGTTAACATTAAGGTGGTGCTGATAAAGCGCTCACTGTGTTGCCAAAACACACATAGATACAGTAAAGGATATGAATTTTAGTTCACATGGCTTCTATTAAGCCAAGACAAAAAATCTGTTCGGCAGAAAGCAGAGCGCACAATCTTTTTCTTTTCCTATTTTTTGTCGTTATTACAGGTAAAAATTAAATGAATCAATCTGTTAGACTTGATTATTAATCTGAATTTAAACGGCAACATTTGGACAGCAAATTCTGCAGATGGGTCAGATGTACATAAGAGCCTTTTGCACGTCTTCCAGGTACAGATGTGACACATTTGATGAGGTGATTTTTCACAGAAATCAAAATGTCAGCACACAAAAGATACGACCGGAGAGTCACGCTCAATCAGTCGAGTAAAAATACGGATTAAGAAACAATGTACCAAAAACAATATCAAAACAGTTTATAAAAGCAAGCAAACAGGAGACGGGGAGTTGCGGCAGGTGTTGATTAAAATGAAGCTTGAGCACGATGCTCAGCGAACTGTGAGATCACTACAGGCTATGACTGCGCTCTGAAGATAAGAACTTTGCAGCATGCACTGAGCTACATTTAGTCAAGCATCAGTCGGATCAACAGCATCTCCACCCTCCACCTGCTCGGCTGGGTTCCCAGCTGTGGTGGTTCTTATGCTGATATCCTCTCGTCTGAAAATATTTTTACATTATTTATTACCAGCATTTTTCTCCAATAGCCATTGATTGTATCTGCAAGTAGCAATTTCCTCTTTAGAAATGTATTATTGTTGGGCATGGATGGAAAATGAGTCAACAAACCCGATTTGATGGTAATAGTAAAAATAAAAAAATAACAATAATAAACTTTATATTTTAAGCCATACAGAGTAGCTAGCTCCACTAGAACGACAGCATGAATCAACCTTTAACAGGACTACATAAACTACATAAAGATACATGCTAGTAATCAAATCTATCAAATTTATGAGAGAACATTCAGTTTTACTTACTAAACCTAAAAATCAGAATGTGAATGAAGAAGGACTTTTGTGTTTCAAGTAAACAAAACCACGTCATGGTTTTGTTGGAAAGAGGGATCAAATGCCAGACTCAGAGATAAGCAAAGTAAACAATAAAAAGTGAGACTTTATCCAAGAGCAAACAAAAAAACAACAACCACAAAGTCCAATGGTTGAAAGCAAGGCAAAAAAGGAGCATGAGGAGGACAAGGGAGACGAACAGACTGTCTGATAGGGAAAGGTACCAACCACCACACAGGTGGAAACAGAAGCAAAACGTAAAACAATAAGAAGACAGATGAGAACACTAACCTCTGAAATAAAACAGAAAGTAAACTGCTGTCTGAACTGTCTGTGCTATTCTTACTGATGTTTTCACACCCACAGTTTTATCTGTGTGGACCTTATGCTGACCACCCAAGCTAGCTAGCTTAACAGTGGCGCAGCTAGCTCAACAGCTGCAAGCTAATTTATGTTAAACGCTTAATTCCTACATATTAACATTAAGTTATTAAACAAATTAGTTTTACAGACTAACTGTAACAAAAAAACAGACAATTGTTAAGCCTTAACTTCTTCACACTTCCAGGTCACCAGTTTGCCATACTGACTTAAGGTCACAGTCTGTTTGTGTCTGTTTAGCCACACGCTAAACAGACACATTTTCTGAAATTAGAAGGTGTTACATTTCAGTCTCTTACATTTTGGCGTTAATTTTGCTCTCTGGCTCTCTTCATGCTTTAAGTGGGAGATGAACTCCCCCATCTCTCTGTATCACCCACTGTGTCTACACAGAAGTAGCAAGAGCTACACCTACACACTCCGCATGTGCCTTCCGTTTGCCTTATAGTCTGCAGCGCTGCATTAATTGAATGCAAATGCAAGAGCACTAAACTGCCCCCCAGCAGGCTGGATGTAACCCTCTGCAACATACTGCTGCTTCTTGATATTAAAAGTGCTCATGCAGTTGAAACAAGGGTGTGAAGTAGCCACAGGAAATGTAAGGCCATCCACCCTTGCTCATGCAAAGTGGGGGGTGTGGTGATTTGGAGCCACAAGGACCAGTCCAACACAGAAAGACTGCCTACCATACAAGCTCACACCCACTCCTATGGCCAATTCCCAACATTTAGAATAATGGGGGTTGTTTTTGGCCCGTGGGAGGAAACTGCCTGTGAGACGACAGTACCTTCATCTGGATCACTTGTAAGTTGCAATGACTATTAGCTGACGTTGTCATTTTAAAACCATGCGGAGGTTGGTTGCACTGTATGCAGACACACCAGTTTCTCCTCTGCCCTATTTATGACGCAGTGGTGGCTTAAGGAGTGCCTGATGTGGCATGTTACCGTGGTAACCTGGGGGCAATGCAAAATCAACCTGACCTCACATATGTCTGTAAGACCTTTGTGTTTACTCCTGTATGAACAGCTATAAAATACAAAACTGGCCAGCAGAGAGAGAACTGTATTATAACATAATGGGGAATTTCTCCCTACATCTGTCTGCGTGTTAGAGGTACATTTTTGATCTGTGCCTCTTGAAAAAAAGATATACTATTACACAAGGGAAACTATTTTGGAAGCATATGGAATTAAAAGGGAAGTTTAACCAGTGTTCTATGCAAATTATGCATGCATTTGAGTAAAAGGATATAGCATAGTGAGCTTAAAACCGATGCAAAGTAAAGCATAAGTTATTATGCACTGCCTGCAAACTGCAAATCCCAGTGAAACGTGAAGCAGCTGCCCACCCAATCATCTGCAGAGCCACCCATATCGGTAAAGAGAAGAGGAATATGAATTCTTCAGTGGCATATGGTTTTTCACTAATGATGCATACAACGGAATTTGTCCCAGTAAGAACCAGCAGTTGCGGCGACATCCCTGCGCGCGCGGGTGTCGCTCTTGTGTTTGTTTGCTCTCTGTGGTATGAGATTTGCCACCACACACGCTTCGCCACCATCGATCTGTCCTCCTCAAAGTGTCCTCTGCTGCTTGGCCTTAGAAAGTGACAAACAGAGCAGGTTTTGGGCTGCCTGCAGCCCTGTTCAACATCTGTGGCACAATCTGCCAGCAGGCGGGGAGCGCGGGTGGAGGGGAGACTTTATACCACAAGGTTAACATAAACAGTGAAGTCAGAGGACATGAGACACAAGCCAGGGGCAGTTTGATGCAGCAGTATCACTTTTTTATATGACAAGTGTTAAATGATCTGTGGGGGATTGTTTTATGTTAAATTACATTTTAAGGTGCATTTTCACACCAAACGATGAAATACTATACTCATTTCCAGCTGCATCGTTTTATTCTAGGACTAGAGCATGAGCCACAGTTTGATATGGTCCATATTTATCTTATACTGTGCTCCTCAAATCAACTTGCTGTTTTACTTCTTCACCCCCCCTTAAGCCAGCTTTCTTTCAATTGGCTACATGTCATAAACTGACTGTTTGAAAAAAAAAAGTGGGAGGGGCTTCAGTTCTCACAAAATGTCTTTAATGGTATCCGGTCTTTAAGTCTGACGTCATTAGCCCTGTCTGGCCCCAAACTCCGCTGCAGGTCCCAAAGTCAAACGATCACTGTGGCATCACTCAGAGTTAAAAACTGTCTAAATTCTTTCATGTGTCATAAAATGATCTGTGTGGCTGCTCTACCAGGTGTAACAATTAAGTTTAACATCCAGGGATCCATGAGAAACAGGATTTATGAAATTTAACAGAGTTAGAAGTTAGCAGGAAGTTAGCTCGCTAGTTTCCATCTAAATATAATATACCATGTTCAGACTGAGGAATTTCTAAAACAAATTAAAACATTCAGCTCTGCTATCACTTCCAACATAAATGAAGACAGGAAAGTAAACAGCAGTGACATCTGTAGGGTTACTGAAGTTGGGCTAGCTGGTATATAACAATGCGCTACGTGGTGGCTAGCGATACAGCTATGTTAGCATAACATAAACACAGTAAAGCTAGAGGATGAACGCCAACTTTATTTCACTCGATAAAAGTTGACGTGAGGCTTCCTGAGGGTTAGGGATAAATGTAATCGCATGGCAGGCTGCTGTAAACGGATCAAACTTCAGTCAGGAGAACAACTGAGATAATCCATCCAAAATACGAGGTTAGTCATTACTGCATAGGCTGGGCTGTAGTTACATAGTAAGGTTTTAAAAACTGAGCTTTAAAATTAATAGTGGTAATAAAAACTGAGAGAGGCCAAAAGTGACTTTTATAGGGACTTGTTGAGATTAAATAGAACAAGTTACAAAGCAATAAAACATGTTAAAAACACAACAGCCTTAATAAACACAGAGTTGCTTAGAGCAGGGTTCATAAGTCACTTAAAGACCGGATATAAAAGCAGTAAGGGATGAAAAAAAACCTGCTATATGAAGCCAGAGGTTTCAGCTGAACTGAAAATTTCAAACTTTAAACATGTTTATTATGAGCATCCATCATTGGAACAATAAGAAGGTAAAACCAGAATAGATCTTGGAAACCATGTCCAAGTGATCTAAGTGATCATCGATAACCGTAACCCTAGCCTGTTCTCCTTGTTTCTATACCATAGGGTCAGGGGTTAAGGTTGAGGTCACGAATGATGATGATTTGGATCTCTGGGGGTTAAATGAAGGTAATCAATGTGAACAACTGTCAAAAGTGTGGCAAAATTTGGTCGACGTGTGTTATTTTGAGATAGGTTAGAATAACTGTATCATTTCCAAGAAAACAACAGTGTGTGTTCAGTCATGTGGCGCTTGGCTGCTGAGCTTGCATTAAGTGACACTGACAAAACTGACAAAAAACATGATAAATGGAATATCCTAATTTATGGAGAAGCAGCAAAGAAGCTTGGCGTCTTTGCTTGATTTCACTCTTGGCTAATGGACTGTTGGCTTGATGAACGAGTCAATGAATTAATCAATTGTCATTCAGCTGATCCTCTGCTGCTGCTGCAGGAAAACAGCGGATATGGTTCTGTTTTTGTTTCATGGCTGACTGACCAGTGCATTTTGGAATTTTCTCAGCACCGACTCTGAGGTGCAAAACAATGGGCATTGTATAGAAGGGCAGCCAGGGGACTGTTCCACATCTCATTAAGATGCTTCCTCGCATCTCTTTTTACTCGAAAACCTAAATTAAAGGTGAGATTGACTAAAAAAAGCAAGAAAACAAAACCCATTTTCTCCTGCGAATATGCAGCATGGTTGTCAAAGAAAGAAGGCTGAGGCTGTTTTGTTCTCAGCCTTTTTCGATTTCTTCGTAAACCCACTATCACCACACCAAGGCTTCTACTGACTTGATCTATTTAATCAAGATGAGAAAGCTGGAGTCCTATTTAGCTGTGAGTGCCCAAATCAGGACTCAAATAAAGTCTAAAATACTTGAGGAGACCTCATTAGAAGCAGCTTATTTAAATCAAGACAAACAGAAATTAAGGCTTTGTTTTGTCACCTTTTAAAGAGGGATTTCTGTATGAGAGGGTCTTATGTATCGAGCCTGCTGGCACACAAATCACTCCCTTAACAGTTTTCCGCCTGCATGTTAAAATGGTATTCATCACAACGGTGCAAAATGTTTTCAGTAGGAGAGACGTGTGGCTCAAAGAGGGCATCAGGGATGGGAGGAGGCACAACGGTGCAGTCGCTGGGACAGTGAAGAAGTGTTCCACCCCTTCCTATTAAAACACAAGCTTCTTCTTTTTTAGATTTAAAATTTTTGCTTGTCTGCAAAAGGTTTACCGTCGCTGTGACCTCGCAATACGATCAACTGCACTCAAGCACCGCAGCACACACGGAAAAAAGCTTATATGGAATATAATATACCAGTGAAGAATATCAAAACACGATAGCGACTCTTGCCTTAAACAAGCTGGATCAAAACACGGCATTTGCCAATGCCAACAAATATTTTTTTCCATGTTTATTGAGTTTTAAATCTAACCTTTAATACTGAAATCAAAAAGAGTTCTCGAAACATATTCAAAATAGTTCACACACCAATTTCACCCCTCCAAACGCGCACCACCATGCCCAAATTCAATTGAGGAATCAATGAAACTTAACAGTTCGGATGGCATTTGAATCTCATTTGGTTCTGCTTCAAGCCAGACGTATCCATGAATTCCATGAATTAAATTGTCACTGCTGCAGCAAATGTGAGCGAGAGAGGCATCCCCGAACAAGCTGGAGACATTTAGCAAGAGGAGCGAGCCTTCTTTTATTGACTCCTATGATGTACACGGTTAGACGTCCCCACAGATAACGCTCCAGCCTGACAAGTTAAGACGGAATGGGCAGAGTTTCCCCTAATTCACATACCAATCCCTTTATGAATGAATTCAGTCGCCTTAAGGCTCGTTCCTGCATTTGCCACAGTGACAGGCCCGGCTCATACTTTTGCCACAGTGCCAGCCAGCCTCTTTCCAAATAATCGTGTCCTGTTTAGAACCATATTTCACTCCGCTTGTTATTACACATACGCTTTAGTACTCTATTGTTGTGCGCTCTACAGTCTCGGGAGAGAGATCAACAACATTCCAAGTGTAAAGCCACAGGGAGAAAAAGCCCCCTGACGCATTAATGCTATGTGAGGTTACTCCTGAATACGGCTGGAGTTCAAAATGGGACGCCCGGCAGACTCCTCCATGCCTGCATGGGCGCGCATTCCTACCAGGAAATTACACGGGGGAATCACAAACAGACGCACACACACACCGTGGAATACACACACAGCTCGTGCTCTGAGGCTAAAGCAACTTAAATGCGACTTTGTTCACTTGAGGGGAAAATACACACACAAACATAAGCGTCCGCCCACACACTTTGACTGACACGACCTTGTTACTGCAGATTACACATTAAGGCAAAGACACGAATGCTCAGCTAATCTTTGCTATCCTCCCACTGAGGGCATGGCAGGAACCACTGCAGCACAGGAAGGAGGCTGCATCAGTCCGCATGCGCTAGAAGGGGCAGAGAGGTGCATTTCTTGTCAAGCAGCAAGCAACCATGCTTTACCTCGTGTACTGCAATGGCAATAATAAACATGGCGTATAAAAAAGACTCACTTTAAAGCACATTACAAAAATAACATGCTGGAATTTTAACCTGCAATTATTTCATAAACTGAACATTAACCTGCATGAGCATAATCTCTGACTTCGGTATGAAATGAACCACCTAAAACATAATTTCTTTTATCACAGCAGCACTCAAAGCAAAGTCAACCCTAAGTGGATAGTAGCTCTAACTTGTTTTCACTGGAAAAATATTGCTGATAGCTCACATCATGTAATATAATACACAGCCTTTATTGTATTAGTGTTCACTTTGCACAAGCTGTTTGAAATGTATACTCAACTGCTACAAGCTAGCTGTGTGAAACGATATGCAATAAGCTAACGGATGAGCTGGTCTTTTAAAACACCAGAGTCTCTCTTGTCTTTTCTAACAACACAGGCAATTAGACAATAACTAAAGCAGGAGTTTGATGGATAGTTACTCAGATAGTCACAATAATTTGCTACAGCTAACTAGCTTCAGATGTTTTAAGTTAATGCTAAAAAAGAGCAATCATTCAGCGGGGCTCATTAAACAGTTATTTTGACCAATACCGAGATAAGGATTATTTATCAGGATTACTCAATGAATTTTTGACTTTTTTAAAATTAATTTATCTTTGTAGAGAAAAATGTTTATTCATCTCCAGGAAGCAAAATAGAAACGTATTCATTACACCTGTATGTACTAGACAGGCATGTGAGCTCCCTCTCTATTTCCCCTGTGACAGCGTAGGCTTTTCACTTTGGAAAAATAATTGCACAAGGTGATAAGATATCAATTGTCCAGCACGTCGACTATTTTCCTGAAGTCTTAGTCACTCACTGTGTTTAACCAAATGTTTGGTCCAATGGAATAAGATTGTGTTGGGGATTTCAATGAGTCTTTGTGAGCTGGATGGATGTGCTGTACAGGCTTGCTGAGTTGACAGTGGATCAGCAACACTGTTTTTCTTAGCCTTTGTTCATTAATTTCACTGCAATCTAATTAACTGTAATTAAACTGTAGTGTAATTGCAGTCATGAACTTATTCAACCGCAGAATAAGTCAGCTGTGTTGCATTCATTGCAAGTGATTTCTTCTTGCTTAACATCATTTGGACTAAATCTAAAGTATGTCCAGCCAACATATCATGATCCACTTCAAGGGACGAGCACTTTGCCTGCTGCTGTATCCACATATATGACATTTGACTCGTGTCTGTTGTCTGTTGTATGTCACTGCAGTCGTGAATAATTACATATCTGAAAACATGACTTTACATAATACTGCTGTGCTTGACTTTTATGCATGAAAATGTTACCTTACAAATTGTGAATGTCTACATAAATGCAGTACCCAAAAAATCAGATCAAGGGTTGCAAGCAAGCAAATGCTATAACATACAACAGCAACACGAACAGAACGACAAATCAGGAATTCGAGAAAGTGAATCAAAAGCGAGGTTTATATAGAACAAAGGTAATCAGGAGATAATGAGGTAATTGCACCACATTAGAGACCTGACACACACTCCCAAAGCACACACACACACACACAGACATATCTCTGCTGCAGCTCTGTAGAACATCTAAAACACACAAATCTGTACTGAACTCACATTCGGTTCAATTAGGGTGACCTGAAGGTCGATCCTAGATCGGCTCTCGGCCTCTAATTCAGCACAAACTGCTCCCTCAGCCTAAATCTGGGCTTGACAGCACTGCGTATGTGTGCAACAGTTTGTGTGTTTCACCAAGATCTTCTCCTGCACTGTTTGTCACCTCAGAGACCCTCACAGATCGATAGCAGAAGGCATTGCACATAATCTCCTGTTTAATATGCCTGTCCTGAGCCTGGAGTATAATTGGAACCTTTAGTAAAAACCTGCCAGTTATAAAATCTATCAGTCTGTGCTAAGCAAGGCCTGACCTGGAACCAGAGCGGATGAATAATTGAAGAAGAGGCACGCTACCCATGATTCTCCTCCATCGTCAAAAGCTCTGAGTTAACTACGGGAAAACTTGGCAGCACAAAGTTGTCATGTCACACAAACTCGCGATGTTTAAATCCCTTTTCTAAAATGCTCCACATTCATACTGATGCTTGGCTCTGTTTATGAGGAGCTATCAGAGGAAACTCAGATCAGGAGCTTCTTTTCTGGTTATGATTCCCCCCTTACTTTTCCCATGTGCAACCGGATGAATAATGCATGCTTCTACTTAAAGCCAACTTCTATGTCGTCCTTAAGACATGAAGAGCCGCCCCGTGACACCTCCAAAGAGCGTCAGACGCAGAAAGTCAGCTAATGCTAGAAGAAGGCTCTTTTTGTAATCTTTTGACTCAGCCTTCATCAAAAGATAAAGAGTGCGTTCAGATAAAGCTACAGTCTACTGAAATTCTGATTAATTACTCTAAAAACACTCATACTACAGCATCGTGCTCGGAGAAGGAGAAAGTCAAGCGCAAAGGTGCTACTTTGGCCTGAGGGTAATCCAGCATATAATCCATAGTAAACATAATTGGCTGATAATAAGATAAGATAAGAAACCAGCTGCACCTCAAGCATGAGTGCAGAGGTATTAATAATGGGATTTTTTTCATCATACATAATATTCAGTACATACAAGGTATTTATCTAAGTATATCCCCCAATTTCACAACTTGGCAACATCTACAGTACAAATTATTCTAATAAATTTGATGCATTTTTCCAACTGATTGGATTTTATTATGCCACCTAAAGTGAAAATATGAAAACCACCCATGTAAGCACTAATAAAATTACTATTACTAAGGCTACATCTACACTAATCTGGATAAATCTGAAGAAGGGGTTTTTGTCTAAAAACGCTCCACGTCCACACTATTGTTTTCCATCGTTTTCATCCACACTGAAAACGCTACGTTGCTGTATTGCGCATACGTGAAACGTAAGACGATTTGACCTGCGTCATTTCCGTCTGCCGTTTATTTACTTTGCGGCTCTTTGAAACGTTGCGGCAAAATGTTGGGGAAAAGTGCCGAGTTTTATCTGAAGCATGTGCAATCTTTCAATAGGGCTTTCAAAATTGAGAGCAAACAAAACAACTGCTACACAATGCCGACCGCCATCTTAGCTGAATTGGTCACATGACTGCATTATATGACTAAAATGCATCGTCGTTTTCAAAAGACTTTCGCTGTCCACGCTGCGATGCGAAAACTGTGTTTTCAAATGTATCTACTTTGGAGAGTGTTTTCAAAAAGCTCAATTTTCCTTGATGAAAAATGCCGTCTCAGTGTGGACCGAAGGCCATAACGGAGAGAAAAAGATGTGTTTTCAAACGAAAACTTATTCGTGTGGACATGGCCTAAGATATTCCACAGTACTTTTTCAGGTGGTCACATAATCAGCTGTGAAGGGGGAAATCACACAAAGATGATGATGACACCTACAAGCAATGCATGCAAAAAAATAAAAATGATTCTATGATAAACATGCATGATATTCTGAGTGAAATGCACCTAAAGTATATTAAGTCAAAGATTTACTTATTCAAAGAAGTAATCATTAATAATTAGGAAAATAGACTCAATATATCCCAATAAAATTCCATTTAAGTTAAAATTTTACACTGTACCTATGTAACTAAACTTCATGGGAATTTTACATGTAATCAAATTACTTTAAGTCAGCATTTTGGGCAAAAATATTTTTTTGAGTGTGGAGCTGAAAGTACATTTTCATTGGTCATCACACAAACACTGCTATCAGTAGTTTTGGAATTGTGCTGGCGCAAAGAAAGTAATCCTTATAACTGACGCATATTAAAAGCTGTTTGCATTTTTTTCCAAAACAAACGTTTTGCCTTCGTCTAAATATCAGGTTAGGGTTCATCACTGATGCTGACTTAGACCTCAGAGGGTCCAAAGAAGTGTACATGCAGAGCCTAATCTGAAATAATTGTGCTTTTTAAAGCACGGTAGGCAATAGGCTTTTTAATCCCCATCATCATCTCTCACCCTCAGGTTAATGCTGAATGCTTTTCCACAAAAATGAAGTTAAGTGGAGGGTTCTCATTAATATTGGATGACTCGGTGTAAAGTAGTATACTAAAGTTTGCGTTTTGCCCATACAGTACTTTTCTGACAGCGTGATTAAAAATGTTTCAAAAAAAGCACAATCGGAGTAAAAGGTGCTTCCTGTATAAGCGCATGAATGCTGGTTTAGTCTGTGACCTTGCAGAGGATTCACTGCTTAGTACTCATCACTATCTGCCAACTGAATACAGCATCGGCAGCATCGAGGACAAAAGCGGACTGTATGTCACCTGAACATACAGCAGTAGAAGTCATACAGTGAGAAGAGGCAGCAGCGGGCCACAACAAAAACACCTTTCAGTTCTCTCCTCCTTCCTTTCATGGGGTGGCTGGCAGGCCTTGAAATAAGAGAGGCCGAATGTGCTGACCCAGCACTCTGTAAGTAAATGGCTATCTGTCCTATCAGCCTTGTTCGTGGAGGGACCAAATGTAGTGGACACTCTCACTCACAGTCACATACTTCTGTGCACAACAATGTTCAGTGGTGGGTCCTTGAGTTGTGAACCGTTGAGTCCAGCTGAGAGAAAAAAAGAATACAATAACTTAAGTGGACATTTTTTCTGCCTCACCACGCTTAATCTAGAGACCTTTCTCCAGGCAGCGTCTGCCAATGTGACTGAAAAATATGATTCAAAGCTGTGTGACTGGGATATAAATTAGGGGTGGAGTAATAATGTTGGCTACTGTTATTATTTCAAAACATAGACCTATCAAATTAGTTAATAATACTCCTTAATATATTAATGTTATGTATAATATACTCAAATATGTATGTGCAAAAGCCTGCCTGACATTAGCTGTTGGATTTGCCAAAATACCTGTACCAGCATTCTTAATGGTCGATAAATGAAAATTTAAAAAGTAAAGAAAGCGAGAGAAACACCCTTCAGCCGTGTTATGACTGTTGAGGGTGAATAGTCTGTCCAACAGAGGTTAACTATGCAACTCTGCAGCACTTGGGTTTGGAATGACACATAAACAGAAACCAGCTGCTGGGCAGAAGGTAAAGAAGTAAATAAATAACGAACAAATAAAAAAGTACATAGAACTTGTGTTAAGGATATCTGTTTATGTTCTGTGTGTCTGAAAGAGAATCAACCTTAAAAATCCCATATCAGCCAATCTCTAATATGTGCTGTTCCTTTACTAACAAATTTCAAAAGCAGTTTACATTGTTACAGTTCTACTGGTCTAGAAAATTTTCTATTATATCTATACGAGAACGTGAGTAAATACAGAATTCTAGTTAAGTAATAACCAGAATTTAAATGCTCTTTTGTTAACTGAATGCCCAATGCAAGATTGGCTTCAGGCTTCATCTTTAATCAGAAATGAGTGCACTGCAAAGCAAAGCTTTAATTCAAAGTCACATCGCAATACATCACGATAAATATGTGTAGACATGTATGGTTAAAGAAGATGTCAGTCGGGCTCTAGGTTGAGCAGTGCAATGTCAAGTGTAAAAGAGACAAGGGGCTGAAAACATGAAATCAATAACTGTCCACCACATGTTGGACTAAATTCCAGTTCACAAGTAATTTAACTGGCAAGACAGAAAACCATAGGAAAGGTTGAATGATAGGGCCATCTATCATCCACTCACATATTCAATTATTCATTCCCTCGTTAGCGCAAATGTTAACAACCCTGAATGAATTCTGAAGCAAAAACACAGAAGTACCAGTAATTTACTCTTTAGAACGACAGCAAACACGTTTGTCAAACGACGGTTTTTGATATTTTAATAATAATTTAATGTTACGTTACTTTTTTAACCCTTAAAAGTTTTATGTTGTTTATATTTTATAAATATAATATAATATATATATATATATATATATATATATATATATATATATCAATATATATTAGGGGTGCAACGATATTCGTATCGATATTGAACCGTTCGATACAGTGCTTTCGGTTCGGTACGCATATGTATCGAACAATACAACATTTGTAATTTATTTTATCAACTTTCCTTCTGACGATGCTGTCTGTGTTGAGCGCTCAGTGAATCTGCGTTCGACTACTCCGCCTAGGCTGCACTGTCGAGCGCAGATCCACTGAGCGCTCAACACAGACAGCATCATCAGAAGGAAGAGCGCAGGGCAAGCTAGCAAGACAGAAGTTAAGCTCTCCTTGTAACATGGACCTCCCCCACCCTCATTCAGATCTGGCGTTTGGAATTATTTTGGTTTTCATGTGACGTATGACCCTGAAGGTAAGCGAGTCATGGACTAAAGTAAAACAGTATGTTGGATGTGGCGATCGGCAGTAGCTCGTTAACGGAGATTTGCCGTGTTGTGGCGTTAAGGTCATTTCAACGAGATTAACCTGAAAGCACTAGTGGGAACACAACGAATATGACTGCACATTTACGCCGACATCATCCTAGTGCAAAGACAAAAACAACAAGCATGCTACTAACTTTAGCCGAGTCATTTAGACAGCTGTTAGCACATGATTCTCCTTATGCTGCTGAGAATATAGCCCAGAAGAAGCGGATAGTATAGCTTTTATTTTGGAAAGAGCCATTTCTCTGTAATAAACTCTCTTTTCTAAAGATGAGTGATTCCTCAATCAGATACAGGGCTCGCAATATCGCTAGCCCGACGTCCTGGAGCTAGCGATTTTTTTCAGTCGGGCTACCAAAATCTATCTCTGCCCTGCCTGTCGGGCAGGAAGGAAAAATATATGTCAATGCTTTTGCATTCTTTCAGAAATGTAGCTGGGTAATTATGTCATTGGCATCGGTGAGCCACTGTCAATATGTGACATATTGAAATCGCGTTTGAATTTGTGCTTGTTTTTTTGCTTTCACTGTGTATAGAGAGCGACAGCACTGATCTGTGAGTGATGATAATTTTTGCACCAATTCCTCTGACATAGTCTTATTAATCGTTAGCTTACTATGCAAACATGGCAAGTGAAATCTCCCGCAACTTAAACATGTGAGAGGTTGATCGCACAGAGAATCGCTGAGCTTACGTGAGTCCGTGTGTAAAACCAGCAGCATATATATTTTAGTTCTGCTGAGCCAAATAAGACAGGTCAGGGTGAAGAAGTGACAGCCAAAGAAAAGCTTACCACAAAACGGAGAAGGTATGACAAATCAGACTATCAGGCAAAAAGAAAGTGCAGCTTTATGGTTTCATGGACAAAAGAATTTCTGTGGCTGCAATATGACGAGCTAAATAACCAGGGCTGCACATAAGTGGTCCGCAGGTGCGCATTCGCTGTCAAAATAAAAAACACGCACAAGGGTTAGGGTTAAATTTAAAAACTGTACTTTTGAGTTAAAATATATATTTATAATTTTAATAAATGACAAATTAAAAAGGCATGAACATTTTTTTGTATCGAAAAAATATCGAACCGTGACACCAAAGTATCGAACCGAACCGAACTGTGAATTTTGTGTATCGTTGCACCCCTAATCTATATATATATTATCTTATTATATTTATGTATATGGCTCTCAGGTACTGCGTGAAGTAGTACAGTACTGTAGCATTTATCTTTTGTTTGTTAGCTAACAAGATCACCTATTTACACATTATTCAAAAACATCATTCCTCCTCTTTTTTTCCATATTTGTGGCGAGCTCACAAATGATGATTATCTGAAAAGTCCAATATTCTTACTGCTTTCTGCAGCCACTTCAGATATTTGTTTGTGTGTTGGCTGCTAAAAGCTTTATTGTGCCTAGCAGCTAGCCACTAACATTGCTAACTACACAAACCTGCTAAGCACTTGCTGAGAGTGAACACAAATAAGGTTTTTGCAGACTGTGAAACCAAAACACACTGTGGAGACCCGGGCAGTGCTTTTTGATAGGCTTGCCAATGTAAGCCACTTTATCCACTTTTAAAAATGCACCAATTTTTCCAAGTGCGTATGTTTGCCCTTCTATAGCGCTAAAGCTAATGCCTGTGCCTGTGTTTCCTTATTCTTTTGTGGCATCACAGAAAACTGTCTTGTCGATCTAACAGTCATTGCTGTTAGTGGAGTCAGAATGATGTTATTACATCTCCTTGCATCATTCTTATTATCTATCTGCTGTAATAATTGTCAGATTTAGAAACACTAAGATTAAATGCATTAGCCTGGCAGCACCTCGGTAAAGCAGTAAATTATTAGAGCTCCCTGGGTTAACATTTCAGACATGCTCCTGTGTGGAATTGGCATGAAATTGATGTTTATTTGTGGGTGTCCTCTGGCTGGCCTGGTTTCCTCCCACACAAAAAGTCATACATGTCCTATATTAAAAATATCTTGCCATCGCTGTTGGCTTGGGCACTAAATTAGAGTCAATCCCCTGCCAGTAAAGAACGCCTGTATTTGCTCCTAAGAATTGAGAATGGGTCAAATCCAGAGGACAGATTCATCCTTGGGGTCAAAACTTTTTTCTAGCTGACAGATAAAATCAGTCACACACCCTCAGTGCACTCACTGCGATAAACAGCTCTGACACATGAAGGATGGCACCGTGGACAATCTGATGCAGTTTTAGATGTTGACAACAATTTTGCACACCCGCTGAAGAGGTATTGTAATAACCTTGAGAAGACGGCTAAATTGAGATTCTATCAAATAAGTATGATGGATGAGTCAGTGGCACAAGCCTGCGATTGATGCGGCGTGATAAAAAGCCTTTTCAAATCTAACATTAATCTGTGCTCTGCTTCCTACGTTCGACTTTGGCTGAAGACTGCTCTGATGAGTAAACAAAAGAGATGGCTAATAACCTGTCACCCTCTTTAATCAATGCTCCCTGCAAGTCTGGTCAAGATACTCACATAAGACCAATACAAGAGTCGTGGAAGTTTGGAGCTTTGACTAAAGAGGCATGATGGCCAGAGAGGGTATGGATGAAGTGGGGGGAAAAAAGGAGAGGGTGGATGAATGCTGAGAGAAAAAGCTGGATGGAATATTCTCAAAACAAATCAAGTGCAACTTGATCCCTTTTAAATCACAGTCATTTGGGTAGTAACTTTAATTTAAGGACTAAATTGACTTTTCAGGAGTCTTTTTTTTATTAAGAAGTCTGTCATATTTAGGGCTGGATATTGACACCAAATTTGTTAAAAGTTGATTCTTGATGATTCAGTTCACCGCTCGTGCTGCATAAACAGCTTCAGCTGAGGGACCAGAACATATTTCCTCTTCCACAAGTGAGCTGGCCCGCTCTCCTGCTTTCATTTGAATATCAAAAAAATTTGTAAATTATAGGCTAAATTGCAAAAGCCCTTACCGCAAACAAAATTGGGAACCGAAATGGGTGTCCAAGGGAAAACTGTCAAGGACCGAGTATTATGATATTGTATGCACTGCCACATCAAAGACGAAACTCATTTACTTCTACAAAAACTCTGAGACGGCACAGAACCTGAGAGTCTGCTCACTAGTTCATCAACCCAACATCTGCATTAGGACAGACTGACAAATATGGTCTTTGCAGTTTTTATATAATGGGAAAATGCCAGTTCTGGGGGTATTTTCCTACTTTCATACTGACGTTTGTGAGTTTATTTTGCAACAAGCCGCAGGTTTCAAAAGATGCAACTTTTACTTGGAAGGCAAATTATGTTTTCTTTGCCTGCTTGGTGCTCATTTCAGTTTCAGGATGAATTATACTGAACGCCTTTGCCTAAACCTACAATGACACAGGCAATGTTTTCACACTGTTTAGACAGCATGGGCTGTTAAAGAAGCTACTGACATACAGAGTGTATGTATACTTAGCATAAATGTGACAAAAACTGGCTTTTCTCATTGTACAGTTGACAATTACAATAAGCTATATTTCACTACACACACACAATAGAAACTGAATTATTAGACAACACTATAATAATAAAAAGGAATTAATTAGAGAAGGTAGGGAATTGCTGCGATGTATACTGTCCTCACCTTTGCCCTTAATTTGTTTTCCTTTAATTTTTTTTGATCCACATCAAATCTTTTGCGTCGTAGCTGGTTGGCTCGGTTCAAGGTTTAAAACTCGAAGAGTCGACGTTCTTAAAAAACTGGGCAATCGCTGTCGAGCTCTTTCTGCATATCAACTTGAAATAATACTTCCATGAACACGACTGACTAAGCCCTCCATAGCAACCATAGCAAGTTTTAAATAACTTGGCAGCAAACTTAAGGTTATTCTGATGCCTCTGTCTAAATAAACAAATGAAAGATCTGCATTACTTGATTTTCAGTGGTCATTGATCCCTTGCAGGTGTGACAGCCAGTGGGCCGGCGTTCTTGTTGCCTGTGTCTTTCAGGTATGTGGTAGGTGGAGCTGACCCAATTATAGACAGAGCACACCCGAGAAGGCCAGTCCCAGTATATAAAACCACCTTGACTGAACCTCTCTTCATCTGGGGCTCATTGTGCTCCTTTGGTTTTGTTCAGTTATGGCTGTTGTATCATTTAACCTGTGTTTGAGTTTCTTTACTTTATATTTCATTAAAATATCTTTCAGCCTTAATAAACCTGTGTGGTCTCCGACTTACTTGTCACATCCTTTGACACAGGTTATACTAACACATGTGTATTGTTTCACAGCGTTACAGCTTTACTGATGCTCATTTCAGAGAGACATGAACAGCACATCTGCACATTCCAGTGCAGAAGATTGACACGGCAGATCACCCCTTGTTTTACTCTGCTATGTGGAAACCCTGATCTTGCAAAGAAAAGCGTCTGGACTTCTTTAAGTTGCTTGAAGACGTTTCACCTCTCATCCGAGAAGCTTCTTCAGTTCTAAGGTCAAATGGTGGAGAGTCCCAGATATAAACCTAGTGGGAGTGACCCCCCACAGAGGGACAAAAGGACCCCCTGATGATCCTCCACCATTTGACCTTAGAACTGAAGAAGCTTCTCGGATGAGAGGTGAAACGTCTTCAAGCAACTTAAAGAAGTCCAGACGCTTTTCTTTGCAAGCTCCTTTGACTACGATGACCTGGATGACTGAGAACCTTCACAGACAAACCCTGATCTTGTTACCTGACTGGACTCTTGCGCTACTGAGCTTTTGCTACTGTCATCTGTGTCACTGATCCTTCTACCCCATGTTCTCAATATGTGGCACACCCAAAATGTGTGGTTTCACCTTTGTTATTGTGGCACGATTCCTGGGGCCCGTAACATATGTATAAATGGCACTCATTTCTCCGTTCCTTGTAGTCTCCTGTACAAAAAGTAAACTTCTAGATGGCCTTGGGTCAGCATACCTTCTCAGACCCACTCTTTGAGCAGGTAAGCCAACCATATAATGCAATACTATCATAACAAACATACAATACAATTTCACTGTAAGCCAAGAAAAGTTAAAAACTATGCTTGCCTACATCCCTATTATAACAAGCACACAGATCCACCTACCACATATATTATACACAGCTGTCAGGCATTGAGCCACCTTCTTATATAATAACTCCTTTATTTGCTCCTTTTCTCTTTAGGAAGACTAACTGTTTGTTTATTGAGACAGCAGTGCCTTAATGTCAGTATCTCCATATGCTTTACACTCCTAGTAGGTGTGATGCTTTAAAGTGGATGTGGCAAGATAACATGAGCTACATATTGAATGAAGTGTTGGGGGCACTCACAGTCAGTCAAGGTCTGTCAAGTCCAGTTTCAGTCAACTTTCATTTATTTTACAAACCTGCCAGAGACGGCATATTGCCAAAGAGAAGTGCGGGTATGAGGAGGATTCTTGGTCCAAAGAATCAAAGCTGATTTAGGAGATATGAATAACATGCTAATCTTGTCCTCCTGACATCGTAGCTCAGTTGTTAAATAATGTGAACCTCTAGCAACTCAAATATTTTCTATTTTACATTCAAGTTATTTCCAGAACTGAAAAGCTTTCACAGCCCATTACTCGCTTTTGGGTTTCAGAAAATGAATTTTAAATCAATTATATATTCTTTCAATTTGCATCATTATCAATCTGAAAGAGAGGCAGTTCAAGTTCTCCAAAAACTGGGAAAGAAAAACAATTTTGGGGAGCAATAATCTTTGCCGGCACATTCTTGCAGCCACACACACACGGAGAGAGACTTTCTGCAGAACTTCTGAAGCAAGAAATTTGAAGATATAATTATTTGAATTAGATGAATGGCTCATCCTTAATTTTGCACTGAACACCGCTCAAAGGCAGGAGCAGAGCAGATCAGCACTAATCGAATGCTGCAATTTCCTTCTATCACCAATCATCTGATGACAACATTTAATGTGCTGCAGCCATGTACTCTCCATCTCCAGACATTAAATATTCATACAAACACAACAAAGCTGCGGTGGACAGGGGTTGTTGAAAAATGGATAATCACCCTCAGCCGTGAAATATGAAAAATCTGAAAGTATAATAAGTGTAAATTATGAATGTGGGCATGACGAGCAATGATAAGGGAATAAATGATGTACGTGGGCCAACACGCAAAGAGGTGGATGCCCCGCTGAGCTCATTCATCTTCCGCGTTCCATCTGAAAACAGTCCATGGCGCTGTGACCAGAGGAAAGCTGCTTTGATCCAAGTGAAATGCCACATCGCCCATCCAGATCAGACTGGAGCCATTTAATTTATTGTTCAAATTCTCAATGACATAATGTTGCCATTTTGAACGGGGCCACGACTGGCCAAAGGCCACACAGATGCATCGGCACAAAGCCCGTTGGGTCTTTCAACAGCAAAGAGATTCCATTTGCTTTCAAATGACCACACAGAGCCAAAACTCACAGGAATCAAACCTGGATCAGCATTAGACGGGGTGGTGTGGCTGAGTGGAACGTTTAATATTTCACAGCTCGTTTCTGACACTTTGTGTGTGGCTTCTTGCATGTTAATTGTGGAAAAGGCGCACTGGCCTAAAGGTTAGACTGGCTGATGGGTGAGGCACAATCGGCATGCATAGCCAATATTAAGGTGGGGTTAGAGTGGGCTATATCTGCGCCGAGAATTATCAGGATTACAACAGCTCAAACGTAGCCACACCTAGAAATGAACAAATCTTTAAGAAAATCCTATCTGACTTCCTGCATTAGGCAATTTCCAGTTAATGCAGTCCAATAGCACTGCCAACTTTAAATCTCAATATCAATTGTATTTCTGTAAACACAGTTATCTCATCGTGTGTGTTTGAACTTGTTTTTCTTTTCTGAGAGACAAAGATCGGTTAACCTGTAAAGCCTAAACCATGAAAGAGTTGATGGAAAATTCTGATTTCTTTTTAAATTGGAGTTTTTATTGAAACTTCTGGCAAAATAATATAAAATAAGTTTGTTCTTCAGCAGAAAAAAAATGATGTAGAGGTCTCTAAAACTCACAAAAACTCATGAATCAAATATGATACATTTGGCGTTACAGGATTAAGAAAAGCCTTTATGTTGATAGTTGGAACATATCTTTAAAAGGATAAGAGGTTTGAATCCAGAAGTGAGGTAGCTATCGGCACGGGTGGTCTCAGCTCATCCAAATGTCACTGTTGCACCCAATCAAAATAAAAAGTACAGCAAATGGAAACATGGGGATACTCTCCTAACTCCTGCTTCTGATCCGGTGGGCAGCCTACAGCCAGCCTTTCAAGTCAGCTGCTGCTCTCGTCTTCTTTTCGCTGTGTTCATGAGTCTTTGACGGTACACTATAAACTCTGATGGCTCAGACTGCACACACATCGTCTTCCTGCTTCTGAAGCATAATATACCAAAAAAAAAAAAGAAGAAGAAGAAGAAGAAGTAAGCTTAGAGAGAAGCTATGCCAGCATCTAGCCTCAATTTGGTAAAGTGTACTTTCCTTACCCCAAGGCTACAGCTATGCCTACATCCCGTTTGCCCACCTATTATTTATACAACACTGCTCATGGAACTTGTTAGACTCAGTTTAGCAAAGAAAGTTCCTTGTGAACTCAAAAAAGTGTGCAAAAACTGCACCTTTCATAACATCAGCTGAACAGGAGAGAAAATGTTCGACTCCACCTTCCACCGTCCCTGCTTTGCTGTGAGCAGCGTCCTCGGCTGGACCACCAGCGGTTTCTCCTCAGTCTCAGGACTTCAGCATGAACGTGTTAAGCTTAGACAAATCATATCAGCCGGCCCAACCTTCGAGCATGGTCCCAGGCACTGACTGTGTAATACTGTGCCGTTGTTCAAATAAAACTTGCATTGAGTGCAATGACGTGTAGATCAAATTTGCTTGTGACTTTAATAGAAGTTCTTCAAAACACAAGAAATAGGTAATCTTATCAGTGTAACTATCTCGGCTGGGGGAAAATGAAAAGGTTGGTCAACAACAGGCAGAGACATGAACAGTTTACTAGCGGTAAAGGAGCTGGTATGATAGAACACAGTAGAAGGGCAGGCTCTATTAACCTCTGACACCAGGGCATGAAAAATGAAAAAAGAGCAGCCAACAGGGTTAGAGAACATGGCATGGGCGAGTTGGTGTGAGTTGAAAAAAAGTAAAAGTATACGATTACTGTAATCGGACTGAATGTCCCGGTTGAGTCAACTTGCTGCTCATTCTCTGAATTAGCGCATCTATTCCCGCTGCAGCATGATGACTGGACGTGAATATGAATTAGAGTTACACAAACACAGATCCTTGTCAGACTTCCTGATAAAAATCCGTCGCCGTTTCATCCGGCCTCTCCGATGGTACATTTTTCCTGATGCTTCAAGAGTCAAATTAAATATGAACACTTCGAGCCAAGAAAGATTTCTTCAATGAAAGAAAAAAATGGCACTTGAGACATGAAATATTCAAAATGTTGATGTAATAAATATGAATTATGAATCGAGTTTTCAGGCAGAGCGCTGAGGGATTAAGTGATGACACAAAGCAACACAGAAGAGTGAATGATGATGGCCCTGCCCTGCTATAACCACCCATGTACATTTGTTATTGTGCATGTGGCTGCAACCACAGTGAGGGTGTATCGATCGCTCTGAAATGTCATCCAGACAGCACTCTGCCTTTTTTCCCCTTGTTTTGGAAACTTGTTTATCTTTTTAAACATTCTAATAGCAACACAGAAAATCTGAGCTAAAACTATATGGAGGCGGATGGAACAGCAACAACACCGTCTGGAGATTAGACCAGGGGTGGGCAATCTCAGTCCACGAGGGCCAGTGTCCCTGCAGGTTTTAGATCTCACCTTGGGTCAACACACCTGAATCACATGATTAGTTCGTTACCAGGCCTCTGGAGAACTTCAGGGCATGTTGAGGAGCTAATTTAGCCATTTAAATCAGCTGTGTTGGTTCGAGGACACATCTAAAACCTGCAGGGACACCGGCCCTCCTGGACTGAGATTGCGCACACCTGGATTAGACCCTTATTTTACAAGAAAAAACACTTAACTATATACAGCCCCATATATGTGATAAAGACATATGTCTCATTAATCACATATTGTAAAACGTTAACCAAAAATGAAAATACAACTGGCCTGCTGTGCTGTACACCCAGACTGATATATGAGTTTAGCAATATGAGCACTAGGTGATGAAACTGGCATCTGCATGAAGAATCTAGTGCAAGAATTTAGCTTCGTAACACCCAAATATATAGGTGTGTGTGAGTGTGTATTGTGTATGTTTGTGTGTATTCACACAAGACCAAGTGCTAGCTGTAGAAAAAGCCTGACAGTAGTTCTTGCTGCCAAGGGTGGCACAAGAACTGCGCAAACAAGTATTGCATTTAGGGGACAACAATTTTTTTCACAACTAGGTTTAGATCATCTCTTTTCCGTTAAGAAATTAAATTATTTTAAAACTCCATCGTATTTACTTGGGTTATCTTTGATAATCAATTCGCCCTGCTAGCGCAGAGCATTATCATTCCCAACACGTAACATAGCGATGATTTGTCACGCCCCTAGCCGTCTCATAGTAATGCAAAAAGTACCCTTCCACATCCCTAAGAAACGCTCTGCGTTATATTGAATCCCATATAATGCTGCTCATGTCAGTAACACACACTTGGAGCAGAGGCTCCAGCCATAACCTTAATCTTAACCATAACCAAAGTGTTTTCCAAAGTGATTCAGGGTCAGAATGTGAGACACATTTATAGATTCATTTCAACCAGATCTCGCGCCTCCAAACGCGTCACATTCGTCGGTATGTTACGCGTTGGGATGAGAACATGTTTTCTAGCGGCTATCTGTGAAGCTCAGGTCCTCTATCAGAGACCTGGGAGCTTGAGGGTCCTGCACTGTATCTTCTGGACAGAGATCTTGGATGTTGTTCCTGGGATCTGCTGGAGCCACTTGCCCAGTTGCGGGGTCAGTCCCCCCAGTCCACCACTGTTTCCTTTACCCTCCACATCTTCTCGAGCTCCTCTCTCAGCCGTTGGTATTTCTCCAGCTTCATGTTTTCCTTCTTCCTGATGCTGCTATTGCTTTGTATAGCTACATGTATTACTACAGCCATCTTCCTCTCCTTGTCCACCAATATTATGTCCGGTTGGTTAGCCATCACCAGTTAGTCTGCCTGTATGTAGAGATCCCACAGGATCTCAGTTCAGTCATTCTCAACCATGCCAGTGTCTGTGTCCCATTTTGACATCCGGACTTCCAAGCCAAACTCGGCATAGATGTTCCTGTATACTATGCCAGCCACTTGGTTATGGCGTTCCATATATAGGTGCAAGCTGTTCAAGAAAATATTGAAGGCCCTCCTTTCACACTGCAGAGACAAATACGGTCTAATTCTGTGGGAAACGACACAATATGATCCTTTTTTTACACCGTGGTGTGATATTTAAATTGCTTAATAGTTCGTTAAGCACATTGCTGAAAAGTTAATGAGCAGTAACCTCATCTCATTTTTTTGACTTCCAAATTGTAATTCATTGTAGGGCTGCTCAATTAATCGAATTTTAATCACGATTACGATCTGGGCTTTCAACGATCATTAAAAATGACTGAGCCGATTATTAGCCCCTCCCTCATTTATCCGCGACACCTTAAAGGCCGGTCCGTGAAAATATTGTCGGGCATAAACCGGTCCGTGGCGCAAAAAAGGTTGGAGACCGCTGATTAAGAGGACCCGAGGGAAGCTCGGAAAGCTAAGCAGAAGTTATTTGGAGAGTGACTGCCGTTGGTTGAAAAGAGTTTAAAAAAAAACTTCAGTGGTGTTGCACACTATTTTATATTATTTTTTTAAAGTCATTGTTAACCCTTTAAAGCCGGTCAGAGCAGCACGCTCCGTTTTGCGTAACTATTGTTAAATCCCTGTAGAACCTGAACCACGTAAGCTAGCGCAATAATTTGTTTTGCATATGAAACCGGAGGAGTTGTACTTACATCTGATGCCATCAGCTTGTCCTCGGTCACGGTTTCCTTCCACATATAGCTTTGCAAAAATTGCATAAAAAGCGCTTGCAGGAACAAAAACATAATATTCCAGAAACACGCTTTGCCGTTCCTATCAGCTGTTCGTAACACTTCCCACAGTGAAATGATGCACATGCTGTTTTCTTTGCAAATTTGCATCATAGGATTGTTTTTTGTTTTTCCTGCAATATATAAAAATTGCTGTATCTCCAAAATAAAACTATGAAGACACTCAAAATAAATTTCCTGTTGTTGTAAACTATTTTTTGCAACTTTATTGTATTTAAAGTTTTGAGGGATAAACCTCTTAAATTTCTCCAAGTAGAAATATATGTAAACAAAACAAAAGCGATTTTCAATTTTTTTTGTAGTTTATTGCACTTTTTTGCAATTTATGTAATTACTATGGACTTAATGCATACATATTATTAAAATATGGGCTATAACAGTTGTATTGATGTATAGCAACTTGAAATGCTCCCACAAATGGCACTACAGCATGTAAAAAAATAATATAAGCTCTGGTGGACTTGGTTCTATAGTAGGTCTTAAAGGGTTAAATAAATATTGTCAAATAATCGTGATCTCAATTTCAGTGAAAATAATCGTGATTATCATTTTTGCCATAATCGAGCAGCCCTAATTCATTGTAACTGTAATTTTATTTATTGGTAATTAATCATAAGCAATCATAATTAATGGCAATTAATCAAAATGCTGCAGCTGGACAGAGCATGATGAACTATTTCCTCATTTATGCTAATATAATCCAACTTGCTCTTAGTTATGCATTCATGTTTGAGAGGATACTAAACGAGGACACAACGGGATTAGCCCCATACTTTTATAGGTGGAAGAAACTACGGCTCTTCGGTGGAAAAGGTTTTGCACATGTGTGTAGTTTGTGTATTAATAAGCTGAGGAAGATTGCTGTGCTTTCCACATTTATGATGTTTCTGCCATACCTCCCCCATTAGGGGTGAAGAAACTTGATATACAAGTGTAAAAATACATTTTGTAGATAAATTGATCATATTTTTCTGTATTTCTTCAGAGGTGTGAGTGATAGTCCAAGCTTGTTGTCACACTAATTCCACGGTTTGGGAAACTAAACTACTTCTGCTGGTGAATGATGACTGGCTTCTTGGGAAAAGCTCCTGAAACTACAGGCTACAGGCTTGAAAACCAATCAGTGACACTGACAGACAGCTAGTGGCTCAAATCAGGATGCTGTCAACTCGCTGTTAACAAGCAAAGTAGAATTAACTTGACTAATGGTTAGCAGTAGTTCTCCAGACACAGAATAAGCCTTATCAAGCAGCTCCCAAAATGAACAGTAAGTGACCAGAAGCACTGACTTATCAGCCTTAAATGCTGTCCAAATCGCTAAACAAACATTAGCCTGGGCTACTCTGTCAAAGCTGAAAGAAGCTGTTAATAAGAGGTGTCAGATTAAATTAAACCCTCGATTTACGTCGTTTGCTGCTGTTTCCCGATCAGCTCCAAGGAGTTTCATTCTGAGTAAAGCCTGCCCTGTGAGGGAGAGTAATTTTATATTTTGGAGAAAAAAAAGTCACGCCTGATTTGTTCTCATTGTAAACAAGTAAGGGACTAAATATGTGGATATGCTGGTAAAAAGCAACACCGCCTGCTACCAAGGAACAAAAAAACACATAATTCTAGCAATGTTGTGACGGTGCACTGCTTCACTCCCACATCTGTTATGCAACATGCAAACCACAGTGAGCACTCATGTGTGGAGTGAGCACTCAGTTCAGAGCAATAAATTGGAGCAAAGACAATAACCTGGCGTTTCTCTGGTTTTTATTGTTTTCAAATTTCATATTCCTCTACACTAACAATTTCCACCGCTTCCTCTTTTTCTTCTTCTCTTCTTATCTTTTTCCACATTTGCAAGCAAGTGGAAGTTCGAATAAAACACCTGCCAGCTTTAACAAAAACGTAGAAGAAACATACCTTATCTGAAAAACACTGATGCTCCTTTCCTGTGTCAAACTTAGTCTGGAGGATTAAGGAACCATTTAGTCTTAGAATGAAGCACTGAAATGTTTCTCTCTCTGCAGCTGAAATGTGGCTTCAATTCCAAAATAATCAACAAATATTAACAAAAATAAAATTCCCCACTCGCCCCTGCAGGCGGTCTATCCTTCAAGCTCGGGGCTTCTACCAGCGGCCTGGGAGCTTGAGGGTCCTGCGCAGTATCTTAGCTGTTCCTAGGACTGCGCTCTTCTGGACAGAGATCTCCGATGTTGATCTGCTCAAGCCACTCACCTAGCTTGGGAGTCACTCCACGTAGTGCTCCGATTACCACGGGGACCACCGTTACCTTCACCCTCCACATCCTCTCGAGCTCTTCTCTGAGCCCTTGGTATTTCTCCAGCTTCTCATGTTCCTTCTTCCTGATGTTGGTGTCATTTGGAACCGCTACATCAATCACTACGGCCGTCCACCATTATCTGTATCTTGTGTACCCACAGGATCTTAGCTCGGTCATTCTCCACCACCTTTGGAGGTGTCCGCCATTTTGACCTCAGACTTCCAGGTTATACTCGGCACAGATGTTTCTGTACACTATGCCGGTTACTTGGTTATGGCGTTCCATGTATGCCCTGCCAGCTAGCATCTTGCACCCTGCTGTTATGTGCTGGATTGTCTCAGGGGCATCTTTACACATCCTATATATATATATATTTTTTTTTTCCTTCTCTATTTTCCTTCACACATAATATTCATTCGTACTAACAGCATTTCAGTCAGTGCCAATCCCCTGCTGCTACACTGACAATCTGTAACAAAATCCACTAGGACTATATTGTGTTCCTGTCCATTACGAGAACTACGTACTTTGTGGTTGTCAAGTCGATAAATGTGTTTATATAGCAAAATTCAACACAACAGTTATTGACCGAAGTGCTGCACATCATCATCATCATCATCATTTAACAAATAATGCACTACCAATAAAAGTAATAATGTAAAAAATATTTTAAAAGTGAAACAAAAAATACACTGGGGAAAATGACACAGAGAGTGAAATAGAAACTGAAAAGGCCAGAGAGGGCTCTGAATACTGATAGCAAAGGTAGATAACCTAATGTGAAGAGTGAAGGAATTCCAGAGGTTTGGAACTGCAACTGAGGATGCCTGGAATTTTTTTTCATAGGACTGAAAATAGGAATGCAATGATGGACAGACCAGAGCAAGCCCATACATGTGATCAACAACATTTTCAAATCGATCCTATACTTCATAAAGAGTCAGTGTAATGATTTAAGTACAGGCAAACTATGATCATGCTTCCATGCACCATTCAGCATTTTGAATCAACTGTAAGCGTAATATTAGTGCTTTGCTCAGTCCAACATTTAACAAATTGCAGTAAGTTAATAAAAACATGAATGACGTTTCCAAGGTTGTTAACAGACAAAAACCTGAAAGGCTGTAGTAACTGATTTGATCTTTAAGTCAAATTTTTAAAAAGGAATAAAAAAAACACTGATACTCTTTACATGAGGTGTAAAATGTTAAAAAATAAGATTTGAGTTTTGGTACAATTAACTGTCTGAACTGAATCACTAAAGCTTCATTTTTGTTTTGATACATGTAAAGGCTATATTGTGAGAGCCAAGTTTTAACCTCAGCTGAACAACAGTTTAACAACCTGCCTGAGAAGCTGGTGTCTGGTTTAAGTGGCAGGTAGCATAAAAGTAGTAAGCAACACAACGTTTTTTGAATATAGTGATAGTTTATACAGTGAAAACAAAACAAAAACAAAACTGGCCCAGAATTAAACCTTGAGGTACACCGCAGGTTAAGGAGAAGTTGCTGTTAGGAGAGTAGATGTGAATGCTGACAAAAAGGAGCCATGAGTAAGGTAAGACTTGAATCAAGTAATGGCAGAAATACAATTACATCACTCAAGGCTGATTTGTGCTCCACTGTACTAAATACACCAGTGACATCCAGAAGTATGAGGACAACAGAGTCAATGACTCACGCAAGGTCTTTGAAAATTCTTAAAAGAGTTGATCCTGTGCTGTGATGAAATTTAAAACCAGACTGAAAAATCTCAAAAATATTGTTTTTATATAAGAAAGACTGCAGCTGCAGGTAAACATTTTGTCCAGTACTTTAGAAAGAAAGAGCTGGGTAAAATATGATGGCTCTATAAGGTCAAAATGTGTCGTCCTTATGAGAGGACTGTTGCATGTTGAGAGAGTAGGCTGGCACTGTCCCTGTCACTAAACAATTGTTTAGTGACAGGGACAATTGTTCAAATTGATGGCCCTCTTATGTAGAAACCTGTTAAAACAGATGAGAGGAAAACTTATCTGATTTATACGTAATAGTTGTTGACTTATAAAGATATTACTTAGGACTGAAGGTGAGACAGGCGCAGAGTGGTCCAGTACAAGATGGATCATTATTGTAAAAAGTGGCCTTAATTCTAAGAGGGGAGATCTTATCAAAAAAACAATTTTAGGGAAGGTGTCATACAGTGCAGGATAGATAAAGCAGGGGGCAGAGGGTTAAGCACAGAACTAACTGAACTGTGGAGGAGTGCTTAAGATTACTTAAGACTGTAAAACTATTTAAAAACAGCATTTTTACTCTCTTATCTCACATTTCTAAATAGAGTTAGTTATCAGTACTGATATCAGCTGGCAAAACAAACCTTTCAAAGGAGTGGGAGGTATGGTTTAATTGATTAATTTTACCCTTTTTAATTTTAAGCCATGAAATCAAATCCCTGTGCAGTGTTAGTCCGTTAGGAAATGACATGATACATATTCCCCGTGGAACTGTGCAACATTAGGTAATCTAAAGAGAGAGTCATTAGAACTTGAAAAATATATTTTCTAACGTAAACAAACACAATGTGGTTTGTGCTTTTCAGCAAAACTGGCAACTCTCTGTGCCATGAGCCTAGCATTCATCTTAACTTTATTAAATCTTGCGCTATCCAGAAAGACAGTTCATTGATTTGTATACTCCCACCCATGTAATTGAGCATTGCGTGGCACATCCGACATACTGTTTTACTTTTGTCCTTACCATCAGGGTCATACGTCACATGAAGACCAAAATAGTTCCAAACGACAGATCAGAATGAGGGTGGGGGAGGTTCAATTTGCCATGTTGCAACGAGCTTAGCGTCTGTCTTGCTAGCTTGCACTGTGCTCAGTGGATCTGCGCTTGACAGTGCAGCCTAGGCGGAGTAGTCGAACGCAGATCCACTGAGCGCTCAACACAGACAGCATCGTCAGAAGAAAAGTTGATAAAATAAATTTTAAAAAATGTATTGTTCGATACAAATGCGTACCGAACCGAAAGCACTGTATCGAACGGTTCAATATCGATACGAGTATCGTTGCACCCCTAATATATATATATATACAATATATATGTATATATATTGTGTATATTCCCCATCACTTTTAGAAAATGATTTAAGAATATTGTTGGAAAGTGGGTTCTTTTTTCTTTTATACATAATTTTTGTGGTACAAAAATGAACCACATTAGTGAATTTGAATATTTTTGATTTTAACAATAGTGAATTTGTATGATCAATAAACAGCATTATAGATGATCATTATGGCACATTTTTTACACTGTGGACAATGATGACTTCTAAGTACTGCCACAAATACTAATACTATATTTAACAAACTTAACAAGTCCTGAAAATGATTGTTCAATCAATCCCATCAGTCTATCTGCAAGAAACACCTGCAGGGATGATACTGTGCCATGGTCACCGGTTTGAGCACTGCCCCTCTGTTCTTACAACTCCCTCATGTGCACTGTTCGGGTTGTTAACCTTGTCCAGCCCAGGTGCTACGGGAGCTTTCCCCTCTGTTAACACTTACACTGAGCAGTGACCATTTCAGTGGAGGGCCACAAGATCAGCAGGGACTGAAAAAGGAATTTCACCCAGAAAAAGCGAGAACCAGTGGGCATACATCCAGTCCCCAGCTCAACTCTACTGTTTGTATAGAGCCATTCATCTCCTTATTAGGATCAGTCTTAAGGCTGAAAGGAAACTACAGGACTCCTCTGTGTTATTGGTGTCAGTGTCAGAAGGTTTGTAAAGATGCTGAACAAGGCGCTCAGTGCTATTTGTTTAGGTATAGACAGGGACAGGCACAGAGATACAGGCACACATTTTAGACTTGTCTTTAAAACTTTTTTAGCCAGAATCATCCTTTTGCTAAAGACTGCTACTTTGCAGACAATAGAGTGTGGTTTGCTAAATGGCAGCTGAAAGCCAACACCAATCGTCTTAATCTGTACACCGGAGTTTTTGGCAGGGCTGTGCGTGTTGTTGGCATAGAAGTGCCTGGTGAGATTGCAGCATGAAAACTGCTACCAAAGGGACATTGAACATAGCATCAATTATAAACGAGCCTCTCATTACCGCTGCCAACATAAAAACAACAGAGGGAAAATAAATCGATGGATGACAAAGAATCCATGAATGATCAGTACGTGCAGAGTCAAACGCATTATGCCAGCAAAAAAAACAACAACAAAAAGCTCTGAAACTGTGGAAGAATGAAAGAAAAGCCTCCAGTTATATAAAAAACACTTTCTGACTATCACAGAGGGAGCTGCTGATGCCAAAACAGTGAGAGGTTTCCATTACTGAGGAACAGCCTTACAACTTTATGAGTGCAGGTGGGGGAGAGAAGTGAGAGTGCTGTGCGGGGAGAGATAACGATACAAATGCATGAGTGATCAAAAGCCAACGCACAGCAGTTTCAAGCAGGAGTGGACCACCCTAAAATACAACAACATTTCATTTCCTTTACAAAATGCTGCTGCTTGTTGAACAGAATGACAAGGAGTAGTTGCTGTACTCTGAGTTTGGCACCGACGGACACGGATAACTGCTGCAGAGATGGGCCCGCTACAGACTGGAGCGCCTGCTGATTATAAATCAACAACAATATTAAAGAAGTGCGAGCCATACTAGCACACCAAGGAACAAGACAGGAAACTACATTAAAGAACATGCACTCAAGTCAGCAATGTTGGACAGGCAGAAGTAATAGAAGAAGTTTACAGTTACCTCACTAAGAGCTAAAACTTCAAAGCTAGAAATTAGCTTAACTAGGTAGTTAATTAAGCTAACCCTGAGCTTAAAGAATCTTTAAGTAAAAATTGACTTGTTCCTGTTCCTGTACGACACCAGTGTTAATAAGTTATACTGTAATGATGAGACTGAATGGAGACATCAGTTTCGTGTTTCTTTACTCAAACCAAAAGTAAAAAATGTAGCATGTAAGTATACGCAGGAATATAATTTTAGTGAATTTTTCACAAAAAATGACGACAGGCTCAAGATAAAGAAAAAGTATATTCATGTCATTCAACAAACTTATTAGAACTTTTATCATTTTAGCTTAGTGTGACAGTCATTAGTGCACATTGCTGATATTTACAGTCACGCTACCTCCTCGTTTCTTGTAACCAAAAATGTAGGTTTCCTGACAAGTATAAGATTGAACACAATGAGAGAAAGCATGTCAGCCCTCAATTTCAATTCAATTTTTATTTATATATTGCCAAATGACAACAATAGTTACCATAAAGCATTTATACTGTAAGGTAAAGATTCTAAAATAATCAGATGACCCCATGTGAGCAAAACACTTGGCGAAAGTGGGAAGGAAAAACTCCCTTTCAACACAATGACACCTCGCTAGGCTCAGTGAGGGGCGGCTATGTGCCGCAACCAGATAAACGGCAGTTTGTGATGAAGTAAAAAATCAGATGTGACAAAGAAGAACTCCCGGTGCAGCACAGGTGAAATATCTTTGCTGTTAGCATTTTTCCATGCTATGCTAACTCTCCTCCTCCATTACTGCTGCCCGTTAGACAACAATACCCCACCAGCTTTTTTTATTTTGTTTCATTCATATCAGTGCATGTAATTTTATTCATGTTCAACTATACTATTACCTTGTTATGAATAAAATATTAAAGGCATTACAGAATATTATTATATAGGTATTGTCTAGGTTCTCTGTTGGTTACATAACAATCTAGAATAAAGTTCAGACTAAACATCTGGACTGAATTAATCAACAACTGCGTTACAAAGTAATGTCAGAATACAAAGAGAAGGTAAAGCAGTCATAAAATGAACACTGTGACTCATAAATCCTCACAGTATGTGCAGAAACGTGTTTCACCTGTATGAAAAAAGGTGGGTGGGAGATAAAGCAAAAGCTCAAAGTAAGCACTGCCAACACTTAAGGTGAATGTATCCACTTTTTCAGCACAGCTGTGCAAGTAGACACTTGATCCTCTTTGAAACAATACCTACCTGTAAAGGTGTGCTTGAAAACAGTCAGAAGGAAAACGTCCCTTTCTGTACATCATTCAACAGCAAATTAATATCATATCTTATTATTTTGTGGAAAAAGTAGCTAAAGCCCCCCTTTAAGAAAAAAAGCTACAATTTTTCATAACCTCTAACTTTTTTCCATGTATAATTCTATCAGTTCACAGATGTTTAAGGGTTTTACTGTATGTCTCCACCCAATGATCAATTCTAATCAGGGCTTTGAGCCTTTCCATTAGCTTCCATTTCTTCTTTTAGAGCCACTCCTCGACGGGTTAGTGCGGTCTGGATCATCTTCCTGTTGAAAGGTCTAAGCACTTTCTGATCTGATGCATAGCTCATCGCATCTCGCTCCCAGTGTTTGACTGGGCCGCTCCCACCTCTATGTTTCAGTTATCATGAGTTCCTTCTCCTGGAAAGCTGTATTTCCTCTGGGCAAACACGGTCTATTATTACTGTGGTCAAACAACTCTATATTTTGAGATTTCTTTCATTTGAACAGCTATGACTGCTGGCTCGCCACACAGATCAAATCTGAGCAGTCGTTTACACTTTGATACCAACTGCTGCAAGAGTTACATGTAGATCCTGGCATGTTTTAGAGCTTTTGGAGATTTCTTTTTGTGTCTTTTGCTGTAGCTACTGGTCTTTTTTGCCTTTTTATGTATTTAAGTGACTAAAAAATGTGTGTCAACTTTTTTGTGCAATTTTTTTCAAAGAGATCAAAATCCTTGCCTGTTTAAATGTGTCAGGAAAGCAGTAGACAGACCATATGAAGTGCCTGCATGTCTCAGTGTAGGATGGTGTTTACTCTTGCTTTAAAAAAAAAATCAAAACTCTTAATGAATTTGCTCTGAAGATCTGCACAACTTCTGTACCTACTAGGAGTCTGCTACAGCCGTCAGCTGTACAGTACAGCCAATACAAACTGCATTTATCTATTCATTTATTCCCACTGCATGCCACAAGGCAGTCATACTTAAGCTCACAGTCACAAAACTCACTGTGATGGATTCTCCATCATAACTACATTTTAAGTCTAAAAGCGGATCATTTTATTATGTGCATAAGTTACTGCTACTGATGGCTGCGTGGAAGATGTGACTCATGCATTGAGTAATTTAAAATATGGTACGCTTTGCAACGTAAATACAAAGTTTACACATTTTGTAGCAAACTGACAAAAATAATGTAAAATATAGTATGACTGATGGCAAAACCATTTAATCATACAGTCCATTTAGAGTTGTTTTATAGCTTTCCATTTTATCACAAAGTCTTCCTTTGCAGATGAAAGTATAGATGTTCAAATTTCAAGTAGTCTGAGTCCTTCGGTGCCTTTAGTTTTATGTTTAATAGCTCAAAGTTCTGATTGAAAGTTCAAGAAGAAATAATAAAAAGGAAAACCTCAATATCACAGGAAGTTAACTAACTTGATGATAGGCTCTGATTAACATGAAATGAAATCCTTTCATTTCATTTAAGCAGTGCATTTGGCCAATAGCCAATTCAGATACTAATATTTTTGTTACATATTTATCATTCATGCCAAAAAACAGTTTTAGCTTGTCATGATACCGTTTCTAAACATTTAGCCAGTTTACAATTAACGTGAGAGGTTAAACGGGACTAACATGAGCCAATACCAATAATTTGGCATGATTAATCACACGACACGGTCCAAACAGCTACCGAATGGACTCTACAAAAAGCCCATTAGCTAAAAAAGGATTTGTGACAGAAGAAAATATGTGAAGCTGAAGAGGTTTCTCGGTTGTGATATAAAAAAAGATGACGTCATGAATAGGATTTGATGTAAGAATAAGTACACAGCTCGCATGCTTTGCCACAGATTTTCTCTGTGTGTACAGCGCAGTACAGTTGATCCTTCACGAAGCTCCAAAAGCAGCAACACAAACAAGTCGGTGCAACAAACGTATGAACAACTCAGAAAAACACACACAAGTGTGTCACGTGTTTCCGCAGCATAAACTGAGAAGTGTAAACACACACTCTGTAACCAAGCATGACTGTACACAGTGCAGAGTAATGACTGTGCCTGGATCTGCCTTCCGACCTGTCCGACCAGTTTAAAAGCCACACAATGGGCCCGAAGGCAGTGGGAGTCGTATGTGCGCCTACTGTACTCCTCCACAGACCACTGCAACAAACAGCAGCAGCAAGACCCTCAATAAACATATTTTCCAGCACGGAGGACCACTGGGTGATACCCAGCAAGAAGACAGCCAAACACAGCCTGCCTGCAGACTACGCCCACCTGCTTCACTGGGCATTTGGTGCACAATCCTCTTCAGTTTAATTATCAGTGAAATATAATGTAGACATCAGAGTGTACCTACTGTCCTTAGCTGAGCTGTATATCTCGTTAACCACGCACCAGCAGCAGCAACATTTTAATCACTGAGCACTTGGGCCAAATGCAGCCTTACTTTACCTGCAACGTGCAACTTAATCATGCTCGAAAATTATTTTATGCAAATCACCTCATCTGTATTTTGCTAAGCAGCAGTAAGCAGGCTATTGTTGTGATTCTTATTTTACTTTTTGCAACCCTAATCTCACCTAATCCTCTTTTTAGGTCTTGATTTATGAATTTATTAACAGTTTGCACAGAGATCGACCTTGGCACCGACTATTTTTTCCTCGTTTTACCGGATTTTTACACGGAAAACTCAGACGATCCCGCTCAGCAATCACAGGGAGAAATGAACAAAGATCAACAGCGGAATTAGCCTTCCTCCACAACTGTTGAATGCAACGGCTCTAATTAGGTGAAGCGGCCAAAAGGAAACAATAGCTGCTGGCCTGGTTTTTTGGAAGAGGCCAAAATAGCTGGATAAAAGTATTTCCACAGCAGACCTCAGCGAAGGCGGAATAATCAACCTGAAAAGAAGCGGCTGCTGTTCACCGCCCCACATGAACCAACTTTGCCTGTAAAATATATTTTTCCTTTACTGTGGGGAGGCAAGAAAAAGCAGCATTATGGGATATCGTGAGCCAGATCAAAGCCAGACAACAACATGATGAGTCTCATCCTTCAGAGGCAGGGGATTTGTTCAAGGGAGGCGGCAGCGAAGAGGGATCAAGGGAGACGAGCGCGGGTATGCAAAGAAGAGGAGGAAAAGGAGCAAAAAGAAGGACAACCTGCTGAGTCACTGCAATCATGAGGCTGAGGCGAGCTGAGCCACAGCTGCTCAGGGTGAAGCTAAGAATCCCCCCCACCTCACCCCCTTTAGAAGGACAAAGTGATGCTTCTCATCGCCGGGGAGGGAGGACACATGTGACCGAAGGTGGGAAACAGAAGAGCGACATAAAACTGTCTTACAGCATGAAATAGCTCCTCCTTCTTTATTCTCACATCTGAGGGCAACAGAATGATGCAACTGGAAGAAGGAAATAAATCGCTAGAAGCTGTAGAAAGCTAAAAAACGCGGCCTTGATCAGACAGACAGCAGCAGGATATAACTGGCTTAAAATGAGACCTGTGTCATAAAGACGGGGGACGACCAAATAAGTGTCGACATTGCTGCTGGCAACCCCGAGACAGACTGTGAAACAATGATGTTCCAGTCTGAACCCTAATAATATTCTGACAGGACTGCAGTGGACGCTACAATCTGATGAGGCTTAATTCGATCCCCATTAAAAAAACAAATCACGCAACCACTGCAATTATGTTGTCAGACTCAGTGGCAGTAATGTTGTGTTATCCTCTTTTGTTTTTTTTCCCCAAATCAAGCTGACAAAAGAGTGTGTAAAACAGGAGAAGATTCCCTCTCTGTGCATATTGGCTAAACAAACACACATCTGCAGAGTGCTGCAGGTACTGCTGTACCTCTAAAATTACAGCTGTATCAGCCCACAATCAGTAACACAGTACTACTCATCTCTTATCAGGTATCAGGCATTAGACACACGGTGTGTAGGCTATGCTCGATTTGCATGTGAAAGTAGTCAGCATTCTAGTCAGCATAGGCTTGAGATTGGACAAAAATGACATCTTCCCAGTAGCAAAGCCAAAGTATCTTGATTGTGCCCCTTGTGGCTGGTTGTATTATAGGTCATAAATACCTCTCTCTATTGAGCCGATGAGACATGAGAAAATAAATCCCCAAACATGATCTCTTACATATCAGATTCACGTTATTATAGAGCTCTCCTTGGATTTTTTAGCAGCCTTTAGGCTTTTTTTCTTTCATCTGTCTGAAAGAACAACACTATAGAGTCACTAGTAGACAGTTGTGTGCTCTTATTTTGAAAGTTCAGTCACTACTAACCATTTACCTATTCACGTGGTCCTTGATATCCTTCTCCTGTCTGATAACCCGTGGACGTGAGAATGCTAGACGTCGCTCTGACCTGGAGATCAGCTGCATGGCCACTCACTCAATCTAGCAGGTGGGGAATGGCTTAATGTGCCACTATGGTGCACTCGCTGAGAGGCAGCTGCAGTCCACGACCTTGGAGTTGGAGTACAGAGACTCACTGAAGAGGAAGATGGCATTACTGATTCAATATTTGTCACATACTATTTCCCATTTAACATTGTTGCTCAAAAGCACATTTCAACCAATAATTTGTAGCTTGCACGTGAGCTCCTGCCAGACTACTTTCTCCACAATAGAATCCAAATCAAAAACACTGCAAATTAAGGGCTTCTTATTATATACTTCATGTCAAATTTTACTTTGCATCATTTATTTGATATTATAAAGCATCTGATGTTGTCACGACTGACAGCAGTGATTGACAGCTGCTCTGAACTAAGTAGTTACAAAGTAACTGTCAGACCAACGTTCAGAAATTGTGCTGAACATCAAACTGCACTTAATAAAACTCTGAGGGATACGTGGCATTTTCACCATTCTTAATCTTCATAAGAACTATCGCCCAAATGATTTATGGGGTGTTGATATTATCATCTGATTAAAGCTATTTGCTGATCTGGGTGACTGATAAATGAAAATGTAAAACGCAAAGAAGAAACTGAAGAAACACCCTTCAACCATGTTCTGAGTGTTGACATTGCATATTTTGTCCACCAGTGGGCACTCCCTGTTCCCTACAAACAACAACGAGCTGATCCGAGCACAGTAAATGCGCGTAAATTAGTAAATAAATAACTACACAAAATAAATGCTAGGAAAATGCACTTTGATGTTTGTGTGTAAAAGCAAAATAACATCGCTAACTATCGATATCGCTCTTGAAACACTGTAATCATGGTTCTATATAGAACATCTTACACATCCTCTGATGATGGAATTTGCATCACTTGAACCCTTGCAGACTCACTGATAGGAAGCACCACTAGCATGAAGCTATCTGACGTACTCCATGTCTGAAAACGTAGGAGAGTTAGCACCGCTTTCCATTTGCTGCTTCTGGTTTGAATATTTTGTTTTCATTAACTTTATTATTTTGTAATAATGAATCACAACAGCAATGCTTTTACATTTCAATCTCAGCTTATTTGCTTTTACTTGTGGGTGCAGCAAACCTTTTCATAATGAGAAAGGCACAAATGTCTCCAAATGAGGACTGAGACGACTCTTTGTGCAGTTTTTTTTTTTAATAATGACAGTCATGCTTGTGGTAAAGCATGGCTCAAAGAGTTGGCAGTTCATCCTGTAACCGGAAGGTTGCCGGTTCGAGCCCCGGCTCGGACAGTCTCGGTCGTTGTGTCCTTGGGCAAGACACTTCACCTACCGCTTACTGGTGATGGCCAGAGGGGCCAATGGCGCGATATGGCAGCCTTGCTGCAGCCTTGCTGCCATATCAGTCAGCGAGGCTGACTGATCGCCCCTGTCAGTCTGTCCCAGGGCAGCTGTGGCTACAACTGTAGCCTCCACCAGCGTGTGAATGTGAGAGTGAATGAATAGTGGAATTGTAAAGCGCTTTGAGGGTCTCGAAAAGCGCTATATAAATGCAATCCATTATTATTATTATTATTATTATTATTATTATCATTATTAAATGATAACTAATGATCAGATCCGTAATCTATGAATACACAAACTTTTGTCTTCCACATCACGTCTTGCGCATGCATACATTGTGCGCCCTTGTGGAGGAGAAATGCAATTTGAATGCAGCCCCACTATTGGTGAAAACAACTACACAGAGAAGCATCTACAGAATGCAAACACTGAACAGCTCAAAGAATCACAGCCAGAAATATCGATGCTGTTACACTGAAGGTTGATGCATCCATGCTTTTGAAGATTATAACACTGAAGGTTAGAGAAGGAGGCATTTAGATGAGACGGGTAGGGTCGGGGTCAGGGTAGTCTACACAAACACAGAAGTGCAAATACATTTCTGTGTGCGTGTGTGTGTCTGGGATCGGTCCCTGGAGTTCAGCAGGCAGGAAGAGACGTGACCACACTGGCCAAGCTACAAAAACACGACGGGTCAAAAAACATTTAGCTAGGCCAACAGCAATGACAGCCAGAGTGCAGGACACGCACGCACACACACAGACCCACACAGCCTTGGTGCCTTGTTTATTAATGTTTGTAACATCAGGGTGACCCTGCATAATTATGCAGCATTCCATGTTCCTGTACCAAATGCTAAAGGACATGCAAACTAAAACACGGCTGAAGGAAGATTTGTACTTTAAAATATTCCTCCTCTGTGGCTCTGAGAAGCAAGTAACTGCCCTCTTTTTCCAACAGAGACGTAACACTGAAATAGGAAATGGCTGAGTTCATCCGCAAGTGCCTCCAAAGAGACACAGAGGAGAGGAGGGCTGCTTCAGATGCCTCATACAAACTCATTTGAATTGCAAATGTTGTTAGGCAGCATGCTGGGCTGTGAAATCCCAGCAGTACCCTCGGGCATCACGCACAAACACCGACATGTGCACATCAGTAGCGAAACTTTGTGTGTACACTACAGTAAAAAAGACAAGACACAGAGAATCGTTGAGTTTGGAGCACTTTCCCATGTCTGAACGTCGTATGATCGCAATTTGATGCAAAAATAATGATGAGCTAGCAGTGCAGAAACTGGTGCTGAGATGAGGTAATGGCTCCCCTGCAGGTAGGAGGCGTGGGGGTGGGGGTGTTTGGTGAAGGAAAAGAAGAAGAAGAAGGAGGAGGAGAAGAAGCATCAGGTGATGCTCGGAGGGAGGCTGGCTGGCAGGCTGATTAGGCAAGGCTGACACAGCAGGAGCAGGAGTGTGTCCGATGTTAACGACATAGATGCGGTGTGACAGCAGGCCTGCCAGCTGAGGCTGACGGTGCATGTGCGGCCTGAAGAAATGTGTTGACAAAGTGCCATAAGCACACCTGTATGGGGGCAGGGAGCAGGCCAGGAACCCTGCAGAGGGGACTGTCTGACTTGCACAAATTTAAGGATGACAAAATCAATAGGAAGAGGTTATAAACATTTGGAAATATCCCTTTGCATCAGCTGTTAACAACTCAATCGGCATGAAACATCAAAGCTATCAAATGTCATTGGGAAAGCCATGCAAATGCTGAAAGATTCCTACTAAAGCATCCTGAAGGCAAGTCCTTCCAACTCTCCAACCAAGTCCACATAACTAGTGAAAGCCAGAGGGCAGGGGGGCGAAGGTGAGGTCACTTCCATAACGTGACCTGCCTCAGTGTTCACCTCTGCGGCCAAACTGCCTTCACAGTTTTCACTAAAGTCACTGTTTCAGGCCACAGCACTGACAGAATCACTCACTGTGGGTTTTACAGCATTAAATGCACTGTACACCCCCTCCACTTTGTTTTGGAAGCTAAATATAACTGCTTTGTGTGGGTAAGCCAGAGGTGTTGATGGGAGGCAACATTGTGCAAGTAACTCCTCTGTGTGTGTGTGTGTGTGTGTGTGTGTGTGTGTGTGTGTGTGTGTGTGTGTGTGTGTGTGTGTGTGTGTGTGTGTGTGTGTGTGTGTATTTGTCAGGGTGGCTGTTGCATAAGTGCTGATGGGTGCATTTGAGAACGAACAGACTTAAACAAGAGAAGATCCAGTTTGCCCTGACAGGCTGAGACACAAACACAGAAGGCGATTTTGTTCTTAAAGCAGCAACTTTTAACTTCAGGATGAAAACATCACGTATATATAAGAGAGAGAGGGAGGGAGGGGCTGCCTGGCTGCAGGCTTGCAGCTCTGATACCAGCGGGCGCAAACAACTCGCTCCTGCCCCTGCTCCATTCCCATAATGTTATTCATCCCTCGGCAGAGGACGGCGCAGGCAAGCGGGCATAGTCCGTGCGCCTTCTACAATGATCGCTTCTACGTGAAGTAGCTGCAGCTTGGATAAAAGCCCCCGTCCCCTCCCGCCCCACTGCAGCACAAAAAGACCGTAACAAGAAGCCGTGATCATACAATTACGTGTGGAAAAGGAAGGAAGCACCAAAGCGCGACATTCAAATAAAAACCAACAGTGTGCTAATTTAAAAAAAAGATGAAGATAGTCAACATACCCTCCTGTCAGACAGACATCCAGGGGAGGACCATGGATGGTGCGGGCCGGGGGAGTTCGGTCCTGCTCCTGCCGTCGCTTCGTGTTTATTTCCCGGTTTAAGGGGAAGGTGGCGCGTGTGTCTGTGTGTTTATGTGTGTGTATGTGTGTGTTGGAGTTTTGCCGGTGAAAGGCGTAATGAGAGAGGGAGGTGGAGGAGAGAGAAAGAGGGAGGGACGCTGTCAGATGCAGGGAGGCAGGCAGGAGGAGGGAGGAAGACACGCTCGGGCACATAGCCTGTACTGTCCGCGTGCTGCTGAGGGGGAAGTGCGCAAAAGAAAGGAAAAAAAGGGAAAAAACCCCGCTGGTGTCAATCCAGCAAGAACATTTTTAAGCCCTCTCTGTCAACAAGTGATCACATCTGAATAAAAAAGCAGGGGAAATGGGGCAGCGAGGTGACACCATCTCTTATTGTTTCCACTGCTGTTACGTTCACGTACCCCTGTGTGCCATGACAATGTGACACATAAACACTTTTAAATGTGTTTCCTTTTGTTTTTCTTTTTTTTTTAGACAGCTTCTCGTGCAATCAAATATATAATATGTCTTATAATAAGCCAATATAATAAACCCTAACTGCGCGAGGAGCTGCTCTTATTTCTTGTAGTGTCGTCAGGATGAGGATGGCACAATCCCCTCTCTGATTTCATCACCAAGTCAACAGCTAACAGCACACAGCCTATTGACTCCCTCACTTTTTGCATACAGAGATGATGGGATTTATTGGCCCAAAGGGCAGGGCATCCTTATTCTGCCCCCTCTTGTAAATAAAAATAATGGGAGCGTGTCCATGAAAAGCAATAATACGGAGGTATCAGTTCCCTATTGTGCTTGCTAAATTAACAAGGTAGGCTATTATTTTGAGAGCCCGAGTTAGATATAATTAATCACTGATGAGATATTGCTGAGGCTGTTTTGATTAATCCTTTCCTGTTCTCAGAAACCAGTGCTGCAGTGCTGCAATATGCTGGGAAAGCTAGTGGACAGTATGTGTGTAAGATTGCCATGAGACTCTATACACTATATTTGCTTTCAGGGTTACTAGCAAGGCACACTCCTAAAAACTCTTAGAGTCAGATAATCTAGTACCAAGGTTGCAGTTTGTTTGCCAGGAGGTCGCTGTTCCTATCCCAGTAGGACATTTGTGTTTTTCTGTTAGGATGCCTGGGTCGTCGACCCAGGGTTTTTGAGTTTATGTTATTATTTATAATTTCTAGTTTTTGGTTTCTTTGAGTTCCGTCTTATGGCTTATGTCTCTGTCTTCTTTAGTTGCTCTGTCTCCCCTATCACCTGCATCCCCTTGTCTAGTTCGCGTCTCTATGTATCCTTAGTTCCTATATCCCCGTGTTCAGTCAGTGTTTGTGTCTGCCCTGGTCCCACGTCTCTGTTCCCTCTGTAGTGCCTGCATGTGAGTCTATGTTATGTGTTTCCTGTTTTACTTTGAAGGTCTCTGTCTTAGTGTGTTCAGGTTACGCTTCCTTTTGTCTCGTCAGTTCTGATTTGCCCCAGCTGTATTTCCCTCCTGTTATTCATTCCCTGATTGCTCCCTCTGTGTATTTAAGCCCTGTGTTTCTCTGTGTCCGGGTCGCGATCTACCGTTTTCTTAGCTGTGTGTTCTGTCATTCCGCTGGTTTAAGTTTGTTTTGAGTTTTTTCAGTTATGTTATATTTTTGAGTACCAAATTAAAGCCTTTTTGAGTTCACGACTGTCTCCGGAGTCTGCACCTTGGGTCCTATTCCTGTCTGCACACAGCGACACCTAATATTTTCACCTTTTGAGTTTTCCCACTCGCTGCTTGGGTTTAGGCTCCAAAAACAAAATGGTTAGACTGTTGATCTGAAAACTGCCAAGTTTGCTCTTGGTGCTAATTGGTTATATTTTTGCACTTAAAACGGTCATGGCTTGGGTTAAAACATGCACGTTCAAACAATAAACATGCTCACTGACACATCAAGAGCAGGAGTAACAGTTCCCTCAGAGCATCAGGGCACAGACGTGAAGGGAAACCTCATGCTTTGACAAAACAGCTCTAAACAATGCACTGGAGAAGAGTCCAGCTTGGACATGACAGTCTCATTAAAGAGCTGGTCAGTATCAAAGAACATGTAGCCTAAATCATTTACCATAAATGTGTTTTTTTCTGTAAAAACCTCATGCCTGCATTACTCTCAACACAACTTAACCACCAACGGCTCCATCTGGGATTTCTGTGTGTTATGGAGCTAATGAAGCCTTGAGCTGCTAGCCTCAAGCAGAGCAGAGGAACAGATTAAGCTCACTCAAACTCCAAAACCCAGATTTTTTTTTTATTATTTCATTAGCACAAACTGAGTCGAGACATCTCTTGCATCTATATGTCAGTCTGTGTAGTCTGTGTGTACCACTTCACTACACCTGTAAAGACTTTGATGTGTAATTTTGGTTTGGGCTGCATATTAAAATGAATCCGCTGCCTTACTTTGGAATATGTTTTGGACCTGTGAGCTAAATCTAAATTTAAGACCTTTGTTTTTTCTTTGCACATGACTTTATTCACCTGTTTAATGCAGTGTTTTACCATTTCTGGGCTTTGTTTACAGCAGCAGCAGTGCATTTCAGAGGTTTAAAGTCATTCCACATGCTACAATTAATTTGTGCTCCCAGTACGGTTCTACTTCACTTAGTGGGAATGGTTTGTCACCAGCCTTATTGCATATGCAGTCAAATTCTAATGTTTGAAAGTATCGAGCGTGGCTATATAGTAACAGGTTACTGTGATTATACACTTATTATCTTTAGAACTTGACTGCAGGTGCCCTTATGAGTATCCACTCACTGGCCGCTTAATTAAGTACCCTTTTTTAACCCACTAATGCAAATATCTAATCAGCCAATTACATGGCAGCAATTCAAGACATCCAGGCATGCTGGATTTCAACCTGAGCAACAAAACTGGGGGAAGAAAGGTGAACGCAGCATGGTTGTTAGTGATAGATGGACTGGGCAGAGTATTTCAGAAGCTGCTGATCTAGTGGAATTTTTCTGCACAACCATCTCTGGGGTTGTGTCTGAAACACAAAAAAAGATCCAGTGAGCAGCAGTTCTCTGGGAGAAAATGCCTCGACGATGCCAGTTGTCAGAGGAGAATGGCCAGACTGCTTCGAGCTGATAGGAAGGCAACCGTAGCTCAAAAATAACAACTCAATACAACCGAGCTATGAAGAAGATGACGTCTGAATGCACAACGCTCCCAACTTTGAAGCATGGGAGCACACCGGGGGCCAGTCCTGTCAGCTAAGAACAGGAAACTGAAGCTATAATTTGCATGGCCTCGTCAGAAAAACAGAAAACTGGAAAAATGTTCCCTGGTCCGATGGGTCCTAAATATGGGGCAGTATTTGAACGGTTGGGTAGAAATTTGGCGCATACACCATGAAAGCATTGATCCATCTGATAGAGCACCTTTGGGATTTTGTGGAATGAATGATTCACATCATGGATGTGCAGCCAACAAATCTGCAGCAACCGTGCGATGCTATCATGTCAATATGGACCAAAGCCTCTGAGGAATGTTTCCAACACTGTGATCTATCTATGAATGCACTTCTAAATGGAAACAGGGGCGTCCAGCCTGGTAGTAGCAAGGTGTACCTAAAGTAACAGGTGGGTGCCAATCGCTATTTGCTAAAATTTGTGTTGATCTTGACAGTTTTTTAACAATAGCACCACAACTGCTCCATAACACAAAACAAAGCCAGAAGCACTTCAATATTTTATTGAAATAAAGTTAGACATAATTGGTAAATGTTACCTAATCCCTGCTGTAGTACAGTTAAAATCACTGCAATGTTTTGGTATCTTCACAACCTAGAAAGTGATGTAATAGGTAATGTAAGATGCTAGGTTTACCATTCTGTAATAATTTTTTGAAATGTTTTCTAAGATACTGATCGATAGATTGAACTTCATGTACAAAAATGTGTACATGTAGTGCTGTGTAGTATCAAAGGGGTTTAGAAGCTTGTTTTTGTTCTGATGCACGCAACCGGGGGGGCAACGCTCGGTCCTTGTTCGTACTTATCCAGTGTTATGTTTCTCCATTTTTTATTCAGCTTTCTCCTCTTCATTTGTAACCCGTCTGTAAATTTATCGTCTTTTCCCAAAGTTGCATCATTAAGACATTTTCACTGAGAGAACTGAATAGTAGATGAGACAGCCTAAAAGTCAGTGAGAGATAAAAGTGTTGTTGCACTTTGAAAACAAGCATGTGTTCTGTGTGAAAGTATTCTGAGGCTGAGAGTGGTTTAAGTGGCTGTGTTCCTCCGTTACTCCAGTTCAAGCCGGCCAGATCTGCATGCACGATGCGCCGAGCTATAAGTCAAAAATGAAATTACTATAAGTGTTTAGCTATTGATCCTTGCCGCTCGCCTCCCCTTAACACACGCAGGATTGTTTAAATTGCGGGTGGACAGATCAATCCGAACTACTTCAAAGGCTGCCTGTTTAATAATGAAGCATCTATCTCCTCTGCAGTGGGAAACATAATGGCTCTTCAGAAGAGAGTGAAGTGAGACGATGGCCTCGGAGGAAAGTGGAACAGACACGGGGATGGACATAGCACACCAGTAATGCATATTCATAGACAATCAGGATGTTAATAAGTTGATCCCGGGCTCCAGTCCCTTGCTTAGAATTTAATTATCCAAACTGGCTGAGTAAGCACAGAAACATGAGTCAGAGCTGCCGGTTGAGGTTCAACCATCACCTTAATGTTCCCTTTGAAACATGAGGTAGCAATTATTCTTTGTAATGATGATCATAATGATCTGCTTTTCATTAACATCTTTATGAGAAACTCTGAAATTGTGGAAAAAGCTGCCAGAATATTTTTTCTAAAATATTATTTTTAGGGCTATATTAGCAGTCGTGTATTTTAATTCCACATTTCTTCCAAGACTAATTTAAAGTCATTAGAACCAGAAGATTGTCTCAGTTCACCTTGTGCATATTTGTTTTTTAAATGTACTTTTTATAAATCGGTGGCGGTGCTGGAAATTGTTTGCCTGCTTAAATCGCCCTCCTGGGATGAAAAGGGTTTTAAGCTCAGTTCAATTATACTAACATGCTGTGAGGAAACAAAACGGCAATTCTGGTGAGAACTGGTGCAAATTATTTGTTCCTCTGGCTCATCCATCTCACATTACCTAGATCAGTATTATTGCTGCCTACTGCAATCACCTTTTTGGATTCTACCAGTGGGTTCCCCAAAATTGGGAAACCAAACTTGTGAGAGGCCAACAGCATATTTAAGTCTTAGAGCTGAAACTGGATTTCTGCTCTGTCCTGGCTGCATGTCTAATAGCATCCTGAACCCCCTGCCCCCGCACACCTTTTGGCCTCATATAGGAGGTGTCTGTGTCGCCTATTATCAGTAAATTTCCGAAACCGAAGATGCAGCACTCCCTTTACTTCACGCTGTGCTGAGGTGAGAGAGATCTGTTTCCCCCGCTCGCTTGGAAATTATGAAACCACTGAAACCGGCAGAAATTGAGTTCCATCGTGCAGGCGCAGACCTATTGCTGCATCCAAATGATGCTTTAGTTTAAACTAGCTCGGTTTACGACTCCATGGAAGCAGGATCTGTTTGGCTCCAAGCAAACATCTACTTGGCAGGATAGCACATGCACTGCGGACAAGAAAAACAGCTGAAACGACACAAACGCCGGTTACACGTCCACCGTGTTATTCCACCTTTAAACCAGCTCATCATAGTGCCAAGTCAGCGTAGGCCAGAATTTCCCAAAATCTGAGCTGATAGATAATCTATGAGAGGTCCAACAGACAAGCTTTTAGGATTCTTATTGGAATCTGCTGTTAGCTGCAGGCTGCTAATCAAAGACAAGCCGAATACTCAATGTGAAGCAAGGATGCTGCGTGGTTTCTGGCATCTGCTGCTTCCAGTGATGTTTTTAACAGCAAAGAACATCATATTTATTTCATTAAGGGCTTCTCCTTCCCCACTGGCAAAGTTTCTTATCAAAGCACGCACTGCATGGAAGGCAGGGAGACACAGGTCCACTGCACGATTAACACAAAGAGACAGATGCTCGAGCCCATACTGAGCCAGAGCACTGTAGAGTCTCCAACCAAACTTAAAAGAGTCCCTGAAATACACTGTCTTCAAATTAACTTCAAAGGGCTGTCAGACCAAAAGAGCATAAATAATAGGAAGAGTGTTCACTGGCCAAATGGATAACTTTAATTAAATATTCATTGTTACTCATGTCACAGACGTGGTAATAGGTAGTGATCTCTGAGCCCTCTGAGGTAGAAGTCATAGGTGTTAACCCCTTACCCTCATCCTGTATTTTGAAAGACGTTTAGTTTAAGAAGGACAACCAACATGCATGATGTCATATAAAACAGACATTTTTTAAAATATATTTACAGATTATTTACAGATATAATTACCCTTTTGACCCTTTTGTTAAAATCATTCTGTTAACCCTCTGAGGTCTAAATCATTATACATGCTAACCCTAACCTGCAGCACCAAGCATTGCATTGAAAAGCTTTGCAATATCAAACTTAAACAAATACCTGAATCCCAATCCCAATCTGTTGGGTTATTTTAAAATATGACACTGAATGTTATTCATGCCATTTCTGTATATATTATTTTAAATAGTTTAACAGTGTCATTATCACATCGTAGAACAACTAAAAGGCTCCTGTGTAGTAAGATGTGTCCACAAGTAAAACAAAAGTATTGGATTAGGCTTAATGATGTCTAGCATGTCTCCCCCCCTTTCTTTCTTTTTTGGTTTTTATTTATAGCATCAGCTAAGTAGCCTATTTCTTATCAGTCAGTCGACTGTGACTATTGCTAAGAAACACTAACTGACAACATTTAGTAACATTTTAAGCCATTAACTGATGTCCATTGGTTAGATGTCTAAAACACGTGTTTAGAATGAAAGCCAGTACAAAGGGGTATTAGCATGTACCATGGTTAGCTATCATGGATAAAACTGAATGAATAGCTGACCTTGGCTAAAACTGAGTTAGCCAAGTAGATGTCAACTCATACCTAGCAGTAGTTTCAACTGTGGTTATATGTACTAATATAAACACATAACTAAAACAATAAGACAATGTGGAGTAGAACATTGCTGGCTAAGAGCTAGTTAGCAATTTTCTAAAACTAGCTAACACATCAGTTCCTGCATATGATCACCGGACAGATTCGGGTTTTACTTATTCTCGTGTAGCACAAAATCTGTCAGGCTAACTATAGGTCACTTTAGATTAAACAATAAATGATTTTCTTCAATATTAAATTATCGGGAAAAATCTATAAATTATTTGATAATTCCATTATGCGTCTTTGGAGCGTTTTAGATGTTCTGGGCTATATCGTGCCTTCATCTACCTCATCCATCAACAAATGTCATTCTAAATTATTTTAGCGCAGCGTATGGACTTCATGTTCATGTTGAACATTTATAGTTGAAATAATTTCAAAAAGATGTTTTATTTATCCAATTTAGTGAAGTGAAGCCATCTTAAATCTTCTAAATAATTATTTAAAACTTATATTTTATAAAATACTCTCTCCTCAGTCTGTCTGCTGCCTGTCTGCTGATAACGCTCAACAAAAGAGTAATAAATAATTCTAAAATTATTTACACGTTTCCATTTTTTTTCTTTGAGCAATTCATCACCAGCTCCCTTCAGGAAAATTGTAATAGCTGTTTTAGCAGACGTCCACATAGGCCAGGAATGAAATCTGGGTCCTTCATGCTCTGTTCTTCCCACTGAGCTTCTACCATATATTAACTTTGCCTGAACTATAGTTGTGCAACAATGCCCATAAACATGCTGTGTTTTGCACAGCGCCTGGGAAAATATCCCACTTTATCTATTATGCTCACTGTTACCAGTTAAGCCCATCTGTTTATGTAAACCAGTCACATCCCGAACAATTTTCCTCCCTGTGTGACAAAGTCTGGCATGAAATGATAAAGTGGCCCCGTCCAAGTGATTTACAGTGTTTTTGAAGAGACTCAGAGGAGACCTGCAGCATCCTGTCTCTTCTCGGTCTGATCCTTTTTCCTCACCGTCCTCCCCTGCTATCTGTTGGCTATTTCCTTCTTTTCATTTGTTCCACCACCACATGACCTTTTTCTCTGTGCAGCCGTGTGTTGTCTCTAAAACAGAAAAATTTACAAGGTTAAATTTCAAGTGCAATTTGTCAGATGAAAATAGATCAAAAACAAACAAGGAATTAATGTAACTGTGTGTGAATAAATTGTTTTTGTCTGGAGGTGCTCGTACAGGTTTGCAGTTTTTGAATATCTGCTCGTATTTTAGTGTATGTAAATTAATGTCTAATTAACATGGTTTGTCTAAACTACTCACTGCGGCACTGAAGGTCTCCATCTTAATTCAGTTCAACAACACTGAGGCGATCTGGTGCTGATCTGCAGTTTTATGGGTGAAACTGTCTCTTTGTTTTTTTTCTACTACTATCTGTGCTGCATCGAGGGTCAGACGGGAACCCGCCTGTCATGCTCCACCATGCATGTGCATCTGGACAGCCCTGATGATTGCAGATGGCAGCACAGCTCCTTTGCAGCTGCACAGGAAACCTACCATGACATCCTGTATCTTCCTTCACCTCTGTTCATCAAAACAACAACAACTGACATACAATGCAGATCATTGTGCATCTATGCCACTACTGACTGAAGGTTTAACAGATTCAGGTTCAGGCTGCTGGTGCTGTAATGGTGTGGGGGTATTTTCTTGGCACATCACAGCCTACCTGAGTATTACTGCTGTCCCTCTATGACCACATTGTGCACATCTTCTGAAATAGTTTCTTGAACATGACAATACTCAAATGATTTCCACAGTCCCCAGATTCCAACAGAGCGCTTTTAGGACTTGGTGGAACAGGAATGATGCATCATGGATGTGGAGCCAACAAATGTACAGCAACTCAGTGATGCTGTCATGTATGGAGCAAAATCTCTGAGGAATATTTCAAGAACTTTGTTGAATGTGTGCTATGAAGAATTAAGGCAGTCTAGAAGGGTCTATGTCAGTATTAAGGTGGAGCGCCTAATAAAATGGCTGGTGTATAATGACAGAGTAGTGCCTTATCCCAGTGGGAGTTGGTTTTTCCAACTCCCACTGGGACAAGAAGATAATGCGGCACATTAGGCTTCATACACAACTTGCTGCATTTACTGATCCATAGTCATATTGGAATTGTAAGAAGAAAAGAAGAGGAAAAAAACATTCATAGAAATGAGTTCCCTGAATTTTGTCCTTTATTTTAAAAGCAACTCCTCTTTAATTAACATGATTAGCCATTCTGGCTATTTCTATTCAGAATCTGATGTTCACTCACTATGTTCTGACATTTCTTCAGCAGACAGATGTGAAACCTATTAATACATAATTATTATCATTACACAATTTCATATTAGCTAACTACTACATGGGGTAAGTAATGATGCAAGTTAGCCTCCACTTTGCATAAATTCAAGGCTATTAAGATTACAAAATATTAATATTTACTATTAAAAAATATCATTTTTTTAGCTCCTGTTTTACATTTGAAATTAAAGTGGTAAGTCTAAAAAAATATAAATATGAATATGAGTTTTAGAATTGCTTATTTCACACTGTTGAATATAGTGTGTCACTGTAGTTTGTAGGTTTGTAGGCAAGAACAAATGTAATGTTTAATGTTAATGACAATAAAATGTGTACTCGCAGTATAGAAATGTATCGTATTTGTATATGCATGAACGGCTCCTTGTGAGCCAGTCCAGAGAGATGAGGATAATATATACTGTGTGGCTAATGGATAAAAAATAAGTGGTCTGATAATTTGGTTATTGGTAAAAACCTAAAATGCAAATCCATATCCAGTAAGTACACACACACACACACACACAAGAGAGAATTATGGTTGAATTAGTGTTGCGCAAAGCTTAAACGAACTGCACAGCCTTCTAAGTGCTTCTTCTCTCTCTATTTGCTCCCACAGAGACTGACTCAGTGCTAATGTTGTATGTAATATATGTCATAATTATCCTCAGATTTAAAGTTTATTCGTAACTTTCTCATTTGACTCACAGTATGAAGGAAGCGAAGGCATTTCATTATGTAAAAGATAATTTTATTCCCTTCACTGTTTTTACTCTTATAAATCTGCTGACAATATGATGAGCCTGGCATTAAGCATTTCTTATCTGTTTTCAAACATTCTGTCAAATTAAAATCTTACTATGGTGAACCTACTAGGAACTATTTATAAAATTCAGTAGCTTCTGGCGAGAGCTGTTTGTTTGAATCAGCTTGAAAAAACAATTTTAATGTTGTAACGCTGGTCATTTTAATGGATTCATGGGGACTGCGTCTCTTTTAGATCAGCCTCAAGTGGCACAAAGACGAACTGTGGGTTTTCTCACTTCCTCGTTGGCTTCATTGTTCAGCTCTGGAAAACGCCCGTTCGGTCAAAGCAGTTCTATTTTAGAAAAGAAAAAGGGTTCAGCCTAGTTAGCCAGTGCAACAGCCACCATTTCAAAGATGCAACTTTAAGTTTCAGGATTTTCAGTCAACAAAAGACGTTCACGTATACTAGACTACCTTTGTCATGCACCACAAATGTTGAAGCCATCAAAAGATGCAAAAAAGCCACAAAACCCAATGATAGTGATAGCGACTATAGCAAGGAAACAACTGTAAAGCTCTTTTTTGTAAGCGTTGTTTAAAGGGAAACATTACCAAAGTGCTCGTAAGTAAATCATTCATTGTCAGTTTCAGCTTGTTGATACAAGAGTAATCCGTTTCACTCATTATGGGAAAGAAGCTTGCAAGATTACCGCCAATGTTAACATAAAGGTGAACAAAGGAGCCAGCAATGTTGGCGCTTGACCTCTTATGATAAGAGATGCTCTTCTGCATACCTTAATTGTAACAAGTGGTTTGTTGACTCTTACTGTTGTCTTCCCATCACCTTGAAGCAGTCTGCCCGTCTCCCCTGACGTCATATTTGGCCCAGATAACTGTCACCTACTTATTGTAGGTAAATCCTAAATGGCTGTTTCTGTTCATCTGGATGCAGCATTTTCAGTGGGAGAAATGTCCTGTTTGTAAGTTTGGGGAAACCTGCAATCAGCCAAGACTGAAGAAACGTTTCTCCCACTGAAAACGTTACGCTACGTCCAGATGAACAATCAACCTTTTGGGAGTCAAACCAGCCAAATTCTAATTCACTTAAATGATCTTTCATCCTAAAACTAATGCTCAGTTCGAACTTCAGCAGGTCTTCATGCACAATTGCTTTGAGTTGCGATGTGACTGGATGATTAGATATTTGCAATAATGAGCATTTGATCAGGCATACCTAATAAAGTGGCCAGTGAACATACAATAGTGCAGTTTATGGGTTTGGGGCTGGTTTAAAGTTTGTCTCATCAAACATGTGATCAAGTCCATTTGGATTCTTTGTTTTTTCAGTGGAATAGACATAAAAAGCCAGTGTTGCCGTGGAGAAGTTGGATGTGGTCTCCCCGTAACCATGTTTGTGTTTGTTTTGTCACCAGCTAGGAAAAATGAAGTTGGTGTGTTTCTTTTTTAAGAAAAATAATTCCGCCCCATTGCACAACAACAGGAGATAAATAGGGTGTAGCAGAGAGTCTAATATCTAAAATCACACATGCCTTACAGGGAAATAAAGAGGCCTTAATGTGTGTGCTATTGAGCATGAAGCCCTGTGGTCACAAGAAAGCCCCTGCTCTGCCTCACATTCTGTGAAAGCTCAAAACAGATTTTAGAGATCAGTGAACTTTCAAATATGTGCTAAACGGAGGAAACAACTGTAAAAACCCCAGATTTTAAATTATGTCTCCCACCCACCTCCTCCTGCTTCGCTGGGCCTTTGCAAGTCAGTCAAACACAAGTTAAATGCCATTGTCATTCGCGGTCACGGATAATTTTTGAAAGGAGTGGGCACGGTTTGCAAGGTTACGAGTGCAACATTAAGCTTATGAGTCAGTAACTTTCTAACTTGTGTTTTACGGACATCTTTCGAAGATATGCGACGTTGCATTGCAGAAGCAGATGTAATTAAAGTGCGGTTCTTTTCTGAAAAATTTACAGTGCTCAGTGTTTTGGCCATAGACGGAGGTCTAACAGCGTATGGAGCAGAGTGCATGGATGGGTGCCCGGGTCCCGCAGCTGCATGGCGCTGGGGCACAGACAGCCCTTCTCTCTGGGACACATTGCTCTTTTTATGCCCAACACACTGAACCATTGATTTGAGGATCCCTCGTCTCCGCTGCATCAGCACAACTCAGGTCATCATAGAGTGCAGCGGAGCTCACAGAACACAATATCTGATATCTGACAAACACTCATTTGCTTACAAGCCCCCGCCAAGGCACGAGCAATTGGGGAAGTGAAAGTTTATCATGATATTCCTGTAACCTCCAAGATGTTATCAACACTGTGGAATGTATTTTTTTAGCAACCGTAGAAATTCCAACAATATGACTAAACTTGAGGTACACATGACATGTTATCACACAGAATGTGAAATATTTCATGAATTGTGCTAAATGCAACTATTTTGACTGTGTTACTACCAAATATATTATTTTATATATATATATATTAATAAGATTAAGCTGACAACACCTACAGTGTGCTCAGACAACAACAAAAAGTTAATTCAAATGATTCAAGACTGTCATACCATCACAAGACAGCACCTGTTACACATGGCATCATCTTCTGGTGGTCGCAGAAATTATAACAAGAGCAAAAGATTATGGCAAAAATATAAATTCAATGTAGAGAGGAGCTCGGGGTGGCTAAATGGGTCAATGCAACACTGTTTTTTCTGGGGGGCTATTTATTTCAGGCCTCTCACCTTAAAATACAAGAGTAGAAGAAGATGACTGGGGAGAGGCAGGTCTGGGCTTAGGCTGCTACCCCTGCGTTAGTGTATTGTTGCCTTTTTTCAATAAGTTCTTTTGAATTTACAGCAAACAACTTTTTAAATCCATCTCACAGATGTTCAAAAGGTATTTAAGGGTTTGAAGGACACCTTGAGGCACCACTTTTCCAACATATGGCTTTGGGTGAGCTGGAGCCTATCCCAGCAGCATCTGGAGAGAGTGAGGCCGGTCACCAGTCCCTCACACAAAGAAACAAACATCCATGCACTCCTACTGCACCTTCTAAATCACCAGTTAACCTAACATACATGTCTCTGGACTGCAGAGAAACTCAGGCAGGAACATCGATGCCCCAGATGAGCTCAAACCTACAGCAACTGTCTTAAGCACTGTACCTTCACATTGTACATAATGGAACAACCTCACCTAATTTAAAGGTTTACAAAGTAGAGAAATTGTAGAAGATACCTGAAAAGCTTTAGCCTTACGATAAAGCTGTTCTTTATGCGTGGGTGGTAAAAAATCATTTATGGTTGCTTTGATTTATCTCATGAAGCGGGAGTAGTCCAGGTTCTTTCTATTAGTTTCCTGAAGTTTCTCTCATTTTTCTTTGTGTCTTTGTATATTTATGAATTGGAGCAGCACGGCATTGGAATGAGCATTTTTTTGCAAAACAAAAAACAAGAAAACAAAAACATTTCCAGCTCATGCTGTTGTGTCTTCACTTTCATTCATGCTCCAGGGCTAAGATGAGTCTGTGTATCAACTACTTGCATTCATTTTGCATGTAATCACTCAATCTGAGAGATTCAGATTATACTTCGGTTTAATACTCCCGGAGGTAGCATTATACCAAATCCTGCATAAGAGCCTCCAGATGAATGATGTCGCAACTTCAACCTCAATTGTCTCATTTTAATACAGAAAAACTAATAGCTTCTGAAAGCTGTGATAGATATTACAATTTCATTGAGAATAGTGGCTTAAGCAACACTGATTACATGAAAAAAAACATGAGTTTACTTGGATCATGCATACTTGTTACTGCTTTGCTGATGTAAATAATTATTTATAAACTGGCTGTGTTGGATGTGTGAGCTGTAGCAGACTGGGTGTATAATGCAAAATAAAACTATAAAACTTCTCAAATCTTTTTGTTTTTTGACATTTCTTCTGTTAGTGTTGCTTTAAGTATCAGAAGCAGCAGTCAGCGTACTGTACAAAGTACACTCTAGTGCATATATTTTCAAATATCTCATAATATCACACACAGATAATTGAGCTCTTTCGGTTAAATGACAACATAATCGGATTGCAAATGAAAGCTGAGAATGATTTATAACAGCTTTCCACATTAATAGATCTTTGCAAGTGTTTGTAGGCGTTTAGCTGTATAAGCAAAAAACTGTAAAACTTTTACAGTGCATGGCAAACTATCAAATGTGAAAGTTTGTGAGTTCTCCACAGTTCTCTGAGTTCTCTATTGTAAACTGTTTCCGATTTTAAAAAAATCAATCCACCCCCCATCAGTCTCGCTTTCTTTATGTCTCTCTGTGTGTGTTCAGCTATCATTCTGCTGGCCCAGGGAATACTGATTGATATTCACTGCACTTTTCCGCTGGCTGATACGCTGACCAGTTTACAACCTCGGTGGGAGGAAGCCTGTCAATACGAGGCTGAACCTCTTTTATGATTCTGCATAGCAACTTTTCTAATTCTGTGACTGCAGTGCCCTTCAATGATATCTGTGCGTTTTAGAATTAGCAAGCCTCGGGTTTAGACTATAAACCATTGAGACATCAGTTTGGACTCAAACTGAGATTTACTCACATCCAGTTTATTCTGAAGAGCACCCATTGACACAGACAGAAACCGTATCGATATGTCATGCTAATGTGCCAGGATTACAGTAAGTGTTAAAATATTAAGTGACCTACATGGTGTGATGGCAGATACTAGAGAACTGCATGCTTTTTAAATATAGAAACCGTGTGTGTGTGTGTGTGTGTGTGTGTGTGTGTGTGTGTGCGTGCATTCAAGGATTCTCCACCAAATAATGTAAAAGCATCGGCTTTGTGTTTGCAGCCAGTCGTGTACAGAAACATGTATTCGTGGACTGGCTGACATGACAATGTGCAAGACAGCATAAAGTGCCTTGTTTGACCTCTACTGTGTGGAAGTTTTTTTTTGTTGTCCTTTAGAGAAAGGTTACTGGTGTTTGCTGATTAGCTAACACTAGTATGCTAGTCTTAGCTAGTCTTAGCATTCACTTGCAGCTCTAAGAAACAACATGGCGGAGGCCAAAAGGCTGATGTTAAAAGGTCCTACATCCTGTAAAGAGTCCATTCTTTGATTTATTATCAAAAATAATGCCACCCATCAAGGATCAATCATGAAAATTTACTTATAAACACAGATCTGAAAAGTGAAGCCAATAAGGGTGTGCCTAAAACTTGCAGTATTTCCAGCAGGGGGTGAATCCTGTTACTGTAAAAATAAGTCTGTTTGCGTAGAAGTCTACACAAAAATGTCCCAACTGCCCACTTCACCCATGACCTCAGTTAACCCTGATGGGTTTACGGTCTCAGTTGCTACCTTAAAGCCTTACAGATGCTCATTTTGTGAGTGAAATAAATTTACATGTTGCTAACATAGTAGCCTTAGCAGTAGTAGTATTAACCTTGTTTACATCGTCAGATCCATGTGTCTTGCTTTATACAACATGCCTCAGTCAACCATGTTCATGTGCTGCATTGAGAGGAATCTGGGGTTAAGTATCTTGCCCAGGGATACTTTGCCATGCAGATTGGACCAGGCTGGGATCATGTAAATGACCTGCTCTACTTCCTGAGCTACAGCCACCCTTACAACAGAGATTGTGAGAGTCAAAATAATCAATTTGTGCCTTGGAAAACCAATAGGTGATTACAATGGTTGCATCAATCTTCTCATACAGCCTGTGGATGCTATGCTGTACATGGCTTATCATAAATTACAAAGGTGGACACACATCACTCAATATTATACCTGCTTAACATTAATTTGCTGTCATTTACTGTCAGCGTGTTACCATATCAGTGTTAGTGTTGTTTGACTTGAAAGCACGGCTGCTTGGCATCATTTTGACAGGGTACATTGGTATCATCAGGGCAAAATCACAGGGAAATGTTCTGGTATCTGTAAAGTCAGTGACAGGAAATCTTTGCTATAAACAGGAAATTAACATTAGAAAGATGAAATACCAATCCAGTATGTCTCATCCACAGCACAGCAGTGTGCAGACGTTCTGCTCAGAGAGACAGATTCACTCACGTTAAAGCTGTCCCTTTATGATTTTCTTTTTTTGGTTTGAAGCCATCAAAGACCTGGGTGGTAATCACAAGCATGCTGTGTGCATTTTACTGACGCCCCACTGCATAATTCCAGAATACAGTTCAAATTAATTTAAAGTGCCATTTGGAGTCATTAACATAAAAGGCTACCAAAGGAGACATGCCACAGCAAAACTGTTTCATTTACCCATTTCCCATTGTTTAGCTCCAACCAGCCACCCGTGACTCATTAAACACTGGAATTAAATGAAACCATACACTATATCGAAATGCGTCTTGCGCTGATGTAGTATCAGCCTCCCTAAGTTACTAAATGTTGTTATTCTGTGTGATTTCATGTTAACGTGTGGTTATTGTCTCCTTTTTGCAAATGAGCAGCAGAGCGTCCTTGAAGCTTTTGCGTCCTCAAGGAAAGAGTAGTGAGTTTGCCCAGAGTTCAACCATGGGGCACTTGGGCCATCTGCCAGAGCATTTCCAGTGTTTAATGCCCTAGATTTATTTTTTTTTAAGATGCATGACTTCAAGAGAACATTTAAAAGTGGAAAAGAGAAAGAAGAGTAAAATACAGGCATGGTGAAAAGAATCACAGCCTTGTTAAATTCCAAGGTTTTATGCATCAGGACATAATAAAAGCTAATCTGGTCCTTAGTGATTCTTAGAATTAGGTAAATATAACCCCGGGTTAACAACAATACATTACATATTACCCCGTTTGATTATTTATTTAACAAAAGCTAATCCAAAATGCAGAACTGTGTGAGAAACTAAGAACACCCTTCCTGCCTTCGTAAATATTAAGAGGATAAGTAGCAGCCAGATGCTGATTATCAAATGCATTTGATTCATCAGAAAGTGTGAGCGCTGTTTAAAAGCAGATGTTTGTACTGAGTGTTGGCCTGGAGCATTCAGGTGTGTTAACACAATGCAAAGAGAGAAATACATCAGCGGTGATCTTAAAGGGGCAACTGCTATTGCCCATCAGTCTGAGAGGGGTTATAAGTCCATTTCCAAACAATATGAAATCTGCTACTCTGAGAAATATTATTTACATGAAAAACAGCGCCTTAGCTTTTTGCTGTGTGATATGTCATGTGTTCTTGTTGTTGTATGTCTGAGGTTGTTTTTAGCTCATTTTAGGGGCTAAATCATTTTTGAGTTTAGCTTCTAGAGGGTGGCTTTTGTTTTACCATGACTCTAATTTTTAAGGGAATGTTTCCTCTTCTAGAATCTTCCTAAAACATTCACAGATGATTTGGCAGCTCACTGCAACAGAAACTTCAAAGGTCCACATATTCTGTCTCTGCATCACATTGCTGTACACTGGCTTATTTATTTGAATATATTGATTTCTGGGACGCAAGAAAAAAAAATGTTTAAATCATATTTCAAGGTTGGCAATTTTAAGTCTCCTGTTTGTATACATCAATATTGTAGCTGAGGAAGCAAGCAAACAAATTAGTAAGTAGATTTGCATCCAGTTTCTGCCTAAACATAGAACTGTACACAAGATTCATCACTCTGTGATAAAATAATAACATTTTTCTGAGTTCAGCAGAAAACATGTTGAAGATTTGATGAGTTTTTATCACATCTCCAACATTACCTGCACTTTGGAAACAGTGATTCATATTTTATGATAAATAAATCAATCTTGGGTTTGGTTTATCCAGTGTAGAAAAGAATCATCATGATCTTTAAGCTGAAAAAAGACATGCAGACTTTATGAAGCCACTGTGATCAAAACAGAGTAAAACTGATAAGGCATTATGAACTAAAAGTGCATAGTTCATTGCCATAAACTGATGACATAATAATTCATTTGGATGAGTGTTTTTCCTATTTCTGTCACGATTACAAGTGCAGGACTCACTCTGAAGGAAAAGTCTTATTCACAAAGGTGTCACCAGGTGGGATACATACTGTGGTATCGCAAGAAATTAGTTGGTTATATAAATATATGAGTATGCATAATAGTTATTATTCATAGATACCTACATCCTAAGTTCCTGTTATTCATCTGAAAGAAACAGGATGAGTGTGTCGTTACAATGGTAATGCCAGGACAGGCAGTATTGGTTCTGTGTTACATTAATGTTGTAAGGAAGTGGAAGAAGAGTGTGTCCTGTAGGAGGCAGTAGAAAATGGATGCTGATATTCTGTACATGCACTGAAAAGAAGGTTCAGTAAACCAGTTGCAACGATACTTCATTGTGGGTCTCAGTTATTTCATTTTTATTTTTTGAAGATGCAACACATACATACAGTATATACAGTGCTGGGGGGAGGAAACGGGGTCCAAGGCTGCTAGGAGAAGGTCCAAAGGAGGGGAGGTCGAAACTGCTCTTCACACACTCAGTGACTCCACACAGTAATCCAGTCCAAATTCCCTCTCACTCACGCTTATCCACACAGTGTCCACACAGTGTCCACAGGGAAGGAAAACAGGCCAAGTTCCAGGGAATCTATACACAAAGAGAGGTTCATGTTAGCAAGGAGCAAAAATACTGGTGTGTGCAAATTTATTCAGCTACAGCCCTTTCCCCCCTGTACTCCTAGCAACATGGCAACATATTTTCATTGTTTAACAAATGAGCTTGGAAAGGTAGCCTGCCACTGTTTCTAGTTGCTGGACGACTTTTGTCAGCTTAAATCTGGGACTTTAAGACTAACTTAACAATTTAATAATTAATAATCTCTATTTGCATTAGAAATGGCCAGGACTGGTCACATGTCCTGACTAGCTCTCACGTTAATGTTGTCATTTTATTATTAGCTATTACTTGCTAGCCACTGCATTAACGATTATGCATCAAACAGCCAGGTTCGAGTTTATTTGAACTATTTAATACTTTAATGCTGTTGAAACAGGAGCTTTAGTGGGGTGTTCGTCTTTACGATGACTTGCTAAGTTTGGTGCGTTTATGTGTTCATCTGCTAGCAAGAGAGCTGTATGATGCGTGTCTGTGTGATGAAAAAGGTAATGAAGCAAAAGTATCTGATTCAATAATAATATCTGCTATCAACCCATATCCGACTATCAGCCCTACACAGTAAAACGCTGTTTACAATACCTACAGTTCTTTAATTAAAAAACAATCAGCGTCACATTTTCAGAATTTTTGTAACAAAAGACACAGTTGCATCATTTCTGGACCGCTTGTCCAGCTTAGTGATGGGCACAACAGTGTGTGAGCCGTTTTTGTCTTTTAGAGCATTATTAACAAAAAATATTAGAATAATATTATAGCTCGATGTAAGCAGTACAGCCAAATTTGTTTTGCAACCACTGGTGGTCATTTAAAAGGATGTAAGGAACTTGCACATTGGCTTCACTTTTCAGACCTGAAAGCTCTGTCCTTTATTTTTATACAGTCTATGTTCCCAAGCCTCTAAGCGGATGTGCTGGGAGGAAAGGTTTGCTTGCTGTGAGTCTGTCAGTTAATCTGCACTCACATAGAGTCAGGTTTTTGCAACACATTTCTTCTGTAATTATCTTGTGTCATAGTGATCAAAGCGTCATGGCTGAAAAAACCTCCGAATAGCTCCCAGCTGCTCTTTCCGTGATGTTTAACCATCACAGCTACGTTCCAAACCTTTAGCCTAAACTAACCCTAATTCTAACTGACCTCACAGCCCGTTGTTCATTCGGTGGGCTGGTTTCAGTCACTGTGCAAAGGTACTGTTTATAGGGCTGGGGAAACCTGCAGTCAGCTGAGACGTTTCTCCCTTAAAACGCTACGTCCAGATGAACAGAATCAACCTTTTGGGAATTCTAACTTACCCTTTAAGCTTTCTGGTGGTCTAAAACACAAAACTGTCTTTGCTTTCCTGTGACACATGACCTCAGTCACTCACTCATTTAATTTGGTCATTTGAGAAAGCTGCAACCCACAATCCACCCATTCTGCACAGCCACATTTTAAACAGGCCCAGTCCCACACATACACTCATCAAGTCTGTCCTTGTTGCTGCCCTCTTTCCGAAACAGTAACACTATGATTGCCTGCATGTGATTTGTTTTTCAGGAGTCATCTGTAGCTCTGGCTACAAACACATGGCTAGAGCTACAGATGGTTACACTTTTTTTAGATGGACAATGCACAACTCTAATAAAGTCTATTTCATCAGGATGGCCTATATTCCAAACTTATTTTCCCCCCAATCAACATTTGTATCCGTCAATCTAGACAAACAGGCCCAAGCCAATTCTGATAAGCTGAGCAAGGACAAAATATCCTATTAATTCTAAATGCTGTTGCTTTCCATACAAATTAGCTGAGAACCATCCACCCACAAATTCAGATTTTATTTTCATCTCCACTCTGACTGAGCTATAATCCCGCTTTGAGTTTTCTTTGATTCACCTCAGGCAACTTTGCTGTTATTTTTTATACATACAGCTCTGAAAAGTGTATCATCAATCCTAAGATATTAGTTGTTCTGAGTTGGACTGCAAATGTCAGTGTGGGGAAAAAAAGTATCTCTGAAGCTTGAGAGAAAAAGATCTTTGTTTTCAGAAGAGTCAGGAGGCTCCGAGGACCATAACAGTGAAATATTAGAGGGGGATTTCTCATCAGATACTAGAAAAGCCTGAAGCAGTTGTGACTTTAACAGTATGGTGACAAAGGTGGTACGTTCAGCCGAGCCAAGCAGTGCAGAAGAATGTCTAAACTGGTGCTGCCATTCAAGCGGATTTGCCCTGGATGTATATCTCATGTGCCGTGCTGCCTTTACCCTGAAGGGGGCAGAAGTGCTGCTCCAAGTTCAGAGCAAAAAGCCAGCTGACCAAGATGATTCACATCTAGCATTAAAAAGGAAATGTTAAATGTGATTAAGAAGATGTTTTTACAAGAAAATAATGCATTTATTACAAATAATGCCATAAAACTGTTATAAAATACAGTTTTAAAACAGTCAGGTCAGGTGAAAATCCCGTCAGTGAAAATCAGTGACTGGACGAGTCAACTGTGACTCGACACTTCGCAGTCACTCCACGGTTCTTCATAGCTGTGCAGGCTGACAGGCCAAGTTAAACTCACTGCTGAAGACAAAAAGGAACAGGCTCTCTGTTGCAGGTCTGAGTGTGGACAGCCTGCAGGCAGGAGCAAAGCAAGCTGAACCCTGCGTGAACTCCTCCATGAACCACTCTTTTACCTCCTCTGTACTGAGCTGCAGAGCATTTTTCACCGTGTGTTTCATCTTCCCCCAACGTGAGTGCTTTAGCTGCTCGTTTAGTGCCCGCAGACATTAGGCTGTGAAAAGCTATGTGTCCAAATGGCCCCAACAACTAAGAGGGCTTTCAGACCCAATGTCTGACTGAATAAACCGACCTGCTGTCTGCTCTCGTCCTGGACTAAAAACCATCAGCGTGGAGTCTTTTGAGCCAGACACACAGACTCACACAGCTCATCTTGTTCCATAGTCGGATAACATGAGAGTGGATGAATAATAAACACACGCCTCGTCTATTTGCATCACCTCAGCTGTTGTTTTACATATCAGACCAACAAATTCAAATTCACTTTAATAAAAGCATGCTTCTTTCCAATATTATCTTCATATAAGGCATGTGTTTAACATCTTATTGTTTACATGCAGTGTTTTAATGTGTTTATTGGTGCAAATTGATGATTAGTAAATCCACATCTTCAATACAGGATGCAATGAAGCAAGGGGATGCTTTCTAAAACAGCCCTGGAGTCAACAGACAGCTGTCCTAGCTTTGTTTCCTCGCAAGAAGGTAACAGGACCTACCTTCTACCTGTGTCTCAGGAAACCAGGGATCCCTCACCCTGGAAAGCAGTAGCATTTGAAGGTGTTTACAGGAAATGTTGGCCATTTCTGCACAAATGTGAGGTTAAAAAAAAAGTATTGCAAACCTATTCAGGAACAGCTGAAACATACCAAAAAGAAAAGTTTTCCACTCTCAGATTATGTAATATGGAATCCTTTTCCCCATTACATACCAAACCATGTCTATTTTTGTTTAAATGACTGCTCTTTTCCTACTTTTAGGACTTCTATGACAATCAAATAAGGTCAAGTTCATGCAGAAATACAGAAAATTCTAAAAGGCTCACAAATCTAAGTGAATAACAGCCATGTTTACACTTTGGTGTTCTGGACAGATGAAACATACTGGCAATAAGATGTTAACTATTTCAGAAGTGCTTATAAAGTTGCAGTTGTTGACACTGGATGTAGCTAAGATCATTTAACCTCTCGCTAAGCTAATCTGAAGTAACCATCTCCTTGTTTTATTGTCTCTTGTAGCACATGAGAATTAGGAATAGTGCTGAAATTTGGACTGGTTTTATTAGATGAAAAACAAAAATCAAAATCTTAAACAGATAGGCAGAAGATGAGATACAGCAAAAATGCCCAGAAAACCGTCCAACAAGTTAGGCTGTCTACTAAAAACAAAGTTTTGATGATGTTCTGAAAGTGAAAAATGTGTGTATTCCACTTTCAGTCCATATTCAGCTGTACCAGAAGTACAACATCCAGGTATCTGTAGAGGACTTTGTACAGCAGCATATGATACTATATAAATACACTTTTGGACTCAAAGTAGGTTCTCAGACTCCTCAATTTGAGAAACCAGTGTTTGGTTATTTAGTACGTTTTTCTAACGTACCGTTGTCATCACGTTAGAAAAAACGTTTTTGTGTTATCAGAGACACAACTGCATTCAGCCGTAGCAAATTTTCAGCATTTTCGGTAGTTTACAACTTCATTTTGAAAAAACACAACACTGTCAAAATTCACTACGCAAGTATGTATCCAGTGGATGTGGTGAACTAATTGAAAGTGTACTTAAAGTATCCAAATCGAGACACGCTGTGAGGAGAAGCTCTGAGTGATGGGAAAGGGGTGGGATTAAAGGCTTTGCACACACCTGCAGGTGTTCCAGTCACACCCTAACAGGTTTAACTAAGATGGGGAACTGAGGCGAACGCCAGTCAGGCGCAGTCTCTGCGTGCCTACACAGAGATGTCAAATCAGCAACGGCAAGGAGAAGCATTTATGTGGGCTTACCTCTGGGTGCTGTGCAGGCATCACTCACTCGGTTTGAGTCACAGAGCAGGTTTAAATAATAAGAGCCTCAGCAACAGTTGCTACAGGCGTTCAGCCAGCATTCAATCAACTTACCCATTAATCTTTCATCCAGTAATTAGGCTAATTCATGTCACAAAAACTAAAGAGAATTACTGAGTTTGACAGAAACATTTTGTCTACTTTTCATCCTCCATGTAACAAAAGACCTTATTGTCCATGTGCCAGTGTTGATTCGTCACACACTGCAACACTGAAAGGGCTTTTTTTCTCTCTTTTTTTTGGACAAGGACAACAGAGCATGAAGTGTGTGATCTCTTAAATCCCCAAGCAAGACCTCGAGGCACCCCTGCTGGCTGCAAATTAACCTACTTCATACCAGGCTCCGAATGCAGCGTGCGTGATAGTGTGAAACTAAAAGCTCGTCGGAGCTTGTTTTTCATGTGTTTGCTTTCATTGAGCTGCAGACTGGACCTGGAGTGTTGCAATTACATTAGATGTTGTGTAATTAGCTTGATTAATAGAGGCAGCAACATGGGTAATCACGGAAGCAGTTCTCCAAACGTGAAGACTGGGTTTATCCATAAACAGCATGTAAACATTGTAAATGTTAATGTTATTAATTCACAATCCCGAGGTTGTCTGAGGGATCCCCCTTTGAGAACCACATATAAAGTAATGTGTATGTTATATATACTTGTGACCACAAGATGTCACTCCAGTTCAGGAAGTCTCAGCAACAGCAGTGTCAGCGTCTCCTGAAATAGCAAGCCTGTCCTGTCAGCCTCTCCTTGAAAACATGCATGACTGTGCTTTTGATTGCAATGTTTATGGGCTTTTCTATTAGCTGCTGCCTTTGAGGGTCACCACAGCAGATAATCTGCCTCCATTTCACTCTATACCTAACATCCTCCATCACACCAACCCATCTACATGTCACACTCATCAATCCCTACTCTGGCCTTCCAATTTCCTCCTGCCTGGCAGCTCTATAGTCACCATCATTGGCTCAGTACATCCACTGTCCCTCTGCACATGTCCACTCAGCCTGAGCTGTCCCTCTAATATAATAATTTCTGGTCACTCCCAGTGAAACCTTCAGGTCTGCCACCTCCAGATCCACCTCCTGTCTCTTTGTCAGTGCTGCCGTCTCCAAACCACACATCAGAGCAGCTCTCACTACCATCTTGTAAACCTTCACCTTCACTCTTCTCGCTACCCTTCTGTAACAAATCACCCTTGACACTCCTCTCCCACCCACTTCACCCTGCCTGCACTCTCTTCTGTCTGTTGCTTTGGACGGTCGATCCCAGGTATTTAAATTCACCTGTCTTCACTGCCACTGCTCCTTGTATCTTCAGGTAATATGTTTTCAATCATCTTGCTATTTCAGGAGAGTACTTGGCACAGTGGTTAGCACTGTCGCCTCACAGCGAGAAGGTCCTGAGTGCAAGTTAAGTGCTAACTTTAACTGTCCGTAGGTGTGACTGGTTGTCTGTCTTTAAGCCCTTTCACAAACTGGCAACCTGTCTCCCACCATATGGCAGCAGGGATAGGTTCCAGCTTCCTGTGACCCTGAGTTAAAGAAGATGGATGGATTTGATTAGCTCCATATTTCTTGAGTGCATCAGTCTTCTGTTACCTTACACCTGTTTTGAGAACTTAAAGCACTCTAAATTACACCACACCTGTATGAAGGGATGTTCTACACTGACTGTCCAATGGCCTCTCAGAAAAGGAGAAACATTGTATCAGGGTCAGTTTAGGAATTAGGAAAAAAATCAAGATGAAGCAAAGTTTTGAATCCATTTTAAAGACATCATGCCGCTAATGAAAATGTGTTATTTGTTTTTATCTCAGAGATTATCTAGTAGCTCATGTTGAACATAGCGGAACAACTCTACATTCCTTTTCTGTTTTTACAGTGAGGTTTCACTTTAGCTTCAGTCTATCCTGATGTTTTTAGTCTAAAAAGTCTTAAAAGCCACTGAATGGTACTTACACTAAACATCAAACAGTAGAAAGAAACGGTTGTGTGTCTAGCTTGTGAACGTAGTGCATTTAGCAGATAAATATTTCCTCAGGAAGTTGGTAGGGAGCAAAAATAGGTGGCATAGGTGGCAGGTGGCAAACGCTCCCAAAGGCAACAACTTAAAGGTGTGTAAAACAAGTTTCTGCTACCACCAAGTGGACAAAAGCAGTTACTAGAAGTTTGATTTTTTGTCACCTCACCTTTGAGTTCAGGAATAACAGTGAAATTCTGCACACAAACCAGTGACAAGAGCCATTTCTGCAGAGCAGCTGTGACTGTGCCAAAAGCATTTAGAGCAGTTAAACTGTCTCCTGTAGTAATAACGAGTTGTTTCACTACAGTTATAAAAACCTGATGTTTTTTTATGCTAGCAGTGCGTACTAATCTAAGCTGCTTGCTTGAACCCTTCTAAGGCGTCATATACACAGTTTCATTGAGGGTTTGTGGTTTTAACTATAGTCTGTTGCATATTGAGCAACCGTGTGAAACATCCCGTCTAGCGGCCGATGTTATGCAAAAAAGTGATTTCCAATGTTTTGTGTAATAATTATGTGTAACGTCTTTGATAAATTGGTAAATATATTACATTAAGGGGTTATATATAAATTTATGATAGGAATGTTGTTTATGGATAAAAATGACTTGATATGATTTGTTGAGCTATGTCTGATGCATATTTTACAGATTATAGGCCCGCCCTTTATAAAGGAGGAAACAGGGGAAATCACATTTTAGCACAACGACAAGACATGGCATGAAAACAAAAGCATCCACTTCCCCGAGAAGCCACAGAGAAGAGGGAAAAAAAGTGTCGTATTTATTATTCAGCAGATTCACAAATTCAGAAGTAGAGAATCCTCAGGGTGAGCCAAAGTCAGAACAACCAACAAACAGAGCTGTGCATCAATACCAGATCAGATGACCTGCCTGAAAATAACAAACCAAAAAACATGGGCTTGCCTCCCTGGTCCGTGAAAACAGTTACAGAAAACAAAAGGCAGAACAGTGCTGCTTACTTGTTCTCTCTTGCTAGACACAGAACAACAAGTCTCAATTATCTCTGCTGTGGCTGATTGAATCAAAGAGAAGCAAATGAGCCATGTTGGTTCCATATATAGGGGTGGTCCTCAGGTTGGAGCTGGTCCTCTGTAAGCTGTAGTGTTGCCACACTAATTATAGCCACTCCATTTAAATGCAGATGTCTTCACAAAACAATACACGAGAAACACAATACGGGTCTAACACAGAGTTTGCCCAGCAATTTAGATCTGAATTAAATTCATATTCATTATCTAATCATCCAAGTATTTGCTGATGACATAAAGTTTCAGGTTGGAATAAAGGAAATGTTTTTGTCTACAAGCAGCGGTTTAAAATCAATTCAATTCAGTTTAATTTATACAGGGCCAAATCACAAATCACAGTCACCTCTAGGCGCTTTATATTGTAAGCTAGAACTTACATTAGTGCATACAGAGAAAAACCTCAAAATCATATGACCCCCTATGAGCAAGCGCTTTGGTGACAGTGGGAAGGAAAAATTCCCTTTTAACAGGAAGAAACCTCCTGCAGAACCAGGCTCAGGGAGGGGCGGGGCCATCTGCTATCCAGCTGTAGGTGGTGAACTTTAAGAAAAATGACAACAATTCCTTCAGAATGTGTGTCACAAGCTCTTCATGTGACTGTATTTCCTACCACCTCTTTACTTCGTGTGTTGCAGTTGTAGGCACTTTAGGAGGAATGCTGTAAACTAATAATCCACCCAACATGCTTTTTCTCCTGTCAGCACAATAATTCGATTCTCTCAGACTTTAACCCCATGGCCCGCTGCTATTTTTTACCTCTTCATGCTGCCTCAGATTTCTCACTGTGTAAAAGTTCAGTACTGTTCAGATTGTAAGTGATGTCCACGTTGCTTTGATGCTCCATAAAACAGCAGTAAACACTGAATAGCGTACGAATCATTGTGTATAATACTAGCCGCTGGTTTGTGTGGACCAAAACAGGTCTGACTGGATGCCACCTTGCTTTTTTGTACCTCCACCAATCAGCAGCAAGCAGAGTGTTTTCTTCCCACTGTAAAGGTTTTACACAATTGTGTCAGTTTTCAGTGAAAGGCTTCCTGTTTTCAGACAATAACCGCAGTTACTGACCAGCTGCTGTGTGATGACTTTGTATTTTAAACATAAACAGCAATTCAAAAAGCAGGAAGCAATTTCAGTGGTTTTTAAATGACAAAGAAAATATTGATGCACGTCATGACCAAACAATATGATATAGTAAACTTTTTGGTTGTGTGGTTATCACACTGGATTTTCACTGAGGAACCATTTCCTGGTCTCTTCTTCTGTTTTTTTTAGAAAGTCGAAATGTGCATTTACAGTAAAAGTACAGTAAAAACACATGTGGTTATCTACTCAGAGCAGCAATTTGAAGAGTATTTTTTGATAGCATGGAGAGTTAAAAGGTTATGGCAGTCACAATAAGCACATTAATACTTTAGTTATAGCCAAAATTGTGTTGTGTGAGATCCCACTGACTTTAATAAAGAGACCAAAATCCACCAAGTTCATCTTTGAGTCCATTTGAATGCTTGAAATTCACTCAAGGGACTGATAACTGATACTGAGTCCACAAGGATGGAGTGGAAAGCAGCCTTTGTCTCTTTAAAAAGCCGGCCTGGCAGCTGAACACATTCAATAATTCTTTGAAAAACATGAGATGAGGAAGTGGGAAGTTGAGTTGTGCCTGGTTCTTGTGTGGTACTTACTGTAAATTCATGCAAGGAACTAAAACACAGACATACCTGCAAAACAAGAGGACAAACTTTCAAGGACATAAAGTTCTTCAAACAATACCAAGCTTTACAGTAGTTGACTTAGTCTGTCTTTAAAATCTCTAATAATCTTTAACTTCTACACTGTTAGTCTTTTGTGAAGAAATGATAAGGGAGTGGAATGAAATTCAATAAAGGGACATTGCAAACGGCATGTTTGCTTATTGTTGCTGGGTGAGTTTCTTTGAGAAGCTCAGTTCCTGATTAAGTAAGTGAATTAGAGCGCATGTGATTCTCTTCCTCTTTCAGTCTGACTCTTTGGCTACGCTGGCACATCGTCTGAGAAAGGGCAAGCTACGTCTTCCGGACGAACTGTTGCTTCAGGTAAGAGTGAGTGTGGGTTAAATGTATATGGCAGCAATGTTTTCTGAGTTGTAATGCTTAATCTCAACACAGATGGTGCAGGCAGTTAACACAGATCTCTCAAAGGGTAAAATCTGAAAGGGTACGTGGCTACTCTACTGCAAAAAAGTTATATTTAGTCTCTCAGTGTGCTTTGGTTGTTGTTATAAGGTTTGACTTGTAAAGACTTGTTATCAGTTGAGCAAACTAGTGTTGCAACTCAGGTTAAGACAGATGTGGTTTGTATTGAGTGCACCATCTCTGAGTGTTGAAAACACTGAGATCTGCATTCAGATGAAACATGAAACATACTTGAGCCAAACTGACAACATTGAGGATGATCTTCAATAAAACAACAAAAACAACCCACATTCTTCAGACAGTCACACTTTACATCACATTATCATATTTTAGACTTGCACAGAGTCCAGATCTGCCATCCACACATGCAGTGTACTAAAGTTCAAGCAAAGTCAGCAGCAAAAGTGAAGTATGAGTTAGAAATGGTTAGCTTTATTTTGGTTTAGTGGGGAGAATGACACGCTGTAGACAAAAAGCATGTAACTGCTCTGGTTTAAAGCTGTATGCACATCTAGCTTGAAACACGCAGTGCTGGTAAAGATGGTGGACCATCTTTATGCCCTGACAATCAGCCTAGGTTGATATAGCTCAAGCTCACCCTGCTGACCTCTCAGGGGACATGTGGTTTCATGTGAAGCAATGACTGTTAGCTCTTTCAATGAAGCATGAAATAAACTGCTTTATACTTCTCCTCCACTGCATAGTATTTCAGTAATGTTGTATTTGTACATCTTCTTTAATTTCTTTCTTTCCAATCTTTCTTCACAGTACTGCTCTGTCTTCTGTTGCTCTTGCATAAACAGGAATTTTGCTGATGTTCTTGTCCTTCCTTTCCAGCTGCTGAGATGTTCCTGTGCTGTTGGTTGGGTCTGGTGGCTCTCATCCCCACAACCTTAAGCACGAATCCTGGAGTAAAGGTCAGGCTGACAGAAAAGGGCATTGAATATGGTAAGGTTTGTGTAAAAATGCTTCATTTTTAGAAAAGCACTGATTTCTCCAGGATTTGTTCATCAGATTCTTTTTTCTTTGGTTTTTCTTAGGCAGGCAACTGGGCATGGCTGTCATCCAGCAGAAACTCGGATCAATCAAAATTCCAGACTTTTCTGGGACAGAGAAGGTGTCTCCGATTGGAAAGGTTCAGTATAGTTTGTCAAAGTAAGCCACCAGATTTTTTTTCTTTTGCATGTGTTTAGATTCTGTAGCAAACTGTTATTTTGTCCTTTTCCTTCTTTAACAAAAAAACATTAATTCCTCCAGTATGCACATAGTTAATGTGGGCTTACCAAAGTCTTCAGTGGATCTGGTGCCAGGGACTGGAGTCACACTGTCTATAGGTGATGCCTTCATCAGTCTGAATGGAAACTGGAGGGTCAAGTACCTGCGAATAATGTGAGTGAGGTAACATCTCTTCTATAGGGAAAATAATTTGGTTGCTTAAAAATATAATATCTGATATCCTTTTTATTTTACTAGAAAGGACAGCGGGTCTTTTGATTTGGATGTGAATGGTCTCAGTATCGCTACGACCATCTCCATCAAGAGTGACGAGACAGGCCGACCAGCGGTCAGCAGTGACAGCTGCTCAGCCACTGTTGGAAGTGCAAAGGTCAAGTTTCATGGTGGAGCGAGGTGAGAAACCCAGCTGTGAGGGAGAAGGGTTTTACTATTTTACTTCATTTTCTTGACAAATGGCAGAATTTCTCTAAATCCTGCTGTTATTGTTTTTGTTTGTCTTTTGTTAGCTGGCTGTACAATCTCTTCACAACATTTATTGATAAGGCTCTGCGCAATGCACTCCAGAAACAGGTGAGAGCAAATCAGCTACTTGCAGCAGAAATCCAGCTCATGCAACTGACCAGAAGTGTCTGCTAGTGCACAGTGTCTCACATTATCTTTTACTCTGAAGTAGAATGAATATATAATATAAAAGGTGCATCTACAGATGTGCCAAGCTTCACTGTTGGTCATGTACATTGATTAATTAATTTTTTCCACAACTGCTCTTTTGTTTGAAACATTCACCAAAGGTTTAATTTTGAAATGCCACTGTGAGCCTTTAATGATGACTTTCTTCGATACAAATCACTGTCTCCAGATTTCTTCCTGAAAATAAGGTTCTTCTTTTCACTACTTGCTGTTGCAGATCTGCCCCCTGGTGGCTGATGCAGTATCTGATTTAAACCCTCAGCTGAAAACTCTCAATGGTAAAGTATCCTGTTTAGTTAGTCAATCAGCTGTTTCACTGGTGATGAACACATGAGTGAGCTTCTGTCTCTATGCAGTCTTAGCCAAGGTGGACAAGTATGCAGAGATTGAATATTCCATGGTATCGTCCCCGACTGTTTTAAAGTCCTCGATAGATCTGAGCTTGAAGGTAGAGAATTATGCAACACTACATTTTTACAGGAATCCAAAGATATCATTTTATTGTTTTTAAAAAATCTGGAGCATTGTTTTCTGGGTCTTCTTTCTCAGGGGGAATTTTACAACATCGGGAAACATCAGGAGCCTCCGTTCTCACCAGCGGCCTTTTACCTGCCACCCCAGAACAACAACATGTTGTACATCGGCATGTCTGCCTTTACTGTCAACTCTGCAGCCTTCGTCTACAACAATGCTGGAGTCCTCAGCCTGTCCATCACTGATGACATGGTAAACTGCTGCCTCCTGAGTCTCATACCTTCTTTTCAGGGCATCAAACTGATCTCTAACCTTTCTCACTTTGTCGTGCCAGATACCAAAAAGCTCTCCAATCCGACTCAACACCAAAACGTTTGGAGCCTTTATCCCACAGGTGACAACACAATTTGGTATATTTAAAGTATAAATGTTTGGTAGCTTGTCATCTGAATTTCTTCTTTCTTTGCCAGATTGCTAAGCAGTTCCCAGGTCTGATGATGAAGCTACTGGTGAAGATGGAGAAAACCCCCACACTGACCTTTGAGCCCAACAACGCAACAGTCCAGGCCACCACCACAGTGACGGCCTTTGCCATCCAGCCCAACTCTACTCTGTCGCCTCTTTTTGTCCTGAACTTGGTAAGTTACCCAGCTGATATGATTTTTAAATTGTCTTTGTGGTTTTAGAAAACCATCTGAAATGAACCACCATTGCCTTGACAGGAGGCCAGCGTGAGTGCCCGTATGTTTGTCAGTGAAATGAAATTGGCTGCAGCTGTCACCCTCAACAAGTGAGTTAACTGGCAAAGAAAAATAGGGCCGAGAGGTCTTTGTTAAGATGAACATCACGTTCTAATTTAGTCTAATTTGCACAGAATGGATCTGACCCTGGACAAAAGTTATGTGGGAGACTTTCAGGTAAGAAGTGCGTTTCTATACAATAACAGTCTGAACCATCAGCAACTCGAACTAACCCTACATCTAACCTACAGGTAGGACCACTGGAAAATGTCTTTCAAGGGGTCCTCAAATTGGTGGTGATACCTGCTGTTAATGGTGAGTTCATCCTCACTTTGAACTCTAAAGAGGATTTTTCACCAAAAGTTCCAAAAAGGATTTCCATTTGTATTTTCTCAACGCTTCCAAAGTCCTGGGGAATATTATACAAACAACTTGAAGGACCTACACAGAGCATACAATGAGTTTTGCAGACGAATGTTTAAATACTCGAGTTTAATACTGACACTGGGCAATGACTGTAACGTGGAATAACCACTCCTGACTTCACAGTTAATGATGTCTCCTGCAAATCGTTGTCATTACTTTTTACTTGAAAAATCTCTTGGGCCTATCCAACTAGCAAAATCCACATCTTCATGTCGAGCCAGTTTGGGACAGCAGTAGAACAGACCATAAAAAGCTGCTGTGCAGACCCAAAAGCTCTGCCAGGGTATGTAGTTGAAAACATTGGATAGTTACAGTATTACCAGTGCATTGAGTAAAACAGCCCTCCAGCAACGTACTGCTGATGTATATCCACTGTGTGGGTACTGGTAGGCACAACATAGCAGAGACGTGTGTTTGTTTTTTAAGAAGAGGTCCTTCTTACGTGGTTTAGTGCTGCTGTAAATGATGTTCATCAGCAAGATGTTGTGGCCAAATTGCTTATCTATGCTTCTCGTATTCTTCTATTCTTTCTCTGTCTCTGTGCGACAGAGAGACGGGAGGCGCTGGGTAGCTTGGAGATTGTTTGGGATAAGTAAGCAGGGAAGTTGGATAGTGCAGTCTTCCCAATGAGCCAACATGTCGCTGCCATTTAGGGACTACCACACTCATTTCACAATGAATGAAATTCACCAGTGAACTTACTTTAGCATATTCCACAGTTCGCCCACTCTCACCTCATCAAACAGCCACAAAGGTTTTTGTGCTCGAATCACAAACTTTCCTCAGCAATCACCTTTCTCTGGATTCCTGCAACTGATTCTTCTTCCTCAAAGTGAAACTGTAGAGTCACCGTCCCTGTTCTGATGCAGTGAAAGAGACATGCAACTCTGCCCTATGAGAAAACCTTGAAAGAAAGATTAAGCCTAATTAAAATCTGGTCAAGTTTTTACTTCAAGGTGGAGTTGCAGAAATGTGTGATTGTAACTTGAACATCTCCATGACTGGATTGGATTTGTAAACTCACTGATTTTCCACCTAAAGTGTATTTTAATGTTGTATTTCAGTAGATGGCAGTAGATCCATAGATTCCAAAACATGAGCCGTCTAATACAAGTACTTCCTATTAACAATAGGCCACTTATAAAACTGTGAAAGTTGATCTAAAATTATGAATCTTACTTTACAGCCCAACTTGCTAAGGGATACCCACTGCCCACAATTGGAAAGATGAAGCTTATGAACACCCAGCTTGATGTGCTAAAGGTCAGAGATACTGATAATATGTTTAATAAGTTTGTTTAAGCATGTTTGTGAGCATAGTGCTTTTTGTTTATGACATGAGATCTAATTAGAAATCTTGACATTTCTAAGAGAGATTTTCTAACTCAAAGCTGTGAACTGTTCCTTCTAGGACTACATCCTGATTGGGACAGATGTTCAGTTCAGCTGAACTGCACTCCTGAAAACTCCCAGGAGTCTTTTCTGCATTCTGGCATCCTTCCATGAAGACACAATTACAGTCAGAGTACGATAATCTGGCAGAAATTCCACTAAAACCCCCAAAACAAAAAACAAACAAAAAAACCAAAAAAAAAAACAAATGAGAATGAGTATTACTTCTGTCTTATGACTGTTTGGACATCATTTGATTTTTAAAATATATATTATATATTTTCTATGCATTGATTTTGTGAACTTTTGTCATAGGTATATAAACAGTTGATACCGACCTAATCTTTTCTTAAACTCATCAGGAAGGTTTGTACTGATGTCAAGGGTATGATTCAGTGGTCCACGTTGTCTAGGAAGATCCTGAGTGAGTGAAGTAACCTGGAAGTCTCTACATGATGGCCATAGCTTCAGAAGGGTTACGAACATTGTAACAGTTACAAAATAATCGAACACACTAACACAGTCCTGTTAAAGCAACATTTGGACAGGCATTTCACTTTTATTGTTACAGATTCAATAAAATCTGTGATAAAAAAGTAACTTCCTGTATGCAGATTACTGAGATCACTTTATTTCTGCTCTGTTTCATTAAAATAAAAGTGTTATTGAGGTGTGTGTGGTTCATCACTAAATACTGATCATAGAAAGTTAGTGTTTTAAAAAAGAGTCAAGTTTGGGGGGTTTAGGTTTGAGCTAAAGCACACATCCATTCTAATAACATCTCCACCTCTCGCGCCAAATAAATAAACTCATATGAATAACTTTCACAGCCACAATACACATGGCATAAGGCCAGCCCCCCACTTCTATCCACAACTTTAAAAACTGTCACAATGGGAAACTCAGATGTGTGAATATGGACAGAAAGACAGAGACAAACCTCAGTTTTTCACTAATTAGCAGTTAATAAATTCACTGATCTACAATAGTTTTTATACCACTGTGTTAGCAAGCCTTACCTCCCTTTCTGACATATTTAATCTAAGTAATCGATAATGAGTCAGAGTCACAAAATGAATCAAATATATTTACATATTCAGCACCAAACAGTTTATAATAATTATAATAATTATATATATAAATATAAAAACTCAAAACAAATACATGTTTATTATGTAGTTCACAGAGGCAGGAAGCTTTCTGTCCTTCTCTTGGAGAAATTTGCTATTACACTAGAGCGCATTAGCAGGTTTCAAACTGCATTAACACACATATTACGGTGCATCATGTTTTACCAGACATGTTTCAACAGGCTTTCTACACTGTAAACAAAATCTGTAATTTACCAGAACTTTTTAAAATATATTTTTTCAGAAATTTCCTGTTATTTTTAAATACATGAAATATCATTGAATTACAAAAAAGACGTGAATTAACATGTCGAATGTACAATAACGTGAAAAATTGCACCTGTAAATAAAGATGATTTATTTGCAGATGTTTTTGTAATTTTACATAGATTTGCTTGTTAATCAACTTCTATGTTATGTAATTTTTTGTTGTTATGGCTATGTAACATCAGAAAGTATTAATAGACTGTCAATTGGTAGGTATATTTACAGTAATTTGCAGTAATTTCACAGTCTGTTTTATAATAGTCATGTATCTTTTGTCATTATTTCCCCTAAATTGGTAAAATTATAGAAAAGTAATAATAACAGAAATGCATATTTTATATTATTCTTAAAATAGTCACAAAATAAAGTGAAGTGAGATTAAAGGCTTGCATCATTAAAATACAATCAATAGCATTTTAACCCTTTCACTCATTGTGGTCACTACAGTGGACAGCTATTCAAAGGCTGATTTTTTTGTATTTGTATCAGTGTTGATGGTATACTTGCACATAAACCACTACTTTAGACACTGATGTGCACTCGTTTGTCAATTTCATAAATTAAAACACGTTGTCCACCTAAGTGGACATGTAAAAAACTCTTCGAAAAGTACATTTTAAAAAATGTAGTCTTTTTTTCATGCCTAAAGATGAATAAAAATACTTAAGAAAAAAATCTTGATTGAGGTTGTCATAATTCATGCATGACAGGTTTAAATATAACAAAAATTTAAATACATTTTCTGAAACTAAAAATATCAAAATATATTTGAGTTTTTTCAAATATAAAAATATCAGAAAGAAGTAAAGGTTGAAGTCAGAAACCATTCTGCAAACACTTTTGGATTCTGCTTTTGAACAGGATCAAAGAGTGTAGGGCAATCACTCTGCACTGCAACGTGAAGACCAGTTAACTTTTAAATCCGCAAAGATGCAGGGGGGAAATGGTCTTCACATGGAGAGGTCATTCTGGATTCTGGAACAATCACAGAGGCACAGTGTGGAACATTTCAACTTATTCAACATTTTTTTTATCTTTTTTTCAAATAACAAACAACCATGCAGTGGCGTGTCTAGAAAATTTTTGTTGGGGGGGCCAGGTAGGGGCACAGATTTGGAGAAGGGTGGCAGATGTAATTGACAGATAATGTTAAAAACAATTCTACCAACCGTTAAGCATAATTCAATAACCCTATAAACCTAATAACCGAATGCGCTTTTAACTCTTATTAGAACGGGATTTTAACCACTACGGTGCAAAGTTTTTAGATACTGCGTTGATAAAGTACAAGAGATACAATCAGTGCTTTGTCAGTGTTTACTCAGCATTCAAGGACAGCAATATTTGCATAGTATTTTTACTGACATGTAGTGCACATATGTTTTGGGCAAAAACATTTTTGATTATTAAAATACGAACATTTTTAACATACAATTGGCAAATTAGCCAATGCCAATGCAAAACCAATGCCTATTAAAAAAAGAAGATAATCTTCTCACAAACTGGTGTTTGATTTTGAAACAGGAAACAAGTGGGGAAACAAATGAACAGACTAACATTTGAATAAAACCTGAAAGCAAGTAAATACTTTCTATGCTGCCTTATGGTAAACTTTGGTAATATTGATGTATATAGAACAACACTGGCTGATGATGAAATACAGTCAGCTGGCATGGTGACACTGCCAGTATTAACCTGCAGGGCTGGACTGGGACAAAAAATTGGGCATTTTCACTACAGACCGGCCCACCAGGTATTAAAGCCATAAAGCCTTTGAATGAAAACAAATGCTGTCGTGACAGTGATGTACACTGTCTTTTTGGCATATTTATGATTTCTATACATTTTACGTTAGATAAAAACTTTGTTCGCAAGATTCAGATAATTATTTAATAAAAGCTAAATATTTGAAATGAGAATAAGAAAGAAAAGTATTTCTTTGTGCCCCCCTTTCCCTGTTAATGCCCTACCTGGCCCCCTGGCAACACTTTGCTAGACCCGCCCCTGCACAGTTACCAGCTGTCAGCTACTTAGAAAAGGATCTTGGTGTTATTTGTCTCTCAGAAACAGTTCATAACTTCCCTTCAACTCATTCATGTCACCTAAAAGGTAAACCTGTTTCTCCATCACCTGTTCAGCTCTGATGATTCAGTAAGGACATCTCCTGGTTTCATCTTCATGTTTCCCTCTCACCAGATATCCAAACCGACATCATGACCAGCAGCTTTACAGCTGTGGCTCCAGCAAACATCAGCTGATACTAGAAATTAATATTAAATAAATTCTAACAACAGCTGATCAAGCTTAAACATGCTGCTGTTGTTTAGCACGACATCCGCTAGTTTCCTGTCTCTGGCGCAAAGTCGGCGATAAATAAACAAGAGAGAAAAGCCGATCAGCTGATCATTGAACAGTTTCATGATTTAAGTAGCAACAGAAGGGGGGGAGATAAGAGAAGAGGCAGCTGTGCAGTGTAAAGACAGAATAACTCCAGCTTTGTGTCTTTTTCCATTCTAGCTAAAGTCCGGGACAAACTGCATCTCTTCTCAGCTCAATACGAAGAACATAATATTTTCTCTGAATGAGGGACCATTCCATTTTTAAGGAGCTGTTGGCAACTCTACTAACTAACCTTATGAATAAAATAAAGTTCACTATCAGTAACATCATAGCAACCGAACAGCTGTATAGAAACTCTGTCATGCTAGCTCACGCAGTACGAGTTATTGTAACTGACTGTAAAAAGTCAGCACAATGAAAATAAACTCCATCTAAACTTGGTTTATATCTGACCCAGATGGACTGCAGGTCAAAACTTCTTACCTGAAGTTCAGTTCACCTGATACTCGGACCGGCGGCTGCCTCGGGTCTCTCCTCCTCCTGCCTCCCCTTCCATAGCTGGACTTGCCATCGGTAATACCGGGCATTTGCCCGGTGGGCCGCTGGCAATTTTTTGTTTTTATGGGCCGATTGATTTTTTTTTTTGTGGAAGGGTATAAATAATGAAAGGTGTTGGATTGGCCAATTGGTCATGATCGACTCTGGGCTGGACCAATTACAGCCGAGGAGGTTGGATGCACCCTCCCCCTTGTTTAGTAGTGATTGGATTTCCGGCTCTTTTGGCTCCGAACCGGCTCTTCAGGTTGTTTTGTTGCTTTAATTAATTTATTATTAACAATAATATAAAATTATGCACAAAAGGAATTACTAATGTAAAAAAAAAAGTGGTTTTATTTATATATGTTTATATATAAATATATATGGTAGCCCCTAGAGACAAAACACGTACAAACTCCAAAACACATTTCTAGAGTTAACTGAACTTCCAAAACAGAGCTACCTAGATCACTTAAATTACACAATTGAAAGCATGAAAGCATATGTGTATTGTTTGTGTATTTATACACAAGCATTCATATATAGTCAAATAATAAAAAAAAAAAGTTCATTTACCTGTTATTACTGTCACTACCCGATCCGTACCGGAAACCCAATCGGTACCCCGCATGCGCAAATCTTACGTCACTTCCTCTCTTTGCCAACATTGCGACATTCAATATATTTGAATGATACGGTTAGCGCCCAGTTAGCTCCTAGCATTTCTCCTTTTCGACTACCGGGACATTTAAACAATGGATAATCTGTATCCGCAACAAATTTTTGCTTTTCTCCTCAACAGAGAGTGTTCCCCAATTGAACAACAGCTAGGGCAGGGCGATATGGCCAAAAATATTTATCACGATATATATTTGAAAATTTGCGATAACGATATAACTGACGATATAATTGATGCAAGACAAAATACAACTCCACAACATTACTAGCGCAAAAAGGCAACCTTCCATTTATTTTCACTTAAACAAGAAGCTGGTTTTTATGTACATTAAAGCTTTATAAAAACGTAACAGTGCAAATGCAAATTCCTTGCTGAAAGTTTAACCAAAAGGCATTTCCAGTAGAAATGGGCTGACATATCCTGAGCATAACCATGTATAATATCCACTGGAGTTAAAAAGAGGTGCTTTGCCACATTAAACTGCAGTGTGCATTACGTATTTTTCGGACCATAAGGTGCACGGGATTATAAGGCACATTAAGCGAAACAAAGCAGTCAGATAAATCAAACTTTATTAAACTCATTCTTGCTTCCTCCACTTCTGTACCATTGATTTATTAATGAATGAATTCTGCTCTATTCCCATGTTGTTGCAGTATATTAATGACTAACCTTGTATTGTGGATGGATTCTAAGTTGTTCTCCTGACTGAAGTTTGGTCCGTTTACAGCATCCTGCCATGCGATTGCATTTGTCTCTAACTATCAGGAACTTTAACACTTTTCCACTTATAAAAGTTAACGTTAGTGTTCGTCCTCCAGCTTCACTGTTTATGTTATGCTAACATAGCTGTGTCGCTAGCGATCAGGTAGCACATCATTATATACCAGCTAGCCCAACTTCAGTAACCCTACAAACGTCACTGCTGTTTAGTTTCCTGTCTTCATTTATGTTGGACGTGATAGCAGAGCTGTACGTTTGAATTTTTCCAGAAATCTCTGTCAGAACATGCTATATCATGCTTAGGTAACTAGCGAAACTAGCGAGCTAACTTCCGCTAGCTTCCTGCTAACTTCTAACTCCGTTAAATGTAATAAATTTTGTTTTCATGGATGTCTGGAAGTTAAACTTCATAGTTTCACCTGGTTAAGCAGCAATGCTGATCGTTTTATTAAAGATGAAAGAATTGAGACAGTTTTTAACTCTCAGTGATGCTGCAGTGTTCGTTTGACCTGAAGTATAGGCCTACGGAGTTTAGGACCCAGGTTACTCCCAGATTTAAGAGCATCTTAGTCCGACAAATATGACAATAACGACGGCCGCTTGCAAAAATGTGCTTTGTCGTGTATCTGACGGACAAACATCAAACCAGTTCCACATCACTGAAGTTGCACCATTTTTACAAACCAATTCTGGTTCATCTGTTTCACTCAACAATCGGCCATGTGTGTATGAAAACAAAGGTGCCTGTCATTAGGTGCCTAATGACAGAGTTCATAATACAGACTTTATAATATGTCACGCGAAGATTCAGCAGCCAGATGAAGTGTTTACTGGCAATTGACAGTGATAGAGGACATTATCATCACTTTTCCAACAATCCTCTTCACACAGAAAAGCATAAACACACTCGATTATCACTAAATCAAATTTAACACACGTTTGTAATTACGCTAATTCAGTTTACAATAGGGTTCATTCGCTCAGTCAGCAGGTGGCAGTATCCTCGTACACTGGGGAGTACAATCTCCTTAGCTCTGCCCCGGAATGAGCAGGAAACACTGCTGCACTTGAACACTTTTATTACAGGTCTGGACAATCACATACCTACTCTTCCTGCTTCAATGTTCCACACAGAGAAGGACAATATCCACTGGACTGATATGACAGCGAAGTGTATGTTGGAGTACTGGAGTGACTATGTAAATGTGGTGTCCCCATAAGCCCAGCAAATAGGGAGGGGGTGAGTAGTGGTGTTATCAATTTATCTAAACACTTTCAGCCTTCCACTGCTCAGCGGACCCTTTTAAGTAGGGGCCTTAATTTCATTCCCACAAAAGTTTATAATAAAAATTTCCTGTTACAATGTAGATACGATATCCAACAATACCACAGAAGGGTCAAATTGGCTATACATTATGGGGATAAGTCTGACACAGAACCCCAGCCTTTCACTCCCAAATCTGATTGGTCTCCTCCCTTGGGTCAGCTTCCACAGGAGGTATCCACCTTGGTGAAAGCTGATTATGAATATTTTCAAAATCATTTCCACATTGACCGCATCAAACCCAATTTGAAGGGAGATGAAACCAAAGCTCTAAAAGAGCTAAGAGAAAACAAACAAATAATTATAAAACCGGCAGACAAAGGAAGTGCTGTGGTCATCCTGGACAGAGATCAATATTTACAGGAGGGCTACAGACAACTAAATGATACAACATACTATTCAAAATTGAAGAAACCCATCTATTTGGAAACACTGCCTATTGTGGAGAAAATAATTAATAATCTTTATCAAAAGAAATTCATTAATATGAAACAAAAAAACTATTTATTAGGCTCCTCTGAGCCAAGAGGAAGGTTGTTTTGTTTGCTACCCAAAATCCACAAAGACCCGGCAAAGTGGTCTGTACCATTCCAGGTGCCCCCCGGGCGTCCCATCATATCTGACTGTGAAAGTGAAACTTACCACACAGCAGAATACTTGGACTTTTTCCTAAATCCCTTGTCCACAAAGCATGATAGTTACATTAAAGATACATATGACTTTGTGGAGAAGGTGAAACAGGCAGAGGTACCCCCTAACTCATTTCTCTTCTCGATTGACATTGACAGCCTTTACACCAACATTGACATTAAGGAGGGAATGAACTCCATTAGGAATATTTTCCATAAATATCCAGACAAGAAAAGGCCAGAAAAAGAATTATTACAATTATTGGAAATCAATCTCACGAGAAATGACTTTGAGTTCAATGGGGACTTCTTCTTACAAATAAAAGGGACAGCCATGGGCAAGAAATTTGCCCCAGCATATGCCAACATATTCATGGCTGAATGGGAAACTGCAGCCCTGGCAAAATGTATTAAAAAACCACTGTATTACTACAGGTTTCTTGACGACATCTGGGGAGTATGGCCTCATTCTGAACAAGATTTTGAAACGTTTCTAAGCACTCTGAATGATCACAATGACTCAATTAAACTTAAATCCACAATTAGCAACTCCACAATTGACTTCTTGGACACAACCACCTTTAAAGGCCCAAATTTTTCACAGACCCACAAATTGGACATCAAAGTATTTTTCAAACCCACGGACACACATAATTAAGTCCCAATTATTGCGATTTCACAGAATTTGCACCCAGCGGACTGATTTCAGAGCAGCGACCAAAATTCTATTTTCAGCTCTCACCACTAGAGGGTACTGTCGCTCTTTCCTTAGGAAATGCTTTAAATCATTCCTACAGACCAAACCCATTGATTTAACCCCCATTCTACCAGTGGTTTTGACATATGCCCCATCAACGTGCAAACTAATCAGAGTGATTAAGAACAACTTTCAAGATCTTGTCCAGAAAACCCAATTGCTGGGTGATTATAAGGTGATAGCTGCCTTTAGGAGGAATAGAAACCTGAGGGATTTCCTCATTAAGGCAAAACTCTCACCTCTCTCTGAGCCCAAACTCAGAGACCAGGGGCAATTTTTTAAGCACCAAATATGGTTGCGCAGCTTCTCAAACGGAAATGTATTCCACTCACAATGTAACGGTACTCCACGCTCCAAGAACTGTATTTATCTGATTACTTGCAGCAAATGTGGCATCCAATATGTTGGTGAGACAGGCAACACACTCCTGACCAGATTCAGCTGGAGGAAGGCTGAAAGAGTCTGGATTGCCAAATTAGACACTAAGGGGTTGAATGAAAAAAGTTTTTAAAAGGACATAAAGTCCACACAATGTACATACTTGTCGATTATTACTGTCTTGTTGTTGCTATGCTTGTCATAATCATTATCATCATCGCTGTTACCGTCATTCCACCTGTCTCTGTATATATTTGCTGGAGCACCCTGACCATGAGGTTTATCCTAAACCTAACCAGTTCTAACCCTGCGCTGGATTTAACCTTATCCCTGAAGCCCAACCCTGAGTTCAATCCTAACCCTAACCACTTTTAACCCTATATTGGTTTGACCCTTAACCCTAAACCTCTTCCCCCCCCCCCCCCTTCCCCCCCCCTCTCTCCCTCTCTCTTACCCCTCTCTCTCGCTCTCGCTCTCCCTCCCTCCCCATCTGGAAGCCTCATGCCCAGGATGCTAAAACAATCCCTTTTCAGGGCACCAAGTTGGGGACATGGTTCCTTGAGCCGGGAGCAAGGATGGCCTGCGCATTCGTGCTCGATTGCCGAAGGCAATTGAGCACAGGTTAGGGATCTTACCTTCCCCTAACCCTAAATACTTATTTTCCACCCTGATTTACGAATAAATTCTTTACAAATCCTACCATGTGGATTCATGGATTTTTTTTTTTCACATTCTGTCTCTCACAGTTGAAGTGTACCTCTGGTGCAAATTACTGACCTCTGTCATCATTTTAAGTGGGGGAACTTGCACAATCGGTGGCTGACTAAATACTTTTTTGCCCCACTGTATCATAAGGCTCGGAAGGGCAGAAAAATCATAGACTGGGCGTTCTGTGGGACTCGACCAATTTGGCTCTTAGGGGATTCTAATTTGAACCGCATACCGGCTTACAACAATGACAACATCCAAATCGACAGGGGCCTCGTTTTATCATTTTCTCCAGATTTTGGAAAAGACGCCGGTCCATCCAAACATCAAACTAGTAGTATTGTCAATAGGGATTAATAATAGGGACCAGGATGCAGAAAAAACTTCCATCAAACAATTAAGAATGCTTTACAAAAAAGCAAAATCTGTCTTACCGAATGCTAAGGTAGTCTTCCCATTAATTAATTTTTCATCTTCCCTTCCAATAGAACAACAACGAAATCTAACTCTCATCAATAACTTTGCTGCAAAACGGCTTTTGGTCCTGAACCCACTATCTGGGGACCAGTTTGTAACGATCGACGATAATATTCACTGGACACAAGTGACGGCGCAGTGTATATTTGCAAATTGGTGTGACCAATTACAATTAAATCCATAATCTAAAAAGCCTTAAAACTGTAAAATTACAACGTTCAACAGAAAGAATAAAAACTCAAATTTATGTTTATCAAAGCGGAGTGAATTGCGAACAACAGCATGAGAGGAAATAAGATTTATGTCATTACTTCTAAAATAAGGACAATACCTTTTTTGAGCCACACGAGGGAGCCAGAACCCCAATCTCAGAGAAGACTGCACTTAACAGTAGTTATGTTGTGTATTCTATCATCTGCAAAAGGTGCTCTCTGATGTTTAAGGGAGAAACAGGCTAGACTAATGTAGACAGGTTAAAACAACATATATACCGCATTGGGTAAGACAGATTGAATAACGTCCTTGGTCCGACATTTTCAAACACATCCACTAAATCTTATGGGCAGCCTGGAACTACAACCCTGTGCAGCGTGGGCGGAGGGACAGAGGAGGAGAGATAAGGACCTGTGAATCAAGAAATGAACATCAGAACTCCTTGGGTATGGAACTCCAAAGTGTTCAAAATTAAATAAATAAGTCATGATGAAATAAATAACTATTTGAATAAATAAGACACAGATATGTAATGTGAGAATGATATTGTGAAATAATGGAACACATTTTGAAAAAAATGCTCATTATTGTGAAATATATTGCATTCTGCTATATAAATTTACTTATAATTGTGAAATATTATTTCATGGTCTTTATTTTTCACAATGAAAGAGATTATTCCTGAGGCATTTTATTTATTTCCAGCCGTTTTTATTCCAAAATGACCTTTTTTCAAAGTCAGTGTTTATTTCAAAATCCCGTTTTTCCCGATGGTCAATTTATTTCATAATGCGACTTTTCAGCAGAATGACTTTGTCTGTCAATCAAGAGAGACAGGGCGGAGCCACTTGTGTGATTGGTTGCTCCTTTACTCAGACATAAGTAATAGCACATGAATTGTCGATTTAGGTTTAATGGTGCAATGCGTCTCCTATGCAGCTGGTGGCAGTATGCAGCTCAAGATAAACTTAAGGCACCGACAAATGCAAAACACTGGGCGCGAATAACGTTACAGGTGTATCAATTCTTGTGAAGGGCATGGCTGCAGGAAACAAGTCCGTTTCTGAGTTACTCAGAGAAGTTGCTAACCGCTTAGATTGTACGTCTTCACCTCAGTCTGAGAGAGTGTTGCAGCAGCATACTGGAGATGAAGCGGTCCCTGGTCCAAGTTCTCATCAAAACAGCACAATGTTAACGTTAGCAAACGCTAACGCTATCACAGCTAGCTCTACTCCGAGAAACGCTGTTCAGGGTAAGTAACGATGTTACTGCTTGGTTAGTCTGTCTGCCAAAAAATGAGCTTTTTAATCAGTTCAGTCACAAATTTTTTATACTGTTTTTATCATAGCAAAGAACTTAATAAATTAGGTAAGAGAAGATAATCGTCTTCTGGGTTAATGTCTGTATCACTGTTTACATTGTTGTAGGTAATAGTTAAATCATGACGTTTTAAAGTGTCTTATTTTCTCTGCTAATATGGAAGTCAAGTAATCTATGTGAATGAAAATAAAGCAATTCTAGTTCAATGTAGTGATTTTGTAAGCGGGTATAATACTTGCAAATTAAGTAGCAATTAATCTAAGCTTTTAGAATGTTTTCTATAATATTGTTTTTCCCTTTTTAAAGCTGAAGTCGCAAGACTGTTTGCCCCTTACAGAGTGAGGCCTTCCTCAGCGCCACTTTCATCTCTGACCTCGCATTCTTCCAAGAAAGCATGCCGCTCCATTTACACACACACCTTCTTCTGTTTACATGATCATATGTCAGACACAGTGCCAGCTAAAGCAGTCAAATTTGACCTAGCAGCAGCTGGACTTGGAGAGAAACGGATTTCATTCCAAGGTGATGCTACATGTCATTTGTTAATATTTCAAGATTCAGTTTAACTACATTTTTACTCTTATATGTACCATTTTTGTAGTAATGTACAGCAAGTAATGTGTTTTACAGGAAGGGATGATGACCCAGAAGTGGTCAAGGCAAAGATTGAGGATACCTTCCCTCAGCTGAAAGACACAGGAGGGTTTGAACTGCTGAGAATCTCGGGTACAACATGAAGCCGTAACCTGTGCACAATCCCAAGCCCAGACACTGGATATACAGTGCGATATCTCCGCAGTCCATTGAGTGGAGTTGGACAAGCTTTGATCTATATAAGGCCACTGCAGAAAAGTATTGATTTGGAAGACGTGAGTAATGATTAGGGTCAGAATATGTTATTTGCATGTATTAATAAACTAGTTCAAATGGCTAGCTAAGCTCAACTATGTGTCAAATCAGCTTTAGCTGTCAGCTGGTTAGAAACATGACTGCATATGAGTAATAATGGTTCTGAATGTGTTTGTAAGCAATTGTTAGAAAAGGTTTAGAAGGAGATATGTAATTTTGTGTTTACAATTTGTTTCTGCTTCTCACGTTGGCAAATGCGATTGCAGAACTGTCAAAATATCTTTTATCACAGTATGCACCAATTGTATATATATATTTTTATCTCCATATTCTCTGTAGAGCCTGACAACCCTCCAGCAACAAGGACCCCCCACAAAATGCCTGAATTGTGACATTAACATTCCTTTAAATAAAATGAAAAACCACATCACTAAATGCACAAGGTAAGGAACATCTTTGATTTTCTATATATTTTAGTATATAGTGTGGAAACTAAGTAAGTCCACTTTATATATATTGGTGATGGATGCTGAAATCTCTGCCAATCCCTCTCACAGTTCATTGAGTGGTGCTGAACCTCAGTCTGTTACTGAAAGTCAGGCTAGGCAGACTCGTAGTACAACAGCAAGGTCAGAGGTCCCATCCTGTAGCAACAGTGATGCCTGGAATCTGTCCTGCGGGGTAGAGGAACCAGATAGTATCATCTTGGAATCCACCATAACCTCAGCAAGAGCAGAGCAATCGTCAAGTGATATGGTGGTAGTGCAGGAAGATGCATCTCATCAAGATGAGGAAAAGTCACTTCTATGGGAAAAACCAAGTAGTGACAGGAATTAAGTTAGGAAGATACCAGACAAATGGCAAAAAATACATATATTTTATTTCTTTTGATTCATGTGATCCATACAAATGTGTACCTTTCAGAGTGGAAATGTGAACAAGATGCAACCAGAGCAGCCTGGCTCTACAAGTCCGAGTTACTTTCAAAGTATGAGACCAGAAAGTCCTGCAAATGGACTTGCGGGAAAGTATTGTGGATCAACAGACATCACTTATCTCCCTCTACAAAGCTCCAAAGGTAGAGTGGGCGGGCCCTGTCAGCTGCAAACTGGAAGGTATTTTTTCTGTATTGTGAAAACATTAGAAATCCAGTGACTGACTAATCCGAAACTTCACAAGTTTTTTTCTTCTTACTTTTAGGGGATGTTGCTGTTGGAGAAGGGGTGAAGAGATTCTTCTTCTCAAAGGCAGTTTCTCTAGTACAGTCTGGTTTGCATTTGAATTTTGGTATGTATGAAACTAGACTGGGCACATGTATAGTGGATTAAATAAGAGAATATTTATTCATGTAAAGAAAATGTATTTGTTATGTAAATGAGTTAATTGTGTTAAAATTACTGCCTGGATTTCTCATACTCACCATAACCTAGATGTACTCTTTTCAGGGAACACAGATCTTACAAGACTGTTTGACGGTGAGCCAGAACACTTGACTCCATCCACTTCTCAGACCTTGCTTGAGAGTGACTTGTTTTTGGTGGCAGGTAAGAAAGTTATGTACAGAAATAAGAGGAATAGTAATTTAAAATAATACATGTGCAGCACTAAAGGAAAAAGCATTACTTGTGTTACATTATCCTAACTGTAACCATAAAGATGAAAACTAGATTGAATACAGTTACAAAACTGTTTGTCTTTACCCCCATGCAATGTTAGGCTAAGTGAATTTATTATGTTTGATCTTAGGAAGAATAATGGGACATTCATTCATTCATTGTGGACCGTATGTGTCTGGTATAAGTCCTGCAATCATCCATGTCCTTTTTGGTGGCTCACCTGAAACAGCTACAGTTCAGATTGAGGATTGCCCTGATATTGATATCCGCAGCACTATTCAGCTGGTTTGCATTTTTGTACCATTATTTTAAAGAATTACTATTTCACTAAATATTAAATTTAGAGACAAGATTGAATAGCCATCAGTACCTACTACTGACTAATTTATTTCCCTCTGTCCTAGCTTGATGGCACTGCTGAATTAACAGAACTGGAACGAAGAAATGTTCTCGAGCTAGCCCTGGCTTGGGACCTGCCAGGTGTCACACAAACCAATAGAAAGTGGCTGTATGAACGTCTGCTATTCCACGCTGTGAGTACGGACTTACTCTCCCCAATAAATGTAGATTTTAAATAGAAAAGCAAATCAAACCTTTGGATGTGAATAAGTACATTTTTCATATACATTAAAGAAATCTCTTTGGAGGCCATTTGAAATGCTTTATCAGTACAGTGGATGTTCTTTAAGTATTTAACATTTAAAGTGTCTTTTACTTTATGGACTCACACTTCAGTTTTGGTTTGGTCTCACTGTTGTAGGTCATAACACGAACAAGCCGTCAAGTCAAGCAGCTGAGGAAATGGCTTAAGGAGACCATGGTATGGCCGCTTCTGACAGAAAGATCAGACATCATTCCAAGGGAATCAGAGACTGCTCCCCGTTGTAAGGTAAAGTCAGGTCACATCTTTTAACATCTGAATAGTAAAGGTATTTGGTTAATTTATGAAGGATGAACATTAATTGTTGACACAAAACATCAATATACTATTTTGTATGCTTGGGCTAGTCGAACAGCTGGGTTACATTTAATAAAAATACACCTAATGTTGCTGACGCTCTTAAGACTACAAGATAAGTAAAGATATAAAATGACAAATGAAGCTTATTTTATCTTGTAGCATTTAAGAGAAAAAATTAACCAAGGTGAACTATTTTATGCAGTCTATTCTAGAAAGGATAGTGTGGCCTGCCACAGAAGATGAAGATGAGGAGGAAGAGGAATGCTCTCTTGAGGATAAATGCAGAGTGGCAGGCTACCTTCGGTCCTTCATTGAAAATGGTAAGTCTACTGCGATAGGTATTTTGCTATTGGTTTTCTCTGATTATACTTTGGTAAATTACATACAGTCCAGTGATCTCGGGTCATTAACAAAGTACACTATAGTATAATTTTGTTTTCTTATTTGCTCCATACTGCCTCCATGCAATACATAAAAAACAGAGTGGTGGCATTATCAGTTGCATTATAATTGTATGTAACTACTTTTAGCTTTGTTACCATAAAAATATCTATGACAGCTACAACAGCAATTTGAGTGGGGCAAAAATGTCTTGTGCTCTTTATGTAATTGTTCATCTTTTAAGGTATTTCTCCATAAAACACTCAAAATAATGAATATAGGATGTCATTATAGCTCAAAACAATGGTCCATTGCAGCGTCTTGTGCACAACGAAAAGTCCTCATCAAGTTTTGGACAGGATGGGAAGTCTTGCCGAGAGAAATGACTGTGGAAGTGGTCAACAGCAGTCTTCCAAAGTCTTCCACCTGTTTTGAAGTACTACGTCTTCCTGCACACTACTGTACCTATGAATCATTTCTGATGGACATTGAGGTTTGTCTCAACTCTACTGACTCAGGTTTTGGTCTGGTTTAGGATTGATTCTGTTGGGTCTAAACTCAGACCCCGCTGTATCCAGGACTTATTCCCATGAAAGAAAAACAAGGCAACAGTGTTCGATCGATTTCTTGCGCAAGGGAGGCCTCTCATCCGTGTCCAGCACGTCGAAATGACCACAATGGTGGCCTCCTCTCGCCGCCTTTTTATTGACAAACTTCAAACAATAGTTTACAAAACACCTCCCCCTGCAAACCCCTTTGGTTACATAGACAAGGACTGTGTGTGTGTGTGTGTGTGTGTGTGTGTGTGTGTGTGTTTGTTTCTGCTGATCAAAGGGTCATAAAACCTAAAAGCAGGAACAACATCCTTGGTCATAAAGAGGGTAGTCTTCCCCCACACCCAATGTATGGTTTACCATAGATAACACAGTGAAACCATACAAAGGGTAGGAAGCTCTACCAAACATCAAACAGACCTTCAAAAGGACGTTCCTGTGATAAAACACTTCAACCTTGCACCCAGAACCTCGAGAATCTGGGGATGGGAGGAAAGAAAGAATTCCTTTCACAGAGTTAAAAACAATGGACAAATGGTAAATATAAAAATGACAAATGTTTAACTATTTACTCTAACAGATTCCATAACCACATGGTAAGATTAGACCGTTTTTCTTTCTTGCATCACATTACTGTATTCAGTGTTCAAAGAAACGGACAATCTAGTGAGTTCTAGTTCCTTTAATACACTTGACAGTGTAAAATACACAGTACAGGTGAGCATTTATTGCTTTTTGTCAGTTTATATTAAAAAGAGCTCAGAAAACAAAATCAGTTGTTCACTGTACATTATAAATTACACAGTATGTTTATTTTATTCTCGCTACTGGAAATTTTATTTGCATTAAGATTTTATACTACTGTACCGTGTGCATTGTATTAAATCTGCTCAGAGTTGACATGTACTGTACATCCAAGAAATGAATATCAAATCAAATCACTTATTTTATTGTCACTTATTTTTATTATTATTAAAGTGACAGCTGTGTAAAACAAATCCTGTTTTATAGCCACTCACTGTTTTGTTGAAAATGAAATTGGTTATGCTGTTTTGAGTCAGTATTAGCTACAAAGCCATAGATGTAGAAACTTAAAAAAGGGGTGTGAACATATTGCACCTGCTTACTTTGAAGACTTAAGGTGTGGTATCAAACATAAGTTTGAGTGACTGAACAGTTTCACAGTAGGTATCCAAAGCTTGACTGAGTGAAAGGTTGTTGTTTGGTAGCACAGCAAGCTCTTGTTCACTCAGTGCACGTGGGAGCTGAATCTCAGGAATGGTGATCTCATTTGATGGGTGGTGATTATGTGGTCCTGTCCAGTCCACACCATAATCCTCATCAACCTGAAGGAGCATGCACATGTTTTAAATCTAAACTGAAGAGGTGTTTCCTGCAGCTGTTCCTAGATGGACTTATTGAGTCTGTCAGGGCCTATGTGAGTTTCTTAGGCATAATTATTCATTCATCCATTCTAGGTCAGGATTGGTTCTCTTCAGGTATAACAAATTTAACTTTGTTTAAAGTATTGTCATCTATACCTGACAGATGGAATAAAAGGAGAGAATGGCTTGAGAGACATTTTCACTTTCAGGAGAAATATTCGGTACACCAACTTGAACAGTAGAAATAAACTCATATCAACTACAGGTAGTAGAGTTTTACATAGAAGAACAAATACGGATCAAATAGTCATGTACCTGTGACAAATCTTGTCCCTCCTTTCTGTGCACCAACCAGAGTTGCAGAGGTGAATGGTTGTTTGCTGTTCTGAGTCCGTGCTGATTCCATGCTTCCTGGAATGACTGAAGATGATGTTGAATGTGATGCAAAAAGCATCTGTGCAGTGCAAACAAGTCAATTTCTTCACCAGGGTTGAGCAGTCCTTGAATCTCCAGCTGGGTGAAGATTGTGTAGAAAAGGTCAAGGACGTTTTCATATACATCCCTCCACAGGTGCTCAATGCTATAAGACACAGTGAAAACCAGTCAATTATGCTCAGAAACCATTTGTTTTATTACAATTGGATGTGTGAAAAAAATGTAAGACAGGCCATCAATTTACTTGTCCTTACCGCTGGTTGTGAACACTTCACTCCTGTAATGTGAGAGTTCCTGTTCTCCCCCATTGTCTGCACCATGAAATGTGCACCCTTCACATTTTCCCCTCCTTTGTCTGACCTGGAAAAAAAGTAGAGAAGTTTTGATCCGAGTCAGTGAGAGTAACAATCTGAATATAACTACTGTCCAATACAGAGTTTTTTGACATACTGTATTTGTTAAACACCTCTTACCGGACTCTTGACGGTATGCCATATTGTCTGATTGCTGACAAGAAACCATCAAAAACTGTTGTAGCTTTGTTGTTGGTGGCAGCTTTAAGGTAGACAATTAACCTAGAAAAACCATCTATCCCACCATGGACAACAAATCTCCATCTGACAAGGCAGAATTAAAAAAAAAAAAACAAGAAAAAACATTGTCATGTCCCCAGTTACATACAAGCAAGACCAATATTTCAGTTCCATATAAAGTGACAAGATGTTATAACAGGAATGTAAAAGAAATAATAGAAGGGAAACTTAAACACTTTACAGAAAGATCTGTAGTGCAAGGAATCACATGCATAATGTAAAGCCTCAGACATGACTATAGCAAATCCTGTAAATGGCCTTATATGACAGCATTTAAGATGACATTTACAAACTCAAGGCTTCATTTTAAAATTTTATACATGCATTCTGTTATTTCAATGGAATAGGGAAAAGGTGATGCAAGTACTGACCGAATTAGTTTATGATTTCCATCGATATGCCAAAGGTGATTTGGTGCTGGTACACTGTACTGACGACGCCTTGCAGTCTGAATAGATAACCGTCGCATCATGACCCCTTCTGGATTGACTCGTCTCATTGAATCCATCAGTCGAAATCCTGATTAACAAACAGATCATGTCTTAGTACTAACAACTACAAAAAGACTGTATTGTAAACACTGTAATGCTTATGAGACAGATCTTCATTGCTTCAGGTAAGTATCCAGGTGCTGTACAGATTTACTAGGGACAGAGAATCATGTACAAACTGGTTCAAACAGGAACATAACTGCATAACAGTGATGCGAACATGCCTAGTCATTTTTGATGCCTACATTATAATATCACATCATGGCTACACTGACACATGCTTTCTGGGCCAGAAACTGGTGTTTGGATATTCAAACAATATCAGCTTACTTTGAATGTGTATGCCTCTGGATCGTAGATGTCCCATCATCATTCTGCAGCCGGCATTTGGGTGATGACGCTGAATGTCCAGCACTTTTGCATCCAAGTCCTCATTCCCAATAGAAGAATACCTATCAGATTTTCTGCACATAATTTTTTTTTTTAGTATAACAGCAAGTCTCAACAAAACGTTTTCCTGAAAGAACCAAGGACGTAAATGTATTCTTCTTTTAGCTTTACTGAAGACACCAGAGAAAGTATGATATTTAAAACGCTGCTGTAATAGACAAAACCATTTCAATAAACTTGCTATTTAACATCAACTTTGTTATGTGTTATCAGAGACCAATTAGCTGCAAACAGCAATGAAACATTCAACTATGTACTATTTAAAGCACTAATGACCCTGCTGTCTACCAACATGTGATAAGTAAGTAGACTGTGGAAAGCTGGTGGGTTTACTCTGTGTAAAAGGTTCCTACAGGTTCCACTGCCCCCAGTCTCCGAGTTAACACACTCTAACAGCTAACACTGCGCCGGCTAAACGTGTCTCAACAACAAGATGGTGCCGATAGCATTAGTCGTAGCTGCCACGCTTATTTTAGACATCCATCCATCCATCTTCATCCGCTTTATCCGAGGCCGGGTCGCGGGGGCAGCAGCCTAAGCAAAGAGGCCTCCCTCTCCCCAGCCACCTCCTCCAGCTTATCCGGGGGAACACCAAGGCGTTCCCAGGCCAGCCGAGAGATATAATCTCTCCAGCATGTCCTGGGTCTGCCCCGGGGCCTCCTCCCGGTGGGACATGCCTGAAACACCTCACCCAGGAGGGGCCCAGGGGGCATCCTTGTCAGATGCCCGAACCACCTCAGCTGGCTCCTTTCGATGTGGAGCAGCAGCTGCTCTACTCTGAGTCCCTCCCGGATGGCCGAACTTCTCACCCTATCTCTAAGGGAGAGGCCAGCCACCCTTCGGAGGAAGCTCATTTCTGCCGCTTGTATCCGCGATGTCGTTCTTTCGGTCACTACCCACAGCTCGTGGCCATAGGTGAGGGTAGGGACGTAGATCGACCGGTAAATTGAGAGCTTCGCTTTTACACTCAGCTCCCTCTTCACCACGACGGACCGGTGCAGCGTCCGCATTACTGCAGCTGCAGCCCCAATCCGTCTGTCGATCTCCGGCTCCCTTCTCCCATCACTCGCGAACAAGACCCCGAGATACTTTAACTCCTCCACTTGGGGCAGGAACTCATCCCCGACCCGGAGTGGGCACTCCACCCTTTTCTGGCTGAGAACCATGGCCTCAGATTTGGAGGTGCTGATCCTCATTCCCGCTGCTTCACACTCGGCTGCGAACCGTTCCAGTGCGAGCTGGAGGCCCTCACCCGATGAAGCCAACAGAACCACATCATCCGCAAAAATCAGAGATGAGATTCTGAGGCCACCAAAGCGAAAGCCCTCCGCCACTTGGCTGCACCTAGAAATCCTGTCCATAAAAATTATGAACAGAACCGGAGACAAAGAGCAGCCCTGGCGGAGCCCATCACCCACCGGGAACGAGTCCGACTTATTGCCGGCAATGCGAACCAAGCTCTTGCAACGGTTGTATAGGGATCGAATGGCCCGTAGCAATGGGCCAGACACCCCATACTCCCGCAACACCTCCCACAGGACACCCCGAGGGACACGGTCGAATGCCTTCTCCAAGTCCACAAAACACATGTAGACTGGTTGGGCAAACTCCCATGCACCCTCAAGTATCCTCGAGAGGATAAAGAGCTGGTCCAGTGTTCCGCGACCAGGACGAAAACCACATTGTTCCTCCTGTATCCGAGGTTCGACTAGCGGACGAACTCTCCTTTCCAGCACCCTGGCATAGACTTTCCCAGGGAGGCTGAGGAGTGTGATCCCCCTGTAGTTGGAACACACCCTCCGGTCCCCCTTCTTAAAGATGGGGACCACCACCCCGGTCTGCCAGTCCACAGGTACTGCCCCTAATCTCCACGCAACATTGCAGAGGCGTGTCAACCAGGACAGCCCTACAATGTCCAGAGCCTTCAGGAACTCGGGGCGGACCTCATGAACACCAGGGGCTCTGCCACCAAGGAGTTGTTTAACTGCCTCAGTGACCTCGCCCCCGGAAATTGGCGGGTCATTCCCCTCATCCCCAGACTCTGCTTCCTCCTCGGAAGACGTGTCAGTGGGATTAAGGAGGTCCTCGAAGTATTCCTTCCACCGCCTGGCAATTTTCTCAGTCGACGTCAGCAGCGCTCCGCCAGCACTATACACAGTGCAGGTAGAGCACCGCTTTCCCCTCCTGAGACGCCTGACGGTTTGCCAGAATCTCTTCGAGGCAGTACGAAAGTCTTTTTCCATGGCCTCTCCGAACTCCTCCCACACCCGAGTTTTTGCTTCAGCCACTGACCGAGCCGCATTTCGCTTGGCCTGTCTATACCTGTCGGCTGCCTCTGGAGTCCCACAGGCTAACCAAGCCCGATAGGACTCCTTCTTCAGCCTGTTGGCTCCCTTCACCTCTGGTGTCCACCATTTGGTTCGGGGATTACCACCACGGCAGGCACCAACCACCTTGCGGCCGCAGCTCAATGCAGCAGCTTCGGCAATGGAGACGCTGAACATGGTCCATTCGGACTCAATGTCCCCAGTCTCCCTCGGAATGTTGTTGAAGCTCTGCCGGAGGTGTGCGTTGAAGATCTCGCGGACTGGGGCCTCTGCTAGACGTTCCCAGCACACCCTCACTACGCGTTTAGGTGCACCAGGTCTGTCCAGCGTCCTCCCCTGCCACCTGATCCAACTCACCACCAGGTGGTGATCAGTTGACAGCTCAGCCCCTCTCTTTACCCAAGTGTCCAGAACATATGGTCGCAGGTCTGGTGATACGATTACAAAATCGATCATCGACCTACGGCCTAGAGCACCCTGGTGCCACGTGCACTTATGGACACTCTTATGTTCGAACAGGGTGTTCGTTATGGCCAAACTGTGATTAGCACAGAAGTCCAATAACAAAGCACCGCTCGGGTTCAGATCAGGGAGGCCGTTCCTCCCAATCACGCCCCTCCAGGTCTCGCTGTCGTTACCGACGTGAGCATTGAAGTCTCCCAGCAGGACAACAGAGTCTCCAGGTGGAGCACCTTCCAGCACCCCCCCCCCCCCCCAGGGACTCTAAGAAGGCCCTGGGGGGGGGGGGGGGGGGGGGGGGGGGGTGCTAGACATTCACAATAAAAAAGTAAGCGATAATATTTCAATATCAAACGTCATAATTAAGGTTAACATCTAAATAATGCTGTGTACAGACTCACACAGGTGTTAAATTACAGCATAAACTTACCTTAGACCTTCCTCCGTCATTCTCCTCCTAATTGTGCTCGGAGACACAGAAAACATATCGGCAATTACCCCGATGGTTATCCCGGACAGCACTAAAGTCCTGAGTGCTGCAGCCGGGATTTCAAGACGTGGACGACCAACATTTGAAGACTGTTCTTCCTCGGCGTATTCCAAACGAACACAGTGCTGAATTGATCTTAAACTTTCGACAATGCTGTCATCGATGCTAACATCTTGAAGAGCAATTATCATCCCAAGCATTTCAGAAACATCTAAACGACTCAAAACAGTATCTACAGGTAAATGATCCCTCTCTATCTGATCTGCTAAAATGAGCAGAATTGACTGACGTTCACACCAGTCCGCCATCCTCCGTGACTTTTGACCTAGCATGTTTTTGCTACCTGTAGCAGCCGTCCGCGGAGCAGGTATCCAGGAAAACTAGTCGATAGTAAACGATCAGCCAATAGGCGCAAAGGTCAAGTCCACTCACACTGATTGACAGACAAAGTCATTCTGCTGAAAAGTCGCATTATGAAATAAATAGGCCATTGGGAAAAACGGGATTTTGAAATAAAGACTGACTTTGAAAAAAAGGACATTTTGGATTAAAAACGGCTGAGAATGAATAAAATGCCTCAGGAATAATCTCTGTTATTGTGAAAAATAATGATCATGAAATAATATTTCACAATAATAAGTAAATTTATATAGCAGAATGCAATATATTTCACAATAATGAGCTTTTTTTCAAAACGTGTTCCATTATTTCACAATATCATTCTCACATTACATATCTGTGTCTTATTTATTCACATAGTTATTTATTTCATCATGACTTATTTATTTATTTAATTTTGAACACTTTGGAGTTCCATACTTGGGGGCTAAACTTTAGATCATATTAATGTAATGTCGATTTGCTATCTTTTGCTTTTGATGTGAGAATAAAGTTATCTATACTGCAGGAGTGTTGATAGGAGTGTTTTAGTTACTTAGTTTATTTAGTTTCACTTTATAGAAGCCACTGTGGGTCATCTTATGTAAATAGTCTTGTAGTGATCTGTTGAACTTGGTCTCATTTTTCCACAAAAAAAAAAAAAAATTAAACTTACCTTGTATACTTACCTTGACCGTTATATTCCCTTCAATGAGAGGGATCTTGGTCTAGAAGGTGTGAGCTCCAAGTGGAGTCTGATTTTCCTTTTTTTCTTCTTTGCCTGTGGGAAAATAGTTGTTTAAAAACAAAAATGAGTCCATTGTAAATAACCTCTGGATCACTAATGAATATATTTGAAATAGAAAATACTATATCAGCATATATATAAATATGTCTATTTCCTTAAAAATATAATGATATAAAGCAAATAAAAAGACCCGCCAGGGGACCAGTGGAGAACAAAGGTTTAAAGTACAGGGGATACAGGAGTAAATGGGTGGAGAACTATGGACCTCTGTATGCCAGTGCACCTGAATCACACTGATGAAATAACAAAAGCTCAGATTCCTAGTACCTAACCCCCTTACTTTTGTTCTTCTTGTTTTCCCAGTATTTCCATCGGATCTCTCATACTCACTGCTTGCAGTTGGATTACCTCCTCATCTGATCGCTGGTCACCCTTGCACTTCCATGGTCGCTGGCTGTGGAAAGGTTCGCATTCTCCACCTGCCTGCCCCTCTTGTCCCACCCTGTCTCAAATCACAGAGCTATTTCTAGTTTGACTCTCGGCTTTCACAACTTCACACCAGTCACTCACTTGGTCTCTCGCAGCTACCCTCCCAGGTGACTCCCATACTCCTGCAAAGCAAGCCATATCAGATCTGATTGTCAAAATTCTCTCTCATCTCCTACTCTCAGTGCCTGCCCTAATATTCCTCTTCCAAAAGCTGATAAACAATTAATGTGTTCACTGAACTGCATTACCCAAATGAAATGGTGGGTAACGCAAATGATAAAGTGCAGTCTCAGCAGGTTTCAGGAACAAGAACTACATGGTTGTATGTCGTTTATGTTCAGTGGGTAATTTCTAAGTTGCTAGAAATACTAAGAGCTGGAGAGACATTATCCACAAATTTTTAATGGTCCCTTTATGAAATTCAGCATCAACATGACAATATTAGACTGTTAGGTTCCAGGTCACCCTCAAAGTCTCCTATCTAAATGTTGACCATTTCAATAATATTCATAACAGTCATACTAAATGAAGATTAGGAAAGAAATATCAGTCACAAAGTCCCACCCCTTCAGAACAATTTTTTTTTTTCTTTTTATTTCAAAAGGGAAATGCTTGTGGTCTTGCTGATCCTTGTTCCCATTCGAAGCTGCAGTGCTCATCAGATACAAACTGTCTGCCAAAGATGAAGAACTTTCTGACAAATTTTCCCTTTACGGCGCTTGGTGTTTTTGTTACCATCGTTGGCAGTTTTACTTACAGTATTTTACTTGATCGTGATATGCATTGCACTTGCAAAGATGTAGGTCTAGACTGCAGCACATACATTTTGTTGCCACTTTTAATTATTTTTTTATTAATACTTTGGATAGACAAGACATTACAGAAGACCTGCAATTATACATGTCAATGGAAATTTGAGAGAAAAACAAATGAGCCACCGACAAAATGTGACTGTTGTTGTTGTTCAGTGAAGATTTGCAGGACACAGTTATGTGGAGTTTTCTTGATGCATAGTTTCAGGGCATTTTGCGTTGGTCTGCTGTGGGTTGTCTCTGTGCTTGTTGATGGAGACTGGTATGTTTGCTGTTGCATTGAATCTGTACAATCACAGTTGGCCTGCAAAAATAAAACCAACATCACAGCTGAGGAAAATGTGACCATTGATTCTCTAAAAAACAAATCAAGGGTGAGTGTTTCTTTTTTTTTTTTTGTAGTTTTTTTCCTCTGCATTTAACAATTTTGTCTTATTGTAATTGATCTTTGATGATTCTTTTTTAGGTCATTGGATTCACTGTGCTCTTTTTTATCATTTTACTGGTTGCCTTGATGTCACTGTGGTGCGATTGCTGTAAATGCTGTTGTAGCAGAAGAGCTGTTTATGACAAAGTGATCTTGGAACAGGGTGAAAAGATACTGAAAGAGATTTTAACAGAAGCAGCAAAAGAAGAGCTGACCAAGAACATCTTTGAGAAAATATATGAAAAAGAAGATGGAGGGCACCCTGCAGATGGAGGGCAACCTGCAGATGGAGGGCAACCTGTAGATGGAGGGCCACCTGCAGATGGAGGGCAACCTGCAGATGGAGGGCACCCTGCAGATGGAGGGCACCCTACAGATGGAGGGCACCCTGCAGATGGAAGGCAACCTGTAGATGGAGGGCCACTTGCAGATGGAGGGCAACCTGCAGATGGAGGGCAGCCTGCAGATGGAGGGCAACCTGCAGATGGAGGGCACCCTGCAGATGGAAGGCAACCTGTAGATGGAGGGCAACCTGCAGATGGAGGGCAGCCTGCAGATGGAGGGCAACCTGCAGATGGAGGGCAACCTACAGATGGAGGGCACCCTGCAGATGGAAGGCAACCTGTAGATGGAGGGCCACTTGCAAATGGAGGGCAACCTGCAGATGGAGGGCACCCTGCAGATGGAAGGCAACCTGTAGATGGAGGGCACCCTACAGATGGAGGGCACCCTACAGATGGAGGGCACCCTGCAGATGGAAGGCAACCTGCAGATGGAGGGCAGCCTGCAGATAGAGGGCAACCTGCAGATGGAGGGCACCCTACAGATGGAGGGCACCCTGCAGATGGAAGGCAACCTGTAGATGGAGGGCCACCTGCAGATGGAGGGCCACTTGCAGATGGAGGGCCACTTGCAGATGGAGGGCAACCTGCAGATGGAGGGCAGCCTGCAGATGGAGGGCAACCTGTAGGGCAAAATAAAGATCAATGGATAAAAGAGCTTAGAGATCTCCCTGTATCTATGATTGAAAGCTTGCAAAAACCAAAACTTTCTAAAAAAAAAACCTAAAGTGGAAAGAACTAATGAACCTAGCTGGAATAGAAGCAGGTGGCATGGAAGCTGAAGCAGGTGGTGCCATCTGCACCACTACAACATCCGCAAAGGAGGGCAAAGCAACATCTGCAGCAATGTCTCCAGCAGAGGCAGCAGCAGGCTTTAGTAATAACTGACCATTTCTGACCTGAAATGTCAGCTGCAAAAAAAAATAAAACAAAAATAACGGACCGCATGTGAGTTTGTGTTCTTGTACTTGCAAGTGCTTTTAGCTTGAAACAATGGATTGTTATGTATTTTTTGTGAAAATCCGTGTCCTCTGGTGCCCACAACAATGTTAGTAACAAAGGAAAGTATCTGCATTTTTTCTGTATCATGGACTGTGGCAAGATGGCAAATAGAATATTCAAAATTTCTTTTGTATGTATCTGCTGTTGTAGCCCTTTTAGGAGTAAGAAAGAAGTAAGAAAGAAACAAAAGGTAAAGTGCCTCTTGCTAGGATTTAGTTAATGCAGTTTGTTGTGACAATAAATGTAAAATCTGGTTTACAGTCACATAAGGTTATGCTGCCCTCTTTTGGCACTGATATAAAAAAATCATTTTAGTCTCAACAATAATACAAAATTGGAAACTGCAAGATGCTTGTAAATGTTGCAGATATTTAGATCTTAAGTTAAAGCAGCAAAAAATTTTAACATTATTAATTTTAACATTTAGCATTATTCTGTCTTCAATCCAATCATGCATGAATGCATTTTGGCTCCCGTCTAGGATGTGGAGCCACTGATGTTCGTGTCTCTTTGATTTCTATGGTACTTGCTCACTTTATTGCTTTTCTGTATTATTTTTATTTTATCATTTTATGGTTTTATTGAACCTTAGGTGTCTCAACAATAAAAATCAGATTTGAACTAAACTGAATCCTTGTTATATTGGTCACACAGAAGCCTTTGATTGAAAAAGAAATGACTGAATTCTTTTGACACAATTTGAGGTCCATTGTCTGAAACAAGCTCTTCTGGGAGTCCATATGAAGCAAATAACCTTCTTAAAATTTAAGTGGTATTATGTGAGGTAATGGATGACATAGAAAACACTTCCAATCATTCTGAATGACTGTCTGTGACAGGGGTCTCAAACTTGCGTCCCGGGGACCACTTGCAGCTCACATCACCCTTACTTGCGAAATAAAAATTGATGTGAAGAAAAATAATGCAAAGTGTTGGAAGTGAAGGGAAAAGGTAAGTGACAGAGGATGTTGTAGGTGATGTCAGACGCCGGAGAATTGGTGGAAAGAAAACGAATGGTAGCTTAGAATTTAACAAAGATTTTTTCAAGTTTCAAGTATATCAAATGTACTCATCAACTGTCAAATAACTATTGTCAACTAGCTAACCACATCTGCTTAATCATCTTCAACACCATGGAGAACAGCGAGCAGAGTCTAGACGCTCTCCAAGTTTACATTCACTGGTGCTTTGAGGATATAGTAATGAAGAAAGCCCAGAGCGCATCGTCCCTGGCCATCAAAAAGATGTCACCAGGCAGACTCCCCAGCACAACATCGCCTGCCAACAAAGACTGGCATACTGGAGTCAATCGATATGCGATTGTCCAGCGTTGAGGTAAGGTTGTCCCTGGTGGAGATTTTACACAGGGAATTTAAATCTTTGAGAAAATCCCTAGAGTTGAGCCAGCAGCAGGTGGAAATGCTGCTGAAAACGTCACACTATGGGGACTCGGTCAAGTCTCTTACTGAGAATGTGACCCAGTTTAACATAGAAAATAAAAAAATAAAAAGACTGTTATTCATCTGCAAGCCCGTAGCATGATAGATAACCTTGTGTTTTCTGGCATCTCAGAATCAGAGGATGCAAAAGCAACGGTGAAACACCGTAAGAAAGTGGTATGAAAGAGGAGTGAAAGAAGATCCTGGGCCATCTGACCTCAGGAAATTACATGATAGGGTGGGGTTAGGTTTCACAATGAGCTCACCTGAAACCTTGGCTGATTGTGACCTACACCCGTCTTCACACCTTGGCTCGTGTGATTAGGTAGAGGATCATTAGAGGGTCCATTGTCCCTCTTGGGGGGACACTCCCACAGGGCTTAAATCTGGGACTCTTCACCATTTGACCCTAGAACTGAAGAAGCTTGGATGACTGAGAACCTTCACTGTCAAGAGATGTACTCTAAGACACTTCTTCAGCTGAGAATCAGAGAGGAGAAACACACAGTTTTACTTGCATGCAAGGGCAGCCACAGAGCACTCGCACTTGGAGTGAGGGCTCTGAGACTTGCACTCTGCCACTGCCCTGGTCTTTATTTATACACAAGAAGAGTAATACAACAGTGAATATGTTTGTTCAGTGGAATGTTGATGCGTGAGCATGTGCGGATATGTGTGTGTGTGTGTGTGTGTGTGTGTGTGTGTGTGTGTGTGTGTGTGTGTGTGTGTGTGTGTGTGTGTGTGTGTGTGTGTGTGTGTGTGTGTGTGTGTGAGTGCGCGTGTGCCAGGAGAGGCTCCTCTACCTGGTACAAAGTGAAACTGCTTATTAAGCTCTTATCTAGCAGGTACTGCTCCTTCCCTGCATGATAACGGGTCACAGTGAACGAAAACAGTCTGAGTTATAAAGAGGTCATCATGCAGTATTCTATCATATGCAAACTTATATTAATAAAAGATTATACTGACTACAATTTTCTATTGACATTCACAGATAACAGTGAAAAGCTTCATTAAAAAACCCACCTGAAGTTGTCGGAGGACACCGTGAAGAACATCACTTTTGACAGAGTCCATTGTATCAGGGCTATGAGGTTGGGGTCGGTGTTCTAGATTAACTGGTGTCGTGAATTAACTGGTGACGGACAAACAGATGTATGGTAGATTTGCTTTTAAGGAGTAGCTACTGACAAGCCAGCGAATAAACACTGAATATTTCCAGTAATGCTGCATGAGTACAGAACTGCCTCCATTCTGGCATTCACAGAATCATGGTTAAACAACAGCGACGATGACAGTGCACTGTCAATTGATGGCTTTTCATTAGCTCTTCGTCTGGACAGAGACCGCGAGCAACATGGCGGCGGCGTGTGTCTGTATGTAAACAACAGCTGGTGCTCTACAGTCACTGTGAGGGAGAAGCTGTGCACTAAAGACATCAAGCTTCTGGCTGTTTCCCTGCGCCCTTACTACCCCCCCCCCCCCCCCCCCCCCCCAGAGAATTCCCACAGCTTTTCATCATCTTGGTTTACCACCCCAGAGCTGATACAGCTAAAGCCACAGAGTACATCACCAACACTCTGTACAATCTGGAACAGTTATCACCGGACTCTCGCAGACCTTCAAAGTAAAACAAGAATTAGCACAGACGCAAACTAGACTAGAGGAGACAGAGGAACTAAGAAACACAGAGGGCAGCTACTAAATACTCAGAGAACTAAACAGAATACAAGAAAACCAAACTAAGACACTACACTAAAGAATAAGCTGGGACAACAAAGAGAACTAAGAACATAATACAAAAAACTCAGAGGCACAAGAAACTCAAAACACTGGGTCACTGACCCAGGACCGTGACACATACGCTCATTCACACTCTTTTTGGACCTATAATCTCCCTTACAGTGGAATCACCAATGAGAGCTCTATCCTCCTTAGATATTGGTGGAGAAACACTTAACGCCCTTACCGGCGCAGAAACCCTCCTTAAACTGGTGGAGAACCAGACCAGGGAAACAAAGGAATGTCTTTGATCACACAGTTTGAAACAATGTATGCCAACGCAGAAGAGGCATACAGTTCATCACCTCTACCTCCCCTGGGTAGATCTCATCACAACCTGGTGCAACTTGTCCCTGTGTATAACCCCTTAGTGCGCAGGGAGCCACCAGCCACCCGCACAGTGCAGAGATGGTCGGAGGAGAGCAAGGAGGTTCTTAAGGATTGTTTTGAGTGTACTGTGTGGGAGGTGATCTGTGATGACCATGGAGAGGACATCGACAGCCTTGTGACATGCATTACGGACTATATTAACTTCTGTGTGGATAACACTGCACCCATCATGACTGTGCGGTGTTTCTCTAACAACAAACATTGGATTACCCCAGAAATTAAAGCTGTCCTCAAGCAGAAGAGGAGGGCCTTCAAATCCAAAGACAAAGAGGAGCTGAAAAGGGTGCAGAAAGAGCTGAGAGGACTGATAAGGAATGGGAAGGACAGCTACAGGCATAAGATGGAGAACCAGCTTCAGCAAAACGGCGTTGGCAAAGTCTGGAGAGGCCTCAGAACCATCTCGGTTCTACGACTGATGCTACGACTGCTGCGCCTGCTGTTCTAAGAGAAGAACCGTTTTTGAAACGGTGATCTTGACAGAGAAAGGGAAGGTTTTGAAAGAGATTCTGAAGGAAGCAGGAAAAGAGGAGTTGACTAGAATCGTATTAAACAAAATAGCTGGAAATGAACGTGAAAATGATTGGAACGACTGTGATGTTCTTGCAAGAATGTTTGAAAACTTTAAAAAACCAAAACTTTCTAAAGAACAACGAAAAAAATGGAGAGAGCTACAGGAGCAGCAAGTGGAGGAGACATCCAGTAACATGCCTGACGGTAGGAGGGTGTGGTGGAGGTTCGGGATCCTGTGAACAGTTTCCTGGAAAGTGGATTGGTCGTCGTGGACCAGTGGAATGGCCCCCAAGGTCTCCCGATCTGACCCCCTTAGACTTTTATCTTTGGGGTTATCTGAAGGTAGTTGTCTATGGTGTGAAGATACGAGATGTGCAGCACCTGAAACTACGGATACTGGATGCCTGTGCTGGCATTTCTCCTGCGGTGTTGCTATCAGTGTGTGAAGAGTGGGAGAAGAGGGTTGCATTGACAATCCAACACAATGGGGAGCACATTGAACACATTTTATAAGTGGTCAGAAACTTGTAAATAACTCATGAAAGAATAAAGTTACGGCCACAGAAGCAGGAGAAACACCACAAATATAAGTAACTTCGATTACTTTTTATTTCTGACCTGATAAGCCAGCTGGTTTAGAAACCTCAATGACTGTCAACAGTTTTATCTACAGTTTCCAAAAATGTCTTTTAAATTTGTTAAATCCAGTCTTTCCCCAATTACATTTTATATTAAAATACGGTTTTTAAATGAAAAAACAAAAACACAATATATCTTTTTATTAATGATTACTCTAAATTTTCCTGCAAAATATGTTATATATTTCAATCTTAATACACTTTTTAATTTAACTGAAATACTTGATCGTTATAATGTTCAGCTTTTCACTTCTCTTTTTTCTCTGTATAGGTTTTCAAGGTCTGAATTATGACAAATATAGTGCAAAACAAAGAATACTATACTGTTAAAAATAAGATGAAGAAAATACCTGTGTGTCACTGCCCTTAAGATTAAATAGACTTAAATAGATATGTGATTCTGTTTCTTTAATAGACATTCTGTACAATTTCACTTCTTCAACTTCTCCGTAGAGATCATTTGTTTCTGTTCTTGTTTATGGGTGTCCTTTTCTTCATGGTAGTTTGTGACTTTGTTTATTTGCTTCTTTTAATGTAATGTAATGTGTTTTTTTAAAAGCACACATGCAATTGTTAGATTCTTGTTATCCCTGTATTAAAATGAATCCACAACAGTCAGTTTTTTCTTCCTTTTAGTAAAGGCTGTCCGCCAAAATACTTGTGTCTCTTTGTCACCCCTCTTCAGTAATTTTCCACTGGGCACAAACATCCTCCACTGCAACCACTGAACAGCCAAGGTATGGACATTGAGGCTATGGACAGCTACAGGTACCTTGGTGTTCATCTGAACAACAAACTGGACGGGACTCATAATTCAGACGCCCAGTACAGGAAAGGGCAGAGCAGTATGTACCTGCTGCGGAGACTCAGGTCTTTTAGAGTGAAGGGCCCACTCCTGAAGACCTTCTATGACTCTGTGGTGGCCTGTTGTGGTGGTCTTTCTTCCCCACTGCTGTCAGACTCCACAACAAAGACTTCAACTGATCAAACACACACATCCACACATGTGCAATAAGACTACGCGCAATACTCTTTTCTGCCGAAGTTGTATTTTTACCCAGTTGTATAGAGCATTTGTATTCTATTTTTATGCTATTGTATATTTTATTCAATTGTATAGAGTATTTTATTTTATTCTATTCTATTCTGTACAGTTGTGTACAGTATATTATTGACAAATGACAACGCCACCTAGGGAAATTTCACCCCCAGGAAATATATATTTAAGAAAAATAGATAAAAACAAATAAAAGAGGCCGCACAGATTCAGGGATGCACACCGAAGCAGGTTGGCTCCAATATTAATACAGTTTTATTTATAGTTAAAAAAAATAAAAAAATTAAAAATTAAAAAAACGAAATGTAGCGTCGTTGTTGACAATGTCCTAAAGTTAAAATAAAGCAATCATGGAACTTGGACTTACCAGCAGCCGTGGACCCAAAAGAAAAATGACATAAAGAAAATCACTACAGCCTACCCAGTGCTATACAAAGGAAAGTGTGAAAACGACCCACCACCTGAGGTCCCAGGGCCACTGGCACATCCTCCGTTCACTGAAATAAAACACAGAATAACACATTAAAAGAATAAAAGGACACCGAGCATAAAGCTCGCTGCATATCATAAAAACTAAAACTTCAATCTTTAATAAAAGAAATCACACCCACACGCACACACACACCAAACTGGAAGGCTTACACCCCATGAGTCAAACCACAGCTTGTGCTGGTGGTAATTGTCCAGGCCTCGATCACAGGCCGGTCTGGCTCCCCACAGATTGGGACTGGCCACTGTGGCGGTTTAAAGTTACCAATACGACACTCGTGCATTGGATCGCTCCAGCCCGATCACAGAGTCGTGGGTGCAAGCAGCAATCCAGAATAAAAAAGAATAAAACCAGGCGAACCATAAAAAAAAGGTAAGCCCAATTAATTAAAAAAAATTAAAAACAGTTCCACGGAAATAAAAGATGACACCAGACAAGACAAGACAGCAGCTCCACTGAGGAGGAGCCCTCAAAAAGCAACTAGGCAGGCATCTCAATTCTCCAATTAAGGTTGGGCAATTTGCCACGGAGAGGTGAAGGGAACAATAAAACCCCCAGGACCGGAGGCACTATACTGCACTGGTGGAGATAACTCGAGCACCTCTCTCCGCAAAGCTGGAGTAAAACAGAAATAGCTGTGCTGTAGCTGTCATACGATCTGTTCACTTGCTGATCAATCTGTAGCGGTGTGCCAACACTGACTGCTGCTTTTTGCCAAATGCACGGGAGGAATAAACCAGGAGAACACTGGCTTAACTTTATACGGACTGACGCCACCCTGCAATCAATATACAGGGTGGGCCATTTATATGGATACACCGTAATAACATGGGAATGGTTGGTGATATTAAAGTCCTGTTTGTGGCACATTAGTATATGTGAGGGGGCAAACTCCTCAAGATGGGTGGTGACCATGGTGGCCATTTAGAAGTCGGCCATCTTGGATACAACTTTTGTTTTTTAAATAGGAAGAGGGCCACGTGACACATCAAACTTATTGGTAATGTCAAAAGAAAAACAATGATGGCCGACTTCTAAATGGCCACCATGGTCATATATATATATATATATATATATATATATATATATATATATATATATATATATATATATATATATATATATATATATATATATATATATCGCACCAGAACCTCTCGCCACAAGAACAGTTTCTTCCCCTCTGCTGTTGGACACATGAACAATAACCACATGACTGTCCCCGCCACTAACACATGACCCTACGCTGTGTCACTGCATCATTTCATGTCTGGCACTGATCACCACCTGCACTCATGTATATATCTTTCTACGTAGCACTCATAATTCTTATTCTCATGTATATATCTCATGTATATCTCATGCACATATCTTTCTTTCTACATAGCACTTTAATTCTTATTGTTTGCACTGAAGCACCGCAGCAATTTCCTAATGTTGTAAACCTCAACATCTGGCAATAAACCCATTCTGATTCTGATTCTGATATATATATATATATATATATATATATATATATATATATATATATATATATATATATATATATATATATATATATATATATATATATGTATGATAATATAAATATTTCTATTTCTTTTCCAGAGAGAGGGCTAATTTTGTCTCTTGTCCATCATTGTTACAGAAGCTTTGATACAGCTTGATTTGAGGAAGTGCTGTAACAGAATATCAAGTTCTTTGACAGGAAAAAAACTGCAAATGTGACAAGTTTTGGTTTTAAAAGCTTTGTTATCAAGCAAAGTTAAATTCTGAGAGATAATATGGAAGATATCTGAATCTACTTAAAGTTTGGCAGAGGTTGTGGTTTAGATTAAAACAAACTAAATGACAATGTGGAAAGTTATATAATAAAACTTCCAGCAGAGGAACTGCCACTGCTCAACTGATAATTCAGACCTACTCAGACCTGTTACCTGCAGCTCAAGTCAAGTGTTGGTATATGTCTGCATTTCACATTCCAGCTCTCATCAGATGCAAACTCTTCAGCAAAGATGCAGGACTTTCTAGCAAATTTTCCCTACAAGGAAATCAGCATTTAAATTGTCATTATTTGGAGTTTTACTTACAATGTTTTGCTTGACAAGCATGTTGGTTGCGCTTGCAAAGATGTAGATTCTGACTGCTGGGTTTACCTGCTTTTGCCAGCCTGTATTATATTTGTCTTAATACTCTGCCTTGACAAGAAATTGAGAAAAGCCTGCCGGTATTCATGTGGATGTACACTTATATGCTCAGGTAAAGGCTGCAGGATGCAGTTATGTGGAGTTTTACTAAGTCGCACTTTGAATGCGATTTGCGCTGGTCTGCTGTGGATGGTCTCTGTACTCATCGATTTAGACTGGTATGTTTGATGTAAAGTGGGTCGGTCTGAACAACAAGCAAAGATAGCCTGCAAAGACAGAACATACATACACAACATCACAACTGAAGAAAAAGAAATCATCACTGAAGAGAAAAATATTTCCAGGGTGAGTATTTCATTCTATATTCACAGCATAAAACGCTGATCTGAAGAACACCGTCATACTCTTCTTTCACGTTTCCTTATTCTGCTCCTTAGCATCATTGTTTTGGTGACCCTCAAGTCACTGTGTGACTGGAGGAGATGCTACGACTGCTGCGCCTGCTGTTCTAAGAGAAGAACCGTTTTTGAAACGGTGATCTTGACAGAGAAAGGGAAGGTTTTGAAAGAGATTCTGAAGGAAGCAGGAAAAGAGGAGTTGACTAGAATCGTATTAAACAAAATAGCTGGAAATGAACGTGAAAATGATTGGAACGACTGTGATGTTCTTGCAAGAATGTTTGAAAACTTTAAAAAACCAAAACTTTCTAAAGAACAACGAAAAAAATGGAGAGAGCTACAGGAGCAGCAAGTGGAGGAGACATCCAGTAACATGCCTGACGGTAGGAGGGTGTGGTGGAGGTTCGGGATCCTGTGAACAGTTTCCTGGAAAGTGGATTGGTCGTCGTGGACCAGTGGAATGGCCCCCAAGGTCTCCCGATCTGACCCCCTTAGACTTTTATCTTTGGGGTTATCTGAAGGTAGTTGTCTATGGTGTGAAGATACGAGATGTGCAGCACCTGAAACTACGGATACTGGATGCCTGTGCTGGCATTTCTCCTGCGGTGTTGCTATCAGTGTGTGAAGAGTGGGAGAAGAGGGTTGCATTGACAATCCAACACAATGGGGAGCACATTGAACACATTTTATAAGTGGTCAGAAACTTGTAAATAACTCATGAAAGAATAAAGTTACGGCCACAGAAGCAGGAGAAACACCACAAATATAAGTAACTTCGATTACTTTTTATTTCTGACCTGATAAGCCAGCTGGTTTAGAAACCTCAATGACTGTCAACAGTTTTATCTACAGTTTCCAAAAATGTCTTTTAAATTTGTTAAATCCAGTCTTTCCCCAATTACATTTTATATTAAAATACGGTTTTTAAATGAAAAAACAAAAACACAATATATCTTTTTATTAATGATTACTCTAAATTTTCCTGCAAAATATGTTATATATTTCAATCTTAATACACTTTTTAATTTAACTGAAATACTTGATCGTTATAATGTTCAGCTTTTCACTTCTCTTTTTTCTCTGTATAGGTTTTCAAGGTCTGAATTATGACAAATATAGTGCAAAACAAAGAATACTATACTGTTAAAAATAAGATGAAGAAAATACCTGTGTGTCACTGCCCTTAAGATTAAATAGACTTAAATAGATATGTGATTCTGTTTCTTTAATAGACATTCTGTACAATTTCACTTCTTCAACTTCTCCGTAGAGATCATTTGTTTCTGTTCTTGTTTATGGGTGTCCTTTTCTTCATGGTAGTTTGTGACTTTGTTTATTTGCTTCTTTTAATGTAATGTAATGTGTTTTTTTAAAAGCACACATGCAATTGTTAGATTCTTGTCATCCCTGTATTAAAATGAATCCACAACAGTCAGTTTTTTCTTCCTTTTAGTAAAGGCTGTCCGCCAAAATACTTGTGTCTCTTTGTCACCCCTCTTCAGTAATTTTCCACTGGGCACAAACATCCTCCACTGCAACCACTGAACAGCCAAGGTATGGACATTGAGGCTATGGACAGCTACAGGTACCTTGGTGTTCATCTGAACAACAAACTGGACGGGACTCATAATTCAGACGCCCAGTACAGGAAAGGGCAGAGCAGTATGTACCTGCTGCGGAGACTCAGGTCTTTTAGAGTGAAGGGCCCACTCCTGAAGACCTTCTATGACTCTGTGGTGGCCTGTTGTGGTGGTCTTTCTTCCCCACTGCTGTCAGACTCCACAACAAAGACTTCAACTGATCAAACACACACATCCACACATGTGCAATAAGACTACGCGCAATACTCTTTTCTGCCGAAGTTGTATTTTTACCCAGTTGTATAGAGCATTTGTATTCTATTTTTATGCTATTGTATATTTTATTCAATTGTATAGAGTATTTTATTTTATTCTATTCTATTCTGTACAGTTGTGTACAGTATATTATTGACAAATGACAACGCCACCTAGGGAAATTTCACCCCCAGGAAATATATATTTAAGAAAAATAGATAAAAACAAATAAAAGAGGCCGCACAGATTCAGGGATGCACACCGAAGCAGGTTGGCTCCAATATTAATACAGTTTTATTTATAGTTAAAAAAAATAAAAAAATTAAAAATTAAAAAAACAAAATGTAGCGTCGTTGTTGACAATGTCCTAAAGTTAAAATAAAGCAATCATGGAACTTGGACTTACCAGCAGCCGTGGACCCAAAAGAAAAATGACATAAAGAAAATCACTACAGCCTACCCAGTGCTATACAAAGGAAAGTGTGAAAACGACCCACCACCTGAGGTCCCAGGGCCACTGGCACATCCTCCGTTCACTGAAATAAAACACAGAATAACACATTAAAAGAATAAAAGGACACCGAGCATAAAGCTCGCTGCATATCATAAAAACTAAAACTTCAATCTTTAATAAAAGAAATCACACCCACACGCACACACACACCAAACTGGAAGGCTTACACCCCATGAGTCAAACCACAGCTTGTGCTGGTGGTAATTGTCCAGGCCTCGATCACAGGCCGGTCTGGCTCCCCACAGATTGGGACTGGCCACTGTGGCGGTTTAAAGTTACCAATACGACACTCGTGCATTGGATCGCTCCAGCCCGATCACAGAGTCGTGGGTGCAAGCAGCAATCCAGAATAAAAAAGAATAAAACCAGGCGAACCATAAAAAAAAGGTAAGCCCAATTAATTAAAAAAAATTAAAAACAGTTCCACGGAAATAAAAGATGACACCAGACAAGACAAGACAGCAGCTCCACTGAGGAGGAGCCCTCAAAAAGCAACTAGGCAGGCATCTCAATTCTCCAATTAAGGTTGGGCAATTTGCCACGGAGAGGTGAAGGGAACAATAAAACCCCCAGGACCGGAGGCACTATACTGCACTGGTGGAGATAACTCGAGCACCTCTCTCCGCAAAGCTGGAGTAAAACAGAAATAGCTGTGCTGTAGCTGTCATACGATCTGTTCACTTGCTGATCAATCTGTAGCGGTGTGCCAACACTGACTGCTGCTTTTTGCCAAATGCACGGGAGGAATAAACCAGGAGAACACTGGCTTAACTTTATACGGACTGACGCCACCCTGCAATCAATATACAGGGTGGGCCATTTATATGGATACACCGTAATAACATGGGAATGGTTGGTGATATTAAAGTCCTGTTTGTGGCACATTAGTATATGTGAGGGGGCAAACTCCTCAAGATGGGTGGTGACCATGGTGGCCATTTAGAAGTCGGCCATCTTGGATACAACTTTTGTTTTTTAAATAGGAAGAGGGCCACGTGACACATCAAACTTATTGGTAATGTCAAAAGAAAAACAATGATGGCCGACTTCTAAATGGCCACCATGGTCATATATATATATATATATATATATATATATATATATATATATATATATATATATATATATATATATATATATATATATATATATATATATATATCGCACCAGAACCTCTCGCCACAAGAACAGTTTCTTCCCCTCTGCTGTTGGACACATGAACAATAACCACATGACTGTCCCCGCCACTAACACATGACCCTACGCTGTGTCACTGCATCATTTCATGTCTGGCACTGATCACCACCTGCACTCATGTATATATCTTTCTACGTAGCACTCATAATTCTTATTCTCATGTATATATCTCATGTATATCTCATGCACATATCTTTCTTTCTACATAGCACTTTAATTCTTATTGTTTGCACTGAAGCACCGCAGCAATTTCCTAATGTTGTAAACCTCAACATCTGGCAATAAACCCATTCTGATTCTGATTCTGATATATATATATATATATATATATATATATATATATTATATATATATATATATATATATATATATATATATATATATGTATGATAATATAAATATTTCTATTTCTTTTCCAGAGAGAGGGCTAATTTTGTCTCTTGTCCATCATTGTTACAGAAGCTTTGATACAGCTTGATTTGAGGAAGTGCTGTAACAGAATATCAAGTTCTTTGACAGGAAAAAAAACTGCAAATGTGACAAGTTTTGGTTTTAAAAGCTTTGTTATCAAGCAAAGTTAAATTCTGAGAGATAATATGGAAGATATCTGAATCTACTTAAAGTTTGGCAGAGGTTGTGGTTTAGATTAAAACAAACTAAATGACAATGTGGAAAGTTATATAATAAAACTTCCAGCAGAGGAACTGCCACTGCTCAACTGATAATTCAGACCTACTCAGACCTGTTACCTGCAGCTCAAGTCAAGTGTTGGTATATGTCTGCATTTCACATTCCAGCTCTCATCAGATGCAAACTCTTCAGCAAAGATGCAGGACTTTCTAGCAAATTTTCCCTACAAGGAAATCAGCATTTAAATTGTCATTATTTGGAGTTTTACTTACAATGTTTTGCTTGACAAGCATGTTGGTTGCGCTTGCAAAGATGTAGATTCTGACTGCTGGGTTTACCTGCTTTTGCCAGCCTGTATTATATTTGTCTTAATACTCTGCCTTGACAAGAAATTGAGAAAAGCCTGCCGGTATTCATGTGGATGTACACTTATATGCTCAGGTAAAGGCTGCAGGATGCAGTTATGTGGAGTTTTACTAAGTCGCACTTTGAATGCGATTTGCGCTGGTCTGCTGTGGATGGTCTCTGTACTCATCGATTTAGACTGGTATGTTTGATGTAAAGTGGGTCGGTCTGAACAACAAGCAAAGATAGCCTGCAAAGACAGAACATACATACACAACATCACAACTGAAGAAAAAGAAATCATCACTGAAGAGAAAAATATTTCCAGGGTGAGTATTTCATTCTATATTCACAGCATAAAACGCTGATCTGAAGAACACCGTCATACTCTTCTTTCACGTTTCCTTATTCTGCTCCTTAGCATCATTGTTTTGGTGACCCTCAAGTCACTGTGTGACTGGAGGAGATGCTACGACTGCTGCGCCTGCTGTTCTAAGAGAAGAACCGTTTTTGAAACGGTGATCTTGACAGAGAAAGGGAAGGTTTTGAAAGAGATTCTGAAGGAAGCAGGAAAAGAGGAGTTGACTAGAATCGTATTAAACAAAATAGCTGGAAATGAACGTGAAAATGATTGGAACGACTGTGATGTTCTTGCAAGAATGTTTGAAAACTTTAAAAAACCAAAACTTTCTAAAGAACAACGAAAAAAATGGAGAGAGCTACAGGAGCAGCAAGTGGAGGAGACATCCAGTAACATGCCTGACGGTAGGAGGGTGTGGTGGAGGTTCGGGATCCTGTGAACAGTTTCCTGGAAAGTGGATTGGTCGTCGTGGACCAGTGGAATGGCCCCCAAGGTCTCCCGATCTGACCCCCTTAGACTTTTATCTTTGGGGTTATCTGAAGGTAGTTGTCTATGGTGTGAAGATACGAGATGTGCAGCACCTGAAACTACGGATACTGGATGCCTGTGCTGGCATTTCTCCTGCGGTGTTGCTATCAGTGTGTGAAGAGTGGGAGAAGAGGGTTGCATTGACAATCCAACACAATGGGGAGCACATTGAACACATTTTATAAGTGGTCAGAAACTTGTAAATAACTCATGAAAGAATAAAGTTACGGCCACAGAAGCAGGAGAAACACCACAAATATAAGTAACTTCGATTACTTTTTATTTCTGACCTGATAAGCCAGCTGGTTTAGAAACCTCAATGACTGTCAACAGTTTTATCTACAGTTTCCAAAAATGTCTTTTAAATTTGTTAAATCCAGTCTTTCCCCAATTACATTTTATATTAAAATACGGTTTTTAAATGAAAAAACAAAAACACAATATATCTTTTTATTAATGATTACTCTAAATTTTCCTGCAAAATATGTTATATATTTCAATCTTAATACACTTTTTAATTTAACTGAAATACTTGATCGTTATAATGTTCAGCTTTTCACTTCTCTTTTTTCTCTGTATAGGTTTTCAAGGTCTGAATTATGACAAATATAGTGCAAAACAAAGAATACTATACTGTTAAAAATAAGATGAAGAAAATACCTGTGTGTCACTGCCCTTAAGATTAAATAGACTTAAATAGATATGTGATTCTGTTTCTTTAATAGACATTCTGTACAATTTCACTTCTTCAACTTCTCCGTAGAGATCATTTGTTTCTGTTCTTGTTTATGGGTGTCCTTTTCTTCATGGTAGTTTGTGACTTTGTTTATTTGCTTCTTTTAATGTAATGTAATGTGTTTTTTTTAAAAGCACACATGCAATTGTTAGATTCTTGTCATCCCTGTATTAAAATGAATCCACAACAGTCAGTTTTTTCTTCCTTTTAGTAAAGGCTGTCCGCCAAAATACTTGTGTCTCTTTGTCACCCCTCTTCAGTAATTTTCCACTACTCTCCCCTAATTCAGTCTGGGGGGTTGCCCTCCCCCAGGCTCGTAACTGTGACTTCCTGTTTATCTTACTGAGGCAGCTTTTACTCCTCATTTTATGACAGGCAGACCCCCACTGTCAATAAATTCCTCACTCTACACAGTGACCCTCACCCAGGCCTATCCCCAAACCAACCTAAAAATAAAACACACAAAGAATACAGCATTCATACAGACATATTAATTCACATTGATTTAGACCATTTAAATCCTTCATTCAACACAATGAATCCCTTAGTAATTTGCTTTAAACAAACAACTTTAATTCCAAACAACTATTTGTAACTTTTGTCACTAGACTGCTTCATTAGTCTGCAAAAAGGCAACAAGTTAAACAGAATGTGAACATTGCCAAACATGGAAAAATAAAGGTCAGTCTTAGTCTTGTTAAAAAAAAAGAAATCCAGAAACTTAAAACAGGCTTAAAATAAAATGAACTAGGTCCCGTTATTGTTGTTGTTGATGTGTGTAGGTTGTAGCTGAAAAGCTGCAGCTGCGTGTGCAAGTCGACAGCTGCAATAAAGAAGTGTACTGAAAAGTGCGAACATGTGGTCGGGTCTGTCGTGCCCCAATCCTGGGTTTCAGCACCACTGTAAACGATGCACGACAGACCTGACCACATGTTCACACTTTTCAGTACACTTCTTTATTGTGGTTGTCGACTTGCACACGCAGCTGCAGCTTTTCAGTGGATGTGCATATTATAAACGTAACTGCCGGGAATTTCTTAGTTCCGCTCTAAAAGTGATTCCAATGTTAAACATTAGTTCCGCATGACTTTTCATGACTTGTTCCCCCCCCCCCCCCCCCCGCCGACATTACACACATAACACAAACATCACATGGGGTTACAAGTCGGAGATTGGCAGCGTTACAGAAGGAAAAACACTGAAATATACACAACAACGAGATGGTACAAGAAGAAAAAAAGAGACCCCCACTCATGCTGTGCTTCCATGGCAGGACAGCACGAGAGCAGGAAACAAAAAAACTCCTCTGCACAAAAAAAAGTGCATAAGAATGAACACATCACCACATAGTGAAAGACATGACAAGCCACAGGGTTGGGTATAAAACAATAAACACAGTGTGTACATCTGGAGCGCATAATGGAGAAATTTTGGACAAACTGCCCAAAATGCGTTGACAGAGACATTTCAGGGATTTTGAGTCAGTCTGCGCTCCAGATGGGTTAATTGTTAATCCCTTTAGTCATGATGATGGTGTTAACGCGTTTAAGCTGCATTAATGCGTTAACGCAGAGTAACCCCTTACACGGATTGATCAGCGTTAACTCATTAAAGATGAGGCGCATGTAGATCCTCCATTTTTGAAGGGGCCAGTTAAGCTACACTAAAAATAGTTGTGTAGTTCAAAAAGTCTCTCTTCAGAACTAAAGTTCACATGATCAGTATTTAAATGGACAATTTGCATGTCCTCATATCCTCTTGGGGCTTTTCTTCTCTGTTTCGTTTCTTTTTTTTTTCTTTTGCTTTTTACTTTCAGTTCCACTCTGGTTAGGTTTGGGCACTAGAAACTACTTTGTTAATTTTTCTTGTAGATTTTGAAAAGGGTTGTGGTTTAGTTTAAAACAAATACCTTCACAACAGTATCTGTGCTCAATGACTAATAAGAAGTTGGAATCCCTTCACTAATCCCATAACCCAACACATTAGGGCACTGATGCCAAACAGCATTTTGGGCATAAATGAGTTATGCCTGCAAATTTGACAAAACTGAACTAATTAATAACTGACAGTAGACTTTAAGCTTTGTTAATGTTAAGTGTAATGTTTGTAGTTGTGACTACAGACATTACACTTAACATTACACCCTTTCAGGGTGTTCACTCTCTCTGCGGTAGAGTATCACTTCCTGTTCCTGGTCAAACACAGTAGTGTTTTTGAGTAGCTTATCTGCTTAGCAATTTAATTAAAAACTGTTAGATACATTCTTTTTTCATAGTACAATCTTAACGTGCTTCATCCGAAGCACACTTTCTGTATACTCACTGCCTAATTTATAGCCAAAGTATTCACTCAGTGTTTTTACTGTTTCGCTAGCTTAGCTTAGCTCGTAGCCAACTCACTAGCAGGCTAGTATATATATATATATACACATATATATATACACATATATATGTATATATATATATAAAAACAGTTTTTTTATATATAAGCTAGCGAAACAGTTTTTACTGTTTCGCTAGCTTAGCTTAGCTCGTAGCCAACTCACTAGCAGGCTAGTATATATATATAAATATACACATATATATATACACATATATATATATATATACACACACATATATATATATATATATATATATATATATATATATATATATATATATATATATATATATATATATATATGTCATCACAGGTTAAAACACATGATTGAAACAGGTTAAAAAACCTTACCCTGGACTATTTAGTTGTTGTTCAGTGATGTGTAGTCTATTCTAAGTTGTGAGCTTGCATTTCTCTTTAGGTTAACTGTGCCTCCTCAGTTCTGTTAGTGAAATGTTCAAAAAGCGGACATACCAGTCTCTAATGAAACAACATGTGCAGTCCACAGCACACTAACACTGCCTGGTTTAAGTGACAGAAGAATGAACCACAAAATCAGCAGCATTTAGTGGTGATTTGCAAGTGCATTCAAAGTTCCTGCGCAACAAAATGGCGGCAGTAAAAATCATAATTACAGCAATCTAGGCATTTTTTTCAGGCGCAAACTTTTTGATTAAGGTCTCCATGTCTGCCCTCCTGTTTATATCATGTTAAAATACACAGTTCCAAAACTGTGTTTTCCTTTTAAGTTTTTACACCTTCAACTCCAGTGAACATTAATGAGGCCGAGAAAACTAACATGCCACACCAAGAAGCTATTTAAACCCAGATGAAATGGCTTAACATCATTTTTGTTGTTAAAGCAAACAAATCCTTTAGATTTCCTAAATCTTATGTATACTTTTCAGAAATTCAACTTTTCACTAATATATTGATTTGTTATAATTTGTAACAAAACATTTTGCATTAAAATAAATAAATAAAGAGTCAAGTAATCTTCTATTGGTGCTCTCACACACAATATGAATTGACTCAGTTTGTTAGATTGACAAAGGAATTTAAAACATCTCGTTTCAGCAAGAATGCTTTGATGAGAAAACTAAGAAGAATTATTTACATTTTTTTTAAAGATTCATCTGTAACTGCTTCTGAAAATAAATCCATCCGTTTTATTCTATTTATCTAATTCAGCATCTTGACTGGGCTGAATCCTATCCGAGCAGTCACAAGGTGAGAGGCAGGTTACAACCTGGGCATTTTACCAGTTTGTCATCTGGCTGTTAGCACCAGAAGTGGTGAAAGTACTGATAGGGCTGTAGCTTGAACCTATCCGCTGGAACGTTGAAGACAATATAATTACACAGCAAAGCAAGACACGGGTAGGCAAAGTTCTTCATGTTTCTCGTGCACGGGAGAGACCGGACAGGCGCCGTTCCTTCGCTTGACCCCAGTTGCTCTCTCCGTTCTCCCGTACCACTGTTCTTTTATTGAGGTTACATGAATATGCATAGGTTCATTAACATATGACGTCTACATACACACAAAGAGTTCCTTGCCTGTGTGTGTGTGTGTGTGTGTGTGTGTGTGTGTGTGTGTGTGTGTGTGTGTGTGTGATTTGTGTGAGGTCAAGATGTGACCCTGTGAAGACTCCCCAAAGCTGGTGCCAGGAGTCTAGCGGGTCCATCTGAACAAAAGGCTCTTATACTTAAAGAGATATACGTGTGTTTGCAAAGAGAAGATACGACCTCTCCTAGGAGGTGTGTGATCTATGCCAGAACACTCTGTAGAGGAGTGAACGCACTCCCCTCTTCATGCTACACAGAGTTGTTACAGACCTCCTAGGATGAGACATTCTTTCAATCTACAAATGATTATATACTTCTAAGCATACATGGTTAAATATTTCTAAGCATAAATGACAATCAACAATACAAAACCTAACATCCCCCCTTTTTGACCTTTATGCTTGAAAAGTTCCCAGTTATGAATACCTCATGTCTGACAGTTTCAATGCAAACATTGTTATACTCAGCATATGTTAAATCACCCTAAATTACTGTAAAAGTACACAGTTTGACAAATGTATTAGCAGTTATCCCATTCCTCATTGATCTCATCTCATGGCAAACTGCATCCTACAAGCAAACAAAGAAATTGTTAATTTAATAGTGAAAATAAGATGGTAACATTTTCAAAAACATCTCAGCTTGGTGGTGCTTCCTCCGTGTGTGCAAATCACATGTCTCTCTGCAGAGTGGTTTGAGTTCTGCAGGGCGTCATGAATGTCTCTTCCAGTTGTTTCCATCATTGTCCATAGGACCAGAGTCCAAATGTATGTAGAATAGACATTCAAACATACCAGTTAGTTTTGTTGTTTGTCAACATGGGTCTCAGCTATTTCCAAAGCTGCAGACCTCATAGGAAACTGCTGTTATCACCACCATAGCTTCTGGTTCCTGTGCTTTTCACAGAATCATGATGTCATCCTTAGACTCCCTCTGCGTTGTCGATGGAGCTTGGCACGCTCTCTCCATCCCTCGAGTTTTCATGTTCTAATGCTGCTTAAGATTTAAGGCAGAGCACGTCGTACACCTTAGTTGTCTTCCTCAGCGTCAACATTGAATCTTTCGTTTTATTTAAAATCTTGCTGTGGGAAGTCTCCTCTTGATCTCCTGGAAGCTCAGTAGCACAGCTCTCTGTGTGATGTCTGCTGTGCTGAAGATGATCTCTGATCCTCCTGAAGCCTCTCTCCTGGCCTCAGCTCCCATCTTGTGGACGATCCTCTCAGGCACTCCTTCTCGTCATGGATAGTCCTGATTTTTGAGCCTGCTGGATCTGTCTCAAAACACTCAGGGCGTCAGTCATGTTTGATGAATGTGCGTCTTCTTTATGTAAATGCAGCATGTGGTATTAAAAAGGACGCAAAGTCCCCCTTTCTCTGCTAATATCATAGAGTAGTTCTTCCCTGAGAGTTGGTCCAGGAACATATATAGTGTGGGGTATGTTGCCGTGCTGGGTAGATGGGAACAGACATAATAGTCTGTATTTGCTGTTACGTTCCCCTGGGGGGGTCTAGGCGGTGAGGGGGAAGTAACAAAAGTGACCGGGTCAGAAAAAGGAGTCAAGGAGGCGAAACAGTTAAATAAAACAGTTTTATTGAAGTAGTTCAACTAAAAGAGACGGACAAGCCGCTATCACCATATAAGAAACACAAACAAAACTCAGACGTTGGTCAATAAAGCTCAAAGTCAAAAGGAAAGCGCAGCTCACTAGCTGTAAACACCGCAAAACACTCAGCTCACTAGCTGTACCCACACAAATGGCACTCTGGCCCAGAGCTCACCTTTCTCTGGGCTTAAATACCTTTAATTGCTGATGGGAGTCAGCTGTACAGGAGGGTAAGGTGGCACCTCAGGCAGAGGAGGTAGTGGGACACGCCCACACAGGCACCCTCAGGAGAGAGAGACCCTGCTAGGGCCGTAACACCCCCTCCCATAAATGCAAACCCATGGTTTGTCAAATTACGATAACCAAAAGTGAGTCCATAGCCGTTTCATGAAGAAATTGCAGGCTTTCCACCTACCAAACCCCATAGCAACAGTTAGGCATTGCCTGCGGAAGCTGCCAATCCCATCTCAGTGGGTTCACAACATTGCCAGAGAGTGGCCCCAGACCCTCTAAACAGTGCCCCATGGGATAGCCAGGGCTTCGAACCATCACGTGTGGAGAACCCAGCAGGCAGCTAGCAGGCTTCACTGAAACACAGACATGATTGTTAGCAAGGGGTGCAGGTCTGAATGGTGGTTTTAAACATGAACCGAAGAAAGGGTCAACCAGCGGCACCTCAGGGTTAGTTGGCCTCGTACACTGATTACGGGGTGCTACCGAGCAATTGTGCTCCAGGTTTAGCCTTTTAGTAGGCCTGGCAAGCTTGTCAGTTTGAGAGCCACGACTGACTTTTCTCAAAGCAGGCCCCTTTTGTGTTGAGTGGGCTTTCTGTTTGAGTGCCAGTTTGACACAATTGGCAACCACATGGCCAGGCTTGTGAAAGAAAAAACACAGTTTGGGCCTAGATCTTAAAACCATAACTGCATTTTCCTTATTAGCTGGCCCACTCTTACCTGTCCAGGATGCGCTATGGTGCAGATGGATATCATGTCCTATAGCACTTGCTTTATGAGTCAGCTTAAACTCATCTGCCAGGGTGGCAGCTTGCTGTAAAGTTGTAGCCCTCTGTTCACTTAAATAAAGGGCCACAGACTCAGGAACAGAGTTTTTAAAATCCTCCACCAGCATAAGCTCACGTATGGACCCCACATCGTTAACCTGGCTTGCCGAACACCACCTATCAAAGAGCTTTGCCTTCTCCCTAGCGAAGTCAAGATAGGACTGTCCCTGTGCCAACTCCAACCCTCGAAAATGCTGCCTATAGGCCTCAGGTACCAGTTCATAGGCTTGAAGGACGGCACTTTTGATCTTTTCATACACTAGGCCGTCCTGCCTAGACAGACCAGAACAAGCTTCTTGAGCCTTACCTGTCAACTTACACAGCAACATCACCCCCCACACATCTTGAGGCCACTGCAGTGCAGTTGCTAGGCGTTCGAATACACTGAAAAAGCTTTGAACACTGGATTCACAGAAGACTGGAACCAGGTGAATTTTATTGCTCAAAAACAAGCTTCTAGACACCTGTACACTAATAGCTGTGTCATCCATTTTGGGGGTGGTGAAGGGTTAGAAAACACACCCTAATTAAGACACTACCACACCCGTCTGCCAACTCACTCAGCGACTACTGAACAATTAACAGACAACTACACAACTTACTTTAGCTGACCAACTTACCTCTCGCCACACACACATTAACAAAAACAACTTACCCAGTTCCTAAACACAACAACCTCGCCCTACCTATCTTCTGGAGCGTGCTGGGCTCGAGGCAACTTTAAAGGCAGAACTTCAGCGACCGGAGCCCTGAATTGCCTACCCCCGACAGAGAATTAATCCCCACTCAGGATTACTCCAAAAATAATAAAGGCAAAATAACAAAAGAGTGCCCGAAGGAGGAACTTAAAAAGCTCAGCTGGACACTCACCTACCTTAACTGGGAAGTTATGGATCTCCAAAAGGTGACAAAGCGAGATAATCAAAAAACCAAATCCAACACAGAACTCCCTTTTCAAATATCCCGGACGAGCCCCCACTTGTTACGTTCCCCTGGGGGGGTCTAGGCGGTGAGGGGGAAGTAACAAAAGTGACCGGGTCAGAAAAAGGAGTCAAGGAGGCGAAACAGTTAAATAAAACAGTTTTATTGACGTAGTTCAACTAAACGAGACGGACAAGCCGCTATCACCATATAAGAAACACAAACAAAACTCAGACGTTGGTCAATAAAGCTCAAAGTCAAAAGGAAAGCGCAGCTCACTAGCTGGGAACACCGCAAAACACTCAGCTCACTAGCTGTACCCACACAAATGGCACTCTGGCCCAGAGCTCACCTTTCTCTGGGCTTAAATACCTTTAATTGCTGATGGGAGTCAGCTGTACAGGAGGGTAAGGTGGCACCTCAGGCAGAGGAGGTAGTGGGACACGCCCACACAGGCACCCTCAGGAGAGAGAGACCCTGCTAGGGCCGATTCTGCTTTTGTTCTGTCGTGGATATAACGGTACCAGGCATTGTTCATCCACGGAGGGATGTGGTCTTGCGTCATGTCTCTTAGGTGAGAGTTGTCATGTGTCCATCTTCTCTGCCTTCCTCCTGGTTCAGCTGTTTCCGGCACCAGCTGGGGTCCTGTAAAGGTGAGCGTCGTAGTCAAGGTAACCAAGAGGGTCCACCTTCCCATGGTTGCACACAGGTCCGTCACGCCTCGCACTTGGTTGCCCTAGAGTTGATCAGAGGCTGGAGGTTGAAGTGCGAGCTTACCCTACAGGGGCTCAATCAGCACTCCCCCCTCACCACTGAAACAACCAAGTGTGAGATTTCTCTATTGTGCTGTCTTGAGGGTGCCGGGGTTTCCTGGGACCTCGACCTCTTTGCAGTGGCTCTGATAAATCCAGGAGAGTCTCTCCGCTATTTTGCAGGCAGTTGAAATGGTCAGAAGCACTTGAATTGGCCTCTAGAACTCCCCCTTGGTACAGCCCTCATTCCAACGCAGTTTCATGGTCCTTGCTGTGGCTCCAAGGTCTGATCTCATGATGGGCCCCAACCAGCTTGACCTTTGACCTCAACCACTGCCTGGGCTGTCAGCTATGCCTGGAATGTTTCTCGCTTCTCACTGGGCCTCTGAAGATTTCTCAGGAGATTACTACTGCACCTGTATTTCCTTGCTAGGAAGAAAAACTTCTATTTGGAGAGCATGTCAACAATCATCAAACCACATTCTTTAGTTCAGTGAACTTCACTTATAGGCCATCAAAGCCTCATCTGAACATGGATGCACCACTTGCATAGGTTTAATACCTGTAAATAAATGGCTAATCACACAAATCACTGCAACAATAATAGAAAACATTGTTTAATGTTAATTCTGGACCCCACCTCTTGACGCATGGACACTCTCATGCGTCAACTCGTCAAACCTGGATCCCTGCCTTAAAGAAAAAGGTTAGCTAGATCATATCCCAGGCAACATCAGGGCATCTCCTCCCCTGGAGCAGCACCACCCTGGACCTATAATCCTGCAACAAAAATGTTAGTGCGTTTTGCATATTAAATTTGCTTAAAAACTGGCTCCACCAGGAGCCTGCATACACACCATCATGGCCTGGAAAACAAGATCTGGAAATGAAATCAACTTCACGCTTATAAACAATTATATCATAAGAGTAATAAGCATTCAACATCAGCAAGACAAGTGTCATGTGCAGGTTTTCTCAAATCAGTAAACTACAACTATTACCCTAATTTGCCTCAGACATGGATCATCCCATGTACTCTGTTAACATTAATGTAATCGGTGACTTCTCTCAAGCAAGGTCACTCCATTCATATATTACTATGAGCTCAATAGCCCATCTTCAACTATTCCATAAACATCCCTTATATATTTTTCTCATGTCACTTGTCCGCTTCTGCTGAATCCTCCACATGCATTCTCAAAAAAACAAACATTAGCAATACACATTGACCGTGGTCAGACGGTGGTTAGACACAGGTCAACAGGTTCCAGAGGTGCCATAAAAAGACCATAAAGTTAGCCATCCATAGCTGTGGAAAGAAGCAACACTAGTTTTCAACACAGGAAATTTCTCACATGTTATTCACATTATCAAAGTAACCTTCACATTTTCCCAAAAACACAGTGTAGCAGCATCACCACTCCTAACCTATAAACACAGTTTCCTTCACACATAAACCCAGAAATCCTGTAGTAGGAAAAAACATCAACCAGTTGTCCTGGTATAAATCATCTAGTCACATGAAGAACTGTAATGCTGTAGAAAAGAAAATGCAAATGTTAGCGCTGCGCAGGTGTGTACACACTTTCTCACAGTGATCTCTGTGAGCAACACAAGGTAGTGAATAACACCCCTGGTAGATGCACAGACACAGAAAGTGGCACTTAACAGGTTAAATCGTCATGCAACCTCGAATGTTGCTGTCATCTTTCTGCTCCTGTAAAAGGAAACACACATAGATTCATCTGCACCTTTGTCAGGTGGGGATTAACTTCACACAGTAGTGTTACATCAGTAAAGTCTTGTCAGGTTTTGTCAGCTTTTACCAGTCAGTCTTTTCTCTTTCACTCATCCATTCATTCTTTCTTTCTTTGCTGATAGTGGAATCGATTGTTGCATTTAGTTTCCACTCTCGGCAAAATGACATCATTTCAAAAAGAAAAAGAAGAACTTTAGTTCGGATTACATCGCTGAATCCTTTTTGGACAGGAACTTACTTTCTAATTGTCCCAAATAAGTGGCTTTCTCCAGAGCCCATTTTAATGTGGAGAAACTCACTTGTAACAATTTCCTCGACGACGTGTCGTACAGCGCTTTCTGTTCTAATCATGCAGATCTACTCAACCGACAGAGATTATCAAACAAAACTTTCAGTTCACTGTGAAAGTATCAAAATAAAAAGGCCTTGTTAAGTCATGACACAAGCTCCTCATCTCAGGAGGGTAAATCATACCATTAGCATGATTCATCATACCATCATACTAATTGGCAGGCTAAACTTCACAACAAAAGAAGAATCATCAGCTAGATTCACTCCAAACCAACCATCAGCTGCACAACACACAACATAAGCCTAATGTCTTATTAGCTATGAGTTTAATCCCCAGGTCTGTGCTCTTCACTCATTTAGGCCACAGATTTTATTCAGTTTTCCTTTTTCCCGTCATCATAAAACATGTGACATGCTGTCATGCACTTCACAAAAGAAGTTTGTTCTGACGTATTCAGAGTTGTGTAGTTGTGTATCTTCACTCGCACTCAAAACAGGAAACTCAGTGTTTTAGAGTCTCCACTCAACACACAACAAACTCCAACACATCCCATTCACTCGTGCTAGAATTCAGTCACCTTTCATTAATCTAAGAACGATCAACTAATTTGCATATCAGCTATTAACCCACTAATAGGCATCCCCGGGCGTGTTCTCAGAACGTGTTCTGGGGAGCTTGCAGGAGTGCTCACAGACATATTCAATCTGTCCTTGGCCCACACTGTGGTACCGGCCTGCTTCAAATCCACCTCCATCGTCCCGATACCCAAAAACTCCAACCCATCTTGCCTCAATGACTACCGCCCAGTAGCACTCACCCCCATCATCACTAAGTGCTTAGAGCAGCTGGTTCTAGCACACTTCAAATCCTGTCTCCCCCCCACCCTGGACCCCCACCAATTCGCATACCGCCAGAACAGGAGCACAGAAGATGCAGTCTCCATTGCACTGCACTCTGTCCTCTCACACCTGGACAACAACAACACCTACGCCAGAATGCTGTTTATAGACTTCAGTTCAGCATTCAATACAATCCACCCCTCACAACTCATCAGGAAACTGACAGACCTGGGCATCAGTTCCCTCATCTGCAAATGGTTACTGGACTTCCTGACCAACCGCCCCCAACATGTCCGGCTGGATAACCACTGCTCATCTACCATCACAATGAACACCGGTGTACCACAAGGCTGTGTGATGAGCCCTTTCCTCTACTCCCTCTTCACCCACGACTGCAGACCTGCTGATGGTTCCAACACCATCATTAAGTTTGCAGATGACACCACGGTGATTGGCCTCATCAGTGACAACGATGAGGCCTCCTACAGGGAGGAGGTGGATCGTCTGGCTGAGTGGTGCGACACAAACAACCTGCTGCTTAACACCGAGAAGACCAAGGAGCTCATCGTGGACTACAGGAGGAATGCTGACCCACATCCACCCATCCACATTAAGGGGACGGCTGTGGAGCGTGTGAGCAGCTTCAAGTTCCTGGGAGTCCACATCTCCGAGGATCTCACCTGGACGACCAACTGCTCCAAGCTGGTCAAGAAGGCTCACCAGCGCCTCTTCTTCTTGAGGACTCTGAGGAAGAACCACCTGTCCTCAGACATCCTGGTGAACTTCTATCGTTGCACCATCGAGAGCATCCTGACCAACTGTATAACAGTCTGGTACGGGAACTGCTCTGCCTCGGACCGGAAGGCGTTGCAGAGGGTCGTGAAAACTGCCCAGCGCATCGCCGGAGCACCACTTCCTGCCATAAAAGACATCTACAGGAAGCGGTGTCTGAAAAGGGCTGGGAAAATCATCAAAGACCCCAGTCACCCATCACATGGACTCTTCACCCTCCTGCCCTCTGGGAGGCGCCACAGGAGCCTCCGGACTAAGACCACCAGGTACCGGAACAGCTTCTTCCCCACAGCTGTCAGACTCCTGAACTCTGCCTCCTGACATCTGACCCACGTTAAACTCATGGACTGAACATACACACACCCACAACCACCTACACACACACACAATGGACAACTGTACCCTCAAACACACAATAATAACATGGAGTGAACCACCACTCACAACCACTAGCACTTTATATAGCCTCTGTAGAAACTATCTACACCCTCACTTATCTTAACTGCACTACTGTATAGCTCTGTGTAAATAATCATTCTGTACATTCGATAATCTTTAATCCTACAACTGTTTACAACTTGCATAGTTCCCATTTCTGTATAGCTGTATATCTCAGATTTCTGTAAAGTTATTTATTTCATATTCTGTATAGTTTTTCATATTTATATCCTGTTCATAGCCTGTACATAGCTTGTACTCACTACAGCCTGTACATACTTATAGTTATAGAATATTCACAACATACTTCATACCGTGTACATTATAACATACCATAATAGACCCATTTCTGTAATATACTTTCATATCTATACTATTGCTAATATATATTGTAATATATCTATATCACTAAAGCACTTCTGGATGGATGCAAACTGCATTTCGTTGCCCTGTACCTGTGCATGTGCAATGACAATAAAGTTGAATTCTATTCTATTCTATTCTACTAAGTTGACAGGACAATAGAAAAGCATGTTCAAAATAGTATCACAAAAGACAATTTCCCTCATACAGTAAATTACTTGTGCTGCATCAATCAAGCAGGAAGCTTCTCCCAATTTACTATATTAACAACTAAATTTATTGTCTGATCACTGGTTGGTCAAACCAGAATCTTTTTTCCCACAAAAGTTAAACTGTTGTCCTGCAACCTAGAGAGTCAATTTTTTGCATTGGATAAATTCAGTATTTGATAACAAGTGTCTGTTAAATTGACACTATTTTAACACTGATGAAAGATAACAAGCTAATTTTCATTGCATGTGTGTTTGTGTTATTAGGCAGGTTTAACCCTTTATAGCCGATCGGAGCGGGCACGCTCTGTTTTGCGTAACTATTTTTAAATCCCAGTAGCACTGCAACCACGTAAGCTAGCGCAAAAACTTTTTTTTGCATATGAAACCGGAGGAGTTGTACTTACATCTTATGCCATCAGCTTGTCCTAGGTCACGGTTTCCTTCCACATAAAGCTTTGCAAAAACTGCATAAAAAGCGCTTGCAGGAACAAAAACATAATATTCCAGAAACACGCTTTGCCGATCCGATCAGCTGTTCATAACACTTCCTACGTTGGAATAGACGTCAGCGCGAACTTTTGCATTTCCGCCATTACCTGCCCGAAACCGGAAGTGACGTCATTTTCGCGGAAATGTAGTCTTTTTTACCATCAGGGCCTCAGGGCCTATACTCGTCTTTTTAAAAGTTATCTTTGACTTTATGACTTTCTGTGTCGTTTCTGGGATGCTTAGGACTCATATTGCACTGCTGGAAATAGTTTATTTTGATGCATATGCTGCTTTTTTGCAAATTTGCAGTATAATATTTATTTTCGTTTTTCCTGCAGTGTATAAAAATTGGTGTATTTCAAAAATAAAACTATGAAGACACTCAAAATAAATTTCCTGTGGTGGGAAACTATTTTGTGCAACTTTTTTGTATTTACAGTTTTGAGGGATAAGCCTCTTAAATTTCTCTAACTACAAATATATGTTAAAAAAGCAAAAACGATTTTCAATTTTTTTGTAGTTTATTGCACTTTTTTGCAATTTATGTAATTACTATGCACTTAATGAATACATATTATTAAAATCTGGGCTATAATGGTTATATTGATGTATAGCAACTTGAAATGCTCCCAAAAATGGCTCCACAGCATGTAAAAATATAATATAAGCTCTGGCGGACTTGGTTCTATGGTAGGTCTTAAAGGGTTAATGCATATCTGTGGAGCTGCATCTCCAGCAGAGCATGTTCTTAAAGCTGCCTTTCCTACACACTTCTCTACTATTATTTGATCATTTCTTAACTAATGTGCTATGAGTCCACTGGTCTTTGCGTCACATAACTTGGACAAGATGATAAACACACTCACACGCTTAAGATGTTGTCTAATCTTCATAATCTCTCTTGTATTTGTGTTAGTATGGTTAATGCATGTTCTGCTTGTATATGTTTCTTTTTTGCTGTGTTTCAGACTCCTTCACAATTTTCCAACTTAAGCAGTCAGTTTTCTTTTCCCCAGGTTTGCTAACCCAAATTTTGATTTCCCACATTTAATAACAGCATTCCTATGTGTTCTCACCTAGTCTTCTCACTCTGTTGTCCTCTCACTCTGTTGTCCTCTCACTCTGTTGTCCTCTCCCACTTCAACAGTCCAATAGCCGGCAGTTCTCCTTCAGCTTTGTCCTGTGTTCCACTGTCTCTTCTTGCCATTTTACTCCAAAGGTGGCAAATGTCAAACTCCAACAGTCTACTCAAAAGTTTTCTTCAAATGCATAATGAATTTGCAGCTTGTTGTAAACACAGTGCCATTCATCCGATCAGTCAGGATGATGGGTTTGCTTTTCTTCTCTGATGCTGTTTGTCCACACTGCTGCTGCTTGCTGGGACTCTTTGTTCAGGACTTTGCTGCTGTCTCTTTATCTGCCATGTTATTGCTCTTTGGAGCTGCATTCCTTGTCTTCAGGGAGAAGTGAGAGCTTGCTTGTGAGGTTGAGAGACACATGGTGCTGTAAATAAGTCAGACAGAAACTTGGCCTGCATGTTTCCAATGATGTTAAACTATAACTTTCTTCCGACCGCTGCATGTGGAAAATTGATTCAGGTCTGCTTTTCACCTGAAAGTGACAAACTAAGACATGTTCATTATTATCATCACTGCTTAATCAACACACATCTCTCTCTCTCTCTCTCTCTCTCTCTGTGTTTTTGTGAACAGTCCTTTCTTAAAAGCAGAAAATGAAATTGTTGTTGTTTTTGGCTAATCAACACAAAACCTTTTTCCTATGATTTTTTTTTTCATCTACAATATAAATTCTTTCTCTTTTTCACTCTTTTTTTTTCCTTTACAATAGCTGGTGACCTGCAGAATCACCGCTCTCACAATCAGAGGCAATTACTTTTACACAGCGTACAAAGACACCGTGACGTCAAACACATTCACACTCACTTTGTCATCTGCATAAATAAATCATGTGGCTGGTGATATGTGCCATGGTGATCCATAGGCATGATCACAAGTTTATTTAATTATTTTCGACCCAACAAAACAAATAAACAGAAACATGATGCTGATGCTATGAGCAGTGGCAAAGTCTTGCACTTTCATATTCAATTCAGCTTCTCCATCATGTACTTTTAGATGTTTCATACAGGGTTCAGCATATTAGTTTTCACAGGTGTGCTGTATATCTCAACAATGACTCATACTAAGACGACAGTCTTTCACACAGGTCAAGTGCCTCTATGCACATTAGTTTAAATATTTGCCTATATCACTTCACCTCATATGTCATTGTACTGAATTTGAGCAACCACAAGCTTAATGTAGATTACTTTTAACAACTATCCACCTCAACCAAATCTATGGTCTGGCACACAGGCTGTTGTCGATCAGGGCAAGCTAAAGAATAAACATTTTGTGTCAGCAAGGAGGTGGGGGAAAGCCATTCACCAGAGCACATCTTAAGTGCTGCTGATGTGGGCTTCTGAAAACTTCTAACATTTGAATCATTTGAATTTTTTTATTTTTTTATTTTTTTTATTATTATTTTTTTTTTAATTCCTATTTATTCTATTTATCCCCTTTGTATATTTTATTTATATTTGTCTCTGTATTTATATGTGTGTGTGTGTGTGTGTGTGTGTGTGTGTGTGTGTGTGTGTGTGTGTGTATATATATATATATATATAACAATTCTGTAACTGTAACTTCGGTCGTTGCTGTGCTTTTTGGAAGTCGAATTTCCCAGAGGAACCCACCCGAGGGATTAATAAAGTTCTATCTTATCTTATCTTATCTTATCTCTGCCATTTATAAGCCTGCGATTAACCGCACGGCTCAGGTCCGCGTGAAACCCGCACGACCGCGCTCGCGTGAACCTGCGCAGCTAAGGAGCCGTCGCTCTCTCTTTTTTTTACTTAAAAACTTTGCGCTGCCAGGAGCAAAGTCCAGCACAAACGTCTGTCTCCCTCCGACTCACTCTTGGTTGCTTAGAAACCCATGATAACAACAACAGTCGGTGTCACAGACCACGTGTTCTGCTCCGCACACACTCACACAACAACAACAACGACGACGATGACAACAACACAAAATAGGCCTATTGTCCAGCACAATCTGGACCCCGCGGAACTTCTCATCACCCCACTGAGCGGTGGAGAACTCACTACAGTACCCCACAAAGCGGTCTACATTTCGCCCCACTAAGACGGCGAACCAAAAAAGTTCGAACTGCGCAACCCTGCGACTTAATGCTTCTGTACAAAAAAAACCCACTGAGCGGCTTTGTACATCGCCCCACTTAGACGGCGAATTTTAGCCCCACTGAGCGGCCACGGACAACGCCCCACTGAGCGGCGAAGACGTACAGTTATAGAGTTGGACTCTAAACTTACTCGGTGTTGCTTAGCGTGTAATATCAGCCTCGAATCCCGCCGATCGTCATTCATCGAGGAGAAAAGACAGACAGCGAATCCACAGGAACTTCCTGGCTGACGTCAGTCTTTCAGCGTGCCTCTTCTCCCCTCGGTGAACGTCGACTCCAGGGATCCGGCATCGAAGGACCAATTAATGATAGGTTTGTAGCTTGAACCTATCCGCTGGAACGTTGAAGACAATATAATTACACAGCAAAGCAAGACACGGGTAGGCAAAGTTCTTCATGTTTCTCGTGCACGGGAGAGACCGGACAGGCGCCGTTCCTTCGCTTGACCCCAGTTGCTCTCTCCGTTCTCCCGTACCACTGTTCTTTTATTGAGGTTACATGAATATGCATAGGTTCATTGTGTGTGTGTGTGTGTGTGTGTGTGTATGTGTGTGTGGTGTGATTTGTGTGAGGTCAAGATGTGACCCTGTGAAGACTCCCCAAAGCTGGTGCCAGGAGTCTAGCGGGTCCATCTGAACAAAAGGCTCTTATACTTAAAGAGATATACGTGTGTTTGCAAAGAGAAGATACGACCTCTCCTAGGAGGTGTGTGATCTATGCCAGAACACTCTGTAGAGGAGTGAACGCACTCCCCTCTTCATGCTACACAGAGTTGTTACAGACCTCCTAGGATGAGACATTCTTTAAATCTACAAATGATTATATACTTCTAAGCATATATGAGTAAATATTTCTAAGCATACAGTGGGGCAAAAAAGTATTTAGTCAGCCACCGATTGTGCAAGTTCCCCCACTTAAAATGATGACAGAGGTCAGTAATTTGCACCAGAGGTACACTTCAACTGTGAGAGACAGAATGTGAAAAAAAAATCCATGAATCCACATGGTAGGATTTGTAAAGAATTTATTCGTAAATCAGGGTGGAAAATAAGTATTTGGTCAATAACAAAAATACAACTCAATACTTTGTAACATAACCTTTGTTGGCAATAACAGAGGTCAAACGTTTACTATAGGTCTTTACCAGGTTTGCACACACAGTAGCTGGTATTTTGGCCCATTCCTCCATGCAGATCTTCTCGAGAGCAGTGATGTTTTGGGGCTGTCGCCGAGCAACACGGACTTTCAACTCCCGCCACAGATTTTCTATGGGGTTGAGGTCTGGAGACTGGCTAGGCCACTCCAGGACTTTCAAATGCTTCTTACGGAGCCACTCCTTTGTTGCCCGGGCGGTGTGTTTTGGATCATTGTCATGTTGGAAGACCCAGCCTCGTTTCATCTTCAAAGTTCTCACTGATGGAAGGAGGTTTTGGCTCAAAATCTCACGATACATGGCCCCATTCATTCTGTCCTTAACACGGATCAGTCGTCCTGTCCCCTTGGCAGAAAAACAGCCCCATAGCATGATGTTTCCACCCCCATGCTTCACAGTAGGTATGGTGTTCTTGGGATGCAACTCAGTATTCTTCGTCCTCCAAACACGACGAGTTGAGTTTATACCAAAAAGTTCTACTTTGGTTTCATCTGACCACATGACATTCTCCCAATCCTCTGCTGTATCATCCATGTGCTCTCTGGCAAACTTCAGACGGGCCGGGACATGCACTGGCTTCAGCAGCGGAACACGTCTGGCACTGCGGGATTTGATTCCCTGCCGTTGTAGTGTGTTACTGATGGTGACCTTTGTTACTTTGGTCCCAGCTCTCTGCAGGTCATTCACCAGGTCCCCCCGTGTGGTTCTGGGATCTTTGCTCACCGTTCTCATGATCATTTTGACCCCACGGGATGAGATCTTGCGTGGAGCCCCAGATCGTGGGAGATTATCAGTGGTCTTGTATGTCTTCCATTTTCTGATGATTGCTCCCACAGTTGATTTTTTCACACCAAGCTGCTTGCCTATTGTAGATTCACTCTTCCCAGCCTGGTGCAGGTCTACAATACTTTTCCTGGTGTCCTTCGAAAGCTCTTTGGTCTTGGCCATGGCGGAGTTTGGAGTCTGACTGTTTGAGGCTGTGGACAGGTGTCTTTTATACAGATGATGAGCTCAAACAGGTGCCATTCATACAGGTAACGAGTGGGGGACAGAAAAGCTTCTTACAGAAGACGTTACAGGTCTGTGAGAGCCAGAGATTTTCCTTGTTTGAGGTGACCAAATACTTATTTTCCACCCTAATTTACGAATAAATTCTTTACAAATCCTACCATGTGAATTCATGGATTTTTTTTTCACATTCTGTCTCTCACAGTTGAAGTGTACCTCTGGTGCAAATTACTGACCTCTGTCATCATTTTAAGTGGGGGAACTTGCACAATCGGTGGCTCACTAAATACTTTTTTGCCCCACTGTAAATGACAATCAACAATACAAAACCTAACAAGTACCGACACAAGAACTGCAAAAACTTAACTTCCTTGCTTCTGTAACACAAATATGAAAAAAGGGATGTAGATTAAAAACCAAACAAACAAAAAACAAACTGCTGTTCTTAATGCCTTTGCATTCATGTGGTCAGGCTTCACCAATCTCGAGTAGCCTTTGTTCTGAGTCAGATGATTGAAGGTACTGAAAAAGAAAAGAAATATGTTGTTAATAGGAAAATTGTACTTAGTAGTCAATATAATCTTTTAATGATATAAGTTTGCATATGGTAGAATGCTGCATGTAATCATTTGTGTGTAGAAGTATATAGTTGGTGGAATATTGAAAGAATGTCTCAATTTATCCAATGCAAAAAATTGACTCTCTAGGTTGCAGGACAACAGTTTAACTTTGTGGGGAAAAAAAGATTCTGGTTTGACCAACCAGTGATCAGACAATAAATTTAGTTGTTAATATAGTAAATTGGGAGATGCTTCCTGCTTGATTGATGCAGCACAAGTAATTTACTGTATGAGGGAAATTCTATTTTTGTGATAAGATTTTGAACATGCATTTCTGTTGTCCTGTCATCTTAGTGGGTTAACCCTTGTGTTGTCCACGGGTCATTTTTGTCCTCTAAAGAAATCTTTTGCTATCAGAAATGTGTTTTTTATTCATCAAATGGTCTGAAAATAACAGAAGTTATTCATTACTATACTATGCATGATTGGAATAAGTTTTAAGTAATTTGTCTGTGAAGGTTCTCAGTCATCCAGGTCATCGTAGTAATTTAAGTAATTTGGTTTATTTATGGGTTTTTTATTGGATTTTATAACACTTGTGGTCCTCGTGGACAAAAATGACCCCAAAGTACAAAGTGTTGCAAAGAGCCGTATTTTCACAACATACTGCTTTCAAACATCTTTGATCTTGGATCACTGATGTGTGGGGTCAAGCACTGGTCATAACAACCATAACAACAACAACAACAGGCAGCACAATGAGGAGGCAGGTGCTCTATATTATATTCAATGAAATTTTATTTATACAGCGCCAAATCACAACAACAGCCGCATCAAAGTGCTTCATATTGTAAGGTAGACCCTACAATAATACATACACAGAAAGTATCCTCAAAAGCCTCCATTGCACTGGAGATTTGCATACTTTGATGAGCATACTTTTTTTTTACCATGTTGTGCAAAGCAAAGACCAGTAGGACAAAGCACATATTGTCCTCTAGTATAATGAGGAGGGAGAATCAATGTTCAGGAAGATCCAGGGCTAGAAGATATAGAAAATATTGTCAATATTTAGAGCACATGCTACACTTTCTCTGAAAAAGCACATCAGCCACCTGCAGAAGTGGAAGAAGGCTATGAAGTGAAGAAAAGTGATGAAGAATCTGAACTATGTTCAAGTAGGTTCTCAGACATCCAGGACATGGTAGTCTGAGGAGCTTGGAGAGAAAGTGACTGGGCTTCTTGAAGTTTCTTGAATTTTCAGAATGTGAAACTGAAATAGAAGATGTGTCAGAGGACTACACATCATCCATTTCAATTATGATGAAGACAAAAATCAAGCAAGAACGAGGAGTCAGCTGAGACAGAGGAATATTTGCAGTAATGTGAGGAAACACTGATCTGGTCTTCTAACCTTCCCAGTGACAGACGATGCCTGACTCTCTCATGTGCCTCAGAGAAAGACAATCTACCACAGTCCAAGCACATGTGCCAGGTCCCATACTCCTTTAGTGGCTTTTCTACTCGAGTACTGAAAGCATTATACACAGTGTATTCTGCTTGTATTCTGCTTTTTAACGTTCACATGCCAATGGATGCATCAGAGACCAAGTTGGGGTTCAGTAACTTGTCCAAGGACACCTTGGTAAGAACTCCAGTCTAGAGCACACAGAGATTGAACCAACAACCATTCAATTAGCAGATGACCTGCTCTACAGCCAACTCAATGACAAACAAGGAGGGACAACGAGAGAGGAAGAAAAATGGATCGAATGCAGTTGTAGGCATATGTGGGTGTGTTGATTCTTACTGCCGTGCATCCAGTAGAGTCGCTACGGCCAGTTTATGACATCCTGAGTCTGGTAGAGAAGTTTTAAAGGTGACACAAGATTAATCATAGAAGCACAAAAAGGACATAATTTCTTGATAAAGACACAATAAGATGATCATCGTTCATGACACAAACGTGCTCCCATTTGAGGTGTATGGTGTGTGTTGGTGTTGACTTGACTTGAAACACAAGTGGGTGTTTCTCCTGCTGTGATGTAAGATCCTGGTACTGATGTGACTGTATGAGCACCAAGTCCCCTTCAGAGGACTCTGTCCCCTCCAACAGAACATTCAAGTAAACCAGGGAACTATGAGATAAAAACATGGGCAGCATGTGATGCAGGTCCAGCTGTACATGGAACATGCTCTTGTACGATGGCAAACCGTCTGTCCTGCAGTCAGGACACGCGAGTTGTCCCTAACATTGCAGGTTTCCAAAAGAAAACAATCACCTGTAACAGCTTGTTTACTGTATATGCCCCTTGGCCTGCAACTGCAGAAAGAATGCTGTCCATGATGGGACCAGTGCAGAGGAATAAACCTGAGCTTCCTCCTGCACTTATGTCAAATATGGACACGCCTTTGTCCTCATGAAAGTTTGCCTTCACTCAGACTCATGCCCTGGTGTTCCTACCATGCCAAAATATAGAAAACTGTCAGGTAATGAGTTGGAATAAAGTTGAATAAAACCTTGAAACACAGAGATGGATGATATTTTATACTTGTTGCTTTATAAACAGTCAAAGCAAACGGGGTCATTTTTGAGCCCAGAGGACAACAGATGTGATTATTTGCTGCCAGTAAAAAACTTGAAGTAGTTTAAAAACAGCTTTCTAAATTAACTTTGACATAAACCCGTCTGTGATCATCTGTTAAAGCAACCGACTCTGGTTGTGAAACAATAATCACAATAACTGATGATTTAATTTATTTTTTACCCAAAAACAAAGAAAAAAATCATTTTTATGAGGTTTTTATCAGATTTAAATTTGAAATGGAATAAAAAAAAATGTTTAAAAATGTTTGAATTAAGTTTTAATTAAAAGTGGGGGAAAATCCACTTCATATTAATTAAGTATCAATCAAACTAGATGGGGACATTTTTGACCCCTGAGGATTATGTGCTGCCATTTAAAATTTATAAATGGTTCAAAAAAAATTCTCACTAAAGTTCAACATACAGCACTCTCTAGTTATTCAGATAGTCAAAATTATCTAAACAATTAAATATTTAATTTTCTTGTTTTATTTTCGCTTAAAAAACAGGGTGTATTTTTTGTAAACAAGGTCTGGTGGCCCTAAAATCTATAATGTTGGGTAAATTATGTGTTAATGTGTTGGTCTTAAGTAAAACTAAGATGTAACACTGAATTGATTGACAATTTATACTTTATACTTTAAAAAAACAGTCAAATGAAGTGGGGACATTTTTGACCCCTGAGGACCACAAGTGTGATTATGTGCTGCCATTAAAAATTTATAAACGCTTGAAAAAAAACTTTCTCACTAAAGTTCAACTTACAGCACTCTCTAGTTATTTAGATAGTCAAAATTATCTAAACAATTAAATATTTTATTTTCTCAATTTGTTTTCGCTAAAAAACAGGGTGTATTTTTTGTAAACAAGGTCTGGTGGCCCTAAAATGTAAAATGTTGGGTAAATTTTGTGTTAATGTGTTGGTCTTAAGTAAAACTAAGATGTAACACTGAATTGATTGACAATTTATACTTTTATACTTTAAAAAAAACAGTCAAATGAAGTGGGGACATTTTTGATCCCTGAGGAGAAAAGCTGTATGGAAATCGGGAGGACATTATGAGGGTTAATGAAAGGTGACTGAATTCTAGCACGAGTGAATGGGATGTGTTGGAGTTTGTTGTGTGTTGAGTGGAGACTCTAAAACACTGAGTTTCCTGTTTTGATGTGCGATTGAATCCTGTACCTAAATACACAACTCTGAATACGTCAGAACAAACTTCTTTTGTGAAGTGCATGACAACATGTCACATGTTTTAGGATGAAGGGAAAAAGGAAAACTGAATAAAATGGGTGTGTGGCCTAAATGAGTGAAAAGCACAGACCTGGGGGTTAAACTCATAGCTAATAAGACATTAGGGTTATGTTGTGTGTTGTGCAGCTGATGGTTGGTTTGGAGTTAATCTAGCTGATGATTTTTCTTTTGTTGTGAAATTGAGCCGGCCAATTAATTCAATTCAATTCAATTTTATTTATATAGCGCCAAATCACAACAAAAGTCGCCTCAAGGCGCTTCATAGATACAGAGAAAAACCCAACAATCATATGACCCCCTATGAGCAAGCACTTTGGCAACAGTGGGAAGGAAAAACTCCCTTTTAACAGGAAGAAACCTCCGGCAGAACCAGGCTCGGGGAGGGGCGGGGCCATCTGCTGCGACCGGTTGGGGTGAGAGAAGGAAGACAGGATAAAGACATGCTGTGAAAGAGAGACAGAGGTTAATAACAGATATGATTCAATGCAGAGAGGTCTATTAATACATAGTGAGTGAGAAAGGTGACTGGAAAGGAAAAACTCAATGCATCATGGGAATCCCCCGGCAGCCTACATCTATTGCAGCATAACTAAGGGAGGATTCAGGGTCACCTGGTCCAGCCCTAACTATATGCTTTAGCAAAAAGGAAAGTTTTAAGCCTAATCTTAAAAGTAGAGATAGTGTCTGTCTCCCGAATCCAAACTGGAAGCTGGTTCCACAGAAGAGGGGCCTGAAAACTGAAGGCTCTCCCTCCCATTCTATTTTTAAATAGTCTAGGAACAACAAGTAGGCCTGCAGAGCGAGAGCGAAGCGCTCTAATAGGGTGATATGGTACTACAAGGTCATTAAGATAAGATGGGGCCTGATTATTTAAGCCCTTGTATGTGAGGAGCAGGATTTTGAATTCAATTCTGGACTTAACAGGAAGCCAATGAAGGGAAGCCAAAACAGAAGAAATATGCTCTCTCTTTCTAGTCCCTGTCAGGACTCTTGCTGCAGCATTTTGGATTAACTGAAGGCTTTTCAGTGAGTTTTTTGGACATCCTGATAATAATGAATTACAGTAGTCCAGCCTGGAAGTAATAAATGCATGAACTAGTTTTTCAGCGTCACTCTGAGACAGGATATTTCTCATTTTAGAGATGTTGCGCAAATGGAAGAAAGCAGTCCTACATATTTGTTTAATATGTGCGTTGAAGGACATGTCCTGGTCAAAAATGACTCCAAGGTTCCTCACAGCGTTACTGGAGGCCAAGGTAATGCCATCCAGAGTAAGAATCTGGTTAGATACCATATTTCTAAGATTTTCAGGGCCGAGTACAATAACCTCAGTTTGATCTGAATTAAGAAGCAGAAAGTTAGCGGCCATCCAGGTCTTTATGTCTTTAAGACATTCCTGCAGTTTAACTAATTGGTGTGTGTTATCTGGCTTCATGGACAGATAGAGCTGGGTGTCATCTGCATAGCAGTGAAAATGTATGCTATGTCTTCTAATGATACTGCCTAAGGGAAGCATGTATAATGTAAACAGAATTGGTCCTAGCACTGAACCCTGTGGAACTCCATAATTAACCTCAGTGTGTGAAGAAGACTCTCCATTTACATGCACAAATTGGAGTCTATTAGATAGATATGATACAAACCACTGCAGTGCAGTACCTGTAATACCTACAGCATGTTCTAATCGCTCTAATAGGATATTATAGTCAACAGTATCAAATACTGCGCTAAGGTCTAGCAGGACAAGCACAGAGATGAGTCCACTGTCAGAGGCCATAAGAAGATCATTTGTAACCTTCACTAAAGCTGTTTCTGTGCTGTGATGAGCTCTGAAACCTGACTGAAACTCTTCAAATAAACCATTCCTCTGCAGATGATCTGTTAGCTGTTTGACAACTACTCTTTCAAGGATTAGTATGATGGTATGATAAACCATGCTAATGGTATGATTTACCCTCCTGAGATGAGGAGCTTGTGTCATGACTTAACGAGGCCTTTTTATTTTGATACTTTCACAGTGCACTGAAAGTTTTGTTCGATAATCTCTGTTTGAGCAGATCTGCACGATTAGAACAGAAAGCGCTGTATGACACGTCGTCGAGGAAATTGTTACAAGTGAGTTTCTCCGCATTAAAATGGGCTCAGGAGAAAGCCACTTATTTGGGACAATTAGAAAATAAGAGTCCCTGCCCAAAAAGGATTCAGCGATGTAATCCGAACTAAAGTTCTTCTTTTTCTTTTTGAAATGACGTCATTTTGCTGAAAGTGGAAACTAAATAAGACGATGGTTTCCACTATCAGCAAAGAAAGAAAGAATGGATGAATGAATGAATGAATGAATGAATGAATGAATGAATGAATGGAAATAAAAAAAAAACTGATTGGTAAAAGCTGACAAGACTTGACCACGACTCAAGGTTAACCTCCACCTGGACAGGGCAAAAGGGTGGATGAATTTATGTGTTTCCTTTTACAGGAGCAGAAAGATGACAGCAAGATTCGAGGTTGCGTGATGGTTTAACCTTTTAAATGCCACTTTCTGTGTCTGTGCATCTACCAGGGGTGTTATTCACTATCCTGTGTTGCTTACAGAGGAAACTGAGAAAGTGTGTATACATCTGCGCAGCGCTAACATTTGCATTTTCTTTTCTACAGCATTACACTTCTTCATGTGACTTGATGATGCGATTTATACCAGGACAACTAGTTAATGTTTGTGTGTGAAGAAACTGTGTTTACAGGTTATGAGTTGGTGATGCTGTTGCACTGTGTTGTTAGGAAAATGTGGAGGTTACTTTGACAATGTGAATAACATGTGAGAAATTTCCTGTGTTGAAAACTAGTGTCATTTCTTTCCACAGCTATGGATGGTTCACGTTATGGTGTTTTTATGGCACCTCCGGAACCTGTCGACCTGCGTCTGACCACCGTCTGACCACAGTCAATGTGTGTGGCTAATGTTTGTTTTTCTGAGAGTGCATGTAGAGGATTCAGCAGAAGCGGACAAGTGACATGAGAAAAACAAATAAGAGATGCAGTGTTTCTGGAATAGTTTAATATGGTGCTCATTAGCTGGCCACTTTTGAGCTCATAGTCATTGATGAGTTGAGTGACTTTGCTTAGGAGAAGTCACCGATTACATTAATATTGACTGAGCACATGGGATGATACATGTCTGAGGCAAATTATGGTAATAGTTGTAGTTTACTGATTTGAGAAAACCTGCACATGATACTTGTCTTGCTGATGTTGAATGCTTTATTACTCTTATGATACAATTGTTTACAAGTGTGAAGTTTGATTTCACTTCCAGATCTTGCTTTCCAGGCCATGATGGTGTGTATGCAGGCTCCTGGCAGAGCCAGGTGTTAAGCAAACTTTTTCTGCAGAGCGTGGACAATGGAGGAGTCATAAGTATCCCCCTCGCAGGACGAAGGCCTGAAGTGAGGTGATGGGGGTTGGTAGAGGCCATAAAACTAGAGTGCTGAAGAGGTCTGCAGCTTTCATGATAGCTGAGACCCATGTTGACAAACAACAAAACCAACTGGTATGTTTGAATGTTTATTCTACATACATTTGGACTCTGGTCCTATGGACAATGATGGAAACAACTGGAAGAGACATTTATGACGCCCTGCAGAACTTAAACCACTCTGCAGAGAGACATGTGATTTGCACACCCGGAGGAAGCACCACCAAGCTGAGATGTTTTTGAAAATGTTACTTTTTTATTTTAACTATTAAATTAACAATTCATTTGTTTGCTCGTAGGATGCAGTTTGCCATTGGATGAGATCAATGAAGAATGGGATAACTGCTAATACATTTGTCAAACTGTGTACTTTTACAGTAATTTAGGGTGATTTGACATATGCTGAGTATAAAAATGTTTGCATTGAAACTGTCAGACATGAGGTGATCATAACTGGGAACTTTTCTAGCATAAAGGTCAAAAGGGGGGAATGTTAGGTTTTGTATTGTTGATTGTCATTTATGCTTAGAAATATTTAACCATATATCCTTAGAGGTGTATAATCAATTGTGTAGTGATAGGATGTGTGATTTTTAGCAGGCTACAAAGGCTTGGCCTACATCCTGGGAGCATGGGAAGAGGTCGTACCTTGTTTTATTGTTTTATGGTAGGATTAACGTGGCTGTATTTGTTTTAGGCTAAGTGCCTTTTGTTTAGATGAACTGCTGGACTTCCAGACCAGCAGGTTTAGGGAAGTTATTTATGGGGTCAGACTCTGACCCCACACACACACACACACACACACACAGGCAAGGTACTCTTTGTTTGTATGTAGACGTCATATGTTAATGAACCTATGCATATTCATGTGACCTCAATAAAAGAGCAGTGTTACGGGGGAGCGGAGGAGAGCAGCTGGGGTCAAGCGAAGGAACGGCGTTTTTCCGGTTCTCTCCCGTGCACGAGAAACATGAAGAACTTTGCCTACTTCGTGTCTTGCTTGCTGTGTAATTATATTGTCTTCAACGTTCCAGCGAATAGGTTCAAGCTACAAACCAATCACTCACATTACTGGGATTTTGATTTTTCCAGTCTGTAAATTTAAAAGTTCTTTGTCCCCATTTATTCATCAAGAATTCTTCTTTTTATAGTCATGGGAATCTAAATGCATAGTGATAAAAAAAATAATGCATGCAAAGATTTAAAAATCCCATGATCACAGTTAAAGTGGCCCCTGAACAATTTAAACATGTTTGTCTAACTTAAATAAGTGATAGTTATGGTATGAAATCAACACATAAAGCAGGGACCAGAAGAACAAACAGCACAAAGAAGTGCGTGGTCAGCTTCTCGAAGTCTTTGAAAGTCTTTCAGCAGGAACAACATTATTCCCAAAGAAATGTCTGTCCAAACTCTTCTGTCATTTGACAACTGGGCCGTGATGTGGTAACTGTGAAGAGTTTATCATTCATGTAATTCTCTTTATCAAACTAACTACACTGATACACATTTGTACTGGAAGAGCAATAGTGTTTGCTATTTGACTCATTATTATTATTATTATCTCTATTGGTCAAGTTAGTTGCAACAAATAACTCTGAAATTGAAAGCTGGAATTGAACCACAGGATGAGAGACTAAGGTTACAGCTAATGATATTTCAAAGTTTACCTGTAGGAACCGACTGGGCAATACTAGTATAGTACAGCTCTGTTTTTAACTGTGATACAGGCACATCACCAGCGGAGGATTAGGAATTGTTCATAAAAAGCCGATTCCTAAATTCCTAATGTCAGAAGTGGATGCTAACTAACTTTACTTAAGTTTAACTTTTCCAAATGCTGAAAATTGTGTAAGGACAGCACGGATCAATAACTAATAATTCCTGTCTTATGCCTAATGACAAAAAAGAGAGACCAACCTAGTTAAATGTAAACTGTTTATATGTTAAAAGGTTCTAATGATGGAATACTGCAGTATCGTTAAGTTCATCAAAAAAAACACGGATCACTGTTTATTGAATCTGATAGTGTGAAAAAATAGCGCCCATCAGTGCTTGTATATTTAATGTGTCAGTGTTTCTGTGCCCTCAAAGTGCTCCATATAGATGCTGCAGCACTGATCCCAGCAAAAGTAAACGACACACCTTCAAAAAGTGTAGGCACAAACAGGCAGACGTCTGCTCACAGTACATCTGAATCTATGTTTGTTGATGAAAATATTATGATGAAGTCCAAAAGGCAGAAATCCAAAGAGTCACAGGAAACACAAGGTGAGAGTTATCAGCTCCAGGGCTTAACATATGGAATGTCCTCAAGGAGAAACTCGTCCAAAATCTCAGTGGAGAGATGGCAAACATCTTATGTGATGTCCTTCTGTCTCGGTGGCCGGTGAATGTTTCTGACCACACACACTTCACCATCCACTCAATGCCTTCATTCACACCGTCCCTGTATGGAACAAGCAGATTGTTTCATATTTCTTTTAACATCTACTGAGTGTGAAATTATTTAAGACTAACATTTCATTGAAAGCAATACAAAAACACATGAAACGTTAAAACTAAGGCATTTCCTAATATATGCTCAGTTTGAATTTAATGCTGCTGTAGCTGCTGCCCGGACCAACAGCAGCTACTAAGCAATGATCTAATAACATGACTGGCTAGAAAACGGTGAGTCTTTGAAAAATGAAGATGGGCCAGTTCACCAGTCTGCAAGCAGACAACAGTAAACAACGAGGATTGAATTCAAAACGGTGCAAAATATTTCTTCACAGAAAGGACAAGGCTGAAAGCTAAACAGCTGGGATGTTACTTTAAAAACAGACAGAGTGGAAATCACTGCATCTGCTGAGAATTACTTGTGAAATCCACTGCATCCACTAATGTGACTTTGGACAAACAAAAACAAATGCTAATGTCTTCTCTGAGGCTCAAGCTCATTTAAGTTGGGTTGAGGAAAAGGAGGGCTGTGCAATCACATTCTGAAACATCCACCCTTGTTAAAAAAGGATGACCATCCATCGTACAGTTCAGAAGAATCTGTGATGGTGCAGTTTTCTGCTATTGATCGTGGCACGAGGAACTTTGACCCCATTAATGCTACTGGAAGTGCAAACCTGTCAACCATTAAAAACCTCTGGCACACTTTGAAAATGAAATGAAAACATTACAAAAAGGTCTTTTGACTATTTCCAATTAAATTTAGGATTTTAATATTTGGAAATCACCACATTGTGGTTGTTTTTGCATTTTAAGTGAAGGGACTGTAATTAAATGTGAGAAAACGTTTGATGCAATGTTATTATTTGAATTGTTGAAGGCAGTCCTTGTCTATTAACAGATGTGGTCATAAACTTAAATTGATGCAAATTTGCATTCACTGTAATTGAATCAAATAAAAACACAACAATTACTTTCATAGCGTAGCTTCTGTTGAACACATGCTACATTGCATCATGTGTGAGAGCAAGCTGTTGCAAACAAAGGCATCATTTAAAACTGTTGTAGCCTTACCCTGTGAGAGCAGTGCAAGGCTGGACTAAACAGTCTCTCTTGCCAATCTTTGGAGCACAGTCACTGAAGGTTGTTTTAATGTCGGGCACCGACAAACAGTTCTGAGAAAAAGAACATACACAAGACTGAAGGCAGTGACCAAGTTCAAGATTTTAGGTCTTTATTGTCAACACACACACACAGTGTACAGCGTCCCAAAATGCTGTTTCACCCCAAACACCTTAATGGTATATTTATGAGAATATAAAAAATACATCTCCAAGAGATATAAAACTAGAAATTACAAATAAATAATAACTCGCTAAATTTGGGTAAAATTAAGAGATAAGAAGGTTCTATTACTAACTATATCTATTTCCAATACACAAAGATAGGACAGAGACAATACGAAGTGGATTGTGCAGTAGGTATTGAATACCAGTGCACGTGTAATGAATGAATGCTTGGTGTGAATGAAAAGTCCAGGTACCGGTACATCTTGCTTATTAGCCAGCACGAGGAGCGGAACGCCTTCCAGTGCCTCACTGCTGATCATTTTCTCTGGAAGAGAAGAGAGATCAATCACTGATTCAATAATAGCACTCTGAGAAAGTACCTGCACCTTTTCTGATTCCTTAATTTCTCATATTCGTCACACATTTCAGATCTTCAAACTGATCGTAATATCAGACAGATTGTCCCTGCGTCTGTGTGGCTTCCTCCCACAATCCAGAGACATTACCTTAGTGGAGTTAGGTTAACTGGTGAGTCTAAATTGTCCATAGGTGTAAATATGAGTGTGAACGGTTGTTTGTCTCTGCTGCTGGCACTCTGTCCATAGTGTTTCGCCCTATAGTAGCTTGGACAGGCTTGAAGTTCAGACGGCCCTTCTCTGTGCCAAGCTGGTCTGGACGAAGTGAAGGCTCCGTAACATGTTTTGTCTCCAAATAATCCAAACAGTTTATCCTTTGCACAGAATGCTCTGATGGTATTTTGTGACAATGGTGGGGAAATAACCTAAAATGATTTTATGCTTGTTATTCTTCTTTGCCAAAAGACATGCAGACTGCTGTTGCACTCTGCTTTGTTGTTTACGCCCCTGCAAAGTACAATTAAGGCCTAACAAAGAAAACCTGAGTGTGTGTGTGTGTAATAGTCACGATTACATCAACTATTAAAATCGTGGACAACTAATTTAATAGTCGACGCGTCGTTTGAAGCTTTGTAAGATCACAAAAGAAGCAGGAATAAGTAGCAGGATTTAAGAGTGTAATAACAGACTGAAACAGAAGATGGCAGCACTGCATGTACAAGGATGCCAGCTGCCGTTAAACCCCGAAGAAGAAGAAGTACAGTGGGGCAAAAAAGTATTTAGTGAGCCACCGATTGTGCAAGTTCCCCCACTTAAAATGATGACAGAGGTCAGTAATTTGCACCAGAGGTACACTTCAACTGTGAGAGACAGAATGTGAAAAAAAAATCCATGAATTCACATGGTAGGATTTGTAAAGAATTTATTCGTAAATTAGGGTGGAAAATAAGTATTTGGTCACCTCAAACAAGGAAAATCTCTGGCTCTCACAGACCTGTAACGTCTCCTGTAAGAAGCTTTTCTGTCCCCCACTCGTTACCTGTATGAATGGCACCTGTTTGAACTCATCATCTGTATAAAAGACACCTGTCCACAGCCTCAAACAGTCAGACTCCAAACTCCGCCATGGCCAAGACCAAAGAGCTTTCGAAGGACACCAGGAAAAGTATTGTAGACCTGCACCAGACTGGGAAGAGTGAATCTACAATAGGCAAGCAGCTTGGTGTGAAAAAATCAACTGTGGGAGCAATCATCAGAAAATGGAAGACATACAAGACCACTGATAATCTCCCACGATCTGGGGCTCCACGCAAGATCTCATCCCGTGGGGTCAAAATGATCATGAGAACGGTGAGCAAAGATCCCAGAACCACACGGGGGGACCTGGTGAATGACCTGCAGAGAGCTGGGACCAAAGTAACAAAGGTCACCATCAGTAACACACTACAACGGCAGGGAATCAAATCCCGCAGTGCCAGACGTGTTCCGCTGCTGAAGCCAGTGCATGTCCAGGCCCGTCTGAAGTTTGCCAGAGAGCACATGGATGATACAGCAGAGGATTGGGAGAATGTCATGTGGTCAGATGAAACCAAAGTAGAACTTTTTGGTATAAACTCAACTTGTCGTGTTTGGAGGAGGAAGAATACTGAGTTGCATCCCAAGAACACCATACCTACTGTGAAGCATGGGGGTGGAAACATCATGCTATGGGGCTGTTTTTCTGCCAAGGGGACAGGACGACTGATCCGTGTTAAGGACAGAATGAATGGGGCCATGTATCGTGAGATTTTGAGCCAAAACCTCCTTCCATCAGTGAGAACTTTGAAGATGAAACGAGGCTGGGTCTTCCAACATGACAATGATCCAAAACACACCGCCCGGGAAACAAAGGAGTGGCTCCGTAAGAAGCATTTGAAAGTCCTGGAGTGGCCTAGCCAGTCTCCAGACCTCAACCCCATAAAAAATCTTTGGCGGGAGTTGAAAGTCCGTGTTGCTCGGCGACAGCCCCAAAACATCACTGCTCTCGAGAAGATCTGCATGGAGGAATGGGCCAAAATACCAGCTACTGTGTGTGCAAACCTGGTAAAGACCTATAGTAAACGTTTGACCTCTGTTATTGCCAACAAAGGTTATGTTACAAAGTATTGAGTTGTATTTTTGTTATTGACCAAATACTTATTTTCCACCCTGATTTACGAATAAATTCTTTACAAATCCTACCATGTGAATTCATGGATTTTTTTTCACATTCTGTCTCTCACAGTTGAAGTGTACCTCTGGTGCAAATTACTGACCTCTGTCATCATTTTAAGTGGGGGAACTTGCACAATCGGTGGCTGACTAAATACTTTTTTGCCCCACTGTATATATGAGTCACTTAGATAACTTAAAATGTTATTGTTTGGCTTTTTTTTTAGTATTTTATTTGTTCCTGAGTAAATCAGTTTGTCTGAGATTAAAGTTATAGTTTTTACACAGCTGAATAAACCTCAAGCAGACAGCTGATTATCAGAAGTGTGAGATGCTCGAGAATATACTCCGGTGTCCTGTTATATTTTAGATAGCAAGGAGTTTATTAAACTTCACCGAAACAATCTGCAAATTTCATTAAAATTGAATAAACTATCATCTTGTCTTTATTTTTAGTTAGCACCTTAAACACTTAAAGCTGTAAGCTAATGATAGTTATATAAGAGCAGATGCTGCTGGTGCAATAAGCTGTAGTTTTACGTCCAGTGGATGATGATCTGATTAGTCAACTAATCGCAAAAATAATCGGTGACTAGTCGACTATCAAAATAATCGTTTGTGGCAGCCCTACTTTCAGTATGCATAATGTTTCTCCAAGTTATCCTTAGCATACTGTCTGGCTTCAAGGTGTCTCTTCTGCAGAAGTGGACTTTTTCTTGGTGTGCAACTTCACACTCCATTCCTGCGCGGGGTCTCAGTGATTGTCTTATTTGAGACTGCAATTCGTGACTTTGCTAAGTCATTTAGTGTCTTGACAGTTGTTCAAGGGTCTTTAGCACATCTCTCATTAGTTTTCTTTCCAGAGTTTGAAATCTTTTGCTTCCTACTTCTGCAAGGCTTGTTCTGTACTGTTAAGCTCTCTTTGAATTTTTCTGTGATACTTCTGGCTGCAGTTCTTGAAATGTGGATATGCTATGGTCATTGTGTATACCCATCTCCTGCTTTGTGAGCACAAAAACTTTCTTCTCAAGTCTAAACTGATTTCTTTTGTTTCTGGCATGATGCTTTCTCAAGTGACAGCTCCAACCCTTGCCTGATATTTTAATACTCAGAATAAATTAGAACATAACCCTCTGTTTTAGCTGGATTTTACAAGCTTTAAAGATAACAAAGTTAAAACACAACATTGGACACTAGTGATTTGTGTTTTGGCTCAATCAAAAAGTCAGATTTCAGGGTGCTAATAATATTGAACCTGGTAATATTTTTCTAAGAAATCTGTTATTCTGTTATTGTGTGTAAACAGAAAAACAATATGCTTTCGAAAGTATTAGCATATGTAAAAAGGCTATGTTGAAAATCCCTTGAACAACTTGGAAAATGTTGACACAAACTTCTGCCCTCTGCAGGTGGTAAAAGGTGTTGCCAAATGTATCTGTGTGGCCTGTCCAGGTGCAGTCTATGTATGCTAAACACGTGTAAAATATTACATCTTCAAAATAGAAATACTATCTATGTTAGTGTAGAGGATGTGAAAAATTCCTCTTTTTTTTTTAACTCACTTTGTCCCACAGAGACTGCAGCTCCTCCTGACCTCCCAAATCCCAGAACATTAGACGAGCCTTGCCAACATCAATTGTGCCAACTGTAAAGGAAAGCAAGAGATTCCCAAAAATGTTATAGATCAGCAGTTTAAATCAAGAACGTTCTGTGAGCTAGAAACAAGGTAGCATTAGAACATGAAAGATTACATAATTGCATTGATTTGTCCTTTTCTATACCATAACAGTTAAAATATGAAATTACAATTAATTCCTGCAGTTAATCATCAAAAAAGAACTAATAATCATTTTTTGTTGTTAAGCAGTAATTACACACTCAAAAAGCAAGCGATTCCTGCTACTTTGACAAGGCAGGAGAATACTGTGAAGGAGGTCATGCTGATGCAAGCCTAACACTGTTACATTCACTTACTGTTCAGGCCAACTGTAGTGGTGATCTTGGATAAAGTCATCCCCTTGTAATTCTTACTAAACTTTGTTTTGGTCTGTTCCAGGAAAGTCTACAGACACAGAAAATAAGAGTAACCATTAGACTGGTGAATTACTCAGGTGATGAGCACTGTGTAAGTATCTGTGCATGTGTAAAACAAAATTAGCTAAACTTCAGGCAGCTCATTTGCAGGTGGTGGCCACAGACCATCACGCTCTCTCTTTCTCCTGCCTGATTTTTTCCCTTTTGCTAGTATCCTTGTCTTTGACAGGATCAAGTGGGACATGCAGTTCATTCAGGCAGTCTAACCCCTTTAGAGTGGCACATTCATAAGTGATTTCTTATTGTTTATGCTCCATTAATGGCCACATTGATATCCGTCGTTTACTTTAATTTTTTCACCCACTTATTTAGCTGAATCGTCCAGGTAAGTTAATCCGTTCTGTAACTTAGGTTTTGTCCTATTTACTGTTCACGATTTCTTGAGACAAAGAGAGTGATAGACCACAAAGCTAACGTAAACAAGAGAACATAACACCGCTTTCAATGCTATGTGCATAACCCAGTTAACCAATTATATAACACAACATCACTTTGATACCGTTTTTCCGGCGTTATCCAGTCCCAGGATCAAAACGCAGTATTCATCCTTCTGGAACATGTACTTATATAATCCGGATAATAAAGTGTACATCTTTAAAAAAGTAAACAAACAAAAACACGTCCGTGTTCGCTAGTCCTAATGTTTGCTAGGTAGCTTAGCTTAGCTATGAGGCTAAACAAGCAACACGCGCCACTGTGGCTTCATTATACTCCCACTAAACATGCCTGTGTGCGAATAGGGGTAGAATAACATGTATGCACTCATAACACAAGTCAGAAAAGCCGTCGTTTAAAAGCACACTTCTACAATAGTGATGGGTCGTTCGCGAACGAAAAGGCTCTTAGAGCCGGCTCTTTGACGTGAACGACGCGAGCCGGCTCCTTATCGTGAGCCGTCACGTGGGTTTTTTTTTTTTTCTTTTTCTCAGCCTCTCTCTCGCACTTTTTTTCCGCTTCACTCTGCACGCGAGCCTTGTGCTTTACGCTGGGCAGAGGGGGGGAGGGGCGGTAGTTACACTCAGTAGCACAGGAACAGAGACAGAGAGAGAGAAAGAGAGGCAGGGACAACAACATAAGAAAGGTATAGTAATCATCCACAACTATTTTCGGTTGCAGATGATAAAGGATTCAGAAAGTTTATTCATGCAGGTCCATATGACAGAGAATGTGCATCTTCTGTTTGTTTTCATATTATAATTTATATTTAATTGTGTTGTGGTTTGCAGTGTTTTGTGTTCTTTTCACTTTAAATTTGTAAAAGGAAAAAGCTGAAAATTTAAATAGTTAAAACTTGAAATGTGAATAGTTGATTTTTGTATTATATGATTTATTTATTACATTTTATGTGGAGTGAATAAATAAAAGTATATTTACGGTGGCCCCTAGAGACAAAGCACATACAAACTTCAAATCACGTACGAACTCTGAAGCATGTACAAACTCCAAAACACGTAAAAACACGTACAAACTCCAAAACACGTACAAACTCCGAAGCACGTAAAAACTCAGAAGCATATAAAAACTCAAAACACGTACAAAAGACAACAGAAGTGCTCCAGGATGCTGGGCACAGTGTTGAGCCTTTGTTATCTTGTGGCTACACAAGCCAGCAAGTACCAACGACCGGATTTGGTGTGTGGTAATAACAGGTAAATGAACTTTTTTTTAAATTATTTGAATATATATGAGTGCCTGTGTATAAATACACAAACAATACACACATGCTTTCAATTGTGTAATTTAAGTGATCTAGTAGCTCTGCTTTGGAAGTTCAGTTCATGCTAGAAATGTGTTTTGGAGTTTGTACGTGTTTTGTCTGCACTTACATCACCACGGACTGCCATTTGGCTTTTTCTACCTTTAAAACCCGGAGAGCAGCCAAATGGCTTTTAGCTAAGCTTTAGCTTCAGCCAAGTGGAAGCTAAATTGGCTAGTCATTCATATGTATATTAGGTTGTTAGCTGGGAATTCTGGAGGGAGGGGAGTGGGGGTGTGTGGATGAGGGGGTGGGGGAGCTGCTAAAAACTATGAACTTCCTTTTGTGTTTCATCTTGATGCATTCTCAATCATCCAGGGAAATAAATCTCCAAAAGTCACCAACTTGGAGTGTTTCAGTTTGCCGTCTTAGGGAGAAATCAACACACATGGGTGTAGGTCCTTTGTTGCTGAGATTTATTGATAAAAACAGTACAAAAAACCAACCATTTGTACACATATTTACAAATAATAATAAAAAGTGAGTGAGTACATTTCAACATTATACCAGTGGTCTGATTGATGCCACAATGGAGCAAATCGAGCAAAGACTGATAAGTTCACTGCAATTTCCAGTGTGTGGGGATCATTGGTCACCAACTGCATCACGTGCTACAACCCTGGTCTACATATCACCGTTGATGAACAGCTTTTCCCATCAAAGACTCGGTGCTGTTTCCTGCAGTATATTTCAAGTAAACCTGACAAGTTTGGGATCAAGTTTTGGGTGGCTTGCGACCTAAAATCCAAGTACATTTGCAATGTCTTCCCATATCTTGGCAAGGACCCCAATCGTCCCACTGGGGAGAGACTTTCTGAAAATGTAGTAATGAGGCTGACGGAACCATTCCTAGACAAGGGCAGAAATGTTACCACGGACAATTTTTTCACATCGCTTTCACTTGCGCAAAAACTTCTTAGACTGAAAACCACCATCCTCGGCACAGTCAACAAGATTCGCAGGGAAATTCCTCAATCCACTAGTGGATTGGCTAGTCATTCATATGTAAATGTGGTGGAGCTTGCAAGAGAGTTGGCTCACTCTCATGTAGCTGAGAAGAAGGCAAGAAAAGAACAGTTGCTTCGGACACAACCCTCCACACCTAGTCCTGGAAAAAGAGCCATGTGTCAGGTCAAACACAAATGCAAGAACAATCATGCCACTGTGCGATGTGTTCACTGCTACAGATACACATGTGGTAAATGCAGACTACAGATACCATGGCAGTGCCAGGATTGTGAGTGATTGCTGAAAATGTTGAAATGTACTCACTCACTTTTTATTATTATTTGTAAATATGTGTACAAATGGTTGGTTTTTTGTACTGTTTTTATCAATAAATCTCAGCAACAAAGGACCTACACCCATGTGTGTTGATTTCTCCCTAAGATGGCAAACTGAAACACTCCAAGTTGGTGACTTTTGGAGATTTATTTCCCTGGATGATTGAGAATGCATCAAGATGAAACACAAAAGGAAGTTCACAGCTTTTAGCAGCTCCCCCACCCCCTCATCCACACACCCCCACTCCCCTCCCTCCAGAATTCCCAGCTAACAACCTAATTTACATATGAATGACTAGCCAATTTAGCTTCCACTTGGCTGAAGCTAAAGCCTAGCTAAAAGCCTACCAGCCATTTGGCTGGTGGTGGGTTTTAAAGGTAGAAAGGTAGAAGCCTGGGACTCCTAGTGCTAGGGGCCACCGCATATATTTATATATAAACATATATAAATAAAACCACTTTTTTTTACGTTAGTAATTCCTTTTGTGCATAATTTTATATTATTGTTAATAATAAATTAATTAAAGCAACAAAACAACCTGAAGAGCCGGTTCGGAGCCGAAAGAGCCGGCTCTTTCTAGTGAGCCGAACCGAAAGAGCCGGATCTCTAAAAAGAGCCGGAAATCCCATCACTATTCTACAATGATAGTCTAAACACAATCCTGTTTCTACGTATCACGTATCCAGGAAGTGCCACTGTATGAATTATGGGAAATGAAGTACACATGGATTCTACCACATTACGTTAGGTGACGGTGTTTTAGATATAAAACTTCGTTTCCCAGGAGGAAGTTCGAAAGCGTGTTACATCATTTTAAAGAAAAACGCAACAAATATAGAATGAATTGATTTGTTCCAGTAGTTGTAAAAAGTTCAGAACCAGAGCGTTATTAAGTGAGTGCTGAAAGTCTCAACAACTGTTTGTTTTTTAATGACGTTTCATCTCTCAGCCATTCAGAACTGAGAACCTGCAAAGACAGTGAAACATTCTCTATTACAGCGTCAATTAACTTATATTAAACCCCTGACTTCATTCCTTCAAGCACTAAGTCATGTTTTACTTAGGGCTTAAATACTTATTCATTTAATGTAATGCAAATCATGGACTTCTTTTGTCTTTCGGAGGGTGGGGAATATTCCATCTCTCTCTGTAAGAATAAAATGACCATGTTACCATAAAAATTAGAGACTTGTTTTTTTTTGGGGGGGTTTGTAAATAAGCAGGCTTAAAATTCAGCAGTGGAAAAAATAATTATATCCTCTATTGTTTATGGATGCTGCTGAGTTGAAAGTGGAATGACGATTTGAACATTCCCTTTATTAAAATACATTGTAAATATTTTACAACTTAAAGTTTACAGTGCGTGACACCTTATATTCAAATAATACGATATATATATATATATATATATATATATATATATATATATATATATATATATATATATATATATATATGTATATATATGTGTGTGTGTGTGTATGTATATATGTATATGTGTATATATATGTATATGTATATACGTATATGTATATATATGTGTATATATATATATATATATATATATATATATATATATATATATACACTCAACAAAAATATAAACGCAACACCTTTGTTACTGCTCCCATTCCCCATGGGATGGACGTAGAGACCTAAAATTCATTCCAGATACACAATATAACCATCCCTCCCAAACAGTGGTCACAAATCAGTCCAAATGTGTGGTAGTGGGCACATCTGCTATATTGAGATAATCCATCCCACCTCACAGGTGTGCCACATCAGGATGCTGATCTGACATCATGAGTAGTGCACAGGTGTACCTCAGACTGCCCACAACAAAAGGCCACCCTGGAATGTGCAGTTTTTTGCGCTATTGGGGGTCTGGGGACCCAGAACCGGTCAGTATCTGGTGTGACCACCATTTGCCTCATGCAGTGCAACACATTGTCGCATGGAGTCTATCAGATTGTCAATTGTGGCCTGTGGAATGTTGGTCCACTCCACTTCAATGGCTGTGCGAGGTTGTTGGATATTCGTGGGAACTGGTACATGCTGTCGTATACGCCGGTCAAGCACATCCCGAACATGCTCAATGGGTGACATGTCCGGTGAGTATGCTGGCCATGCAAGAACTGGGACATTCTCAGCTGCCATCTGCCCTGAACAATGTGAACCATGATTCATCCGTGAAGCGCACACCTCTCCAACGTGCCAGACGCCATCGAATGTGAGCATTTGCCCACACAAGTCTGTTACGGCGACGAGCTGGAGTCAGGTCAAGACCCCGATGAGGACGACGGGCATGCAGTTGAGCGTCCCTGACACGGTTTCTGACAGTTTGTGCAGAAATTGTTTGGTTGTGCAAACCAATTGTTCCAGCAGCTGTCTGGGTGGCTGGTCTCAGACGATCTTGGAGGTCCTGGGCTGGTGTGGTTAAACGAGGTCTGCGGTTGTGAGGCCGGTTGGATGTGCTGCCATATTCTCTGAAACGCCTGTGGAGACGGCTTATGGTTGAGAAATGAACATTCAATGCACGGGCGACAGATCTGGTTGACATTCCTGCTGTCAGCATGCCAATTGCACGCTCCCTCATTGCTTGTGGCATCTGTGGCATTTTGCTGTGAGACAAAACTGCACATTCCAGGGTGGCCTTTTGTTGTGGGCAGTCTGAGGTACACCTGTGCACTACTCATGATGTCAGATCAGCATCCTGATGTGGCACACCTGTGAGGTGGGATGGATTATCTCAATATAGCAGATGTGCCCACTACCACACATTTGGACTGATTTGTGACCACTGTTTGGGAGGGATTGTTATATTGTGTATCTGGAATGAATTTTAGGTCTCTACGTCCATCCCATGGGGAATGGGAGCAGTAACAAAGGTGTTGCGTTTATATTTTTGTTGAGTGTATACATATATATATATATATATATATATATATATATATATATATATATATATATGTATATGTATATGTTAGGGGTGCAACGATACTCGTATCGATATTGAACCGTTCGATACAGTGCTTTCGGTTCGGTACCCATATGTATCGAACAATACAAAATAAAATTTTAAATTATTTTATCAACTTTCCTTCTGACGATGCTGTCTGTGTTGAGCGCTCAGTGGATCTGCGCTCGACAGTGCAGCCTAGGCGGAGTAGTCGAACGCAGATTCACTGAGCGCAGGGCAAGCTAGCGAGACAGAAGTTAAGCTCTTCTTGCAACATGGCAAATTGAACCTCCCCCACCCTCATTTAGATCTGGCGTTTGGAACTATTTTGGTTTTCATGTGAGGTATGACCCTGAAGGTAAGCGCGTCATGGACTAAAGTAAAACAGTATGTTGGATGTGCCACGCAAAGCTCAATTACATGGGTGGGAGCTAGTGTGTTAGCGCAGTTAGCTCGTTAACGTGTTGGCCGTCCAGCCCCATGCACGGGCGATCCGTGGTAGCTCGTTAACGGAGATTTGCCAACGTCATTTCAACGAGATTTACGCTGACAGCACTAGTGGGAACACAACAAATATGACTGCACATTTACACCGACATCATCCTAGTGCAAAGACAAGTGGAAGCAGACAAAAACAACAAGCAGCATGCTACAAACTTTACCCGAGTCATTTAGACAGCCGTTAGCACATGATTCTTCTTATGGGGACCTGATATGTTTAATATGCTGCTGAGAATATAGCCCAGAAGAAGCGTATAGTATAGCTTTTATTTTGGAAAGAGCCATTTCTCTGTAATAAACTCTCTTTTCCAAAGATGAGTGATTCCTCAATCAGATACAGGGCTCGCAAAATCGCCTGCCCGACGTCCCGGGGCTAGCAATTTTTCCAGTCGGGCTACCAAAATCTATCTCTGCCCTGCCCGTCGGGCTATCGTAGGAAGGAAAAATATATGTCAATGGTTTTGCATTCTTTCGGAAATGTAGCTGGCTAATTATGTCATTGGCATCGGTGAGCCACTGCTAATATGTGACATATTGAAATTGCGTTTGAATTTGCGCTTGTTTTTTGCTTTCACTTTGCAATCGCGCGAACTGTGTATTGGTGAGTGATGATAATTTGCGCACCAATTCCTCTGACATCGTCTTATCAATCGTTAGCTTACTATGCAAACATGACAAGTGAAATCTCCCGCAGCAAGCTTAAACATGTGAGAGGTTGATCGCGCAGAGAATCGCTGAGCGTTATGTGAGTGCGTGTGTAAAAGCAGCAGGATATATATTGTAGCGGGTCAGGGCTGTTCGGGGTTCTGTTTGTACAGTTATGTTTTGTTTATGTTGCCATAGTGACGGGTGACGCCCTCTCGCTGCGACGGTGTGTCCTTCCGGGGTCAGAGTGCGCCCTGTGTGTTGTTGTTGTTGTTGCTGTGCTGTTGCCACGCTGAGCAGTTAGCTAGCGGCAGTGTTCTTCTGCAGATGTCAATAAACGGCTGTGCTCCCTGGCTAGCTCACGGGAAGCAAGACCAAACGATACCTCCGTCTCCTCCTTGTCTGAGCTCGCCACATTGGTGTCAGAAGTGGGATGATGGTGGCACCCCATGTTCTGACCCGAGTGACTTTTCCCCCGCCGGTCGTGACCGGCCGGTGCGCCAAAAGAAGGCACCTGGACATTTGCAGGACTTTGTGTGGGGTAATGGGGTCGTCGGGGACGACTGACCCCTTAGGTGGGGGCTATGTAGCGGGTCAGGGCTGTTCGGGGTTCTGTTTGTACAGTTATGTTTTGTTTATGTTGCCATAGTGACGGGTGACGCCCTCTCGCTGCGACGGTGTGTCCTTCCGGGGTCAGAGGGCGCCCTGTGTGTTGTTGTTGTTGTTGCTGTGCTGTTGCCGCGCTGAGCAGTTAGCTAGTGGCAGTGTTCTTCTGCAGATGTCAATAAACGGCTGTGCTCCCTGGCTAGCTCACGGGAAGCGAGACCAAACGATACCTCCGTCTCCTCCTTGTCTGAGCTCGCCACAATATTTTAGTTCTGCTGAGCCAAGTAAGACAGGTCAGGGTGAAGAAGTGACAGCCAAAGAAAAGCTTACCACAAAACGGAGAAGTTATGACAAATCAGACTATAAGGCAAAAAGAAAGTGCAGCTTTATGGTTTCATGGACAAAAGAATTTCTGTGGCTGCAATATGACAAGTGAAATAACCAGGGCTGCACATAAGTGGTCCGCAGGTGCGCATTCGCTGTCAAAATAAAAAACGGGCACAAGATAAGAAGTTGCAACGCGTGTTTGCATACATAAGATTTTCAGGAGGAGGACAGACATTTGTTTAGAACTCTTAAAGATGTCGAAGAAGCAAGCTCCTTTAAGCAATTACTGTGATGTTCCTCCACCTCCAAAGTAATGTCAGAAGGAGTCCGAACCACAAAAGAAGCATGTATTCTCGGAAAAGTAGTTGCAGGAGGCGAGCTGGCTTCAAACAAATGATGAACGCACAGAGATGTGGTGCGGAATGTGCCGTGAAAATTTAATAAATGACAAATTAAAAAGGCATGAACATTTTTTTTGTATCGAAAAAATATCGAACCGTGACACCAAAGTATCGAACCGGCATGCCGGCTCGGACGTCGCCCGGATCAACAAGGTCCGCGTCAGGTGTTGAGGAACCAGGGCACCCTGACGAAAAGTGGGCTACTGGAACAAGAAGGCATCGGTGGGCAAGGGACGAAAACAGGGCGTTGTTGGAATGCTACTACGCAAGTAACCCCGGCGGAAGGGGCTACATGAATATCGGAGCACTAGGTGCGGTGACTCCCAAGCTAGGCGAGTGGCTCCAGCAGATCCCGGGAATAACATCGGAGATCTCTGTCCAGAAGAGCGCAGTCCTGGGAACAGCTAAGATACTGCGCAGGACCCTCAAGCTCCCAGGCCTCTGGTAGAGGACCCGAGCTTGAAGGATAAACCGCCCGCAGGGGCGTGCTGGGTGTTTTGTTTTTTTTTATATATATATATATATGTGTGTGTGTGTATATGTATATATATATATATATATGTGTATATATATATATGTGTATATATGTATAATATATGTATATATATGTATATATATATATATATATGTATATATATATATATGTATATATATATATATATGTGTGTATATATGTATATATATATATATATGTGTGTATATATGTATATGTATATGTAATATAATATCAAGTTAAATATTTTATCCATCTTTCCACTTTCTTCTGCTAATCTGGACCCAGGTCACAGGGGCACCAGGCTAAGCAGAGAAGCCTACATCTCCCTCTCCCTAGCCACCTCCTCCTGCTCCAAGGCATTCCCAGGCCAGCCAAGAGATATGGGCTGTTTTCCAATTCAGGGGCTGCATCATTCGGAGGACCCGGCCTTTGTGGTCTATGTGGGCCGGGTCTTTGGAAGACCAAGAAGGCCTGAAGTGCGAGGCTTGTGAAATGGGACAGTCTAGCCTCCATTGCACTGCTCAGTTTGCCAAGCAACCTGAGCAGCGCAGCTGTTTGACAGAAATGAAGGAGAAATTTCTTTTCTTCATTTGTTTGTTTTTACATGTGCTTTGTTTGATTAGTTGAGTATCTGAGGCTGAGACCACAGGACTGTAAAACATGATTGTTGGGCTTCATTTCTGTGCTGAACAGTCATTTTAAGGTTAGCTAGTAAATAACAATTAGCTGATGTTGTTCATGAGACTAAAATCATCTCACTCTGGTAATGTAAATATAATATGGTCAACAGCAAAGTAATTATTATATTAATAATTATTAGTTATTACAGCAGTGAACATGAACTCTGTGTCAAATACTGAGCTTCAGTACAGATTTCCCATCACCTTTAATCTTCACTCAAAGACAAGTTTCTGTGACAGTGTATATACAGATGTGTTATATATAAGAGACAAATATTGTTCTTTTAATATGTTGGCATTACTAAATTTGGCTCAATGCTTACATACATGTGTAAAAAGCAAATGTACGAGCTGTGATAACTGTGTCTGATAGAATGAAGAGTCGACTGATATATGAAATATTCCTTTATTGGGTGAGAAAATCAGACCATGTCATAACTGCTTTAAGTCATACAGAATAGATATTAGAGCCTTAAACAGGCTGACTTCTGCTAAATGGGTCAAACTGGGCAGAAAGTCTACAAACACATAACATCCTTATAGAATATGATGTAACACTATAGATCAACTTAGCTCAGAATATATAAAGCATATAAACAGTTACAGCAATATGATGCAACACACACAGCAGCTACTGATCCAAAATACTCAAAGCTTCATAGAACTGAAACCAACATTTATTTTTAGGTCCATTCTGCTGCTGATACAGACTTTAGGTTTCTGAACATTAAACTTGTTGCTGCCTTTCATAGTGTGTAACCTTGAAGGCCCTGAGTACTTTCTCCCACACTGAAAACACTGGGATGATCACATTATTTGAACATTACCTAATAAAACTGATTCAGGACAGACAGTTAGTTATTTCTGCCTTTTGCATAAAGGCTTAATGCAGGTTTTTGATTTTTCACAAAGTGTATTGTAACAAAAATCAGCTGATTTAAAAAGCTTGATCAGTGTATGACATGATTAACTGTCAATATCCACAGGGACAGTTAAAATATGAATAAAAATTAAAGTGTTGAAAAAGCAGCTTGTTAAACAATTGTGGTGGGGTGCTGAGCCTGCACCTGCTCAACTAGCCTGTTTTATGGATATGGTCAGAGGTGCTGTCCCCATCATCATTACAGATTTCCTTGCTAATGTGCTAAAGGAGTATTTTAACATCTTTTAAAAACATGTTTAGCGCCATCTTTTGTCAGTACAGAATGTTTGTTGCATCTAATAGTCTTACCTCAGTTTATGTTAGATAGTGACAGAATAGATAACTCAGTGGAAAGCCAGGGGAATAAAACAAAATCTGTAAATCACTTTTGCGATGCCACTGGCAGCAAGAATGAGTTTTATAAAAACCAAGGATATACCATCTACCTTTACTGTTTGTCTTTAGCAGTATTTGGCTCTTAAAGGTTGGCCAGCTGCACTCATCTGATGGATGAAAAATAATATGTATTCTTTTCCTCCCTATATCATCTCACTCACTAGATCACTAGATTCATAATAGAAATGAGGAAAAGCGAAGCCCAAATTTAAGCAAAGTTGTGCAAAGTAGTGTAGTAGTGCTGCATGCTGGTGAGCCAACCAGCGTGCAGCCTGTTACAGCTGCTCCTGCTTTTTCTCTTTAGTTTAGTTTTTTTCCTTACTTACTCTTTTTTCTTGTACTTTCATTTGTTTTATTATCTTTCATTCAATCATGTGGCTTGAGAGAGCTTTTGTTCTGCTGGTGGCTGCGGAACTGTTACTTTTATCGAGGAACGGACTGCGGCACAACTCCTACATACTACATGGGCTGTTTACTTCAGAGATCGGCTGATTGCCCTGTTGCTGGCCGGCTCATCGGTCAGACCCACAGATGTACCAGGTGAAATCTGGAGGAAAACACATCGGGGATGCAGGGGTGTGTGGATCAGGGAAATTATTTTACTGCTATTGGTAAATAATCATCATCATTACTATTGCATTAATAATATAATCTGCAGCATTGATATTGCATTCAAATGTTTAAACAGTGTGTGTGTCTTTCAGAAAGACTAAGTTGCAGGCTGACAGGAAGTTGCAGAGAGTTTGTAGAAGTGAAAGCAGAGTCTAAGTTATTCTGAGGAGCAGGTTAGACGAAGCTATTTGAATTACTAGGTTATTCAAATTGTCTGTTATACTTTTATATTCTTTTATTAAGCTTTTAGTAGAGGTTCTTGATTAGACCATTTATTCAATATAGTACATATAGTTTCAGTTAGGTTATTGTACCTAAGGATGAGCCTCTGTTCTGGTGAAAGGTCAGAAGTGCAACGGGTGAGATGAGAGAGCATTTGAGGACGACATATACACACACACACACACACACACTCAGTTAGAGGGAATCATTTATAGGTGAGAGGTTAGTTAAGTTTACTCGCAACTGTGAAAGAGGAACAGTTTCTTATTGTCTCTGCAAGAAAGAGGAACAGCGTCTGGCAGGATGTGGGGCTCGTGTTCCAGACGAGATAGAAGACAATGTTCTTTTAAAAACCGTGTTAAAAGTCATTGTGGTTTTGATTTGACGTATGTATATATTCTGTCTGTGACGTATGAAGGGGCGTCATTAATTCAAACCCTAATGCTATAAAAATCTGTGTATGCTTTGATTAAGTCGAAGATCAGCCCTGTCTGCGAACGGAACTGGTCTTCCCACGCGTGTATTCATTAAAATCAATTGTTTGACCAAGCTCTTGGACCATGGTTGTTTGTACTCTCCTTCCTCAATATGTGAACCTTAACAGGTGGAGGTCAGAAGAGGAGAAGGAAGGAGATGGTGAGACAGCGGAGGCTGAAAATGAGGAGGAGGTACAGACCGTGTCTATCGTAACAGGAAATGTTCAGTCATTATCAAATAAAATCGACGAGCTGACAGCACTGGTACGGAGTCAGAGGGAATACCGGGAGTATAGCCTGATGTGTTTCACCGAATCATGGATGCACCAGGACATTCCCGACGAGAATGCATCCGTGGAAGGCTTCCACACTGTTCGGGCGGACAGGGACAGCATCGCTAGCAGTAAGCGGAAAGGAGGTGGGCTTGCTGTTCTTGTTAACAACCGGTGGTGTAACCTTGCCCACATGACAATCAAAAAAAGGATTTGTTGCCCGGATATTGAACTGTATGCTGTTGGACTCAGGCCGTATTATTTACCCATGTAATCTTACGTTCCTCCTTCTGCTAACCCCACAGCTGCATGTGACACTATCCACTCTGCCATAGCCCGGTTACAGGCTCAGCACCCGAGTGCCTTCATTGTGATCTCGGGTGACTTCAACCATGTCACCTTGGACAATACACTACCAACATTCACATAGTATGTGGCCTGTCCCATCAGGGGGGAGAGAATCTCAGATGTACTGCATGCTAATGTCAAGGACGAGGTGGTCAGAGGAGGCCACAGCGGAACTACAGGGCTGTTTCGAGGTGACTGACTGGGAGACACTCTCTGAGCCTCACGCTGAGGACATCAATGGGCTTACTGAGTGTATCACAGACTTCATAACTTTCTGCACTGACTCCATTGTTCCAGCTCAGACTGTTCATTGTTACCCAAATAACAAGTGGGTGACTAAGGACATCGAGGCCCTCCTCAACAACAAGAAGAGGGCTTTCAGAGGGGCAATAAAAAGGAGATAGATGAGAAGGGTCCAGGTGTTAATAAAGGACAAGATCAGAGAGGCTAAGGACAATTACAGGAGGAAGCTGGAGTGGAAACTCCAGCAGAACAGCATGAGAGCGGTGTGGAGTGGCATGAAGTCCATCACTCGATTCAGGCCAACCAACAGCAGGGGAGCTGAGGGAGGTGAGGATAGAGCTAACGAGTTGAATTTGTTTTTATTTTTTTTCCTGTCCTATTTGGTTCTTTAGCCATCAGAACTGTTGTCTGAAGATGAACAAAGATACCCAATGGATTTACTTTGCCAAATGGATCATCACGGCCTTGCCGTATTGGTCCATTTGATCGACCTTTGTTGTTATTATTTATTTTATTTTCCGTTGTTACAGGCGGGACAGACATGACTGAGGGATAGGAAAGGGAGAAAGAAAGATGAAGGAAAAGAAAAACAGAGGGGAAGAGGGACAGTGAGAAAGGGCACTTAAAAAGAGAAAGAAAAAAATTTAATTTGTTTTTCAATAGATTCGACACTACAGTGTCTGCTCACCCCCCACAACCTCACTTGTAGTCAACCTGGAATCCAGAGCCACACCACTGTGCCAGCCTCTCTCTGCACATGGCCCTGTTGCCTCGCCCATCCATCACTTTCACTCACGACCAGGTTCAGAGGCAAATGAGGAGGCTTCACTCAGGCAAGTCTGCCGGACCAGACAGAGTGAGTCCCCTCGTCCTCAAGTCCTGTGCCCCCCAGCTTTGTGGAGTCTTCCATAAACTGTTCATGCTGAGTCTGAGTCTGTAGGGCGTCCCTGTACCAAAGACACCACGCCTCAGTGGCCCCCAGGATTACAGGCCTGTGGCACTGACCTCCCACATCATGAAGACCCTGGAAAGGTTCATCCTGGACTAGTTCAGACCCATTGTCAGACCACATCAGGATCCCCTTCAGTTTCCTTACCAGCCCTGTCTTGGAGCTGAGGACGTCATCATCTATCTGCTCTATCTACACCCACCTGGACCAGCCGGCGAGCACTGTGAGGGTCATGTTTTTTGAATTTTCCTGTGCTTTCAACACCATCAGGCCAACCCTCCTGGGTGATAAGTTAACAGCGATGCAGGTGGATGCTTCTCTGGTGTCCTGGATTGTGGATTACCTGACAGGAAGACCACAATATGTGCGTCTTCCACATTGTGTGCCTGACAAGGTGATCAGCAACACAGGGGCACCACAAGCGACTGTCCTCTCTCCCTTCCTCTTCACCCTCTACACCACAGACTTCAACCGCTGCACGGAGACCTGTGTGAGTACAAGAAAATAATAGATGAGAGGGTCCAGCAATAGATCAGAGGAATAGGGAAGGATTTGTTTGTGTGTTTCAGTTTGGCTTAGCTGTAGCCTGAGAGTGTGTGTAATTGTTTAGAGAGAAAGGAAGTTATGGACACTGGGGGTCATAAAAGGAGACAGGAAGCTACAGTGGGGGGTTGCTGATGCTGATGCTTGTACCTTTAATAAAAACTCATAATTGTTATAACTTAGAAGTAGGTTTGCAGGAGACTCTCCACATGCTTATATGTAAATATAAGACAACAAGAGGCCAACGGCCCAGTGGATGCAGAGTGGGGGTCTCGGTGTATGTAATATGTTAACTGTGTTTTGTATGTTGTCTAAAGGAATTTGGTGTAGCTTGGGTAAGGAGATTACTTTTATGACCCCCAGGAAGTCACATATACAGAGACACACGCACAGTGCTTTGACTGTTATGACGCACCCACACCTACATGCACAGTCACTCACGTGCACTCACATAAACACACAGGTACACGCACACACAGCCACTCACATGCTTGTGCATACACACACAGACACAGAGTTTGCAGCACACCATGGGGGTTTTATGATAGGGTCGCTTCTACAAAACTGTGTTTCACAGACAAAGCAGTGAAGATCTGCAGAGGGACACTGGCCTTGCACATCTCCCCTTCTAGAAGATGCATGCTTAAATGAAGATGAATAAAGGTTTTGTGAAAATGACTACTGAGTCCGGTGCCGTCTCTGGATGCCTCGAGGAATAAAAAAGAAACTGATTTCGTAACACCTGCCATCTCCAGAAGTTCTCTGATGACTCTTCAGTGGTTGGATGCATCAGCGGGGTGATCAAACAGAGTACCAGACTGTGGTCGACTCCTTTGTCATGTGGTGCAAGCAGAATCATCTGCAGCTCAACGTGGCAAAGACCAGAGAACTGATTGTGGACTTTAGGAAGACCAGGAAAGACTTGGCCCCTGTTTCAATCAAGGACAGTCAACATGGACATTGTGGGTGACTATAAATACCTTGGAGTATACACAGACAATAAACTGGACTGGGTTAAAAACACCACTGCAGTTTACAGGAAGGGCCAGTGTCATCTCTATTTTCTGAGGCGGCTGAGCTCTGTCAGACAATACTCAGGATTTTCTATGAGTCTGTTGTGGCCAGTGCTCTGTGCTGATGCATACTGGGGGAGCAGGTTGAGGGTTGTTGATGCTAACAGACTTATTAAACTGATCCACAAGGCCAGTAATGTTGTGGGGAGGGAGCTGGATAAAGACAACGTTGGACAATACCTCCCACCTACTCCATGACATGCTGGCTAGCCACAGGAGCACGTTCAGTGAGAGAATGAGATTAGCAAAAGAACACCACTGAATGACACAGGAAATCATTCCCGTCTGTGGCCATCTCCCTGTACAACCCATCCACCTAACATGTGGATGGGCCCTCTGTTGTTCACCCTCCTGACACACGACTGCACTGCCCTAGCTCTAACCACATCATCAAGTTTGCTGACGACACAACTGTGGTTGTACTCATCAGTAGCAACGACGAGTCAGCGTACAGAGATGAGGTTCAGCAGCTGGCGTTCTGGTGCAGCGAGAGCAACCTGTCACTGAATGTGGACAAAACCAAGGAGATGATCGTTGACTTCAGGAAGACTCGCTCCACTCACACACCACTCAGCATCCACGGTTCCACGGTAGAGACTGTTAGCAGTATCAAGTTCCTGAAAGCGTTCCGACCAGCTGCATCTCCGGGTGGTTTGGAAACTGCAAAGTCGGCGAGTTCAGCCGGCTACATCGGATCATCAAAACACCGGCTAAGAACATCGGAACATCTCTCCCTCAGCTTGAGGACATCTTCCACAAGCGCGGCATCATTCGGGCCTCCTGCATCCCACATAGCAAGGAAGTCTGGCCCAGATCTGGTATCAAACCGGCACTGCTGGCTGACTTCTGGCATGATAAGACATATGTCATCCAGATATGGGCTAGGCCTGGCATAGATGGCACTGTCTATGTGATGGCATGCCATATCATAGCTGGCACTTCTGACTGACCCTTTGTCATAGCAGAGTGTATGTCAACCAGATGTGTGCCAGGTCTGCCAATGACGCCACCGTTTATGTGATGGCATGCCATATCTGGCCTGATTGTGGTTTGGTTTATGTGGCCCAGGCTCATAGAAAACAGGTCTGGCCCAGATCCGGCATCAAGCCGGCACTTCTGACTGACTGGTGTCATGGCAGGGTGTATGTCAACCAGATATTGGCCAGGTCTGGCAATGATGGCACTATTTATGTTCTTATTTTCCTATTTGAGTTAGAAGACCCAGATGCCATGTTGCAATATTATACTGCTATGGTAGCCAATGTTTCAAATGCAGGTTTGACAGGTTTGTGAGTGTACACTTTATCCAAAACCTAGTGAGGGTTTACTCATGTTTACCACTGGGTGGCTGTAGTTCAGGAGGTAGAGCAGGTCATCTATTGGTTGGAAGGTTAGTGGTTCGATCCCTGGCTACTCCAGTCTGCATGTCAAGAGTGTGAATGTAGTTAGAAAGCAGTCAGTTTAGAGAAAGTGTGTGAATGTGGCATGCTAGAAAAGTGCTATGTAAGAATCAGTCCATTTACTGTCTGAACTGAGTTTTGTCATGTTACTTTTGCACTGTTATGTTCCGGCACATGTTGTTATTACATGGCTTGATTAAGGTACACATTAGGCTGACATCTGGGGCCAGAGCTGAAACTGTTCTGGGCCAGCACAGGACTAGCAGTGTGTCTGCAACTGGTCTTGCGCTGGCCCATGTGTTGGCCACCTCTGGTAAACCAGATCTGGGCCACCAGAGGGCCGTCGTTCTTTGCGGTATGTGGGCAATGTGTAAGCACATTGTTTGATTATAATGGTATTATAATTTTATATATATATATATACACATACATATATACACATATATATATACACACATATACACATACATATACACATATACACATATATATATATATATATATACATACACATATATGTACATATATATATACATACACATATATGTACATATATATATACATACACATATATGTACATATATATATATATACATATATGTACATATATATACATATATGTACATATATATATATACATATATATATATACATATATATAGATATTAGGGGTGCAACGATACACAAAATTCACGGTTCGGTTCGATACTTTGGTGTCACGGTTCGATATTTTTTCGATACAAAAAAAATGTTCATGCCTTTTTAATTTGTCATTTATTAAAATTATAAATATATATTTTAACTCAAAAGTACAGTTTTTAAATTTAACCCTAACCCTTGTGCGTGTTTTTTATTTTGACAGCGAATGCGCACCTGCGGACCACTTATGTGCAGCCCTGGTTATTTAGCTCGTCATATTGCAGCCACAGAAATTCTTTTGTCCATGAAACCATAAAGCTGCACTTTCTTTTTGCCTTATAGTCTGATTTGTCATAACTTCTCCTGCTGCTTTTACACACGCACTCACATAAGCTCAGCGATTCTCTGCGCGATCAACCTCTCACATGTTTAAGCTTGCTGCAGGAGATTTCACTTGTCATGTTTGCATAGTAAGCTAACGATTAATAAGACGATGTCAGAGGAATTGGTGCACAAATTATCATCACTCACAGATCAGTGCTGTCGCTCTCTATACACAGTTCGCACGATTGCAAAGTGAAAGCAAAAAAACAAGCGCAAATTCAAACGCGACTTCAATATGTCACATATTGACAGTGGCTCACCGATGCCAATGACATAATTACCCAGCTACATTTCTGAAAGAATGCAAAAGCATTGACATATATTTTTCCTACAATAGCCTGACGGGCAGGGAAGAGATAGATTTTGGTAGCCCGACTGAAAAAATCGCTAGCTCCGGGACGTCGGGCTAGCGATATTGCAAGCCCTGTATCTGATTGAGGAATCACTCATCTTTGGAAAAGAGAGTTTATTACAGAGAAATGGCTCTTTCCAGAATAAAAGCTATACTATCCGCTTCTTCTGGGCTATATTCTCAGCAGCATAAGGAGAATCATGTGCTAACAGCTGTCTAAATGACTCGGCTAAAGTTAGTAGCATGCTTGTTGTATTTGTCTTTGCACTAGGATGATGTCGGTGTAAATGTGCAGTCATATTCGTTGTGTTCCCACTAGTGCTTTCAGGTTAATCTCGTTGAAATGACCTTAACGCCACAACACGGCAAATCTCCGTTAACGAGCTACCGCCGATCGCCCCGTGCATGGGGCTAGACGGCCAACACGTTAACGAGCTAACTGCGCTAACACACTAGTTCACACCAATGTAATTGAGCATTGCATGGCACATCCAACATACTGTTTTACTTTAGTCCATGACTCGCTTACCTTCAGGGTCATACGTCACATGAAAACCAAAATAATTCCAAACGCCAGATCTGAATGAGGGTGGGGGAGGTGCCCTGTGCTCTTCCTCCTGACTATGCTGTCTGTGTGGAGCGCTCAGTGGATCTGCGCTCGACAGTGCAGCCTAGGCGGAGTAGTCGAACACAGATTCACTGAGCGCTCAACACAGACAGCATCGTCAGAAGGAAAATTGATAAAATAAATTACAAATGTTGTATTGTTCGATACATATGCGTACCGAACCGAAAGCACTGTATCGAACGGTTCAATATCGATACGAATATCGTTGATCGCGCAGAGAATCGCTGAGCTTATGTGAGTGAGTGTGTAAAAGCATTTCAGTTCTGCTGAGCCAAACAAGACAGGTCAGGGTGAAGAAGTGACAGCCAAAGAAAAGCTTACCACAAAACGGAGAAGTTATGACAAATCAGACTATAAGGCAAAAAGAAAGTGCAGCTTTATGGTTTCATGGACAAAAGAATTTCTGTGGCTGCAATATGACGAGCTAAATAACCAGGGCTGCACATAAGTGGTCCGCAGGTGCGCATTCGCTGTCAAAATAAAAAACACGCACAAGGGTTAGGGTTAAATTTAAAAACTGTACTTTTGAGTTAAAATATATATTTATAATTTTAATAAATGACAAATTAAAAAGGCATGAACATTTTTTTTGTATCGAAAAAATATCGAACCGTGACACCAAAGTATCAAACCGAACCGAACCGTGAATTTTGTGTATCGTTGCACCCCTAATATATATATATATATATATGTGTGTATATATATATATATATATATATATATATATATATATATATGTGTGTGTGTGTGTGTGTGTGTGTATACATATATATATATATATATATATATATATATATATATATATATATATATATATATATACACACACACATACATATATATATATATATATATATATATATATATATATATATATATATATATATATATATATATATATATATGTGTGTGTATATATATATATATATATATGTGTGTGTATATATATATATATATATATGTGTGTGTGTATATATATATATATATATATATATATATATATGTGTATATATATATATATATATATTAGTGCTGTCAAAATTATCGCGTTAATTGTTAAGATCAACGCGAAATGTTTAATGCATTAAAAAAATTTAACGCTGATTTTGTTTTTTTATTAATTTCCTGTAATCTAAGACCTTTAAATTCATGAGCACCTCTGGAGGAGGGGGCAACAGTGTGCTATGCTGGCGTTTGGCCTGACAGAAATGATTAGAAGAAGAAGAAGAAGTGACACCATTAGGGCTGGGTATCGTCACTGATTTCTAGAATCGATTCAATTCCGATTCACAAGGTCCCGAATCGATTCGATCCACGATTCGATTTAATTCGATTTAATTCGATTCGATTCGATTTAAATCTGGGAAATTTTGACAGTCAGAAATATTATAATTCAGATCAGTACATTTACATATTTTTGTATCTATAAAAAGGAAGCTGACACTCGCAAGACTTTATCCAAGGTGTGAGCATCACAGCAGATGCTTTTGTGTCAAAGTAGCTGAAGATAAAACACAGAAAAACATGAAGGTGATTTTCCTGGCCTGGGATTTTATAAAAATATTCTGCAGTACATCAAAAACGAAAGAAAACCATTAATCAACATATGAACATCACCTCTGAAGTTACAGCGGTTTTATTAGAGACACGGTTAAGCGTTTTGCATTTTGAATAATTTTAAAAAGTTTAAATTTATTCAGTATTGAACAGCAGAAATGAGGTTTTCTTTTCGGAAGAATGTAAAAGGGAAAAAAACAGCGGCTGACAGCGCTGTAAACAACAGTAGACTTGTGTAACAAGCAAGCGAATAATGAAGAAAGGGAAACTGTTCTTGAAGTACAGAGAGAGAGAGAGAGAGAGAGAGAGGGAGGGAGAGAGAGAGAGGGAGAGAGAGAGAGCTGTGCATCGCGGTGGAAGCAAAACAGTAAAAGTCAGAGTGAATTCATGACGATGTTTATGTGAAGCGTTTGGATCTTCTTCTGCTGCTGGTTCGGTCAATATTGTTTGGAGAGAGATCAAACTAACAGCTTTAGAATCGGCTCATAAAGGGCGTGAACACAAAGCGCGGACCCGCCGACAGATCAGAATCAGCGAGCTGTCGGCTTTCAGCCCCGACCGTGAGAAAGGCGACATCTCACTGATTCTGATCCGCGGGTCGCGCTGTGTGTTTAAGTCTATGTGCAGAATCCGTGTACCTGCTCTCATTTACTGTCTTAACTGTTTGGTGGTTCTTGAAATTTTGTGAGATGTCACCAGAGATTCTGGCATTTCGGGCAAAATAAATTTATATTAAAAAAATCGATTCAGGATTTTAATGAATCGATTTTACGTTATCCAAGCCAGAATCGATTTTAATCGATGAATCGATTATAAAAACCCACCCCTAGACACCATGCTACTATCTAGCTAACACTAGCTAACACACGCAAGCATGGACGAGGGCGGACTTTTGGGTGGAAAGTTTCTCTTTAAGAAGTTGCCTGATGGCTTGTTGGACAAAACGAGAGTAAGATGCACAATTTGCAACGCTGAATTCAAGTACCACAGAAGCAGTTCATCACTGGCGTATCACCTGAGAGCAAAACACCCAACTGAATCCACCTCTACGGGACCTCGCCAGTCTACGCTTCAGGAGTATGGTGCTTGTGGACGAATAACAAAAAATGTGAGAGAAAAGGTAACCAATTCCTTGGTTGTTTGGATAGCTAAAAACTGCCGACCAGTTAGCATAGTAGAAGATGATGGACTGAGAGAAGTCATTCGTGCTGCATCAGGAGATGAGTGTTACAATCTGCCCTCGAGAGGAACCATTGTGTCGAGACTGCACACTTTGTATGGGGACCAGAGGGCTCAGCAGTCCAGCAAGCTTGTGCAAGTAAGGAATGTCGCTCTCACCGGAGACCACTGGACTTCGGTGAACAACGATCATTACTTAAAATATAAAGAATAAAAAAAATGTAATTGGAGCCAGGCTATTAATAAAGTAATTGAGATTAATCGCAATTAATAACAGAAAATTGTGAGATTAGTTAGTTAATTTTTTTTAATCTATTGACAGCACTAATATATATATATATATATATATATATGTGGGGGTTTTTTTGGGGTTTTTTTTCTTGCTTTTAGTTTTCTCCTATTTTGTTTGGTTTCTTATTCAACCTTTTCAAGATGTTGTTGCACTAATGTTGTCTCCCAACGAGAGATTGTAATATGTGCATAAATTTAATTAAAGTATGAAAAAAAAAAAAAAAAAAAAAAAGCAGAAGTGTCGCTACCCGATCCGTACCGGAAACCCGATCGGTACTCCGCATGCGCAAATCATACGTCACTTCCTCTCTTTACCAACATTGCGACATTCAATATATTTGAATGATACGGTTAGCGCCCAGTTAGTTCCTAGCATTTCTCAACAGCTCTGCCTCCTTTTCGACTACCGGGACATTTAAACAATGGATAATCCGTATACAAACAAATTCACGCTTTTCTCCTCAACAGAGAGCGTTCCCCGATTGAACAACAGCGCCGTAAAATAAGAAGAATGGCGCCTAATTACAGAGTTAATAACACACTTTGTAATATGTCACGTGTAGATTAAGCAGCCAGATGAAGTGTTTACTGACAATTGACAGTGATAGCGGACATCATCATCACTATTCTAATCAATCCTCTCCACACAGACAAGCATAAACACACTCGACTATCACTAAATCAAATTTAACACACGTTACGCTAATTCAGTTTACAATAGGGTTCATTCGCTCTGTCAGCAGGTGGCAGTATCCTCGTACACTGGGGAGTAAACTGCCATTAAACGAACAGAAGAAGAAGAAAACCCCTGCACATGCGCAGTACGGATCGGGTAGACCCGATTTGTACGGTCCAACTTTGCACATGCGCAGTGAGGATCGGTGAGTCCTGATCCGTAACTATCTTTTTATTTTTCGTTTTTGTCTACATTATTTTGAAATGTTTCATTATTGGAAACATTTTAAGAGATACTTATTATTCTTAACATCTTAACAGATACTCTGACCTGTAACTATCGTAAAACGCTTCGACCGGAAGTAGACACCTTTCGCGCATGCGGGGTACCGACCGGGTTTCCGGTACGGATCGGGTAGTGACAAGAAGCAAGTGGTATGTGTGGAGGGACAGTAACTGTGTGTGTATATGTAAGCATTTAAACAGTGCAGAGAGCAGAATTAACAGTAACAGTATTGTAGAAATTCATTTCACCGAAATAATAACGTGGCGCACAGTGTGACGTCAAAAAATGAGCACACCTTTGACACTGCGTTTTCTCCATTTTTCTGTCCACACGTAAATGCAAAAACGGAGTTTTAGAAAATATCCACCCTGGCTGGAGTTTTTAAAAAGCTCAGTTTTCAGTGACCAAAAACGCCGTTTACGTGTGGACGAAAGGTGCAAACGCATAGAAAAATCTGCGTTTTCAAAAATACCCGGGTACGTGTGGACGTAGCCTAAGAGAATGACTATTAGGCAAGGCAAACCAAAATTACATGATTTGTTCAGAGTTACTGTCAAAAAAAAATTTAAACACAAAAAAAATACTCATCTTCACATTAATAAGAGCATTAAAGTCAATATTAGGGGAGACCGGGGATAGTTGTAACATTTTTGACATTTCTGTCTGTAAAGCTCTTTTAAGGTAGTGGATTCAAAATGTAATGCAAAGTATTTACATGTCTCGGCTATTAAATAGTGCAGCTATTTTCTCTGCAGCACAATTACCCATTGCATGGTATGGCCTCAAACACAAAGAGTGAAATGTTACAATTAACCCCATAGTCTGGGTTAGTTGTAACATATCCTGGGGTGAAATGTAACACAATGAAATAAGGGTACTAACAAAACATTAACATGTAATCTTTGTTTATTCAACACATGAATGCACTTACATCCATTTATGTAGCTATTTGTGTGTGTGACAGAATGCAGAAATCTAGCTTTTGAACATATACCAACCCCCCAAAAAAGACAAATTATGGAATTTTCTGCAGCTGAATATTTCATTAATTTTGGTTGGTCTTCCTTGAGTTTGGCCTCATTGGCTCAGTGGGCATTATAACCTACAACTCTTGCACCAACTTTGAACATAACAATGAAACTGAAAAAATGTAGTTGTTCACCAGCATCGCAATTCCATTACTTTTTATCATGGCTTACCTTGGTGTGGTTTGCAAAGTGCTTCAGAAAGATGAGGAAATCTGTTTCTTGCACCCATCCTGATTTATTTCCACTACCAGTACTTCCTACTGGTCCATCTCTGACACAGAGGTCTGCATAACGTATGCGTGGGAACACAAACATTGGAGGAATTGTGTTGCCAATGGCATTAACCGCATATACAAAGGTGACCAGTGAACCTCTCTCTGCTGATGTCTTTGCCCCAACTTGTTTAATATAAGTTAAAGTAAGATAAGATAAGATAAGATAAGATAACCTTTATTAGTCCCACACGTGGGAAATTTGTTTTGTCACAGCAGGAAGTGGACAGTGCAAAAGTTATGACGCAAAAATTAGAATACAATAAGAATAAATACAGTACACAGCTGTACAGAATAGAATAAAATAATATACTATATACAGTAGAATAAAATAGAATAAAAATATACAATAAGATAAAAATAGAATACGAATGCTATATACAACTGAGTAAAAATACAACGATGCCAGAAAAGATTATTGCACTTAGTGTTATTGCACATGTGTGGATGTGTGTGCTTGTTCAGTTAAAGTCTTTGTTGTGGAGTCTGACAGCAGTGGGGAGGAAAGACCTGCGAAATCTCTCCGTCCCACACCGTGGGTGCCGCAGTCTCCCACTGAAGGAGCTGCTCAGTGCTGTCACAGTCTGCTGCATGGGGTGGGAGACGTTGTCCAACAGGGATGACAGCTTAGCCGCCATTCTCCTGTCACTCACCACCTCCACTGGGTCCAGAGGGCATCCTAGAACAGAGCTGGCCCTTCGGATCACCCTGTTCAGTCTCTTCCTGTCCCCAGCAGAGATGCTGCCGCCCCAGCAGACCACACCATAAAAGATAGCAGAAGCCACCACAGAGTCATAGAAGGTCTTCAGGAGTGGGCCCTCCACCCCAAACGACCTGAGTCTCCGCAGCAGGTACAGCCTGCTCTGCCCTTTCCTGTAGAGGGCGTCTGAGTTATGAGTCCAGTCCAGTCTGTTGTTCAGATGAACACCAAGGTACCTGTAGCTGTCCACAGCCTCAATGTCCATACCCTGGATGTTCAGTGGTTGCAGTGGAGAATGCTTGTGCCTGCGGAAGTCTACCACCAGCTCCTTGGTTTTACTGGCGTTGATCTGGAGGTAGTTCAGCTGGCACCAGTCCACAAAGTCTTGAGTCAGTCCTCTGTACTCCTTGTCGTCCCCATCAGTGATGAGGCCGACTATTGCAGAGTCATCAGAGAACTTCTGCAGGAAGCACTGGGTGGAATTGTGGGAGAAGTGTGCAGTGTAGATGGTGAAGAGGAACGGAGCCAGAACCGTTCCCTGTGGGGCCCCCGTACTGCAGACGACCCTGTCCGACACACAGCCCTGAGTCCTCACATACTGTGGTCGGTCGGTGAGGTAGTCCAAAATCCAGGTAGTGAGGTGATGGTCCACTCCAGAGTTCTCCAGCTTGTCCTTCAGAACCGAGGGAAGAATAGTGTTGAAGGCACTGGAGAAATCAAAGAACATGATTCTCACAGTGCTTCCAGCGGTCTCCAGGTGAGCGAGGGAACGATGTAGGAGGTGAATGACGGCATCATCCGCGCCAATGCCAGGCTGGTAGGCAAACTGAAGTGGGTCCAGTGATGAGCTTGTTAGGCGCCGAAGCTGAGCCAGGACCAACCGCTCCAGGGTCTTCATCAGGTGGGATGTCAGAGCCACCGGCCTGTAGCTGTTGAGGTCCTTGGGGCGTGAAGTCTTTGGCACTGGTACAACACAGGAGGTTTTCCAGAGCTGTGGGACTCTTCCCAACCTCAGGCTCAGGTTGAAGAGGTGCTCCATCACCCCACACAGTTGGTCCGCGCAGGACCTGACGACCCTCGAGCTGATGCCATCTGGGCCCGCTGCCTTCTTGCCATTAATCCTCCTCAGTTCCCTCCTAACCTGGGTGGTTGAGAGAGACAGGCTGGAGCCTTGTGTTGAGTGTGTATTGGATGCTGTTGTTGGGGGTGGGGAGGAGTGAGCAGGGTGAATAGAGGAGGTGTGAAGTGTCTGAGGTGGAACAGCAGCAGTGGGGGTGGGTGAGTCTGCAGCCGATGTTGTAGACTGTCTCATGGTTGAATCAAATCTGTTGAAGAAATGATTCAGTTCATTTGCCCACCTCACATCCCTCCCAGGCAGAGAGTTCTGATGTTTGTGGCCCGAGATGGTTCTGAGGCCTCTCCAGACTTCACCAACGTTGTTTTGCTGAAGCTGGTTCTCCATCTTCTGCCTGTAGCTGTCCTTCCCATTCCTTATCAGTCCCCTCAACTCTCTCTGCACCCTTTTCAACTCCTCTTTGTCTTTGGATTTGAAGGCCCTCCTCTTCTGCTTGAGGACAGCTTTAATTTCTGGGGTAATCCAAGGTTTGTTGTTGGAGAAACACCGTACAGTCCTGGTAGGTACGGTGTTATCCACACAGAAATTAATATAGTCAGTAATGCATGTAGTAAGGCTGTCGATGTCCTCTCCATGGTCGTCACAGATCACCTCCCACACAGTCGACTCAAAACAGTCCTTAAGAGCCTCCTCGCTCTCCTCTGACCATCTCTGCACTGTGCGGGTGGCTCCCTGCGCACTAAGGGCTCATACACAGGGACAAGGTGCACCAGGTTGTGGTCAGATTTGCCCAGTGGAGGGAGAGGTGATGAACTGTATGCCTCTTCAGCATTGGCATACAGTAAGTCCAGTGTTTTATTGTCTCTGGTTGAGCAGGTCACATACTGGGTGAAGGTGGGCAGTGTGGAGTCCAAAGAGGCATGATTGAAGTCCCCTGATATTATGAGAAGGGCTCTCGGAGATTGTGTTTGCAGTCTGCTGACCACTGAGTGGAGAGTGTCACAGGCTGCATCCGCGTTGGCCGAGGGGGGGACATACGCTGTTATTGCGATAACATGCGAGAATTCCCGGGGCAGATAGTACGGACGCATGCTAACGGCTAACAGCTCAATGTCTCTGCTGCAGAGTTGTTCTTTCACAGTGATGTGCCCAGGGTTACACCATCTGTCGTTCACAAAAACTGCCAGTCCCCCTCCTTTCCTCTTACCGCTCTCTCTCGTCCTGTCCGCTCGCAGCATCTGAAATCCCGGTAGTGTCACGCTTGTGTCCGGAGTTAGCGGTGTTAGCCACGACTCCGTTAGCATCATGATGCTACATTGCCGGTACTCCCTCTGTGACCAGGTTAGCGACGTGAGCTCATCCATCTTATTGGGCAAAGATCTTACGTTTCCAATGATTACAGAAGGAAGAGATGGTCGATAACGTCTCCTTCTCGGGCGACGGCGCTCCTTCCCAGCACGACACCCCCGTCTTTTCCTCCTCAGCTCGCTGGGAATGTCGGGTCTGTCCGCCGGCAGTACCGCTGCGGGACGCAGCGCTAACAGCTGATCCTTACTGTAAACAAAGGATCCCTGCTCTGGGTCCCCAGACACGCGTGAAAAAAGTAGAAATAAACTAAGAAAAACGACCAGAACTAGCACAAAACGGTAGAACATGGTTGCAGAGTCTAATTACTGATACGTTAGTTATAAAAAATTACGAGAAGAAAAGATAAGAAGGAAAGAAACTCAGATTGAGCAGAGCTGCTGTAACAGGCTGCCGCACACGGGGGGCGCCGGAAGTGGCAAGTAATAGTGTGGTAAGTTGTAACATCTGCATTATTGTTACAACTAACCCAGACTGTTGCTGTTACAACTGACCCAGACTCCTATAGCCATGAACTAGCTAACATTACAGCCAACGGCTAAAACACTAGCACTAAAGACCTACACAGAATATATCCCCATAGACATACAAATAACATAATTTAAGTTTGAGTTTAACTGCAAAGCAGATAATGCTATTAAACATTGAAATAAAGTAGAAAAACTTACTTTTTGCCATACAAATTACTTTTTTTTTGTGTTAAATTGTCTGTGTTTGACAAAATGTGCTGATTTTTCACATGTGATAGCAGAACTGAGTTGGGCATGCACAGGATGAGTCACATCATTTGAAACTTAGCCCTGATTGGAGAAATTGGAAGTGTTACAACTGACCCATGTTACAACTATCCCCGGTCTCCCCTACTTTTATTGTCAGTATTGGTCATTTTTTTTAAAGGTGAAACTACTAAATATAACATATTTCAAATTGTCAGTAACTTGTCCGACAGTAAATAACTGACATAACTAATTACTTTCATACAAACCAATCAGTAAGTTATTTTGTATATTTTTTTAAATGAGTAATCAGTTATAAATAACTATTTGCATTTCTGAAGTAACAGTAAGACTACTGACAACATTAACTGTTACTTTTTTTTCTAAAACTATCTTTTGTTTTTCTTTTCTTTACCTTTTTTTTCTTAGTAACTCAGGAGGTTATGTTTTTGGTGGCATTTGTCTGACTGTTAGCAAAATAACTCAAAGTTATGGACAGATTTTAAATTTTCAGGAAATGTCACAAATGGGCCAATAAACAAGTAATTCAATTTTGGGGGTGATCAGGCATGATCAAGGAATTTAAACTATACTGTACTGAACTCTCCATGTGCTTTGCTAGTCTTATTAATCTATTATCAAGTACTGCTTTGTTTGTCATTTTAGTTGTCATTTTAAAAGCTCAAATTAAAGACATCAGTCAGTAAAATACGTCTACCTTGTACCTTATGGGCATGAATCTAGCTAACTAATGAATGCAATATTGTTTGGTGATTGCTACCTATCAATGCAATTATTTATTTCTGTTTTAATAGATATGTTTTTTGTTATTCTGTTTCAGAGTGGATTTCAAGAAGATGGAGAGGGTCACCTGAATCTTGACATTTATAAACATGCAACTGCATTTCTTCTTCAAGCCAAGGGAACCCATCGACTGACACAGGTAATTTATGCCATTAATTTTCCATTGAATTGTATTTCATTGTTAGAGAACCTAAAAGCAATATGCTTAACTTATGCTTAACAGTGCTCAAGCTATAACTTGGGCACTGTTCAGACCTGGCATCTTGAATGATCTGATCATAAATGGACAGCTTTAGGTATGTGAGTGAAACACCTGACATTCGAATGTGTCTCCATGTACTTCATGGGTGACCACTCAGATCTCACTCCCCTAAATAGACATGTATGTTGCATCCAAAATCTGCCTATCACTATATTTCCTTAGCATGAGCTAAGAATAGAGACAACATAATACACACAACACAAATTTTCAATTTGCATTTCCACCTATGATCTGATTCCTCAAAATGCATTATAATTAAGTGAAAACCAGGTTTTAACGTTGCATAAGGCAATATTATTCTTTACAAAAAAAATTGGGTGGTGGGGGTAACTTATTTTGCTCATTGTATCTCACTAACTTTATGTAACTGAAGGTTTCCTTTTTCAAAAATTGTGTCTCTGAGTTTGCATGTTGACTGTGTTCTCATATGAATTTTGTAATTAAGGATTTTCCTTTGTTTTTTCCTCTTCCACAGAGAGCTGTTAACCACATCGTGAGTGGAATCCAGCAATATCAGGCCGTATTATTGGAGCACCTAAAACAACAAATGAGTGACATGATTGAGAGACATTCTGGGGACCTGGATCAACTAAAGAGTGATGCAGTGGGGGTATTTGACCAGTTTGTTGACCCTTTCACTCAAATTGCTTCCACCCATTTGCAGGACAAGACCATCAAAGAACTGTTAAAACCAGTTGAACCAGAGATTATTGTCACAAAACACACAGTCTGTTATTCGAAGCGTGGAGACTCCAGAGTTCTTGCCATTAAAGACCATTGTTTTCATTACATACCGTTGGTGAAAAGTTTGGAGTAGAGATGGACCGATCCGATATTACGTATCGGTATCGGTCCGATACTGACCTAAATTACTGGATCGGATATCGGGAGAAAAATAAAAAATGTAATCCGATCCATTAAATATCACGAAAGCACCTCACAAAACTTGCAACACGCCGGAACTCGCCTCAGAACGTTAGCACGTCGGAGCAGTATGCATCACGTGATAGAGCAGCTGTGGCATGCGGGACCTGTGGTGGTCTGGATAGCATTTGGAGCTTCGCTAGAATCCTGGCATTTCATCTCCGACAAAGTTATCCCGAGAGAAGTAAAGCAAGTGTGTAAGTCCATCTCTGAATGTTTGTAAAGCATTCCTGCGTTAAGCTTAACAAGCGACTGCCTCTTCTTGCTGCTACTTCAATCATGAAACTGCTTAATGATCAGCTGATCGGCTTTTCTGTCGTGACTCCGTCTCTCTTCTTTGTTTTTGGCCCACTTTGCACCAGAAAGAGGAAACCAGCGGCTGAACAACAGCAGCACGTTTAAGCTTGATAAGCTGTTGTTAGAATTTATTTAATATTACTTTCTAGACCTGGATCTTTTTCTACGCAGCTGACGGCTGTAACTGTGCAGGGGCGGATCTAGCAAAGTTTAGCCAGGGGGGCCGATAGGGCATTAACAGGGAAAAGGGGGCACAAAGACATAATTTTCTTTCTTATTCTCATTTAAAATGTCTGGCTGTTATTAAATAATTATCTGAATCTTACACCCAAATTTTTAATCTGATGTAAAATGTATAGAAGTCCATTACTGTATATAGTAACTGTTAAGTCTAATATACCGTAGTAAGCTATAGTACTTTTTCCTTTGGGAAGGTACCATCTGTGCAGTCTGCAATTCTGTAGAAGAAAGATGTTGAATCTATTTAATATTTCAAGCATCCCCGCACTAATATTTAAGGTTGATTACGTCGATTAAGCATCATGAGGTGGAGCGTGAGGGGTGGTTCCCTATTTTTTATTTATTTATTTGTGTTGTTGCTGGGAGTTGGAACCCTATTAGTTAGGTTGCTTAATATTTATGCTAAGTACTCTTTAAAATACCAGAATAGGGAGGATGGTGTAGGTTTAAGTTTATTAGATTGATCAGTATTGCTGGACTATGAAATTTTTTTTTTGCATACAGGTATAACAGAATAGCTTTAGTGTAGTTTTTGTTTTAAACTTGAGTATGAACTTATACAAAATGCAGCAAGTTGTTTAAAAAAACAGTTTTGTTGATTAAAAAACACTATATCGGGTTCATATCGGTATCGGCAGATATCCAAATTTATGATATCGGTATCGGACATAAAAAAGTGGTATCGTGCCATCTCTAGCAGCTGCTATCACATCCAAGAATGCTTGCAATGATTGATGAGAGGCCAAAGCCATGCAAGGATGGCTTTCTTCATGATTTCATTGATGGAGACATTTTTAAGTGGCACCCACTGTTTATTAAAGTCCCTACAGCATTACAGTTGATTTTATATACAGGTGAAATTGAACTATGCAATCCTCTTGGATCTCGGGCAAACAAGAACAAGCTGTTATTGATTTATTACACCTTAGGTAACATCAGCCCTAAGTACAGATCAAGACTTCCTGCTATTCGTCTGCTTGCCATGGTAAAATCAAAAGATCTTTCCCGTTGTGGTATAGATGAGATATTTGAGAGGATTAACCGTGACTTAATTGAGCTGTGTGATGGTGTCCAAGTTGTCACTGCAAGTGGTGAGAGGACAATTCATGGGGCACTCATATCTGTGTGTGGAGACACTCTAGCTCAGCATGAAGTGGCTGGATTTCAGGAAGGAGTGGGTTTTGCCTACAGTAAATGCAGGCACTGCGAATGCCACTTTGAAGACATGCAGGAAAAATTTAATGAAGATTTTTTTGTTAAAAGGACCATGGCCAGTCATAACAGGCAATGTAATGACATTGAGAAGGCAAGTACGGACTTTCTGAAAGACAAACTAAAAATAACGTATGGTATAAACAGGAGAAGCAAGTTAACAGAATCTCCTCACGTTGATATAATCAATCAAACCCCACAAGACATCATGCATGTTATTCTTGAAGGCGTTGCCCCATATGAAATCAAATGTGTTTTAAAGAATCTTGTGCTTTCAGGGCAAATGAACTTAGATTCATTCAATAGTGCAATTTTGTGTTTCCCTTATTCTCCTGTTGATGTGAGGGATAAGCCTTGCCCCTATCTGTCAGTACGCTGTCATCAAATGACAATAAATTGAAACAGTCAGCTGGGCAGATGCTGGTTTTGTTGAAGATTCTTCCATTTCTTGTGGACAAAATTGGAGAAAATCATTACACACAAATGCTACGTAACATGTTAGAGATCATAAAAATTCTGTTTTCACCTATTATTGCTGTCTCAACTCTCTCCAGATTGAAGCTTTTAATAGAGCAGCATTTAAAACATTTCAAACAACTGTTTCCAGATGAAAATATTATACCTAAACAGCATTATTTACTGCATCTTCCTTCTCAGATTAAGGCTCTTGGTCCTACAGTGAGGCATATGTGTATGCGTTTTGAGTCAAAACATTGTTTCTTCAAGCAGTGGGCTCTGAAAAGTAGTTTTAAGAATATTTGTAAATCTCTTGTGAAGCACAACCAACTTTATGAATGTAGTCAGAACGTGCATGAGAAACATCCCATTTTTTTCAAGTGAAGTCGACATGGGTCCAGCCAAAGAGGTGAAAAATGTTCATTATGTAGAAGGCAAGATTAAAGACTTCATTGAGCAAGTTGAACATGTAGTTTCTGTACAGTGGATTATGCTACATGGAAATATACATTCATGTGAAAAATCTTTGGTTATTTCTGATGTCATAAATGATGCTCCAGAGTTTGCACTTGTTAAAAACATCTATATTGTAAATGCATCTGTGTATTGTTTTGAATGCCAGCCTCTCTCTACAGTTGGGTGGAATGATCAATATTTAGCTTATGAGGTAGAAGTTCCCTGTCTAGCTCAGGCAAATATTTTTGTGGATGCTGGAAATCTTGTTGATTATACAGCATACCACTATGTAAACTTTAATAACAGCAAGTACATTCCAGTGAAGTATGATCTAACTGACATCATCAAACATTATTCTTGAGTCTTTTGTGAATATGTGGGCTGAAATAAGGTTTTTAAAGACTGGCAAAAAAATTGTTCTATTTACTTTTTATTTTACTTTTGGCGCAATCTGTTCGGTGCAACACAACTGAGAGGGAAACAATTTCAGTGTTTTGCCTCTTTGTCAATGTCACATTGATATGGTTTGACTGGTATGTAAGAAAAATAAATACACTGTGCTTAAGATACTAAGACTCATAATAATGCAATGTTGGGCATGATATTAACCTGCAGTTCTCAATAAAGTAGATTTGATGTCCTGATTCAAGTTAGGTCTATTTCTTGAAACAAGATGATACATCTTTTACAAATAACACAGCAGCTTAAAACGTTTATGAAATGCCAAAAAAGCTTGTTTCGTGTGAGATATGACTCAAAACAATATGTTTTCAAGAGTTTTTCACTTAACAAGATATCCAAGATGCACTGTCTAAAAACAAGTTCCTATATCTCACTGAAACGTTACTCTTTAGCTGATTATGGCTTATTTTAAGTGTGATTAGATATTTTGACTTGAAATAAGACAAATATACTTGGTAAGATTTTGAGTTTTTGCAGTGTGAGAGTGAGGGGCTTGTCGGAGGGATTCACCACTTTAACAGGGACCCAACCATCCCCAAACGAGGAAGTGACAACTCGCCCCACTAGGATCTGTGCAGGTTTGGATCGAGACTGAGTGGGTTCAATAATGACAGCACTTCCCACCGCTGAGGCATCAGGAGCAGGGAGCTTAGCCCACACAAAATGTTCAGACAAGGGCTGCAAGGTGACGCGTCTCTTAAGCTTTGCAATGCCAAAACTTGGAGGCATTGCTCTGCCATCACAGTCATTAGAATAGGACAGCAAAGTTGCCAAATGAGGAAAAGCATCGTCCTGGGTACCAACAGTCATTTTTAACTGTGAAATAAGCTACTTTATCGCATTGCTGGCCAGAATCATGTCCCCTACTCTGACTGCTGTGTCAGCATCCACTCTTGGTGGTGCTGTCACTTGGTGTTCGCTCGCTCTGCGGTAGAGTATCACTTCCTGTTCCTGCTGAAACACAGTGGTGTTTCTGAGTAGCTTATTTGCTTAGCAATTTAATTAACAACTTTTAAATACATTCTTCTTTCATAGTATAATCTTCACGTGCTTCTTCCGAAGCACACTTTCTGAGTACTCACTACCTAATTTATAGCCAAAGTATTCACTCACTGTCTCTGTACTGTTTCGCTAGCTTAGCTTAGCTCGTAGCCGACTCGTTAGCACCATGGCTACTTCACCTGTCCGTCCTGCACTTTGTTGCTCATTGTGTCAGATGTTTAGTTACTCCTCGGCCTCCTTTAGCAGCAGAGGCGGAGCCAGACATTTGAAACACCCGGGGCTTAGCCCTAAAGTGCAGTATGCATGTGGGATTTTTTCTTTTGGGGGGGGTTAGAAATGACTGAAAGATTAATTGGCTCTGTTTGGAGTTTTGTTCAAAAAAGAATGACTTCATATAGGGAAAAATATATATCACATGTGCAGGACACCTTAAACTAGTTTTTTCATTAAGACCCGACCCGAAACTGATCCGGAATTAAAACAGGACTACAACAGTTCCAAATCAGGACTACTGAGGACTTCACCAAGACAGACCCAGAATCAGAACTAGATGATAGTAGCACTAAAAATCATCATAGACCTGCACTACACTTATTTTTTTTAATTCTACCAAAGTACACTATTTAGATTTAGAAAAGTTTATATAATTATTTAGCCTTGTTGTGCAAACAAGCCTGCATAACTTAATAAATATAGAATTTGAAAAATAACAAACCTAAAAAGAAACACTAGGTACGAGATACATGAGGACCTGTGATACGGTGATACTTTTGGTAAACAACCATTTGACTAACATGTGTGTCTCACCTGCTCTTGTTCATCTCTGTTCTGTCCTCATTCTCCATCTCCCTTTCTGTTCCTCTTTGTGCTGACAATCATCAAATATACAGTTGAAACCAGATATTTACAAACTCTTTAGATCAAAACACAAACACTTTTTTAATTGTAACATCAAATCAGACTAAATGTTTATTTTTTAAGTTGATAAATATAAAAAACATATTTGTTAACTTTAAGAGTAAAGAGAGAAACTATCTGTATTTCTTAATTGCAAATGGCACCAAATTGTATTCAAAATTGAGCCACACTTATGGAGCTCCACAGTTCTTTTCCTGGTGTTTTGGTTGACATCTCTTGATGTTCCCATGTCACAGAAACAGGCTCTGTGTTTTGCCTTATATGCATCCACAGCTGTGCCACCAATTTACTCACATGGACTCTACTAACCTATCAGAAGCTTCTTCAGCTCAGAATGGAATTGTCTGGAGTTTTCTTATTAATTAACAATAAACTTAGTGTATATGTACTCCTAAATTTGATGAAAGTGATAATAAATAGACAGCTCTGTCTCTCTTTATTCTGACATTTAACTAATTCAAAATATATTTCAATATTTATCTAAAACAAAAGTTTACTCTAAATTGATGTTGTACAGTGAAAATGTTTTATGTTTTCTCCCTGAAATGTATGTAAATATCTGGTTACAAATGTGAATATCCTGCTGTGTACTGAAATCCCTCTTGTTTTGCATAGAAATATACTGAACAACATACAAAGCATAATATATAAAATAACATTTACCTGAGTTTTTTCTTTGAAAGAAGCCTCTAATGTCCATTCTTATGTTTCAGTACATAACTGAAATCGATTTAGTTGGGGAGGGTAAGAGCTGAAAATATGAAATAAACACAGGTAAGCTAAGACTCTCTAAAAAAATAGCATTTGTTCGGCTTTTCAGTTCGCCATTTGTTGATTCACTTGAAGAGCAAGTAACGTAATATTGGTCAAGTGATCAGTCTGACATCAATCTTTCGTGATTCACTGTCATATTTACATTATTTGTACGGTACGAATGATTTTCTTTGGTACCTGGTCAAACTTCAGCTCTCCTTAGTATGGCTGGCTCCGTTTCTCCAACAGCGCACTCACAGGCAGCAGCTGCCCCACCCCCTCGCTCAGTTGCCTAGTGCCTGAGCTCGGATCATACCAATATCAGGGGGGATTCACGCACAGTCGTAAATTCCCACAGTGTGCACTATGTGCTTCGAATATTGTGTGTACTTTTGTTTTATACAGTTGTCAGCCAGGCATCTAACTATGAAAAAATTACACTCCAAAAGACCCCGGGCTTCTGACAAAGCAACCCAGGCTTAAGCCCAGTAAGCCACCCCCACGCTCCGCCCCTGTTTAGCAGTAATGATATCTGTAACAAATGTAGCATATTTGTTACAGATTGTTATATTTGGAGGCCAGGATTACTGAATTGGAGACTCGGCTTTGCACCATTCATTCACCCGTAGCTAGCCAGGCCCCTGTAGCTGGTGCAGCCGAAGATAGCATAGGCCCCGCTAGCTGTTCCCCGGCAGACCCCAAGCAGCTGGGGAAAGAGGGCGGCTGGGTGACGGTGAGGAGGAAGCATAGTCCTAAACAGAAGCCCCAGGTACACCACCAACCCGTTCATGTGTCTAACCGTTTTTCCCCACTCGGCGACACACCCGCTGGGGGCCAAACTCTGGTAATTGGTGATTCTGTTCTCAGACAGACCCTGAATCCTCCCTTAGTTATGCTGCAATAGATGTAGGCTGCCGGGGGATTCCCATGATGCATTGAGTTTTTCCTTTCCAGTCACCTTTCTCACTCACTATGTGTTAATAGACCTCTCTGCATTGAGTCATATCTGTTATTAACCTCTGTCTCTCTTCCACAGCATGTCTTTATCCTGTCTTCCTTCTCTCACCCCAACCGGTCGCAGCAGATGGCCCCGCCCCTCCCTGAGCCTGGTTCTGCCGGAGGTTTCTTCCTGTTAAAAGGGAGTTTTTCCTTCCCACTGTCGCCAAAGTGCTTGCTCATAGGGGGTCATATGATTGTTGGGTTTTTCTCTGTATCTATGAAGCGCCTTGAGGCGACTTTTGTTGTGATTTGGCGCTATATAAATAAAATTGAATTGAATTGAATTGAATTGAATCAGCCTGGCCTGGAACCACCAGAATAGGAATCACCACCTTAAAGCCATATATTGACACTGTAAGATCATACATAGCAGAAGGCGTAACGAGGTGACCCCCACAACCAACAATGACAACGTCTTCAGCTGAACGTCTCTCAATATCAGGTATCGATTGTGAAAGTTTGTCATCAACTGTCTCACTTATGGTGCATGCCATAGATCCACTGTCCACTAATGCTTTAAGAACTTGTCCACTACTAGTAGTCACTGCAGAGTAGAATAAGCTATCAGTGTTTGAGAGCCTATGCAAGCCCTGTGCAATCAGTGTTTTATTTGGCGGGACATTGCCACTGTAAGTGGAATACAAAGTGTTATAATCATTAATATCAGTCACGTCCAAGATGGGAGGCTTACTTGCTGGATCTGCGCTGTCCTCCCCTCCACGCAGATCGTTCAGTTTCCCTGATTACCACTGGAAGGAGTACACTTGCCCTCTGGGCAGTTACGTCTCGAATGACCAGGTAGGTGACACAGGAAGCAGAATCTGTTTTCCCGACAGTGTGTGAGTGTGGAGTGGGAGCTATCTCTGCAGATGGAACATGGTGTGTCATCTAAGCCTGGTATTCTCGGCAGTCGGGCACTCTGTCGCCTGGCATTAGCTCGAGCATAGCCTGAGCCTTGAAGCAGCACCTTCTCTAGCATGCTGATCAACCTCTCAATAGAAGAGCCATCCTGACTCACAGCTGGCCTCTGCTCATGGTCAGCCAAGCAAGGAGTAGCATTTGTGCTAACCCCTGCCTTATTCACATAGTAGTGATGGGATTTCCGGCTCTTTTTAGAGATCCGGCTCTTTCGGCTCCGATCCGGCTCTTCAGGTTGTTTTGTTGCTTTAATTAATTTATTAATAATAATAATAATAATAATAATGGATTGGCTTTATATAGCGCTTTTCTAGGCACCCAAAGCGCTTTACAATACCACTATTCATTCACTCTCACATTCATACACTGGTGGAGGCAAGCTACAGTTGTAGCCACAGCTGCCCTGGGTCAGACTGACAGAAGCGAGGCTGCCATATCGCGCCATCGGCCCCTCTGGCCAACACCAGTAGGCAAGTAGGGTAAAGTGTCTTGCCCAAGGACACAACGACCAGGACAGAGAGCCCAGGGATCGAACCGGCAACCTTCCGGTTACAGATGCGGTTCCCAACCCCCTGAGCCACGGTCGCCCCAATTATTATTCACAATAATATAAAATTATGCACAAAAGAATTACTAACGTAAAAAAAGTGGTTTTATTTATATATGTTTATATATAAATATATGCGGTGGCCCCTAGAGACAAAACACGTACAAACTCCAAAACACATTTCTAGCATGAACTGAACTTCCAAAACAGAGCTACTAGATCACATAAATTACACAATTGAAAGCATGTGTGTATTGTTTGTGTATTTATACACAGGCACTCATATATATTCAAATAATTTAAAAAAAAAGTTCATCTACCTGTTACTATCACACACCAAATCCAGTCGTTGGTACTTGCTGGCTTGTGTAGCCACAAGATAACAAAAGCTCAACACTGCGCCCAGCATCCTGGAGCACTTCTGTTGTCTTTTGTACGTGTTTTGAGTTTTTATGTGCTTCTGAGTTTTTACGTGCTTCGGAGTTTTTACGTGTTTTGGAGTTTGTACGTGTTTTTACGTGTTTTGGAGTTTGTACATGCTTCAGAGTTTATACGTGTTTTGGAGTTTTTACGTGCTTTGTCTGTAGGGGCCACTGTAAATATACTTTTATTTTTTCACGCCACATAAAATGTAATAAATAAATCATATAATACAAAAATCAACTATTCACATTTCAACTTTTAACTATTTAAATTTTCAGCTTTTTCCTTTTACAAATTTAAAGTGAAACAACACAAAACGCTGCAAACCACAACACAATTAAATATAAATTATAATATGAAAACAAAAAAAACATGCACATTCTCTGTCATATGGGCCTGCATGAATAAACTTTCTGAATCCTTTATCATCTGCAACCGAAAATAGTTGTGGATGATTACTATACCTTTCTAATGTCACGTTGTTGTCCCTGGCTCTCTTTCTCTCTCTCTCTCCCTCTGGCTCTGTTCCTGTGCTACTGAGTGTAACTACCGCCCCTTCCCCCTCTGCCCAGCATAAAGTACAAGGCTCAGGTGCGAAGTGAAGTGGAAAAAAAGTGCGAGAGAGAGGGTGAGAAAAAGAAAAAAAAAACCCACGTGACGGCTCGCGATAAGGAGCCGGCTCGCGTCGTTCACGTCAAAGAGCCGGCTCTAAGAGCCATTTCGTTCGCGAACGACCCATCACTAATATGAATGACTAACCTCGTATTGTGGATGGATTATCTCAGTTGTTCTCCTGGCTGAAGTTTGGTCCTTTTACAGCATCCTGCCATGCGATTACATTTGTTCCTGACCACTGAGAACACTCACGTTAACTTTTATCGAGTGGAAAAAAGTTAGCTTGTTTATATTATGCTAACATAGCTGTATCGCTAGCGGTCACGCAGCATATCATTATATACCAGCTAGCCCAACTTCAGTAACCCTACAAACGTCACTGCTGTTTAGTTTTCTGTCTTCATTTATGCTGGAAGTGATAACAGAGCAGTATGTTTTAATTTGTTTCCAAAACCCCGCAGTCAGGACATGCTATATTGTATTTAGATAGAAGCTAGCGAGCTAACTCCCTGCTAACTTCTAACTCCGTTAAATGTCATAAATTCCGTTTTCATGGATGCCTGGTAGTGATGGGTCGTTCGCGAACGAAATGGCTCTTAGATCCGGCTCTTTGAAGTGAACGACGCGAGCCGGCTCCTTATCGCGAGCCGTCACGTGTTTTTTTTTTTTTTTTTTGTTTTCTCTTTTCTTTCTCTCAACCTCTCTCTAGCACTTTTTTTCCGCTTCACTCTGCACGGGAGTCTTGTGCTTTATGCTGGGCAGAGGGGGGAGGGGCGGTAGTTACACTCGCAGTAGCACAGGAACAGAGACAGAGAAAGAGAGCCAGAGACAACAACGTCACATTAGAAAGGTATAGTAATCATCCACAACTATTTTCAGTTGCAGATGATAAAGGATTCAGAAAGTTTATTCATGCGGGCCCATATGACAGAGAATATGCATCTTCTTTTTGTTTTCATATTATAATTTATATTTAATTGTGTTGTGGTTTGCAGTGTTTTGTGTTGTTTTACTTTAAATTTGTAAAAGGAAAAAGCGGAAAATTTAAATAGTTAAAAGTTGAAATGTGAATAGTTGATTTTTGTATTATATGATTTATTTATTACATTTTTTGTGGAGTGAATAAATGAAAGTATATTTACGGTGGCCCCTACAGACAAAGCACGTAAAAACTCCAAAACACGTATAAACTCTGAAGCACATACAAACCCTGAAGCACGTACAAACTCCAAAACACGTAAAAACTCCAAAACACGTAAAAACTCCAAAACACGTACAAACTCCGAAGCACATAAAAACTCAGAAGCACATAAAAACTCAAAACACGTACAAAAGACAACAGAAGTGCTCCAGGATGCTGGGCGCAGTGTGGAGTTTTTGTTGTCTTGTGGCTACACAAGCCAGCAAGTACCAACGACTGGATTTGGTGTGTGGTAATAACAGGTAAATGAACTTTTTTTTAAATTATTTGAATATATATGAGTGCCTGTGTTTAAATACACAAACAATACACACATGCTTTCAATTGTGTAATTTAAGTGATCTAGTAGCTCTGCTTTGGAAGTTCAGTTCATGCTAGAAATGTGTTTTATATTTATATATAAACATATATAAATAAAACCACTTTTTTTACGTTAGTAATTCCTTTTGTGCAACAATTTTATAGTATTGTTAATAATAAATTAATTAAAGCAACAAAACAACCTGAAGAGCCGATTCGGAGCCGAAAGAGCCGGCTCTTTTTAGTGAGCCGAACCGAAAGAGCCGGATCTCTAAAAAGAGCCGGAAATCCCATCACTAATGCCTGGATGATGCCGCCGGTCATAGTGGCAGAGGAACTGAACTTCAGGTAAGAAGTTATGACCTGCTGTCTATCTGTATCAGATATAAACCAAGTTTAGTTGTAGTTTGTTTTCGTTGTGCTGACTTTTTACAGTCACTTAGAATAACTGGTACTGCGTACTAGCTAGCATGACAGAGTTTATATACTGCTAGGCGGTTGCTATGAAGTTACTGATAGTAAATTTTATTTTATGCTTAAGGTTAGTTTCTCAAACTCCTCAAAATCTTAACAAATTGTGCCAATCCTTACATGTTGCACCAGGCTGATTTATCATCAAAAGTGGAGAAGTCTGTGACAGAGGAGACAGAAGAGCAAGAGAGAGAAATAAAAGAGCAGGAGAGAGAGATGGAGAGATGACTTTATGTCATCCATGAGGGATGCATTTGACATATGTTTCACATATTATAGCCCAACAAGTTACTTATAGCAATTTAAATACGAGCAATCAGTTTTTGGAAAATACCGGAAATCACTTTTTGGCAGACAATCACTTTTTGGCACAACACCGGCTATTGCAATAATAATACAACAGCTTCTTGCCATTTTTTGTGTTTCTTTTTATCGCTGTGTAACTGAGTTCAATTGAAAGCCTGCATGCGCTAGTTCCTCTTGCCACAAGTTCCCAGAATCCTTTGCGGTTTTACCCCTGAATGACGTCACATTTTTGGTGGGCCGTCAAAATGCCCGGGTCGATTTTTTGTCCCAGTCCAGCCCTGTCCCCTTCCCTCATCCACCTGTTGCCTCTGTGGAAGCTCCGCCATAGCCACCACCAAACAACTGAGTTATTTTTACACATCGGCCAGTATCTGGCCAATCCACGACCTCTCATTGTTCATGCTGTTACAAAAAAAATAAAGAAATAAGTCATCAGCCCACCGTGACATGTCCGGTGGCTAGTCCAGCTATGTTAACTTGTTAATCTTTCGCCCAAAAAATGTTTTCCGCAGTGCTTCATGCTTGGCTCTCCTACCTTTGCTAACATGATGCATTCACTTACCCTCGAATATCTGAGCTTCACTGTGAGACCATAATCGTACATTTGATATTTCATTAAATTTTATTTTTTTTAGCTTCGGGGTGGCACCTGGGGTGGCCAGTCTGGTTGGGGGGGGTGGCCTGTGCCCCCCCCCCAGGCCACCCCGCTGGACACGCCACTGCCAGGGATCCCAGGGGCTGTGTTGTCCGGGGTGCTTTGGTACCCTGGCAGGGTCTCCCATGGCCAATTTGTCCTAGGTGAGGAACCACACAAAGGTTCAGAAGACCCCTATGAATACAATATCAAGGGAACAGTTCACCCTGCCCAGGATAGTGTTACCGGGGCTCTGCCCTGGAGCCAGGCCCAGGGAGGGTGGGTGAGGGCAAGTGTCTAGTGCCCGGGCCTTAGTCCTTGGGACCCGGCCGGGCACAGCCTGAAAAAGGGACATGGGCCTATCCTCCTGCAGGAGGCGCCATAGGGGTCAGGTGCAATGTGTACCGGGCGGCGGCATTTTCTACTTTGTACATTTGTCAATGAATGACACCATTGTGAGAGCGAGAGAAAAATGAACTAGCAATACAACAAAACTCATCAATAAACCAGGGCAGATAATGGTTTGAGCATGAGCTTTCTTTCATTAGTGGCAGTTTGCAGATTGATAAAGAAGTGAAACCATATTCTCAAAATCCAAACAATGAATTACTTTAATGCAAACAATGTTAAGGCTTTACTGAATCTTTTAGCAAATTTTTATTAACCTTAAAAAACATAAAATAAATGAAAACATAAAACAAAACATTAAAAGATAGATAGGTGCGACCCTTTGGAAACATCTCATCAAATCAATAAAAATCTAAAACTGGTCCATTAGATTAGTTGGTTTTTATTTTGTTTGTTTTATGTCATAACATGAAAAGTCAAAAATTTATTGTAAATGAAGGATTATAACAGAATTGACAGAACATCTAAATCTAAACTTATCACTACTGTATCTTAAACACTAAAAACTTTTTTTAAAGTTAAAAAAAAAGATGGTGAGATATTCTGAACGTACTATTAGTACATTTCGAATAACTTATCATTACTATTCTATATCTTAAACTTAGCAGTAACTATGTAGGTAGGAAGGAAAAGAAATGTGTAAAGAAATGTGTGGCTGATGGATTTGCCACTTAAGCATTGCCCGCAGCATCCTTTCTTCTCCCTGCATCTGTTGGAGTTGGTACTGTGTGTCTTTCTGCTTCCTTTCCAGCTGTTTTTTGTCTTGGATGATTTCTTCATTTTTTTGCAGCGCTTTGTCAAGCTTTCCTTGCAAGTCTTGGTGTTTTTTCTTGGTGGTCTGAAGCTTGAAATCCATTTCTTGTTGTTGGATCTCATGTTGCCTTTTCTCTTGCAGCAACTCCTCATAGTTGTGCAGTGTCTTATCAAGCCTTGCCTGCAGCATCCTGTCTTTTTCCTGTATTTGTTGGAGTTGGCACTCCATGTCTTTCTGCTTGCAAGCCATTTCTTTTTGCTTGATCTCATGTTGCCTCTTCTCTTGACGAAGATCTTCATTTGCTTTCAGTTGGTAATCAAGCCTTGCTTTTAGCACTCTGTGTTGTATCTCCGTGTTTTGGAGTTGAAACTTCATGTCTTTCTGCTTTCTGTCCTCTTGTTTCTTCTGTTGGAGGATTTCTGTATTTTTTTGCAGAGCTTCATCAAGCTTTGCTTGGAGCTCTTGGATCTTTTTGTCCTTATCTAGGAGTTCCCATTGTTTCTCATCAATAACAGCTTCCTTATCTTGAAGCTGGTAGGACAGCTTTTTAAATTCGGCGCTCTTTTTCTCATTTTCTTGTGTCAATAACACAATCTTCTCTCTGCTGACGAGATTTTCATTCTCTAATTCTAAGCGCTTGTCCTCTACTTCTACCTGTTCACACCAAGGAAGAGAGGAGAGGTAAGGGTCTAGTGGTTGATCCCAGGGAAGAGCGTAGGGGTCAACTTCTTGTCCGTTTGGATCTTCTCTTTGAGACATGTTGAGGTCTGGATGCACTGACTTTGCAAAGGGTCCAAAAGTTTTTGACCAAAAGCTCCTTTGACCAAAAGTTTTGAAATGCTTCTCTGGCGAAGATTCGAATGCTGCGAACTTAAATGCTGCCAATAACGGACTAAAAGTGGTTGCTTTTCACCCCTATTTATGGGTTTTAAGGATCAGATTGGTGGTATGATTCTAAATGTGTGTGACATCATCATTCTTTTAGCCAATGAGTGTGTCACAGGACATTTGTGGAAGAGGGCATTTTTTAAATTGGACAAATTATCAGTAAAGTTTCAATCTCTGTTATTTACCATAGAGTCTGCACAGTATGGTCACATATTAAAACTGAAGAATATGTTGTACTTGTTGTAGTGTTTCATCATGGGTCCAGTTTTTACCCAGGTGCTTAAAGCCCTTCTTTACCCTCATGTAACACAACAGTCATTTCCAACCACTGTTTCCTTTTCCTGTCACTCAAACAAACAGGCGACAAACATCTTCTCTAAACTGGAATCATTTCAGTTTATCGGATTAGAAAACATCTAATCTAGCGTTGATATTACACTGCTGTTTAGTGTCTCGCTAATCTCAGTGTCACCAAAATATCCACCCTACATGTCAAACAATGAGAGAACTTGAAACAGTACCATCACCTAGGAGCTTATGTTAATTAGTGCTAACGTTTTGTTTGCTGGCTAACATTGCTATTATTGTAGTCACAGTTAAATGACTTTGAATAGCTTTATTTCAAAAGGAACTTTGCAATTTCTCGGCCATTTAGCTGTCCAACATGTGGTGATTCAATGTTGTGATTGCTTGTGATTGATGTGGGAGTCCTCCCACCAGAGGATGGCTGTGGGTTTTTTGTTTCTCTTCTCTCTCTCAGGTGTGGATACCTAGGTGTGTCTTACTTGAGTCCAGTGCCTGCTGAGTCATTGGGTGGAATTCATTTCTGTTCTGGGATTGAATAATTGGTTGATCACCCCAGTACTGATGACAACCCCCTGGTCCCCTCTCTCCTAGCCTCCACACCCAACAAACAGCCTGTCCTTCCAAGTGTTACTTAGTGTCTTTGTATGAAAACTTAATAAATTGGTAGTAGTATGTATAACCTGATGTGTTTGTCTGGCGCTACAGCATTTTTGTTGTAAAGTAGCCTTTTCGTACTTTCTTCACTGTGTATATATTGTCCACTGCAGCAGCCTGGTAGGGTTGAGAAGTCATTTCTGTTGACTCAGTTTTCTCTTGTTTTTCACTTACAAGGTCAGGTAAGTAAATTGTCTTTTGGTTGGATTTTTTATTTTATTTTAGGGAAGGTTAGGAATGTTTAGGGATTTATTGTTTGTTATTTTGGCATTGCTCACTGCCGATGTAAATAAATGGCTGCATAGCACTTTGAAAAGTAGTCTGTTTTTGCTCTTTCTTGGGTGGTGGGTGAATGGGGGTGTCACATTGCTTGTTGTTTTCCAATCGCTACTAGACCGAGAACGTAACAAGCACAAACCACATTATTTTTTGGGTTTGGATACATGGAAACCTCTTGTATATTTTGTGCCATGTACTGTCACATATGCTAAGCCTAATTACACAATGATTGCCTGAGCCTATTCTTGTTAAATGATGAAAAACTCAAAGGCACGTTTGGGCAGTGGATCTGTGTGAAATCAGCAACTTGCAAAACTAAATCAAAATGTGTGTTTTATTTACTAAAACCGCAATTCAATCATCTGAGAATCTTTACTCATAAAATGATAACAGTTAGCTGAATTTATATGCAGTGATTTACTGATCAATGATTGTTATGATCTAAAGTTTTCAGTGTTTGCTTTATGCGTGACTCCTCCCACCAGAGGATGGCTATGGGTCTTTTCTCCCTTAGGAGGTGGACACCTGGGCATGCCTGCTGAGTAGCTGGGTGGAGTTTCTTCCTGTCCTGGGATTGGATATTGGTTGATCACCTCCAGTACTTAACTACGGATGACAGCCATCATCCAACAAAGAACCTGTGTTGATTCGTTGCTGTGTAGAGTGTCTTTGCCGAATTGATTTGCAAGTATAACTGTGTGTGTGTGTGGTTAGTACCTCCATTTTGTAAATAACTGTAAATAGTTTTGTCAAGTAGTAATCGTGTATTTTGGTCACCTTGTATATATTCTTCACTGCAGCAGCCTAGTAGGCGTGAGAAGCCATTTTTGTTGACTACGTTTTCTCCTGTTTTTCATTTAGAAAGTTAGGTAAGTGAATTGTATTTTGTTTGGTTTTCATTTGTATAGGAAAGCATAGGGACCATTAGGGAGTTTTGTTTGTTGTTTTTGGCACTGCTCACTGCTGAAGCAAATAAATGACTGCTTAGCACTTTAAAAGATACGACTGTTTGTGTTCTTGCTTTGGTGGAGCGGGAGTGGGCCAATTTCTTCTTGCGTTCAATACACGCCTAGACAAAGAATGTAACATGATCAAAGGGGAGATTTATGCAATAAAGAAGACTGTCATGAAAAGTATTTGGCATCTGATCTCCTGTAACCTGCGGAGCTAAGTTGTTTTACCAGCTCTACTCTCTGATTTTTCTTTTATAAAAAAGCATAATTTGTTTGCAAATGTATTTCAGAAATGTCAACATACATTTTTCAATTAGCAGAAACTTTATGTCAGTAGTGCAAAAACCTGCACAGATCTGACCTAATTTCTTCCTCATCCTGATTCCTGACCTTGGAAGGGAGATAGATATAGATATATATATCTATATATATCTATATATATCTATAATTTTTTTTTTTTGGTCGTCTTGTTTTATTTAATTCCTTGTGGGATTTGGATCCAACAGGTAAAGTATGCATATTATGCACACACACATGCAGCTATTACCCATTACTTGTATTCTTGAATAAAGCCATTGATCTGACGAATTTAAAATGCAGCCAATTGTTTTTATTGTTATATTATTAAGAAAAAAAAAGGTGGGGGTGGGGGATGTAAAGGGAGAGAGGAGAGAAAACCCCAACAATCCCCTCTGAGCAGGACCAGAACCAGGCTCTAGAGGGGGCAGTCAACTGTCGGGACTGCTTGGGGAGTGAGATGGGAGAGGTGTTAGTAGTTAAAGGGAGGGGGTGGAGAGGGGAAAATTAAGCTGGAACAGAGGAACAACTTTTTTTCCAGCTGCTTTTCCACGAGCACCTTTTTCTCGAGGATGAGGATTTTCAACTCCTCGATTGTCACTGTGTTTTGCTTCTCCAGCTTATTGCATTTTTTCTCCACTTCTTCTATTTCGGCTTGTTTTACTTTTGATGTTGCCTCATGTTTTTGCAGTTTTTCATTTTCTCCTTCCAGCTCAGATGCTTTGAACTTTATTTTGTAAAGTTCTTGCAGATTTTGGTTTTTCTTCTCAAACTCCTGGAGAAGAAGTTTTCCTTCTCTCTGCTTACTGACCAGCTGTTCTCTCTCTTGAAGCAGCTCTTGATATTTGTGCAGTGTCTCATCAAACTTTACCTGCAGCATCCTGTCATTTCCCTCCATGTGCTGGAGTTGGCACTCCATGTCTCCCTGCTTTCTGTCCAGCTTCTTTTTCTCTTGGAGGATTTCTTTATTTTGTTGCAGAGCTTCATCAAGCTTTCCTTGCAAGCTTTCATTTTGTTGCTTGATGCTCTGAAGCTTGCAATCCATTTCTTTTTGTTTTGTCTCCTGTTGCCTTTTTTCTTGAAGCTTTTCATTTGCTTGCAGTGTGTCATCAAGCCTTTTTTTGTCAGTACTGTACATTAACTCCAGGTCACGGAGATTGCAGCGCATCCCTCTCTTCTTCATGTCCTCTTGTTTCTTCTCTTGGAGTTTTTTATTTTGGCACAGAGCTTGATCAAGCTTTCCTTGGAGCTCCTGGTTCTTTTTGTCCATGCCTTGGAGATCCTGTTGCTTCTCCTCAATAATAGCTTCCATTTGATTTGATTTGATATACCTTTATAAGTCCCACAAGGGGAAATTTCATAAGGCTGCCGACCTATTGCACGCAATGGCGGCGCCATCTTACCCTCCGACCATACATACATTACACAAAACATCACATGGGGAAGACGGGTCAGAGAGGTATAACAATGGAAAATGCACCACATGAGGAAAGATAAGGAGAAAAAAATAACTCCTCCCAGACTGAGCTCCAACAGGGAGATCAGTTTGAGAACAGAAAAAAACACCTCTGCACATGAAAAAACTCTTAATACACCAAAGAAACACATGACAAGCAACAGGGGTGGGTAAAGGGTTAGAGACAGCCGAATTAGACAGTACATCCGGGCCTGCGTGGGCTGGTCTCCTTGATCCACCGTCAGCATCGGAAGGGAATAAGCATCGAAGGCGTTTGGAAAGGGAGAGGGGATGAGTGTGTGCATATCAGTGTATATGTATGTGTGTGCGTGTCCAGAGTTCAGCTGAGACAGTGTCCTTCGCCCTGCTAGGCTAAGTAAACAGTCTTCCAGCCAACCCAGGTGGCCTTGCATGGAATGGAAAGGAACAGACTAAACACAGTCGTTATCAGGGTGTTTTGTTCAGCTCCAGCCTTGAGACTGCAGCTGGCGCCAAAGGGGTATCCGCATAAGTGATGGCGGTTTTTACTTTAGTGCGAACAGCTCATATGAATTTCAAAGCAGTTCTACAGTCCAACACTGGTCTCTCAATCTCCCGTTGGAGAGCCGCGAGCTTCGCCATACTTGCGTTCTGTGATGTTGTCATTTCTTGTGCTCAAGGAGCCGATTTCTGAGAACTCACAACAGTGAGCCTCCCCGAGATGTCATCCAATTTGCGCCCAGAGATGTTATTCCGAGCTAGCCCTTCCGAGATGTAATCCAGTCTGCAGTCAGAGATGTTGTTCTGAGTATTCACAGCAGCCGTAGCCTTTCCAAGATCTTATCCGTGCTGCACTCAATGAGCCCATTTTGAGAAACTCACGCCTCTTCCCATCGTTTCAATCCCAGCAGGCAGCCTTGTGGGGGTTTGAACAGCCAGTTTTGCTTCCTTAATTCTTCGATAAGTCAGGGCCAAGCCAGCTCCGATCAGCCAGAACCCTGTTACCATGGTTCCGAATAGGTAGATATCTTCAGCACTCAGGCTCACCCAAGCCCAAACTTCTCGTTGAGAAAGGGGTGTCAATTGCATTTAGGGACCAGTTGATTAAATCCATAATTCCTCTTTTAGGTTTTAGAGAACAGACTGTGAGAGAGTGTTCCAGGGAAAAGTAATACAAAAAACAGGAGACTAGACAAGGACATAAGAGGCTAAGCAGGGAAGCTAAGGGAGAGGAGGAGGAGGAGAGGAGAAAAGTGCGACCGCCTTCGTCAAGAGCAAGAGCCTCTTGAAACTGGTATGACAACTTTTTTAATTCAGCGCTCTTTCGCTCATTTTCCTCCATCAAGAACTTAATCTTCTCTGTATTTGTGAGCATTTCATCTTCCATTTCTTCCAGACGCTTTTCCAGACAGGTGACATGTCCAGGGTGTACTTTTGCCCTATGACAGCTGGAATACACCCTAAATAAAATAAGTAGGAGAAAATGAATGATGTTTATGAACTGTAGTTAATAGTCAGACAATAAGTTACCGAGCAAAAGGCCACAAGTCTTGGTGCAGAATCATACTAAGATTTAAAAAATAAAATGTTGGCACTGGTGTTTGAATGAAACAGTATACTGTCAGTAAGACTGGAGCAACTGCACACAACTGGAAACTAATAACTAGAGTAGTTAAGTAACATTTTGTTACTGCATCCATTTAGCCATGTATAATTAGCATGTCTACATACATGTCATTTCTAATGTGGTCCTATGTGGTATGTTGTAGGACAGTGAAGTGTCTGACACTGACCATGTAGCAGTGCCTGAGAACACTGGTATGGAGGGGGAGAACGCACCTGTGATGGACCGAGCAGTGAAGGAAACTTAGGCACAGGTTAAAGTCCAAAAAATGATTTTTTATTTAACCCAAAAAACATAATTGGTTAACTCATGCAAAAAGAATCAAAATCTTGGGCCCATAAAAGAGGTCAAACTAACAAAACTCTACTCAAAGTTGACAACACAACTGGTAACTCAAACAAACTGACCTGACTTAATGAGACAAAGGGGAAATTTAAATAGTGGCTGATCAGCCCACAAAAACAGGAGAAGGGGTAAAACACACAAAACCTAACTACACCAAACATAATGAACTCCAATTCCCCCCCCCCCCCCCCCCCCCCCATGGTCCTGAGTTATGGCATGAACCAATTAATCATACATAACAGTGTAAACTAAAATGTGCGCACTTATTTTAGAATGCAGCGTTATGTGGATATATGAATTAACTAAACCAAAACCAGTTATTTATTGTCCTGTAAATAAATTCCTATATTTAAAGAAAGAAATGTGAATGCAATGTTACTTATAAGCCTCTACACTAACATGGTGATATTACCACTGTGTGGCTGTAAGTGCAGCCATCACAGCACCTCTTTACTGTATTTGTCGGAAACCAGACATCAACTGCTTCATGATGTAAGTATATATCAGTTTTAGATTTGCAGTACGTGCAGTAGGGGTGGGCGCTAGCTTCAGCAATGTTATCAGAGATTTTTTTTTTAAATGAAGATCTTCTATTTCGAGAAAACTACCAATAAGGATATATGCACAGATATAGAAAACAATACTGTAACATTTTATTGATGCTTGCAGTTTGGAGGAAGCACTATTTGCAAGTGTAACTAAATTCCAGGCATTTTCCATCCTTCTTTTCCTATCAGCTTTTTTCTAATTGTCAGCCTGGAGTTTGTAATCCGCTTCGCAACCACGTCTCTTAACAGGTGCCATTTATGGTCCTTATACACAGTAAGGTAATATTACGTTGAAGCACAGTACGTATCACTCCGCGAGGCTCAGCCGTAATGCTCCGACAATCCATCAAGCGGTGCAGCTCCGTAGCTTACCAAAGTCGTACTAAAACATTTTTTGACAGATTGCTGAGCGCCGTGTTCCACATAAAATCGGTTCGCGGCCATCAAGCACAACCAGAATTCATACATAAGGCGCGCTGTCAACTTTTGAGAAAATGAAAGGATTTTAGTCCGTGCAGCACCTCTGGGCTGCATGGCGTTAGCGTGGTTAGCTCGTTAGCGTGGTTAGCTAGCTAACACGTTGACGCCGTCCAGCCCCACGCACGGGGCGATGCGCAGTAACTCGTTAACGGAGATTTGCCGTGTCCATCTTGTCGCTTCCTGCAGGTGAAGCGATGGGGGAGGAGGGGGAGTTGTGTTCAGTGAAGGAGAGGCGAGGCCGAGTAACGTTGCGTAAAGACGAAAGTGGACGAAAGAAAGGCAAACTTGCGGCTCCGCAAGTATAATTATAACGTAACATAGACTATATCGATATAAAGGATATGGTCACATCTTATATCTCGTATAAAAATATATCGATATTTTTTAAAAACTCGATATATCGCCCAGCTCTAGTCTGGACTCTGTAGTACCCGCTCAGGAATCTTTGGCGTTCCTGCTGCAGTAACGAAAAGGAACAAACAGGTTAAAAATGCTCCAGTCATTAGAGATCAGAGGACAAACATTTAAAGCTGAAGTGAATACAGTGAATACATGACAGTATTTTTTTTTTTCTTGAAATATCCACCACTGATGCTTACAGCATTGTGATTACTCACCTCTTCCTGGTCAGCCTCCTCTCTTCCAGGGTTGTAAAAAGAGGTAGAAGACTGGTTGGACCACATGATCTTCGTTTATCTGTGTTATGTGACGGCTGTGTGCAAGCAGGAGTGGTAGGCCACCCAGGCCACCCTGCTGGACACGCCACTGCAACCATGGAAAAATTCAGGGAAGGAAAGTATTCACAATTTGAATCAGGTGAAGGAACGAAAATGAACCCTACAAGATCAATCAGCTAAGCACTGTGGATGAGGCAGCATTCTGAAATTGATGTTGTGAAACCAACTATAACTCATTTCATATCTCTACTTTTAAGATTAGGCTTAAAACTTTCCTTTTTGCTAAAGCATATAGTTAGGGCTGGACCAGGTGACCCTGAATCCTCCCTTAGTTATGCTGCAATAGAGATTGACAGACCACGTGACTTTCGCGCATTGCATGCCGGGAACTCGTGGCAAAACAATCCAAGTACCGCATCAAATGCAAGCATTTGCAGCACCGCAAAACGTTCATTCTTCGGTTCCAATAAATTCTTGCTTTTTCTTTGCCCCCCCAAAAAGGAATGTACAAAACGAAGGAGAACAATGCCGGTCCGTACAAAGACAGACTTGATGAAAAGTCAAAGAAAAGATACGAGGAAAAAAATCAAAGGAGTGAAAAGGTCAGACCCTTACGAGCACACAGAGGGACAAAATACGTTAGCGTGCTGCCCAACTTTCACCACGCTCAGATTTATAATTATACGGTTCTTGGAGTGAGTGCATACACTCGTGAAGTTTAGTAACTTCAGGTCACTGCAACAAGCCCAGGTACAGTTTACCAACGGATGGGTACAGGACCTTGAAATGCACCGTGTAGAACGAAAGACCATCATACATATCATAAGTTTACCAGTCTCACAAATCGTCTTCATAAATACACATTCGTTAACCGTTTATTAATAGGACCTTTGAGCGCAATGGTAATTAATTAGTAGTGGAAATTATTTCTGGTTCGTGTTACAGAAATGTAGCAGTGACAATAATATTGTATGCTGTAATCGTACTGGGCAATAGGTGATACAAAACAACTGTTTTATCCTGTGAATAAAAGTATATGTTTTTGTCAATGTACCATGGTAATAACAGAAGCGAAACGCAATATTGTGTCAGGACAATTTACTATTTATGCACAATAAACAAAGGAGCATAGCGCGACAATTTCTGTTCAGCGCCAGACTTGCTTACCTATATCAACAATTATGTTAAGAAAAATGACGCATTAACTACAACAGCAGACTGACCTTTGTGGAAATGCTTGGAGCAGACTAACCTGTGAGCTGGAGTGTTCTGGGACGTTATATTTTGTCTTTAAATGGCTGCAATCCAGTCGCCTTTGTTACTTCGGAAACATGGCTCGAACAATTTCTCTTCAATGACGTAATCCGATAACAACCGATCTCTTTACCCGTCGGCTTTCCGTGGCTGTCATGCGACCGGCTATTGCAGTTAAGAATACAACAGCTTCTTGCCATTTTTTGTGTTTCTTTTTATCGCTGTATAACTGATTTCAATTGAAAGCCTGCGTGCGCTAGTACCTCTTGCCACGAGTTCCCAGAATTCTTTGCGGTTTTACCCCTGAGTGACGTCACATTTTCAATCTCTATAGACGTAGGCTGCCGGGGGATTCCCTTGATGCATTGAGTTTTTTCTTTCCAGTCACCTTTCTCACTCACTATTAATAGACCTCTCTGCATTGAATCATATCTGTTATTAACCTCTGTCTCTCTTCCACAGCATGTCTTTATCCTGTCTTCCTTCTCTCACCCCAACCGGTCGCAGCAGATGGCCCCGCCCCTCCCTGAGCCTGGTTCTGCCGGAGGTTTCTTCCTGTTAAAAGGGAGTTTTTCCTTCCCACTGTCGCCAAAGTGCTTGCTCATAGGGGGTCATATGATTGTTGGGTTTTTCTCTGTATCTATGAAGCGCCTTGAGGCGACTTTTGTTGTGATTTGGCGCTATATAAATAAAATTGAATTGAATTGAATTGTGGTGATCAAATGTGTAATCACGAGCCTCACTCTATATCGACCTGCCATGGTGCTGCCAGCTAGTGCTGTGAGCAAGGCTTAGAGAACAACGAATCATTTCTATTAATGGGATTACTTTTGACCAGGAACACCAAGAGTGTAAAAATGCTCAATAAAAGACATAAAATGTTATGCAAATTAATCAAATTTAGGTTGTGGGTTGACATCCTCTTTGTGGAGAAAGTCACAGAATCTTAAGTCTGTCTGATCAAATTAACAACACTTTTCAGACATAAAACTATTAACTAAGTCAAATTTGACCAGAACACAACACAAGGGGGGCTAGTACAGGAGTAACGGCTCCCACCAGTGACGCGCTCTTTGCAAATTTCTCGTCATTGTTTTGCCAGACAGTCTTTCCCTGTTAACAGAAATTGTGTGAGCCTCCGATGTGTGATGAAAACAGGATGTCAGAGCAAACCAGCCAGTTCTGGTATTCTCTGGGGAATTCCAATGGATACATGGTGCTGGGCTGCAAGCACAAGTCCCACTGCACGACTGACAGCGTTTGTTCTGTTCCTCATTGCACAAAGCAGCCGTCACTAGTCCTGCTCTCCTTGTTTAACAGCATATCTCCTGGTATCTCTGTCACACTCTTGCACTGTGTCTTGCAGTAACAATGACACTAGCAAAAAGCAAAAGTAGAAAAAAATAGGATGGATTTGGAGAGAGCAATGGTGTTTGGGCACCTTTCCTAGAAGATGGGCAACCGTTTCATTCAGGTTCACAGTCACACCTGTACCTGCTGCCAAATGCACCTACAAACATCTTCAGCTGTCTATAGCACCAGGATAACTTTTGATGTTCAGTGTGACTCTAAATTTAAGGTGCTCTCGATTTCATAGCTAGATGTCTTTAACTTTTTCTAAGACTTAATGTTAGAGGTTTTTTGTATAGCTCTGATTACAAATTGTTAGTAGTTTTCTGTTGTGGTTTATTTGTTAACAAAATTATATGGTGAGACACATGAACTAAGTGTGTGATAACTGTGTTGTCATTGTATAACTAAACTTCATCATTATGTAATTTGTCATTCAATCTTGTCTCATGTGGAGCAATGGCCGTTAGCTCTTTCATAGGCTTTCACTCTAAGCAACCCTAGGAAGTGGTGAAATAAACTGCTTTGCATTGCTGCTCCACTAAGCTCTGTATGTCAGGACTGTTGAATTGGTACATGTTCTTGTAAACTGTCACTAAAAGAAGAAGCTGGATTTTATTGCTCTCCAATTTTTCCCCATAGATTTCGTAAGCAGAAGCTTAGCTTCTTCTGCTTTTGTGCTTGTATAAATATTCCTTGGTCTTCTTATTCTTCATGGCTCAGCTCTGAAGATGTTCCTGTGCTGTTGGCTGGTTCTGGGGGCTCTCTTAAGCATCAATCCTGGAGTAAAGGTCAGGTTGACAGAAAAAGGCATTGAATATGGTAAGGTTTGTGTAAAAGCTGTCCTCTTGCTCAAAAAGGACTGATTTCTCCAGTGTTTGCTCAGTAAATTATTTTTCTTTACATTTTGTTAGGCAGGCAACTGGGCATGGCTGACATGCAGCAGAAACTCAATTCTATCCAAGTTCCAGACTTTTCAGGGGAACAGAGGGTGTCTCCGATTGGAAAAGTCCAGTACAATTTGTCAAAGTAAGGCTCCAGTTTGTTCAACATGTCTCTAAATTCTGTTACAAAGTATTTTGTCCTGTTTCCGCTTAAACAAACAAAACACGAATTCTTCCAGTATACGTGTATTGAAGGTGGGAATACCAAAGTCTTCAGTGGACCTGGTGCCAGGGACTGGAGTCAGAATGTCTATAGGTGATGCCTTCATCAGTCTGAATGGAAACTGGAGGGTCAAGTACCTGCGAATAATGTGAGTGAGGTAACATCTCTTCTTTAGAGAAGTAATTTATCTGCTTAAAAAGATATTTTTTCTCTTTTACCAGAAAGCACAGCGGGTCTTTTGAATTGAATGTGAATGGTCTCAGTATCGCTACAACCATCTCCATCAAGACTGATGAGACAGGCCGACCAGCGGTCAGCAGTGACAGCTGCTCAGCTGCTGTTGGAAGTGCAAAGGTCAAGTTTCATGGTGGAGCGAGGTGAGAAACCCAGCTGTGAGGGAGAAGGGTTTTACTATTTTACTTCATCTGCAGAATTCTTCTAATTCCTGCTGGTTTTGTTTTTTGATAGCTGGCTGTACAATCTCTTCACAAGGTTTATTGATAAGGCTCTGCGCAATGCGATTCAGAAACAGGTGAGGTCAAATCTGCTACATGCAGCAGAAATCCAGCTTACACACTTTACCTGCTAGGTAAGGTGTCTGCTAGTTCACAGTGTCTCACATTATCTTCCTTCATTTGTTACTCTGAAGTAACCGGGTAATGATGAAAATAAAGAAGTAAAGATTTATTGGTTCGGGCTTAGCCCGCAGTGTTTCAAGATACTTTGATTTACCTCCAAAATATGGAAACCTTAGGAGCCTTAGATATGCACTGAAAGTCAGAAGCAGGGAGGAAGGGAGGCAACAAACACAAACCAAGCTACACTAACAATGTAGCCTAATTGAAATCATGAAACAAGCTGTATGTGGAATGAAACGTTCAACTGCAGCAGCATTAAGTTTATCATTAAACAAACACATCATCATCTCTTTGCTTTCCCAGTTAGAAGGATTTTGTTTGTTCTCAGAAAAACTTGTGTATGTTTTTTCATTAGGTTATTTTAAGCTGCTACATGGAGAACTGTGAGCTTCTCTTAATGGATATCCATGTTGCTCATGGATATCCATTAAGAGAAGCGATTAAGTGATTATTTAACATCTGCTCTTTTGTTCACCAATGTTTAATTTTGAAATGTCTTTGTGAGCCTTTAATGATGACTTTCTCCAATACAAATCAAAGTCTAACACCAGATTTCTTCCTTCCGCTTTGCAGATCTGCCCTCGGGCCACCACTGTAGTATCTGATTTAAACCCTCAGCTGAAAACTCTCAATGGTAAAGTATCCTGTTTAGTTACTCAATCAGCTGTTTCACTGGTGATGAACACATGAGTGAGCTTCTGTCTCTATGCAGTCTTAGCCAAGGTGGACAAGTATGCAGAGATTGAATATTCCATGGTATCGTCCCCGACTGTTTTAAAGTCCTCGATAGATCTGAGCTTGAAGGTAGAGAATTATGCAACACTACATTTTTACAGGAATCTAAAGATAACATTTTTATTAGTTTTAAAAAATCTGGAGCATTGTTTTCTGGGTCTTCTTTCTCAGGGGGAATTTTACAACATCGGGAAGCATCAGGAGCCTCCGTTCTCACCAGCGGCCTTTAACCTGCCACCCCAGAACAACAACATGTTGTACATCGGCATGTCTGCCTTTACTGTCAACTCTGCAGTCTTCGTCTACAACAATGCTGGAGTCCTCAGCCTGTCCATCACTGACGACATGGTAAACTGCTGCCTCCTGAGTCTCATACCTTCTTTTCAGGACATCAAACTGATCTCTAACTTTTCTCACTTTGTCGTGCCAGATACCAAAAAGCTCTCCAATCCGACTCAACACCATAACGTTTGGAGTCATTATCCCAGAGGTGACAACACATCCCAGTCATTTTATGTGACGCATTCTTGGCAGTTTTTCACATGAAATTCTTTTTTTCTAGATTGCTAAGCAGTTCCCAGGTCTGATGATGAAGCTGCTGGTGAAGATGGAGAAAACCCCCACACTGACCTTTGAGCCCAACAACGCAACAGTCCAGGCCACCACCACAGTGACGGCCTTTGCCATCCAGCCCAACTCTACTCTGTCGCCTCTTTTTGTCCTGAACTTGGTAAGTTACCCAGCTGATATGATTTTAAATTGTCTTTGTGGTTTTAGAAAACCATCTGAAATGAACCACCATTGCCTTGACAGGAGGCCAGCGTGAGTGCCCGTATGTTTGTCAGTGAAATGAAATTGGCTGCAGCTGTCACCCTCAACAAGTGAGTTAACTGGCAAAGAAAAATAGGGCCGAGAGGTCTTTGTTAAGATGAACATCACGTTCTAATTTAGTCTAATTTGCACAGAATGGATCTGACCCTGGACAAAAGTAATGTGGGAGACTTTCAGGTAAGAAGTGCATTTCTATACAATAACAGTCTGAATCATCAGCAACTCAAACTAACCCTACATCTAACCTACAGGTCAGCGCCCTCAATAGCATCTTACAAGGGGTCTTCAAATTGGTGGTGATACCCACAGTTAATGGTGAGTTCATCCTCACTTTGAAATTTAAAGAGTGTTTTTTTTTCACCAAAATCTCCAAAGAGGATTTCCATTTGCATTTTCACAGCAGCTCCAAAGTTCCAGGGAATATTAGACAAACAACACGAGGGACCAGCAGGATTATCATTTTTAGCTACATATGTCTGGATAATTATTAATATTGTATTGTGTAAAACAGACCCCCAGCTCTTACTTATATGGAGACTATTCTCATTCCTTTTCTTTCTTTCTGTTGATTTTATTTAGGCTATCAGCTCATATTTTATAAAGTCAATAAGTTTATGAAATCGGAAGAAGTTCATTATTTACCTCTCAGGTGTTGTTAAGAATTTAAAACATAAAAGATAAAGTTATTCAAGTAATTTACAAGAATCCAGAATACTTCCACCACAGTACAGGAACTGTACTCACCTACCTTCACTCCTGCTTTTATTGGAGATAAAATATCGGGAATTTCAGGAGTGGGACCACGCCTCCAAATATGCTCCTCCTGGTTCTCATCTATATACGTTCCCCCAGTTCTAACAGCTGTTCGTTCTCATTGACGTGTCCCACCCTCCCTCCACTTTTCAATTCTTTAACTTCTTCACTTCTGTTTAGTGCATGGGGATAGAGCTTGTACTGGTCTTCTGAATATTTTACCATTTATTTTAAGATTCTACCCCATTTTCTTATTGGGGAAATCATAAAATGTTCCAAAAATATATACCTTTGAATCACCTTCAGGGTCATCTCCTTGTGCATCTCTTTACCACTTCTAATGAGTCTGCTGTTTTTAATTTGCACTGTGGGAGTCTATTTTCTAACAGTTTAAATGAATGACGTTCATCAGAGACCTTACTTTAACACATTCCACTGTTTTCATCAATAATTTTATTGATGTCAGTATTTTCCTTAATTGAATTTGTGTATGAAGTTACATTAGGTGGAATGATTCCAGTGCATGCTATGTAATACATCTATAATATCATTATGACATTCTGCCACATTTGTGAAATTGTGGTCTAAAATTATGAATTTCATTTTGCAGTCCAACTTGCTAAGGGATACCCACTGCCCACAATTGGAAAGATGAAGCTTATGAACACCCAGCTTGATGTGCTGAAGGTCAGAGATACTGATAATATGTTGTTTTGGTTTTTTTAAATCGATTTCATGCATGTGAGCGTATTGCTTCTTGTATATGACATGAGATCTAATTAAGAAATCTTGACATTTCTAAGGAATGAGCAGATTTTCTAACTCAAAGCTGTGAACTGTTCCTTCTAGGACTACATCCTGATTGGGACAGATGTTCAGTTCAGCTGAACTGCACTCCTGAAAACTCCCAGGATTCTTTTCTGCATTCTAGCATCCTTCCATTTTAAAATATATTTATATATTTAAAATGTATTTTAGCACATATATTTTTTGGCCATTTTTTGTATATTTTGAAATGTATTTCAAAATGTATTTTAAAATACATTTTGAAATATGTTTATGTATTTTGAAATGTTTTTTAGCACATATATTTTTTGGCCATTTTTTGTATATTTTGAAATATATTAATAAAATATATTTCAAAATACAATTTAAATTTATTTAAAATCATTCAAAAAAATATAAATTTAACCCTTCATATATTTCTAAGAAAACACATTCACATGTAACATCTGAAAGAAATCTTTATTTGATGTTTAAAACATACATATAGCATATCAATCAAGCAAGGAATATTCATTTTATAAGTTTATTCTCATTACATACTCAAACATTCTAAAAGAAACACACACACATATACATATATGTGTGTGTGTGTGTGTGTGTGTATATATATATACATATATATATATATATATATATATATATATATATATATATATATATATATATATATATATATACACACACACACACATATGTGTGTGTATGTGTATATGTGTGTGTGATTGTATGAACATAAGTCAGCATACTTAAAATGTAATTTCTTTTCCTTTTCCAGCAGTCTCAGTTCCCCCAGCTTTCACGGCAATCCTCAAAGCCCTTCTGGACACGCTGGGAAACCCCTTCCTTACCGCCACTGTAACAAACAAAAGTCACAGTTCTATTACTTTTATCAGAGTTAAAATAAAAATGTGATTTATGTTAGCTGGCTTCATTTAGCAAACAGATATTTCTGTTTATATAGATACAGATATTAATACAGATATATTTTACGCATAATTTTACCTCTTTTTTTTCCTAGATGGGAAGTCTATCCAGTTCACATTACAGTAATGCTAACACCCCTTTTGGTCGTCTCTCCTTACCTTCCAGCATTCATAAATCTGTTGACCTTCTTTGTCTGAGACCAACCACTACAATGCATCATCACCTATTTGTATTGGTAACTTACTTTACAACCTATTTTAATGGTTGCAAAGTAAGTTACTTGTGCTGTATGCAATTTTAGATACACAGAAAGTCTTCACTTACTATATATGGCTGTCATAGTGTCCTTATCAAGGGCAGTTCTTCACTCTGCGCCGATGTCCGTTTTGCTCTGTCCTCCTATAAAAAGCATGAACATTTGAGTGTTTGACTAGTTTTAGATTTCCAAAAATTTGATATTTGTACAACTAAACATTTGAACTACAATATATGCTATTGAGCGATACTTTTATGGGTAATTTTTGGTAAAGAAACTGGTGACAGAGTTGTAGGCTTTTTAAAGTACTATTAGCTAACCATTTGAACTGACTTTCAAAGCTGATTACCTTTTAAATTGCTGTGGATCAAAACCTCCAGTGGGAAGGCGGCCATTAGAAGAACACGCACCATTGAACCTGAAAATAACAAAAACAAACAAAAAACAGAACAATATATAAGAGTCCGGTAGGGTAATAAATCTCTTCTGAAGCAATATAGTTCATTTTGGGTGAAAAACAAAACATTCCTCTAAAATATATATACTGACATCAGCAATCAACATCATGATTGTAATTATTTCCTTTTTAGTACATCTACTGCTGTTTGCATGTGTCAAGCACTACGACTGTATCTATGCATATAAATTCACCATATATATCCAGCAAAAATGTTTTGTTATAGTCAAAAGGAAAACAAACAAAGGCATTCAATCAGAGGTGAGAAATTAATTGGGAATATGAATTATAGGTGAACTATTCTTTACCTACTAGCAATCAAGCTTCTTTAACCAAGAAGCTTGAAATATTTGAATGTAAAATAAAATAAATAAATAAATAATAATAAAAATAACATGATGTAATTAAAATGCACAACTTACATTAAGGAAATCTGCATTTGTATCCACAGGCTAAAAGTAAAACAGTAAATGTGTTAGTGATAGTACAGGTATTTGTAAAAAAAAAAAAAAAAAAGAGGCAGTAACTGTGACGCTTCTAGTGGGATGCTAAATGCAGAGATTTATATTTACAGTATAATACTGCATGTACGGGTAACTGTGTTGTGAACTGTAACTGAATATTAGAGAATCTCAGAGAAATTAAATGTATTTATTTTTTGAATTTATCAATCATAAAACCGTCTGTTTTGAAGGCCTGTTACGATAGCGACTTTTTGTTGGTCGGTATATTGCCCCATAAACAATTGCGACAAGTTATGTCATTGTCATTTTAAGACCATTTTATGTCTTTGAATGTATAATCATAATATAACACCATAATAATGCAAGATCTACACACTTTCAATTGACAAACCAACATCTAATTCTTAAAGTATTTAGATCATTGAAATTAGGAATCAAAATATTAGATACCTTAAAAACTTGAATAAATAGTAAATTTTCTAACAAATAGAAAACAGTGTTATTTAATGTTATTGTTTTGTTATCATTATATTTTATTTTTGTAAATATAATGGCGGATAAATTACATCATCAACAATTATTGAGGTCATGTACATGTATTGTGTGTTAAGTCGATATATCGATTATTGTGATAGGCCTACTGTTTTGGTATCATAACGAGCTTGTCAAACATGCATGACCACTAAACAATGTCTAAGCAGTAGTATTGGTCTGAATGACAACAAACATAACTAGTGTTTTGGAAAATCTGTTAGAAAACAGTTATTTCAATAATTATGATTAGCATGTGACACAGACACCGCATAAAAAACTACAACAACAAATACTTACTTTAGGAGGATGGGGGAGGGCAGCATGAGGTTGAGACTTTGACATCTGTAAAAAACAAATTCATGTATTACAAACAAGTCACTTAAAAATACATTAATGTGGCAGACTGTTCCCTGCTCAGATGCAGTGTATAAGTACAATCAGGGCTGTCACAACAATGGGGTGGGGCCAAGTGGCTGCAACCCTAGGTACAATGTGCAGGTATATATAATTACATATAATATATGTGAATAAAGCAAGAATCTGTTTAGGTTAGTCACTGTGCTGACTGATGCTTGCTAGGTTTATATGATTGCAAACTGCACAAAAACAACAACAGCAACAACATTAATGACAATGACAAACAAAATTACTTACATTTATGTAAATCTCACATTAGGAAGATCTGCATTCGATTTCATGGGCTGAAATAAATAGGCAGAAACATTACTGCTAAAAAAATAAAAAACAAAAACTCTAAAAAGCCTAAAAATGACTTAAAAAGCAAGGAAATGTGGAACATTGTAATTAGCGAACATTAATAAAGCATAACTGTTCTTTGTTTCTAACCTTGGTAAGTACTCTGTAGCCAGAAGGAGAGGTAGGATTTCTGTGAAAGCCAAATTAAATGTGAATAGGCTTTGATAGTTATTGAGAAGGCAGAATAATAAGAAAAGGCAAAAGTACGTCACAATATAATTAATTAAGTTACATATTTTGATTACCAAATTATGGAAGCGTGGAGCTGCCACCCAGGCAAAAGAAAAATAGAGCTGTATCACGTTATGACGTGAAATGTTTATTGTTCTAACATTATGCTTTTCATGTTTGTATAATATAATATCACGTTATTATAATATACATAATTGTCACGTTCGCACAATATTGTACGGACGTGATAATTATGTACATTTTTCGTACAATGTTGTTCAAACATGTTGTTCAAACATGATAGTATATTGTTAGAACGATAAACTTTTCACGTTATAACGTGATATACTTATATTTCTCTTTTGCCTGGGTGGCAGCTCTACGCTTCCGTTCCAAATACACGAGAATAAAGTAATATTATATGGGAAAAGGCACCTGCTAGCTTGATGATGGAGGCTTCTTAGACTGGCCACCCGCCTTGGCTTCTTGTCGCCACTCCACGAAATAAAGGTCCGTTTCCTCCATGCCGGCTAATTATTCATCCTCATTAAAATCTCGTATATGTTCAGTTGGCAGAATTGAGAATTTTACATCTTCCAACCACTTAATTAACGCGAACATAATCGGCTTGTTTCTTCCCGTCTCCTGTATCCGGCCGTTCCTCTCGCTGTCAGATTTCGCGCCTCAGAGACGTCGTTATTTTTCAAAAAAAAAAAAAAAGAAGAAAGAAAGAAAGAAACAGCAACAACTACTAAAGAGAGTTTTTGCACGTTCATTGCACATTTGTGGGAATGTTTAAATATTTAATTTTTATTAATTACTTTTCATTATATCTTTATTTTTTAAACCACCGTGGCAATGCGCATGCGCATACACTCCTGCACGCAAAGGGCTTTGGAGTTGACATAATGTCGCAATGCATTGTGGGAGCGCAGCACCATCTTGGCAGGTCACGAATCAAAACAAGATTGCTACGAACCATTCTGAAACGTAGCTCAAAAGAAAATGACGGTATAGAGACAGATTCTGTCCAGATGCAAAGAGACGGTACTTGATTGTTGAAATGTGGACCCGTATGAAATATAGCCGTGGAGTAGAAACCCTGAAGACCAAACCGCTATTGACTTAGCATGATCTACTCTCATACCTTGTCTGTGGAGTCAGAGCATACACGGCGCACCAATTTCGCAATTATAAATCTCTGGAGGCGCACATCCAATTCACCAAGGACTGGGTACAAGATTTGGCTATTTTTAAGCCTCCACGTTGTGAGTACGGCGTCATTCAAGCAAAGGTAAGTCAGCTTGAGTACTGCGAGTAAAATGCGTTTGATTCCCCCCAGCATTCAAATTAGTGCTAGCAAAAATTCATTCGTGAGGGGGAAATTACAGTGAGAACATGTAGAGGCTCTGTTAGAGGGATAACATAGTGAGTTCAGTGCATTGATGTGACATTGTCCTGAAGGATTTAGTTATTCTTTATGGTTAAAGAAATTGCCCTAATTAATTCATATTTATTATAAATAATCCTAATTACACATCTTGCTTCCTTGTTTGTGTCCTGTGTCACTAAAAATACATTCTGTTTTAGTTTTATACATTGATTAATGACCTGCAGAATCTGCTTGTCATATTAGGTGTCCATAGTTGTCACTTAAAGTCGAACTTTGTTTTCTCCCTCTTGAAAGTAATTACATCCTTGCATTACATACTTTAGGTTCATTTTTTGCTGATAGGTTTCTAAAAAGAAACATGCAGATTTAGAATATAACATGCAGCGTTCTATAGATGGATACATAAAAACACTTTATTTGTTACATTTATGATAAATGGATTTGAAAGTAAATAAAACACATTCGTGTCGGACTTGGCTTATTAAAGTTCTTGTCTTTAAATGAACTTTGTCTGTGTGTGTTTTAGGTCCTGCACTCTTAAAGACTGAATTGCAGCATTGCAGCCACAGGTCATTGTGAGCATCACAGGGAAGGTTGAAGCCGCCCACTGCAGCTGTATGGCTAGAGTCGTGGAGACTTGCAGCCATGTCACTGCTCTTCTGTTTAATGTAGAAGCAACAGTGAGGATCTGTGGCACAAGGACTGTTACAGATGAACCTGCATACTGGGTTTTGCTGGGTAATATGACCAAGATACAGCCAGAGGTTGGCCATAAGATAGACTTCTCCTCTTCAGCTGCCCAAAAAAAAGGTTCTTGATCAAAACATAAACAGACCATTCGTTGTGACAGGTAAAAGAAGCCATCCTCAAAAAAGAAAAGTTCCACCTGCTACTGTGGAGGAGTTGGATCAACTGATGGGACAATATTTTTCCAAGCATAGTTCTGTTCTGAATAACCCATAATGTTTTAATTTAGGGGGCCATGTAAATACTTTGCATTTACTGAATATGTACTTACTAAATACCACTGTTCAAAAGTTGAATAAAGAAACAAAGAAATGTTTGCCTATTTTTAATTAAAAGCACTTTGTCGAACATCACATCAGTTACAATGTAGAAAAAATGTTATGTATAGTTTACAAATGACAAAATGCTCACATAAAATCATGACAGCATTTGTATAATATCACCCACTACTAGCATTCTGTAATTTACTGTCTCTTTTGAAAACTTATCACTACATAAACAGCACAAGACTTAAAAGTATTTAACAAGAGCATTTTTCCCTGGTTTTACTACCACACTGGGGCACATGTTCACCAAAACGCAGCAAACCTTTGCCATCTTATCCAGGAAGGTCACCTTTTTACCCTCACATGGAAGAAGTAATCTGATTGGCATGGTGGTATGTAGCATGTAGTTTGAAGCAGGGATTTCGTAGTGCCCCATGTGTAGTGTTGGAACCCAGTCAGGATTTGTTTCATTCATTTCATAGGCTGGTTTGTTGCAATAATGCCAAATAATTAGCAACTCTATAAATAGAAGGTAGTTCTGCATGTTTGTTCTAAGTTTGTGCTATTGAAAATAAAATTAACAGGCTATAAATAATAATATGAACTTATTTAGAACTTACCTGAATGAAAATACTGGAGCACACCAACAGATATCTGTGGCTGGTAGAGAACTGAATATCAGCTCGTCTCGCAGCTGCTATCCAGGCTAGACGCCTTCTTTTGGTAACATCCAACACATAAGCTCCCTCATGATGTTTCCAGGTGAGGAAACAATGAAAAGAGAGCCTGTTTTCAAGCTTATTCCTTTGTCGGTAGTGCAATCTAACATTACAACCGACCACACAGCAAGCATTTGTTTGGCCTGCTAATATGGCGCCTTGACCAAAAATCCTGGCTACGCCCCATCCCGTAAGATCACGCTCCAGAGCCCTATTAACGTACGGATCTAGAAAGAAGACGCTGCATTTTTAACTCTGAGGGAGATGGAGAATGAGCCTATTTCCAAAACAGTGGAGTGTGTTCCTTTAAGTACTAAATTGTATATATTGTCAAAAACTAAAGTGTACATAGCAGTTGTTGTATCTTGTTTACTGTATCACTGACAGATAATTTCAAAGTCAATGAACGCTACATTATAGTGAGATATTGTGTAATGTGAAATACTGTAAGCAAATGAATAAACAACCTAATTCGTGATAGACCTTTGACTCTGTTTTGTTTGAATCCAACTGTTTTTTGCAGATGTGCATAAAACATGTTACTTTTAGTATTGTTATCATTATCATCATTATTGCACTAAATATATTTTAAATAAAGGATACTTTGATATACATTCTACTGTAAGGTTGGAAATGTATTTTCTTCACCCTAAAATATGTTTTGAAATGTATTTTGGTTTGAAAGAAATATATTTTCAATTTCAAAAATATATTTTTTTGGAGCATCACAAATACAAAATATATTTACCATATATTTGAAATATATTTTGGCCAGGAAAAATGTATTTTTTTACCGTATGGGATCATCAGCACACTCATCAGCAAAATGTCTTCTGAGCTCCAGTCTATAGACCACTTTAGGACTGCTAGTCTTTTTGCAACTGCATGCATCCCTCTGTGGTGGGTAGAGATTAAAAGAATATAAATATAAGCTACTTCCACATGGTTTTATGGGTGAAGCTACATGACATTAATCTTAGCAAGCAGCATACAGTTGCCAGGCTAGCTGTAACCAGGCTAGCTGTAACCAAGCTAGCTGTAACCAAGCTAGCTGCACAAATATGACATGATTCATTTGTAACAATAAGTATTTTGGCAAAAGAAAGCTAAGCTACTACTTCAGCCCTGCAATTAACCTTTTTCTCTCAAGACTACATTTTGACATATAAGTCAGGTTGGAATTTACCTTAGTTGGGATTAGAATTGGACTGTAGAATTTACCTTAGGGTGTCGTCCGGCTAATATTAGCTAACGCTTGCTTCCCCGTTTGCTTTTTGTAAGTTACCTTACAGCATGTTCAGACATTGGCAATTTAGAGTGCTTAATAAATGACAAAGTCACATAAAAGACAATGTGTCTCCTTATGATTCAATGATCTTAAAAAATGCCACTTTATGTATCACACAGAACACCGTCAGGCATCGTTCAAACAGCTTTTAATAAACTTCCATAGTTTGTTTACAAGTGAAACTTTCACAGCTTGTTGCAACAGTCCACCTGAAAGCATCCTCCATTTGTCAAAAACGTCAAACAAGTGATGAAGGAAATGTAGCAGTCTGTTCGATGTGGTATCATCCGAGTCCATCAATCAGTGACATGTTTAAGTCACGGTTGAGTGTGAGCTACATGTTCATCACGTTGGTCCTCAGGTGGAGTCCTACAGTGCACTTCTCTGGCTCTCAGGGAGCTGAGACTGAGAGCTCGACCTCTCAGGCTCTGGGAGTTGGCAGACAAGATCTAAAACAAGACAAAAGAAGACGCCAGAGAATAAAAGACTGAATACAAGAACCGTATTTATACATTCAAGATAATCAATATTCCTGAAACACTTTTCCAGTCACTTTCCTGACTGGTGACAGTGTACCCAGCATTTAAAGTTGGATCAACCAGTGCTTACAGCAGAAACATTAAACTGCTGACATGATGATACATCATAAACACATGATATATTCACTAAAGGATCCCTTAAAACTTGGCTTTGACTATTTCAGGTAGTGGCCTAACACTCATTCAATCTGCCAAACATCTTGCTCATATAAATTGTGTTTTTTTAGAAGACAACAGATATTCTTTAAAGTTGCATCCGTCTATATCAATTATATCCTACCTTCACCAGCACATAGTCTCCAACACTGATGGGTACAGTGCTGAATGCTGTAGGCTGAACATGAACGTCCTCTTTGGGGAAAATCACTTTCATATTGCCATCAGTTCTTCCACACAGGTCCTCAGCAGATCTTTTACTTTCCTGAATAAAAATCAAAAGCAGCCAATTCAGTTTCTTTCGACTCAAAGCAATTTAAGTTCCAGTCAAGAAGCAACATCCAGGCCTTAAGCCCACAATGAAGTGCCAAAAAACTTAGTTACTCAGCAAGTAAACCACCACAAACCTTAACAAATGTCAAAATATCTAACTAAACAGCACTGAAAAGCATGAGTACAGTCTATTACTTTGTTTTACTATGTCATTGTGGTGGGACGTGGTCTCGCCGGCTTAAAACATTAACTATGTCCTGTTGTTGTTGTGTGTAGGCTGTAGCTGAAAAGCTGCAGCCGAGTATGTAAATCGACAGCCGCAATAAAGAGGTGTAGCGACAAGTGCAAATATGTGGTCGGGTCTGTCATGCATCGTTTACAGACGTACATTTGGACACTGGCAAGGCTTGAAGTTAGGGGGGCTAATACAACTCAATGAACTGGACCTCTCGACGATGTGCTGTTGGTGCCTCTTTAATGGAATAGCCATATAATGGGGCTGTTACCAGGTACAACGTGTGCTTCAGTTTGTGCAGTAATTGTGCACATTTGTGTTTGTGTTTTACTCATATAGCTCTGTCAGGGACCAAGCAGTAAAGCATAAAGGACACCGGTGGTTTTAATTCAAAAAACGGGTTTTATTGACCCAAAAATATGAAAATATATTTAACAAAGCCAAAACTTAAACAGGCAGACCAATAAAAGAGGTCAACTCAACAGACTAAACTCAAGATAATAATTAACAAAACCTCAAACAAACATATGGTAAACTGACCTGCTGAAATGACACACAGGGGGACTTAAATACTGGTTTAGCTAAACCAAATGACACACGGGGGAAAACAAGATGGCTGCCATATAACCAACTAATACAAAACATTTAAACAAACATGAAACACCCCCCAGGCAATGAAGCATGTGGTGCAATCCAATTAGGCTGTCAGTGGTACTTCAGGTCTCCCAGCCCTTTGCCACACCTTTTGCCAGACAGGAGGAGACACCAACCCCCAGGTAACATGTGTGGCATGCCATCACACACCTCCCCTCTTCAGAGCTCTCGCTGGAACAGCGAGAGAGATAGTCAGCAGTAAGGTTCTCCTTGCCTGGTACGTGGTGGACAGTGAATCGGAATGGCTGTAAGGCCAGGTACCAGCGGGTAATTCGCCCATTTGTGTCCTTCATCTGCTCAAGCCACTGTAGTGCTTTGTGATCAGTTTCCAAGGTGAAGTCTCTTCCCAGTAGATAGTAGCGGAAGGAGTCCAGGGCCCACTTGATCGCTAAGGTCTCCTTCTCTACTGTGGAATACCGAACTTCCCGTGGAAACAGTTTCCGGCTGATGTAAGCCACTGGATGGCGGCCTTCCATGGTTTCCTGAAGGAGGACAGCTCCCAGGCCCCGATCTGAAGCATCAGTCTGTAATATGAATGGTTCATCAAAGTTGGGACTGTACAAAACCGGTTGCTTACTTAGTGACTGTTGTATGTCATGAAACGCTGCCACTGCCTCCTCTGTCCACTGGATGTAATTGGGGGAACGTGATCCCGTCAGGTCTGTGAGCAGAGCTGCCCTGTTGGAGAACTGAGGGATGAAACGACGGTAGAAACCTGCCATGCCCAAAAAGGATCTCAGCTGCTTCCTTGTTTGGGGCAGGGGGGATGATTCCATGGCCTCGATTTTGCTGACTTGTGGCCTGATAACCCCCTTGCCGATGACATGGCCCAGGTATTCTGTCTCAGCAGCGGCGAAAACACACTTTGACGGATTCACCGTCAACCCAGCTGAGTGCAGGTGGTCCAGAACAGTTCGCAGGTGTTCCACATGCTCCTCCCAGGTGTTGCTGTGGATAACAATATCATCCAAGTAAGCAGCAGCAAAGTCAGAGCAGTCATGTAATACCTGATCCATCAGCCGTTGGAAAGTTGCTGGAGCTCCATGTAGTCCAAATGGCAAGACTGTAAATTGGAAAAGCCCCCATGGTGTTCTGAATGCTGTGAACTCTCTGGACCGTTGAGTGAGTGGGACCTGCCAGTAACCCTTACACAGATCTATTGTGGTCAGGTACCTTGCTTTTCCCAGACGTTCAAGTAGATCATCAATTCTTGGTGTCGGGTAGGAGTCAAACATGGATATGGAGTTCAGGTACCTGAAATCAATGCAGAACCTCATACTCTCATCCTTTTTGGGTACCAAGACCACAGGGTTGCACCATTCACTCTTAGATCTTTCAATGATCCCTAGAGATAGCATCAAATCGATTTCCTTCTTCAATGAAGGCAGCAGACGTTCTGGGATCCTGTAACTTAATCGTCTCACAGAGGCACCTTCTCGTACCACAATATCATGTTCGACAATGTCAGTTCTCCCTGGATTCTCTTGAAAGACTGCTGATTTACACATTTCTCTCACCTGCTGCTGCTTGTCCTCTGGGAGATGGCTGAGATCATAATCTAGAGAGCCAGCAGGTGGTAGATATTGCTCATCTGCTTCATCTTCTTCAGGCACTCGCCGTATGAGCATTGCATCCGCCTTGTGTTCAATACGCTCCACCCACTCCTTCAGAAGGTTTATATGCAAGACCTTGCTGGAGCGCAACTGCCCTGGGGTGGACACCTCATATGTGGTGGGTCCCAGCTTCCTCATGACTTCAAATGGCCCCTGCCACTTTGCCAACAATTTGTTGTTGTCACTGGGGAGGAGCACGAGCACCTTTTGTCCTGGCTCAAACGCACGCTGACGAGCAGATTTATCATACCAAGACTTCTGCTGCTGCTGGGCCTCCACCATATGTGATTGAGCAAGTTCACCCATTTTCTCCAACCGTTCTCTCATCTGAATGACATAAGACAAAATGTTCTTGGATCCCCCCTCCACCTTGTCTCCCTCCCAAATCTCCTTTAACAGAGTTAGAGGGCCACGAACCTCATAACCATACAACAGCTCAAAAGGTGAAAAACCTGTGGAGGCTTGGGGGACTTCTCTATAAGCAAAGAGTAGATATGGCAGCCATTGATCCCAATCGTTACCACTGTCGTTGACAAACTTCCTGAGCATCTGTTTCAATGTCTGGTTAAACCGTTCTGTCAGCCCATCAGTTTGAGGGTGGTATGGTGAAGTTCTCAGACTCCGGATGCCCAACAACTGATAAACTTGCTTTAACAGAGTAGACATGAAGTTAGTGCCTTGATCAGTTAGTATTTCTTGTGGAAACCCAACTCTTGCAAAGAACTGCACTAAACAAAATGCAATGGGCTTGGCCTTTATAGATTTTAAAGGGAACACCTCAGGATATTTTGTGGCATAATCTGTTACAACAAGCATGTAACGATTTCCTGCTTTGCTCCTCTCAACAGGCCCTACAATATCCATTCCAAGACGCTCAAAAGGAGTGCCGATGACAGGGAGAGGTTGGAGTGGAGCTCTATGGGGGATTTTAGCAGATGTTATCTGACACTGTGGGCAACTTTTACAAAACTGAGCCACATCTTTGCTAAGACCAGGCCAGTAGAAATGTTGTTTGATGCGAGCTGTGGTCTTGTGTTTACCAAGGTGGCCAGCCCACGGAATAGAATGCCCTAAGGTGAGAATGGCGTTTCTAACCTTCTGGGGAACCACCAGCTGCAGCACCGACCCCTGCTGACGATAGAGAATGTCATTTTGCAAGATGTACTCACTGTTAACCTGCTCCACTCCAGGTTCCTTTTCTTTGGCCTTCCGGAAAAGAGATATTAAAGATTGATCAGATTTTTGGAGTTCAGCAATTTCAGTTGGAATATTAAACCCTAGGGGTGACGGTGTTGGCTCAGCGTCTGTTAGTGTATCCACAGGTGAAAATTTGAATTTCTCCTGCCTTCTTTGTCTGCGGGTCTTCCGTGGCTTCGCCACAGTTGTCTCAAACTCCTCATTAAAAAAAGGCAGGGCACTCAGGGTCTCAGAGTGGGTACTGACTTGCTTAGCCTGAGCTCTGGTAACAGCTACATTGCACTCCTCAGTCTGCTCAGACTCCAACAAATCAAAAAGCACAGGAAGGTCACGCCCTAACACGGCAGAGTAAGGCAAACTGTTCACAACACCCACATTCAGCAGATACATCTGGTCCTGAACTTTAATGTAGATGTCAGCTGTCGGATATCTTTTCTCATCTCCATGGACACAACAGATTGAAATTGTATCACTGGTGCGAACAATATTAGGTGGGGCAAAATCTGAGTGAATAAGAGACCGAGAACTGCCAGAGTCAAGAAGGGCATTGAGTAGAACCCCATTCACTTCAATCTGGCTCATTTTGATGGATTTGTCACTCTCCTGCTCAGGATCAGCATTAGAACGAGGAGCAAAACACATTTGCACCATTTTAGCAGAATTTCTTGGGCACATAGGTTTTGTATGGCCCTCTAATCCACAAAGATAACAAATGAGCTTCTTACCAGAGGCCTTTGGTGGTCTAGTGGTAGACTGAGAGCTCTTACTGGTGCTTGTATTTGCTGAATCCAGATGGTTTTGCTGAGGTATCTTCCGGGTGTCCCTCGATGCCTTCCATGCATTATGGCTCCATGCTTGCCCCTTCTTTCTGGCAGCAACAAAAACATCAGCTAACCGAGCCGCTTCCATTGCTGAACCATGGTTGTGTTCTCTGATCCAAACCTGAAGCTCAGGAGATAACATTCTGAGAAACTGCTCCAAGATTATAGTTTCACCAATGTCATGAATAGTTTTACCCTTTGGCTGGATCCATTTCCCATAAAGCTCCTTCAGTCTCGCATATAGCTCACGAGGGCTTTCATCTGGTTGAACGTCCAGGGATCTGAATCTTTGCCTATATGTTTCAGGGTTAATGTCATATTTTGACAGAATAGCTGATTTCACTTTATCATAGTCTAATGAATCATCAATGTCCATGTGAACATAGGCACCTCTAGCTTTACCAGTAAGCAAGGGTATCAAATGAAAAACCCAATCTGATTTCTGCCATCGATAAGCTGTAGCCATACGTTCAAATGTGATCAGGAAATGTTCAATATCATCAGCTTCAGTTAATCTTTCCAATCTGCCCTCTATTTGTAGGGGAAACTGAAATGCTGGTGAAATGGCTGGATTGGAATTAGTCATAACTGGTTCACCCTGGGCCTGCTGAACAGAGGAAGAAGGATGAATATCAAACTCTAATGATTCAGAGCGAGCTTCTGCAGAATCTGATGATGATGTTCTGACTTGGATTTCTGACTGCAGAAGTCTAAACTGATGTTGAAAGGCTTTAAATCGCTGTTCTTGTCGTGCATTTAACTCACTCTGTTTTGCATCCCAGATGTCCTGTTGTTCCATGTGAGCATGTAGCATATTGACTAGATCAGACAAAGTAGGCTCCTTTTCCACTCTCTCCACAACTTTGGTGACTCCTGAGGTTCCATTTTCCTCCTCTACGCAGGTTTGCTGAGCAGATCCCTTTTTCTTTTCATTCTTGCCACCACAATGCATTCTTCTTCCTCATGGGGAAAAACAGAAAAAAGAAAAAAAAAGAAAAAAAAGACCTGTGTCCAATACTGGATGATCCCACTGCTGCCACCAATTGTCAGGGACCAAGCAGTAAAGCATAAAGGACACAGGTGGTTTTAATTCAAAAAAGGGGTTTTATTGACCCAAAAATATGAAAACATATTTAACAAAGCCAAAACTTAAACAGGCAGACCAATAAAAGAGGTCAACTCAATAGACTAAACTCAAGATAATAATTAACAAAACCTCAAACAAACATATGATAAACTGACCTCCTGAAATGACACACAGGGGAACTTAAATACTGGTTTAGCTAAACCAAATGATACACACGGGGGAAACAAGATGGCTGCCATATAACCAACTAATAAAAAACAATTAAACAAACATGAAACACCCCCCAGGCAATGAAGCATGTGGTGCAATCCAATTAGGCTGTCAGTGGTACTTCAGGTCTCCCAGCCCTTTGCCACACCTTTTGCCAGACAGGAGGAGACACCAACCCCCAGGTAACTCAAACAAAGAAAGATGTATTAATATAACATAAAACAGAACTTTGACCATGCAAGGTTAATATGTGTGCACGCCATATAAACATTGGAAGGTGTGATGGAAAAATAAATACATTTAATAAAGAAACAATATTGAACAATAAATAGAATATTTTAAAGTAGTGACTGTAAATTAAACAAAAGTGAATCAACGGGTGGTGAGGTGTGGAGCTTACCATGTGTGGCATGCCATCACAGGGTGGTAGGGTGACGTTCGGGACTTACGAATGCCCAGCAGGGTCAATAGCTCCTTAATGAGCTTGCTCTCAAAATCTCTACCCTGGTCTGAGTGAATGCGAGCAGGCAATCCATAACGCATTAAGAACTTTTCAAAAAGGACTTTGGCAACAGTCAGTGCTTTCTGATCTTTTGTGGGAAATGCTTGAGCATACCTGGTGTAATGTTCAGTGACAACCAGCACATTAGCTATGCCTTTAGAGTCTAGCTCAATAGAAAGAAAGTCTATGCAGACCAGGTCTAGAGGGCCATTACTGGTAATGTGCTGTAAAGGGGCAGCTTTCTGTGGGATGGACTTCCTAGCTACACACCTTCCACAGTTCTGTATGTATGTTGCAACTTCAGATGCCACTCTGGGCCAGTAAAACCGGTCTTTAATGAGCTCTGTAGTTCGTTCGGTGCCCAGGTGACCAGCATCATCATGCACTGATTTTAGTACCATTGGCCGATACTTAGCAGGCAAGACGATCTGACTCACTTCTTGACCAGAGGGTCTTGTGGTGACTCTGTACAGAAGGCCACGCTTAACCTTTAACTTGGATCTTTCTCGCATCAGCAACACAACATCTGGGTTTGCATGCGTGGAAGCTGAAACCCTTTGGTTTCTCTCAACCTGAGGTTTCACCACACCTATAACTGGATCAGAGTCTTGGGCTTCTGACAGTTCTTTCAGGCTTAGCTGTTCCAGCGGGCCCACTTCTATCTGAGTGAAATTTGCATATAAAGCTGGAATGGCGTCTGGCGAAGCACCCAGCTGGTCGACAAATCTGGTGGTGTGTTCTTGAAAACCATCTGTAGTGATCCGACGACACAAAGCTTTTACCCCAGAAGGTGGGATATCCACCCATCCATCTGTTGTCTCTTGCGGACTCCTGGACAGTGAGTCAGCATCCACATTTTCACGGCCGGGCTTATATTGAATGCTGAAATCATAGGTGGAGAGTGCTGCTAGCCACCGATGACCTGTCGCGTTCAACCTGGCAGTGGTCAGGACGTAGGTGAGTGGGTTATTATCAATTCTCACTGTGAACTTAGCCCCATAAAGGTAGTCATGGAACTTCTCCACTACTGCCCATTTCAGAGCCAAAAACTCCAGTTGCAGGGCTCTAGAGCAACCAAATTTTTCAGTGGTGCGACTAAAAATAAATATTTGGTCGCACAGGTGCGACCAACTGTTCTGGTAACGAAAAAAAAATCTCTGCAACTCTCCGTGTGGTCAACAACAGACACACATTATGCCCCTATCGTGGACTAAACCAATCAGAGATAGTCAGGGGTGGGACCTCTCTGATTGGCCGTGGTCCAGTTGAAAGTGCAGGTGGAAGAGAGAGGTGAGTAGCTTGAATAAAGCGATATCAATTCATTAACGGATTCCACACAAAGACCTAAACACGGAGCGGACCTGACACATCAGAATCAGCTTCGGCTTTCTCGGCTTTCTCACCCGACGGCCCGAACACGGACACGCTGTTGGAGCTTAGCGATTCTTCGGGTCCGCGCTGTGTTTACGTCTTTTTGTGCTGATTCTGAGCTGCAGGTTTTGTCTCTCTCCAACCAAAATTCGCCGAGCCAGCAGCAAAAGAAGCAGCAAACTGCGCTTCACATTTGATCAATGTCGTCATGAATTCCCTCTGACTTTTGCTGTTTTGCTTCCACCACGATAAAAATCACACTTCCTGCACAGCTCTCTCTCTCTCTCTCTCTGTACTTCAGGAACAGTTTCCCGTCTCAAATCTGTTTTCTGCATTATTCATTCGCTTATTACCCACCAGTCTACCGTTGTTTACAGCGCTTTTTCTTTTTTCACTTAAATGACCTCGGACAAGAAAGCCTAATTTCTGCTGTTCAATACTGAAGAAATTTAAATTTCTTAAAATTATGCAAAATTGCAGAATATTGCAGAATATTTTTAAGGTTATCTGCTATAAAAAGCCAGACCAGGAAAATCTCCTTCATGTTTTCCTGTGTTTTATTCTCAGTTACTTTCACACAAAGGCATCTGCTGTGATTTTCACAATTCTGATGAAGTCTCATGTGTATCAGTACTGATAAATGATCAGAATTATAATATTTCTGACTGTCTGAGGCTAAATTGAATCAAATCAGGACTTTGAGAACCGGAATTGAATGGATTATAGAAATCAGTGATGATACCCAGCCCTAGTGAGCAGCCTAGGCCTGAGAGAAGTGGATGTAGCTGTGGGTAATAAGAAAAGATGAAAAGAACTATTGATAACTTTTTTGTTAAGTTAAGGCCTGATCTGTCTGAAATTCATAGCCAGTGCTCTGACACGGTGCCATCAATATTTGAATGCTGAAAAAGCACAGTGTATCCAGAAAACACATTATATGCTGCAATAAATGCACTGCCCAAGTGTCCCCTCTCCCCACGGCCTTTCAGCAGCAGACAGCAGCAAACAGGTCGTCAGAGGAGGCCAAGATGATGATTAAGTTTAACATTTTCTACAATATTGACAAAGCACTTTAAGCACAAACTTGTTAGTTAATAAGAAAGTGCACATGTAAAACTGCGGTGTTAAGCGATGCGGTTGAAAAATTTGAGTGCGCCTAACTTTTGTGCTGGTACGCCTAAATTTTTAAAGTTAGGCGTACCGGTGCGCCCATGTAAAAAAGTTAGTCTAGAGCCCTGAGTTGGTGAACTGGGTAGTTCCGCTCTGCATGACTCAACTTGCGGCTGGCAAACGCTACCGGGCGGAGTCCTTCTGGGTACTCTTGGTTCAGGACTGCTCCTAGCCCGTCCAAACTTGCATCAACATGTAGGATGTATGGTTTGGCTGGATCAGCAAATGCCAAGACTGGAGCATGTGTGAGCTTGTAAACAATGCTCTGAAAGGCGTCATCACAAGCTGGGGTCCACTGATCACCAAAAGGCTCGGCAACTCGAAAGTAGCTATTTTGCTTTCCTTTAGTGACACCCTTTTTGCTACCCTGTGCAGGAGGACATCCCTTGGTCAGTTCTGTCAAAGGGCGGACTATGGCGGAGTAGTTCTTGATGAACCGCCGGTAGTATCCACAAAATCCGAGAAAAGATCTTAGGGATTTCAGATCAGTGGGCTTCTTCCAGTGGGTCACCGCACTCACTTTCTCAGGATCAGTGGCAACTCCAGAGGCAGAGACAATGTGTCCCAAGAACTTCACCTGGGGTTGGCAAAATTGGCACTTGTCAATGGAGACTTTGAGACCACATTCCTCCAGCCGGTCCAGGACTTTAAGTAACCGTTCCTCGTGCTCCTCCAGTGTCCTGGCAAACACAATAAGGTCATCCAGATACACAAGGACTTGAATCAGGTTCATGTCTCCAACAGCTCTCTCCATTAACCTTTGAAAGGTTGCGGGTGCGCCAGTGATGCCTTGAGGCATCCTCTCAAACTGGAAAAACCCAAGAGGACAGATAAAAGCTGTTTTCTCTTTATCAGCCTCAGACATCTCCACTTGGTAATATCCACTTCTCAGGTCCAGTACAGAAAACCACTTGCTTCCTGTCAGACAATCCAGTGCATCATCTATGCGTGGCATAGTGTACTGGTCTGGGATGGTTCTGGAGTTCAGTAGACGGTAATCAATACATCTGTGAAGGTTCTTAGTCATCCAGGTCATCGTAGTCAAAGGAGCTTGCAAAGAAAAGCGTCTGGACTTCTTTAAGTTGCTTAAGTCCAGACGCTTTTCTTTGCAAGCTCCTTTGACGGTAATCAATACACATCCGCACCTTGCCATTCTTCTTCCTGACTATGACAATTGGGGAAGCATACGGACTGCGTGACTCTTTGATTATGCCGGCTGCCAGCAGTTCTTGTAGATGGCGTCGGACATCTTCAATATCAGCGGGTGCGATTCTGCGGGATCTCTCCCTGAATGGTCGAGGGTCTCTCAGCCTTATGTGGTGAGTGACAACTTTGGCTAAGCCAACGTCCCACTCCTCCAGGGAAAAAACATCTGCTCTTTTTGATAACTTTGCTGCTAACCTGGCTTTCCACTCTTCAGGGATAGGAGAATCTCCAAAGTCAAACAGTTCAGGGTCAATAGACCTTTCTTGGGCGGAGGTCTTTGTTAACTCAGTGACAGTGTCCACCAAGTACACCTGAGCTAGCACTGTACCGGTGGGGACAATAGTCTCTCTTTGGGACTCATTTCTTAGCAGAAGTGTGAAACTGTTAGTGTCCATCTCAGAACATGGTAGTACCACAGGTGGAACCAACACTCCAGCTGGGAGGTTTGTAGATTCGCCCACCTCCACCATTAGAATACTTTTGTCTAATGGCTGCTGTTGTTCCACCTTGCAAACTGCATACTGTACTGCACAAAGAGGGATAGTGATTGGCCCGGGGCCTTGCCACTTCACATGACCCACCACGCCTGTTTGTTGGGTAATATGTGATGAGGGTTGTTCTGAGGAGAGGGTATTTATTTATCCTCAGTGAGTGAACCTCATCTTTCCCTCCTACCTCTTCACAATCTCTCAGCAGAGAATGCAGTTTCTGGGAGTTAGTGCCAATGATGACAGGAACCGGGTCTGGGCTCTTTGGATCTGGACACACCAAGGCCAAGACAGTGACTGTCTCTACAGCTTCCTTCGAGTTGGGGGGGGAAACCCACCTCAACTGCCACATACCCCTTGTATGAGTAGTTGGAATCACTCAGTCCCCATATGGCGAGATCTTTTAAAGGAAGAATGGGCACATTGGGGATGAAACGGGAATACCAGCTCTCGAATATAATGGTGACTCGAGAGCCGCTGCCAAGGAGAGCTCTACATGGTTGTCCTTTTATGGTCACATCGGTCATCATGGATGGGCCAACCAATCCTTCTGGGAGTCCACACTGTGAGGATGTGTGCACGGAACTTTTCCTAATGGAACCGACCTGTGTGGGCTCAGAAGCGCCACCTGTAGCTCCTTTTCCCTCTTTGCTCCTACGAAGGGCTCCGAGTAGCCTCTGGATTACTTTGGCAGTGTTTTCAGGAGCCATGCAGCGGGTGGCAATATGGCCATTCTCCCCACACCGGTAACAGAAGTAACTTTCTGAATCTTTTGCAGCATATGGTCTGTTTACCTTGCTTCGTCTGGCTCTCCCATCTCTCTTTGTTGAGTCAGTTTGGGTTGAACCCTGTGACACTGCCATAACAGTCAGCTGGTGTTGTAACTGTTGAACTTGCTGCTTTAACTGTTGGACTTCATTCTCCGCCCCAGCCTCAGCAACTTTCTTGGTTTGTTTCAACATTAGCTCAGCATCTGAGCGCTTGCTTGTTAACTCTTTAAGCTCAGAGCGTAACTCTTTGATCTCGGCTTTGAGCTCTTGAACCTCTGTCGATTTGGCTTTTGTCTCTTCGCCAACTTTCACTTGTCTAACTGTGGTGTTTGACTCATGCCTCACTCTTGCATGGTCTTCTTCTTCTCGAATCTCACTGAGCAGCTTCAGGAAAGCGGGTGGCTCTTCCTTTCTTTCTCTGAGTCTTAGCTGCAGTAACATTATCTCTGACTGAGTTGCACCCCGTATAAGCTGGTCAATACGTGCACGGTCGACTCGATGGCTAGGGAGACCCCCTCTCTGCACTACTTTGGTCAGAGAGCGTTCCAATCTTCTCAGGAAGTCTGACAGCTTTTCTCCTCGCTGTTGACCCAGGCTCCTGAAGGCGAGGTACAAGTCTTCACCTGACTCCAGGGATCCAAATGCACTTTCTAGAGCCTCTACATAGCTCTCCGGGCTAGCATCAGGGTTATCTCGCCATACAGCTTGGATGATCTCCAACGCCGGTCCCTTTAGGCTCTCAACTACTCTCCTTCGCTTCTCTCTCTCAGAGCAGTCACACTCTTCAATCATCAGGCGAGCCTGCTCAACCCAGCTATCAAGGCTCTCTTCACCTGCTGGAGTGGGAGAGTGGCCAGAGAATATCCGCAGACGTCGAGATGCAGTATTCTCACTGGTAGGTCGCATAGTTTTTGCTAACAGGTCTCCGACTGCCCGAAGGATGGATTCAGGGGAGTTTTCCTGTGGGGTTTCAGTAGACAGCAAGGCACTAACATCATAAATTGTTTTGCCTTCTTCTACCATTAGTTTCTTAAGCTTGGCTGAGAAGTCATCAGCTGACCTCACAGATTCAGTGAGGAGGGAAATCTTCCAGACAGGACCTCCGTTCAATGGCTGTACATGTGGTGGTATGCGGTCTGGCTGAATATCTTGACGGCATTCACACAGCACAAGGTTATTGCCTGTCTGGGCGTCTCTTAGTCTATCTCTCACTTTTACTCTTCCAAAAGCTTTCACTGACTGAGCTGTCTCTTCAATGTCTGATAAGTCAAAATCAGAAGGAACATCATGCAGTACAAAAGCCCGGTTTGTGTCTATACCTGCTTTACTGCACCAGCTACTAAGCTCAGGTGCAATTTGAGACTCTTTTCGAGTAGTCATCATACAAACCCTAATGCTGGTGTGCTAAGCTGTGCAAATCTGTAAACAAAATACTCCTTTAAAGAACAAACTAGAAAAGTTAAGCACGGGAGTATCCCAGCGGTGCCTCCATAATTGTGTAACACCCGTCCCACGTTCTATTGAGAGGGGCCCTGGGTTCCTGTTGTTACTTTCCTATTGATACTCCCTTTTTAATGCTTATGGTATTAAATATGCAATAACTCCACACTATATGGAAATAAATCACACACAAGCAGGTTAATTATAAAGTTAACTCCACTTTAGTGAATGCTTAATTAACAACACAAAAGAAAATAAGTAAAATCAATAAAGTTTGTTAAACAATGGTAAGGTATCTACCTCAACAGAAACAAAATAATCAAATAATATCCCAGGATTCTTTTCTGCATTCTGGCGTCCTTCCATGAAGACACAATTACAGTCAGAGTACGATAATCTAACAGATATTTGACAAAAAAAACCAAACAAAAAGAATGAGAATGAGTTTTACTTCTGTCTGATGACTGTTTGGACATCATTTGATTTTTAAAATATATATTATATATTTTCTATGTATTGATTTTGTGAACTTTTGTGATAGGTATATAAACAGTTGATGCCGACCTAATCTTTTCTTCATTATGACCTGAAACCAGTGGCTCAGCCCATAAACTCATCAGGAAGGTTTGTACTGATGTCAAGGGTATGATTCAGTGGTCCATTTTGTTTAGGAAGATCCTGAGTGAGTGAAGCAACCTGGAAGTCTCTACATGATGGCCATAGCTTCAGAAGGGTTCAGAACATTGTAACAGTTACAAAATAATCGAACACACTAACACAGTCCTGTTAATAGCAACATTTGGACAGGCATTTCACTTTTATTGTTACAGATTCAATAAAATCTGTGATAAAAAATTAACTTCCTGTATGCAGATTACTGAGATCACTTTATTTCTGCTCTGTTTCATTAAAATAAGAGTGTTATTGAGGTGTGTGTGGTTCATCTCTAAATACTGATCATAGAAAGTTAGTGTTTAAAAAAAAAAAAGAGTCAAGTTTGGGGGGTTTAGGTTTGAGCTAAAGCACACATCCATTCTAATAACATCTCCACCTCTCACGCCAAATAAATCAACTCATAGGAATAACTTTCACAGCCACAATACACATGGCATAAGGCCAGCCCCCCACTTCTATCCACAACTTTAAAAACTGTCACAATGGGAAACTCAGATGTGTGAATATGGACAGAAAGACAGAGACAAACCTCAGTTTTTCACTAATTAGCAGTTAATAAATTCACTGATCTACAATAGTTTTTATACCACTGTGTTAGCAAGCCTTACCTCCCTTTCTGACATATTTAATCTAAGTAATCGATAATGAGTCAGAGTCACAAAATGAATCAAATATATTTACATATTCAGCACCAAACAGTTTATAATAATTATAATAATTATATATATAAATATAAAAACTCAAAACAAATACATGTTTATTATGTAGTTCACAGAGGCAGGAAGCTTTCTGTCCTTCTCTTGAAGAAATTTGCTATTACACTAGAGCGCATTAGCAGGTTTCAAACTGCATTAACACACATATTACTGTGCATAGTGTTTTACCAGACATGTTTTAACAGGCTTTCTATACTGTAAACAAAATCTGTAATTTACCAGAACTTTGTTATATTTTTTTTTTCAGAAATTTCCTGTTATTTTTAAATACATGAAATATCATTGAATTACAAAAAAGACGTGAATTAACATGTCGAATGTACAATAACGTGAAAAATTGCACCTGTAAATAAAGATGATTTATTTGCAGATGTTTTTGTAATTTTACATAGATTTGCTTGTTAATCAACTTCTATGTTATGTAATTTTTTGTTGTTATGGCTATGTAACATCAGAAAGTATTAATAGACTGTCAGTTGGTAGGTATATTTACAGTAATTTGCAGTAATTTCACAGTCTGTTTTATAATAGTCATGTATCTTTTGTCATTATTTCCCCTAAATTGGTAAAATTATAGAAAAGTAATAATAACAGAAATACATATTTTATATTATTCTTAAAATAGTCACAAAATAAAGTGAAGTGAGATTAAAGGCTTGCAGCATTAAAATACAATCAATAGCATTTTAACCCTTTCACTCATTGTGGTCACTACAGTGGACAGCTATTCAAAGGCTGATTTTTTTGTATTTGTATCAGTGTTGATGGTATACTTGCACATAAACCACTACATAAGACACTGATGTGCACTCGTTTGTCAATTTCATAAATTAAAACACATGTTGTCCACCTAAGTGGACATGTAAAAAACTCTTCGAAAAGTACATTTTAAATTTTTTTGTCTTTTTTTCATGCCTAAAGATGAATAAAAATACTTAAGAAAAAAATCTTGATTGAGGTTGTCATAATTCATGCATGACAGGTTTAAATATAACAAAAATTCAAAAAAAATTTCTGACACTAAAAATATCAAAATATATTTGAGTTTTTTCAAATATAAAAATATCAGAAAGAAGTAAAGGTTGAAGTCAGGAACCATTCTGCAAACAATCCGCTTTTGGATTCTGCTTTTGAACAGGATCAAAGAGTGTAGGGCAATCACTCTGCACTGCAACGTGAAGACCAGTTAACTTTCAAATCCGCAAAGATGCAGGGGGGAAATGGTCTTTACATGGAGAGGTCATTCTGGATTCTGGAACACTCACAGAGGCACAGTGTGGAACATTTCAACTTATTCAACATTTTTATCTTTTTTCAAATAACAAACAACCATGGAAAAATTCAGGGAAGCTAAGTATTCACAATTTGAATCAGGTGAAGGAACAAAAATGAACCCTACAAGATCAATCAGCTAAGCACTGTGGATGAGGCAGCATTCTGAAATTGTTGTTGTGAAACCAACTATAACTCATTTCAAAGGAGGACTAAAGTTCCATCATGAATCTGTAAGAAAAGTAAACCAGACTGTACCATTAGGCTGCTTACTTGTGACATTTTCAGCTAAAAGCCCACCTTGATTCTCAGGTGGGGATTAAGTCCAAGTCTTTGACTTGAATGTGACATCAGCATCAGCATAGCCATTATCTACATCAGTGGATTCGCCCTCATTAGTCATTTCTTGGTCTGGATTATATTCAACTTCTGACACTTCCCCCTCTAATCCATCTTCAGTGTCAGTTTCCTGGCTTCTCTTTCTCCTCACCAGTGTGGTGATCAAATGTGTAATCACGAGCCTCACTCTATATCGACCTGCCACGGTGCTGCCAGACAGTGCTCTGTGAGCAAGGCTTAGAAAACAACGAATCATTTCTATTAATGGGATTACGTTTGACCAGGAACACCAAGAGTGTAAAAATGCTCAATAAAATACACAAAATGTTATGCAAATTAATCAAATTTAGGTTGTGCGTTGACATCCTCTTTGTGGAGAAAGTCACAGAATCTTAAGTCTGTCTGATCAAATTAACAACACTTTTCAGACATAAAACTATTAAATTGGTCAAATTTGACCACAACACAACACAAGGGGGGCTAGTACAGGAGTAATGGCTCCCACCACTGACACGCTCTTTGCAAATTTCTCGTCATTGTTTTGCCAGACAGTCTTTCCCTGTTAACAGAAATTGTGTGAGCCTCCGATGTGTGATGAAAACAGGATGTCAGAGCAAACCAGCCAGTTCTGGTATTCTCTGGGGAATTCCAATGGATACATGGTGCTGGGCTGCAAGCACAAGTCCCGCTGCATGACTGACAGCGTTTGTTCTGTTCCTCATTGCACAAAGCAGCCATCACTAGTCCTGCTCTCCTTGTTTAACAGCATATCTCCTGGTATCTCTGTCACACTCTTGCACTGTGTCTTGCAGTAACAATGACACTACCAAAAAGCAAAAGTAGAAAAAAATAGGATGGATTAGGAGAGAGCAATGGTGTTTGGGCACCTTTCCTAGAAGATGGGCAACCGTTTCATTCAGGTTCACAGTCACACCTGTACCTGCTGCCAAATACACCTAAAACATCTTCAGGTGTCTATAGCACCAGGATAACTTTTGATGTTCAGTGTGACTCTAAATTTAGGGTGCTCTCGATTTAACAGCTAGATGTCTTTAACTTTTTCTAAGACTTAATGTTAGAGGTTTTTTGTATAGCTCTGATTAAAAATTGTTAGTAGTTTTCTGTTGTGGTTTATTTGTTAACAAAATTAAATGTTGAGACACATGAACTAAGTGTGTGATAACTGTGTTGTCATTGTATAACTAAACTTCATCATTATGTAATTTGTCATTCAATCTTATGCAGTCTCATGTGGAGCAATGGCCGTTAGCTCTTTCATAGGCTTTCACTCTAAGCAACCCGAGGAAGTGGTGAAATAAACTGCTTTGCATTGCTGCTCCACTAAGCTCTGTATGTCAGTACTGTTGAATTGGTACATGTTCTTGTAAACTGTCACTAAAAGAAGAAGCTGGATTTTATTGCTCTCCGATTTTTCCCCATAGATTTCGTAAGCAGAAGCTTAGCTTCTTCTGCTTTTGTGCTTGTATAAATATTCCTTGGTCTTCTTATTCTTCATGCCTCAGCTCTGAAGATGTTCCTGTGCTGTTGGCTGGTTCTGGGGGCTCTCATCCCCACAACCTTAAGCATCAATCCTGGAGTAAAGGTCAGGTTGACAGAAAAAGGCATTGAATATGGTAAGGTTTGTGTAAAAGCTGTCCTCTTGCTCAAAAAGGACCGATTTCTCCAGTGTTTGCTCAGTAAATTATTTTTCTTTACATTTTGTTAGGCAGGCAACTGGGCATGGCTGACATGCAGCAGAAACTCAATTCTATCCAAGTTCCAGACTTTTCAGGGGAACAGAGGGTGTCTCCGATTGGAAAAGTCCAGTACAATTTGTCAAAGTAAGGCTCCAGTTTGTTCAACATGTCTCTAAATTCTGTTACAAAGTATTTTGTCCTGTTTCCGCTTAAACAAACAAAACACGAATTCTTCCAGTATACGTGTATTGAAGGTGGGAATACCAAAGTCTTCAGTGGACCTGGTGCCAGGGACTGGAGTCAGAATGTCTATAGGTGATGCCTTCATCAGTCTGAATGGAAACTGGAGGGTCAAGTACCTGCGAATAATGTGAGTGAGGTAACATCTCTTCTTTAGAGAAGTAATTTATCTGCTTAAAAAGATATTTTTTCTCTTTTACCAGAAAGCACAGCGGGTCTTTTGAATTGAATGTGAATGGTCTCAGTATCGCTACAACCATCTCCATCAAGACTGATGAGACAGGCCGACCAGCGGTCAGCAGTGACAGCTGCTCAGCTGCTGTTGGAAGTGCAAAGGTCAAGTTTCATGGTGGAGCGAGGTGAGAAACCCAGCTGTGAGGGAGAAGGGTTTTACTATTTTACTTCATCTGCAGAATTCTTCTAATTCCTGCTGGTTTTGTTTTTTGATAGCTGGCTGTACAATCTCTTCACAAGGTTTATTGATAAGGCTCTGCGCAATGCGATTCAGAAACAGGTGAGGTCAAATCTGCTACATGCAGCAGAAATCCAGCTTACACACTTTACCTGCTAGGTAAGGTGTCTGCTAGTTCACAGTGTCTCACATTATCTTCCTTCATTTGTTACTCTGAAGTAACCGGGTAATGATGAAAATAAAGAAGTAAAGATTTATTGGTTCGGGCTTAGCCCGCAGTGTTTCAAGATACTTTGATTTACCTCCAAAATATGGAAACCTTAGGAGCCTTAGATATGCACTGAAAGTCAGAAGCAGGGAGGAAGGGAGGCAACAAACACAAACCAAACTACACTAACAATGTAGCCTAATTGAAATCATGAAACAAGCTGTATGTGGAATGAAACGTTCAACTGCAGCAGCATTAAGTTTATCATTAAACAAACACATCATCATCTCTTTGCTTTCCCAGTTAGAAGGATTTTGTTTGTTCTCAGAAAAACTTGTGTATGTTTTTTCATTAGGTTATTTTAAGCTGCTACATGGAGAACTGTGAGCTTCTCTTAATGGATATCCATGTTGCTCATGGATATCCATTAAGAGAAGCGATTAAGTGATTATTTAACATCTGCTCTTTTGTTCACCAATGTTTAATTTTGAAATGTCTTTGTGAGCCTTTAATGATGACTTTCTCCAATACAAATCAAAGTCTAACACCAGATTTCTTCCTTCCGCTTTGCAGATCTGCCCTCGGGCCACCACTGTAGTATCTGATTTAAACCCTCAGCTGAAAACTCTCAATGGTAAAGTATCCTGTTTAGTTACTCAATCAGCTGTTTCACTGGTGATGAACACATGAGTGAGCTTCTGTCTCTATGCAGTCTTAGCCAAGGTGGACAAGTATGCAGAGATTGAATATTCCATGGTATCGTCCCCGACTGTTTTAAAGTCCTCGATAGATCTGAGCTTGAAGGTAGAGAATTATGCAACACTACATTTTTACAGGAATCTAAAGATATCACTTTATTATTTTTTAAAAATCTGGAGCATTGTTTTCTGGGTCTTCTTTCTCAGGGGGAATTTTACAACATCGGGAAGCATCAGGAGCCTCCGTTCTCACCAGCGGCCTTTAACCTGCCACCCCAGAACAACAACATGTTGTACATCGGCATGTCTGCCTTTACTGTCAACTCTGCAGCCTTCGTCTACAACAATGCTGGAGTCCTCAGCCTGTCCATCACTGACGACATGGTAAACTGCTGCCTCCTGAGTCTCATACCTTCTTTTCAGGACATCAAACTGATCTCTAACTTTTCTCACTTTGTCGTGCCAGATACCAAAAAGCTCTCCAATCCGACTCAACACCATAACGTTTGGAGTCATTATCCCAGAGGTGACAACACATCCCAGTCATTTTATGTGACGCATTCTTGGCAGTTTTTCACATGAAATTCTTTTTTTCTAGATTGCTAAGCAGTTCCCAGGTCTGATGATGAAGCTACTGGTGAAGATGGAGAAAACCCCCACACTGACCTTTGAGCCCAACAACGCAACAGTCCAGGCCACCACCACAGTGACGGCCTTTGCCATCCAGCCCAACTCTACTCTGTCGCCTCTTTTTGTCCTGAACTTGGTAAGTTACCCAGCTGATATGATTTTAAATTGTCTTTGTGGTTTTAGAAAACCATCTGAAATGAACCACCATTGCCTTGACAGGAGGCCAGCGTGAGTGCCCGTATGTTTGTCAGTGAAATGAAATTGGCTGCAGCTGTCACCCTCAACAAGTGAGTTAACTGGCAAAGAAAAATAGGGCCGAGAGGTCTTTGTTAAGATGAACATCACGTTCTAATTTAGTCTAATTTGCACAGAATGGATCTGACCCTGGACAAAAGTAATGTGGGAGACTTTCAGGTAAGAAGTGCGTTTCTATACAATAACAGTCTGAATCATCAGCAACTCAAACTAACCCTACATCTAACCTACAGGTCAGCGCCCTCAATAGCATCTTACAAGGGGTCTTCAAATTGGTGGTGATACCCACAGTTAATGGTGAGTTCATCCTCACTTTGAAATTTAAAGAGTGTTTTTTTTTCACCAAAATCTCCAAAGAGGATTTCCATTTGCATTTTCACAGCAGCTCCAAAGTTCCAGGGAATATTAGACAAACAACATGAGGGACCAGCAGGATTATCATTTTTAGCTACATATGTCTGGATAATTATTAATATTGTATTGTGTAAAACAGACCCCCAGCTCTTACTTATATGGAGACTATTCTCATTCCTTTTCTTTCTTTCTGTTGATTTTATTTAGGCTATCAGCTCATATTTTATAAAGTCAATAAGTTTATGAAATCGGAAGAAGTTCATTATTTACCTCTCAGGTGTTGTTAAGAATTTAAAACATAAAAGATAAAGTTATTCAAGTAATTTACAAGAATCCAGAATACTTCCACCACAGTACAGGAACTGTACTCACCTACCTTCACTCCTGCTTTTATTGGAGATAAAATATCGGGAATTTCAGGAGTGGGACCACGCCTCCAAATATGCTCCTCCTGGTTCTCATCTATATACGTTCCCCCAGTTCTAACAGCTGTTCGTTCTCATTGACGTGTCCCACCCTCCCTCCACTTTTCAATTCTTTAACTTCTTCACTTCTGTTTAGTGCATGGGGATAGAGCTTGTACTGGTCTTCTGAATATTTTACCATTTATTTTAAGATTCTACCCCATTTTCTTATTGGGGAAATCATAAAATGTTCCAAAAATATATACCTTTGAATCACCTTCAGGGTCATCTCCTTGTGCATCTCTTTACCACTTCTAATGAGTCTGCTGTTTTTAATTTGCACTGTGGGAGTCTATTTTCTAACAGTTTAAATGAATGACGTTCATCAGAGACCTTACTTTAACACATTCCACTGTTTTCATCAATAATTTTATTGATGTCAGTATTTTCCTTAATTGAATTTGTGTATGAAGTTACATTAGGTGGAATGATTCCAGTGCATGCTATGTAATACATCTATAATATCATTATGACATTCTGCCACATTTGTGAAATTGTGGTCTAAAATTATGAATTTCATTTTGCAGTCCAACTTGCTAAGGGATACCCACTGCCCACAATTGGAAAGATGAAGCTTATGAACACCCAGCTTGATGTGCTGAAGGTCAGAGATACTGATAATATGTTGTTGTTGTTTTTTTAATCGATTTCATGCATGTGAGCGTATTGCTTCTTGTATATGACATGAGATCTAATTAAGAAATCTTGACATTTCTAAGGAATGAGCAGATTTTCTAACTCAAAGCTGTGAACTGTTCCTTCTAGGACTACATCCTGATTGGGACAGATGTTCAGTTCAGCTGAACTGCACTCCTGAAAACTCCCAGGATTCTTTTCTGCATTCTAGCATCCTTCCATGAAGACACAATTACAGTCAGAGTACGATAATCTGGCAGAAATTCCCAAGAAAAAGCTAAATAAGTATTACTTCAGACAGCAGTCAGAATATTGTGTTTTCTATGTATTGGTTCTCCTCTGAAGTTAACCATTTCTATATTTAGTGCGTATGGACTTTTTTAATATGAGTGAAATGAGTTGCCAAGGACATCATCAGCACACTCATCAGCAAAATGTCTTCTGAGCTCCAGTCTATAGACCACTTTAGGACTGCTAGTCTTTTTGCAAATGCATGCATCCCTCTGTGGTGGGTAGAGATTAAAAGAATATAAATATAAGCTACTTCCACATGGTTTTATGGGTGAAGCTACATGACATTAATCTTAGCAAGCAGCATACAGTTGCCAGGCTAGCTGTAACCAGGCTAGCTGTAACCAAGCTAGCTGTAACCAAGCTAGCTGCACAAATATGACATGATTCATTTGTAACAATAAGTATTTTGGCAAAAGAAAGCTAAGCTACTACTTCAGCCCTGCAATTAACCTTTTTCTCTCAAGACTACATTTTGACATATAAGTCAGGTTGGAATTTACCTTAGTTGGGATTAGAATTGGACTGTAGAATTTACCTTAGGGTGTCGTCCGGCTAATATTAGCTAACGCTTGCTTCCCCGTTTGCTTTTTGTAAGTTACCTTACAGCATGTTCAGACATTGGCAATTTAGAGTGCTTAATAAATGACAAAGTCACATAAAAGACAATGTGTCTCCTTATGATTCAATGATCTTAAAAAATGCCACTTTATGTATCACACAGAACACCGTCAGGCATCGTTCAAACAGCTTTTAATAAACTTCCATAGTTTGTTTACAAGTGAAACTTTCACAGCTTGTTGCAACAGTCCACCTGAAAGCATCCTCCATTTGTCAAAAACGTCAAACAAGTGATGAAGGAAATGTAGCAGTCTGTTCGATGTGGTATCATCCGAGTCCATCAATCAGTGACATGTTTAAGTCACGGTTGAGTGTGAGCTACATGTTCATCACGCTGGTCCTCAGGTGGAGTCCTACAGTGCACTTCTCTGGCTCTCAGGGAGCTGAGACTGAGAGCTCGACCTCTCAGGCTCTGGGAGTTGGCAGACAAGATCTAAAACAAGACAAAAGAAGACGCCAGAGAATAAAAGACTGAATACAAGAACCGTATTTATACATTCAAGATAATCAATATTCCTGAAACACTTTTCCAGTCACTTTCCTGACTGGTGACAGTGTACCCAGCATTTAAAGTTGGATCAACCAGTGCTTACAGCAGAAACATTAAACTGCTGACATGATGATACATCATAAACACATGATATATTCACTAAAGGATCCCTTAAAACTTGGCTTTGACTATTTCAGGTAGTGGCCTAACACTCATTCAATCTGCCAAACATCTTGCTCATATAAATTGTGTTTTTTTAGAAGACAACAGATATTCTTTAAAGTTGCATCCGTCTATATCAATTATATCCTACCTTCACCAGCACATAGTCTCCAACACTGATGGGTACAGTGCTGAATGCTGTAGGCTGAACATGAACGTCCTCTTTGGGGAAAATCACTTTCATATTGCCATCAGTTCTTCCACACAGGTCCTCAGCAGATCTTTTACTTTCCTGAATAAAAATCAAAAGCAGCCAATTCAGTTTCTTTCGACTCAAAGCAATTTAAGTTCCAGTCAAGAAGCAACATCCAGGCCTTAAGCCCACAATGAAGTGCCAAAAAACTTAGTTACTCAGCAAGTAAACCACCACAAACCTTAACAAATGTCAAAATATCTAACTAAACAGCACTGAAAAGCATGAGTACAGTCTATTACTTTGTTTTACTATGTCATTGTGGTGGGACGTGGTCTCGCCGGTTTAAAACATTAACTATGTCCTGTTGTTGTTGTGTGTAGGCTGTAGCTGAAAAGCTGCAGCCGAGTATGTAAATCGACAGCCGCAATAAAGAGGTGTAGCGACAAGTGCAAATATGTGGTCGGGTCTGTCATGCATCGTTTACAGACGTACATTTGGACACTGGCAAGGCTTGAAGTTAGGGGGGCTAATACAACTCAATGAACTGGACCTCTCGACGATGTGCTGTTGGTGCCTCTTTAATGGAATAGCCATATAATGGGGCTGTTACCAGGTACAAAGTGTGCTTCAGTTTGTGCAGTAATTGTGCACATTTGTGTTTGTGTTTTACTCATATAGCTCTGTCAGGGACCAAGCAGTAAAGCATAAAGGACACCGGTGGTTTTAATTCAAAAAAACGGGTTTTATTGACCCAAAAATATGAAAATATATTTAACAAAGCCAAAACTTAAACAGGCAGACCAATAAAAGAGGTCAACTCAACAGACTAAACTCAAGATAATAATTAACAAAACCTCAAACAAACATATGGTAAACTGACCTGCTGAAATGACACACAGGGGGACTTAAATACTGGTTTAGCTAAACCAAATGACACACGGGGGAAAACAAGATGGCTGCCATATAACCAACTAATACAAAACATTTAAACAAACATGAAACACCCCCCAGGCAATGAAGCATGTGGTGCAATCCAATTAGGCTGTCAGCAGTACTTCAGGTCTCCCAGCCCTTTGCCACACCTTTTGCCAGACAGGAGGAGACACCAACCCCCAGGTAACATGTGTGGCATGCCATCACAAGCTCAAAATGTCCAAAACCAATGGGTGACATCACAACAGCTACACCATCCTTTACATATGGCCTGTGGTTCAAGGGTGTGGCTGACGTAGTTACTGTTCACTGCTCTACCACCTGCAATCATGCTATTTGAAGGTCAACATATATTTAAAAACAATTTTGATAACACACTGGTAAACTCTGTGTGTATTACTCACTCCCTCCACCAGGACAAGCTGTGTACTGCCAATGAGAGCAGCGTTGACCCTTTCAGCTTCTCCTCTGAACACGGTGATGCACTCCTCCAGCCTTCGCTGCTTCACCTCCACTGGGACGTCATCTTGGAGCCGGTGGAAGGCATGCGTCTTCTGAATGTGTGGCAGACATGGAAAAACAATTACATCACATATCATTTAAAGGACGGGTGAAAAGAAAGTAAGTGAGTTCTAGAGTAAGAAGAACTCACCTTTCTCATACTGTAAGCAAAAAGGAATCCCACATTGTAGCCCACCTCTCTGATTAGAGACAAAGTCTGCTGGTGGTCGTCCTCAGTTTCACCACAGAAGCCTGAGATGAAGTCACTGCTGAGACTCACGTCTGACACACGAACAGAAATTATGTAAAACAGACTGCGGTTAAAGAGGACAGAAGGTGCTTTTCCTTATTTCTTAGTGTATTTTATAATTTTACAGATAGATTCAGGATTCTCCTGGAAAAAGGAGAAAGTTTTGTTAAAAATGAATGGACAATACCAAGATCTCTTTACATTCGTTCTACATACAAGTGAAAGATACTCAGGTAGTAAAATGAATGTTTAAATGTAATAATCATACCCAGAGACAGGTGACAAATTGAAGGAGAAACCTGATTTTAGTACCTGGGATGATCTGCTTTATGTTCCTCACAAGATCGAGGTAGGCCTCTCTGGTGTAGCTGTACATATTAGGAGGAAAACAACATGTTATGAGGACAATTAGTGGTGTTTAAGTTTAATTTCACAAAGTCATATGCTAGTGAACTAATCTCTTACCCGCGACGCATTGCTTTAAGGACCCGGCTGCTTCCACTCTGGGCTGGGAGGTGGATCTGCTTACAAATGTTCCCTCGCTCCGCAATCAGATGCAAAACCTGTAAGATCGACACACAGACCAGGTGAGCAGGGCTCACTGAACCAAGTGAATATCCAAAGGAAGAAAAGCATATTAAAGCAAATACCTCATCAGGAAAATCCTTGGGGTGAGGTGATGTGAATCTGATCCTCACGTTGGGATCGATACGTGACACTTGGTCGAGCAGGTCAGAGAAGCGCAGACCCCCCCGTTTTGTCTGGTAGACTGTCTTAAAGCCACGGCTGAGCTTGGTTGCATCTGAACCACAGACCTGCTCGTCTGACGTGTCCCTGTAGCTGTTCACATTCTGACCCAGCAGCGTCACCTCCTTCACACCCTGACAGAAGCACCCAGCACACACTCGTCAGGCACACTCAAGTGTTCATTTTAGAGAGCTGAACTCAAAGGACGAGAAATTTGCAGCAGTGTCAGACACATGAATAATTCAGAAGAAAAGGATCAAAATCAACACCAGAGAACCAGACATAATTATTAAAGCACTCGCCTACTGCCTATAGAGTGCAAACTGTATAAACACACATCTACATATGAATTTGGAGAATCTATAAACAAGGTGGATGATATTTGGGCACTGAAAGCTCTCTGACCAATCATATTCAAGCTTTGGATTCCTTCAGTACAACAGTCTATGTTCAGAGCAAGAGGGAGATTGCATTTACTGTGTAGAAAAGAGGGATAATGTCTCTGTAATGTTAGGGTTTTCACTGTCATCACATTAGCTTCTTTTATCCATACCAGACCAGTTAGGGGTGGATCTGACTGAGAAACAGAGGGATGCTCCAAGCTCACAGCCCAACGATTTGTTAATGAGATGGTAAAGCATACCCTGCTTTAGCTCCTTTTTTACTTTACTGGACAGTTTAAATTACAGAATGAACATCATACTGTAACAACTGAGACCTCAAACTGACAAGTAGCGCAATTGCTGAGGTGACAGATCAGGTGAGTTGACTCATAATCAGGGGTGCACATAAGTGGTCCGCAGGTGCGCTTGCGCTGTCAAAATAAAAGACACGTACCTGCGGACCACTTATGTGCACCCCTGATTATAGATGCATACATCTTTTTAACGATAAGAGGCATTGTTGCCCCCTGCTGGCCATAATAAGAATTAAAGGTTTCATGTACTTTTTCATAAACTTCATTTTTCAGACTTAGAAGCTACAAACTTTTTTATAATAGCAGGAAGTCTATGATTTATGGGTTATTATCAAAAAATGACTGGTTGTACAGAATTTTGTCGACTTCCTTATTGCATGACCTCAATAAACACTTTCATGACGAGATTATGGTCTTAATCAATAGTTTCAACCTTTATTGAAAGGAACATGGCATATGTGAAGCCTGGCATAGTACATCATGGCTGGACCACTGTATCTGTACAGCTGATGGACATGCAGCTTTAGCAAACATGACTATTAGGTATGAGGTAACTGTGTCAGATCATATACCTTTTGGTTTTACTGTGAATGTGGAACAAATGCCAGCAACAACTGGAAACAATATTGCTAATATTGCTACCAGTGTAAAATTAGACTGGTCAGCTTGTAGTGAAGATGATTTCTTAGCTTATCATAGTAATACCGATATACATCTGAACAACATTTCTTTGCCGAAAGAAGCTATTTTGTGCAAGGATGTCAACTGTAAGAATGCTGTGCATAAACATTTACTCTGCTCCATGTATGATGATATAGTGACTGCTCTGCATGAAAGTGGTACACTGCTTGATAAACAATATAAGCATAAGAAACCTAACATCAGACCTGGCTGGAAAGAACATGTATCCATGTACCATGATGAAGCTCGCATAGCTTATAAATGTTGGGCCATGGCTGGAAGACCTAAACAAGGCCCAGAATTTGAACAGAAAAAATGTGCGAATGCCAGATATAAGTACGCTGTTCGCTTTATAACTAAAAATGAGCAAATGCTGAGAGCAGATTCTTTGGCCAGGAAAATGTTGTGTAATAATATGGCAGATTTTTGGAAAGAGGTGAAAGCTCTTAATAACTGTAAACCATCTCTACCATCAACTGTTGAAGGTGTTTCTGGGGCAGATAACATTGCAGCATTATGGAGACAGCATTACAGTGCGTTGTTTAACTGTATAAAAAGTGAACCATATGAGGACAATCTTGACATGAGTAATGACACAATAAGTGTAAGGACACATGAAGTATATGAAGCCATTCATAGGTTGTCTGATAATAAATCCTCTGGTTTGGATCACATCACTGCAGAACATTTAAAACATGCTAGTTTAAGGCTAGCTCCTCTTTTAGCACTCTGTTTCACTGGGTTTATGATTCATGGCATATTACCAGACTCAATGCTGTGTATTTTACTGGTACCAGTTATGAAAGACAAAGCTGCAAAAGTGAGCTGTTTGGATAATTACAGGCCGATTGCACTAGCCAGTATTTTATCTAAGGTGTTAGAAAGAATCCTGTTTGATAGAGTTAGTGTGTTCATCTCTTCTCTGGATAATCAGTTTGGCTTCAAAGCACGGCACTGACATGTGCATATATGCACTCAAGGAAATAGTCAGTTTGTATAGGGCTAAAAATTCATCTGTCCTCATGTGTTTCATTGATGCCTCTAAGGCTTTTGATCGAGTGAACCACAGAAAACTTTTTGATAAAATGAAGAGACGGGGAGTTCCTCAATACATCGTGAGGATTCTCTCTTACTGGTACGCTCATCAGAACATGCAGGTTAAATGGGGAAGCAGTATTTCTGCCCCCTTTGGTGACAGCAATGGTGTCAGACAGGGTGGGATTTTGTCTCCAATTTTATTTAATTTATATGTCGATGATTTGTCCATACAGCTGAGAGCCTGTAACACTGGGTGTATATTAGGTAAAGCACTGATAAATCATCTCATGTATGCAGATGACCTGGTTGTTTTTAGTCCAAGCAGTGCTGGGTTACAGGATCTTCTTAATGTCTGTACTGAATATGGTGTGCAATATGACATTGAGTACAATGCTGCTAAAAGTGCTGTTTTGATATGTAGAACCAAGCAGGATAAACAGCTAAATTTCCCTTTGTTTAAACTGGCACAAAAAACTCTTGAAGTTCATAAAAAGGTGAAATACCTCGGTCACTTTATTACTGAGCAAATGAATGATGATGATGACATATACAGACAACGATGTAAGCTCTATGTGCAGGCAAATACTATTGCACGCAAATTCAGCTTTTGTTCACTTCCAGTTAAAGTGGCTTTGTTTAAAGCGTATTGCACACCGCTATATACTGCCCCCTTGTGGTCATCCTACAAACAATGTAGCATGCAGAAGCTGCATTTTGCATATAATGATGTGATGAGAATCCTTTGCAGGATACCTAGAAGTGGTAGTGCCAGTCAGATGTTTGTAGCTGTGGGTGTCTGGACTTTTAAAGCACTTTTAAGAAAGTTAATGTTCAGTTTTAGAGAACGACTGGATGGTTCGAGTAACAGTATAATTTTAGCACTTACAGATCCGACAGTGAGTGGTTCCCGTTACTCATCCAGTCTCAGAAAGCACTGGTTAAAGTGTTTGTGTATTTATTGATTTATTTTAAGTAATTGTGTTTTATGTATATTATGGTTTTATATTTTTACAAATGCTTTATATACTTATTTATATACATATATATATTTAATGGTATACCTTGTGTTGTGTGTGTGTGTGTGGGGGGGGGGGGGGGGGGGAGTTGTGTGTGTGTGTTTCTTGTCTTGTTTTTATGGACATGTAGTCTGCCAATAAAGATTGAATTGAATTGAATTGAATTGAATGTTTTCAGTCTTATCTCCCCTCGACCCCAACCAGTTACAGCAGATAGCTGTCCCTTCCTGGTTCTGCTGGAGGTTTCTTCCTGTTTAAAAGGGAGTTTTTCCTTCCCACTGTTGCCAAGTGCGTGCTCATGGGGTGTTGTTTTATTGTCTGGGCTTTTGCTTACCACATAAAGTGCTTGGAGGCAACTCTTCTCGTGATTTGGTGCTATATAAGTAAAACTGAATTGAGTTTGTTTCATAAGTCATGTTAAATTATTGTTGTATAGATTTTGCATTTATCATAAAACACAAACACAAAGTCACTTTCTTTTTTGTTTTTTTCCTATTCTGTTGTTGCGTGGTTACAAATGCAGGAGTTTTTCCAACCAACCTTAATGTTGAAGTTACAGCTTACCTGATCAGAGAGCATACGAACTTCCTCCAGGATAGAGCGGACGGGTCGACTCCTCTCTCTCCCTCGAGTGAAGGGAACAATGCAGTAACTGCACATGTTGTCACAGCCTCGCATGATGGACCTGCCGGTACACAAAACCATCAGCAGATTCAGTATGAAGATGCGTTGTTACAGGAAAAGGCGGATAACCATTTGATAAACAACATACACAAAAGCACTGTGCCCCCGAGGCGCGTGGTGGACGGGCATGACGTCAGCATAGGTCTCCTCTAAAGAGAGCAGCACATTGCACGCCTGCTGACCTCCATCAGATACAGCCAAGAGACGCGGAAGGTCCCGGTATGCATCTGGACCGGCGAGGACATCTACGAGCTTCTCTCGCTCCAGAAGCTCCATCTTCAGCCTCTCCGCCATACAGCCTGAGACAAACACACCCATGAACGTACCCTTAATGTGACCTCCATCATCTGAGTGCATGAGAGCTTACTCACCTAAAATTCCAATTTTCATTGGTGTGTGGGTCTTTAATCGTTTCCTCTTCATAGCTGTTAGTTGTTGCAGTCTATTCCATATTGTTTGCTCAGCCTTTTCTCTGTTAAGAAAAGAGATTAGGTTGCAAAGCTGCCATCACCTAGCACTAGATTTCAAAACTTTTCATGTTTGATCTTTGCTCCTACCTTACAGAGCACGTTACCAGAAGAACAACATCTGCCTGCAAGTACACGCACATCTTAAACAAACTGCATTAAAGTTACTTCTGCTAGATTCATAAAATAAAACCAGAAGTCAGCTGTACCTCGCTTAGATGAGCTGTGCGCTGATAGCCCTTCTTCTGCAGTATGGACCAGGCTATCTCTGTGTCATTCACATTCATTTGACATCCATAGGTTTCAAAATAAACTGCAACAATAAGCCAAAGAACCCCTTTAGCATCACCACAAGCATTCAAAGCTAAATAAACAAATGGCTTTCACCGACCTTTCCTTGAGTTTCCCATCAACAAGCCTTCAGAGAGATAGTCATGCTTTTCTGAGGGTTCTTCATCTGCAGCACGGCTCCTGTTAGCTGGAAGCCCTTTAACGAAATCCTGAAAACTTGGACCAGATGATAGCCGACTCTTGAACTTGTCTACAGTCTTCTTCTTTTCTCTCACAGTGTCAACAGCGCTAGCCAGTTTAGAACAGTATCTAGCCTGGATGCGGCTGACAGGTGGCCAGTGTTGGGTTACTGTAAATATGGGTTTTAAAGTCCTGAGGTACTCCATGCTTTAGCTAACCACAAGAGCAAAGGCTTCGTAATTCCCTATCGGGTGTATCTGGAAATGAGCGACTATGTATTTTAGTTAGCTACCTTTGCCGCAACCTAAAAACTAACATAGTGTCAAAAGTCCCTTTTTACTCAGTAAGATACAGCACGAGTGCTAACTACCTCGAGTGAATTGTCATTCAGGTACAGATATCATGTGGAGCCAAAGATGTCTTAGTATCAAGAGGAGTCACTCCCTGTTTCAAGTACCTGACGCTAATGAAACCCGGAAAAACGTGTCACTCTTGTGAAGTGCTGCTACATACTAGTAAGTTTGTTTCAAACATAGAGGAAGCTCGAAATGAGGTAAAAAAAAATTGTTTTTAAGTCAATTCAGGTGCTTATCTGGTGTGTTAATAAGATGTTACTGTGTCGTAAAAGATAATTAAATGTCAGACTGAAAATCCTCGAGAAGTCCGTAATGTCCGTTAGACAAAAATGTCACTGTACGTCCATCTTCACGGTCCGTCATCATAAACTCCTTATTCTAAACTATGGTTCCGTATGTGCGACAAAGCTTTGAAGGGAACTTTAACATTTACAGAATCGGGTTATTGATGGTGAGAGACGGATTTATGTCGTTAGGTTATTGTTCAAAACTCAGTTGAGATCGAGATTAGTGTGGCGAATGAAATAAAAAGTTAATGATTTGTGTTTGTTTATTTGCTTGCTTGTTTTGTTATTTACATGAATCGATTGAGCTATCGAGCGTTTTCTCATTCATTCATTCATTCATGCACAAGTTTAATTCAAGTCAAGTAGCGTTTTATTGTCAACATAACAATATACACTCAAGTATACAGTAGGACGAAATATCACCCTCCTGGATCAAAGGTGCACAGTGTAAAAATAAAATGAAAACATTTAAATATACATACATACAACTATACATTAATAAGATAAACTAAGAGTGAGTACAACACTATTGTTCTTGAATACAGAGAGAGTAAGAATAGAAAACAATGAGAATTAGAATAAATAAATACAATACACAGACAGATACGAACAGTGCAATACAGAATAGTGCAAGTATCGGGAGTGAGAGAGAGTGTTTTGTAGTCCAAGAAGAGAGTCCAGTGTGGAGGAGAGCAGCATGGTGTTCAGGAGCCGGACTGCTTGGGGGAAAAAATGTAGTGATGGCCAAATGAAGCTTTCTGAAGCATTGAAGCTTGTATTGAAAAAGGGTTCATTACTCGAAGCTTTTCAACACAGTCCTCTCTGGTCACATCTGGTGGCCAAAAATATGAAGAGCAGCTTGAAGCTCCAAAATGAAACGAACTGCTTCATTATGACTGCCCACTCTACAGCGTAGAGTTCACACTTCTGTCTGATATTGGGCCACCGTTGTCTTGCTTTGAACATGTATTTTTTGGGGTGAAAAAAATGTTGTTTATTTGTTTAATAAACAATTTTGATACATAAACTTTCCTCGATTAAACATGTGTCACGGTGTGGTCTTTCTTTACTTGTGACTTCTTGATGTCGGTAAATACAGTAATTGAAAAACACATATAATATACATGTAATAATGTACAACAGATTATGGAGTATGCTTCTGCTGTGAGGTCCTGCCTCCATGTACTAATGCAATTAATCACTGGACAGGTATGTTTATATATAATATTATATTAGGCCAATTTTCTTATATATGTTTTTGACCTGGGGGTAGAATTGATTGTGAACTGCAAAGGGAAAATGCTTATAAACTTGCAAATTAAAAACATGATGCATTTAAGGAAACCCCTTTTAAATTTTATTTAAGAATTAGTTCCACTGTGCGATGGCCGAATCTGTTTCTTTTCATGGAGATAATTTCCCCTGCCTTCCCCTCACATGGAACAGAAGAGGCTGGAGTGCACAGAAACTGTAGAGATGCAGGTATACGGTCTTCCCGGGCCTCACAGACTATCATCTAAAAAGAACAAACAAAGTAAATTGCTGCACATTTTGTAGAATACCATTTTAAGATTATTTTTAAAATAAAATATATTTTTTATAACATTAAAAGTAAAGAGTCAAATGGAAGTCTTTCTAAAGTTATTTAATGATATTTATATTATGAAGTAGATTTTTGACATTTTAAGTTTTTCACGTTTTCACGCTATTGGACAATCTCGCTGACTTGCTCCTCATGCCGCAGTCGTCTTCTGCAGCATAGGGGAGTAAACAGTTGGTGGGAGGGCTGATGTTGGACAGCCATGATGCTAGTGGCTATCCCAATCCAGAGTGAGGTGCAAATGTCCTGTAGACTGGGTAGAGAGCTGCCAATAACGCACTCAGCGGACCATACAATCCTCTGGAGGGCTCTGCGGTCGGACGCGTGGCAATTTCCATACCAGACTGTGATGCAGCGGGTTAGGGTGCTCTGTATGGTACCCCTGTAGAAGGTGTTAAGGATGGGTTTGGGGAGGCGCACCTTCTTCAGTCGTCTCTTGAAATGCAGTCACTGCCGAGCTCTTTTTGTCACTGATTTGGTGTTACTGGTCCAGGACAGGTCCTCTATGAAGTGAACACTGAGGAATCTGGTGCTCTTCACTCCGTCTACAGTGACACCAGCAATGCTGAGCGAGAGATGGACAGCCTCGGCTTTCCTAAAGTCAACAATCAGCTCTTTTGTCTTGTCAACATTGAGACATAGATTCTTGTCCTGCCACCAAAGCGCCAGCCGCTGCACCTCCTCCCTGTATGCCGCATCATCATCATCCCTGATGAGTACCACCACTGTGGTGTCATCTGCAAGCTTGATAATGTCGTTTGCTTTTGTTATGCCCCCCCCCCCACACACACACACACACACACACACACACAAACCCACCACCCAAGAAAGAGCAAAAACAATGTACTTTTAAGTAAGTAAGTAAGTAAAATTTATTTATATAGCACATTTCACAGATAAAAATCACAAAGTGCTTTACAGTAAGATCAGACATACAAGTTAAAATTAATTAAATTAGTTAAAAGCCCGTTTGTATAAAAATGTCTTCAGCTGCTTTTTAAAGGAGTCAGTATAGAGTCTAGACAGCGTAAAGACAACGGCAGAGAGTTCCACAGCCTAGGTGCCAGTGCCTGAAAAGCCCGATCCCCACGTGTTTTAAATCTAGTACGTGGGACCACCAGTAGCCTCTGACCTGAAGACCTAAGTGCTCGGGATGAAGCATGAGGTTTCAACAGGTCAGAGATATACTGGGGAGCTTCACCATGCAGAGCTCTAAAAGTTACAACTAAAATTTTAAAATGAACCCTAAAATTTACAGGCAACCAATGAAGAGAAGCCAAAACTGGAGTAATGTGTGACCTCTTGTTTGTACCAGTTAAAAGTCTTGCCGCTGCATTCTGTACAGACTGAAGGCGATCCAGAGCTGATTTGTTAAGACACGTAAAAAGACCGTTACAATCCGGTTGTTCAGTGATGACGCGACGAATCCTACTTCCGGGTCTAAAGTAGTCTGCGTTTAATATGGCTTTTGTGTTGTTAACATGTTTAATGTTATGTATTTTCTTCTATTTGATCTCAAAAAGCTCCTAAAACAGTCAGCGACCACTGTTGACCTCCCTCGGCTTTTATTACCGCTAATCATTTATTTAAGCTCAGTTTTTAAAACCTTAGGATGTAACTACAGCCCAGCCCATGCAGCAGTATATGAATGACTAACCTCGTATTGTGGATGGATTATCTCAGTTGTTCTCCTGGCTGAAGTTTGGTCCTTTTACAGCATCCTGCCATGCGATTACATTTGTTCCTGACCACCGAGAACACTCACATTAACTTTTATCGAGTGGAAAAAAAGTTAGCTTGTTTATATTATGCTAACATAGCTGTGTCGCTAGCGGTCACGTAGCAAATCATTATATACCAGCTAGCCCAACTTCAGTAACCCTACAAACGTCACTGCTATTTAGTTTTCTGTCTTCATTTATGCTGGAAGTGATAGCAGAGCTGTACGTTTTAATTTGTTTCCAAAACCCCGCAGTCAGGACATGCTATATTGTATTTAGATAGAAGCTAGCGAGCTAACTCCCTGCTAACTTCTAACTCCGTTAAATGTCATAAATTCGGTTTTCATGGATGCCTGGATGTTAAACTCAATTGTTACACCTGGTAGAGCAGAACGCTGATCATTTTATTAAAGATGAAAGACTTTAGACAGTTTTTCAACTCTCAGTAATGCCATAGTGATCGTTTGATATATGGACCTGCAGCGGAGTTTAGACCCAGACACGGCTAGTGACGTCAGACTGAACAAACGAGAAGAGATAAAAGCATGAATAATCATCTCAAGTTCTGCCTTTGACACCAGTAGCCTGAGTTTAGAAATGTTTCTTAGATGATAAAAACAGTTCCGGACAAGTTGTTTAGAGTGTTTCTCAAGAGACATTGAACTGTCAAATATAACACTGTGGAGTGTTTATATGCATACTTTATATGCAGCCATTTATTTACATCGCCAGTGAGCAATGCAAAAATAACAAACAAAAAAATCCCTAAAGGTACCCAAGCTTCCCGATTAAAAAAACAACAAAAAAATCCAACCAAAAAAGAAAACTGAGTCAGCAGAAAGGGCTTCATACCACTACTAGGCTGCTGCAGTGGACAATACATACACAGTGAGAAAGGCACGAAAATGCTACTTTACAAAGCTACTCACAACTATTTACAACGGAAATGCTCGAGCGCCAGACACACACACATCGGGTTATACATGCAAGTTTTCAGACAAAGACACTAAGTAAGCTTGGAAGGACAGGCTGTTTGTTGGGTGGTGGAGGATGGAGAGAGGGGACCAGGGGGTTGTCATCTAGTGGTTAAGTACTGGTGTGATCAACCAATTATTCAATCCCAGAACAGAAATGAATTCCACCCAATGACATTAAGAGGCTGATTATAAAAATGATCCATGCACGCCTTATGACCTACAGCATGTACAGTTAACACAGCTAAATGGCCGAGAAATTGCAAAGTTCCTTTTGAAATAAAGCTATTCAAAGTCATTTAACTGGGACTACAATAATAGCAATGTTAGCCAGCAAACAAAACGTTAGCACTAATTAACATAAGCTCCTAGGTGATGGTACTGTTTCAAGTTCTCTCATTGTTTGACATGTAGGGTGGATATTTTGGTGACACTGAGATTAGCCAGACACTAAACAGCAGTGTAATATCAACGCTAGATTAGATGTTTTCTAATCCGATAAACTGAAATGATTCCAGTTTAGAGAAGATGTTTGTCGCCTGTTTGTTTGAGTGACAGGAAAAGGAAACAGTGGTTGGAAATGACTGTTGTGTTACATGAGGGTAAAGAAGGGCTTTAAGCACCTGGGTAAAAACTGGACCCATGATGAAACACTACAACAAGTACAACATATTCTTCAGTTTTAATATGTGACCATACTGTGCAGACTCTATGGTAAATAACAGAGATTGAAACTTTACTGATAATTTGTCCAATTTAAAAAATGCCCTCTTCCACAAATGTCCTGTGACACACTCATTGGCTAAAAGAATGATGATGTCACACACATTTAGAATCATACCACCAATCTGATCCTTAAAACCCATAAATAGGGGTGAAAAGCAACCACTTTTAGTCCGTTATTGGCAGCATTTAAGTTCGCAGCATTCGAATCTTCGCCAGAGAAGCATTTCAAAACTTTTGGTCAAAGGAGCTTTTGGTCAAAAACTTTTGGACCCTTTGCAAAGTCAGTGCATCCAGACCTCAACATGTCTCAAAGAGAAGATCCAAACGGACAAGAAGTTGACCCCTACGCTCTTCCCTGGGATCAACCACTAGACCCTTACCTCTCCTCTCTTCCTTGGTGTGAACAGGTAGAAGTAGAGGACAAGCGCTTAGAATTAGAGAATGAAAATCTCGTCAGCAGAGAGAAGATTGTGTTATTGACACAAGAAAATGAGAAAAAGAGCGCCGAATTTAAAAAGCTGTCCTACCAGCTTCAAGATAAGGAAGCTGTTATTGATGAGAAACAATGGGAACTCCTAGATAAGGACAAAAAGATCCAAGAGCTCCAAGCAAAGCTTGATGAAGCTCTGCAAAAAAATACAGAAATCCTCCAACAGAAGAAACAAGAGGACAGAAAGCAGAAAGACATGAAGTTTCAACTCCAAAACACGGAGATACAACACAGAGTGCTAAAAGCAAGGCTTGATTACCAACTGAAAGCAAATGAAGATCTTCGTCAAGAGAAGAGGCAACATGAGATCAAGCAAAAAGACATGGAGTGCCAACTCCAACAAATACAGGAAAAAGACAGGATGCTGCAGGCAAGGCTTGATAAGACACTGCACAAATATGAGGAGTTGCTGCAAGAGAAAAGGCAACATGAGATCCAACAACAAGAAATGGATTTCAAGCTTCAGACCACCAAGAAAAAACACCAAGACTTGCAAGGAAAGCTTGACGAAGCGCTGCAAAAAAATGAAGAAATCATCCAAGACAAAAACAGCTGGAAAGGAAGCAGTAAGACACACAGTACCAACTCCAACAGATGCAGGGAGAAGAAAGGATGCTGCGGGCAATGCTTAATAACACACTCCAAAAATATGAGGAGTTGCTTCAAGCAAAAAAGCAACAGGAGATCAAAGAAAAAGAAATGGGCTGCAAGCTTCAGAGCGCTAAGAAACACAGCGAAGGCTTGCAAGGAAAGCTTGACGAAGCTCTGCAAAAACATCAAGAAATCTTTGAAGAGAAAGAACAGCTGGTCATAAAGCAGAAAGAAGAGAAACTTCTTCTCCAGGACTTTGAGAGGAAAAACAAAAGCCTGCAAGAACTTTATAACAAAATGAAAAACAAAACAACAGAACTGGTAGCAGAAAATGAAAAAGAGGCGGCAACATCTAAACAACTGAAAGAAAGGCTGGACGAAAAAGACGCCAAATTAGAAGCAGTGGAGAAAACGTGCAAGAAACTTGAGCAGCAAAATAGAGAAACAATCGATGAGCTGAGTACCCTGATCCTAGAAAAAAAAGTGCTCGTCGAAAAGCTGCTGCAAAAGAAGAAAAAACGCTTCTGCTTCTTCCGGAGGAGGGACACTCCTGCTTTTACTACTGCTGATGAAACCTCGTCTTCCTCCACCTCTGCTCCAGCTTAATTTTCCCCTCTCCGCATAGTGCTTGCTCAGAGGGGATTGTTGGGGTTTTCTCTCCTTTTTCTCTTTGCTCCTTTCTATCCCTTTCCATTACCCTCTTCTCTACAACACCCCCCCCCCCCCCCCCCTTCCATTTCCTCCATATTTTAATAAACACAATTGGCTCTATTTTACAACTGTCTGATTAGAGTCTTCATTCAAGAATGAACTGTCGTTGTCACGGTCTGGGGACCAAGGACTCGTCTGTATTTTGTGTTTGGCTGACCCTGGACTTCATAACAGCATCACAAGGTACCCCTGTACGGTACCCCTGTAGAAGGTGTTAAGGATGGGTTTGGGGAGGCGCACCTTCTTCAGTCGTCTCTTGAAATGCAGGCACTGCCGAGCTCTTTTTGTCACTGATTTGGTGTTACTGGTCCAGGACAGGTCCTCTATGAAGTGAACACTGAGGAATCTGGTGCTCTTCACTCCGTCTACAGTGACACCAGCAATGCTGAGCGAGAGATGGACAGCCTCGGTTTTCCTAAAGTCAACAATCAGCTCTTTTGTCTTGTCAACATTGAGACATAGATTCTTGTCCTGCCACCAAAGCGCCAGCCGCTGCACCTCCTCCCTGTATGCCGCATCATCATCGTCCCTGATGAGTACCACCACTGTGGTGTCATCTGCAAGCTTGATAATGTCGTTTGCTTTTGTTATCAATCACAAGCAATCACAACATTGAATCATCACATGTTGGAGCTGGAGGTGCAGTCGTCGGCGTGAAGAGTAGCGGGCTCAGCACACATCCCTGGGGGGACTTATATTTCCAACCTGTAGTGTCTGGGGTCTATCAGTAAGAAAGTCCAGGATCCAGTTGCAGGTGGAGGTGATAAGTCTGAGCAGGTCCAGCTTGCTGATCAGCTGCTGGACAATGATGGTGTTGAATGCTGAGATGAAATCATTGAGCAGCATTCTTAGATGGGCGTTGCATTGATCCAGTTGTGATAGGGCTAGGTGGAGGGCCAATGAGATCGCATCGTCCATTGTCTTCCAACTCCGAGCCTGTAGCTGTCTTTGGTACAGGTATGATGGTGGTGGTGGTTTTAAAGCACTGTGGCACAACAGCTTGACTCAGGGAGATGTTAAAGATGCCCGCTAGGACATCAGTCAGCTGGTCAGCACGGGCTCAGAGCACGCGTCCAGGTATATTGTCTGGTCCAGCAGCTTTGTGTGGGTTGACTTTAGTGAGAGTCCTTCTCACACTGGCCGTGGACAGGGACAGCACTTGGTTGTCTGGCGACGGGGTGGCCCTCTGTAGTCCATCTTGCATCCCATTTAAAGAAGTTCGTGTTCGCACTGCGCTTGGATGTCCTGGCCTCTGAGGTTAAGGTGTACGGCTCCTGGTTGTCAACTGACCAATTTATCATGGCAAAGCCTGTGGTGGACAAAAGATAAGAGGCTGATTATAAAAATGATCCATGCACACCTTATGACCTACAGCATGTACAGTTAACACAGCTAAATGGCTGTGAAATTGTAAAATTACTTTTGAAATAAAGCTATTCAAAGTCATTTAACTGGGACTATAATAATAGCAATGTTAGTGCTAATGTTTGTTTGCTGGCTAATTAAAATAAGCTGCTAGGTGATGGTACTGTTTCAAGTTCTCTCATTGTTTGACATGTAGGGCAGATATTTTAGTGACACTGAGATCAGCCAGACACTAAACAGCAGTGTAATATCAACGCTAGATTAGATGTTTTCTAATCCGATAAAATGACATTATTCCTGTTTATAGAAGATGTTTGTCGTCTGTTTGTTTGACTGACAGGAACAGGAAATAGTGGTTGGAAATTACTGTTGGTGTTACATGAGGGTAAAGAAGGGCTTTAAGCACCTGGGTAAAAACTGGACCCATGATGAAACACTACAACAAGTACAACATATTCTTCAGTTTTAATATGTGACCATACTGTGCAGACTGCTGATGAGTTACACGGTTACATTTCATTAATCATTGTTAAACTAAAGTGGTAAGCAGTTACTTTATCCTTTCACTTAAAATTTCCAGGAAAAACACTACCTTGGCTACTTTTGTGCTTACATTTGATCTATGCTGGGTCACTACTTTTGCACTATAATGCTGCTGCTGACACCTTGGTTCACACTGACAATTAGAAAAAAGCTGATAGGAAAAGAAGGATGGAAAATGCCTGGAATTTAGTTACACTTGCAAATACTGCTTCCTCCAAACTGCAAGCATCAATAAAATGTTACAGTATTGTTTTCTAGATCTGTGCATATATCCTTATTGGTAGTTTTCTCGAAATAGAAGATCTTCATTTTAAAAAAAAAATCTCTGATAACATTGCTGAAGCTAGCGCCCACCCCTACTGCACGTACTGCAAATCTAAAACTGATATATACTTACATCATGAAGCAGTTGATGTCTGGTTTCCGACAAATACAGTAAAGAGGTGCGTTCTCCCCCTCCATACCAGTGTTCTCAGGCACTGCTACATGGTCAGTGTCAGACACTTCACTGTCCTACAACATACCACATAGGACCACATTAGAAATGACATGTATGTAGACATGCTAATTATACCTGGCTAAATGGATGCAATAACAAAATGTTACTTAACTACTCTAGTTATTAGTTTCCAGATGTGTGCAGTTGCTCCAGTCTTACTGACAGTATACTGTTTCAAACACCAGTGCCAACATTTTATTTTTTAAATCTTAGTATGATTCTGCACCAAGACTTGTGGCCTGTTGCTCGGTAACTTATTGTCTGACTACATTAACTACACTTCATAAACATCATTCATTTTCTCCTACTTATTTTATTCAGGTTGTATTCCAGCTGTCATAGGGCAAAAGTACACCCTGGACAGGTCGCCAGTCTGTTGGAGGGTTATTAGAGAGACTCAGACAACCACTCACACCAACAGCCAACTAACCTAACCCCGCGCATGTCTTTGGAGTTCAACACCAGTCTGGCCGAATCACAGATAAGCAGGGTGTCTGTGCTGCAGAGCACAGCTGTGTCAGAGACTCTCGACATCAATGTAGCGTTAAGGATGCGGAGCGATGGGTGCACTAACACAATGTAAATATTAAAGTTCTCGCCATTGTCAATATGCTGTTGCGCCCTTGTTCGTATTATTGCAACCATATCTCGAGTCTAGCTTACCCTAAAAGTTTGGAGAGAATTGGTCTGTTAATAAACGCGATCGATTGTTTGGGACTGCTCTAGCAATCACGTCGCATAAACAACTCTACTTCCGGTGGGAAAACTAATTAAGGGTAAAGTCGCACTAATAACACCTACCACTCGCGTTCATAAGCATACACTATGATCACTTCCACGCAGTAACGTTGTAATAAATGTAATCCCCGGTAAAGTCAATTAGCGAACACTACTGGCATGTAATGCCAATGGCGACCATTTCACAAACTGTAGAAAATGCTCAAAATGTTGTCGGCACCAAAAGTGAAGGGCTGACAGTTGTGTTTATATACGAACCGTAAGCGCTAATGTTGGTTAGCATCAGCTAAAGCGAGGAAGTTTGACACTTGCAGAGGCAGTGAACGCAGAGAGAGCTTAAAAACGCATTGTGGGGTTTTTTTGTTTAGTCTTTGCTTCGTTGCTTTGCTTCGGGATTTTTTTTTTGCATTAAGACGTTGCACACAAAATTACAGATATAACGGTGACTTAGCTGCTCGTTGGATAAACCCATGGACCTTAGAAAAGATCAACACTACTCGGATGTAAGCACCCGTGTATAACACAATAGGCAAAATTACGCTTGCTAACCTTTCCACATGACAGGCTTCACATTAAATAAACATTTTTTCAAATACTCACCATGATCTGAGACCGTTTAAATATTTTGTTCCTCTGAAAATATGGCAGTATGAAGCTAAACCTTTAGCTTGACGGCTAAAGCAATGCTAAGATTTACACGGAAACGATCAGCGGACATCGGTCTACATTCTTCTTCTATGGTAGCAGCCTGGGCAGAGTAACAGCCAACTTTAAACTGCGCCATCTGTTGGCACCAATTACAGTAGAAAACATTATTGCGACAACACGTTTTTGGGGGAAAATAACAGAGATTGAAACTTTACTGATAATTTGTCCAAGTTGAAAAATGCCCTCCTCCAAAAATATCACGTGACAACCTCATTGCCTTACAGAATTATGACGTCACACACATGTAGAATCTTACCACCATTCTTTCCTTTGATCCTTTGATCCAAAAACCTATAAATAGGGGTGAAGAGCAACGACTTTTAGTCCGTTTCTCGCAGCGTTGATGTGTGCAGCATTGAACCGTTCGCCAGAAAAGCCTTTTGAAATATTTGGATCCTTTGCAATTGTAACTGTATCCAGACACAACATGTCTCAAACAAATCCAAAGGGACAAGAAGTTGACGCCTACACTCTTCCTTGGGATGAGCCACTAGACTCTTCCATTTCCTCTCTTCCTTGGTGTGACCAAGTGGAACTAGAGGAAAAGCGTTTGGAAGAAATGGAGGCTGAAGCGCTCAGAAACACAGAGAACATTAAGTTCTTGATGGAGGAAAATGAGCGAAAGAGCGCTCAACTAAAAAAGTTATCATACCAGCTTCAAGAAAAGGAAGCTATTATTGAGGAGAAACAACAGGATCTCCAAGACATGGACAAAAAGAACCAGGAGCTCCAAGGAAAGCTTGATGAAGCCCTGCAACAAAATAAAAAACTTGCCCAAGAGAAGAAACAAGATGGCATGAAGAAGAGAGGGCTGCACAGCAATCTCCAAGAAATGGAGCTAATGTACAGTGTAGACAAAAAAAGGCTTGATCGCACACTGCAAGAAAATGAAAAGCTTCTCCAAGAGAAAAGGCAACAGGAGTTAAAAGAGAAAGAAATGCATTCCAAGCTTCAGAGCATCAAGCAACACAATGAAAGCTTGCAAGGAAAGCTTGATCAAGCTCTGCGACAAAATAGAAAACTCCTCCAAGAGAAGATGCAAGACAGCACGAAGAAGAGAGGGCTGCACTCCAATCTCCGAGACATGGAGCTAATGTACAGTGTAGACAAAAAAAGGCTTGATCGCACAGAGCAAGCAAACGAGAAGCTTCTCCAAGAGAAAAGGGAACAAGAAATCAAACAAAAAGAAATGGATTCCAATCTGCAGAGCATCAAGCAACAAAATGAAAGCTTGCAAGGAAAGCTTGATGAAGCTCTGCAACAAAATAAAGAAATCCTTCAAGAGAAAGAGCAGCTGGACAGAAAGCAGGGAGACATGGAGTGCCAACTCCAGCTCATGGAGGGAAACAACAGGATGCTGCAGGTAAAGTTCGATGAGACACTGCACAAATATCAAGACCTGCTTCAAGAGAGAGAACAGCTGGTCGGTAAGCAGAGAGAAGAAAAACTTCTTCTCCAGGAGTTTGAGAAGAAAAACCAAAACCTGCAAGAACTTTACAACAAAATGAAGTTCAAAGCATCTGAGCTGGAAGGAGAAAATGAAAAGCTGCAAAAACAGGAGGCAACATCTAAAGTGCTGAAAGAAAGGTTGGAAGAAAAACAAGCCGAAAAAGAAGAAGTGCAGAAAAAATGCAACAAGCTGCAGAAGCAAAACACAGAAAAAATCGAGGAGCTGATCCTCATCCTCGAGAAAAAGCAGAAAAAGAAAAAACGCTTCTTCTGGAGGAAGAACACTCCTTCTTTCACTACTGCCAATGTCACCTCTTCTTCCCCCACCTCTGCTCCAGCTTAATTCCCCCCCCCCTCCCCCCAACCACCTCTCCCATCTCCCTCCCCTCTTTTCACAGTCACCCCCCAACCAGTCCCGACAGTTGACTGCCCCCTCTAGAGCCTGGTTCTGTCATAGGTTTCTTCCTTTAAAGGGAGTTTTTCCTATCCACTGTCGCCTCGTGCTTGCTCAGAGGGGATTGTTGGGGTTTTCTCTCCTCTCTCCCTTTACTTTACGCTCTTCTTTACATCCCACCCACCCACCCCCACCTTCTCTTTTTTCTTAATAATTGAACAATAAAAACAATTGGTCACTAATTAAATGTGTCAAATCAGTGTCTTTATTCAAGAATACAAGAAATGGGTAATAGCTGCATGTGTGTTTGTGTGTGTGCATAATATGCATACTTTACGTGTTGGATCCAAATCCCACAAGGAATTAAATAAAACAAGAAGACAAACAAAAACAAATATTTCTCTCCCTTCCCAGGTCAGGAATCAGGATGAGGAAGAAATGAGGTCAGATCAGTGCAGGTTTTTGCACTACTGACATAAAGTTTCTGCTGATTAAAAAAAGTATGTCGATATTTCTGAAATACATTTGCAAACAAATAACTTTGACAACTTGTGTTTTTTCATAAAAGAAAAATCAGAGAGCAGAGCTGGTAAAACAGCTTAGCTCCGCAGGTTACAGGAGATCAGATGCCAAATACTTTTCATGACAGTCTTCGTTACTGCATAAATCTCCCCTTTTATCATTGATCAGTAAATCACTGCATATACATTCATCTAACCGTTATAATTTCATGAGTAAAGATTCTCAGATGACTGAATGGCGGTTTTAGTAAATGTTGAACTTTATTGTGATTTCTATTTTTAGAATCAATAGCACACATTTTGATTTCGTTTTGCAAGCTGCTGATTTCACACAGATCCACTGCCCAAACGTGCCTTTGAGTTTTTCATCATTTAACAAGAATAGGCTCAGGCAATCATTGTGTAATTAGGCTTTGGGAAGGTCTGGGGACAGGTATGATGATGGTGGTGGTTTTAAAGCACTGTGGCACAACAGCTTGACTCAGGGAGATGTTAAAGATGCCCGCTAGGACATCAGTCAGCTGGTCAGCACGGGCTCCGAGCACGCGTCCAGGTATATTGTCTGGTCCAGCAGCTTTGTGTGGGTTGACTTTAGTGAGAGTCCTTCTCACACTGGCCGTGGACAGGGACAGCACTTGGTTGTCTGGCGACGGGGTGGCCCTCTGTAGTCCATCTTGCATCCCATTTAAAGAAGTTCGTGTTCGCACTGTGCTTGGATGTCCTGGCCTCTGAGGTTAAGGTGTACGGCTCCTGGTTGTCAACTGACCAATTTATCATGGCAAAGCCTGTGGTGGACAAAAGATAAGAGGCTGATTATAAAAATGATCCATGCACATCTTATGACCTACAGCATGTACAGTTAACACAACTAAATGGCTGTGAAATTGTAAAATTACTTTTGAAATAAAGCTATTCAAAGTCATTTAACTGGGACTATAATAATAGCAATGTTAGTGCTAATGTTTGTTTGCTGGCTAATTAAAATAAGCTGCTAGGTGATGTTACTGTTTCAAGTTCTCTCATTGTTTGACATGTAGGGCAGATATTTTGGTGACACTGAGATCAGCCAGACACTAAACAGCAGTGTAATATCAACGCTAGATTAGATGTTTTCTAATCCGATAAAATGACATTATTCCTGTTTATAGAAGATGTTTGTCGTCTGTTTGTTTGACTGACAGGAACAGGAAATAGTGGTTGGAAATTACTGTTGGTGTTACATGAGGGTAAAGAAGGGCTTTAAGCACCTGGGTAAAAACTGGACCCATGATGAAACACTACAACAAGTACAACATATTCTTCAGTTTTAATATGTGACCATACTGTGCAGACTGCTGATGAGTTACACGGTTACATTTCATTAATCATTGTTAAACTAAAGTGTTAAGCAGTTACTTTATCCTTTCACTTAAAATTTCCAGGAAAAACACTACCTTGGCTACTTTTGTGCTTACATTTGATCTATGCTGGGTCACTACTTTTGCACTATAATGCTGCTGCTGACACCTTGGTTCACACTGACAACTAGAAAAAAGCTGATAGGAAAAGAAGGATGGAAAATGCCTGGAATTTAGTTACACTTGCAAATACTGCTTCCTCCAAACTGCAAGCATCAATAAAATGTTACAGTATTGTTTTCTAGATCTGTGCATATATCCTTATTGGTAGTTTTCTCGAAATAGAAGCTCTTCATTTTAAAACAAAAAAACCTCTGATAACATTGCTGAAGCTAGCGCCCACCCCTACTGTGCGTACTGCAAATATAAAACTGATATATACTTACATCATGGAGCAGTTGATGTCTGGTTTCCGACAAATACAGTAAAGAGGTGCGTTCTCCCCCTCCATACCAGTGTTCTCAGGCACTGGTACATGGTCAGTGTCAGACACTTCACTGTGCTACAACATACCACATAGGACCACATTAGAAATGACATGTATGTAGACATGCTAATTATACCTGGCTAAATGGATGCAATAACAAAATGTTACTTAACTACTCTAGTTATTAGTTTCCAGATGTGTGCAGTTGCTCCAGTCTTACTGACAGTATACCGTTTCAAACACCAGTGCCAACATTTTATTTTTTAAATCTTAGTATGATTCTGCACCAAGACTTGTGGCCTGTTGCTCGGTAACTTATTGTCTGACTACATTAACTACACTTCATAAACATCATTCATTTTCTCCTACTTATTTTATTCAGGTTGTATTCCAGCTGTCATAGGGCAAAAGTACACCCTGGACAGGTCGCCAGTCTGTTGGAGGGTTATTAGAGAGACTCAGACAACCACTCACACCAACAGCCAACTAACCTAACCCCGCGCATGTCTTTGGAGTTCAACACCAGTCTGGCCGAATCACAGATAAGCAGGGTGTCTGTGCTGCAGAGCACAGCTGTGTCAGAGACTCTCGACATCAATGTAGCGTTAAGGATGCGGAGCGATGGGTGCACTAACACAATGTAAATATTAAAGTTCTCGCCATTGTCAATATGCTGTTGCGCCCTTGTTCGTATTATTGCAACCATATCTCGAGTCTAGCTTACCCTAAAAGTTTGGAGAGAATTGGTCTGTTAATAAACGCGATCGATTGTTTGGGACTGCTCTAGCCATCACGTCGCATAAACAACTCTACTTCCGGTGGGAAAACTAATTAAGGGTAAAGTCGCACTAATAACACCTACCACTCGCGTTCATAAGCATACACTATGATCACTTCCACGCAGTAACGTTGTAATAAATGTAATCCCCGGTAAAGTCAATTAGCGAACACTACTGGCATGTAATGCCAATGGCGACCATTTCACAAACTGTAGAAAATGCTCAAAATGTTGTCGGCACCAAAAGTGAAGGGCTGACAGTTGTGTTTATATACGAACCGTAAGCGCTAATGTTGGTTAGCATCAGCTAAAGCGATGAAGTTTGACACTTGCAGAGGCAGTGAACGCAGAGAGAGCTTAAAAACGCATTGTGGGGTTTTTTTGTTTAGTCTTTGCTTCGTTGCTTTGCTTCGGGATTTTTTTTTTTGCATTAAGACGTTGCACACAAAATTACAGATATAACGGTGACTTAGCTGCTCGTTGGATAAACCCATGGACCTTAGAAAAGATCAACACTACTCGGATGTAAGCACCCGTGTATAACACAATAGGCAAAATTACGCTTGCTAACCTTTCCACATGACAGGCTTCACATTAAATAAACATTTTTTCAAATACTCACCATGATCTGAGACCGTTTAAATATTTTGTTCCTCTGAAAATATGGCAGTATGAAGCTAAACCTTTAGCTTGACGGCTAAAGCAATGCTAAGATTTACACGGAAACGATCAGCGGACATCGGTCTACATTCTTCTTCTATGGTAGCAGCCTGGGCAGAGTAACAGCCAACTTTAAACTGCGCCATCTGTTGGCACCAATTACAGTAGAAAACATTATTGCGACAACACGTTTTTGGGGGAAAATAACAGAGATTGAAACTTTACTGATAATTTGTCCAAGTTGAAAAATGCCCTCCTCCAAAAATATCACGTGACAACCTCATTGCCTTACAGAATTATGACGTCACACACATGTAGAATCTTACCACCATTCTTTCCTTTGATCCTTTGATCCAAAAACCTATAAATAGGGGTGAAGAGCAACGACTTTTAGTCCGTTTCTCGCAGCGTTGATGTGTGCAGCATTGAACCGTTCGCCAGAAAAGCCTTTTGAAATATTTGGATCCTTTGCAATTGTAACTGTATCCAGACACAACATGTCTCAAACAAATCCAAAGGGACAAGAAGTTGACGCCTACACTCTTCCTTGGGATGAGCCACTAGACTCTTCCATTTCCTCTCTTCCTTGGTGTGACCAAGTGGAACTAGAGGAAAAGCGTTTGGAAGAAATGGAGGCTGAAGCGCTCAGAAACACAGAGAACATTAAGTTCTTGATGGAGGAAAATGAGCGAAAGAGCGCTCAACTAAAAAAGTTATCATACCAGCTTCAAGAAAAGGAAGCTATTATTGAGGAGAAACAACAGGATCTCCAAGACATGGACAAAAAGAACCAGGAGCTCCAAGGAAAGCTTGATGAAGCCCTGCAACAAAATAAAAAACTTGCCCAAGAGAAGAAACAAGATGGCATGAAGAAGAGAGGGCTGCACAGCAATCTCCAAGAAATGGAGCTAATGTACAGTGTAGACAAAAAAAGGCTTGATCGCACACTGCAAGAAAATGAAAAGCTTCTCCAAGAGAAAAGGCAACAGGAGTTAAAAGAGAAAGAAATGCATTCCAAGCTTCAGAGCATCAAGCAACACAATGAAAGCTTGCAAGGAAAGCTTGATCAAGCTCTGCGACAAAATAGAAAACTCCTCCAAGAGAAGATGCAAGACAGCACGAAGAAGAGAGGGCTGCACTCCAATCTCCGAGACATGGAGCTAATGTACAGTGTAGACAAAAAAAGGCTTGATCGCACAGAGCAAGCAAATGAGAAGCTTCTCCAAGAGAAAAGGGAACAAGAAATCAAACAAAAAGAAATGGATTCCAATCTGCAGAGCATCAAGCAACAAAATGAAAGCTTGCAAGGAAAGCTTGATGAAGCTCTGCAACAAAATAAAGAAATCCTTCAAGAGAAAGAGCAGCTGGACAGAAAGCAGGGAGACATGGAGTGCCAACTCCAGCTCATGGAGGGAAACAACAGGATGCTGCAGGTAAAGTTCGATGAGACACTGCACAAATATCAAGACCTGCTTCAAGAGAGAGAACAGCTGGTCGGTAAGCAGAGAGAAGAAAAACTTCTTCTCCAGGAGTTTGAGAAGAAAAACCAAAACCTGCAAGAACTTTACAACAAAATGAAGTTCAAAGCATCTGAGCTGGAAGGAGAAAATGAAAAGCTGCAAAAACAGGAGGCAACATCTAAAGTGCTGAAAGAAAGGTTGGAAGAAAAACAAGCCGAAAAAGAAGAAGTGCAGAAAAAATGCAACAAGCTGCAGAAGCAAAACACAGAAAAAATCGAGGAGCTGATCCTCATCCTCGAGAAAAAGCAGAAAAAGAAAAAACGCTTCTTCTGGAGGAAGAACACTCCTTCTTTCACTACTGCCAATGTCACCTCTTCTTCCCCCACCGCTGCTCCAGCTTAATTCCCCCCCCCCTCCCCCCAACCACCTCTCCCATCTCCCTCCCCTCTTTTCACAGTCACCCCCCAACCAGTCCCGACAGTTGACTGCCCCCTCTAGAGCCTGGTTCTGTCATAGGTTTCTTCCTTTAAAGGGAGTTTTTCCTATCCACTGTCGCCTCGTGCTTGCTCAGAGGGGATTGTTGGGGTTTTCTCTCCTCTCTCCCTTTACTTTACGCTCTTCTTTACATCCCACCCACCCCCACCTTCTCTTTTTTCTTAATAATTGAACAATAAAAACAATTGGTCACTAATTAAATGTGTCAAATCAATGTCTTTATTCAAGAATACAAGAAATGGGTAATAGCTGCATGTGTGTTTGTGTGTGTGCATAATATGCATACTTTACGTGTTGGATCCAAATCCCACAAGGAATTAAATAAAACAAGAAGACAAACAAAAACAAATATTTCTCTCCCTTCCCAGGTCAGGAATCAGGATGAGGAAGAAATGAGGTCAGATCAGTGCAGGTTTTTGCACTACTGACATAAAGTTTCTGCTGATTAAAAAAAGTATGTCGATATTTCTGAAATACATTTGCAAACAAATAACTTTGACAACTTGTGTTTTTTCATAAAAGAAAAATCAGAGAGCAGAGCTGGTAAAACAGCTTAGCTCCGCAGGTTACAGGAGATCAGATGCCAAATACTTTTCATGACAGTCTTCGTTACTGCATAAATCTCCCCTTTTATCATTGATCAGTAAATCACTGCATATACATTCATCTAACCGTTATAATTTCATGAGTAAAGATTCTCAGATGACTGAATGGCGGTTTTAGTAAATGTTGAACTTTATTGTGATTTCTATTTTTAGAATCAATAGCACACATTTTGATTTAGTTTTGCAAGCTGCTGATTTCACACAGATCCACTGCCCAAACGTGCCTTTGAGTTTTTCATCATTTAACAAGAATAGGCTCAGGCAATCATTGTGGAATTAGGCTTTGGGAAGGTCTGGGGACAGGTATGATGATGGTGGTGGTTTTAAAGCACAGCGAAACACAGCGAAGGCTTGCAAGGAAAGCTTGACGAAGCTCTGCAAAAACATCAAGAAATCTTTGAAGAGAAAGAACAGCTGGTCATAAAGCAGAAAGAAGAGAAACTTCTTCTCCAGGACTTTGAGAGGAAAAACAAAAGCCTGCAAGAACTTTATAACAAAATGAAAAACAAAACAACAGAACTGGTAGCAGAAAATGAAAAAGAGGCGGCAACATCTAAACAACTGAAAGAAAGGCTGGACGAAAAAGACGCCAAATTAGAAGCAGTGGAGAAAACGTGCAAGAAACTTGAGCAGCAAAATAGAGAAACAATCGATGAGCTGAGTACCCTGATCCTAGAAAAAAAAGTGCTCGTCGAAAAGCTGCTGCAAAAGAAGAAAAAACGCTTCTGCTTCTTCCGGAGGAGGGACACTCCTGCTTTTACTACTGCTGATGAAACCTCGTCTTCCTCCACCTCTGCTCCAGCTTAATTTTCCCCTCTCCGCATAGTGCTTGCTCAGAGGGGATTGTTGGGGTTTTCTCTCCTTTTTCTCTTTGCTCCTTTCTATCCCTTTCCATTACCCTCTTCTCTACAACACCCCCCCCCCCCCCCCCTTCCATTTCCTCCATATTTTAATAAACACAATTGGCTCTATTTTACAACTGTCTGATTAGAGTCTTCATTCAAGAATGAACTGTCGTTGTCACGGTCTGGGGACCAAGGACTCGTCTGTATTTTGTGTTTGGCTGACCCTGGACTTCATAACAGCATCACAAGGTACCCCTGTACGGTACCCCTGTAGAAGGTGTTAAGGATGGGTTTGGGGAGGCGCACCTTCTTCAGTCGTCTCTTGAAATGCAGGCACTGCCGAGCTCTTTTTGTCACTGATTTGGTGTTACTGGTCCAGGACAGGTCCTCTATGAAGTGAACACTGAGGAATCTGGTGCTCTTCACTCCGTCTACAGTGACACCAGCAATGCTGAGCGAGAGATGGACAGCCTCGGTTTTCCTAAAGTCAACAATCAGCTCTTTTGTCTTGTCAACATTGAGACATAGATTCTTGTCCTGCCACCAAAGCGCCAGCCGCTGCACCTCCTCCCTGTATGCCGCATCATCATCGTCCCTGATGAGTACCACCACTGTGGTGTCATCTGCAAGCTTGATAATGTCGTTTGCTTTTGTTATCAATCACAAGCAATCACAACATTGAATCATCACATGTTGGAGCTGGAGGTGCAGTCGTCGGCGTGAAGAGTAGCGGGCTCAGCACACATCCCTGGGGGGACTTATATTTCCAACCTGTAGTGTCTGGGGTCTATCAGTAAGAAAGTCCAGGATCCAGTTGCAGGTGGAGGTGATAAGTCTGAGCAGGTCCAGCTTGCTGATCAGCTGCTGGACAATGATGGTGTTGAATGCTGAGATGAAATCATTGAGCAGCATTCTTAGATGGGCGTTGCATTGATCCAGTTGTGATAGGGCTAGGTGGAGGGCCAATGAGATCGCATCGTCCATTGTCTTCCAACTCCGAGCCTGTAGCTGTCTTTGGTACAGGTATGATGGTGGTGGTGGTTTTAAAGCACTGTGGCACAACAGCTTGACTCAGGGAGATGTTAAAGATGCCCGCTAGGACATCAGTCAGCTGGTCAGCACGGGCTCAGAGCACGCGTCCAGGTATATTGTCTGGTCCAGCAGCTTTGTGTGGGTTGACTTTAGTGAGAGTCCTTCTCACACTGGCCGTGGACAGGGACAGCACTTGGTTGTCTGGCGACGGGGTGGCCCTCTGTAGTCCATCTTGCATCCCATTTAAAGAAGTTCGTGTTCGCACTGCGCTTGGATGTCCTGGCCTCTGAGGTTAAGGTGTACGGCTCCTGGTTGTCAACTGACCAATTTATCATGGCAAAGCCTGTGGTGGACAAAAGATAAGAGGCTGATTATAAAAATGATCCATGCACACCTTATGACCTACAGCATGTACAGTTAACACAGCTAAATGGCTGTGAAATTGTAAAATTACTTTTGAAATAAAGCTATTCAAAGTCATTTAACTGGGACTATAATAATAGCAATGTTAGTGCTAATGTTTGTTTGCTGGCTAATTAAAATAAGCTGCTAGGTGATGTTACTGTTTCAAGTTCTCTCATTGTTTGACATGTAGGGCAGATATTTTAGTGACACTGAGATCAGCCAGACACTAAACAGCAGTGTAATATCAACGCTAGATTAGATGTTTTCTAATCTGATAAAATGACATTATTCCTGTTTATAGAAGATGTTTGTCGTCTGTTTGTTTGACTGACAGGAACAGGAAATAGTGGTTGGAAATTACTGTTGGTGTTACATGAGGGTAAAGAAGGGCTTTAAGCACCTGGGTAAACACTGGACCCATGATGAAACACTACAACAAGTACAACATATTCTTCAGTTTTAATATGTGACCATACTGTGCAGTAGGGCTGTGCGATATGACCAAAATCTCATATCCCGATATCAGACATCTATCGTCCTGATAACGATATAAATCACAAAATTTTTACATTTTCTGAAAGTTCTGTGAATCTCCTGCAGCTCGACTTGCGTGAAGTGTTTCCAGCTGGGCGTGGTGTGCCTGGAGTCGAGTGTTTTATCCGATGCATGAAACGATACATTTTTAGACATAGGTTGTAACAGCCGCTGTTTTCTTTGTGAGTATTTATTACACGGCGTGCTGCGGGGAAAAGCCTGTTCTAACATTCGAGTCTAAGGTTTATGTTTTAGCACCTGGCGGCTCTTTTTTGCTTCTCATCCGTAAACACTCTGAATACTCTTTCACGTAATTCGGTTTATTTTGAAAAGTCTCAACAGGATCTTGAGCTTTATCCTGAAAGGTTTATGTGGAAAATAAACAAGCGGACACGCGATGGTTTTACCGTCGTTGTTGCTAATGACAACGCATAAAAACAGTCACTTGTCCGTCTGTAGTGTGGTTATATTAAATATAAGAGAAAGAGAGAACTTTAAGAAATTAATATAGCCACTACAGTGACCATCAAAATGGTGAAAAAATATTGCCGTAAACAGTTTATTTTGCGACACCATGAAACAAACGATAGCGTAAAATGAAACGATAGATGTTTTTATATCGTCATCCGATATATATCGTTATATCGAACAGCCCTACTGTGCAGACTGCTGATGAGTTACATGGTTACATTTCATTAATCATTGTTAAACTAAAGTGTTAAGCAGTTACTTTATCCTTTCACTTAAAATTTCCAGGAAAAACACTACCTTGGCTACTTTTGTGCTTACATTTGATCTATTCATATTAATGTACAGAATTCACCTGCTTGCTGCTACTACTGCACATTCACCCAGTGTGTGTGTGTGTGTGTGTGTGTGTGTGTGTGTGTGTGTGTGTGTGTGTGTGTGTGTGTGTATATATATATATATATATATATATATATATATATATATATATATATATATATATATATATATATATATATATATATATATATATATATACATACATACATATATACATACATATACATATATATATACATATATACATACACTCAACAAAAATATAAACGCAACACCTTTGTTACTGCTCCCATTCCCCATGGGATGGACGTAGAGACCTAAAATTCATTCCAGATACACAATATAACCATCCCTCCCAAACAGTGGTCACAAATCAGTCCAAATGTGTGGTAGTGGGCACATCTGCTATATTGAGATAATCCATCCCACCTCACAGGTGTGCCACATCAGGATGCTGATCGGACATCATGAGTAGTGCACAGGTGTACCTCAGACTGCCCACAACAAAAGGCCACCCTGGAATGTGCAGTTTTGTCTCACAGCAAAATGCCACAGATGCCACAAGCAATGAGGGAGCGTGCAATTGGCATGCTGACAGCAGGAATGTCAACCAGATCTGTCGCCCGTGCATTGAATGTTCATTTCTCAACCATAAGCCGTCTCCACAGGCGTTTCAGAGAATATGGCAGCACATCCAACCGGCCTCACAACCGCAGACCTCGTGCAACCACACCAGCCCAGGACCTCCACATCCAGCAGGTTCACCTCCAAGATCGTCTGAGACCAGCCACCCAGACAGCTGCTGGAACAATTGGTTTGCACAACCAAACAATTTCTGCACAAACTGTCAGAAACCGTCTCAGGGACGCTCAACTGCATGCCCGTCGTCCTCATCGGGGTCTTGACCTGACTCCAGCTCGTCGCCGTAACAGACTTGTGTGGGCAAGTGCTCACATTCGATGGCGTCTAGCACGTTGGAGAGGTGTGCGCTTCACGGATGAATCATGGTTCACATTGTTCAGGGCAGATGGCAGCTGAGAATGTCCCAGTTCTTGCATGGCCAGCATACTCACCGGACATGTCACCCATTGAGCATGTTCGGGATGTGCTTGACCGGCGTATACGACAGCGTGTACCAGTTCCCACGAATATCCAACAACCTCGCACAGCCATTGAAGTGGAGTGGACCAACATTCCAAAGGCCACAATTGACAATCTGATAGACTCCATGCAACGATGTGTTGCACTGCATGAGGCAAATGGTGGTCACACCAGATACTGACCGGTTCTGGGTCCCCAGACCCCCAATAGCACAAAAAACTGCACATTCCAGGGTGGCCTTTTGTTGTGGGCAGTCTGAGGTACACCTGTGCACTACTCATGATGTCAGATCAGCATCCTGATGTGGCACACCTGTGAGGTGGGATGGATTATCTCAATATAGCAGATGTGCCCACTACCACACATTTGGACTGATTTGTGACCACTGTTTGGGAGGGATGGTTATATTGTGTATCTGGAATGAATTTTAGGTCTCTACGTCCATCCCATGGGGAATGGGAGCAGTAACAAAGGTGTTGCGTTTATATTTTTGTTGAGTGTATATATTAGGGGTGCAACAATACACAAAATTCACGGTTCGGTTCGGTTCGATACTTTGGTGTCACGGTTCGATATTTTTTCGATACAAAAAAATGTTCATGCCTTTTTAATTTGTCATTTATTACATTTTCACGGCACATTCTGCACCACATCTCTGTGCGTTCATCATTTGTTTGAAGCCAGCTCACCTCCTGCAACTACTTTTCCGAGAATACGTGCTTCTTTTGTGGTTCGGACTCCTTCTGACATTTCTTTGGAGGTGGAGGAACATCACAGTAATTGCTTAAAGGAGCTTCTTCGACATCTTTAAGAGTTCTAAACAAATGTCTGTCCTCCTCCTGAAAATCTTATGTATGTAAACACGCGTTGCAACTTCTTATCTTGTGCCCGTTTTTTATTTTGACAGCGAATGCGCACCTGCGGACCACTTATGTGCAGCCCTGGTTATTTCGCTTGTGATATTGCAGCCACAGAAATTCTTTTGTCCATGAAACCATAAAGCTGCACTTTCTTTTTGCCTTATAGTCTGATTTGTCATAACTTCTCCGTTTTGTGGTAAGCTTTTCTTTGGCTGTCACTTCTTCACCCTGACCTGTCTTATTTGGCTCAGCAGAACTAAAATATATATCCTGCTGCTTTTACACGCGCACTCACATAACGGTCAGCGATTCTCTGCGCGATCAACCTCTCACATGTTTAAGCTTGCTGCGGGAGATTTCACTTGTCATGTTTGCATAGTAAGCTAACGATTGATAAGACGATGTCAGAGGAATTGGTGCGCAAATTATCATCACTCACCAATCAGTGCTGTCGCTCTCTATACACAGTTCGCACAATTGCAAAGTGAAAGCAAAAAACAAGCGCAAATTCAAACCGATTTCAATATGTCACATATTGACAGTGGCTCACCGATGCCAATGACATAATTACCCAGCTACATTTCCGAAAGAATGCAAAAGCATTGACATATATTTTTCCTTCCTAAGATAGGCCTACGGGCAGGGCAGAGATAGATTTTGGTAGCCCGACTGGAAAAATCGCTAGCCCCGGGACATCGGGCAGGCGATTTTGCGAGCCCTGTATCTGATTGAGGAATCACTCATCTTTGGAAAAGAGAGTTTATTACAGAGAAATGTCTCTTTCCAAAATAAAAGCTATACTATCCGCTTCTTCTGGGCTATATTCTCAGCAGCATATTAAACATATCAGGTCCCCATAAGGAGAATCATGTGCTAACGGCTGTCTAAATGACTCAGGTAAAGTTTGTAGCATGCTGCTTGTTGTTTTCTGCTTCCACTTGTCTTTGCACTAGGATGATGTCGGTGTAAATGTGCAGTCATATTCGTTGTGTTCCCACTAGTGCTGTCAGCGTTAATCTCGTTGAAATGACGTTAACGCCACAACACGGCAAATCTCCGTTAACGAGCTACCGCGGATCGCCCGTGCATGGGGCTGGACGGCCAACACGAGCTAACTGCGCTAACACACTAGCTCCCACCCATGTAATTGAGCATTGCGTGGCACATCCAACATACTGTTTTACTTTAGTCCATGATGCGCTTACCTTCAGGGTCATACGTCACATGAAAACCAAAATAGTTCCAAACGCCAGATCTGAATGAGGGTGGGGGAGGTTCAATTTGCCATGTTGCAAGGAGAGCTTAACTTCTGTCTCGCTAGCTTGCCCTGCACTCAGTGAATCTGCGTTCGACTACTCCGCCTAGGCTGCACTGTCGAGCGCAGATCCACTGAGCGCTCAACACAGACAGCATCGTCAGAAGGAAAGTTGATAAAATAAATTAAAATTTTATTTTGTATTGTTCATACATATGCGTACCGAACCGAAAGCACTGTATCGAACGGTTCAATATCGATACGAGTATCGTTGCACCCCATATATATATATATATATATATATATATATATATATATATATATATATATATATAATAATGTTCTTCCTCTAACCCCCCCCGCACATGTCGAGGAGCGTGTCAGGCTACATTTCACTGTGTGTTATACTATATAACTATGCATGTGACAAATACAGGGAGTGCAGAATTATTAGGCAAATGAGTATTTTGTCCACATCATCCTCTTCATGCATGTTGTCTTACTCCAAGCTGTATAGGCTCGAAAGCCTACTACCAATTAAGCATATTAGGTGATGTGCATCTCTGTAATGAGAAGGGGTGTGGTCTAATGACATCAACACCCTATATCAGGTGTGCATAATTATTAGGCAACGTCCTTTCCTTTGGCAAAATGGGTCAAAAGAAGGACTTGACATGCTCAGAAAAGTCAAAAATAGTGAGATATCTTGCAGAGGGATGCAGCAGTCTCAAAATTGCAAAGCTTCTGAAGCGTGATCATCGAACAATCAAGCGTTTCATTCAAAATAGTCAACAGGGTCGCAAGAAGCGTGTGGAAAAACCAAGGCGCAAAATAACTGCCCATGAACTGAGAAAAGTCAAGCGTGCAGCTGCCAAGATGCCACTTGCCACCAGTTTGGCCATATTTCAGAGCTGCAACATCACTGGAGTGCCCAAAAGCACAAGGTGTGCAATACTCAGAGACATGGCCAAGGTAAGAAAGGCTGAAAGACGACCACCACTGAACAAGATACACAAGCTGAAACGTCAAGACTGGGCCAAGAAATATCTCAAGACTGGTTTTTCTAAGGTTTTATGGACTGATGAAATGAGAGTGAGTCTTGATGGGCCAGATGGATGGGCCCGTGGCTGGATTGGTAAAGGGCAGAGAGCTCCAGTCCGACTCAGACGCCAGCAAGGTGGAGGTGGAGTACTGGTTTGGGCTGGTATCATCAAAGATGAGCTTGTGGGGCCTTTTCGGGTTGAGGATGGAGTCAAGCTCAACTCCCAGTCCTACTGCCAGTTTCTGGAAGACACCTTCTTCAAGCAGTGGTACATGAAGAAGTCTGCATCCTTCAAGAAAAACATGATTTTCATGCAGGACAATGCTCCATCACACGCGTCCAAGTACTCCACAGCGTGGCTGCAAGAAAGGGTATAAAAGAAGAAAAACTAATGACATGGCCTCCTTGTTCAACCCCATTGAGAACCTGTGGTCCATCATCAAATGTGAGATTTACAAGGAGGGAAAACAGTACACCTCTCTGAACAGTGTCTGGGAGGCTGTGGTTGCTGCTGCACGCAATGTTGATGGTGAACAGATCAAAACACTGACAGAATCCATGGATGGCAGGCTTTTGAGTGTCCTTGCAAAGAAAGGTGGCTATATTGGTCGCTGATTTGTTTTTGTTTTGTTTTTGAATGTCAGAAATGTATATTTGTGAATGTGGAGATGTTATATTGGTTTCACTGGTAAAAATAAATAATTGAAATGGGTATATATTTGTTTTTTGTTAAGTTGCCTAATAATTATGCACAGTAATAGTCACCTGCACACACAGATATCCCCCTAAAATAGCTAAAACTAAAAACAAACTAAAAACTACTTCCAAAAACATTCAGCTTTGATATTAATGAGTTTTTTGGGTTCATTGAGAACATGGTTGTTGTTCAATAATAAAATTATTCCTCAAAAATACAACTTGCCTAATAATTCTGCACTCCCTGTAAAGAACCTTGAACCTATGCTGGGTCACTGTAATGCTGCTGCTGGCACCTTGTTTCACACTGAAAATTAGGAAATGTGTCATCAGTTACAAAAAAGCTGATAGGAAAAGAAGGATGGAAAATGCCTGGAATTTAATTACACTTACAAATACTGCTGCCTCCAAACTGCAAGCATCAATAAAATGTTACCGTATTGTTTCTATATCTGTGGATATATCATTATTGCTAGTTTTCTTGAAACAGAAGATTTCCATCCATCCATCCACTTCCGCTTATCCTTTTTCAGGGTTGCGGGGGTGCTGGAGCCTATCCCAGCTATCATAGGGCGAGAGGCAGGGTACACCCTGGACAGGTCGCCAGTCTGTCACAGGGCTAACACACAGGGACAGACAACCAGTCGCACTCACATTCACACCTATGGACAATTTAGATTTTTCAATTAACCTATCCCCGCAAAGTGGAGAAGATTTCCATTAAAAAGAAAATCTCTGATATCAATTTTGAAGCTAGCGCCCAGCCCTATTGCATGTACTGCAAATATAAAACTGATATATACTTACATCATGAAGCAGTTGATGTCTGGTTTCTGACAAATACAGCAAAGAGGTGCGTTCTCCCCCTCCATACCAGTGTTCTCAGGCACTGGGACATGGTCAGTGTCAGACATTTCACTGTGCTACAACATACAACATACAGCACGGACCACATTACAAATCATGTATATGTAGATGTACTAATTATACATGGCTGAATGGATGCAATAACAACATGTTACTTAGCTACTGTAGTTATTTGTTTCCAGCTGTGTGCAGTTGCTCAAGTCTTATTGACAGTATACTGCTTCAAACACCAGTGCCAACATTTTATTTTTTAAATCTTAGTATGATTCTGCACCAAGACTTGTGGCCTGTTGCTCGGTAACTTATTGTCTGACTATATTAACTACAGTTCATAAACATCATTCATTTTCTCCCACTTATTCCATTCAAGGTCTATTCCAGCTGTCATGGGGCAAAAGTACACCCTGGACATGTCGCCAGTCTGTCGGAGGGTTATTAGAGAGACAACCACGCACACCAATGCCAACTAACATAGACTGTTTCTTCCTATCCTACGCAAGGCCACCTGGGTTGGCTGGAGGACTGTTTACTTAGCCTGGCAGGGCGAAGGACACTGTCTCAGCTGAACTCTGGACACACACACACACTGATAGACACTCATCCCCCCTCCCTTTCCAAACGCCTGCGATGCTTGTTCCCTCCCAGTGCAGATGCCGCAGACATGCTGCAGGACCGGATGCGCTGTCCACACCGGCTCTCTCTTACCCACCCATGTTGCTTGTCTTGTGTTTTTATGGTGTATTGACAGTCATGTGCTTTTTGTGCTGTGGTGGGGGTTTTTTCTGTTCTCAAACTGTTCTCCCATTAGGAGCTCAGTCTGAGTGGATTTTTTTTTCTCCTCCTCTCACCTCATGTTATGTATTTTCTTTTTGGTTTTTCCTATCAGCCTACCTCTCTGACATGTCTTCCCAATGTGATGTTTGTGTAAAGTTCGGTCAGAAGGTTCCTTTGTAAGCGCGCATGCGACATTAGTGTGCTGCCTGCTGTAACCCATAATTTCCTTCGGGATTAATAAAGTATTCTGATTCTGGTACAGTCAAGAGACGCGGAAGGTCCCGGTATGCATCTGGACCGGCGAGGACATCTACGAGCTTCTCTCGCTCCAGAAGCTCCATCTTCAGCCTCTCCGCCATACAGCCTGAGACAAACACACCCATGAACGTACCCTTAATGTGACCTCCATCATCTGAGTGCATGAGAGCTTACTCACCTAAAATTCCAATTTTCATTGGTGTGTGGGTCTTTAATCGTTTCCTCTTCATAGCTGTTAGTTGTTGCAGTCTATTCCATATTGTTTGCTCAGCCTTTTCTCTGTTAAGAAAAGAGATTAGGTTGCAAAGCTGCCATCACCTAGCACTAGATTTCAAAACTTTTCATGTTTGATCTTTGCTCCTACCTTACAGAGCACGTTACCAGAAGAACAACATCTGCCTGCAAGTACACGCACATCTTAAACAAACTGCATTAAAGTTACTTCTGCTAGATTCATAAAATAAAACCAGAAGTCAGCTGTACCTCGCTTAGATGAGCTGTGCGCTGATAGCCCTTCTTCTGCAGTATGGACCAGGCTATCTCTGTGTCATTCACATTCATTTGACATCCATAGGTTTCAAAATAAACTGCAACAATAAGCCAAAGAACCCCTTTAGCATCACCACAAACATTCAAAGCTAAGTAAACAAATGGCTTTCACCGACCTTTCCTTGAGTTTCCCATCAACAAGCCTTCAGAGAGATAGTCATGCTTTTCTGAGGGTTCTTCATCTGCAGCACGGCTCCTGTTAGCTGGAAGCCCTTTAACGAAATCCTGAAAACTTGGACCAGATGATAGCCGACTCTTGAACTTGTCTACAGTCTTCTTCTTTTCTCTCACAGTGTCAACAGCGCTAGCCAGTTTAGAACAGTATCTAGCCTGGATGCGGCTGACAGGTGGCCAGTGTTGGGTTACTGTAAATATGGGTTTTAAAGTCCTGAGGTACTCCATGCTTAGCTAACCACAAGAGCAAAGGCTTCGTAATTCCCTATCGGGTGTATCTGGAAATGAGCGACTATGTATTTTAGTTAGCTACTTTTGCCGCAACCTAAAAACTAACATAGTGTCAAAAGTGCCTTTTTACTCAGTAAGATACAGCACGAGTGCTAACTACCTCGAGTGAATTGTCACTCAGGTACAGATATCATGTGGAGCCAAAGATGTCTTAGTATCAAGAGGAGTCACTCCCTGTTTCAAGTACCTGACGCTAATGAAACCCGGAAAAACGTTTCACTCTTGTGAAGTGCTGCTACATACTAGTAAGTTTGTTTCAAACATAGAGGAAGCTCGAAAAGAGGTAAATAGTTTTTATCTTTAAGTCAATTCAGGCGCTTATCCAGTGTGTTAATAAGGTAATTAAATGTCAGACTACAATCCTCGAGAAGTCCGTAATGTCCGTTAGACAAAAATGTCACTGTACGTCCATCTTCACGGTCCGTCGTCATAATCTCCTTAGTCTAAACTATGGTTCCGTATGTGCGACAAAGCTTTGAAGGGAACTTTAACATTTACAGAATCGGGTTATTGATGGTGAGAGACGGATTTATGTCGTTAGGTTATTGTTCAAAACTCAGCTGAGGTCGAGATGAGAGTGGCGCATGAAAAAAAAAACGTTAATGGTTTTTGTTTGTTTATTCGTTTGCTTGTTTTATTATTTACATTAATCGAGGTCTTGATCTTATAAAAATATTCAATATTGTTGCATACCGACGTAAAGTATTAATATCAGGCCATAAGAACAAAACATTGTTCATACTTATCATGTAAATATGAAATCCTGCCAAAACAGTTTCAGACAGATGCTTTTAAATAAAGTTTTTGTTTTTGTTTTTTAAAGAAGAAGAACAAACGGTGACGAGAGAAAGCAACTTCTCATATGAATAAGTGAATATGCCCCCAATCCGCATCCCGGACGCACACACAGACAGAGAGAGAGAGAGAGAGAGAGAGAGAGAGAATCATGTGTGATGTAGGCGTGACTGGAGCCACAGGTTCAGTATAAAGTGAGCATGAACTCTGGGATGAGAAACAGTACTGTTCCAGTGTTTTCTTTTGTTCGTTCTTTCCTGGAAGTGAGACATCATGAGAGTGGAAGGTGCGGAATAAAACTGCAGAGGCACTCAGGATTCTTACCAAGAAAAAAAAAAAATCAAGGTAACTTAGAAAAAACACTCTGAATTTGATATCCATGTTTGTATAAATGTATTATTTATTCTTAAAATCATGATATTTCCTGTCACGTTATACATCTCTGCCTGCCTCAACTTCAGTTCCTTGTGCAGAGCGATGAGGCTGGTCTGGGAAACTGTGGTTTCAGCGTTTTTTCTAATGTAATTTCTACTCCTGTCATTTGTTCTGGCTATCCACTCTTCTCCAGGACTAGCTGTGATGATGGAGAAAGCTGCACTGCTGCTTTGCTGCCTGATCATGACTTTGTCAGGCTCCCCACTCTACCCATCCATTAGGTAAGTCCTGACAAAATCACTCAAATTCATTAGGTGTTGTTCATTTCCATTTTTACTGAGGTTTAGGCATATTTTGAAAGTTACGTAAACCCTTTGCTTAGTTCAGCTGTTCAGCTTTGGGAATGCCGATCAATGACAGCATTGGATGATTACACAAAGGGAACATTTTTTGTAAACTCATGGCAAATCACACCAATATGCACTATATATGCATCATTTAGCTAAAATGTTTGGAAACCTTACCAAGTGACATAGAAAATTTTCTTAATATTCAAAATCTGAATGAAACATTAAATATAACATATTTGATCTCTGTCAGGATTAGAAAAATGGTCGTGTCGAAGCTCATCTAACAGTTGACTCTTTACTTTACATGTCATAGCTGTGTCCTCTGTACTTCTGCTAAAAAGGGTCAAGAAGTCTGGATTAGTCACCGCGTTACGTTTACGAGGCATCATCGTCACAGTGTCGTGTACCAAAGCTGCAGATGTAATTTTTCACGCGCTAAAGCATTTTGCAGACTGATGATATTTTCTTTTCTTTTAAATCTGTCATCTTTACAAAGACTGCACTACTATGAAATCATCGTTCTTGCTAGATAAAGGGCTATGTTTGAATAATGGCATTTAAGATGTTCTGCATTCATATAGTTCATGGGGATGTTTCTCAGGTTCGGCCAGAGGGATACATCTATCCTGATGACATCTTCACTAAAGAATCCAGCAGAGCAGCAGGAGGAAGACGCACGTCCTCCCAGGGAGCCAGCAGAGTTGCGGTCCGTATGTTAATATGGTCTGAGTGGCTGATGTAAAATATGGCTCAAAGGCTCAGCTAATGAAACGTCCCAGTCAGAGTGGATCATTTACACATTTTTTAATGGGGATTCTTGATTTATTAGAAGGTACATCATTTTCAAAGATATGTCAAAAAAATACACACAGCTGAATACAATGCAAGCAAACATTGGACTACAGATAGTCTATGCTGGACCTAAATCTTTATATTTTGACCTTTTAGATACTGAGCTACATTTTATTAAAATAGTGCACAAAGTTTTCATTTATGAATTAATTATGAAATGTGGCTAATATCGATCCACCCCATAATACAGCCCGTGCTGCAAATATAACATATTTCTAATGTAAGATGGGGAAATATTGTTTTTCTACAATATTATGATTTCATTGCACATTACTTAAAATGGATTGTGCAGTGAACATGCACTTGTCATTACAGTATATTTTTTGGTTTCCTGTAAAAACTTCACTTGTTAATTTCTTATTTTGGTGTACTTACCTTTAAATATTTATAGGTAACCATGACTACATTGTAATTTCAAAGCAAATATGTTGAAATTCCATTTGATTACAGGGTACTTACACCTTTAGTTGCAGGCCGTATTTTAAAGTTTTACTAAATGTGTCTTAATACTTCGAACTTTAGTGTGGATGCATAAAAAGATGTGAGCAAATTGTAAATCGACCGCTGGCCAGCTCCCAGATAAATCCTGCCGCTGCACTGCAGTTTACTTTATTTTCTGCTTACACTGACTGAACTGATGCAAACTGTCCCCATTTCTGATTCCAGCTTAGGGCGCCACGCTGATGCCATCTTTACAAACAGCTACAGGAAAGTCCTGGGCCAAATCTCTGCCAGAAAGTTCCTTCAGACAATCATGGGCAAACGGCTGGGGTAGGTAACACAAGTGGACTGAAATCGCTCCAATGTGTGTGGGTTACCAGTACAAATAGCCAGTGAAAGAGGAATTATTGTGGGGTTTGTTTTTTCCCCACAGGGATGGAAGTGAGAGCTACATGAAACGTCAGTCAGATATCTATGAGGGGACATACAAGGAAGACCTCACAGCCATCCAGAGAAATCAGAGATACAGGGGGGTGCACGGGAATGTCCTGAGACACAGGTATACACGTCTCCGATCTTTAAAAAGCCTAAACATTCAGAATTTGGCTTTTCCCACAACTGCAGATTCACTAAACTGAATCTTTTCTCTTTACAGACTGCTGAGTTGAGGAGGAAAGCTTTATCATCACATTTTTTTTAACCATCTTTTATTTGTTTGAGGGTGTCCTTTAAAGAAAAGAAAAGAAATCATCTTATATATTCACATTAAAAGTTGTGAGGAAATCCTACAGCCTAGCTTATCATTGTGTGTATGTATGTGTATGTGTGTGTGTGTGTGTGTGTGGGCGAGGGGGGGTTGGGTTATTCAAACACCCAAATCAAACTATGTGACCAGATTTCATTAAAAAACCCTTTAGTGGCTTTCTGATTGTGTATCTTTATGAAACGTGTATCTTATGTGAGGATTGTCTCAAGAATGTGTCTTCAGGGCCACGTCTGCATTATAAATGCCAACTCTGTGTTACAGGTTTCCTGCTATGATTAACAGATGCGACCTTGATGGCCTGTTAAATGGCCGTGCGTGTTGATGTTACTGTACATCTGCACCTTTTCTTTAACATTTCAAGATGTTTCACGAGACAAAAGATGTGATATTTAGAAAGCTTGTATGGAAATGAAGTACATATTTGAAGCAATAATATATTTTACGAGTTTAAAAAGAAGTCAATCAAATCAAATCAAATCAAAATTTATTTATATAGCACATTTTTAAGACCGAAGTACACCAAAGTGCTTTCCAGTAAAATCACAATACAGATAAAATCACAATAAAATATAAATTACAAATATATAAAATATAAGATGATTACATAATCTAAATACAGAGCCAGATGTAAATTACCCTAATTCGCCTTAAATGCCAGATCAAACAAATACGTTTTTAAACGTGATTTAAAAGACTGAATGGAATCTGACGCGCGAATATGAAGAGGGAGAGTATTCCATAGCCTGGGTGCAGCAACGGCAAAGGCACGGTCTCCTCTGGTCTTCAGCCGAGACCTAGGTTGTACTAAGAGCAGTTGGTCCGATGATCTTAGTGCTCTCTGAGGGCTGTACAGACAGAGGAGATCAGCTAAATAGTCAGGTGCCATATTGTTTAAAATTTTATAAGTAAACAATAAAATTTTAAAATCAATTCGATATTTGATAGGAAGCCAGTGTAAATTTTTCAGAACAGGGGTGATAGAGTCAAACTTTCTAGTGCCGGTCAACAGACGTGCTGCGGCATTCTGGACCAGCTGCAGACGCTGCAGAAGAGAAGATTGTAGACCCAAGTAGAGTGAGTTACAATAGTCCAGTCTTGACGTAATGAAAGCATGAATGAGTTTCTCTATATCTTTGTGTGGTATGTAGGGTTTAGCCTTAGAAATTAGGCGTAGTTGATGAAAGCTAGTTTTCACCACAGTAGAGACCTGTTTATCAAGTTTGAAGGAACTGTCCATGAAAACTCCAAGATTCCTGGCAGTATCAGTAAGGTAGTTAGCAACAGGCCCAAATGTGCCAGTCAATTGTCCCAGAGGCATATTTCGGTCAAAAACAATAATTTCTGTCTTCTTTCCATTTAAAGTAAGAAAGTTACGTGATAACCAGTCTTTGACATCACTCGGACAGTCAAACAGAGGATGTGGTGAGGATAGAGCATCCCCAGTCAGGTGAAGGTAGATTTGAATATCATCAGCATAACAGTGAAAAGAGACATTGTGTTTCAAAAGTCTGCTGTAGTCGCATGCAACTAGTAGTTTTTGCTGCCTAATGCGACTCTTCAAACACTGCAGATTAACTGGATGTCATTCTGCTGTGTTCTGTACCTGTTACACTACAGTATGTGCTGGCATTACCATTAGCCTGTAATTGTCTACTGTGGCCATCATGGGCACGCTTTATAGACTACACAACTTCACAGAGTGTGAAACACCTTCAAAGATCCCTCCATAGGGACCACGGAGCACCTTAACTCTGGGAAGGTGAACCGTTTTTATCTTGTGTGAAGACTGATTAAAAAAATATCCCTTTAAGGGACACACATGTGTGTACAATAGCGGGGAGTGTAATCACGGTACTGTCTGCACAACTGAGGAACAAACCCCAGCAGGCAGCTGGACTCGTGGCAGCACAGGTGCTGCTTCTAACATTGTCTTAATAACAGCTCTGCTCCGTTTAGAACTCTCATTAAGCTCTGCCATTGATCCATAATGCACAAACACCAGTACCCGACATTTGAATCATCCATGAATCGGTTCTATGGATTAATAATCTTCGCAACCTGTCATTTGATCTGACTTTGAATTAATCAGGGTGTGTTATCCACAATCCACGTGAGTCCAAGTGACGAGCTTTTGATGTGATTTCTATGAGTGATTCTTAATGTTTAGGATAAAAGTTGCTCTCTGTTCCTAATGCTTCCTCCAGCCTGCTCCACTGTGTGCAGGAGAAGAGCCAAACATGTTTGGCTCTTTGTGAACACACTGATGCCTTCTACGTAAAGGACAATAAATCTCCCTCAGGTCATTTTCTCTGCATCAATGATTACAAGACTTACTGAAAACATCACAAAATGATGACAGCTACTTCACTTAATGCTGGCATCCATTTGTAAATACAGATGTAAAGCAGTTTTCAGATAACTATAAAATACTTTGTTTAGTGCCACACTGCTGGTTTCGTTTTCTTTCAGCTCCTTGCTTAGAGAATTTTTTTAAAATACTAATAATTTTATTCTGTGATATATTTTTATCAGACGAAGCATTTTTCACAATAAATTCCTAACTTTTGGAGATAAAAGTATTCATCTTTTATCTTATATAAGCTATAGTAATAGGTTATATTCTGACTGCACTACAAAATAGCGAACTCTCCACTTTTTTTTCCCCTATGCTGTGCTTTTTATTTTTATTCCCACAATCTGCTCATTTGCATTCAGTACATGTAGCCGCCCTCCACTCAGACCTGCAATAAATTCGAGGCTGCTGTGGCTCAGGAGATAGAGCAGGTCATCTACCAATCAGAGGGTTAGTAGTTCAATCTCTGGCTATTCCAGTTCAAGCACCTTAGAGTCCTTAGGTGAGATACTGAACCCTGAATGGCCTCTGATGCATTCAGTGGAGTCTGTGGGATCACTAAAGGTGTAGCTTTTAAAAGCAGCAGTGTGACTTTGATTAAGAAAGTACTATGGCAGTGCAAGTACATTTATCATTTATCTAATGTGTTTAGGAGACACCTTTAGATTGTAGCTGGAAAAAGAAGAATGTTTTTACCCAAGCAAATATCATTTCTTTCTCCCCTACTGTGATGACAAAAAAATAAAATATATAAGAGATATATATATATATATAATCAATTTGACATACACAAAAAACCCACTGAGCTCATATTCTTCTCTATAATAAGAAAAAGAAAGAAACACGTGAGACTTGACCTCCCCAGCACCTTTATTTCCTGTTCTTCTTTACAAAAACATCCTCAAATTGCCCTCTTTTTTTACTTATTAACAGACTTTCTCAGAGACATCGACTCTGTATCAAATAGGAAACAGCCACAGAAATGTTCCATGTGTCAGTATTACTGCCAATATGGTTCATTAACAGTTGAAAAATGTTACGAGGTGAGCTGAGGGACAAAAAAAGAGGAATGTACCAAAAAAAATAAAATAAAATAAGGAGGGGGGCGGGACAAACCCAGGTTTAAAAAAACAAACAAACAAACAAAAAAGAAACCAACAAAAACAGCTCGCAATAAGAAAACAAATCTCACAGGAAGATGAAGTGCAATGATCAGTAGCTCCACAGTCCTCTGCACTGAGTGTTATTCCAGACTCCCAGAGACGTGGTGATATTTCAATTTCTTCCATTTGGCAACACAGACAAACTGCATGCTTTGAAGTTTTCAACTTTTCGTCCCATTTTCTCTTAAAAAAAACAAAAAAAAACAAACAAAAAACAAAACAAGGTTTTGATGGAAACAACAAAACAATCATCTTCTTTTTTCTTGCCCCTATTTTTTCTGATTTCTGTGGAGAGATACAAAAACAAGCATTAGTTATTACAGACATGACAATGAATGAATGAATGAATGAATGAGAACCTCTCTGGGTTCTCACTGAGCACCTGATCACTGACAAATCATGGATCATGCATTCTGATTGTGCACCCTACCACAAAAACACAGTGTAAGTAGGCAAAAACACAGAGCAACCATCATGACCAAAATCTCTCAAGTCGTGGACGATGCACGGACATGGACACAAAACACATCTCTCAAATGTAATGGTACAACCAGAACCACGAGTGTTAGACAACACAATGGAGGGACTGTCCAAGTGGCTGCATGGCTATGGTTGCAGTGATCGTGGTGGGATGAGTGAAGAGGCAAACCAGAGGGGAGGGGGGGGGGGGGGGGGGGGGGGGGGTGGTGGCAGCAAGTACATGTGAACACTCGGAGTTAGAATGAGCACCACACAGCCATGCACGCTGCGAGACATTATGGAAATGCGCAGTGGATGCAGTCTGTGAGGATGCCCTTACTTCAGCCTGGAAGCAGAACCGACTCATTTGTTACAAATGGGGGAGGCTTTATCGAAGGCTTCTATACTTTGCCAATCTACTACTTTGCTCTGCAGCAATCCTGTAAGACACAGCGAGGTGTGGATAGAAGGGTTAAAGAAAAGAAAAGAGCTTCACGAGACAAAAACTAGCCTGGAAGAAGGGACAAAGTCCTCAGTTGGAGAATGACATTGGTGAAATCGTTAATTGAAATCTTCTACGTTGTTAAATGGGCTGTTGTGAGATCAAGAGGTAAAGGCGGACAATTACAAAGCGAGCTCTCGAGTCAGAGACAAATTGCTCACTCTGGCCCTCAAAGAGCTCTACATAATCACGGTGAAGAAATTGCCCCTGATATCATCACTGCTTTCACTCCTTTAGATCTTGCTGCTGTTCTTCTCTCCTTTTCCAAGTATGCACAAGCTCTTCTACTGGCAGAGAGCCTGATATTGAAATTAGCCTCTGCAGGCCCACTGAACAGCTACGAATATAGAATAGGCACTTTCCCTCAAGTTTGGAGATAAGAACTACCTAGAAGCCTCACAGCACTGAAGTCCTTGTTATCTGGAAAAGGGCTAGGCTTTCTCTCTACCATTAAGGACTCTCTAGGAGCCATTTGTGCCAGTCGCATTTGGCAGGCGTACCTCTTCACTGCTTTCTGGGCCAGCATGCGGTTTCCGGCAAGGAAAGTTACACCGCCGATGATTGCCAGGTACTTCAGAGTCTGGAACATGTTCAGGTGGGTCCAGTAGACGTACATCAGGCCCAGCATGGCTGAAATGAAACAGCCAAATAGATTTGAACATTAATGACCACCCAGCCAAGTTCCCCATCTCCACTCCTTCACAACATATAGAATGCTCCAATGCTATGATATACTGAGCCATAGTCCTTTGAATTTGACATATATCTTCATGGTAACAAAAGGAAATAATTATAGAATAAAATCTTTAATATTTTTACTGGAAGTATTACAGTGGTCCTGTGGTTTGGACAGCCAGCAACAGCCATTAACAGAACTGCAGCCACCATCCTGTTGCGCTGTAGTAGCCATTGTGCTGTCACGTCATTCACTCTAAAACTTACACTATAGCCTACATGTGTTAGTATCATGGATCACATTAGCTGGTTAATTAACATGCCAACTCAACTAGCATTTAACAAGTGGCTTCTTCCTAATGGCTCATCCTACAAAGCTTACAGAAACCACGCTCTGTCCTGACATCTGCAAACACGTTGCTGATGAGTTTATGGGCTCAGTCACTTGTTACGGGTCACACTAAATGAGTCCAATATTTAAATATTTAAACTTCTAAGAGTCCCTCAGCCTAGTGACTGTTTAGTGATCCCCAGGGAGCCGCTGGTCTAAGAAAAACTGAACCCGACCCAGTTAGCAAGTAGTTGTGGCAGGTTGCTGCCAGTCACTAACATGAGATAGGTTTCCTATCCCATTCTGGTTCTAAAAACACTACCCTGTGCAACTGGTTTCACCCAGCAGTAACCAGCCAACATTTGCTAACTGGTTGGGGAACACACATTTTTCCCTTTATATTCTGGGAAGCGGCCACTAAGAAAGCACAAATGTTCCACGAAAATGTTTTAAGTTGCGTTAAAAATTACATTAAACTGTTACAGAGCCATGAAGGTTTTGCCACGTGTGCACAGAGACATCGGGAGACACGGCACTTCGAAGGAAATTTTTTATGCCTAAAACACAAACCTCCCTTTAAAGAGAGCACTGTGGCAGGTGAAGCATCGGATCTGTGTGGCGTGACGATTCTGCATTGTTTTCCTGTCACAATTGCCTGTCGCACTTTTGTGTCATCATGAAGTGCCCTCGATTTCAGTGGTTTTGACACTTCATGGGAGATGTAGCCCCACCAGATGTTTACTTTGGAGAGCAATTTGCACAACAATAGTGATGATGGAAATGAGCAGAAATTTGCATTTCCTGTTGTCGTGCTTTTCTGGGTTTAAATTTTTGCTTCTTTTGGCTGCTAAATTCCGCACATGGAAAACTGACTTAATGTCACAGAGGTGTTTGGGGAATTTCATGAATAATGCATACTTAGAATAATCATTCTGCGTAATGTCAGCTGTTCTTACAGCAATTCGCTCATCGTGTAGAACAACAGCGGGCAAACAGCAGGCAGAGAAGCTGGAAAAAAGTCGAGTCTGTGGCAAAGATTTCATTTCAAACACGGGGACTAACCTGCGTGTCCCAGATGGAACAGGATGGTGCTCGGAGAGAAGCTGAAGCTGGAGATGTTGGCGCCGAGCTTGACCCACTACAGAGGAGAGAGGGGAATAAAACACAATGTGATTTTTCGTCCTCTGCAAGAGGACAAAAGAGCCAAAAAAATTGTTTACCACCTAACGCACAATGAACTGATCCACGGTAACAATGACTATTATTCATCACTGAAAATGCCAGGGGAAAAATACACTATAGCTTTTGTGATTTCAAATTAAAACAAGTATTATAGTCATAGTGGACTAGAGTCTCATTCACTGTCTGTGAAGGCTTCATACTGAAGAGCTTTTCAACAGGGGAAAAAAAGATCACTGCACAGAGCAATAGCACAGGCGGACGAGCTATCAGGGAAAGCTTGGACTGATAATGAAATAGGTTTGTTTGTAGGTGTGTCTCTTTAAATAGCAAATTACTTCCATACGTATACGAAACCACAGCTAGATGGAGAGTGGGGAAAAAAAAAAAAAAAGGGAAACATTTTGTACAAACATATTATTATTATTATTATTATTACCAGAATGAGCAGCAGCAGGAAGGGAGACAGGATGAGTGCAGTGAAGGTGTTGGAAACCACTGTGGAGGGCTTCTTCTCAGGTTCTCTGAACAGATGCTGCACAAACATGAGGAGATTGTTAAAATCAAGCTGGTTTCATTCTATCATCAGCCAGTAAATGAGATGTTAAGAGAGCATAACTAGTACCTGAATCTCTGGTTTGGGTACATAAAGAGTCTTAGGTTGAATTGTTGCCGGGGCCTCCTCATCCACGAACTTCAGAATGACGTCGGCCTTTCAAAAGATTAAAAGTGGGTGAGCAGGGTTTACGTCAGCGAGGACTCGCTATCGCCAACAGGCCTCAGACACTCACCACGTTCCACAGGATGGGATTCTCTAAAGTGGCGTCTCCAACGATGAGGTAGAGAGAATAGGTGCCAGAGATGGAGTCGAATTCCGATTTCCGCTCGGCTGTGTCCAACTCAAACTTGTACAGGTTCTTGCTGTCGGGTTCGGCCACAAACACGACCTCCTGGCCAGTTTTCTGATTGTGCAGCCGTACAAAGGTCTGCAACATGGACAAGAAACAGGTTTTTGACATCAGGTGAGGGTTTGAGCTCACCCTCCTGCCATAACCAGTGTGTGTCTTCTTGCGTTTGACTAGACGTTCACTATGAGGGCCGTATGGTCACAAACGAGACTATAAAAGCAGACGAAGTCAGAAACAAGTGTTCTGTCAGCAGTTTGCTGTAGACATGTGTTCCTGTCACACTCTGATTACACACCTGGTGAGGTGTGAGCTCCACTCCAGTGTTAATGTCAACCAGCTGGAAGGACATGGCAAAGTTCTGGTGGCTGTCTGCTGTGAAGGAGCTCTTAGCTTTGGAAGGATAGTCCACCCTGCATGTGTATTTACCAAAAAGAAAAGACAAAAACAGATGAAAATCATTTAGTATTTTACTTTCCTCTTACGGTGGATCAACAAAAGCTGGCACCACTTTTTAAATTTGATTTCCAACCTGGTGGTCTTTGTGCCGATGCTCTGGTCCTTATCCACCACAGAGAGGTCCATGTTGGTCACAGCCACCTCTGTGGACACCTTCACTTTAAGCTACAGGTGGAGACAGAGTACAAAGCAGAGTCATGAGTACAGTAGTCAAAGTGTGTGCACAAACAATGCAATGAGAATTCAGTGGTTCCCCACACAGCCTGCACACGGGCAGGCAGCCCGGGTATATTAAAGCCTGAACAGATTATCCTGGATGCAAATCACATTCTACACATCTGTGATGGATCTAAAAGGAGTGGACAATCCCTTTACTCTTGTTTTCAAAGTTTAATCACTGCTCAAATGTCTCCTTAATATGGTTTAATATGCTACTGTGGAAAAACTCAACAGCATTCAGCTGCTTCCCCAGAGAGGATCGCAGAATCCAACTCAACAGTAGCTGGACCAAAGCTTGCATCAGCAGCCCCGGAGGGCCACTCCAACCAAAATGTGTAGCAGATGGAGAGCTGGTCCATACGTGACTACACCGAGACTGCAAAAGAGCAAAATGAGAACTACAAGTGCCAACTTCAAGACGGTGCCATCATCCCTCGGATCAGAGGTTTGCTGGACTGACATATGATTTTACTTTTTTTTTTTTTCCCCACAAAGTACATGGCAAATAAAATACTTGCTGATGAGAACCTTATAAACATAATTATTTCTTTATTCATTTAAGAAATGATGGATCCCTGTTTTTCCTTCTCCATCCTTTCCTTCTTCTGCTTTCCTTCTCCAAGCTGCTGGACTTGAATGAACACAAATTTTAAACTGGTGCAGCAGGTACTTCTCTCTCTCTCACTCACACACACACACACACACACACACACACACACACACACACACACACACACACACACACACACACACACACACACACACACACACACACACACACACCACGTTAGAGTGGTCTGTCCAACGATTTCTGTAACTGGGTTCACATCCACTTCATGTCGTGACTGGCCAGCTGCAAGGAGCCAAGAAAGCAGCCTGATTTTGTACTTCTCTCTCTCGTGTTCCCTTTTCCATTGGACACAGAGCATTTTACGGCACTTCTCCTGCGAACAACCAGGTGAAATATCCTGACAGTCTCCATGGAGAGACTGTCTGATGACGTGCACCATTGTTCCCACATACTGCACAGTATCCTGTTATACCCCACCCTCCAGCTTTGTCATGTCTCAATATGAATGAACAAGAGCTGCACAAATATGTTCTTCTAATTTTTGTTTTTAACTATATAGAAAACAAGATCATCTGCATAACCACATCTCCCTGATCAAGTTTTATTTATTTGGTTTTCAGTTAGATTGTAGCTAAAGTTCAATCTGCTGGAAAAAACAAACATGTTTTTAAGTTAGGAAATACATAAAGATTGTAGAGCACTCGTGTTAATAATTGCAAACTCATTACTGACCAAAACTATTCTGATTTCTGCCATAACTGAACATCAGCAGTGAAAGAAAGCTCCTGAAGCTGTAGAGGACCACCATTTCCACAAGCCCAACAGCAGGCACTTTGTCATTAATACAAACAGCCTGCTGGTTAGTGGGATGGGCAGTACACCAGATGTATCAGCATACATGCAGTAATTTCTTTAATTATATGAATATTAAGTCAATAATAAGTCAAATAGCACTCAATAAACCAAAATGCCTATTGTGGATTTTACAGGAGTTAGAGCTGCATCCACACGTAGCGACCAGAGCCCACAGAAAGTGATCGAGTAAAATAATCACTGGGATGCAAAGTTGGCGGAAAGCGAGTACCAATGCGAGTGCAGGATACTTTCGATTGAGATATGACCTAGTAGTAAATGCATTAAAGGGTTACCTAGGCAACTGGAGCCTGGAACGTGTGCAAGCGATGAGCTGTCAGCTTCAAAGGGAATCATTTTGTGTGGACACAGTTTAAGAAGTTGAAGCTCAAGCTACACTTGTAGTATATTCATTAAAAGGAAAGTTTTCTATGCAGTCTATGCAGCGCTGTTCAAAACTAAGCACACCCCAACATTCAACAGCTAGCAGAACCACCGTCACTGTTTTGTGTACGACTTTATCCGTCTCTCATGTCGTTGTAGAGGAATTTTGACCCCACCCTTCTTTACAAAACTGCGTCAGCTCATTGAGGTTTGACTATATTTGATTAAGGCATTAATTTAAGCACAGCTCTCTTAAGATCAACAGCATATTGATCAGGTTGAGTTCTAGACTTTGACTGGACCTTTACGACATGTTGATTCTTTTCTCTTTCAGCCATTCCAAACTTTACTGCCAGAAAGAAGAAGAGTTTGTGCTGATGTGCCGTGTTTGGTTTTTCCCAAACATGGTAGATGTACATTATGGCCAAACATCTCCACCTATTCACATAAGTTTTGCTTTAATAATCAACAGCTTCCTGAAATCAAAGCACGTAACAGTGTTTGAAATATGAACACTTTCCAAATCTTTCATATTTACAGAATGGTATTCTGGGTAATGTCATCTTTCAAGGTAGAATAACAGTACAACAGCTGGGAGGATGTTTGTGGCTACATATAAAGACGAGGATGAAGAAAGAGACGCGACATGCCCTAACGCAGACCTTCCCAAAGTGGGGGCGCAGAGCCATTGCAGGGGGGGCGCGGTATGAAAAGGGGGGGGGGAGGCTTGGACACTGCTAGCACGGGGCGCCCACACAAACGCAAAGCAGGAGATGAAGCATCGCGGAATATGTTTCCAAACCAACTTCATTCTAAGCCAAAGACTAGAAAATATGGTGAAGCATGTCTGCCCTTTGGCTTCACCTGCACAAGTGCCGAGGTAGGTCTCCCCTGCAGGATTGGTTTTCCCTGCGTCGGGAGCAGCGCTGGGCTGTTCAAATCACGGACAAACAGGATCCCACAGCTGTTTGTTTTTAAACCCATTTTGCACAGAGAGGCATTTTTTGAAAAATGGATTGATAGTAATGTTGAATATTATTACACAGGAAAAAAAACAACTACACGTAAAATAATCCCACTGTGACGCCTCTGCCTTTGTAAATGGAGGGACAGTAACTGCGTGTGTATATGTAAACATGTAAAACCTGAAGATTAACAGTATTTTGTCTCTATCTGCCATTCTGCAATTCATCTCACGTAAACAATAACGTGGCGCACAGCGTGACGTGAAAAAAAGGCACACACCTTTGACGTTGTGTTACGAACTCTGTATTCCTCGTCCACACGTAAACATAAAAAAGGAGTTTTAAAAAAAAATCTCAGTTTTCGGTGATTTGAAACGCCGTTTAGGTGCGGACGAAAGGCCCAAGCACATAGAAACAGCTGCGTTTTCAAAAATACCCGTGTAGGTGTGGACGTACCGTACAAGAGTTAGTAGTTTATTTTATTATTACCTGTAATTTATTGCAGATTACTTGTATTTGCTTAATTGTTTACTAAATGTTTGAGGTGTGAAATAAACCGCAATGGAGCAAAATATGGGTGTGTGTGGTTGGAGGATGTGTTTGTGCGCGCGCAGGGCGCGAACATTTTTCTTGTAAAACAAAGGGGGGCCCAGCAAAATAAAGTTTGGGAACCACTGCCCTAACGTAACATAACATGTGACTAACAGAGAGCTGTGTGTATTTTAAGCTTTTTAGTTAAAGAAAAAATGAAAAAAAATTTTTTTTGACTTTTTCATATTTGCTTGTTGCTTTGCTCTGCAAACACTAACGAGTCACATATTTGCTTCAAAACAGCAGCAATTAAAAGTGACCTTAGGTGCAGACTACAGGCCTCAGGCAAATATTTCATATTAGTTAAGGGGGGGTCTAAGACTACTTTTCTTATTGTTCTGATTGTGTGTTATTACAATGATTTATTTTACATATACCCCTGACAAAAGGGAAAAGGAGTCACTGTAAACCTAAATAAAGAACCACTGATTGGAAAAATAACAATGACTATTATTGTGCATGCCAATTCCAGCTAAATGCAGCAAGAAAAAAAACGTACCTCGACATGATTGGCAACCAGCCGGCTGTCCCCGGTCACTGCAATGGTGAACTGGTAATATCCGCTGGCTGGCTGGCTGGACATGAAGTTCAGTTCAAAGACGCCGCTGAAAAGGAGAAAATAAGAAGAACTCAGTATAACAGCTGGGGTTGCAGTCACAATTTACTGTAAAATGAAAGTACGTTGGGATATTATGTAAAGAGGATTAGAAACACAATCTACAGCCAATGACAACTGTCTGCTTTAATACTGGAGTTTACCCTGTCGTTGGGGATAAATCTCAACTTCTGGGGAACTTGAGAGACGACTGTACAGCTAACACATCTGGATTCTTATACATACTCATTAATTGTGAATGGTGCTTGGTTGAGAATAGCAGCCTTCGAGGCCACAGCGTATGCAGATTCCACCACCACGTTGGCTGAGTCTAGTGGTTGAGACATGACATCAGTGACAAGGAGCTGTGAATCAGAAAGAGAGAGAGACAGGGTGATGTGACTGTGAGGTGATTAAAACCACACTGAGGGCTGTAGATAGAACACGATCCATCATGTGTACCTGCAGGGTTGGCTGGCTGTGGGAAACAGTAGCTGGGCCCTGGGCAGTGACGACTACCGGTACGTGGAAGCGGTTGCCGGACAGAGCAGCGGCGGCGCTTGCCACGCTGAAAGCCTCAGCCAGAGAGTCCCAGGATTTCTTGCTGAAGATAGAATTCACCAGCTGGATGACCTGATCCTGTGTGAAGAGAACATTTGCCATCAATACCAAGCCAAATCGATATAACTTCAGCTGGTACAGCACCTCACAAACAGATATCAGACCTCTTTGATAGGAGGCTCCATGTCCATGTGATCTGACAGGGAATAAGCAGCGGTCACAAACATGGCGGTTGCTTCGAGTCCCTCTTCAAACTGGAGGTAGAGGCCACCGAGGTCATCCAAGCGAGCTGTCAGATCCTGGAAGGGAAAAGCCATCAGAAGGGGAGTTAGAATTTACCTTAATTTCTGTCGTGCATATTGTTGCAGTGATAGATACTCTTATTAAACAAAGCCAAGGTCAGCATATGTACAAGTAACACCTCCGAGTCAAAAGTTCAGACTTCAGAGGTTTTTTTTTACTCCCGACTCCTTACTGTCACTGAGAGAGGATATCACTGACTTGCTCAGCTCATCTGTTGTTCACACCTTGTGACTGGTAAAAAGAAGCCAACCAGAAGGAAACTAAAATGCCTCATTTGAACAAAGAGGCTGTCCCAAGGCCTAGTGCAACACAAATGTGGATCATTTGCAGCTTTACATCATGCAAAGCAATCCTTTTAGGGTCAAAGAATAAAAATATAAAACCATAAGTAAATACAATAGGGCCCATTTTGAAGATATAGGATTTCTTGCTATAAATCAAAAAATAGTGAGACAGCACCATCTGGTGGTAGTTTTAAAGTTCACCTCAATTTCTTCCAGTATTCCTCCGAGCTCTGCCTGCTGGGAAAGCTGGGATGCTGTTTGCAGAGCCATGGTGATGCTGTCCAAAGAGAACACCCATTTATTGTAAAATAAGATGCATAGACTCTCTTTATTTTTATTGTATTTTTTTGGTAATGACAACTGAAAAGCATCTAACACTTACGCCATAACATTATCCTCTTTGTTGATCCGGGCTGTCAAGGAACCTACAACTTCCTGGGAAGCAAGAGGAAGCCCAAGAGAGCTGAGAGCAGTCACAGCCCGATGAATCTGAGTCATGGTCGAATCTTCACTGACTGCAGCCAGGAGGAGGTCGCGGGTTTCGTTGGATACAGGGATCTAAAGAGTTAAAAACAAAAACAATGCACACAAATGTAATTCATGCATTTCTGTTACACTTATCTCTAACAGAAAGAAGGGATAACAGACAGAGAGACACCATGAAATATTTTTATACCTCACATCCTGAAATGGCACGACTGATCTCAGCAGCAAAGAAGAGTGAATCAACACTAGTGGAATCAAGCTGAGATTTCACAAACTGGCACACATCCTAAAAACAAACAAATGCAAAACAGCCACATAGTGAAGACCGATGGGAGTCTAGAGTCCATATATTACATATGCAAATAATGAAGGACTGTTTTTCTCACTTCGTGATCGGGAACTGTCGCTCCCAGCTTGGTCAGACCTACAACTGAGTAGTATGCGGACTCCAGGTCAGTGAACTGCTGGCTCAGGAGGTTCTGCAGTCGGGCCACATCAGACAGGGAGAGGTAATGTGACGGTGTGAGCGCCTGAGCTCCGGAAAGAGCCAGGCTGAGAAAGAACAACCCGAACAGCCCTGCGGACACACAGCATGGACTAAGTAATCTGACGCCGGCTGCTGCTCGAAAGGTGAATTCTTAAACACAAAATTAAATATATAATAAACAGAATAATACATTTTTATAATAGCTTCTCAACATACAATTCATTCATTCATGTAACGCTCGCTCGTGCAGGTCTAGCTACGAGCCAGCAAGCTAACGTCAGTAGGAAACGGCACACTGCGAGCACAGAGCGGTATTTTTCCACCAACGATAAAACCTGCATTTCAACAAAAGCTTACACGACATGAATAAAACCAAAGATGCACATAAATGACATTCAATTCGGCGTTTTGTAAAGGAATGTACTCACTAGACCGGTCCATGTCTTGAGGTCTAATGCAGCGTCACCAAAAGCGACGATTACTTCCGGTGTCTCAGAGCGCGACCTGTCAGTAGGGGGATATCCGGCTGTACACGTTGCATTTAAAAATAAATGCCCACTAAAATTATCATTTTTATTATTATTATTTTAATATATAAATACTTTGTATACGTGTAAGACGCACTGTAAATAAAATAATGGTCTATATTTACATTCTTTGACATCGAATGCAAACTGTAGATCATGTTCGCAAATATCAGCTGTGCCGTCGCCATACTGCAACAGGATTCTGGATGCTTTCAGGAAATTTCTAGATTTTTGTACCTATACAGCTACCGATATCACTGTAAAGTAGTATTTGCAAATCGGACTTGTTTAGTTTTTGTTTTTCATTTATAAAAACCGCATTTAAATTGTAAGCATTTTACAACTAATTTTAAAAGTACACTAATGTGACCAACTGTGCTTTTTTTTTGCACTTGACTTGTAAAAGCCTATATGACTTTTTTTATTTCACCATTCATTAACCGCATAGAGAAGTTTTCGTCGTTTAATAATGTTAAAGTTTTCTTGAAGCAAACGGTATTATTAAAGTTCTTCATGACCGGGCCAAGTGTCCTCTTATGTGGAAATCAAAATATGGTCACCCTAAAGTACACCACGTGAGTCAACTGCCAAAACCTGTTTTTATCGAGGTGGTTTCTTGTGCTGATGGTGAGTACATTAAGTGTACTCCACTTACACTGATACTTTCAATGGAAACAGTTTGTTTTTGAATTTTTCACAGGCTTACATAGAGCCTTAGGAAATTGTTTTTTCACATTCCTGTGTACTCAGAAATTTAGATCTTGCATTAAGAAAATGTGATTGGAAAATTCTGAAAGTTAATATCTTAATTTAAGTTACCTGGACAACTCCAACTCAAGCTAGGAAAGAACTTTAACCTCTAACCTTTAACCTGCTGAGGCTTCCTGATTGTTGGGTCTTTGCCTTGTGACCCGATTCAAATGTTGTGAATTGGTGCCATATAAACATAATTGAACAAAATGTTGCATAAACTAAGACAGGCTCCAATTATTAGACCACACTTTCAGCACATTCCAACTAAAACAAAGCCTACTTTATACACCTTAATTTGTCAGGACTGCATCACAAAGTTGCAGCAGCATAATCAAACAGCAAGTGTATTGAACATATCAGTATTTTATTCAATTCTGCAACATTCTTGTATGACAGAGCAAACAGTCAACTCTATTTACAGTGTCACATTATTTATAATCCCCTTCACACCAACAGTTGGAACACTTTTACACCTTCACTACATCTCACATAAATGACTATTACAGATTAAAACTTGAGATGTACGCATCTTGATGGGTAGCTCCTCATCTTTAGAGATATGATTAGTGTCAATTTCTCTCCAATGTGTGGGAAGCTACAATTTGTGTGTACCGAAATGCATCATAAAACGAATCTATACATGCTAAATAGATCCTACAATAAGTGTTCCCTTCATGCATTACTGTTCAACCTGTAAATCCTCTATAACACAGAACATGGATATGGAGGGGCAACCTTTGTACAAAACACAATGTTAAAAAAACTGTTTAATCACATGTAAAACCTTTTTTTTTTCCCCAGTGATGGCAAAACTATACAGCCTTGATTTTTCATTTACACATTCTTCTTCTTCCCCCTCAACATTCATTCGTTCTTTTCAAACACTGAAATAACAACTATGGAATTAAACATGCCTGGCAGCCTGACTCTACATCTAAAAGCAACATTCTCTTTCAGACAGGCCTAACACTGTCAATAACCTGATCGCTAACGTGTTGTTCAAACATGGCGCTAACCTTACAAGACGTGACTCTTTCTCCGCCACAAAGTACACCAGGCCCTCAGGAGAAATGGGAAAATAGCAACTGTAAGTTCTGGATAAGTAACATTTTGGCGTAAAAACACGAGCCATCTCAGGACAGGATCAGAGCCCGGCTAGGAGCGTGGGATTTTAGTGAGCGAAGGTAGCGCCGGGCTTTTTCTGTCATTATTAACTGGTCTTTAGTTTGTCCGCAAACAACCATTTCCCATTCCTTTGACATCTGTGGAGGAAAAAAAAACCCATAAACAGATGTAAATGACTTCACACTCTGATTACACTTATAACTCCTCTCAAAAGAGCAAAAAGGTGGAACATACTGGAACTGGGGGGACTGTGCTGGGAAATATGGCACTGTCACTTGGTCCCAAAAGGAAGCCCTGATCCAAAATGTTTTCGTGCCGCTTGCTGCTAAGTGGTGAAGAGCTGACAGAAATCAACATCGGTTCTTCCTGTGGCCAAAAAAGTAAGGACCAAATATCAAGAATTAGGATATGACTAAACCACACGCAGGCTAATAAAGAGTTTCCACACACTTTACCTTGATGTTGTGTTTGGCTGATTTACGTTTGGATGTAGGCATCACCTGGCAGTCCATTACATCCAGCGCCAACGACTTACGCACTTTCTTCATAGGAGGGCGATGCTGGCAATAAAAGACGATCAAATCGGCAAAGAGAAACAAGGTCTGTTAAAAATATCTGAGTGAAGAATGGAAGGAGGGTAGCAATGAGCTGTCAGCAGCTCTTAGCTCAAAGCATTCTCACAGAGTGGTGGCAGTAAGAGCCTGCTTTGGGTACAGCGACTGAACAAGGCTGCTTTCTGTGTGTGACAACTGTGATTGACAGCCCCGAGGTGGGCACTCCTGAGTGTGAAGAAAGGAGGTGCTATGTTCCAAAACTTTACAAGTTACAAAAGGCTCAGTGTTTGTGTAGCTGAAGGTCATTAACAGAATAAAATAGCATCCCCTGCATGCACCATTACAAAAACCCTTTTAAACAGAATTCCTCCGTACTAACATTTGTCAGTTTGCAGCTACGGCTCTAGGTGTATTATACTCATACATGTTGCACTCAGAATGATTTTTTCTTTAAATTATGTGGAACATAGCAGAACAAAAAGAGTGCAAAACCGTGCAGCCTATATAGTGGAAAGAAGACCACCTAAGACTATTCAGCCAGTAGGGGAAGGATATGTCATAAACAGCGGTAGATCCTTTCCCTGCCCCAGGTATTAGTGTTTTTTGGCATTTGTGTCTTAAACTCGAATATTCAGTGTAGGATTAGCACTGTGTTATACTGCCCACAGTATAAGTGTACAAAAGTGAAGGGACCTGATGCATGTGAGCAGAAACACACTGCTATCACTGACAGAGCATGACAGCACATGTAACTGAACTGTAAAGTTTGATGATTTTAGCAACTTACATCTACTTACAACTGCTAGTGAGACTTTTAGTAGTTTTCCTAGGATCAGTTTCACTCCAGGTTTTAGATATTTAGTGCACAATATGTATACTATGGATGTTATGATCAGGAGTATCAAGATGTCAGAGCACCCGCACTACTACTATATTAGTATAGCGGGTCCATGGGGATGAAAAAAAAGAGACAGTTTTTGTGAATTAAGAGAACGCTAATGATTTTTAAATTAAATTCTAGATATTGAGCTGCTAGCCAGAATTTTTTTAATTTTATGATGTTATTTTATTTATTTTTTCCAGTGTAAGCCTAATGAGCCATGATGATGACGACTTTCTTTAATTTACTGTAGTAGCATCTTCCTAAAGTGGACAAACTCAAAATTGTGTTTATTTTTATAATACATCTCAGCCTCATATTAATGGATGGGGTATCCGACCGGTGGCACTGACGTCACATCTTATGAAGACTCTAGAGCGGCTCTTCCTCAACCTCCTCCGACCACAGGTACAACATGCCCAGGACCCACTACAGTTTGCATACAAGGCGGGTGTCGGAGTGGAGGATGCCATCCTGTACCTCCTACACAGAGCCCACTCACACCTGGATGGGGGAAAAGGCACGGTCAGGATCCTGTTTCTTGACTTTTCCAGTGCCTTTAATACCATCCGGCCCTGTATGCTTCAGGAAAAACTGAACAGGATGGAGGTGGACCCCTGCCTGGTGGCTTGGATCTCCGACTACCTCACCGACAGGCCACAGTACGTCAGGCTGAAGGACATCACGTCTGACACTGTGGTCAGCAGCACAGGAGCACCACAGGGAACTGTGCTGTCCCCTCTTCTCTTCACCCTGTACACCTCTGACTTCTGCTACAACTCTGAATTATGCCATATTCAGAAGTTTGCAGACGACACGGCCATCATGGGGTGTATCTGGGATGATCAGGAAGAGGAGTACAGAAGTCTGGTGAGGAACTTTGTCGCATGGAGTCACACAAACCACCTGCAACTCAACACCTCAAAGACTAAGGAACTGGTTGTGGACTTCGGGAGGTCCAGAGAAGGTCCACTGCCGGTTCAGATAGAGGGGGAGGAGGTGGAGGTGGTCAACAAGTACAAGTACCTCGGGCTGTGGGTGGACAATAAACTGGACTGGTCATGCAACACAGAGCACCTGTATAAAAAAGCCCAAAGCCGACTGTACTTCCTCAGGAGGCTGAGGTCTTTTAACATCTGCAGGAAGCTCCTGAGGATGTTTTACCAGTCAGTGGTTGCTGGAGTACTTTTCTATGCTGTGGTGTGCTGGGGGAGCAGCACAGCAAAGAAGGACTCATCCAGGCTGGAGAAACTGATCAGGAAGGCTAGCTCTGTGGTCGGCATGAAGCTGGACACTCTGGTGACAGTGGCAGAGAAAAGGACATTAAAGAAACTGCTGGACATTATGAACAATGCTGGGCATCCTCTGCACACGGCCATAAACAATCAGAAGAGTCTGTTCAGTGACAGGTTGCTTCTCCCCAAGACAAGAACTAACAGACTTAAAAACTCCTTTGTCCCACACGCCATCAGACTGTTTAACTCCTCTCTGGAGGGGAGAGGGAGGAGAAACAGGTGGACAAAGGAGGGGGGAACAACTAAGCTGTAGTGCCTCTTCACCTCACTGTACAATACCTTGTGCAATACTTTTTGTAAATAGTCAACAGTGCAATAGACTCAATACTTGAAATGTGCAATTCACTTGTATTTTTGTTTTTTATTCCTATTTATTCTATTTATCCCCTTTGTATATTTTATTTATATTTGTCTCTGTATTTATATATATGTGTGTGTATATATATATATATATATATATATATAACAATTCTGTAACTGTAACTTCGGTCGTTGCTGTGCTTTTTGGAAGTCGAATTTCCCAGAGGAACCCACCCGAGGGATTAATAAAGTTCTATCTTATCTTATCTTATCTTATTATATTTCTTTATACTAAAAGAAAGGGGAACAATATGCAGGTGTATTAGGTTAGTAAATCTACCAGTCTGGCCTACTTGGAATCAAATGTTGGGCAGAAAGTGAGTCTGACACCAGCCTCTGACTGAAATGACTAAAAATCTGTGCAATGTATTAAAATCGGCTTTTAGTTACCACAGTTTTGCGCCTCTGTTCGGGTGGAGTTAAGCGCATCATTAAGTCGATCCCCGCATCTCTCAAGATGACCTCATTTATGTCGTCCTCGAGGTTGGGAGTCTGAGGCTGACAAAAGAGCAGAAAAGGCTGTTAACAGCACAGGAGAAAGACGAGAGCTAGCATGTTTTCCCAGACAGCACATGCTGATGCTCACCAGAGGCTGCAGAGGCCCGTACTTCTCCATGGCATTTTTAAACGGTGTTGGAGTTCGTGGGGTACACAGCTCAGACTTGTGGTTGGGTGTAACAAAACTAGAGAAAACAAAAAGGAGAACACAGAGAAGTTCATATACACTGTGTTAGATTAACAACGTATAATTCTTACTGTGAGAAAGACGCTAGAAGTCATTGTTCAGATTAACATCAGGCCCTGCTTAAACTATGTTAATGACAAAAATAAAAATCCTACTTCCAATTTTATCCACTCATTTCAGCTCAGTGTTACGTCACTTATGATCACCCTCACTGGTGGGTGTACCGCCTCACTAATACGTGTGGCTTTGAGCAGATAAGACACAAGCAGGCTGAATAGTTACAGTAATCGAGGTGCTGGCGAGATATTATGTTAGTGCAAGTGCTGCATTAAACACTGAACATAGGACTCGATTAGCCCATCGTCACCAATATCTAATCTCTCCAAACTTGAATCAGCATCAAACCGATATCTGATTTTTACACCACTTTACAATTAATGATTAGTTATTATTAATCTCTCACTCTCTTTCACAGTGTCTCTTTTGTCCTGTTTCCAAACCTCTGCCTGAGGCTTCTTCCTGTTAAAAGGGAGTTTTTCCTTCCCACTGCTGCCAAGTGCTTGCTCATGGGGGGGGGGGGGGGGGGGGGGGGGGGTCGCCTGATTGTTGGGGTTTTCTCTCTATTGTTGTAGTGTCTTTACCTTACAATATAAAGTGCCTTAGGTGACTTTTGTTGTGATTTGGTTCTATATAATAAATGAATAAACTGAATTGATGTAAAAAATACTAGTAATAAATGTTAATCCATTGAATCTGACATATTCAATCCACAACCCTTTGTACTTGTAGAAAAACACACTCTAATAATTCTAAGAACATTACATGAGATTAAAATGTGCAAGAATCATTATTATAAGTTGGTGGAGATGCTTTGATGGCATCAGATCTTCAGAAATTTGTCTGTTTTTAGATGAACCCATGAAAAACAAAGCCATCAGATGCCTCCACCAATTAGAGGACTCTTACACTGAGTTTTCCTTTTGAGTGAGAGGCGTCTTGTCTCGCTGCAGTGGAGTGGTAACTATGGCTTTCTGGCTGCACACGGGTGTGGACGTGAGAGGCGACTCTAAGTCATGAGTGTCCTGCTTAGTCCACATGTTGAGAAACTGCAAAAACACACATTTGTCAGTAGAGTGCATTAATAGGACATGACTGCGAGTACCACTGAACAAGGGACTTACTTGAGATGGAGAAAAGGGCAAGATTTTGACAGGGGTGCTCTTAGGAGTCATGGACTTGTTGGCGTCGGGAGACAAAGCGATGCACCTTCGGCTCCGGTGGCTCAGTATGGAGGGGGGTGTGACGCCCCCAGGAGAGATGGGGATGAGTTCTCCTTTGCTGCCTTTGCTTAGTTCCTGCAGGGCGCTGCCTTCCAGACGAAACTGATGTCGCTCTGGGCTGGGACTGTCCTCGGGGAGGTCAAAGGCTGCGAGGTTGCACCAGCCATCAAGATCCTTAGTGCAGAAGAGACATTTATTTGTTAGGTCAGCATGCAACCACGACTGTGAAATAGCCAAGACTGAACAGGTGCAGGACAAACTGTATAGAGAATACATTATAGACAATATAAAACCAGGACAGTTTTGTTTTTTTTTTTAAATAACCCCGTAGTATTGTAGATATTCACCCCATCCACCATGTCTAACACTTCCTTCAGAGCTGGGCCAGTGGGAGACAGAAATCCGGAGCTGTCCACCACCCAGCTGGTGCTGTTCAGCGCTCCTGTGCTGTCCACCTCACTCTTGGGACTCAGACTGTTGGTTGGAGAGGGAACAGACTTTGACGGCCCAGCTTTGCTGGTGCCAGCTTTAGCTGACGTTTCTTGCAGCTATTGGAAAAAGGAGATTCTATAACAACACTAGCATAGACTAGTTTCTGATACTTAAGATAACTGTGTTATTTTCTTTAATGAATGCGAACAGTCACTTACTGAAGGAGGGATCTTCTGCTCAGAGTCCTTGTATGAACTGTCTTGAGAGCAACTGGGCACCTGTGTAATGAGAAGAACCCAATTTCTGTATCTCACCATACATATCTTTTGTATCTTGTATCATAGAGGAGGACATCATGGAAACACAGCCCACCTGACCATCCTTGTTAACACGAGCCCACAGCTCCTCCAGCTCATTGGGCCTGAAGACCTCCCCGGAGTAGAAGCCCATCTCTAACTTCCGTTTGATGGTCGAATTCCAGTGATTCTTCACTGCATTGTCCGTCCTGTCAATATATATCAGGACATGAATTGCAGTGTTTCCCCACATACTGACTTTATTTGGCAACACAAAGTAATCCTTGCACTTGTTTTGAAAGTTGACTTATTGCTAACAACCTAGCCCTGGCCCTTCTCCTGAGACATCCAACAATGTAATACACTACCTCTTAAGTGTGTCTCACACCCTGTGGATGAAAGGATTCCAACAAACAACAGTAGACAATACTCTGCTGCGAAGATCTGCTGTGACCTACAGGCTCAGTCTAGCTGGAACAAGTCCCTTGTGGCTGAGAACAGAACAAGGACTACTGTTTAAGTTTAAGACTGTGGTGTAGGAGTCCATGCAGTCCATTGCAGGACAAGTGACCCACCAGATAGGCAGCTGATTAAATTGTTCATCAGTTGTTACAAAGTATCTGACAAGCACAGCAAAGTATCAAACTTTTCTAAGTTAAAAATTTAAGAATTCAATTCAGAAAAGAGCAGGAGTTTGCATGTAAAAGCTCATATCAGCCAAATTCTGTTTCTGGCAGAGTAGCTACTTGCCTTCCAGGGAGCAGTTTTGCGATCTCAGCCCAGCGATTGCCAAGCAGGCAGTGAGCCTTATAGATGATGAGGTCCTCCTCAGCCGTCCATGAAGACTTCTTGACACTGGGATTGAGGTGGTTGTGCCAGCGCTCTCTGCACTGCTTCCCCAGTCTGCCTTTCAGGTGCTTGGCTACCAGTGCCCACTGTTTGTTGCCATAAAGATTGACAAGCTCTATAACCTAGAGGACAAAAAAGAAAAGTTAAAAAAAAAAGAAGATCACCAGCATGCTTTTATTCACAACATATTTACTCCGTTAACACCTCTAAACTACCTACCTTCTCATCTTCCTCTTTAGTCCAGGGGCCTTTCACTAATTCTGGGTCCAAGACTTTAAACCAGCGGTGCTGACACTGATGTTCAGTATGATTCTAAAAAACAAAAAAGCAAACTCAAAATACTGAAAAAGATTTCTGTTGACATACATTCTTACAGAAAAGATGTTCAGACTCACAGGTATGTAGCTGGCTATGGTTTTCCAGTCATTTGGTCCCAGTTTCTGAACCAGCGTTTTAAGCTTCTCATCCTGTATACACACCCAAAAATGAGCATTTTTATGATCCCTGTCCTCTAAAGCCATCTAAATAGTCGGTTTACTTCAATGTTTAAATGAAGGTCTGGTTTACATTATATATATCAAAAAATAAAAATAAACAAATACCTCCTCTTGAGTCCATTTCACCTTCACTTTCCCTCCATCCCTCTGCTCTGCCACATCAGAATCAGTGTCCTGATGCATGGCCTCCTCTCCATCCTCACTGAGAGACAAACAACTGTGATGTGGACGAACATAGCTGACAGACAACTCACTACTGACCGGCCCTGGTGATGTCCGGAAGACAGCTAGATTATCGTTCTTATTTTTCTAGCAACTGCGCGGACAACAGCTCGCAGAAATAACATACTGTTTGCCAATTATGTCTGTGTTGAGCAGTGATTTATTTATCTAGTGAGATCTAAGAGAAACCGTGTTTGGCCTCAAGTTTAACCCTAAGCCTGTTTTCCGTGTCCGGAAAAAGGGCGGCACAGACACAAGCGAGCTCCCAGGCATAGCAGGGTTAGGTCAAACAGTAAAGACTGCAGTTTCCAACTGACTGTATTAAACAGAAGACGTTAAATACTCACATTATCCCCCGTGTTAAAAAAAATAAAATAAGCACAGCTAATTTAGGTAATAAATATTAACATCTTACCCGCGCGGCCACCGGGACATTTCCCTCTATTTCTGTTGTTTACGGTCCGAAAGCGATTTCTCCGGCGGCCGTTGCACGTCATGTACATACGTACTCGGTATTATGTCGTCGTAATACCCGTGATTAATGTCTCTATGCTGTAGCCAGTGTTGGTGATGGAGGCTCGGCACTTTTCTAATGTTACAGCCTATACAACCAGCTGGTGCGGAGCGCCAGAGTTGTCCGCGCTCTTGGATTTCTATCTCGCGCTCTTCTCTGTCGTAGGAACCGGATAGTGACGTAGCTGCGCATTGGAGCTGCGCGTAGCCACAAAGAACGCTTCCGGTTTGTCCCAGCGGTGTAAATTTTGTTTTATTATCGTAAAATAATGTTTTTTGCTGTCATTTGTGTGTCCTAGTCAAACACTGTAAACACCCAATTGCTCAGAGGAGATGTTTAGATATTGTTACATAATAAAACAGTAAAACAGTAAATTTAGTTTGAAAAAACACGATTTTTCTACTAGAAAATTTCAGACACTTTCACATAAATATTTTTACTTATGAAGTCATTTTAATTTATTTTTTTGTTTGTTTTTTCATATTTACACTTTTAACTAAATATACTTTCTACCATTTCCTTCCCAGAAAATCTATAGTATGTTTGTGAACAGCTTTTAAATAATACAGTGCTTATTAGACCACCACCCAGTGTAAGGTTTATGCCACAGCTGCCTTAAATTGATAGTACTAGTATTCAAAAAGTATTTTTTTATGTTTCTGTATTGGTTAGGCCACCAGTATGTGTGAGCTCTTTAATAAAAATTATATTTTTATGCTAAAAGATTTTTTTAAACAGCATACAAAAAAAATAGTTTTTAAAAAGTTTAGTGATTTTGTTAAAATTACAGCCTTAGATATAACCTAACAGATTAGTGCTCAATAAACCACAAGTAAATTAAAGGGCCTGAATCTGTACAGGGCTGACAGGTCCACCTCCTTCTCCCACTGATGATCTGCAGCTGGGTCAATTAGCAAGTAGCTCCAACAGCTTAAAAGCCAGCTGGAGCTCAGGCAGCCCTGATTAAACATGGAGACAATGGAGAAAGTGTTTGTGGTCAAAGGTAAGAAAACTGGACTGAATTAGACGTGTTCATTTGCCTCATCAGGTGATTTGTTTCTGAATTCTGTCCAACATGTTTTACCTTTTAGATATGAAAAGCTTTGAGTGCTCATCTCCATCAGAGCTTGACAGGAAGTTTTATGGGGAACAGAGTCTGCTGTCTGCACTGTCAGTGGAACAACTGTCCACATCGAGGGTGTTGAATGACACGACAGCTGATGGATTGGACACCAGGCCGTCTGTTGGAGCCTCTCTCTGCCTGTCCTCTGACACCGCCTCCCCCTATTCAGGGTTTTCAGTGAACACCATGAACACTCATGAAGCTGACGGCTGCTACCTGGCCATCCCATTACTGGGGAAGTCCTCCACTCCCCATATGCTCCTTCAGAAGCCAAAGCAGCCAGCTTGTTTTGATCAGTCATACAACGATCTCACCGCCTCGCAAATGTCATGGGACGTGTCTGTGATCAAGTCTGAGAGCAATAGCCCCAAATTCTACGTGGAGTCCTGCACTCTGGAGCAAACGTGGAGTCCAAAACCCTCACAACAAGAGTCACTAGCTGATGTTTCGCCCTGATGTGGCTAAAATTAACACTTTACAAGGGAAAAACGTTAGATGTCAAGTGTGATGTGTACTCCCAGCCTCTTAACACACTATGTCCAAGTTACCCCCTGCCCCGCCCTCAAATCTGTAGTTTGACATCATGTTCTGTTTTTAAGGGATCCATGTGAGGACTGATGCAGAACAGTTTGCCTTTTTAATAATCATATCAATGTTTTAACTACAAAAATATTTTCAAAGCACTGTTAAATAAAGGGTATAGAACTTTATTTGCTCTGGTATATTCTTACAATGAAAGACAATACAAAGTTATAAAATGTAGCTGTACATGTTCTGAAAAGTGTGGTTACCGCAGTCCCTCCATTGTAACTGTGTGCTCATAAGCTTTCTAATTTCAACAGGGACGTATCGAATGTTCAGGTTTCTTGAATCCAATCACAGCGGAGTGAACCGGGCCTCCGGGTCCACATCGTGTTCCTGCCAAAAGTGAGGAAAGTCATTATTGGACAAAGCCTTTAGATACAGGAAGATGTAGTTATGAACACACTCACCTGATTTAGTTTCTTGAACTCTACAACCTGGAAGAAAATGTGTTCCAAGATGTGCTTGGCATCCCTCTGCTCTTTATCCAACTTAGAAGTCACTCCGAGAATTTCACCACATTTCCGGACGTAGAATTCAAGGTCATCGTCTGTACCTGTGAACACAACCAGTTTAATATCAGGATGAGTACGATTAACTGCCTGCTTCAAAACCGGCAAGTTCAGAAATAAACTTAGTTTAAGGGAGATGTCTGGGTAAAGTGTACAAGAGGTGGGACTAGGATGATCAGATTTAGACTCCTGAGCAAACATTTAACATGTAAAGAATATCAGTAGCAGGAGGATTGAAAGTTGCATCCTACCTGACGGGAGGTATCAACAGGCCTTTTTAGACTTGTTTAAAAAAAAAAAAACCCACTGCATTTCCTATTATTTGTAGTACTTTTATTCATATTCCATGAACATTTCATTCACTTTTGGTGATTTGTAAATTTAAACTTTAAGTAAACAGAAAAATATCATGAAATGCTAACCTGCAGGAGAATTATGACAACATTCTTCAGACATTCAATAATTCGATTAAATTTTATTTATATAGTGCCAATTCACAGTCCCCTATATTTTATTGTAAATACCCTACAATAATAGAGAGAAAACCCCAGCAATCAGATGCTCCCTATGAGCAAGCAACTGGTGACAGCGGGAAGGAAAAACTCCCTTTTAACAGGAAGAAGCCAACAGAACCAGGCTCACGGAGGGGCAGCCATCTGCCACGATTAGATGGGGTGAGGGGAGGACACTGTGGAAGTAGAGTTAGGTAGCTGCTCTGCTTCGTGTTGCCACATGACACTAAAGATAACAACTGTGGAGGAATTGGCTGACTTTTGAAGTGTCCTGTCTTATATATAATATATATGTTGAACAGAAGAGTCTGTTCAGTGACAGGTTGCTTCTCCCCAAGACAAGAACTAACAGACTTAAAAACTCCTTTGTCCCACACGCCATCAGACTGTTTAACTCCTCTCTGGGGGGGAGAGGGAGGGGAAACAGGAGGACAAAGGAGGGGGGAACAACTAAGCTGTAGTGCCTCTTCACTTCACTGTGCAATACCTTTTGTGTAATACTTTTGTTAATAGTCAACGGTGCAATAGACCTCAATACTTGAAATGTGCAATTCACTTGTATTTTTATTTTTATTCCTATTTATTCTATTTATCCCCTTCGTATATTTTATTTATATTTGTCTCTGTATTTATGTGTGTGTGTGTGTGTGTGTGTATAATATTCTGTAACTCTGTAACTTCTGTCGGTGCTGTGCTTTTGGAAACCGAATTTCCCAGAGGAACCCACCCGAGGGATTAATAAAGTTTTATCTAATCTAATCTAATCTTTTAAAACTAGGTCCAATTAAAAGATAAGACATAGGTTAAGTCTTAATATGTGATGCAAGAGCTGAAACTGCTGTGCAGTCCCACGTAAAGAGGGACACCTGATCAACCTATATGAGATACAGGATGACTACTGAACTGCTGTGAAAATAACCACCAAGCTTCTCACATTAGCTTATCACACATCATTAGTCTTATACGTGATAAGTAGCAAATGAAAGTCAGTTTAATGTGGAATCTCACTGCCCTGGACATGTAAGTCCTCACATACGCGTCCATCAAATGATATCTAGAGGGCTGCAGTGCATGTTTGGATGCTCCATTAGCAATTCTGAACTTACACTTATTGGTGAGCTGTGCCAGACGCACTTTCTCCGACGAGAATGTTTCGTCTAGATCGAACAGATCCAGCATGGGTGGAGGCAAATCGTTTAAGGCAGGCGGAAAGACCTGAAAGACAGGGCAGCACCTACTTTTGGCTTCAAACTTGTGGGACTTTAAGCAAAAATGTTATCTTAAGATTTCAGTGAAATCCTTTGTACAGAAAAACCCCAGGGGAAAAAAAACTCACAGCAGGCTGAAGCTGAGGCAGAGGAGTTTCAAACTGCGGTGCAATCAGCTGCAGCGGCTCAGCTTTCACATTAAGCTGCTTGTAAGCACTGCAAACCAAAGATCTGTTTTTAGCTTCGAAGGGAAACAACAGCGTTTGGACTCAGGGGAGGGTGACCGATTTCTCACCTGATGACTTGGGGTAAGGTGTCAGTCGACAGATTGAACAAAGACATATCAAAGAGAGAGGTGAAGTCCCGTGGGTTTTCGTCTCCTTCTTGTAAGCACACTCTGAGCTGTTCAGACAAACAGCCAGTGTCTGGCAGCATCGTGTAATCTGTGATCTGGGGGACAAAAAAAAGGACAAGAAGAAAAGAAGAACCTTGGCTCATTAAAAAAAAAAAGAGAGAGGGAGAGAACACAATTAGAATCAGAATACTTTATTGATCCCTGGGGGAAATTATTTTTTTGTTACAGTGCTCCATTATAAACCAACATTAAGACAAGACAGACAATACGCTAACTAAGAATAGGAATGGCTAGGAAAGCCATTCTGCCATGCACTCTTCTTCCTCACCTCTGGGTCTTCGGCATCAATCTGATTCAGCTGAATGTTATCGGTCATGAGCCACTGAAGCACAACGTCCTGTGATAAAATAAAAAGTTTCATTTAAAGGAGCTTTATTCTAGAAAGATCATGCTTTTACCTTTACCTAATAAATTACACAAAAAAAGTGGACTTACCATGATTTTACTGTTCTCCTCTTTGTCTATGTATTGATCACTGAACATGTGGCAGGAACCCAAGACAGCCAGTTTGCCAGAATTCTACATTTAAAAAAAAGTAATCTCCATCTTACCACATTTCTGACCATATGGTTAGAAAAACAAAGTTGTTACTACACTGTGCCTCTGACCTTGCCATGATAGAAAGCCACGACAGGCCTGTTGAGGGGGAAGCAGACGGAGCCCGTTGAAAGAACAGCCACGGCCGGCTTCATCACGGTCAGTGTGGCACCGTACGGGTACACAAATGTGAGCGCCCTGCACAAAGAAAGACAACAGCTCAAATGTGAAGTCTTTCTCTTTAATACAGAAGATGGAGGTGTACAAGATTGAGACTCACTGTGCATTGTTTCCAACATTTTCATCTTCAATGATTCCCGTGACCACTTTTCCAGCAGCACGGCTGATCTCCCTGCAGAGGAAACAGGCAACTGAATTGATAGTTTGGCATGTATCAGCATACAGATGAAATTAGATAAATCTTAGATTATGCCAGCATAAATTTAGGCTAGAACAATCTGGGACTCTGTGAAATATACATAAAAAGAGAAAAACACTGGTGAACCTGTTCAGTACACCATTGGACACAAGCGCCTCCTTAGGATGGAAGTATTTGTAGTACACATTCCTCACCACAGCATCTTGGATAAACAAGATGAAAACAAATACAAAGCATTTTAAAAACAGCATGGGCAATGTTTGCATAGCTGTTTTCCCAACAAGGTTTCAATACGCACCATTGTTGACCATTACTCCGAAGTCCTCCAGGAGAAAATTGATGTTTGTGTCATACTTCATTTCTCCTCCTTCACCGAGCATGACCAAGATATTCCCTCCTCCATCCAGGTAGACTTTCAGCGCCTCCATCTGAAATAAAAGGAAATAACTAATGTGAAAATGTGTTTGCGGTTGAACAAATGAAAGAAGCTTAAATATTTTGGGTGGCCCTAAGCCTTGTAGAATTTTAGACTGCTTGGAAATTAGCCTTCAAATAACATCTTTTCGCCCATACATCACCTCTGACCCTGTGAACCTCTCCCTTGGACCTGCAGTTATCCACAACTTGACACTCTTCAGCTTATCCAAGGACAGCTCTTCTTTTATGCTACAGGAGACAGCACAGATTTTGCATTTGAGGTTTTGAAATTGCTGCAGAACTATGCGAAAATGTTGGTTAAGCTTGAGAAAAATGACAAAGTAAAATATAACTCAGTAAACATACTAAAGTGCTTTATTAAGATTATTACCAATACGTCCCATTTTATTATTTTACTTTACTATACTTACTTACAGAGACGAATATTCTAGCCTCCTATGTCTATATGCTTGCTTTGTTTACCAGGTCCACTGTATCACATTTACATTTAAGAGCATGTCTTAGCTGATAACTAGAGGACTTGGTACTATTTCTCTCTTGTATTTAATCGTCCCCAAACACCTTACCTTTGGATTTTCCACTGAGCTTTTAGTCTCTTCTGCATGGATTTGTAGCCATTGTTCGTAGTAAAAAGCTCTCTTTTTGAAGCATTGAAGACCACGCTGTTGCACTGTTCCTTCTCCATTATTTACCAGCTTCAGTCACCAAAGTTAGTGCTCTTATCATCCACACACCTAAAAGACGTTAAAAGCCCAAGTCAGACTTTACCATTAGTCCAGGGCTGCTATTCGCCAGCTGTAATTAGCATAGTTTTGGGTTTGCATCCACCGTCGTGTGCTAAAATGGTGTTAGCAAAAAACAGCCAAGAAGCTCGCTAACATTATGGTTAGCCGTGAAGCTAATAGCGAGGTGTTTTCGCTTCGTTTCACTAAAGACTGCTATGGTAACGTGTCAACTGTAGCACTCTGTTTTCCCCTTATGTTAAAGCCCAGGTTTACATTATTAAATGTTAATTACCTCAAAGCGCTCTTAGAAGCGGTGCATTATGGGAAATAATGGTAACCAAGGGCGCTAACAGCATAGCAACTGGATAGCGCAGAGCATTGTGTCAAAGCAACGTACGGTTAAAACAGCTTTTCAGCGCGTTTGTTCAGTAAGCATCACTCCAAGGTCAAAATATTTGCACTTTGAAGTGCTAGATAAAGTTAAAGGAATGTTCTGTGGTTTAACGATGGTTTTTATAAACAGAAAAACTTACAAACAAGTCAAAACTTTAAAGGTATTATTTCATCCCTGTCTATTAGTGCCATCACGGTGCATACACTAGTGCGGCTGATCCCAATAACCAACCAAGTATGACAGGAACTAAAGGTCTGTGGTTCAGATGAGGTGTGGGGACCTTCACCAGATGTGCCAGCAACTCTTACATTTGAAGTATATAAGTAAAGTTGTAAAAGAGGCTCACACTCATTCCAAAAAATATATTTTTTTAGTTATGGTAAATGGCCTGTATTTATATAGCGCTTTTCTAGTCCCTAAGGACCCCAAAGCGCTTTACATATCCAGTCATCCACCCATTCACACACTGGTGATGGCAAGCTACATTGTAGCCACAGCCACCCTGGGGCGCACTGACAGAGGCCAGGCTGCCGGACACTGGCGCCACCGGGCCCTCTGACCACCACCAGTAGGCAACGGGTGAAGTGTCTTGCCCAAGGACACAACGACCGAGACTGTCCAAGCCGGGGCTCGAACCGGCAACCTTCCGATTACAAGGCGAACTCCCAACTCTTGAGCCACGATCGTAGTTATGATATCTGTTCCTCCAGTCTGCCTTCAGCACAAAAATATCTGCCTTTTCTGGAAGAACTGGAGTCAGGATCTGAGAATGTGTGTGGGACCCTGGAGGCCAGCTGGTGAGTCTGTAGGAGGAGATGGAGTGGTGTTCCCCCTCGGACTCTGCTGCACAGGGGTAAAAAAAGGTGTCATCAGCTGCTCTGAGTGAAACAATCCCCTGACTGCGATATGAGGAAACTCCTTGGACCCCGTAACCAGGTCAGGGTAAAGGGAGAGGAATAGATTGTTCATAGAGTCCAAATGGCTGCTGTTTAAAGGATGGTTCCTCAAGTTTGTGATGAAAATCTGACGTACGAACATCACACAACTGTGGGATACTGTCTGTTCGTGACTTGGACAGGGGGAACAAACTGTAGCAGGATCAGCCTGATATTATTTGTATCCCACTGTAACTTTACTGTATAAAGAGCTAACATCTCCAAAATTTCAGGAGTAGTTAGTCATTATAAGAAGTGTTTATGAACTAAAAATCAAGAATGTGGGGTGCTGTTTGTCCATGATTTGGAAAGCCCAGAGCGTGCTCCCGACGCTGGGGAAACAAATTCTGCCGTGGATACTTACCTTGGCATCACTGTTGTGCAGGTGAAGCCAAAGACAAGATAGGCTTCATCATATTTTCTAGTCTTTGGCTTGGAAACATATTTGGCGTTACTTCATCTTCTGCTTTGCGTTTGTGTGGGAGCCCCCCCACACACACACACACTTTGGGAACAACTGTGTTACTGGGTGGTTGTGGCCTATGAGGTGAGTCACATTCGCCCCTAAGTAATGAATACATTTCATACAAATCATCTACTGATGGAAATGTTGGCAGTTCCATCCCTGGCTGCTCCAGTCTGTATCCCAAAGTATCCTTGGGCACAATACTGAACACAAGTTGAATGTGGGAAAGAAAGTTAGAGAAGGAAAACGTTAGATAGAAAGCCCTTAGATGTAGGAAGGGTGCTTGTATGAATGTGTGTGAATGACACATGTTGTATAAAGTGCTTTGAGTGCATGAGTAGAAAAGTGCTATATAAAAGTTCATTTTATAAAGCAGTTGCTTATTGCTATGTGATAGCCTCTAGCAGATTTGGAGGTAGACTCCAGGTGCCTTATTCGTGGTAAAACAAGAGACAGATTTATCTGTGAGGATTTCTCTTTTTTTTTTTTTTTTTTTACAAACTAGCTTCAAATGAATGAATATTAGTAAATAAAAAAATTAAATAAATATTGTTAAACATTAACAAAAAACAGCAGAGCCTTGTTCTTTTTATTCTGTTATTTTATTACAATATAACATTACAAATAAATGATGTAGACTGTTTAAAAAGGACTGGGGACTTTAAAAGGCAAACAGCTAAAAAAAACAACCATCACAAACCATGCAAATGTATTCATTACAAACAAAAGTATTAGTTGGGACTGAAAAAATATGAAGCAACTTTCGCTGCTGCTGTCAGCTGTTCGACTCAAATTGTACATTTGGACTTCACTAAAGAGAGAAATACTGTCACGTAAAGAGTTTCATCTAATAACTATTTAATTTAACAGAAAATACAAACGAAGAAACAAAAAAAAAACAAAAAAAAAAAAAAAAAAGACTGTCAAGAAAAGACAGATTTATAGATTCCACAGCCTCCCAGTTTGTGCCAGAAGATTGAAACCTTTCTGCTTCTGTAAACACCTCAGACAGGCCTGAGATTGTCAGAGATCCAATCAATCCTGCGAGGCCGATCTGGATCGAGAGCGAGACTTGGAGCGGGAGGCGGAGTGCTTGGCAGGGGACTTGGATGCCTCCTTGCTCGGGGGTGATTTGGAGGTATCTTTCTCTCCCCTACTCTCTGAACGGGACCTTGATCGGCTTCGTGACTTCTTACTGGACGACTTCTCCTTGGAACGACTCCGGGATTTGCGCGTGGCTTTGACTTTGGATGAGCTCTTGGAGCGAGACTTCCGAGTGCTGCTCTTGGAGGGACTGTGAGATTTGCGAGTCTTCTCTGGAGATTTAGAACGGGAGTTCCTCTTGGATCTGGAATGCGACTTCCCCTCTGACCTGGAGCGAGATCGCCCTTTGCTGCGTGACCGAGACCTGCAACACACACACACACACACACACACACACACACACACACACACACACACACACACACACACACACACACACACACACACACACACACACACACACACACACACACACACACACACACACACACACACACACACACACACACACACACACACACACACACACACAGAGAGGGAGAGGAATAATTCATCACCAACTTGGTCTGGTCCCTGCACACCATCAACTACCAGGTTTCAGGACTGAGATGTAGTACACAATCACAGTAACTGGGTACTTTGGCTTTCTCTGACACCATATTTCCTTAATAACATGACAAAAACATGACTTCCTGCTGCTGAAAAGTTTAAAAAACTGAACAGATGAAGAAGCAGTCCACATGAAAATGACAAATGGGTTTGCCGTCTTCGTCAAAGTCAAAATTAAAACGGCTGCTGAAAAGACAAAAAGCTAAATGTGCTTAAAGCATGAGACAAAGCCATTCAAACGTAACTGACCGTGAGCGGGACCTGGACGAGCTTCTACTTCTGCGGCTGTGAGAGCGCCGTCTGCTACGAGACCTGTGGGTTCGAAAGTAAAAATAACTTTAAAGTGGACGTGGAAATCTGCTCACCACCAACATTACGTGTTAAGTTTAAAATAATCCTTAATTATGCTGAACAGCAATTACAGATAAAACATAAGAAAAGTGAACAAACAATAAGCATGAAAAAAATATAAGCCTCACTTACCTGGATCTGCTGCCAGAATATGAGCGTCGGCGGCGAGGTTTGTCTTCCACCAGACGAATCTTCCTTCCATTAATATCAGTGCCGTCCAGTTTTTCCAGAGCTCGTTTCATGTCTGAACGGGAACGAAATTCGATGACGCCCTCGTTGGCCCGTCCTTTATGAGCGTCAGCATAGGTTACTTCACCCGCCTGCCTCATAAAGTCCTATGACACAAATAAAAACATGACTCTGAAAATGACTGTGGCTAGTTGTGGATGACATGTGGCACGTTAGCTCTATCTACCACTGGACATTATTAAGCTGTTCCCACACAGGAAGCAATTTGCTTGTTGCACATCGATTTGAAACTGAAGTTTGGTTGTTCGTGTAGCAGCCAATCAAATCTCAAAACAGATTCATCCTGTAGGTGGTTAGGTCCAGGCTAATTTTTCTTTCTTGCAAGGGCAACTGCCATCCTCTGCTGACATGCAGAGGTGGTCAGGAAAAGGAGACAGGAGATACAAAGTCTCACCTTAAGGTCCTGCCAGCTGCACCTGCTGGACAGGTTCTCCACAATGAGGCGGTGTTCAGTGCGAACAGGTGGCCCGTACTTATCCCTGCCGGTGCGATTCCAACTGCTGTAGCCTCCACCTTCAACAAAGACAGAGAGACTAACATTTCATTCAAGGCCAGAAAACCTCAAAAAAAGGACCAAACTGGCCTAAAAAGATTTACTAGATCACTGCAGACTGAACCTCTCGTTTTTGTTCTTAAACCTCCTTCAACTATTAATTATACCATCAACTAATACCTGTGAACCTGTCTTAATTGTGTAAGTGAAGGGGATTAAAGATGCCAGTGGTTTTTAGTATAAATCCCAGAGTCCTATTGATTGTTTTATATGTAGACAGGGATCGCTTAATTTAGCATTTAAAGAACAGAGAAAATGTGCAGCACCCTATGCCCTGTGGACAAGGAATAAAAACCACTTTATTAAGAATTACACAGCAGTTCTTCTCCTTTAGTTGTATTTATTAAACAGCTACAGATTTGCCTAAATATACAAAAAAAAGGATTTTTTATTCTGTCCTTATAAGACACAACTAACGCCTCTTTTTTTCCTCTTTATATACTGGGAATAATGTGATGCTTGATTCTTGCTGTTGAAGCTGTTTTAGAGTCTACAGTTTAAATATAAGGTAAGGCTCTTTCTAAATTTCTTATTTTCTAGTCTTACTGTACAATAAAATATGCCTTGTTCTGAACTCTATCCACTTGAAACTCAATGACACAAACATGAAACCTACCAAACTCTTTTACTACAGAGTACAGGGAGCCAATTCACAGGCTCAAACGCGTGTTGGCTCGATCCTCTGCGACATGTCTTGCGTCAGTAAAACCAACAGGATTCCTCACCATCACCCTGGTCTATTGGAAAAGGGTGCTGTCATCACGGCTTCCGGTTATGTCAACCAATGGTCAAAGGGCAAAGGTCACACACACATTTCAAGGGAGAAAACCCAGGCCAAACAGGTCAGGCAGTCATCGTTACCCTCATTGGACTCGGACCCAGCCCGCAGTGGACTCTTTCAAATTGAAACATCAAGCACTGTGTTAATGTCGACTTCAAATTGAATACATCGTAGCTTCACAAGTCTTACCTTTTCTTTAATCACTGTTACTCATTGGATTTTAATACAGTTCTCTTTACACAAAGGCACAATGGATTTGAGTGCTAATGGGAATAGACGTGTAAATTAGCAATGTGTATGGCAGGGCATGTCACATGTCTACAGGCAGCTTCAGTGAAACTCATTTAATTCTTTGCTTCAAGAGTCAGTGCAAGTGTAGCTCACGTTAGTTAGCACAAACGTGTAAGAACCCCACGTCTGTATGACAATCATGCTTTGCTCTCAATCAGACGTGTTCAACTTACTACGTCCCCCATAGCCATATCCGTCTCTCCTGGGTCCACGGGCATGCTCGATAACGACCCGCTCTCCACAAAGTTCCTTTCCATTCAGCTCATACACAGCATCATCAGCATCTCGCATGTCCTCAAACTCGACAAAGCCGTACCTAAGAATCAGTGTGCAGGAGTCAAAACAATGGCAAACACTAGCCATTAATATCATTACCAATTAATGCAAATGATTCATAATTAACTCTAAAGACTGTCTAATATGGTAAACTTTTAATCAGCGGCTAAGAGAACTGCTTTCCAATTTAAAAATCCTGGTGCTCCTGTCAAACTTTACAAGCAAGGGAATAAAGGGATTTGGGAAGCTATGGCAATTAATCTAGGAATATTTCTGTAAAGTTTATCATAGACTCTGACTCTATCTGATCTGATTTGGTAATTATATGCAATCTATTTCTCTAATACAGCAATTATCTAAAACTTACACTTAACTATTATATTTGTGCTCAGCAGCCTTTCTGTTTTGTAGGCATATAACCAGAATACAACCAGCTGGCAGCCAGCTGATAGAGTCCCCTTGTTTGCGCTCACTGACAAATTCTCATTTAAACTGATGATTGACCCTGTAGCGTTTCCCAAGCAGCTAGTGTAATGTTAGCGAAGAAAAATTAGCTAAAAGTACCAAAAGCAGAGCTTTGTAAAACTTAAATGACAAAAGACAGGACACTGTACCGCAAATTCAACTTTTAGCTGACATTAGCGCGGTTAGCACCGCACACTGTCCCTACTAGGGCATCAACTCTCGGGGTTAACATTAAAATAACATCAAGCTAGCTCACTAGCTAGCAGCTAAGAAAGATGAGACGGTCTTACCCATTTTTCAGGTCGATCTCTAATAATTTGCCATAGCCACTAAAAAACCTTTGAATATCTTTCTCTCGAACATGGTAGCTAAGTTTGCCAACATAGACCCGAGGCATGCCTGAAAATATTGGGCAGAACAAGTTAAACACAACTTGTTTGGAGCTACACACAGGCCTAGGCGACGCTCGAGGTTAGACTTCCGGAAAAAACAACTTCAGAATAAAAGCTGACGAAAATGTAGGCACAAAGTACACACTTCAGTTTTGTGTGTGTGAAGCTTGTACATAAGACCTGTGCGGTACCTTCACACTGTACATGTCTCTTTTGACTTATGTGAATATTCAAGTCTTTGCCTTGATAAGGAGAATTTCCTGTAGGAATATGAATGAAGGATTGAATCATGTTTATGTGTGAGAATGAAGGCATTTCTCAAACAAATGACAAGCGTGCATCCATTACAACTATTTTAGTCTTTATTGACGGAAAATACATTTATTAAAAAAAAAATTAAAAAAAATCATGCTTTCATATATTAATTTTTAAACGTTTAGAATTCTTTTGCTAATCATATAATTAGATTATACAAATAAATTAGGGTTTCAAAAGGAAACACATAAAGTATCCCTATAATTTGCTGGGCTCAGTGACTGGTTTCACTCTCAGGACACCCTCCTGGGAACATGAGGCAGCCAGCATCCCATCTCTTCTCCACATTCGGCCCTGCACCAGTCCCCTGCTGCTCCCTGTAGGGCACAAAACAGAAAGTCATTTCAGGAATGGACAAAAGGACAAGCAAAGCATAAACAAATACAAAGTCTTTGAAAGTTAGAACCAAATACACAACAATCATCATCACTGATGATGGTACTCAAAAATACTACTGTTACATTAATACTACTTAAGATAAGATTTTATTGGTTCCACAACGGGGAAATTTCAAGGTTCAAGGTTCTTTATTCGTCACATGCATAGTTATACTTATGCATGGGGGGGGGGGGGGGGGGGTTGTTTTTGCGGTACCTCAGCTCAGGTACAGATATCAGAAGGAAAATACAAAAAATACAAATAAAATAGAAACAAATATAAAATAAGTAAGATAATACACAATATACAACGGTAGCATACACAGTGATTATAGATATGGTTGTGGAAATATGCAAGACATAAACTATATAGCTTAACATAACTATTCTACCACTACTATTCCTATGTAAGTAATAGATATCTATAAGTATAGATATCAGACATCAGAGACATCAGAGAAACACTTTAAATGTTTTAGTATTATAAATGGTATACACAGTTATTAGTTTAGGTAGTTATCAACATAATTAGACTAAAAGACTTAAAACAAACACAGATGATGGATTATAAACACTGTAATGAGGATGGGAACAGATAACTCATGGGGTGTAACAATAATCATGCACTGATGAACTATCTATCTATCTCCCATGACAACAAATTATAACAAAGAAAAGCTAAAAACAATATTTAATCTAATAAAAATGAAACACATACCATGTGTTCCCAGGGACAGAAAAACAAAGACTGCTTTTCAAACGAGTTCAAGCTACTAGTTTGAATAATGCAGGACATTACTTGTGGACTTTGTTTCAAAATAAAAACAAAGTGCTTACCTAAGAAAACAGTGAAGCTGGAAACATGACCGGTCATATTCTGATGTTAAAAACATATGCTTTACTGTGTTCTGCATTCGTTCTTGAGATGTGACCAACATACTGACCTGCCCATGGGCTCTCACACTCGTACAGCATCCACTCATCACTGCGGAACGTGCTGTGGAACCACATGGAGTGGTCGAGCGAGGCGGCGAACTTGGCCCTGTACTCTGGGTAAGGCAGCAGCACTGTGCCCAGCAGAGCAAAGTCTGACACATAAGCAGCAACGCAGCAGTGTAGCTTCATGTTACCTTCCCCTACGCAAACACACAACAAAAACAGCTTAGCATGTACCATACGTCTTACTCTGATCTCAAACACGAGGCAGGATGACAATGATATTTTACCAATATGTCCTCGTGCTCGCCCCCAAAACAGCCTTCTTGGTTGCTCTGGACCCAGTCTGTAAAAGTGTGCTGGGTTGACTGGTTTTATCTCAATGGGGACTTCATTAGCCAGCAGTTTTTTCAGGCCTTTCTTTGCCTCCTCTGCCAGGTCAGGTTTACTGCAAAACAACCCACAGACAGAGAGAAAACACAGTTATATGTTTGCTTTATTTATTCTAACTGCAGTTCTTTAGTAATGCATAATAGCAGTGTTAGCAAAACTGTTGTTTTAAACAATAATAATAAGTTTTACATTTTTTGATGTCTATGAACTTCAAGATTTTTGACTTCAAAAATAAAATGCTAGTGTGGTTTCTCCTGATTAATGATCCTAATCCATGAAGTTTGCATAATAAATAAAGTGAAGTTTTATATGATTATAACTAAAGTGAATACAAAAAACCCCACAGGGTACCTGAAACTAGACAGATGGATAATGACAAATTTAGCAGACTTTATAGCTGGACTGAGATATTAGTGTTGTAAACAACAGCTTAACCAACAGTTAAATCTAAGTTTTAATCAGCTGATATGTGTCGTAGGAGAAACAACACAATCTGGACTTGTCCAAGCGAAAAAGCTCTTGTTTCTTAGCACTTCCTCTCAGCTCCTTACTGTATACGCCTGCAAACAAAGACACAATGCAGAAAGAAAACAGTGAAGCTGGAAACATGATTATAGATGATTATATAAGTTAAAAAAAAAAAAAAAGAAACTAAAGCGATCTGCAATAGTGTCGTTTACAAGACTGCTCCTTGGTCACACACAAAGTTTTGGTCAGTGTGACTTTAGAGGCCATTCTGCCTGAGGAAGCCTCAAAGGTGCCTAAAATTTACAGAAAACAGTGACTTGGAATGTTATTTTATATAACTTTAAGCACAATGTGGATCAGACGAAGGCACAGTCTAATCCACAATAATAAATAAAGTCAATGCTACCTGAGGTAATGGTGAATAAGTTCCTCCACGGTGAGGAGGTCTTCAGGCGGAGGGACCACTGGCATGGGGAACTGGTGCTGCAGGGGGCTGGGCTGCAGTGTTTGGAAGGAGGCTTGGCAGATTAGTATGGGCTGTCCATGCTGGATGGCCTTCACAGAGCGCACGGTGAAGCTGCGGCCGTCTCGTGTGCGGTCCACCTGGTAAAGCACCGGAACCTTCGGATCACCTGGAAAACACCAAGAACAGTAAAGTGCTATCATAACTGACTGAAAAGGAAAACAGGTGCACATTTGCTTGTACAGAAAAAGAAGAGGAGATGAAGCTATTTAAGCCAATCTGTATGCTGTCTCTTTCTCTCTGTCTTTGCTGACTTCCAAATGGATTCTTTGTAATGTTATTCTTTCATCACCGAGGAAGTTCAGCTCATCTTACCTGCTCGGACAAAGTAGCAGTGCAGGGAGTGGGCGTACAGGCTGTCGCTCACAGACTTGGCCGCAGCCACCAGGGCCTGGCCAACTATCTGACCTCCAAACAGACGCTGAGTGCGGGGCACCCAGTGGTGGGTCCCCCTGTGGGAACAGAGGATACACTGCTGAAAGGTAATCAGGCAAATGCTTATAAAAGGTGAACTGAACTTACCACAGGACGTAAAGAAAATTTGTGTTTGGTGGATTATTTTATTTATATACCATTTGAAATCCTGTTTATTTCCCCTTAAATGGTGCCACATTTGGATCTATCATCTTTCGCCTCCGTTGATGACAAGCCTAGCTTTTCCAGTGAGGGAGACGCTGCCCCACACCATCACACTGCCTCCACCAAAAGCTGGTGCAGCAATCAGTGTAGTGTTCTCTACATCTTCTCCACACTTTGACCCTATGATCCCGTTGCTGTCGCAGAATATGAACTCATTGCTGAACATAACTTTCCTCCCAACACGTTCTCATCCCAATGTCTAACATACCGACGCAATGTGCCAAATCGTCGGCATGAGAGCCAAATATTCCACATAACAGGGAGCGCATCCCCTGTTATATGGAATATTTGGCCTTAAATTTGGAGTTGGTACTAGGGCTCCATCCAGATAATGCGGCAGCTTGGTTTTGTGGAAAACAGGCTTGAAGTTGTCCTATGCATACTTTCAATAAAGGCCATAATTTCGTTGTACATGTACAATGACAACAAATGCCTATTCCATTGATTCCTAATCAGTCAAACGTGGCGTGCTTAGAGCAGACACCTGCTGACCGCTGTAGGAGGGTCCATGCTCACAGGTGCTGCTTGCTAATCAGGAGCCAATCAGGTCCCTGGTTGTCAACACCTGTGGTACCAGAAGCTCAAAAAGAGTCAGCAGCAGATAGAGAAGGTTTGGGAGGTCGCTGCCTACAATGACGTGTTTTAAATATTACCTTCCTGTTGTATACCGAGCGGGGACCAGTGCACATCAAACAGCGAGCTGCAGTGGAAACTTACCGGTACAGGTCGACATCCAGCTTCTCCAGGTTTAAAACGCTGGTGAGGAGGACGCTTTTCAGGTCCTGCTGATACTGAGAGTTACGGCTCTGCGAAACTTCATCTTGTTCTGATTTCAGTGCCTCATTAGCTTCCAGAATTTTGTTTTTATCGATTAAACCGCTATTTTCATGACATCCGCCGAGTTCTTTCTCCGCCATGTTTGTTTGGAAACTTCTTCTACACTGTAAAACGAAAAAATGGTGAAAAGTTCATAACTGCCACCTAGCGTTGGGACAAAACACAGACATTTACTACTACCATTAAGTACCAAAGTTTCTCAGCACTTGAATTGGATCCATTTATTTTGCACTTTTGCAAAGACACGGATCGGGTATAACATTATGAACGCCTGACTAATATTGTGTTGGTTCCCTCTTTTTGCCCTGACCCATCGAGGCATGGACTCCTCTAGACCCCTGAAGGTGTGCTGTCGTATCAACACTAAGGTGTCTATATTGTGATTAGAAAATTAACCACCTGACTGGTTCACTGCATATTTGTGCAGCGTTTATATAGCAGGTCTTCCTTTACATTGTTAATGTTGTAGTGTGTTATCATTGGCATATGGCAAAATATGTAAATGAGTGTCTGAGAACAACATGTTTATTGATTTGAGTTTTACTCTGACGGCATTTTGAAGGGAACGTCTTAATAAGGAGGAAACAATACGTCTCTTACTTGTCGAGGAGTTATCAGTCTTCTTAGCTGTGCTTGAAACAGTCAGAGCAGAATAATGATTTTCCTTTACCAGTCATTCTGGTCATATTATGGCATTTACAGGGATGGCGTTAGGGACACTCATGGACAGTTTAAAGTATTTACAGTTGGTTTACTGTTTTCATTTCTAAATTTGGTAAGCAGTCACAAGATAGTAGGTTTTAGTATACATTCGCAAACAGTTTCCAGACCTTTACAGACTGTTGTTAAAGAAAATTAGATAAATGAGAGACTACACAGTGTTACCCTCTCTAGAGGGATTTGAGACTGCCATCAAATTCCAAATAGTCTTTAACAAAAATTATTTAAACACTTGACATACTTTGTATTGTGAATAAAATATGAGTTTTTAAGATTTGCAAATTATTGCATTGTTTTTATTTACATTTTACAGTGTGCAGTGTCTTTGTACCTTTCATCAACTCAATAAATCCAACTATCAGCTTTTTATTAAAATTTGTCGTCTGTTTGTGGTTTTAAATTAAAATTAAATTATTAGTTAAATTTTAGTTTAGAAATTCCATAAAACTGTCATCATTAATTAAATATCGTATATACAGAAATCGAGCAGCAGGCCAGAGACGCAGAGATGACTATCAGGAAATGTGCATCATCTGTGTTGAGTCAGCGACATGTATCCACAACTCTTCAAAAGCTGTACCAAAAGAACAATTTTCTATGTGTGTGCAGTTAACCTGATATTTAATCTTTTCAAAAACGATTTGTAAAAAACAAAAAGGTTCTTGCTAAATGTGAAGACTTTGTGCACTGTTGCAATCTTGAGTTGAAACTGATTTTTTTTTTATGTTGCTGTTGACTTTGACTTTAAAGTGACTGATTGTTTAAGGTTGACTGTTTTTGTTGAAGAAAAAAAAAAAAAGATTTGTTCACTGCAGGAACCATGACTGAGTCAAGTCTATAAACTACAGTTTTCAGTGCGTCATTTGGGAGAAACATTTTCCCAAATGTACTTTACATTATACCTGCATGTTGTTATGTTTGTTTTTTGTTTTTTTTACTTTCTGCTTTGTTGATGGAAATGTGTTGATAACATGTTATACTCATAAGACCAACCTTTTTAATACATAATCACCAGTGATAACTGCCATTTCAAACCCAAAGCTGAAGTATCTCACATGTAATAGTGTTACGTCTGTGTTAATGACTTTGGCCATGGCAGTGAACTGAAAACGATGTCTCTGGCACTGATGTCAAATTCTGACTGCTATGCACTGCCTCTCCTCCTTATATTCAGATGTATTTGGTGCTTAAAGTGATTCAAGCGTTGATCTGAAGTATTAAGGAGAGAACAGCGCAGCAGACTTCAGAGGGATCGAGCAGCACAAACTATGAATTTAACCAACATTGACATGGTTTGCATGAACTGGACAGAAGGCTGAAACCAAAGCATGGATTCAGACGAAGATTCCATTAAGAGGCTGCCCATTTTCAGCTAATACCAAGCAGGCCATGACTCTGATGCTGCCTTCAGAGGCTGTAGGATCTATTGCTTTCAAATGTGGCCTGATATTTAAGACATTAAAGGGCAAAGAAAAAACACTAAAAGGCACAAGCCTTTCTTACCAAATTGCACAAACCGGGACTGCAACAGAGGACAGATTTAAATGGAGTTCTTTATTATATGAATTTGAATCAATATTGCGCTTTCCTAGTTTTATTTACCACTCAAATTCACTTACTACCTGTTAACGTTGCTGATTTTGCGAGCAACACCTGAAGGCGCCATGATGCTGCGCGCGTAATGGATTTCCCCAGCGCTGCTGCTTTTCGGGGACCAGGAGCTGCAGCTGCAGCACTCCGACCACATTTAATCCGCACCACCTCTTGATGCCGGTGACCTTGGCTGACGGAGATCGCCCCTTTCAGTCTCGTGTCGCCGTCTTGTTTTCACCATGGCATCATCGGATGGGCTGGAGGAGGACTGTGTGTTGCAGCGGGGAAGATCTCAGAGTGACCCGAGCAGCATCACCGAGGTCCGCCTGGGTGAAGCGCACAGAGCAGGTAAGAGGAGGGGGGCGGTAATCCGACTGCTTGTTGGACATGTGTCAGCTGTCTCATTTACTGCTGCTTCACGCGGTCGACTGGGTAGGCGTGACATCACGGAGTCCGGGCTCGCCCGCATCCAGTCACGCAGACTGCACCCGTGGTGGTCCCACTTCATTTGTGTGCTTGTGTTGTAAACGTGCGTCATTTACTACCCAGTGCTCGCTCTGGCTGTGAGAAGTAGGCCTTCTGTGTGGCTGCCTTTAAAATATCAACCACACCGTAATGAATCAGGCTATGATGGGTTTTTTCCCCCACTAGTGTCATGCAGGTCATATGTAGAGTCCCCCTTTTTAAGCATTGCACTGATTTTATCCCAATAATGGCATCCAGACTTGTAACATCAGCTCCTCATTGCCCAAATCTCCTTCACATCATCAAGCTGTGACATCTTTGAATAAACACGATGTCATGATGTAGAACTGGGTGTTCTCTCTCTCCTCCCCCTCTCTATTCTCGCTCTCTTATTTCTGCATTTGTGAACGAGGTGTGTGCTTGCAGCATGGGGGCACACAAGTTGCTATCACACATGGACTGTAGTGTGTTGAGCCGAAGCTGACGAGAGTGCTGGTTGTGTATTTGGCTGTTTCCATGGTGATCTAAATGGCAGAAGGCAGCGCTTGGCTCTCCAACTGTGAGACGACATGGTGTTTGTCTGTCTGCTCCACACTGGTGATGTACAGCAGCCAGCAATTCAAAGCGAAATGCCACTTAGGCCGTGAGTTGTGCTTATTCGTGAGGTGGGATTCGCAGTTCCACCGGGAGTCTGTGGGAAGGCGTTCACTGTTGCTGTGTAGATGTGAAGCAGGAGTCATAAAAATGTTCTGCTTTCAAAGGTACTGAGCGACAGACTCATGTGAAAGTGAGTTGATTATTTGCAGGCTGGAAGCACAATGCTGTTTGTTTGCCAGCATTACATTCAACTGGTTTCAGGTAAACGGCAACCTCAAGGTCCGAAAACTGAAGCCAACACGGAAGTGCCAAACACTACACTTCCTCTAATGGCCACTAGAGGCTGGCTTCTGGAATGAGTCAATCCTCAGATGATAAAATGTACAACTTTACATGTTTACAGCCTCACACTTAAAAGCTTTTGGCCCTTATGAATATTTCCCCTTTGTAACAGCTGTGTGGAGGGTGATTTTTCTTTAAAAAAAAAAGAGTCATCCATCTCGATACTGTTAATGCTTAAAGTTAAGGGTGTGGCCATTTTGATTGTTTGCTAACATGGGCAGCTAGCTGGTTACTGAAATGAACTCTTGGCCATATTTATGGTGGTACCTTGCCCCTAACCCCTCCACCACTCCACAGTGATTATGCATAGAGGTTTAAACCATTTTTTTCCTGCACCAGGCCATGAACATGGCTTTTAATGCTGTGAAGTTGGGCATTTCAATGAGGGAGTCCTTGGGGTTTGACTTGCTTTTGGAGTCAGCATCAAGTTGCCATTAGATGAAATGCTGTCTTTGTATGTTCTGCGTTGGCTTCATTCCAGAGGCTGTTGCTCAGTGGCTCCAAAAATCCAGAAATATTGCATGGCATCATTCAAAATGGCAATGTTGGGACTTGGAAATACAAATTCCAAAAGCAATGCGTGCCTACATACACCCATCTTTTATATACGGTCCATGGTTTCACAGCCAAAGTGATGAGTGCAGACATTGATGCTGCTGTATCTCTACAAATAAGAGGCTCAGTTACTGAATCACAAGTGTGGGGGTTGCAGTATAATGCACATGACAGGATTCATTCATCTTGTGGCATGCATGCCACACTTTCATTTTCACCAGTGTGTGATGTTACAGTCTGTTTGAACATTGGACTCCTTCAGCTGGCTGTCTTTAGAGAAGGAGAGCCACAGCAATGCTGCAGAAAAGGATGTTCAAGTTCTCTCGCTGGCGGCGAATACCGTTGTGTTCATGCCTTCGGTTTCTACTGCTTGTCACGTTGTTGTGGTTGTTATAGTTACGTAACAGCGTTGGTGTATATGTGAAACTCTAAGGCATCACTGGCAGGGTTGTCCTGTCATATGCTGCTTATTACCATTTTTATCTAAATGTCAAATAGGCTCAGATCTCATTTCATCTCATCTCTGAAGCACTGTGGCAGATTTCTCCCCAAAAGCTGGACATTTCCAGTGCAGCATTAGACAGACAGAGCTCAGGCAATGCAGCAAGTGCAAACCTGCCTGTCCTGTTCCTCCCCCACTTCTCCATCCCCTCAGATCGGTGCTAACCCTTTCCGAGCCCCCTACTGCGGCTTTGATCCTTCTACTTGAAGAATCCTATCCATTAGAGGGGAGGGAAAGGGGAGTGACAGATCACTGATGGTGGTATTATCACAGCACCCAGCTGGGCAATGTCAAACTGAATCAGCTGCACAATCGACCGGACTTAATACAAATGACTTCTTACAATGTAAACATTTCCTCTGAATTACAAGGTTGTAACCAGAAATGGAAAATCACTTGCCATTTGTGCTTAGTCCTCACTCAGTGCTTTTAGCATCTGCTAAGCACTGAAGACTGATTTAACCCAAATACTTGTTACCCTGAAGTTTAAAGGTTGTCAGACAGGTCTTTGCTTTACCAACTAGTCAGCAGGCTGAGAACAGAACAGCATGCCATGTATTAAAATCTCTCCCTATGGACTTCGTTAAGTGGTGATAAGCAGCCGCCTTGATCAGCCCATAGAGGTTACATCATTGTCTCTGCTAGAGATGGTGCAGAACAATATGTGCCGCCAAAAACATTGTAGCCCAAAGGTGGATTCAAATTCAGGGTGTACAGGGACAGGGTGGAGCAACAGTTTGACAACCCTCGGAGTATGTGGCAGGGACTAAACACGATCACAGACTTTAGAGGGAAAACCAGCACACCGCAGACCACGGCCTCTCTGTGTGAGGATCTAAACGTATTCTACGCTAGATTCGACACAGCGAACACCATGAGACCGGACAGTGTGCGCACCGCGGATGACGTCAGTGCGCACACTGTGTCTGAGGAGGATGTGCGGAAGTGCTTCGGGAAGGTGAACGCACGCAAAGCTACTGGTCCGGACGGGATTCCCGGCCGCGTCCTCAAGTCATGCGCGGCTCAGCTGGTTGGAGTGTTCACGCACATCTTCAACCTTTCCCTCTCTCTGTCTGTAGTCCCAGCCTGCTTCAAAATGGCCACCATCGTCCCTGTACCCAAATCCTCCACCATCTCCTCATTGAACGACTGGCGACCTGTAGCCCTGACCCCCATCGTAAGCAAATGCTTCGAGAAGCTGGTCAGGGACTTCATCTGCTCTGCACTACCCGACTCACTGGACCCTCTACAGTTTGCATACCGCCACAACAGGTCCACTGATGATGCCATAGCCCTGACACTACATACTGCCCTGTCACACCTGGAGAAGAGAGACACGTATGTGAGGATGCTGTTTGTAGATTACAGCTCAGCATTCAATACCATCGTTCCCTCGAAGCTGGACAGGAAACTGCAGGATCTAGGACTGAGCAGCTCCCTCTGCAGCTGGATCCTTAGCTTCCTGTCTGACAGACGCCAGGTGGTCAGACTGGGCAGCATCACCTCATCCCCCATCACACTGAACAATGGTGCTCCACAGGGGTGTGTACTGAGCCCTCTCCTGTACTCACTCTACACCTACGACTGCACAGCCACTAACAGCTCCAACATCATTGTGAAGTTTGCGGACGACACTACAGTGGTGGGTCTTATCACCAACGGTGATGAGACGGCTTACAGGGAGGAGGTCAGCGCCCTGACCCACTGGTGTCAAGACAACCATCTCACCCTCAACGTCGCAAAGACAAAGGAGTTGATAGTGGACTTCCGGAGGTGCAGAGAAGTACACACCCCCATCACCATCAACGGCGCTGCTGTGGAGAGAGTGAGCAGCTTCCGGTTCCTTGGAGTACATCTGGCTGAGGATCTTACGTGGTCAGTACACACAAACAAAACAGTGAAGAAGGCGCAGCAGCGCCTCTTCTTTCTCAGGAGACTGAAAAGATTCGGCATGAGCCCCCACATCCTCAGGACCTTCTATCACTGTGCCATTGAGAGCATCCTCACTGGATGCATCACCACCTGGTATGGCAACAGCACCGCCTACAACTGCAAAGCTCTCCAGCGAGTAGTGCGGTGCTCTGAACGGATAATTGGAGGTGAGCTTCCCTCCCTCCAAGACATCTACAGGAAGCGCTGCCTGAGGAAAGCGGGGAGGATCATCAAGGACTCCAGTCACCCCAGCCATAAACTGTTCAGACTGCTTCCATCAGGAAGGAGGTTCTGCAGCATCCGGTCCCGTACCAGCAGACTGAGAGACAGCTTTTTCCATCAGGCCATCAGACTGCTGAACACGTCATAGACACCTCAGCTTCACTACTGGAACTTCAACATTATGCACTCCACACTGTATATAAATGCCACTTGTTTTGCACATATTCAACTCTGTATATTTTATATATTTTATTATTATTATTATTATTATTATTATTATTATTATTATTATTATTATTTTTTTTTTTTTTTTTTTTTTTTTTTTTTTACTATTTAATTTGTAAAAATGTGTATACACACACACACACACACACACACACACACACACACACACACACACACACACACACGTAGGAAAATATTTAGTATACACATCCAGAAATGCATACACTATTATATATTGTACATATATTTATTAGTTTCAGGTTGGCCATTCTTGTATTTTGCTCGTTTGTGTTGTTGTGTTTGCACATCTCTGTTGCTTGTGGGGCTCGCACACAAGAATTTCACTCGCATGTGCTGTGCCAGTGTGCCTGCACATGTGATGTGACAATAAAAGTGATTTGATTTGATTTGATTTGATTTGAAATTCACATTTTGGCATTTACACTAAGAGTCAAAAGTTTGGACATACCTTCTCATTTAATGTTTTTTCTTTATTCCATATTGTAGATTCTCACTGAAGGCATCAAAACTATGAATGAACACATATGGAATTATGTAGTAAAACAGCCACCCTTAGCTTTGATTCCTGCTTTGGACACTCTCGGCATTCTCTCGATGAACTTCATGAGGTCGTCATCTGAAATGGTTTTCCAACAGTCTTGAAGGAGTTCCCAGAGATGGTCAGCACTTGTTGGTTCTTTTGCCTTCACTCTGCGCTCCATCTCATCCCAAACCATCTCGATTGGGTTAAGGTCAGGTGACTGTGGAGGCCAGGCCATCTGGTGCAGCACTCCATCACTCTTCTTCTTGGTCAGATAGCCCTTACACAGCCTGGAGGTGTGTTTGGGGTCGTTGTCCTGTTGAAAAATTAATGATGGTCTAACTAAATGCAGGATGCTGTGGTAGCCATGCTGGTTCAGTGTGCCTTCAGTTTTGAATAAATCCCCAACAGTGTCACCAGCAAAGCACCCCACACCATCACACCTCCTCCACCATGCTTCACGGTGGGATCCATGCATGTGGAGACCATCCGTTCACCTTTTCTGCGTTGCACAAAGACACGGCAGGTGGAACCAAAGATGTCAAATTTGGACTCATCAGACCAAAGCACAGATTTCCACTGGTGGTGTCCACTCTTTGTTTCTTGACCCAAACAAATCTCTTCTGCTTGTGTTTTTTTCTTAGTAGTGGTTTCTTAGCAGCTATTTGACTATAAAGGCCTGATTCACAGTCTCCTCTGAACAGTTGATGTAGGGATGTGTCTGCTACTGTAACTCTGTGTGGCATTTATCTGTGCTCTAATCTGAGATGCGGTTCCTGAGGCTGGTGTGTGGAGGGGTGTGGTTTGTGGCTCGGCTGCAGAGGACGTGTGGAGTGAGGTCCCAGTGTGGTGTTAGGGGGGAGGCTGACTTGCACACCTGACCTCCATCATCGAATCATGACTCCTCTTTAAAGGATGTTGCCAGACAGGAGGGGAGAGCGGTGTGGCAGCTGGTAAGCTGCTCAGACAGAAAGTGCCTAAACGTATACACAAGAAAACGCATAGCAACGTGCAACACTGTGTGTGTGGGTTCTCATTCGTGCCACGTGATGACTCGGATGAATGTATCCTCAGCAGCAGAGGTGGCTCTTGGTCTTGCTTTCCTGGTGCGGTCCTCATGTGAGCCAGTTTCATCGTAGCGCTTGATGGTTTTTGCGACTGCATTTGGGGATGCATTAAAAGTTTTAGCAATTCTCAATTTCCCTTTAGCTCTACATTTTCATTTTACAGTTTATATTGCTTTTAACTAATCTTGCTAACCGACTAGCTCACGAAATGTTGCATATTTCAAAAGGTAGTCAGTAAATTAAAATAAAATAATGCAGACTTACATACAATAGGCTATTCATATTAATGTACAGAATTCACCTGCTTGCTGCTACTACTGCACATTCACCCAGTGTATATACTATATGTATGTATATATATATATATATATATATATATATATGTTCTTCCTCTACACCCCCCCCCCCATTTTTGCACATGTCGAGGAGCGTGTCAGGCTACATTTCACTGTGTGTTATACTTGTATAACTATGCATGTGACAAATAAAGAACCTTGAACCTTGAAATACAAAACTAAAATAGTTTAGTGAGACAAAACTTGCAATGTGTATAGATAAGAAAAGGTTTGCTAGCTGCCTAGCTTAAAGCAGGTAGCATTGTTCAAAATGCAGGCTGAAAAACAATAAATAAAATAATACAGAGTGTTCTCATATAGTTTTCCAATGCTGTGATCAATTGTCAGCAGTGTTTTACAGTTTACCAGATTTACTACCTGCAGTCTAACAGCTGAAGCTTTTTGCTCAACAGGGTTTATTTTTGTAATATTATGAAGCAAGCTGCAAGCAAGTACACACACATAATGTCAACATTGATAATGATAATATATATGATACAGTATTATCATTAAATGTTAGAATTGAACGTATCTTATTAACTGTATTAAGACAGAAAATTCTTTAAGTTAAACGAAGTATTCATTTATGCCAAATGTACTGTTGCTTGTGCACTAAAGATGTGAAGCTTGCTGACACTGTAACATTGCCCTGTCCCTCCCTGCTGTTGCCTTTAGCCTGCAGGAGCCTCTTCCCTTGCTCCCCTCATCTCCCTATTTGAGTCACTGCTGTTGTACTAATCTGACATGCTGCTCCGACATCAAAGGCTTTCTCCCTGGACTCCTCTGCTGTTCTCGTACACTGCACCCCACCACCATCACACCGCCGCAACCCTCGGTTACTGATGGGCCTCAGTTTAGTCCTCGCATTCAGTCAGAGGCGATGGCGGCAGCCTGATGAGAAGATTAGGATTCTTTTTATTTGAATTCCTCATGTTTTATTAATCAGGAAGCCTTTACATAAGCCGGTTTGTCTCATTCCATATTCACTGCTGTGATTGAGAGGACAGAATAGCAAGCCTGGCACCTGGCAGCTCACTCCTACATGCATGTTGAGCTCAGCGAGGAACGAGTGCTAAATGTCTCCACATGAGTCACTGCACAGCAGCTGCAGTTGGAGATGAGACAGAATAAAAGGTGTGCATAGCTGGAAATAGAAAACAATAAAGCAATGTCACTTCCATTGTCCTCATGTGTGTCTGTGGAAATGTCAGCTGTAACAGCATTTGGCAAGAGCCTTGTCATAAAGTTTTTGGGTTTCTGAAATCCATGTTGTGAACCTGGAAGACGTTTTCTTGTCTTCACTGCATACTTAAATTTCCCCTCTCACAGTCTGTGTGAATTACCCATGGGTATGCGGCTTAGATTTTAACATGAGATACAGAGAAGCATGCAGCTGCAGACTGTTTACCCTAGGTCTATCAGCTAGTTAAAGGATACTTAGATTCTCAGTATCTTACCTTATGTTATTTCACTAATATGATTCTAATATAATATATGAATGAAACTTTGTCACACACAGTGATTGTTACCATCTAGTTGTTTTAAAAAAAGGATTTATTATAAATCACAATTCACGTGCAATGTTCAGTGCATATTAGGCTTAGTGGTCACCAAAATTTGTATCTCCAACTCACCACAAAATATGGAAGGAAGAATATGAAAAAGTGGCACAGGCTAGCAGATCAATAGATGGACATAGCTACCACCTAATAACACGTTTGTAAAGTGCTGATGTATTGACTACCACCATGTTGGGCTTTTTTTCTTTTGCTTTAAACTAGTACTGATTGCATTTGGTTTAGAGGTTGGCGTGCTCAGTTAAGAGCTAATGCCGGTAAGCTTAGCTGGAAAGATGCGCTGAACAGAAATCAGTACTTTCCTTCCATCTAATTAGTAATAACCACAGGTTGCAAATAAAATGCTGGTAACACCACAAACATGATTGAAAGGTCCAGTTCAGTGAATTAGTGGACGCAAACAGACAGCTGGTGGCTTAGCTGGCAAAGCAGTATTTCCAGTCTATGTCTATACAGGTTTACGCCATGTAGACCTGTGTCTACATGGCGTAAACCTCATTTTCAGAGCATCTAATATCTGCTATTATTTTTTTACCGTGCTGAATTTTGACTGCTTCTTGATTTTGATTGTTTTGTGAGAAGTTCAACTTCTCAGTTCAACTCAACATTAGGTTTATGGTTTTCCAACAGGTGGTAGTACATGGTACCCAGACCTTTTTAGTGCCTATTTGGCTGGGGTTTCAGGCGATCTGAGGCGATCCAAAAATGTGACATCAACAGACTGCATTGGCTAGTCAGTTGCATCACTCCATGAGTGTCTCATTCACAAAAATCTAAACCGCCATTTTTTTAAACCCAGTAAAGAGGGAAATCCATCCATCCATTCATTTTCTTCCGCTTATCCGGGGTCGGGTACCCGGGACAGCAGCCCTAGCAGAGAAGCCTAGACCCCAGCCTCCTCCTCCAGCTTGTCCGGGGGAACACCGATGCGTTCCCAGGCCAGCTGAGAGATATAATCTCTCCTGTGTGTCCTGGGTCTCCCTTCTGGTGGGACATGCTCAGAACACCAGGGAGGCATCCTTGTCAGATGCCCAAACCACCTCAACTAGCTCCTTTCGATGTGAAGGAGCAGCAGCTCTACTCTGAGCCCCTCCCAGATGGCCGAACTTCTCACCCTTTTCACCCAGAGAGAGCTTCAGAGGAAGCCCATTTCCGCCGCTTGTATCCGCGATCTCGTTCTTTTGGTCACTACCACAGCTCGTGACCATAGGTGAGGGTAGGGACGTAGATCGACCGGTAAACTGAGAGCTTCACTTTTACACTCAGCTGTCTCTTCACCGCAACAGACCGGTACAGCATCCACATCACTGCAGCCGGAGCACCAATCCGTCTGTCGATCTCTCGCTCCCTTCTCCCGTCACTCGTGAACAAGACCCCGAGATTCTTAAACTCTTCCACTTGGTGCAGGAACTTATCCCTGACCCGGAGTGGACATTCCACCCTACACAAAAAACACACTGCATTCCCCAATTCTGACAAAAAGCCTTATGCACAGCAGCAGGTATACCATCACGCTATAACAACCCCACGCACATTAGGTGGTACTCGATTGTAATGGAAAACATGTGAAATCCAGTTGAGGCAAGTCGAGCTGTGTCAAGTAGGTACTAGTGGAAAAAGGCTTTAAGTGTTACCTTAATTTTTCAGCCTGAAAGGTTCTACTTTAGGACAGACTACACGGATGCTACTGACTCCTTAAGGCAGTCCTGTCCTGTCATCATTTGTTGCATCGTTTTATCAGAAGAAAGTTCCTTTGGTTCATTTTCATGCTAACAGGCAAAAATACTTCCAGGGTTTTATTTGCTTCTTTTAAAATCTAAACTCACTATATAATTAACCAAGGGGTTCCCTAACATGTGCTTAGAAATGCATTTCCACCACTAAAAAGCGCTTTGGGTGCCTAGAAAAGCGCTATATAAATCCAATCCATTATCATTATCTGCAGCTGGAGTAGATATGAGATTTGAGACATTTTGAAAGACTTGTTAATAACTTACATAGTGGCAGAGCCCTGAATATGCTTCTAAGTGGGTTCAAGAGCAGTTGAAAGGTGAAACACAGCCACAAGAGGGCTCTACTCGGCAGATGGCTTAATGTTGCATAAGTGCAGTGAGCAGTCACTGTCACGGCAAGTCCAGCACTGCAGTCACCAGGTCTCTCTCAAAAAAGAGGGACAGCACATGGTTTGTTCAAGGTCATGCTGCATACGGTGAGAGCGGGCAGACTCCTTCCTAGGATTAATCAGCATTACTCTCCATGTTTTAAGAGGAGTCTGAACTGGTATTGAACTGAGGGGCACTTCAACTCAATATTCACTTCATGTCAAAGACCGCAGGGATGAGCGCAGTGAAGGCAATATTAGAATAAGTTTCGAAATCTTTTGAAATTCAATTAGAGGTGGTTACAACTGCACACGGGAAATGAAACTTTGCTCATCTTCACACCCCTCTATTTTCAGAGCTGATGCAATTCCTCTCAAGCTCTTTTTTTGTGATCTCATGTCTGTTTCAAAAGAGGAACATCTTGAAAGCAGTGATGAAGGATTTAACATGGACAGCTTGGCCATGATTAATGCGGAGCATTCCAGAAGTGATGTGACTGTAATGTAGGACTATAAATGAAATGTGGCTTTGCTGAGACAGTAATGGGTTGTTCAGAGTGAATGTTACCCTTGAGTCTTTGGTGCAGCATTGATTCTTTTTTATTGGTTGGCCAAGGCTCAGTAGTACAGTGGCTAATTCAAAAGCACTTCGCTTTTTTCCCCTCCCTGTTTTTTTTGTGCCAACTCATCTCTCATACCCTTGTGCACTATGCAGAGACATCGCTGGGTTCCACTGACTACAGGGCCCTGGGGAGCAACGCAGCAAGCAGGGAAAAACATGACGTCACTGTTGGCCAATGCCATGAGAGGACAAAACACTGTTATGCAGAATGCTGTAGCTAGGTCATTAAAAAAACTGAAGTCACCAGTCCAAAATAATATAAAGGAAGTGATCAATTTGGCGGTTCGGTTTGGTTCGATACTTTGGTGTCACGGCTCGATATTTTTTCGATACAAAGAAAATGTTCATGCCTTTTTAATTTGTCATTTATTAAAATTATAAATATATATTTTAACTCAAAAGTACAGTTTTTAAATGTAATGTTGCTGAAACAACAAAATAATAAAAAAAATCTATCTGATCGAGAAATCACTCATCTTTGGAAAAGAGTTTATTACAGAGAAATGGCTCTTTCTAAAATAAAAGCTATACTATATGCTTCTTCTGGGCTATATTCTCAGCAGCACATTAAACATATCAGGTCCCCATAAGGAGAATCATGTGCTAACACTGTCTAAATGACTCGGGTAAAGTTTGTAGCATGCATGCTTGTTGTTTTTGTCTGCTTCCACTTGTCTTTGCACTAGAATGATGTCAGCGTAAATGTGCAGTCATATTCATTTTGTTCCCTGTCAGCGTTAATCTCGTTAAAATGACGTAAACGCCATAACGCGGCAAATCTCCGTTAACAAGTTACCGCGGATCGCCCCGTGCATGGGGCTGGACAGCGTCAACACGTTAACGAGCAAACTGTGCTAACACACTAGTTCCCACCCATGTAATTGAGCATTGCGTGGCACATCCGACATACTGTTTTACTTTAGTCCATGACGCGCTTACCTTCAGGGTCATACGTCACATGAAGACCAAAATAGTTCCAAAGGCCAGATCTGAATGAGGGTGGGGGAGGTTCAGTTTGCCATGTTGCAACGAGCTTAGCTTCTGTCTCGCTAGCTTGCGCTGCGCTCAGTGGATCTGCGCTCGACAGTGCAGCCTAGGCGGAGTAGTCGAACGCAGATCCACTGAGTGCTCAACACAGACAGCATCGTCAGAAGAAAAGTTGATAAAATAAATGAAAAATTTTGTATTGTTCGATACATATGCGTACCGAACCGAAAGCACTGTATCGAACGGTTCAATATCGATACGAGTATCGTTGCACCCCTAATAAATATATATCTATATATATATAGATATGTATGTGTGTATATATATATATATATATATATATATATATATATATATATATATATATATATATATATATATATATATATATATATATATATGTATGTGTGTATATATGTATATATATATATATATATATATATATATATATATATATATATATATATATATATATATATATACACACATACACATATATATATATATATATATATATATATATATATATATATATATATATATATATATATATATATATATATATATATATATATATATATATATATATATATGTATGTGTGTATATATATATGTGTATGTGTGTATATGTGTGTGTATATATATGAATAAATAAACATCAAGGTCTTGGTGAGTAGGGCTGGGCCATATCATACCGTTCATGGTAATATCGGTATAATGTTGGGCAACGATAAGAAAATGAAATATCGCGATAGAATATGGGTAAAATGCGCATGCACGGTAGCTTTGTTTTCATACGCACATGGCGGAAAAAGCATGACAGAGAATGAGAAGGGCTAAAGCGGATCGTTGAATGAAACGGGTGAACCAGAATTGGTTTGTAAAAATGCTGCAACTTCAGTGGTGTGGAACTGGTTTAGCTTTCGTCCGTCATATACACAACAAAGCACTATTTTTGGTAGCGCATGCTAGCGGGCCGTCGTTATTACCGTGTTGTTTGGAAAATACGGCACACTTAAAATCAATCCTTTGATTTTTCTGAAAATCGAGAGTGCCCCTTATAATCCCGTGTGCCTTATGTATGAATTCTGGTTGTTTACTGACCTTGAAACGATTTTATGTGGTACACGGCGCTCGAAAATCTGTCAAATGTTTTAGTACGACTTTGCTAAGCTACAAACCCGCACCGCTTGATGGATTGTCGGAGCATTACGGCTATCGTAGGCAGGCGCCTCGCGGAGTGATACGTACTGTGCTTCAACATAATATTACCGTATTGTGTGTGTATAACCTCTTTTTAAGTTTTGTGGATATTATACATGGTTATGCTGAGGATATGTCGGACAATTTCCACTGGAAATGCCTTTTGGTTAAACTGTCAGCAAGGAATTTGCATTTGCACTGTTACATTTTTATATAACTTTAATGCACATAAAAAACAGCTGCTTGTTTAAGTGAAAATACATTGATGGTTTTTTTGCACTAATAAAGTTGTGGAGTTGTAAAGTATTTTGTCTAGTGTCAATTATATCGTCAGTTATATCGTTATCGCAAATTTTCAAATGTATATCGTGATAAATATTTTTGGTCATATCGCCCTGCTCTAGTGGTGAGTACCCGTGCATATTTGAAAAGCACTTTATAAAGCGCTTTAGAAGAGTCAGTTGGGTCTGAAGGCTACAAGTTCAAATTTTAAAAAGAGGTGTATAGTATTCCCGAGTACTTCAAGTCATTTTAGCATAACACAGCGGGGTTAAACTGTTAGGGGCTATAAAATGTGTACGTTGCATAATGGGTGATGTAAGCACTTGGGTTTGTCAACGGAAACAAATAAGAAATAAGAAAAGGTCTCTGGTTCTGGTTTTGAGCAACAACCTTGCGGCCTGAAAATTTAAGCCAATGGGAGAAGTTCCAAAATCTGCAGTTCCTTGTGTGGCGACTTGAGTCAGTCTTCACAGACACAATTTAAGAGCACAAATAAACACGTTTAGAGTCTGTACAAGGAGCAGTTTTGGGCTCTATAACTATTTACCATTATATATATTTTTGTTTATAGCTCACATGTTTAGCTTTTGTTTGGGCTCAGGCTTAAGGTTCAAGGTAGCCAGCAGCTGTCTCCTCAATTTTATCCCCAGACCTGGCCCTGTGCTGTTAAGTGAGTGGACCAGTTCTTCCCGTAATGTGCTGTATGTATTGCTGATACGCTGCATCGCATTCAAAAATCAAAACACTGAGTTTTTTTTGTTTATATTAGTTACAAAATATCAAAATTAGGCATTACAAACATAAAATAAGCAATATGAGTAAATAAAAGAAGTGCTACTGGAGCCCCTCAAACACCACAATCATTTCATGGTTTGAAATGATTGCAAAACAATAGAGAAATCGAAATATTATGCTTAAAATATCAGTTCAGGCACTTGGGAAGGTTTAGAAAAAAATACATCAATGTATATTGTTAATGTCTTCAAAATAAAATCCTCTGATTACTTTTTCAAACCTATCTAAAGTGCCTGGACTTGGATTTCTTGTGCAGTTTTTGGAGCATAGTGTTTTACAAAATATGCAATGTGGACTTAAACAGTAAAAGGTAATCAGCTTAAATTCTCAGAAATGTGAATTATGCTCTCCGTACTATCACCACGTACAAAGTACTTAGGGCCTATTTGATAACGAATGGAAAGGAAGGACTGCAGAGCTGGTGATAATTCTATGTTTTGTCCTCACAATTTGCTGTTTTTAAACTTCAGGGCAGAAACATAATTTCCTAATCAGAGTGGTTAAGGTTAAAAAGCTTTAGCAAACTGACACAGTGGACTGGTAAGGCTTCTGACTTTGAAACTGAAACCCAAGAAACTTCCCGAGCAATTTGACCATCTCGGTGAATGAAGCGGGAGCTGTCTGGCATAAGGATGTAATTAACATCAAAGCAATAACATGTGATGATGTGCTAATTCTTTTTCAGGGCAGGTTTTTCCCCTCTCATAGAAAAGATGAATATAAATAGGCTGATAGTCTTTGTCTCTTTGTCTCCGAGTACACACTTGATTGAACGGCAGCACAAACACGACTGGTATGGATGTACCATCCCCTCCCCGCTGCACGCACACACACGCTACTGTCTCCCCTCCCCCCAGCTACAAAAAAAAATCTCTACAAAAACAAGGATGTCTCCCGTACACTGGGACTTTAACATGCTTCTCTGGTGCGTTTGAGTCCTCGACAGTATCTGCAAAATTAAAAACAGAGTGGCGGTGAAGCCGTGCCCAGAGAGATGAATGGCTTGTGGCTTGTATTTATTGCTCTGCATGCTGCCCACAGTAAGCTTAATGTTTTCACACCAAACAGAGCTTCACTTTTGTGCCTTACTGTGATCTCTCTGCCTCTGATCTGCACTGCAATGGAGCAACCCTGGCTTTACTGCATGTTTGTAGTAATAGTTTATGCATCTCGTGTCTTAACGTGAGCTTACCGTTTGCTATATGTGTAACGGAGACAGAGATGTACCCTGCGACTGGGCCAGACATGCTGGGGGAAGCGATTCGAGTTAAGCTGTCAGCCATTTACACATAATGTATCTTTTATGAATGTTTCATGTGCTGACCTAATTCCTTTCAGAGCCGAGTAAAAGCAATATGTTGCACATGAGAAGACACCAGAGCATCCAGCTGATCCTTTTGACATCCTCGGCCCACGACGAGGGGATAGGAAGGGTCGGCCAAATGGAAACAGAGCTGCGATGTGAAAGTCGAGAATAGAGGCTGTAGACCGCCCCGGCAGAGTTATTTTCAGCCATTTGTTTCTACAAAATCTACACTGCATCCCACAGAGATGGGGAATAAAACAGACACACAAGCAGATACTGTACTTTGCTCTCCGCCTTACGTGTAATTAAACCGCGCGCTTAAGCCTAGAGTTAAGAGACTGATCACTCTGACAGACTTGAATGTTTCAGCAGTGTTAAACAAGGACGAGGATCAGGAAGAGGAGGGGGAGGAGGGGGTGCTGCAGCTGCAGAAATCAGTGTGGGTGCTGTTGCTGAACTCCATCTAGAATTAAGTAAAATCAAACTGCTGTTCCAATGTGACGAGAGCTAACCCAAAGAAATTCATGCAGGGAAAAAGTGTGGCTGCTCAGAGTCGTCTCAAAACACAGATGTGTCACGTTATGTGATTACAGTGACAAACCTGTTTGATTTCATGAGCTTGCCAGACTACCGCGAGAGCAATTAGTCGCATCACTGATGGACTCGATACCGGAGGCTGTCTTCACAAGTAAATGAGCAAATTCAGTTTGTGTTTACGTTCACCTAACTGGAAGCAGACATCACATTTATGATCCTTGTAGTAAGAAATGCAAAGGCCTTGTAGGGAGCATGTCAGGTTTGATAGAAGGGTCTTTTGGTTTCATCAATCTTTTCAATGATTGTTGTGCCAGGAGGCACTGAGGACCACAACAAAACTTTCAGCTGTACAACTGAGGAAGCTTCCGACGGTAGTCCGTTAGATGTTCAGGTTTGTTTAGGATCATTGTTCTGATGTAGTGGCCTCTCTTTTCTAACAGTACAATAGTAAAAAACCCTTACTGGAAGGATGTGAGGTTTGATACCTGCGATCGTGGCTCAAGAGTTGGGAGTTCACCTTGTAATCGGAAGGTTGCTGGTTCGAGCCCCGGCTCGGAAAGTCTCGGTCATTGTGTCCTTGGGCAAGACACTTCACCTGCCGCCTACTGGTGTTGGCCAGAAGGGCCGATGGTGTGATATGGCAGCCTCGCTTCTGTCAGTCTGCAGCTGTGGCTACAACTGTAGCTTGCCTCCACCAGTGTGTGAATGGGTGGATGACTGGATGTGTAAAGCGCTTTGGGGTCCCTTAGGGGGGACTAGTAAAAGCGCTATACAAATAAGCTCTTTTGTCTTACCCTTGTATGCAGAAGCTCGGGCTGCTGTGAAAGGCTTCGTAAGATGAACTGATCTCCAAAAGGTGTATAATACAGGCATTTTCATTCTAAACAAGCCAAAAGGACACTAATATTGTCTTTTAAAAACATGCAGGTTTACTGAACTGGCCAAAATAGTGTGTGACCCCGATGGTATAACATGTAAGTAAATCTTGATGCTTCTAATTTTAAAATCTACTTTACACTTATACAGACAGGCTTGTGGATCTAATGTAGTCCTGTTTTAAGTATTTGTGCATGCTTTACAGTTTATTGAATGGGGAAAGGGGGCCCACTGATATTGCTAATTAGAGGCCACGGATATCTGTGCTACACCACTGCTTTTGTGCTCCAGCCTTATTAAACTTTAATCACAGCAGAGGCAGATGAAACATAGTAATAAAAGTGGTCACCTAATGTTAATTGTTTGGTTGCATAACAATATTAAGCAATAATTGAAGACGGCACTGATTAATGGCCTCCTGCCATAGAGCTCTCTAACGGGAAAATGTGTTGATCAGACAAAAAAAAACCCAAGACCAGTTTTGAAGACATCAGCTAGTTCTCTGGGAAGACGATTAAACCAATAAATTAAAATAAAATGTAAAAAATCGATAAAGTACGCTCTTGCTCTGCCCAGGCAGCATCCTGGCCTCCTCCCAACCTTGAAACCTCTCCTTCAGAGGAATCCCAGAGACTGTTTTGTTTGCAGCTCACACACTCTACGCACTCAAGACTGTGTCTTCCCCACTGCTACAGTCCCCCCATCTGTCACTGTGACACTGCACTGGCTCCAAGGCTACGCAGGCTGTGGTTGTACCTGATGAATGATTAAGCAGATTTAAAGGGGGCCAGGGCAGAAGTGGAGTAGCAGCAGCAGAGGCCTTTAGGAGCACTTACCTTTTAAATGTGGCTGCACTGCCACGGTGCAAAGCCTGCTTTGGAGTGAAATGCCACAGAGTCAGTCTCCTACGGCCTGTGGAGCTGCTTCCAGCCTGGCATGGTTTGCCTCGTGAATCGCTGCCTTAATGTAGAGTTTGTAAGCAGTTCATGTATCATTTGTGTCTTTGTGAGCACATATTTGAATGATACGCAGCTTTAAAAAAAATAATAAAAAAAAGTGTAGTTAAATGTGTAGTTTAAATAGAAATGAGAAATCTGAATACGAATATCAGACTAATTTGATTATTCAACATTACTTTTCGTTAACCCTCATGTGCCTTCTGATTCGGTTACTTTGTGGCTTATCTCTGATGCTCAGAAGCTCTCACTCCAAAGAGAATGTGACCATGCTGCTGCTGAGGCTTGCAATCAATTTTAAAGTGCTTTGGTGCAAATTGCTCCACAAATGGACAGTCCATAACTGCAGGTTTGAGCATTTATACTGCTGATGTACAGCACGTTTCTCCATCTCCCTCATCCCCCCTGTGACTGCACCACAGTTAAATTCACTCTACAGATACACACAAACATAAAAAAGTGCATACATCTACACGTCGCTGCCAGTGATCATTTACAGTCATCAACAGTAAAAATGCAAAAGTGCCCTAATGATGTGACATCTTATGTTATGCAGTTTTACATCATCTGCAGCAGCAGATTGATCGTGCAAAGGAACGTCAACACGTGTTGGTGCTATGTCTTTATCATGATATGACGGCAGTGTCATTGCAGAGCTGAGCATAAATTTAACTGAACAGTAAAATGACACCATTAAATAAATGCAGAATTATTAGAAATATTTGCTCCTCCTGTTTGTGAACAGACAACTGACACAGGCTCACTTTGGCACTGAGGAAAAGTTTAAATATCATAAACGAGTTAAAATTGACACTGAACTTTACAATGGAGCAGTTTGCATACATGCGACTCGTGCTTGTCTCACTCTTATTGCAAATTGTGTTACCTAATTAGCAAATTCATCTTCGTGATATCCCAGTGTGAAACTTCCTTCAAGACCTGTGGTTTGAAATGAATGAACAAAGTAATTATAGCTGTTTTTCCTTTGGGCATCTCCAGTTCAGGGCCCATGGTACAGATATTTTAAGGCGGATATTAACTCTCTTGTCTATTCCTAGATGGGTAGACCCACTGCTGACCTTGTAGTCACACAATTTAAATTGCTTAATTTAGTTTATCTGAAGTGATTCATTAAAAATCATTACAGTTGAAATCAAAAACACAGCAGCCGTGTTTAGCCCCCTTTCCTTTCACCAGAATTAATTCAACTGTGTTGATATTGGATTTAATGTTGCTTTAACTGCCAGTGATAGCTGCTCTGCAGCCGTGTTACTAGCAGTTTGTTGAAACCTCTGGGAGGTGCACAGCGATTACAGCAGAGGTATCGCTCATAACTATGATTTGGGAAAGAGGGCTGGTGTTTATGAATCCTGGAGAAGCAGACATACAAATGACTTTGTTTCCACTGAAGGGCGGTTACGATCAGGCTTTCTATCATCATAAAACAGGAAGTTTATGCATATGCCCATGCAAAGTAGGTTTTAATGTGCTCTATGTTGCCTGTTTGAGCCTCTACTACAAAGTACACACTGCATTTCTTTGCATTCTCTTCTTTGTGTAGGTCTGACTTCCCCTTTTCATTTTTTTTTTTTTTTTCCCGCCTGTCCCATTTGGTTCTTTAGCCATCAGAATTGTTGTCTGAAGACCAACAAGGATACCCAATGGATTTACTTTGCCAAATGGATCATCGTGGCATTGCCGTATTGGTCCATTTGGTCGATCTTTGTTTTTATTATTTATTATATTTTATTTTCAGATGTTACAGACGGGACAGACATGAGTGAGAGATAGGAAAGGGAGAAAGAAAGAGGAAGGAAAGGAAAAACAGAAGGGGAGAGGGACAGTGAGAAAGGGGGGGGGAGAAAAAAAATCTCCTGGATCACCTGTTGAGAGAAGAATAGAAAACAAGCAAAAAAAGACAAAAAAAAAAACAAAGCAACATACTAAACACAACACCATCGCATTAATCTAGCTAAGTGTAAACAGCAGTAAATACTAAATATTCAATGTTGTTGTGCAGCACGCAGGACAGATGTGCTTCGAAGTAGCAGCCAAGAAAGGTGTAATTTGGGTCTACGAGCAGTGAACACCCGTGTGCATACCTGTGTGGATCAGCGCGCTTGTATTCCAAAGGTTTCTCCATGTAACGATCTGCTAGGGAGTGTGGGGGGGCCACAGCCCCGTCCTCCAGGGTGTGAAGCAGGTATGGAGGAGATCAAAACTCCAGACATCCAGAGGCCCCCAGAACACAAGAAACCATGGAAGACCAACAGAGGGGCAGCCGCGCCACTGTTCCAGTAAGAGCTGAGGAGAGTCCCAGATGAGGGTTCACTCAGCAGCCGCGGAGCAGAAGCCAGGGGGAGTTGCAGTGACGCGCCCGTGAGCTCCGCCGGCCGCCAGCTGTGCCTGAGTGACCGAGCCCCAGGCCGAGAGGCCGGGGGCACCCCACCCCCGAAGGGGCCCGAGCGAGCCCCAGGCTCCAGGCCCCGATAAGCGGCCGCCAAGGAGTGAGCTGGTGTGTACCTGGGCGCCCACCCCCAGACACAAAGAACCACCAACGCACCGACACCTGAGGGAGTCCGCCACCGGCAGGGGAAGTGGTGGTAGGTGGAGATAGGCCTGTTTGAGCCTCTACTACAAAGTACACACTGCATTTCTTTGCATTCTCTTCTTTGTGTAGGTCTGACTTCCCCTTTTCAACTAAAGTACTAACACAACCCTGACAGATGTGCAATTCTGAAAATAATAGTACTTTATACAACATATAGAGCCTATTAAATTAAAATGAACTATTGGTAATTCTATCAAAAATATGACTCTGATTATGTCATCACCTCACACGGCTGCATGGGCCCCTGAATATAATAACAAGCTGTAGACTCCAAAAATACAAAGCATTAGTGCGACGTCTTGCAGTATAATCAACAATATATAACTGCACACAAGATGTACAGTAATATATTAAAGTCCTTCTAGAGGAAATTCTGTCACCTGACACCCATCTTGAAAAATACCTACATGCACTTAAATGGTTATGTTGAAGCATATCTTCATGAAACTGAGATAAAGACAACATATAGAATCATAAGTCAAATCTGATGACTTTCCCTTAAAACAAGATTATAAGAAATCTTTCTGCACCACAGATTTAAATTCAGTGTTCTCCCAGTGCTGTGTTTCTCTTTATGTCTCTGGCTTTAAAATTGGACAGTTTGTATCTATAAATGTACAAAGGTGCAATTTCCTATTAAAATGTCCCCGTGCACGATATCAGAGCCCACACTGACACTCCACAGTGGGAAGCAGCCATCACTGAAACTATTAATGACACGTCGTGACTTTTTCCAGCTGTGACAACAAGCGATTTGTTTAATATGAATGCTAAAAATTGTCTTTAGTAATAATAATAATAATAATAATCTTTAGCTGTAACTACTGAAGCAGTGCCTTTAATATTTCTACATGTGGGCTTACATAATGGGGTATAGTCTTGTTTTTTCATCTTCAAGTTAGCCAGCTTGAGGTCATGTGTCAGTTCCTTATTAACTGGTCAAAATGTGCTCGCGCAACCTTTTGGCCATATTAAATGAAGCCTTGTAAATATTGAATGAGACGCTATTCGGTGAGTACCCTACATCCTTGTTTATATTCTTCGCTGACTGCTAGTGTGTCCCTAAGGAGATATCCAGCCACGGACTTTCATCATCTCTGATGTAACTCGGCTCTTCCTGCTGTTAATGTATGAGGGGCCCTCTGAAGGATCGATGAGAAATCACAAAAGACTTTATTTACACATAAGTGATGTTGTTTGATAAATTATTAAATCATCTGTGTTTCAAGCAGACTTTACGGAAGTCGAGGAAACATATCTTTAAGAATAGATCTAACAAGAAAGGTTGCCTATTTAAAAATATGCACAGGAAAAATTGAAAGTGGTAACCCTGTGTTCTTGCAGTGGCAGCTGTACTGTCTGAACAAGAGGCTTGCAGTTACTAGTGTGGACATATTTATCTCTTTATCACCAGTCATTTTTCCTGTGGTATAAATATCTGTCCTCAAGTAGGTGCCTGATCTTTTTATATTTACTTGCTATTGTCTGTTTGACTAAAGGACAAACTTGTGAACCGGTGATTTTCTTTCCTCTAGCCCAAACACCAGGCTGACTTTGAGGGCTTTGAGTGACGTCACTTAACTTTTTCGACACATGTTCACATTAGGTTGAACTTTGGTGACTTCTTGACTCTTTGTCTAGCATCATTGTGGCCATTTAACAAATTGTGTAATTTATGACCATTAAGCATTAAAGCACCTCTTTAAACTTAACTGAGCACTTAAACATTTGGTGATGGGAATTTTTACTATTTTTATACATCATATAGACTTTGTGGTTAATGAAACTGAGATATTAGCTTTCATGATAATCATAATGGTTAGCTGAAACAAAGCACCAACCTCAAGAGCTGAAAAATCAAACAAATATGAAAGTGATTTTAAAAGATTGCAGTTCCTCAAATGGCCCCTTGAGGCTGCTTCCAATGGTGAGTCAGTCCACGAAAACGCGCCCATTTTAATTCTTTTATCAAGCATTTTTGCAGCATTGTACAAGATAGTTTGGGCGTCTGTGGTTACTTAAACATAAGTGTCCCCTTATAATGATAAACAAGTTTTAAAAGGGGGAAAAAACTCATTTACATGGATACTGGTGAGGTTCAAAGTTAGGGGTGTGGTTGTTTGGCTTGACAGGTTGGTTTACCCAGACAGCTGTTGCCCATTACGGTCTGCTAGGCCTCAATTATTACACCTCACCTCTTTTTGGAGTATTTTAATGGGTTTAAGAGTATTGCTTGCTCTTTGGTTCCAAGAACACCCCGTCTAAGAGGTTTGTGCTTCATTTTTGGTGAATTAAATTCTAAAATGTTATCAGTCTGTTAATTAGCAGAGGTGTATTCTTTGGATCCCTACATGAAAGATAGGAGTAGCTACTGTGACATCCCATTTTGAAGCCTTGAAATGAGTGTTTCCAGTCTTTGTTTTGAAACAGTAAAGGTTTAAGGCAGGGGTGTCCTGCAGGTTTTAGATGTGTCCTTGATCCAACGCAGCTGATTTAAATGGTTAAATTACCACCTCAACATGTCTTGAAGTTCTCCAGAGACCTGGTAATGAACTAATCATTTTATTCAGGTGTGTTGACCCAGGGTGAGATCTAAAATCTGCAGGACACCGGCCCTCGAGGCCTGGAGTTAGACACCCCTGGTTTAAGGCATTTCCATTGGCTTCTTTTTATTGTGAGAAAGACTCAGAAGTTCATGTTAGTGTCTAAGTTGTGGATGCAGCTTGCTCAGCACTTCAGCTTCTGGTCTACTAAAAAAGACACTAAGCTGCTCTGCTGCTATAGAGTCCAACACCAATAAGTGATGTCATGGTGGCTTTGTCCATCTTTTATATGCAGTCTTTATATGTGGTCTTTATCTACAGGGGTGATCGTGGCTCAAGAGTTGTGAGTTCGCCTTGTAATCGGAAGGTTGCCGGTTTGAGCCCGGCTTGGACAGTCTCGGTTGTTGTGTCCTTGGGCAAGACACTTCACCCGTTGCCTACTGGTGGTGGTCAGAGGGCCCAGTGGTGCCAGTGTCCGGCAGCCTCGCCTCTGTCAGTGCGCCCCAGGGTGGCTGTGGCTACAATGTAGCTGCCATCACCAGTGTGTGAATGGGTGGATGACTGGATATGTAAAGCGCTTTGGGGTCCTTAGGGACTAGTAAAGCGCTATATAAATACAGGCCATTTACCATTTACAGTCCGTTTTCAATTCATTTTTAAATCCCCAAGAGCAAATTTAAACCCATACAATTTAATCCCATTCATTTAAAGCAAGTGTAATCTAGGTGTTTTTAACATTATATCCTCCTGAGAGCCAGCCTATTCCTTTATGTCCTCTCTAATGGACATTTGTTTTTGGTCTATATCTTTTGACTTATTTGAGCTAGTCCAAATGACCTTAATAGAGAACATCCTGGACTTTCCATTGATATCTCATGTATTTGGGCGGGTTATTAAAGGCTATTTTAGGATACAAAAAAAAAAACATGTACAAAAAGCATTAAAATCCCTTTACATTAATTATTATATATAGTAATGCATATATGACGTATATTATACATTAAACCCTGTTAATGTTAAACCTGTAGTCGCGGCTAAGCAGCTGTTAGCAGCGTGTATGTTTGCTACTGTACTACATGCACAGTACAGTGTGTCAGAGTGTATTGGTGTATTTGCCCTCCTCCTCCCGGCGGAGGGGCGGGGTCCATATGATTGCACATCAACACTCACGGCTAGCTGCAGACGCAACTCGGTCGCTCACACTTTCTCCACTTTCAGCTCACTCCCGGCGTTCCCGTCGCTGTTTAAACAACGTTTCCGCAACTTTTAGGAAGAGGAAATTTGAACATAAAGTATTTTTTAAATTATTATCATTGTGTGGTAATTCAAGAAAGAAAAAGAAGAGGAAGAGAAACCATCAGTCTCTGGTTCAGCCGCTCCGCTCTTTGGGAAGATATGATGTGAGCACCGAAGCTGCAGGAGGACTGGATAACCGCGCATCCTTTAAGTAAGTGCTTCACGCCTCACCGGCACGGATTTATGGCTCGTGGAGATTAATAACCCCTAACATAGTGCTGCTCTTTTACCTTTTTTTGCGCGGGGGTCATACGCTGCTTGCCTACCGTGGATATCATTTTCCTCTGATAATCTTATTGTGACCCGTAGCGTTCAGCAGCTAGCCTGTACCTAATATTGTTGTTCTTTCACTGCTATGACTCTACAGATGAACGACTCTTTGGGGACTTTAGGTGTAACATTACTGGAAACGACCTCTCCCTGCTGACTGACTGTTTTTATGTTATCTGCAGCACTAAACTCATGACAGATCATTTGTAGTGTAAGTGATGAGGCTGTTGTAACATTTCCAGGAGCTCTGTGTTTCCCATCCTCAGCAGCCTCATTATGTGCACAGCTTTTCTCTAGGTTACTGTGCACACACTACAGAATCTGACTTTCACCACTTGTTTTTTTCCCCCTTTGCTCCAAAACCCTCCACCAAACAAGTGTCCTGCATTTGCAGAAAGCCATGCTGACGCCCTTACCACTTCAATAAATATTTTAGCATTAGTTGTACAAATGAAACATGCAGCATCTCCCTGACTTACATTATGCACACTTGCACGCTGAGACGCGATTGGCTGCAGCTCAGCGTCTCTCCGTGTGGCAACAAGCCTTCCCCATCCACCCAGCAACTCCCTATTCCTCATGCTGTGGTGAGTCTCTCTGCCTCTGAGGGCCCTTTCTGCAGCATCCGACGTGGTAACCATGGCAACGGAGCCTGACCCTGGGCATGCTTACTACAGGCTTGACCTGGATTTCTCTCTACATGCCAGGCAGGGGCGCATGACTTGGGCAACTGACCCGCTTCTCACATTGATTGGCTGTCGAGCAGTGAGATCAGAGGCGACGATACGCTGCTTGTTCAACGAATCAATGAACTCACTTGTGATTGGCTTTGTGTCACTGGGTGTCTGAGTAATGTGTTTGTAATGTTAACACATTTGGTAATGCTGTTCTGGGAGACGAGACGGGTGCTTTGCCAGTTTTTCTAGGATGAAGACTGGCTTTTCTTTCTTTTCTTTTTTTTTTTTTTTTGAATTAATCTAATGTGCCAGTAGGTTTAATCGTTTTGGATTGTGCACTAATGCTTGGGGAAAAAAAGACATCTGAAGATGATTTCTAATCCGTGTAAGTTAAGATGATCTCTGGCTTCTTGTTGCTTGGTTTTGGAGGATTTGAGCTTAATAATGAATTATTTTTAATTACATATTTAAAAATTTTCTAAAATTAATTTTTGTTTAGCACTTTTGCGTCACATGCCTGGTTTCATATCCACCACCTGGCTGGTTTCTGTGTGGAGTTTGCACGTTCTTCCTGTGTTTGCGTGGGTTCTCTCTGGGTACTCCGGCTTCCTCCCAGAGTACAGAGACATGCAGTTAGTGGGGTTAGGTTAATGGGTGATTCTAAATGCTAAATTCCCCTTGCTGCAAATTTTGAGTGTAAATGCTTGTTTGTCTCTCTGTGTAAACCCTGTGACAGGGGCAGCCTGTCACCCCGGCAACCCTGAATTGGATAAGTGGAAGAGAGAGAAATTAATTTATTACGAAATTCTGTCCTTATTTTTTTTACTTTTAACTATTTACTTCTCTTCATTCCAGGGAAACAAAGCAATCTTTGTCAAAAATGACTGTGTTAAAGGTACTTTTTGTAAAAAACTTCTATAAACTACAGTTAAAACTTTGACCACAAGATGGCAGTGTTTTAAATGAAAATGTTAGTGTAGTTGCCTGCTGCGCCAGAATTAAATGCACAGTACTGTGCAAAAGTCGTGAGCCACCCCTCATTTGATCATATTTTGGTAGGAAATGGGACATAGGTGCATTGATTTATTGAAATATGCAAATACAAAAAATAAGAAAAAAACTGAGTTTATTCATTTCTAACAAGCTTGAAAGTCAATATTTGGTACGAGCACCTTTATTCTTCAACACAGCTTGAAGTCTCTTGTGCATCTTTCTTATCCTTTCTTCAAGTTGTCTTAAGGAACAGTTCTCCAGGCTTCTTGAAGGACATTAAACGCTCTTCTTTGGACACGATCTCACGCTGCTTCAGTAATGTTGAGCGAACCATGACTGAGCTTCCACCATGTTTTAGAGACAGGAGGCACTCACAGTTGTACCCCTCTCCTCATTTCCATAGTGGTTATTGATTTAACCACAATTTTCAAATTTGGATTCATCACTTCATGAGACCTGTTGTCACTAACTTTCAGGTCTTGTGTAATTTGGCACACCTCGGTTTCATCCCATGAACTTGGTGCCTTTTTTCTACTTGAACGATTCACGATTCACAGTGTTAAGTAGCAAGGACTGGACTGAAAATGAGTGAAGAATCAGCCAATTTCTAAAGAACTTTAGCAACATTGTTCCGTTGGATGTGGAAGATATGTTCCTGATATGCACCTGTTTGGCAGATACACTTTTTCCTGCTTTTTAAATTGAGTTTTTTTTTACTATTTATTCCCTCTTTGTTCCAGGGAAACACAGAATTCCTGATAAGCAAAGTGACCACACAGTGTTTAATATCTAGCTAGCACAAAACTGCAGATAAATATCGGCTACATATAACTGTATTAAAATGTCAGTGTGTTTGCTCACGCTGATGTCACTGGGACCGGCTGCAGATATTCAGTCGATATTTCTGCACATCCTTAGTTTCAAATATCAGCTGATTTTTGACCTTTTTTGTGTTACATTTGCTTGCCTTGCCTCCACACAGACACACACCCGCCCACCTGTGGAATTTCCCTGTATAAATAGCGGCACATTCAATGTCTTCCTCTTACTGTGTAATTCGAGTGTATATGTAATTCATTTCTGGAGGGATAAGTGAGCAGATGTTGTGGATTTAGTCGCCTTTGACAGAAAATGGAAGTGTTCATAGATCCGTCGCTGCGCAGCCCACGGCTCAGCTGTAAGATCCCCGAGGTGTCAGCTTGTTGTCGGAGCCAGACTGTGTAGGAGTGCCTATTTCTGTCCTCTCTCTCTCTCTCTGTGTGTCTCTCTGCCACTCGGTGCATCATGACTGAAGTCAGCACGGTCAGCCTCTTTGCTTCTCTGCCTGTCAATGTGAACCCTCGTATGCAGCTTAGCGTGCAGACTTAAGAGCACTCGAAGGAGTCAGAGTACCTGCTAAGAGGGAGAGCCATTGATTGAGTTTGTCTGTGGCAAGAGATCAAAGCTTCAGTGCAAAATTAGTCTATATGCAAAATGTGAATCTGCAGCTGTTTAGATTGTTGCTCTGAAGCAGTGAAATATTTTTAATTTGCAGCTTTGAAGATTTCCTTGCCCTGCTTGCCCTCAGTGAAGACTAGAAGCCACTAATACAAGTGATTAGTCATCACGCAGCGATGATATTATATTGGTCATTTTTAAAAAGTAATATAATATAATAACTCTGATATTCCTCATTAATTGTGAGTGGTGTTAATTCAAAGTGGACACATTTAGGAACCGCAGGAACAGAGAAACCACATCGGCTCATAAGGATTCCTTCCAAACACAAGTTTGTCCAGGATTTACAGTCCTGTGATTTTTCTCCAGGCTTTCTGAAGCTCTTTCAAAGTTTTTCTCTTTATCACTCATTTTCAATCCAGCCCTCGTAACTGTCCAATATCAGAGGATTTTCTTTTTGTTTGTTGAGCCACTTAACTCTGGTGGGCAGTTAATACAAATAAATAATAAATAAATGAAAATACTGACAATAAATTAGTTTAAAGGAAAAAAACCCTCTGGTCTTACTTTTCTTGACAGAGTACATAATTGCAAACTTGAGCATCTTCACTGATAACTTTAGCATATTGGATAAAATAAAAATGACAAAGCTGAACTTTGGGGAGATCATCTGCAGCTGAAGGTAATGTTATTGCAATACTCAGCTTATTGCGATTTTTAACATTTTGCAATAACATCGTATCGTGAGTGAAATTCTGTGATAATATCGTATATGGTAGACATACATCTTTATAGTGTGTTATGAAGGTTTCTTGTTTTTAACAGTGTCAGCTTGAGCTCTGGGAAATCTTGGTCAGCATCTAAACTATTTTAAACTATTTTCTGGTCTTTTACTGAGGGGAAAAAGGAAATAATATGCAGTGTTTCCTTGCAGTCTTGCATTAATGGAGTAATTATTCAACCACTGACAGAACATGAATTGTAAAAACTTGAATCACCTCTTTTCAAAAGCAGGCCTTCCAACACACGCTCATCAGTATCCAAAAATAAAAACAAACGCCGGACTAAAAGAGACAACAAAAATAAACAGTGGGGGCTCGGAGGCGGGCAGGAGGTTCTAAAGGGCTGTCAGTAGCTGCATGCAGGATTTGTACGACTCTGTCACTAATGCACGATGTTTCGCATGCTGATGTTTACTTCACTGAGAGAAGAGTGCAGGCTGAAATGGTGTAAAATCAGTGTGGAGTCAGGCTGCAGATGTCTGCTCTGATGACCTAAGGAGAGGCATTCGAGCTGAAGCTGATTTTATTTATTCCCTACGTCGTTTAAAAGCCTTCCATTGTGTGCGTGTTTTGGGGCCGGCGAGGTCTGGCTGCCGTCGAACCATGTGAGTCACACGGCAACAATGCGATTCTCTGTCCTCTCCCCTCAGCACCGCTTCTCCTCAGAAATGAGGCTGGAATCAATAAGGTGTTTGCAGCCAGTGACCCACATTTACTGCTCTCAGATGATGAGAGGTTATCGGTAAACGAGGGATTCAAGAAATTCCTCCAGTCCTCACCGTGCTCGTGACGGATGTCGTGAACGCCTGGGTGGATTTTGTTTTCTCAGCCCGTGTTAAAGGCAGCTGTGTTCTGTATTGCAGATGTGATGGACCAGCAGAGGGCTCTGCATTCAGGTTGCCTGGTCTCAGGGGTCCGTACGCCTCCCGTTCGCCGCAACAGCAAGCTGGCCAGTCTGGGACGCATCTTCAAGCCCTGGAAGTGGAGGAAAAAGAAAAACGAGAAGCTGAAGCCCACAGGAGGTGAGTGTGACGCCGTGCACTTCCACGGGTGGCGTTAAACGCTGAAAGCCATAACATGCAAATAGTCCCACGCGCTCTCATTTCCTTATGCAGTCTGAGGACCGGTTTGATTAATGTTTGTGTTCGTGTAGCGGTGGAGAAGAAGGCAGCTGTACGGCAGAAGAGAGATGACCTCGTCAGGAGGAACCCCGGGGAGACCGAGACAGGTGCAGAACCACAGATGAACACACGTTAGCGCACTAGCACACATATGACTCCAGGCTTTGCACGGTTCACTTGCTCAGCCGCATGAGGCCTAAACTGCCACGCAGACTCATTCCTGTCGCCTCTGTGTGCTATGTGCAGAGTCAGATCTTGCTTGTGGGGGTAACAGTGAGGACCTGGACACCCCCCCTCACTCTGACGGTGAGGACAGAGACGAGGAGCCGGTGGCACCGCTGGCCAACACTAATGAAGACCTGGGCAGTGATTTAGAAAGCTCAACAGGTACAGCGATGTAGGCTCAGGCTTTGTGTTCACCTTGTTGCTAGCACTATTTTCTTTTTATACATATCCTGTAACTGCCTCACAAAAATGCTGCTTTATTGCATCAGTTGTGCAAAACTGCTAAACATATTTGTCACATCTCTAAGAAACTTTAGGAAAACTGTTTTTAGCATCTTTTAGCTCATTGTTTTGATTTTATAGCTCATCTGTTTTTTACTGGATAGTCTCACATATGTAAATTCATCACAGCAAACAACAGACCCACACCACGCTGGGGGACACAGGGAAGCATTTATCGTGTAAAGATGGGAATTTCCCAAAACAGTTGGTTTATAACAAATATAAAAAATACAGGAGAGTAAATAAAGGTCACGACTTGACCAAAAGTATGGCTCTTAGCGCTTAGCTAATACTGGCCCCGCCAGTATCTCAGCCAGCTATATTTGCCATTATTTTGGTATATATATTAAAATTAAATAGAAATTCAAAAGAAAGGAAGAGATGAAAAACATTTCAAATATGTTATAAAAGTTTCTGCAACTTCCTTGTTGACATGTGTTCACAAAACAAAGAAAACAACCACCTGATGCGAGTCAGAGTATAAACAAATAATCCATGACTTGTTGTAACAGTGCAACAATTATTTTAAGGGCTCATAAATAACAACACACAACAAATGTCAGAAATCTGTTTGTTTTTCACGTGTCTGAAAGAAAATGTAAAAACATCCGCCAATGTTTAAATCGCCAAATATGGATACAGACTCTTCCTTACTTTAGTTTCTATTTTCATCACCTGATTTAAAATAAGTGATATTGATTATAAAATGGGTTTTCCGAGTGCAGTTGCGCTATGTCTCTGATTGTCCACTAGGTGGAGCCAAAGGCTTCAGAAACTCACTAAACCTTTCGGCTTACCTTCGCTGTGTGCTTTCAGTACAAGATGTGACTGAAGTGGCAAAGACAGCAGGTGATCAGAGTCAGAGTGAAGATGGAGAAGATGAAAGCACCTCAATCAGTGACCCCAGCGAAGAGCAGATGCAGGGCAAAGCCGAGGGTATCGAGGGGAAGCAGGAGGCGGCGGCGACCAAGCCTCAGAGACGAGCCAGCACCCCTCCTCCACCCAGCCTGCCTGTCAAACTGCTCACCAGGCTGGGCAGCTTAGAAGGTGCGTCCAGCAGGACTCACACTGATGTAAAACCAGCGTTCGGTATCTGACTCGATGTGTTTCGCTTCTCCAGGTGCTCCTCCAGTGCCGGTGAAGAAGTCCCCTGCCACCTTACCCAGGAACTTCACTCTGCCCAAAGACCCTCATGGCTCTCTGTTGAGAGGCAGGATCTCCACACCCACCGGGTCCCCTCACCTCGGGGCGCTGCACCCACAGCTGCCCCCCAGCTGCATCATTGAGGAGCTGCACCGCGCCCTGGCTACCAAACACAGACAGGACAGGTCAGGCTTGATGTGCAGCATTTCCACCACGTCTCTGTTTGTGTAGTTGCCAAAGAACACAAACAGCATTTTGGTCAGTGAATGGATTTGCATTAGTCCTGTTAGACAGAAACTCCCACGACAAAAATGTAACCAATGTGGAGCCAAAAAAAAGACCACAGGCGTCGTGTAAAAAGAGGAAGTATTTCTAAATATATTTCATGTATGGATTTTAAAGACCTGTTTTAAATGATGACCCCTTCAGAACAGAATCCAACTTATAATCAGCTTAATCTCACCAACAACATATTGGGACAGTTTCTTTTTAACAAGGAGCAGCCACGTCTGACCCCCTCTGACCTTCAGGGGCAGCTGTGCTGTGTGAGGATATGCTTCACGCTCGTCCTTCAGGACATAGTGGAAGGGTTGGAGTCATATGTGAGCGTTACTCACAGACTGGAGCTGCAGGCCAGCAGGCTGTTGATTAGATTTAAAGAAGCAGCCTTCTGTTTGAGTTTGCCTCCCGTTAATGCTGACCCAGACAGTGTGTGCACGTGGACAAAGATGCTAATCTTCAAGTGCTAAAAATGAATGAAATGAGGATAAAATATGAACTTTTTTTGTATTCTAGTGCAGAAACCAACAAAATGTGAACAAGTGTTTAAAAAAAATGAATGAATGGACTAGAGATGGCACGATACCACTTTTTTATGTCCGATACCGATACCGATATCATAAATTTGGATATCTGCCGATACCGATATGAATCCGATATAGTGTTTTTTTTAATCAACAAAACTGTTTTTTAAATATCTTGCTGCATTTTGTATAAGTTCATACTCAAGTTTAAAACAACAACTACACTAAAGCTATTCTGTTATACCTGTATGCAAAAAAAAATATTTCATAGTTCAGCAATACTGATCAATCTAATAAACTTAGACCTACACCATCCTCCCTATTCTGGTATTTTAAAGAGTACTTAGCATAAATATTAAGCAACCTAACTAATAGGGTTCCAACTCCCAGCAACAACACAAATAAATAAATAAAAAATAGGGAACCACCCCTCACGCTCCACCTCATGATGCTTAATCGACGTAATCAACCTTAATTTGATGCAGTGTGAAAAAAAATGCACAGAAATCAATTATTTTTCAAGAAATATTAAATAGATTCAACATCTTTCTTCAACAAAATTGCAGACTGCACAGATGGTACCTTCCCAAAGGAAAAAGTACTATAGCTTACTAGGGTATATATATATATATATTAGACTTAATAGTTACTATATACAGTAATGGACTTCTATTCATTTTGCATCAAATTAAAACTTTGGCTGTCAGATAATTATTTATTAAAAGCTAGACATTTTAAATGAGAATAAGAAAGAAAAGTATGTCTTTGTGCCCCCTTTTCCCTGTTAATGCCCTATCGGCCCCCCTGGCTAAACTTTGCTAGATCCGCCCCTGCACAGTTACCAGCCGTCAGCTGTAGAAAAAGATCCTCGAGTAGAAAGTAATATTAAATAAATTCTAACAACAGCTTATCGAGCTTAAACGTGCTGCTGTTGTTCAGCCGCTGGTTTCCTCTTTCTGGTGCAAAGTGGGCCAAAAGCAAACTAGAGACACGGACTCGTGACAGAAAAGCCGATCAGCTGATCATTAAGCAGTTTCATGATCGAAGTAGCAGCAGGAGAGGCAGTCGTTTGTTAAGCTTAACGCAGGAATGCTTTACAAACATTCAGAGATGGACTTACACACTTGCTTTACTTCTCTCGGGGTAACTTTGTCAGAGATGAAATGCCAGGTTGCTAGCGAAGCTCCACATGCTATCCAGACCACCGACAGGTCCCGCATGCCACAGCCGCTCTATCACGTGATGCATACTGCTCCGACGTGCTAACGTTCTGAGGTGAGTTACGGCGTGTTGCAAGTTTTGTGAGGTGCTTTCGTGATATTTAATGGATCGGATTACATTTTTTATTTTTCTCCGATATCCGATCCAGTAATTTAGGTCAGTATCGGACCGATACGTAATATCGGATCGGTCCATCTCTAGAATGGACGATTGATTGTGTTTAGTTTTCTCTAGATTTGCTTTGATGTTGGAGCTTGAACAAGGACGTGCAAGTAAATGCTTCACAGACCTATAGTATTATTGGTATTTTGAGTGTTGTTGTTGTTTTTTTTTTTTTTAGATCTGTAAACCTGTTAGTGAAGCAGAAAACAACAGAGAGGGATTCCCGGTGTATTCAAAGCTTTTCATCTCTTATTTTGCCTTTGGAACCCAAACTGAAGCTTTATGCAGTTTAACGACTGTTTAGTGCTCTGTTTTATAGTTTACAGTCAGCTCATGAAGATAAATCAGTCTGTTGTTCCAGTGTCTTGGTCACAGGATTGTTACATTGTGATGCTTTAGTTGTGCGATTTCTGCCTGGGCTGCAGACACAACCTGAACTCTTTAATCACTTCAGTGACTGCTGCTCGACCACGTTCGGTGGTAAACTAACATTTCAGCTGCTCTCTGAAAGATGAGCCGTGCAGCATCTCAGTCGCTCAAACACAACAATCCACCACAGCTGTAACTGACAGACATTTCGTGACATGCGACCTCAGTTTTCAGATGAAGGAGGCGCGCTCGTCTCCGAAACGCCGTCCGGAGGGCCGCCTGTCTCGCACGTCCAGCACAGAGAAGGACCCGGCCGGAGAGTCCGAGAGCAAGAAGGAGTCTGACGAGAACAAGGAGAACTGGCGTCTGGATGAATACTTGAGCGACCAGGACAGCTGGAACGAGTCTGTGATCTCCGGTATGTGTGCCGACAGCCGACTTGTGGTATGATGTTTGCTTTACTGTTATCGCCCACGTTCTGTACAGAGCCCAAATCTGGGCACCCTGTCAGTGGATAATGAAGCTGCATAATCTGTGGTGATGTTTGTTTATACTCGCAGCCTGACGGGGAGATTTACATGGATGATGAATGGCATACTTGCTGGTGTTAAGTTTCAGAGCCTGTCAACATCTGCTCTGGTGGCCTAATTCTTAGCTGTTCATTTGGGTCAGTGGTGCTCGGACTCCTGCCGTTAGCATGTCTGCGACTCTGGGGGAAAAAATGTTAAAAGGGTGAACTGTGGAGCTCACTGGAGACTTAAATAGCACTGCCACAAAGGTTTACTCTTACCCAGAAAGGGTTAGTCGCAGAGATCGTGATGCTAATGTGTGGTGAAGGAGATGCTAACAGGATGAAAGCAGGAAAAAAAACAATGAATCAAAGGGAGTCACAGCTCAGATTTAAGAATGGTAGCAGTGCATCTTTGCACAAATCAGATATTTTTGGATACTATGAATGCCTTTAATGGCCTCTTTTGTCAAGCAGAAACATGTGGTGTTAAAACTTAGAGCCCAAAAACGGCAGTTCTTTCAGTGGACGAGCGAGGCTCGGTAATAATTTGAATATTTTTGATGCCTAAAGTTGGGTTTAGTTGACACTCCTCTGCATCAAAAGGAGCCAGTTGAGGCCCAGGATGCCTTCTGGGCATCTTGGCTGGCTTGGGAACATCTTGGTGTCCCCTCAGAAGTGTTGGAGGAGGTGGTCAGGGGAGAGGGGAGGTCCGCTGCCCTTGCGACCTGGAATGGCAGAAAATATGCGGATGCTGGGATGGGCATTTGCTTTTACCAATGATTCCAGACACAAACTCTGCCTCATGAATGTTTGTGTCAGGAAGGGCATCCACCACAAAATCTGTGCCAAATCAAACATGTGGATCCATCTGCCGTGGTGACCTCAGCCAAGTTCTAACATTAGTCTAAGTAATTGGCAGGTATCCGTGTTTGTGCACAGCAGGCATGTCACAGTTGATACTTTCATCTTTTATATGCAGTCTGTGTTCTTTTAAATTGAACATAAACTCAAAATATTTAAAACATGAAAGGTTTGATGGAGACGAGCACTCAGTCAAGGTGTGACATCTGATCTGCTCAGTCCGATCAGTTTTCCTGGTAAAGACAAAAATACCAGCTAATTTCCCAGGAAACAACTACAGCACTGGGCATCTGTGAAGGGAGGGAATTTTATGGAAATACTTCAACATGCTTCAGTCTGCAAGAGACGTGCAAGCCTGGGTGAAGATTTTCTGTATTTTTTTTTTAATCAAGCCAACTCAGCAAACATGAAATCAAAGCTTCACACTGGCTTAAAAAAACCCGTTAATACCCCAGAGCAGACCCGAACTTAATCCCGAGTTTGTGGAAGGTGTTTTATGTAAGAGAACGAGGGTTCAGACCTGTCCACTCAGACTCGGGCTCTAATCAAATGTGTAGCTGTTGCGAGGAATGTGTGAAAGTTCACAGGCTAATTCTTAGATGATTAGAATCAGTTTAGCAGGTTAAGCTGGAAAACTATGTGCAGCAGCTAGAAAGCCACTGTACAGCCACTGTACAGCCACTGACGTTAACTTGTGTTCGACGACGACAGGGACCCTCCCACGCAGAATGAAGAAGGAGCTGCTGGCTGTGAAGCTTCGGAACAGGCCCAGCAAGCAGGAGCTGGAGGACCGCAACATCTTCCCCGTCCGCAGCGATCAGGAGCGGCAAGAAATCCGCCAACAGATAGAGATGAAGCTGGCCAAGTGAGTCGCTGTGTGTGGAGCCAGACCAGCATCCCACCCCTGTCTGACCCCCACCCCCTCATCGTGCTCTGTCTCATGTATGTCCGTTTCATCTCTCATCATCGCTGTTGACTGCACTTTGCCTGCTTGTCTATTTCCCATATGTAAATAATAATTATAATGATTATAATAATATGAATGATAGATGTCCTTGAATGCAACACAGAGGCTTTTAATGCACATTCAGTTTGTGCCCTCAAACTGAGATGTGTAAATCTCTGCACAGTGTAAACCGGTAACAAGTACAGCAGAACATTGTTTTTACACACAACACTTTAATCACATCCGATGCGGTAAATGAGACAGAAACCATTTACAGACAAGCAGATGCACTTCCTATGACTGTGCACAGAAAGTTCACCAAGAGGGCAGATGGCCGTCAATGAAAGGAGGGAATGGAGCTAAAATATTTATTTATACCTGCTCCAAGACAAAAAGCAAACATCAACTTGGTTTTTGCAAATATTTCATTGAATGCAATATTTCCATTTATCAGAGTTGAAGTATAACAACATTAATGTTACATTGCTGTTATCACATAATTACTAGAATCCTGCTAATATATGCTCGATTGTTTGAAACAGAAACGTGTATAAAAGAAGCATCAGGCTGAGGTGGCTGTTGTCAGGCAGATCCTGCTAGAAGTTCTCTGCTCACAAATACTGTAACTACCTGTGTCAAAACTGAGCCTTTTCTATATGGAGCTTAATGAAAAGTTCCAGACATCCCAGGAATGTTCATTTTGTGGGTTACAGTTCAGCTCCTTGTGAAACTTTCCAGGAAAGGTCGTTTTCCCTCTTATTTCTGAAATACACCGGGTATCTCTGACGTAGCTTCACTCTGTCCTTTACACGTTTTCCCATCACAGCCAGAGAATTTTAAAAGCAGGACATATAATCCAGAAGGAGACTTTTATTATGAAAATCATCCCATGTGTGTTTATCAGAGCATGTCAGTGAAACGTTCACTGAGATTCGCTGCTGCCGGTGAGAACAGTTGGTGACAGTGAGCCTAGATTGTGTTTAAAAGATGGATTTAGCCACTGTGATGTCACCCTTTATATATTTATTTATTCATTCATTCAAATTTCATTCAAATGTAGCCCTTTGGCTGCTGCCATGTTGTTTTTTTCTGGCCCAGAAATAACCGTATTTGTGCAAGAGGTTGGAGTGCTGAGTTATCAGCTTGATTAGCATTTTTCAACCCCAGTATTTGCTGCTGGAACCAGGCAGTGACCGAACACACTACAAGTCAACCTAACGCTTTTATTTTCAGGTGTCTACAGCAGGGGTCTAATCTAATCTAGTACTAAACTTTCACGTCATGTTTTAGTGATTACCAGTTTTCTTGAATATTTTTTTTTATTATGCAAAATATAAAACATCTCTCCCCTTTAAACACTCCTAAGAAGCCATCATCGTCATACAAGCGCCATCACTCTTAATAAACCTAAAAATTAAAAATAGGCCATGATACTTGATTGAACATGACGTCGAATGTGTTTGTTGCCACTTGTCTCCTAAAACAATGAATCTGAGCTAAATGGCAGTGGGATCTAGAATTTTATGAGTCCTTTCCCAAAATTCCTGCACCTCCCTACATGTGCCTTCTCCTCATTTTATACATCTGTGATGATCTTGGATCACTTTGACATAGATCACGTCAAGTGTACCAGCCATCCACATCATACAGATACAGTCGCCTAAAGAAATGGTGTAATGCCTCCATAACCATGCTCACAACAGCTACGTTCACACTGCAGGTCTTAATGCTCAATCCCGATTTTTTTTTGATCAAATACGATTTTTTTTTTGTCTGCTCGTTCACTCTACAAATAAAATGTGACAGCAAACGCGCTCTAGTGTGAACCCTCAAAGCGGCCAGCATGCGCAAAAGAAGACGTCACACACAACGCGCTCTGTTTAGACCCAGAGCAAACAGTATTGTTTGACTGATGGGCCTTAATATAAAGACTTGTTTCGGACTTTACGTTTCCCAATTTTGCTTTAAGTTATAAAGTTATTTTGTTCTTTACATATGGCCTAATAATGATCCTTATTGCTGTTTTAGAGGAGCAGTGCTTCAAAGGATAGTTGCAGATTTCTGTCAGAATCTGCAGATTATACAGTACAAATAAAATGTTCACATTCCTCCAACGTTGTCTTCCCAACAGTTTCACTGGATGGCCAACAAGTGTTCACGATGTCTTCTCCGGCGCTGATAATTGGTGTCTGTCTTGTGTCAGTGACGTAAAAGACGGAGACAGCAGTCACTTTCTAAAACATCAGATATGTATCGGATTCAGTACCACATACGAAAGTGACCCAGATCGGATTTGAAAATATGGGATTTGTGCTGTTCACACTGTCAAACCATGATCAGATATTGGTCGCAGAGGGTCAAAAAAGTTGGATTTGATGCGCTTTCGCCTGCAGTGTGAACGTAGCCTAAGTTGCTCTGTTGCGTGTAGTTCCATGTAAATAGTGCAGTCGAGTCCTACCTTTATAAAGCTCATTCATTTTTGTTGTAATGCACACCTGTGTGAATTTTACGCAGTGGAAATGTATTATGTATTATGCAGGTTTGAAAAAAGAAGGAGACACCTTTCAATGAGTGTATATGTGAGCAGGCAGAATGAATGCTAGGTTATTTGAGAGTTTCTGTGCTAACGTGGGTTTTGGTTCTTATAGCGCTTTTCTAATGAGTATTGAGCACCAAGTGATTTTTGCTACAAGCCTCATTCACCCAGTTATAGACCCGCATTCATACAAGCAGTTTTTTCCTATACCTAAGCAAACACTAACTGGTGGATGCATCGGGGTTCAGTAGAAATCGATCGACCAACCTTCTCCTTGATAGGACTTCCTCCTGACCCAGAGCCACCCCAGCTGTTTTCCACATCAGCTGTGTGTAGATTGTAAACATAGCGATTGTTGTTGCTCACCTTTGCTTGGATGTGCTTTTCTGGAATGTGGAACAGGATTTTCTGAAAGGCAGAGCAGAAAGGCCACGCAGATCATAATAGTATTTGTCATCTTATGTAAAAGGCAATAGGCTGTTACTACGGTGACTTTAATAGGATTATAGTGACTATAAAATTAGATTTTCTTTTGTGTGTGTGAATAACACAGCGACAGGGTGTTCTGGTATGCTTCTGCAGCGTCAGAATTGAGAAGGAAAGTTCATATTTCTCCGAGTCCCCAAAATAAATGAGTTCTTTGGAACACTTTCATACCACGGTGAGATCAAGTGTGGGCGTTGGACAGTAACACAGGCTCTCTCCACAGTGAGCGACTCCGACTTTGAGGACTCACACAGAGTCGATGCTGATTTTAGAGCTGTTTGCACTTTTCTCTCAGAGGACTATTAACACATTGAGTTGTTTTTCATACCTTTGTTGATACGGGCAGCTGTGATAATAGCCTGTTAGCAAAGTGTTCACACCTCACTTGTGCTTCCGAGGCTGCTAAGTGCTGTAATTCGACGTTGACCCGCTTTCAGCGAGCTGAAATAGAAGCTATTGTTCTCAGAGAGTGACAAACAAGTGCAAGTTTCTAATTAGCTTCTCCAAATGCATCGCTACGGCTCTCAGCTCTGAAGACTGAATTACAGTAAACGTATTTTCTCAGCTGAACAGCTTCAAATCATGTTGCAGTGCAGAATGCTGTGACGTTTTCTTCAGTGATAGCTTATTATATGTGCATATGAAAGCCTCTAAATAATGCAATAGTTAATAAAGCACCTGCGTTATACTGTAATGCTGTTTGCTTTTGTTGAACAGGCTCCTTTAAGAGCAGTCTACTGCTGTAATCAGTCAGTTTGTAGTAACCGTGGGTCGGACCACTGCGTGTGATGTGCAATATGCATTGTGATGATGATGATGATGAAGATGATGAAGATGATGATGCAGAGGATCCTGCCGCTTTACAGGTCCTCTCAGCTCTATGGAGAGTTTTAGCTTCTTTGAGCTTTTTGTTTTGATTTTATTCATATTTCTCAGCAGAACAAAGAAACTGCTGAAAGGAGGCTTTAATTGTACTTCAGATAAATGCCTCTGCTGTTCTGTGTTTGCTGTGTTTCATAACGAAGTTGTTGTATGTTCCTCTATGAGATGATCGGGAATCTTTGTGGTTGCAGTTTCGCTTGATTTGTAATGCTACAATCCAACAAATTTCTCTTAAAAGCACTTGTTTACTTTACTGAATGTAACACTGTGCTGTTATAGACTGACTATAAGGGCTGCTCAGTTCCCATGCCACATTCTTGGCTTTCTATGAGAAAGACTAAGACTAAATCACTGGAGGTTCATCTGTGGAGGATATGAGAGACACTGTGGTGATTCTCACTGTGGAGTCTGCCCGTGAACCAAACCACAGACAATAAATGGGAAGTTAAGCGGCGGATACCAATGTGACTCTAGTGTGTCTAAAGTGTTGTTGGAACTATTTTTTACCAGAGTCAGGTGGTTTCCGTCATTGGGTCTTTCATGTTCACACAGACGTTTTTTTTTTTTATCTTAGGTTAGATAAGATCACCATTGATTAAAATGTTGAATAAGCAATAAAATGTTGTTTGTCATACATGAGGGGCATTTCAAGTCTTATACAATAAAGATGCTTTCTAAATATGAATACTTCATACTTTAAACCAGTGTTTCCCAACTGGTGTGCCGCGGCCCACAGGTGTGCCGTGAGAAATGATCAGTTATCTGGTTCCACCTGATTAGTACTCGAGCGATCGGCTTGAGTAACGCGCAGAACAATTACATACCTGCTCTAATTGATTGGGTTGCAAACTGCCAGTTTAACAGAAGTCCTGGAGAAAATTCGGACCCAGATGAAGGCCCTAGCATGAGTAGTGGTCAGAAGAAAGCAAAAGAGGTATAACTGGGGACAAACGAGCCTGGTGTGCGGGAACATGCCGTGTGACTTTTCTAATGTGAAATATGTGCAGTGGCTCTAAAAGGTTGGGAAACACGGGTGTAAAGTATGATCTGGATGTGTTGCATTATATCCTATTGTATAATAATATGTGTTTAGGGGCTTAAAGGTGGTCTGTTGGATTGACGTCTGGTGACTGTGGAGGGTATTTGAGTACAGAGAACTCGCTGTCGTGTCAGGAGATGGCTGCACTGTGGTGCTAAAGGGATGGATGGCAACAATACTGTGTGAGCGTAATGTGGAGAAGATTTCCTCTACGCCATTACGCCATCACCAACCATGAACCATTGATACAGGAAAGGTTGGATCCATCCTGCCATGTTGTTTGTGCCAAGTTCTGACCCTGCCGTCTGAATGTTTCTCTAGAAATGGTCATTAGACTAACAGTCAAGAGGCTTTGGCAACTGAAACGTCACATGGAGTCAGTGAACTCCCTTGATGTCCTGGATGTAATTTCCTTCCGTATCCAAACACATCACAGGTCAGAGCAGTTAATGAGAGAGATGAAGAGTCTGAGCTGAGAGAGAGGTGCTTTCCATTCCCGTCTCCCCACACTGAGACGGGAAACAAGGCGCTGAGTGTTTGATGAAGCCTAATTAATTTACAGCTAAGCCTTTTGCTCCCCGCTTTGTAACTTTGTAACTGTGAGAGATGAGTAAAGCAGGGAGACATTCAGACAGGCTACATAATGCTTCTCATGAGCTCCTTTGAACCAGGCATCATGCTTTTTAATGTGCCTTTTTCCTGCGCTTTCACCAGAGGCATTTCACAGCTGCGTGCTAGTCTGGTTAGGCACCGTTCCTATGCCTGCATGCAGTATACGCGAAATTATCACAAATCCAAACTAGTTCCAAGCACGCCTCCTTCCATGTGCACAGACACATTTCAGCAAGTAACTGCAAAATAGAAAAAAAAAAAGGCTTCGTGGGTTTTTTCCCCAAAACTTACTTATCTTTATTCTGCAGGGGGCAGTGCAGTGAGACCCAGCTTGACCCCAAGCAACACTTATATAAAGTCAACTCCTGATCACTCTTGCATAATGAAAACAGAAAGCGATCAATTGTGTGTCATAAGTGCACAGTGTAACAGTGGGGCTCTGGGTATGAACAGTGTGTGCACTGTGTTAGGTAAGGACAGAGGTCAGCTGCTCTGTTGTGAGCCAAGGTTCCTGCTGATAAAACCCAGTTCACTGTGTGCTACATTACTGCAGCGATTAGTTTTGTGACTGCAGCTCTATACAGTATATAAGCCTCCACATACACCAAAGGTACTAATTATGTTTCTGAAACAAGCAGCAACCTGTGGCCAAGTTCAGTTCATCCAAAAGTGAGTCGGTTCCATAGACTGTCCTGTTAAAATGCTTCTCTTTATCGTAGGAATAATTTCTCCTTATAGGTACATTTTATTGTAACTAACCTGTTGTACTTGTATTAGGACTTAAGTTACACACGACTGTGGAGTGGGGAAATTTATGCCGGAGTGGTGTCTGAAACCCCAAACTGTGACCCACATCTGAACCCTCGAAGTGTAACTACACCTCAGTCGACGCCGCACGCGTCTGCTGTGATTCGCCTGTTCAGCGCCCTCGATACTTTTTCACCACCTTTTTTAAATTTATCAGTATAACAATCATCCTCTCAGCATAAGGAATAATAATCGATAAAATGTCAATATGAGCACCTTGAGGCAACTGTTGTTGTGATTTGTGATGTAAATAAAGTTGAATTGAATTGAAAGGAATCACAAATGTAACAGTCGGAATAGATGTGAGGGAATGTACGAAAGACCGAGGAAAAACCTCCCAGCATTTTATTAATTTCTGTCATGGCTGGCATAGCTATAAACACTCAGAGCGGCCACATACTAATTAACACATAATTAACCGGCAGTGCCTTAAATGACATCAGCCACTTTTTTATTAATCCTTTATTTATCCAGGTAAAAAATCTCATTGAGATTAAAAATCTCATTTCCAAGAGAGACCTGGCACTTGTGTAGGTTACATCAGCAGGATCTACAAAGCTTCCCTGCAGAAGTCCAAGTCAGGCCTTAATAGAAGCATACCCAAGATAGCTGAAACCCTCATCTAGCTCAGCTAGTTCTGGCTGAGCAAAACTAACAAGTTGATGACCATGAAAATAAAATTGCACCTTTAATTTGCAATGTGCAAAAACCAGTGGGTGACGTCACAATTGGCTACATCAATCTTTTATATACAGTTTATGATTCAAATGAGACATTGAGCCAAAAGCAGGCATAGTAAAGTACATCGTGTCATTTTAAACAAAGAGCCAGCTGGGTGTAAAGCCTTCTTTTTCAGATGTGCAAAAGTTATCTGCGGGTAAAAATCTGCAGTTGAATTATACTGACATGAAGATCAGAGAGCTGGCTGTGACCTCAAAACAGATCATCCATGAAAAAAAGAGTCAAAGCGCAGGAAGTGCACGCATCGAGAAGAAAGGGGAAGCCACTGGTGTACTTGAAAAATAAATAGAGCACAAGACGATGACAGAAAAATCCTTTGAGCTGTGAAGACGGACACCAAAACGGCGACTTCGCTGCCAGTCTGTAGAGCTGTTGTGGTATGTGTCACAGTTCACAGGTTTTAGAAGACTTAAGCAGCAAAATTTCAGAAAATATCAAAAGATGTACAGCTCGAGGTCGAGCAGAGAGAGTCCAACTCACAAAGTGGAATTTGCCGAATATTAGAGGAAAGCTTTATGTGGGTGCCGCCATCCAGACTCCATAAAATTTACATGTTATTTTGCTGCTTTTGGGACTAGCTGAGCCTAACGGCAGCATTCAGAGACGTACTCATGTGTTGTGTCTGCTTATGTACTGAGGATTTCTCTGATCTCAGTGGCTGACCTCTGATTTACAGACAGACAGACAGTGATTTAACACATACCAATGCAACCTCAGCTTTTATCAGTGACAAACCTGGAAGGTCTTACACAACTGCAGTAACAAACAGCCAATAAAGGCAGCTGCTTTATGGTAAAAAGAGAAGCACTTTCCCCAAAGGTGATACTGCTTGCTTAAGCAGTGTCATACTCATGGTCGACTGCGCTCTGCTTGCCCGTCTGCCTGCAGAGAGCTCTGTTGGCCGATGGAGGCAGTGTAGAAAGTGTTCCAGCCAGTCTGTGGGCCACGCTCAGTTGTGCTGTTGTTCTGTCATCCAGCCTCACAGGAGAGCGAAGTTATAACATTCAACTAGCTAAAGTGAGACTTGGGTGTTAAAAACAGTGGAAGCACTGTCTGCACCCTGGCTGAAATGTCCCTTTATGTATTGATTGAGGTAATCTTCAATTCCAGATGGACTGTAACAAGTGTCCCATCCAAGCCATTAAGTGCCTGCAGTTTTGCTGTGTTTGCAGGCTTTCTCACAGGTGCTGCCTCGCTCAGCTCTGACCCAGACTGGCTGGTCAACAAGACTCATCTACATGAACTGAGTCAGGGCTGCGGGCAGCTGAGGCGTGCCATTGTTTAGATTAACAGAACCGTATGTTTGTCTGCGAGCGTCTCCGTCCCGCTGACCACGGGCTTCTGGCACAGGACGTGATGAGTCTCTCCCTCCCAACAGCGGTAAACAAACGCTGATTCGGCCTCTCCCGTGCCTGCTCTTGAAACACCCATCCTGCACCGGTGATTTTGTCCGCGATGAGTGAATCACACTTAATGTGTCGCATTGAGTGAGTCGTGCTGAATCAAACAGAGCTGTGTTTGTGGAGGTGGCTGAGCACTGCGTGTCCTGGTTAAAGCTGTGAAGGGCCTTGGGAGGCACAGCTGTTTGTGCAACATCAGGAACAGAACAGCCTTCGTTAGGGACAGAGAACAATCAGTTGTTCTCACCTTGAGTCATCTGCAGAGCAGCAGCACACATGACAGACAGCTGCACGTTGCCCTGAGCTGATCCAGTCAACATTTTAAAGTGGCTTTGTCCCGAATTTAAATGTGATTTTTAGATATTTTTTTCAAATTGTTTTTATAAAGTAGGTTTTGCTTGTGTAAAAAGGGACGTATCCTAGAAGTCAACACTGCATTTTCAGAAATGCAATACAGTACGGATGTAAGGAGTAAGGAGGTGCTGCAGAACTGCACTACACATTTTGACAGGTTTGAGAAGCAAACATTATTCAGCAATGCATAGATGAAGCCGAGGTGATAGCAATGTGCTAAGCTGTTTGCAGAGAGAATTTAATGGTTTCATCAGTATTTACAACAGAGACAGAAGTTTGAATTATCTGCAATCCTGCAGTTTTGGCATGTTTGTGGTCTAAATACTAGAGGCTCAGCCAGGACGGCAATATAGCCTTAAAACTACGTCACGATATTTCATGGAAACTTGTGATAACAGTATTTCACACGATATTAAAAATAAATCTGGAACATTTTATCATGACTGCAGTGTGCAAGCAGCAGCATTTAATAGTGCTAACAGTGAAAAATGAAACAACATAAAAGATCTTTTGATTCAACTTTTCAGTCAGCTGCATGTGACAGACTACCTGATGAACGTGACTCTTTAGAAACAAGGTTCCAGCAGCATCGTTGTAGTGTAATAGCAGGGACACAGCATTGTATCCAGTGACACTGCAAAGGTAGGACATTAGTAAAAAAAGTAGCCTAGTTAGTGTTTTCCCTGGAAATAGTTTTATTGTAACCACAGTAAAGTAACCATGAAATTCTTTTTACCTGGAACGTTGAGTCTTGGATCGAACTTTCTAACCAGTCGATTGCAGCCCTGCTTTTCTGCGGTTACGTATAGGCCACACACTATATGTCCTGATATATGACGTGAAAATGGCGAGTGCTCCAGCGAGGTTCTGTTGAGTAATTTGATTACATTTGGATCACAAATCAGTACCTCCTTATTCCTTCACAGCCTGGTTGTTCTCAACAGTTTGCTCTTTGAGGCCTGACCTCTTGTACTTAAACCACCTTCACACTGTTGAAGTTTTTCCCTTTTTAGATCCTAATGCTTCAGTCACATGAGGGACAACAGCGATTGAAGACTGTGAAGTTTTGCAACAGTGTGCAGTTAACTTGCAGTCATGTTCCCTCGGTTGCTTCAGAGATGTTGATCAGTAGATTCAGATCAGATTCAGAGTCCAGACAAAACATCTTCAATTTAAACCTCGTAAATTCAGAAATTCCTCCTCAAATAGTGACGGAGTTTAACTGCAAAATGACTTAGGCACTCGCCAGCTTTGCTTTAATATAGGAATATATCCAGAATGCAGTCAGTTAGCAACCAGCTGAGTTGAGACCCCAGCTGCAAACAGTTGCAGACCAGTTGCACTTATTGGCGCAGACAGACTCAGATTGACTGCGATTTGTTGGCAGGCTGTGTTTACAAATGAAACTGCAAGTATTTGCAAACCTTCGCCACTCTGTCTGACAGTGACTGCCTTCAGATTGTAATTGTTTGGAGACGGGTTCCTTCTCGCCACATGAACTGTGCAATCTGTTTGTGATCAAAAGTGGTCACCCAGAAGTTGGAGTTGAAGGCAGCTACTTGCTGTCAGTTATTAAATGCAATCACCAGGCAACCATTGAGGTTTTTTGCTTTCTTTTTTCATAGCTGTTCTATTTTTACTCTGGTGTGATAGAACCATAAATTGCCATTGGAGGCAGACACACTGCTCTAAGACTTGTTTGGGTTTGTGTTGTTGTTGTTGTGTGTGCTAGGAAATGTAAATGCATGATGTAGCTATAGCATTCATATCATGACACTTTGTTTATCACTTAAAGATTTCCACCCTAGTGAAGAAATTCAGAGCACTTTGGCAAAACCAGACTAATTCCTCATGCCAGATTCTTTAGGAAACACTGTTCACACTGTTATTGGGAAATATTCAGGTTGGATTAATGTGTCTAGATATCAGAAACCTATCTGTAGCCATTGCTGTGTTAACAATATACTTTTCATACTTTTAGCATTTGTCCACACACTGCTGTTCTCTGTGTCGCCCTCCTTAGGTTTTACTTGCAGCACTTTGGATTCTCCTGCTCTGATTGTGACGCCATTGCTGAATTTTTCTTGGCAACCGATGCAAAAGATGCACAAATCTGATTTGAGTAGCACGAGCATCAGGGCTGAAATGCAGTTTAATTTAACTGGAGTCACATTAAACCACCTCAAAATGTTTTTGTTTTTATAACTAAAAATTTTATAGCTGCTTTGTAAATATATACATTGGCAAATGTTGTAAGATTAAACAAATAGCAGGCTGCAGAACTTATGTCAGTAATCTAGCTTGGTGTTTGAATGTTTCCTACCAACATGCAAGTCATTACTGATATATTGTTTTCATACCAGCTTTGTAAACAGGCAGAGTGTAAAGCAGATCCAAGCAGTAGAAGTGGTGCAACTTTGAGTCACCTATCTGTGGGAGAAAACGGATAGACCCGGGGATTCCCGAAATAGTTCCTCCCACTTCACAGCTCTGTTCCTTTACACATATGCTTTTTGGAGGAATGCATTAACTACATTATGGCGGTTTCAATCCAGTTAAGAAACTCTGCATTGCTGTTAAGCATCGTAGGAGGCTCATTAAGTCACGAAACAGTGTCAGACTGACAACCCTGAATCAGGATTGTTGTCTTTAAAGACAGTCAGCACAGAATGTGTGAGAGCATTGTTGTATTTTCATGTGTGCTGTGATGCAACACATGCACTGATATTCACCGAAGCACACAGACCATGTTGCATTGATTTGCATTACTTAAGCACGGCGCTCTGCAGCAGAATGCAGAGCAGCAGGCTGGCCCAGGATAGCAGAAGGGAACCCTCTTTCTAAATTTAGCTCTCAGTGGCGAAATGCTGCAGCGGCACCCATAATCAATGGCCTGTCTACGTCAGAGCCCAGCTTCGCTTTCCTTTAACCCAGGCCCCGCAGATAAATAGATTGTGCTTTCTCTGCTGGTCATTTCTCTCTGATCAAACTGACACCATTGCCCTCTGTGTTGTTCTATTTTTGGAGAGCAGACCACAGTTTACTGCATGACCTGCACCTCTGTCCTGTGTCCTGTGCAGGCTTTTATGCAGGCACCCTCAGCCTGTGCCCTCAGCTGAGGACATCATTGCTTACATAAATGTGACTCTGTAAACACTTCTTTTAGCATACTGCTGAGATTGTGCTGCAGCCCTTCTGCAGACCGTGTAAGGTCATGAGAGGGTAGTGATCATGCATCTGATGACTTAGTAAAAAGTGCCTGAAGCGTCAGTGACCTGAATTCCCTGCGGGAGTGTTTTGCTGCTTTTAGGAGGGCGAGTTTTTACATCCATTGTTTGTTTGTGTGCACCTGTGATGTGACTGGCCCTGGAGCTGACCATGCAGGAAAAGGCAGTAATGTATATGTGCACAATAATGTTCATGGGGGATAAACAGATGGACTGCGTTCATCTGCCTAATCCAGATGTGAAAAGAGAGGGGTGGATCTCACTAAGAACCACTGCACAGATGCACAGATATGGTAGTAACTTACCCATCACAGGCTCCTACCTTCAAACCATACTCTGCTTTATTTACTCTGCGGAGCTTTGACCCGGCACCTCCAATACAATCCAGATATTAGAACCATTTTTCTTATTCATTCAATATATCGATTAGACTTGCACTTTGATTATATTGTTTGATTATGAATAAGGATGATTTACTATTAGCAAAAACATGTATTTAGCACTCTGTATCACTCTAAACGTAAAAGGCTGGAAGTTCTTTTACCCTCTGTGTGGGATCGCAGGTCTATTAATCAGAAGGTTGGTGGGTTGCCACAGCGGCATGTTTGATTTGTCACAGTTTTACACCGGATGCAACTTCAGAGGGGATTTGTGTCTCCAGCTGGAATCAATAAGAAAATGCCTTTCTGCTGCAGTGAGTTCGAACACGTCATTTACTGTGTCGAGATCCAAAGGTCAAAGAAGACAAACCACTATCTGAAACAACAGACTGACCCCATCACTGTTGGATGCTCTCGCCTTCCTGACTTCCAGGGTTCAGTGTACACGCGTACAACTAGTTAAACTATCAAGATGAGCTGACATAACAAGATTATATCAATGAACGTGACTGCTTCTTATAAAAACACTTCTTGTCTTTGCAATTCAAATTTGTGCTGAAATAATTTAGCACAGCAGTATTAACCTCCTCAGCCATGCTCGTTAGCTCAGCTAACAGGATTATTTCTGCTGTGGGGTCATCCTCAGTGAAAATGTCTGTGGAGATAAAACTCCACTCAGCACGCCTGCTCTCTTTGGGGTATTTCAAATTAAGAGTTATGCTAAAGGAAGAGGAAGGCAGAAGGAAGGAAGACACAGCAGTAGCAGTAATGGTGATGATGACAGGAGCCCACTCAGTATCTGCCTCCTTCTGCAGAGCCACAGAGAAACCAATAATTGGATATTTGTGGCACAGAGACCAATTTCTGCTGACACCACATCTCACTGTGTGAAGTAGGATGGAGTAACTAAGCACAGCTGCTGTGCAGAACTGCTATAAATAGCTCTACTGGCCACACAGCAGCTGACTGCAAGACAACAGTGTTATCATTCAGGAATCCCAGTGCTGGGAGTTTCAAGTACACCTCATTTCCACAGTGTATTTATTATCTATCTGTGATCACTTTAGTGGGCAATCATTACACTCGGACAGAACTAGAGTCCACAAAGTAAAGAAAGACAAGCGTTCGAGTGCCAGAGCTGAGAAAGCTGGGCTTAATTTAATCATTCCACTGACATAAAAGGATTTCCTTTCAAATGATATCACCATGTGCTGCATTTGACACAATAGCAGTTTCCAGGCAACCGAGGCTGTCAGATGGCAGCAGGCTGCTCTTCCTTGCAGCTGAGAAAACTTTCAGTTTTATAATCTGTTTCAGCCGACATGAAATATTAATGATTGCTTTCCTTGGGTTTCCCCCCTCACTCCTATTCTTTTTTTTTTTCTGTCCTGCAGGCAAGAAAAAAAAAAGTTTGCTTGGTAAAAAGATTACTTTCCCAGAAGCAGAAGTGTGTGAGTCTTGAGGACTTTCACAGCAGCGGAGAGTGCAGTCGACAAAAGCAAGGCCTGCTGCTTTGTTGTGCAGTGTACGTGATGCAAAAAAAACATTTCCAGCAGTTCCAAATGTCCAAACCTCAGGAAAGAAAAATAACACGAGTATCTAATCAACGTAATAACTGCTAATAAGTGTGACCAGTCACTCTTCTTTTATCTGCTCTTATCTCGTTTGGGACTGTTTGACCTGCAAAAGATAAGATGTTTTATTCACTGGAGCAAATTTTCTGCTGAACTGTGCAGACAATGTCATCAAGTGTCCTTTGTCCTCTAGACCTGTCCTTGTTGGTGTATAGAAATCACATGATGCTATAGTTGTTTTTGTAACAAGCTGTTTCATATTTAAACAGCAAGCTGTTTTTATGTCATGACATGAATTTCTTGTTAATATTATCATAACACAGGACTGCATGTATGATAGTAGAAGTAAGGATTCAGTCGAAGCCTAAATACAGGAGGGCACCAAAGAGCTGTGTCTAACATTAGCTAGCCACATGTTATCGTTATAATAGTAAAGCAGATAAAGGTGTAGAAGCAAAATGAAGGGAGTGCAAATGTTATACCAAAAACTTTCAATTTACAAAACAGCTTCTTAAAAAAGTGAATTTGCATAGAATTCAGACTCTGCAGCAACATGTGGACGTTGGGCCAAAATGGACGTTGCATTCTTGAGTCACTCGATTGATTCAATGACTCTACGTCTCTTTGTTTGGCCGAAGTCTGTAACTTTTGGATATTGGCTACAACCTGTTATGGTGGAGTTCCAGAAATTCCTCTATGCAGGAATAACCCTGCCTGTTTCATCAGTTGTGCGTGCAGAGAATATTGTAGCAGGTGTTATGGTGCCCATGCGTCCAGTCAGCACAGAGTGCTCAAGGAATTTAGACGACAAACAGCCGTATTTCTACACTGCACGGAGAAATGACAAACTAAACAAGAACCCGTGTGATCTACCGGAGGTTGGCCTGCGTGGTGAAGCACACAGAAACTCAGGGTTTCCTGATGACAATAATAATAACTTTATTTGTGTAGCAGTTTTTAAAGCACACAGTTATCAAGTGCTTCACAGTTTAGATGAAAACATACATGGAGTGTACCTTACATTTGTTTCTACGTGCATACTTCCATACATACATTAGATGTGAACTCTAGCCAGCAAATAATGTGGGAAACGTGAAGGAAACATGAACCTGTTTAAAGAAAGCACTGAGGAAGGCTGTTCTAAAATATAGATGCAACAGCCTCACGGCGTAGAACAATCCACAGACTCAGATCTGATGGCTGGAGATGAATAAGGTGTAGAATAAGATCTCAGCAGCAGCCTGGGTTCACAGCAGATGAATTTATCTTGATTGCAAGGAGTTTGATGTAATAACTGACCTCTGTAGACGCGACAGCAGGAGTAAACACAAGATCTTCATTTTTGACAGGATTGAGAATGAGGCCATTTTACGGCATTCATTTAGTAATAGCAATAAAGCATTCTCTAAGGTAGGAGAGGCTGCTAAGTGTTGTTAGGCCTAACAGACAAATAGAGCTGTGTATCCTCAGCATAGCAATGGTGGGAGATGCTTTCGAAGCTCTTAGTTCAATTCAATTTTATTTATATAGCGCCAAATCACAACAGTGGTTGCCTCAAGGCGCTTTATATTGTAAGGGCCCTCCAGTTATACAAATAATATGAATAAATACACAAGACAGCAGTAATACATAAAATGAAAAAAGCAGTGGTCCAAAGAACGACACATGAGGGACCCCATATACAAGAGGAGCAGAAGACGACATATTTATTAATATGGCTTCTGAATGTCAGTAGAGTAAAAACCGTTTGAGAGCAGCGACAGAGATGCCAACCCGGTGTTTAAGTGATGATGTATGAACTCTGCTTCTGGGTCCAAACTACTCTGCGTTTATTAAGGTTGTTGTCTTTTTAACATGTTTTAATGCTATTTCATCTGAACAAGCCCCCTAAAAAAATTAATTAATTACATTTTTTTTTGTTTTGTTTTTTTTAAAGGCAGTGATCACTGTCAGTCTGTCAGCAGTAAATTAGTGACTAACCTCTTATTGTGGATGGATTATCTCAGTTGTTCTCCTGACTGAAGTTTGGTCCGTTTATAGCATCGGGAACCCTCTCGTCAACTTTTATCAGTGCTGTGGAAAATATGAAAAATTTGGAGGAGGTTGATTAGTGAATTGGCCAGTGATAATTAACACTTCCTACCATCGCTCCCATAATCAGACTACTTGACCTCTCCTCAAACTCCAGAAATCAGACCCCATTACCACATTACACCACAGTGTATGGTTTGAAAATAAAGAACCCTGGTCAACTTTACAGAGTAAAAAGCCAGCTGACCCACCCTCCTCGAGCCATCGCTTTAGTTTTGTAGTCAGCTGAGGTGTTAAAAAATGAAGCCAGTGTGTAGTTCTCGTTTTTGTGGTTTCACACGAGGGACTCTTTTCTCAGAATGTGCCCCTCCGGTTTCTATTTGTGTCTTTATAGTGAGCAGCATCACAGCCGGGCATCACTCCAGTTACAGGGCTGGAGTTGGCAGATACTGTAAAACAGTTGGGTAGACGTAAGCACCGGATGACACAGCCTGCACATATATGGCATAAAGCGAAATCCTCAAATTACATGTTGTCACCACTGTAGACCGTCCCTGTCCCACAAGCAGTAATTAACGTTATACAATGGCTTTTCCCCCCTCTAGAGTTCTAGCTGTGAGAACCCTCTCATTGAAATGCCAAAAGTCTGAAAGCCTTTGCACCCACTCTGATCACTGGTTGATTTTCTTTTCAGCCTCACGCCAAATTAGGGTTAGATCGCTGACGATCAAAGATGTAACATACAGCTATTTTTATTTGCCTGTCACCCACTGCTACAACTGCAGCCATAGAGAATAGAGTGTAGTTGTTTTGTTACAGTCTGGCCTTTGTACATGCAGTATCTAGGACTGATTGTGGTCCTCAAGTTGACCGTTAGACTGGTCAATATGCAAACAGAATCAGAAATAGATTTTTACATCTGCTATGTTGACTAATGGATATCCATTGCTAAAGAAAACCAGATAAAGAATTTTAACCATGCTTGTAGTTAAGATGTTGGTGCGCTAGTTTTTCTATCACCACTCGTCTCGATGTTCCTTTACACTTATTTCATGGCTTGCTATGGCTGTGTCAGTATTATTTTGTCTCATGGACAGTGAAAACTTGGCAAAGACATTTATATTGTCTAAACTGTGATGTTTAAATGTTTCTTTTTAAGTTGGTTAAATGTGTTTGCCTTATTTAACTTTTCATCTAGCACCACATTCATGTCAATATTTACCTTTGTCTTTGATTGGCTGGACTTTGTTAATTTTAGCATGCTAAACTTTGCTAATTAGTGAAAAACACAGATTTGAATGTGATTTTGCAGATATCTGGTCTTAAACCAAAGTAAACATTAAACATGCTTTGTGAGCATGTTCACTTGCCGACATTAACTGCATTAACCTTTGATCACATGTGGACTTTCCAGGCTTAAGAAGGTCATGTCAGCTAGTGTATTCTTTCCTTCAACTGGTAATCACTTCAGTCACTTAGTTTAACCCTAATTTCTTTGCCCTTTTACATAACATCTACATTACACTTTACTATATATGGTCAGTTTATCTGTTGTGCCAACACCAGGTCACAGAATGCCACCAAAAAAAGCTCATGTTTCTATTGTCATGGCAGCTTCCTGCATTTACCACGAGTTGTTTATTGCAAACAGAGTACAACAATTTAAACAAGTAAAGGCTATCTGCTGACACATGTTCATATGTGTTTCGTGTCAAATCAGGATGCAACACATCCTGCAGGATGATTAGTCATTTTACAGGAAATGACAAGCTCTAAAATATCATCAAGAACACCTACAGAAGTTGTTGCGTACCTGTCACCATCAGTTTTGGTATCAACACGGAAGCTTTGCTACAAGGATCAGTTTGTCCCGTGTGAATCACAAGGCTCTTTGTTTTCATGTTTACACACCCGGGACCTGATCTGGGATAGTGAAATGATTGAGAATGAATTTAGTTTGGAAGGGTTTGGTTGATTTCATGCTGTTCTGCCTTCATTGTGAAAAGTGTATAGCCAATGTACAGTAACCTGTAGAGAGACTGAGCTATTATAAAATGGTTTCTTGCACACTGTGCTCCCAGCAGGTTGTTCAAAAGCGAGAAATCATCCTTCACTTGATCTGTGGACCTGAAGAAAAGGGCAAAGCCTTGGAGATCAACAACTGTCTAGATAAAGAATTGATTCTTGGTCTTGGAGTGTTTGAATGCCTCCCATTCATAGATCATCAATAGCACAGCAAGGCTTTGAGGAGAAAAATAACTTTACAAGCTAGTTGGTGGATGTTTGAATTATTTACTGGAGCTTTGCTCTAACGTGAATTAAGAGGTTATAGAGTTTCAGTTTGAAGTGATCTCAGTAATGGAATATACTGTTGACCAAACTAGGACCGACCTCAAAGTCGTTCATATTTGATGGACCTAGCAACAGAGAGAGAGTTATCCAGGTCAACATTTAAACACAACAGAGTCCTCCACAACCACGTTACATAAATATTGAGCTTCTGGTACAAAGAAGGTTCCTTTAGCAACAAGCCCCCACCTCCTCGGTCCCCAGGGCCATCCTGGGCTCACTCAGACTCCACATCCGAGCGTGGCACCGCTGTCCTCGGGCTCTCTCACTGAGGGGAAGGAGCGAGGGATTAGGACACACCTCAGTGGGCAGTAGCAGGCCGCCGCCTGGCCCGTGGCGCCTGACTCATCCCATTCTCCTCCACTTTTTATGGGCTGACATTCCCATCAGCCCCTGCTCTTACAGGCGGCTCATCGCTTTGACATGCTTGTGAGTTCTTCAACAAACAAGGAACTTTTACCTCTGCCCAAACAGAGTGGGCGAGCACTTGTGAAGCGCACATCGCTGCAGGAGTCTGTGACTAATAGCCCATTAGGATTTTTTGGCAAAATACAAAAACAGGCTGACTCACTCGTGCTTTTATGCAGCTTGCATTAAGTATTTGATTTTAATCCACTGCACCTAAATTTTCTAACGCAAAATACATCTGATACCCTTTCGCCTGCAAGTCATATGACTTGCTCCGCGAACCAAGGGAAGTGCTGCTGACCTGAACGGTTTTGTGCCGCACGCCACACATCCAAGTACAGCTCCGCTCCATTTAGCACGCTGACTCCTTGCAGGCCTCCAGTGCCGCCGCGTCTGTGGTCCTGTATTGCTAGTCGTCTGAGATCCCAGTTACAGCTGACGCCATCACAGGACGGGCTTATTTTAGGCCTGCGCTACAAATGCTGCAGCTTGTGAAATTTTTCTGTTATTTGCTCGGTGCATTTTTTGGCCTCCACTTTTCCAGTTTCCTCACATTTTTTAAAGACTCAATGCACACCATGCTAAGATATACCACATTTTCAGCTAATATCTCATTGGGTTAAAAAATACTAGTTTATGCCTGTCAGACTGTGTTATCTGCGGCATTTTCCATAGATTCAGGTACAGAAATACAGAATGAATGATGTTTTTGAGACAGACTGATGGTTACAAAGTGTCTAAAGATACTGTTTAAAACTGATTCTTTGCTAAGTTGTCTGTTATGTGTAGACAAACATCGATTCATTCCTTGAGTCTGATGCCTTTTTTTTTATGGTTGAATGACTCATAGGTTAGTGTTAAGTTGGTAAACAAACAAAACCTCTGAAAATGGTCAAGTACAAGGATTTTTGCACAGTCCTACTCTGATACATACATGATGCATTTACCATGATACAGTAACAGCTACCCAACGCACTCAAAACAGAATTTGAAAGTAATCACTGATTCATGTTTATGCCAGAGATCCCTGGTATTTATACTGAACTTTGACTTAAGTTGGCTGCTTTTAATCGTTATATGATATGAATGACAGTTGAACTGGATTAAGGAGACGTGAAAACTGACTGCATCAGCTAGATTTCGATGTGTCTGTTGGAGGTGATAGGAGTACAGTATGTAAATGCTTGCTATGACTGTGCCACACGGTGACTTATCTTCCCTCAGACAATCTTTGGTCAGCGATGGACTATTTTGTACACAAGTTGGGACAGCAGAGTTTAACCTTTTGCTAAATGAGGGAAGGTGCTTTTTCTCCGCGCAGTGTTCAGGATCACTTTGCATCACATTAGTGGCTGTAACTGCTGTTACATCTGGAATCTTTCCCCTCTGAGCAGCTGGACAGTCTGTTAATGCTGTCCTACATATGCAAAGAGCAGTAGAAGCCAACAAGGATTTCTTTTTAATACCTTGAGCCTATTTTGAAAGAACTAAATGTAAACAGAATCATAAAAAATGAACATTTTCTATGAATCTGTATATGTATAGGTGGCAGGGCGGAAATGTATGATAGAAGGGAATCATAAACATCAGATGATGTTGAATGGTGTAGAAATCTGAGTCTGTCAAACCGCTCAAAAGCTGCAAGGAATTAACACATGAGTACAGCTTGTATGTAGGGCTGAGCATCTGCCCACATGACTGCATTGTTAGTGCTGGACTGATTAGGCCGGTCAATTGCAGAACAGTTAATTATTTAATTAATTTATTGGAAAGAAAATGCCAAAAAATGTATTGCTTGGAGGTTGTCAACAGTGGGGATGTTTCCTTTGTCTTACATTTCTTTGCTGAAAATGAAAAAGTCTTAAGAAGTGGGCAGAACGCATAATTTTAGGATTTCAAATGGGGTTAAGCTTTCACGGTTTTCTGAAATTCTTGCGCTAAATAAATGTTTCTGGCCTGTCCTGCGCTCCCAACCGCTCTCTGAATTTGGTTCCGGAAGTTTCTTCCTGCTAAAAGGGAGTTTTTCCTTCCCAAGTGATTGCTCAGAGGGATTTTCTCTGTATGGCTGTAGCATCTTTACCTTACAAAAAATAAAACAGTTAATGAGAATAAACTAACAGATCTGCATTTTATAGCTTTTTTTGTCGTTAAAATGTCGTTACTAACGCGTATTTGGTCTGTCCATAAAAGAAAAAACCGCATTGTTAGTTGCTAAATTGTCCACTAAATTTTAGGCAGTAATTTTCTTTTTCCCCTTTTGTTATATATTTCTTCTAATCCCCCTCTTTCGTTGATGCTCCTCTACCACCCCATGTTAAATTCCTGGAAATGCCCCTGATCCTGTAAACGTGTTTCAATACAGAACAGCTCGCTTCATCGCAGCCGTCTGTGTGTGTGCGTGTGTTGCGTGTGAGTGGGTACACAGGGAATCTCCTCCTCAGTCCCACCCCTTCACATTAGTAGTGAGCTAAAAAGGAGGCAGGCGGTGCTGCACCACTCTCAGTCCACTCAGCGCGCATCGCAGAGCTCTCTCCTCATCCCCCGAACGTCCGCGGGGACTCCACCGAGCAGCCAACCAGCGCTCCTCGCTCTCTAAACTCAGCGTCTGCTCGAGCAGCCTCCAAACGGAGCAGAGTCAGGGACAATCTCACATTATTTCCTTTCCACGGAGCTGCGAAACGCGGGGCCTGACTTTGAGTTCCCGATGTGGAGTTGTAATACTTCAAAGACCAAAACGAGCAGCGCGTCGGACTCGAGGTGGAACGCGTTTTGGATGCGCAGCTCTCGGCTCTCTGCGCACCGGCACAAGCGCGCCAAGTGCTAGTAGCAGTGAAAGGACTGAAAAGACTATTGACGGGTGCTGTGGGAGGAAAACATGGTCCAGAACGTAATTCTGGTGTTTTTCCGCAGGAGACTGAGCCAGAGGCCGGCAGTGGAGGAGCTGGAGAGCCGGAACATTTTGAAGCGTAAGTAAAGCGAGCATCCACGGAGCTTTCCACTCCCACTTCATGGCAGGCCTGCGTCTTAAAAAACGAAGTTTCTGATCCTAATTGTAATATTACAGTCAGGTGCTCCCGGCGTTTACATTGACTTAATGGTCCACTTCTTATTTATTTCAGACTTTGGTCGTTTCATATATCTTTAATACTACTTTAATAAGTTACTTTGGACTCTCATGCCACATGGACAAATAGATAATATTTTTAAATAAGTGGATAATGACGGAAAGCTTCATAATCAGTCATTACCCAATTTCCTTCGGGGTCAACCTTCAGGATCAATAAAGTTTTGAATTGAATTGAATTGAATTGAGAATGGCAGCTCTGCTTTTTGTTTGTAGGAGGCTGTAGTTATCATGGCCAAATTCTCTTTTTTCAGCAGATAACGGTCCCCCTCTGATTACACAGTGTCCACGTATTATGTGGAAATTGTTCCCGTGCAGTCCCAGTAATAAGAACATACTTCACTGTGGTTCTAACTGCATTTTTGCAGCAAGAAATTGTTTGATTGTAGCGCTCCAAGCAGTGGAATTAGTCCCGCTGCCCTGAAAGAACAGAACGCTTATGAAAGAGTGTGTGAGGAGACCTAGATTTTGTACATCTGTGTGTCTCTGAGCCACCTGTGAGCCCTCAACAGCTGCCCCTTTCTCTCTCCACACAGGGGCATGTGTTTAAGCCAAACAGCTAGCCCTTTGGCATGACACGCACTGTCTAGCACAGAACATTCAAAAAATTTTAATATTTGGAATCGTGTTTTCCTGTTGAATGAAAAAGAAAGAAATGCGCTCAGGTGCCAGCCCTGCTTTAAGCTGCCAGACTAGTTGACCAAAATTTCAAATGAAACGAGATTAAAAATAAATGAAGTGACATTGAGGGATCTCTGGGCTGTATAATAAAGATCAATCCTATTAGAGGCCTAATCTGCTCCAGTCTCGCTCTCTGACTGACTTGCATTCCTTCTCCTGAGCGCTGCTGCACGCTGGCTCACTAGGGGATATTGATTGCAAGGAGGATCAGACACACTGGCTCTGTTAATCACAGACAGATTACCTGAGCGTCTATCATTTTGCCTCATTTTTCACATCTAATGTTTGTCCTTTCATGTGTCAACAGAGAGAAATGACCAGACTGAGCAGGAGGAGAGGAGGGAGATCAAACAGCGGCTGAACAGAAAGGTAAGAATTTCCCATGTTTGGGTTCACCGCAGGAACCCCAACAGCACACTCACTGTTGCTTTATAAAAAATATTTAGCTTCTATCACCAATTCCATTGATTGCATGAATAAGCTGAAACCATTTGGTTGTTTTGTTTTGTTTTCCAGTTGAACCAGCGGCCGACGGTAGATGAGTTGCGGGACAGAAAGATCCTAATTCGTTTCAGCGACTATGTGGAAGTGGCCAAAGCTCAGGACTATGACAGGAGAGCCGACAAGCCCTGGACCAGACTGTCAGCTGCTGACAAGGTAGCTGAAACTTCTTCACTGTTGTTTTTGTTTTGTTTTTTAAAGCACATAGTCTTTAAACGTCTCTTTTTTTTTGTTGTTGTTTAATTGTTGTGTTGTCTCCTTTTTTGGAGGGTATTTATAAAAAAGATGATTTAGCATCCGGTATTTGATTGTTGGATGATTGCCAATCATTAGATCCTATTGGACAGTGTTTCTTCTTGACCCAATAAATATTCATAAATGTATAATTTGCAATTGGTTAATCCATCACATAATTCAGATCAATTCAAATTATTTATATGGCACCAAATCACAGTAACAGTTTCCTCAAGGTGCTTTAAACTGTAAAGTAACAACCTTCCAATAACAGAGAGCACACCAACAGTCAGAACTATAAGTTGGCTCTTGGCAACAATGGGAAGGAAAAACTCCCTTTTAACAGGAAGAGAACCATACTCGGGCAGGGTCACCCAACTGTTGTGACTGGTAGGGGTGAGAGGAGGAAGATGGTTATATTGTTGCTCCTGGTTTCCCATTAATGCGCATTTATTTGCATTCAGTTTGGGCCACTTTCACTTTTTTTTTCACTTCTTAAAAACCCATGTAAGCTTATATAATCTGAGCCCAAACAACAGATGTTCCCCCCTAATTTGAGCTCCACCACCTGAGCGACCGCGTTTGGGTTTCGAGGGAGGGCACACCTGGGCTCACGCTTGATGTTGCTTTTGTTTTCGCAGGCGGCGATACGGAAGGAGCTGAACGAGTTCAAAAGCAACGAGATGGAAGTTCATTCTTCGAGCAAGCATCTGACAAGGTCAGTGTGTGAGCACGGCGTCACCGGTGCTTCCTTTCTTTATATTTATGCTAGCTTTACTGTTAGCGGACGGGGTTCGGTTTGACATTGTGCAAAGAATGAAAAGTGCATTATTCAACATCAATGAGTGCACACCCTGCAGAGTAGAGCTTAAATTTAGCTGCAGCCGGGGCCCTTGAGATGGGGGGGGAAAAAATTTGCACCACCTCTCGGCTATAATGAATGTCCGCACATATTCAGCTTACGTTTTGCTTCTGTCAGGACTGTCTGTAGCTAAAAAAAAAAGAATTAGCTGGGGTTGTGCTTACGCAAGACCCCATTTTTTTTAAGTGCCCTGTCCATTTGGTAATAATAGGACTGTTGATTGATGAAACCATGCTCACTCTTTCCCCCCTTTTCTGCTTCGCAGGTTCCACCGGCCTTAGCAAGGTTTCTTCTGTGAAGAGTTGCTTAAATCTGGTTTCTTTAGTGAAGACCTTGCACAAAGTCTTCCATTGGCCTGCAGCCACTGGGTGTCCTGATATTTGGGTCCGTTGAACCTTTGGAGGCTATGTCTCTAGAAATGGATCTGCCAGCAGAAGGACAGGGGGGGGGGGGCATGCAGCAAGCTCCACTTCTGCTCAGAAGACCATCTCCTTAACCCTCACTTCACCTCGTCAGCGGAGCAGGAAGAGCTGAGGTTGCGCATTCGCCATAATAAACAAAGCATTGACTTCTTTTTGTTTTTGTAAACGGACTCTTTTAAAAGACGCTCTTTTTTTGACACGGGAGGGGGGGCACGTGCATGTGACCGAGTCGACCAATCCCACTCCAGTATCAGTAGTCACATCCCCGAGCTGTGTCGGAGCTGATTCAGTTGATGATGATTTTCATATCGACAGTGTACATGTTCTTAAACAGAAACCTTGTCTGTGTACAAGATGAAAATCCCTTTGTAAGCACTATTTATTGTCTGCACAATACAGGCTTTCAAATTTGTAAAAACAAACTCTCCTGGTCTTGTGTGTACATTGTGTGTGTTTCAGATCATATTTTAATATCAAAAAGCACAAGAGATATGTGGGATATTTTAGAAATGTGATTCAAAGTTGTTTTTTTCCTCACAGAGGTCAGAATTAGGCTGACGGATGATAGCTGGCTACGGCTGATGAATGGGTTGTAATCCCCTAGATTTATGTCAGTTTTAGATTTATAACATTTGAGTGAAGTTCATCTCGTCACATCAGATGAAGCAGCAATTAGTTGGCAGAATGCAGGCAGTGACCTGTTTCTTATCCTCACGCTTTGTCATCCTCGCACAAATGGCTCTCTGTGCCGGGGACGTCATGTGGGTTTAAACTCCCTCGTGAAAACAAGCTCACCTGACTGCATTTGTCCAATTTGCAGCGAGCTGCTGATCTAATGAGCTTTAATGCGGCGACACAGGAACGGGAATAAGAACGAACCGTTGTGTCAAACCTGAATATTACATGACAAACGCATTAAAATGGTAGGCGAAGCAGGTGCAAGTGAGGTGAGTGAAAAGCCGCTTTCAGAGATTAGAAGCCTCTTACCTGATATTAAAAAATAATAATAAAAAATAAACTAACCCTCCTAATGTAACATTTCAGTCAAGTGGAAATATCAGAGGCTGAAAAATAAAGCACTTCCTGCTGACCCTCTCACTGACTCTCAGGGAATAGAAGTGAACAGAGACAAAAGCTAAATGGCTAAAACGATTATTTATACCTGCGTCTAGAGTTTTAGTTCTTCCCAAATACATTATTGCTAATGTGTCCGAAATGTAAATACCACCTATTTCCTGCTGTTTTTCTTGCAAAAGCCAATTTTTCCCATTCTACTCTATCATTCTGCAATGCGTGCCGATTGGTCAGTTAAGGATTTACTTGAGGACACTGTCCCTTGATGACAACTATTTCCGTTTCCAAACTAGATGTTAAAAGCGTTGTTAAAGTATTTATTGTTAGGAGCTGGTTGCCGTGGTTGGGACTATCGGGGGACTTTAATCAAACTGGCAGATGCTGTGATGAAGTCCCTAATATTTACAGTATGGTATTTCACTACAGTTGAAAAATGGAGCTAGAACTGCCAGAAGAAAGAGGTTTACCCAAACAAATGTTTTTTCACCGTTTAGAACTATCTCACTAACATACTTTATGTAACAGGGGGTTTATAAAGCAGAGGTTCTTAAGTCTTCAGACGACCATGTTCATAGGCCCATCTTCAGCTATTAAATCACTACCTCACAACCTGCTACACAAAATGTCTGGTCTCTGTGGTTAGTTTCCCTCCTTAAGCGGTGGATGGATCAATCCAAAAATCGATAGTATCGAAGCCAACTCTTGTATTTATATTCAATCAATACTAGTGTGAAAGGATCAATACTTTTACTATCATCTAAGATCAATATGTAGACCACTGAATTGTGTTAAATTATTTTTCGGGGAGAGGGTGAGAAGACGCACAACAAACATGCACTATGAAAAATGTCTGAATCTTCTTGTGTTGACTGCCATGTCAATTTAATTTATATCCTATAGTAGGGCTGTGCGATATGACCAAAATCTCATATCCCGATATAAGACATCTATCGTCCGATAACGATATAAATCACAAAAATGTAACATTTTCTGTAAATTCTGTGAATCTCGGGCAGCTCGACTTGCGTGAAGTGTTTCCAGCTGCGCGTCATGTAGCTGGAGTCGAGTGTTTTAACCGATGCATGAAACGATACATTTTTAGACATAAGTTGTAACGGCCGCCGTTTTCATTGTGAGTATTTATTACACGGCGTGCTGCGGGGAAAAGCCTGTTCTAACGTTTGAGTCTAAGGTTTATTTTTTAGCACCTGGCGGCTCTTTTTTACTTCTCATCCGTAAACACTCTGCATCTTTCACGTGATTCAGTTTATTTTGAAAAGTCTCAACAGGATCTTGAGCTTTAATTTGAAAGGTTTAAGTGGAAAATAAACAAGCGGAAACGCGATGCTGTTACCGTCCTTGTTGCTAACGACAACACATAAAAACAAGCACTTGTCTGTCTGTAGTGTGGTTATATTAAATATAAGAGAAAGAGAGAACTTAAAGAAATTAATATAGCCACTACAGTGACCATCAAAATAATGAAAAAATATTGCCGTAAACAGTTTATTTTGCGACACCACGAAACGATAGCATAAAATGAAACGATAGATGTTTTTATATCATCATCCGATATATATGAACAGCCCTAGCCTATAGTACATTTAAACAACAGAAGCTGACCCAGTCCTTTAGAGACAGGCATGTTTACGACCCAGGTCTCAAAAACAAAACCCAGTTTAAGAATAAATGATGAGCTGAAAGATGTGCTTGTTGTGTTAACTAATTGTTGCAGAAAGTAAAAATCCCAGCGATTTAGTCGTTATTTAAACGTGTGAAGAAATTGCAAATTGATGATGATTCATCTCATAAGTCATGAGTCGTGACACTGCTCTCCCCTTAAACTGCCTTTACAGTGTAAAAGTATTGGTACCGGTATTTAGAGCGCTGGCCCTGTATTTACTTTATTTTGGATATACCCTCCATTTTTAAATGTAATGAATTTCTAACTTTAATGTTAACGTTAGAGGCGTGGCTAGTTTGACTGACAGATGTGCTAATCTGTCTGCTAACTGGAGCCTATGAACTACTGAGGTCAGTCCGCCAGCTCAAAGTTTCTGCTGCAGTTTAGGTGAGTGAATTTCTATTTCACAATTTTCTGTTACTTACCCCACACCTATAGTTTACAGATATAGCTAGCTAAATATAGTTTGCTAACTTAAGCTGTGGCTCTTGGGGCTTTTCTGGTACACTTCCGGTTCCAAAAAGCCAAGATGTCGGCATCAAAACACTGTCACTGTGACATAGAAAATGTTTTTCCCTTCTTTTTTTTTCCTTTATTGTTTCCGCTGAGGCTTCAAAACACGAGCAGTGGCTATGGGCACATTTTTCATACACACCGTGATCCGTGTCTTTCACCTCTCTGACATAAACATACACGTTATGAGTCACCGGCTTTTTCCTGGGAGGAGCAGATGGCAGGTGCACTATACTCAAGGACCTCTCGCTGTGTGTAGTAATGAAACACTGATGGTGGTGCAGTCCGGTCCAAACCTGTGGAGGTGCGTGGGAGGAGTAAGGGATGCTCTCGTAGGCATGTGGGGATATCCTGACTTCCGGAGTGTCCCTCAGATGGCTGAAGTCCAGCGGCAAACACACATGGTGAACATATGCTTTGCAGCTTGTAGCCAAGGGTAAGCGTGACGACTATCTGCTCCTGAAACAGTCAAATGTTGTCATGTGTTGGAGCTCGCTTACCCGGAAGCTGCTATTTTCAACCACGCAGTTGCGTCTGTAGAAGCAATCTGAGGAAATCAATCACATGATGAACACTAAAAATAAACTGCTATTACAAGTTACACAACTCCTTTATCTCAGAAAACATACATTTCTTCCTGACTTTTTGATGTTACATTAATTATTTGAATCCTAACGAATCCATAAATTTTTACATTTCAGTCAAAGCCAGTCTACAAAGCGAACGTCAGCACCGATCATCATGCAGGCTCCTAATATGGTGTCTTCTTATATAACTACCGACAACAAGCGCAAGATGACGGCCCAAAAATAAAGCCAGAGCGCTGGAAGGCTGCATTCAAGTGTGTCTCAACAACAGCAACACCACACTGGCACAACAGCTATTCAATTCAGTTCAGTTCAATTCAATTTATTTATTTAGTGCTAAATCACAACTGTCACCTCAAGGCGCTTTATACTGTAAGGTAAATCCCCTACAGTAAACAAAGAAAACAGAGAAAAAAACCAACAATTATATGACCCTATGAGCAAGCCCTTTGGTGACAGTGGGAAGGAAAAACTCCCTTTTAACAGGAAGGAACCTCCAGCAGAACCAGGCTTAGGAAGGGGTGGCCATCTGCCCTGACTGGTTGGGGTGAGGGCATAAATAGATGAAGACAGGATGAAGATGTGCTCTGGTTTCGGCTAATGGACTATAAATGAGAAAGGGGAAAGCGATGAAAAAGTGGTAACATAGAGCAGCGGTCCCCAACCCCCGAGCCACGGACCAGTTTGGTAGCGGGCCGCGAGAGTTGAGGCTCGGGTGTGAAATTTATGGTTTTATGTTTTTTTTATGTAGACTGGAGCCTTCAAGTTTATATTGTTAAATGGAAATTATGAGACAATGTTTTCACATTGTTTTAAGGAGAAACATGAAAGTAACGTATTGAATAGTATAAAAATGATTTTCTCCTGGAAATAATACTGCATTACTTTTACAAAAAGTGTTCTGTATAATATGTGTAAAACTTCAGTTTTTTTGAGTAACAACCCCGACACTGATCACAACATGTACAAACATTGAACTACACAGCATGCAGTCAATTTGGATGAATGAAACGTCTTTGAAATGTTGCTTCTGGTGGTGATTGTCAATGAGAACCCAACGGCAACTGGTAAGAAAATTGGTAAGGAATGTAATCAATAAGTAATATTGATAAAGGAATAATAATGGAGAAATTCTTACAACTTCCCACCCCATGTCGTCGATGTGCTCTTGGAGTAACTGGTAGTCCGGCAACTCCTGGGAAGGCCCGCCACTGTCCCAACGTCTCTCCAAGCCTAAGAAATAGCTTTGTAACCCTTCCAGGCTGATGGATGTCAATGACTTTGTTTCTCATCTGTTTCTTTCTATTGTGGCATGATTGACTGAGATCTTTCAGCCTACTTCTCTTTGTCAGACAGCTTCTATTTAAGTGATTTCTTGATTGGCAGTACTCGGGGACACTGAACTGAGGTTTTCAAAAATGTGGTCGATCAAAGTTGATTCATGATTTAATAAGTGGGAACAATTAGTTTTTCACATAGAGCCAGGTAGGCTTGGATGGCTTTCATCCCTTAATAAATGAAATCATAATTTTATATTTCTTCACAGCATTATAAAGTGGAGGCACCAGAGTTTATCATTTGTATTGCAAGAATAGTAGAAGTTGCAGAGGCGCATAACAACCCCATCATATATGAGATATTGTTACATCTTAAGTCCCCCTCCCCAAAAAACGTGTAAGCTAGATTAAATTTGCTTCACCTGGAGTATTACGTGTATGTATTTATATAGCAATGATCCAGTGGCAACATATAAAAATGTAACTAAAGCTATAACTCCTTTGATTGTTTGATGTTGTTTTTGTTGCTACTTTTAAACATTTGAAATGGAACATTTCACTTCTGTAACAGAGGTTTTTGTTTTTTTTCCATGGCGGCTTTTGTCTGAAGTTTTCCATCACATACCCTAAACAAAAATGTGAAACTTAGTAACTGGATTTCAAATCAACATACAGTTGGAGCAATTGCGCCATCTAGTGCCCCACAAAAATATCAGCATTCCCTGGTGTGAGTAAATGAGGAGTGGTTGGCATTTTTTGTGCTTTCAGACATTTTACAAATCACATAGAAGATAATGAGACATGACGATTGTTCCAAAAATCTGCAGCCTGCTTTTTTATACTGAAAATTTAAACGTTACCTTGCTCTGTTTTGAATCCTTTTTAAATATGAACCGCTGTAACATTATACAGTATGTATATGACGGAAAATAAAGAAATTCATATTAGGTCTCATTTAAGATATACATAAATATGTATTGTATGGATTATGTTTTCCACTGTTTCAGCAGAATCATATTAACCACAGTGCACGATCTAGAAAGTAAATCCATTAATCAGATTAATGTGAAGAAACAGGAGAAGGAAATACTCAGGTGTATTTAAATGCCTGCCTGATATGCTCTGTGAGGTCTTGGGTGGTCACATCTCATAGCTGCTGTCATGTGTAAAGCATGCCACACAGCTGTGGCAACTAATGCAGGTGGAAACATATCCTCCTGTGAGCTAAACACCACGTCTGCCAGAAAGTGCTCTGGAATCTGTGCTCTCATATTTATGGAAACTTCTTGGTCAAAGGTCAGCACTGTTTGGGATCTAAGGCTCTCCCTACAACAAAATGATCTCCAGAGGAATGGGGTCAAGCAGAAAGTGCACAAGCAGCTTATGTTTAGCCAGCAGCTCACGACCTCCACTCCGTCTGTGTGAAATCAGCACAGAGAATAGGTTTTATCACCTTGTGCAGTTTCTGCGTTAAGATGCGACGACTCAGACTGTCAGTCACGAAAATGGGTCACGAGACTTGTTAAAGTGCAGAGTGAGCAAAATATTTTGTGAGTTTGTGCAGAGGTGGCCGTGGTTTTGTCTAAATAAAAGCCCAGTAGGAACATGCAGATCTTTTCCTGACTTAAAATGCAGCGGCACAGATTTTACTCACCAGGTTGTGTTGATTTGTTACAAGGTGATGTCATCAGGGTTGTCTCGGCCCAGTGTGTACACTTTATTTTTTTTAAATACTTTATAATATAAGCTCACAAACAATGTGGATTTATGCCAATTGACACTTTTTTATTCAGATTACAAAACCAAATTCACCAAAACACACACAAGACAGCTGATCAGATAAATTGAATGGCATCATTATATTCATGTTCATCTTATTCCACTGTCTGTTTTTAAGGTTTCATTTGTAAACCGCTGAAGAGCTGTAGACGTTGGGGAGCATTTTACCAGCAGGTGTGTCGTCTCAAAGCTTTGATATCTCTATCAAAACCTACTGAGTTTCCTCAAGAGATCTTTTCCCAGACCAGCATGGAAAAATAATCTATTTTAAAATCATTGCCTGTTTAAATATAGCATACTGTGCCATCTTTCACTTCAGCTACAAACTACACTAAACTTGAGCATGGCACTAGTTCAGCTTCAGTTGGTGTCATAGCTGCTGTTGTATTCTGTCAATCTGATTTAAGTAAATGTAGAACATTTTAACTATTTTTAAAAACAGGAATTCACATTGAGTACCTTTTAATAGCCCAATAGCTCAAAACTTTATCAAGGAAGTTAAAAATCCCACAGCACCTTCTTTCAGATTTCACGGCAGCCCATTGAGACACCACTTTCTAGTACATTTGGCACAAAATTACTAAATGACTGGTTCACACAAGAAAATGTTACTTGTGCATGAGAGGTGGAGGACCTGCTGTTTGACTTACTGTGAAAGCAAAATTTTAGCATCCAAAATGATACATGGAGCTGAAATATTGTGAAAAATATGGACATTCTGAACGGTAACTGAACATACAAAGCATTAAAACTAATTACAGATAAAGTGAAAAACAACATTGTCTTATTAAGATGCAGTGTTCTGCCTGGATACTGCCCAGCACAATTATATAACTGGAGGCAGGTGGTTTTAATGTTAGCTCTTTTGTAGATGGTATAAACTGAAGAATTTGCATGTTAGCGATATTTAAAAGTAGCTGGTTGAGTGCAAATTCCTAGAAATTGTGCTTGCTTAGTTCCAGTCCACCACACAATGCAATATAATGGATAAAAGTTTGGCTGCAAAGGATTTAGTGTCATCCTCTCCACGCGTCCATGTGGTTGCTCAGGTGAAATGTAGCATGCTATCTTCACACTCCCTTGGCACGGTCACCTTGTAGCTGTGGCATGAAAGTTTGTAATTATTGCCGTTGTTGTTGTCCCAGTAATCAGATCCTTTTACGTGGTAGCAGATTGCAAATTCCAAGCTAGCCCCTGGCTGCAAAGCGAACGGTGGGACAGGAAGACGAAACCTGAAGACGTCCAGTACTGGAGAGTCACACCCCTCACGGTATACACTCGATAGCCAGGATGCTGCTGTATTTGTGTGTGTTCTCCAGTTGGTGTAAGAGTAGTGTACTGTGACTTCTTTCTCATAGGCTACATTAAATACTTGTATGGTGCCTGTTATCCCCTGCTCTGAACATAGGATCTGCTCAAGACACACGCGCTGTGTGTGCAGCCGTGTCAGGAAGTCCGGCTGAGCACCCATATTTTCAGGAAAACAGGGTTTGAAGTAAGGCAGTGACAGCTCCAGGGACTTCCCAAAAGCCAATTCAGAGCTCATCAGCAGCCTGAATATAACATGTTGGGGTATAATGGGACACTCTTGAACTTTGAAAACCTTAACTTCCTCTAACTGAAGACCCAGTGAGTCCACAAAGCGTACCTGTACACTCCTAAGTTCCTTCTTGCGCTCTGCAGACGATGGAAGAGACTGAGCTCGTCTCCTTATGATGGTCTTGGTTGAGGGATCGCTGGAAAGACTTTGCCTTGAACTGGGCTCCTTCACGGGTGGAGGTCTTGGACTTGGAGGGCGGATCCGGACGGGGGCTTTGGGAGGTTGAGGTTTGGGATCATAAATGTCCCGTAGCCGGATGGTTCTAGTTGAGGATACATTGTTGGAGCCACCCATGAACTGAAGCTGGTTCCAAGACTTCTCACAAGAAGCCCCATCCATTTTGACAACTGAAACACCTTGAGAAACAAAGCAACCAATGCATTACCCAAACATTTCATTCACAACTGCTCATACAGTCTACAAGCATTCACCAATTCTACACAAAACATATTTGACAAAATGATCTTTCAAATGCTTAAAATCTAAAATTGCTCTGTGCTATACTGGTTCAAGCAGGATCAAACCTTTACAGCAGTGTTTGTTGTTGAGCAGGTCTCTTGCGTGTGACCTAGTTCACTATGCGGGACTTGCTATGAACCCAGCTGCAACCACATGACAGAGAAGAGGAGACCACCTCTGCCAGCAAATGCCAGAGATTCCACGGGAAGGCTGACTAGACATATTTAGCCAAAATGAAAATAAAAAACCCTCTTTATATCTCTCTATCTAGACTCTAGAGAGGTTTGTATTAATAAAGATATAGCAAGCCACCAACAGTTAATAATTAGCAAAGATAATTCCATAAACAGCCTAAGGGACTCCACTGACAGCCAGATCTGGACGATAACCTCCAATTTGTAGCTCACACCCTTTGATCTCAGCACTTGACATATAACATGAGACCCTGACTGAGGACGGGATGAGTGTTTATTTATAGCAGACAGGGAAGGACGGTGTCTGTTCTCTGAAGATGCCTGTCTTGTTTCTTTATAGTTGCTGACCTGAAACAGTAATTATTTACAAGCTTAAAAATGGTGAAACATACTGCAGCAGCAAAACACTATGAAAAGGGGAATTTCTAATTGTTTAGACTGGATTGGTGTATGGTGATACTAGGCTTGAAATAAATAGTCACGGAGATGCAAAAAAATGTTGAAAATTTCAAGTTTATTTTGTGTATTGGCTGAGGACGGGTTTCAATGATGCCTTTTTCACCTACACTACCAGTCAGAAGTTTTAGAACACCCCAATTTTTCCAGTTTGTTGAAAATTATGCAGTTCAATATCTCGTTTCAGCATAGTACAAATAAGTAACTGGAGTTAAAAAAGAAATCATGGTTCAAAATTCTAAACTTTTGACTCATCAAAGTAGCCGCCTTTGGCAGATATAACAGCTGAACACACCCGTGTTCTTTCTTCAATAGAAGTCAAATATTCTTCAGAAAGTTCTTCCCATATCTGCTGCAGAAGTTCCCATAAATGTGACACTTGTAGGTTGCTTTGCTTTCACTCTTCTGTCCAGTTCATCCCAAACCAGCTTGATGTGGTTTAAGTCTGGAGTCTGTGCTGACCACTCCATGTTTTCAAGCTTAGCATCTTGTTCTTTTTTCCCGAGGTAGTTCTGTCATAGCTGGACTCGTGTTTTGGGTCATTATCTTGCTGTAGGATGAACCCCTGACCAACTAGGTGCATAGAGGGTACTGCATGGCGCTGCAGAATGCTGTGGTAGCTGCTTTGGTTCAGGCTGCCTCTCACTCTGTACAAGTCACCGACCCTGGATCCAGCAAAAAGTCCCAGACCATCACGCTGATGCCACACACTGTGGAACCATCCTTTCACCTACTCGACGGCTCACAAAGATCCTGTGTGATGAACCGAAGATTTTGATTCATCCATAACACCTTCTTCCAGTCTTCAGTAGTCCAATGGCGTTGTTTCATGGCCCAGGCAAGCCAAGTCTTATTCTGAAATCTTAACAAAGGCTTTCTTCCTGCAACTCGTCCTGTCAAACCTGCAGCTCGAAGTCTTCTCTTCACAGCTGAAACTGAGACTTGCTACTACGACCACTATGAAGCTGTGCTTGAAGCTGTTGTCCTGTCGCCTATCACACAAGCTGTTAACTCTCAGAAACTTGTCCTCTGATTCAGTTGAGGCTTTGGGTCTGCCAGACCTCTTCCTGTCAGAGTTTTCCAGTTTCTGAGTCTTTGATGGTGAAGGAACTGTGCTCACTGACACCTTGAATTTCTTTGCCATTTCTCTGTAGAAAAGACCTACATTTTTAAGTGTTATGATGGTCTGTCTCTCTTCCACTGTTAATTGCCTTTTTCTTGCCATTTTTGTATCAACACACTATTTTCTGCAGTACAATAGTGTTCAACTGATGCTCACAAGGGTATGATACCACAGTGTGTTCTAACACTGCTTTTATGCAGACAGAGGAGTAAGTCATCCAGAAAAGTTGGAGCACCTGTAGGAATTAGTAGCACCAGATTTCAAGACTTGATCAACCTTCATTGCTGCAGAACAGTTTTAAATTGGTAATACATTTTTGTTTTCTTGAAAAAGGACTATTTTTTTAGTTTTGGGTAACCTTACTGCAATAGACTGGCCACCTGTCCAGGGTGTACCCCACCTCTCGCCCTGTGATAGCTGAGATAGGCTGCAGCCCCCCTGCAAACCTGGTAGGGGTCACGGGGGCTGCAGACGATACTTATTTATTAAGGTTGTTTGTTTTTTGTTATGTGAGAAAATAGGCTTATATCAGACATAGCATGGTAATGAATTAAGCAGCACCAGCTAGCCATTGGTACATTGAACTCCAACATATTACATATATTTATGTATGAAGATGGACAGATCCATTGGCAGACTTAAAAGGAGAGATGATGATGGCATTAGAGCTAGTAGTTAAAAGTTATATTACAGTACTGTGAAAATAGCTTTTGCCACCCCTCTTGTTATTACATTTAGCTAGGCAAACGACAGTCCTTCATTTTATTGTTCAATACAGACTGAACTTCTCTTTTTGTGCTTTCTTGAAGTAGTCTTCAGGAATAATTCTCCAGGCTTCTGGAAGAACATTCAAAGCTCTTCTTTGGATGTTGACTGCCTTTTGTTCCTTTCTTTGTCAAGATGATCCCACAATAGTTCTTGGCTCTGGGAGGCCAATGCGTGACTTTCAGTGGTCCACTCTGTGTTTGTCTATCCACGTATGCTTTTTCTTTGACCATTTGTTTGGGATCCCTGTTATGCTGAAAAATAAAATCCCTGTCAATCTGACAGTTTCCAGATATCTTGGTACTCGCATTTATAATTTTCTCAATTTTGACAATAACTCCAACCAGAACTTTTATATTTGGACTAATCACTCCATCAGACTGGTTGGCACCAATTTTCAGTCCAGTTCTTGTGTAATTAGGCATCGATCAGTCTTTTCTCCCCATTTGCCATTCTTACGTATGACTACTTAAGACCCCGCAGATCATTTCTGATGAGGACTGAGCAAAAATTAGATGGATCAGGTGAAAGGTGAGATGCATCACGCATGTACTGTCTCGGGTCTTTGCTGAATTTTTTTTCCAGTTTCTTATGACTTGCTACTGTTCTTCTGCTGTAGATAGTTTGTCAGGCCTGTCACATGTTCTTTTAGTCTTCCACTTGTCCAGTTTGTGCAAAATTGCTTGCATACATACTGCAAAGCATGTTGACTCTTATAAATTTTGGTTAGTAGCTCTTTGGTAAACAATTTGTTGTTTCAAAAATACTATTTTACAACTGTCAAACTATGTTATCAATGGCATTTTTTCATAGATTAAACCAAAGAAACAGGAACAAATCATGTGTTTTTCTGCTAGACAGAACAACTGAACACACGTTAGCACAGATACCTGCGTTTATCACAGAGAAGTGTGGAGGACAGGTTGACCGATTGAAGTTCAAACAGCTTTGGGCTCTTCTGGTTGGCAGCAGTTTGGATTGTGTGAGCACTGATCATTGGCAGCTTTGCAGAACAAACATCAATCTTAGAAGCTGTATAGCTGCCCTGTCATGAAAAGATGGAGGAGCCAAAGCTTCACATTTCCTGCAGAGAGTCATCAAGGGTGATCTGCCTTCAGGTGCTGCCTTCATACCTGCTGGCAGGGCTGGGCATGGTGACGGCTGGTATGCTGCTAGACTGTGTGCAGGTCAGTAACACACCAGCTGCTGAATCAAAGAACTATGACAGTGTTGTTCTGTACAGGGTAGCTGCAGGTCTAGTACAGTCTGATAAAGCACAGAATTCATTCTCCTCACCCAAAAAGTCAGTAGAAAGTATTGTTTATGTTCCTCACTTCACTGCAGGTCTGAACTAGCAGGTGTGATCTGCACTGAAATGATTGGTGATTTTAGCAAGTTTCTTAGGTTTGTATGACTGAAGTTAGAATAAAACAGTTGGGCTTATTGCTCTTGTGTGTTTTCCCAAATCTTTGAATGATATGATCACAACAAGGTTATTAAGTATCATCACACCTATCTTTAAAATTACGTTTTAAAAAATTCTGACAAAAACTTGGTAAGCAATCTGAACTACACTGTGACGTGTCCAAGCTTATCTCAGGTGAAGTAACTGAGCTGTGAGCTCATGATAGATTTGGAGGTCACCATGACCAACTATGAAGTGGCCTTGACCTATGGGAAGTAAATAAGGTTTGAAAGCAATTTGCAATTACCCATGAACACGCCAACAAGTGACTATGGGACAACTGAAACAAGGCTAGACTGTAAATGAAAATGGAAGGAGAAACACTGGCAGACTTTGCAGTTGTGTAAATGGATAAAAAACCATTAGGCAGGGTTAGGCCTCTTAAACAACTTTCACATTTTCCTGTTATATTGTAAATCTGTAGTACAACAGAGTATTAGGGCCACATTAAGAAGAAAATATTGTTGATCAGTTTAAGAATAAAGTCAAAATTAAAGTGGAAAATCTATTTAGAGAAAAGTCAGCATGTGGAGATTACCATTGTTGTGTCAAGACAAACTGCTACGTTTGCTGTACCCTCTACAAAATACCTTGTTTAGATGAATTTGTGACACAACATACATCCTCTTTACTGCACGAGGGTGTATCTGTCCATTGCCAGTCATTTTATTTTGTATGAATCCGCTCTTGTGAGTTTGTGTGTTTTTCTTTCTGCTAAATCATTTCACAGCACTTATACTGATCACCACAATATGTTTATGTACTTAAAGGGAAATCATTTCCTTCCTCGTTACTAAAACTGATTCTGAAGTATGATTTCGCTGACTCCGAGGAATAGCAACTGTGGCACTTTGTTTTCAAACAACAACTATAATCTCTACATTTCAACTTTTTTCTCAACATTTTGTCCTTTTTCTCAAAATGATCGATTTTTTTCCTTAACGTGGTCCTGATACTCCTTCGTACTGTAGAAACCTGAAGCTTTCAATAATAATTAAAAACCTATAATGAATTCTAATTTGGTTACAGAAATGTTATATTTATTACAAGTCAGAATTCATGCTTTTTATTTTCTTTACTTATTTTTTGCTAACCTTTTAGCAAAAAGGTCAAAATGTAAAGTATTGTGTTGCTATAGCAACGACATTGCAGTATGATTTTTATACCGCCTAGAAATTTATATCGGGGACATTATACTATGGCTAAGCCCTGCTGCTAATGTTACAATGTGCTGTGGCTACACACTGTGAGTGATATCTTTATATGTAATCAGAGAGCAGAGATAACAATTACAGGCTTGTGAATGAATGTCATACAATGCTCTCTCTTGTCTTCACTAAAGAGAACATCTGCCTTATTCATAGAAGATACAATGATTGGAAAGAAACACACACTAAAGCACTCAATGCACAGTGATACACATAATCAGCATGCTTCTGGGCATGCATATACGCAGTATTACCATAATCCAGTGGATTGTATGACGAGTGAGATACATGTCTTTAACTTTTTGATAGATGTTCCACGTTGGTTTTAAAAGTGAATCTAGCATCCAGCCAGAGTCCTCAGTATTTCTAACTTTTATGGGACAGATACTGTTTTCCTACTGAAAGCAGGACCTGTTTCCTTTTTATTACATAAAATTTACTACCAAACTTTGAGAGGAAGAGGTGCAGTGAATCATCACTGACATTGAAATGTGGACTGAAGCTGCCTCTTCGTTTGGCAACAGGCCCTTTTGAGATTTATTTGAAATGTAATATGAGCTCCGGGATCTAGAAAAGCCTTTTGGTGTTTTGCTGGTGCGTTAGTGAAACAGAGAGATGTGAGGTGATCTGAGATGCCAAAAAGCAATGCTCAAGAAGATTAATTTAGTTACAGCTCAGTGTTTAGCAGCTGTTGCTTCACTGTTCAAAGTACAGGAAGAAGTCAGAAGGGGGAGCTGTAGAGAGTGGAGCACCAAGTCATGTCTCAAGGACACTTTTCAGCTGAGTCACTGTCTTCATGTACGTGTGTCTGAGACAATGTCGTTTACCAAGCAGTCTGCTTCATCTGCTCTCCTGTTTTACATTATTTTAATATGTTTACTGTAGTTTGACCAGAGGGGAGGAAAAAATGCTCTTTTTAAACACAAAGTTGCAGAACTTGCCCTATTTCCATCTTTCTGTTCCACCTAAAGCAGCAGTTTATCCACATGAAGAAACAGCAGATTATTATTGCTGTGCCATGCGTCGCTAATGATTACTTTGTGTAACACAGAAGAGCAAATGACATAAGAAGGTGTGACGTAATGATCTCTGACAGACTGTAAATATCAGTTAGTGGCAGTGTGTGTGCTTCCTCCAGTCAAAGAGGATACACTGCATCCTCCGCAGGCAGCAGCAGCACCACGTGTCTGTGACAGGTACAGCACCTGCTGCTCTGAGTGCGTCACCCACTCAGAGTGTGAGGAGAAGGAGGAGCTATCAAAGAGGGGGAGAGCACATCTGCAGTCTCCTCTGAACTGATCTGAAAACAGACCAGGAGGAGAGAAGAGTCCTGATACAGCCTGGTCACTTCTGCTTCTACTCAGACATCTTTCTGATCATCACGCCTGCACACACACTCGTGTGCACTTTTTCTGTGACTGCCACCATCACAGAAAACGTCACGACTCATCGATCCACCTGGAAGACGAGGGAAGCCCTACCAGAAGAACAACAACAATCACCCTGCCTCCTCAGACAAGCCTCAGACGTCAGACCGTCCATCAGCGCAGCCTAGGCCGACACCGCGGCGTCCCACAGATTAAAATGAAGAAGGTGCTCCAAAGCAGTGAGGCTCACACAGAGCAACAGCACGGCAGCGAGGAGATAGAGAGGGAGAAGGAGTGGCAGCACAGTAGGGCTGAGAAGAAGCTGCTGGCCTTCTGGATGTCCTTGTCTCACAGGACCTGGACCTTCTTCAGGCCCCGTGAGAGGCCGGGATTCCAGCGCTCCGCCTCAGCCGCCCGGCTGCTGAAGAGTGAGGCGTGAGGAGAGAAAGACAGGGGGCATGTGTGTGGCTGGAGAGTGTGTGTGTGTCTGTGTGTGCGTGTGTGTGATGGTCTGTCAGTAGCACAGTGTCAGAAGAGGCCTGGCAGACCTGCTGTCAAGTGGTCCTGTGTGTGATTGTGTGATTGTGTGAGTGGTCCATTCAAGTAGATGAAAGTTTCCATTCCTCTGGCTAGTCCACCATTTGCAAAAGCACTTTGTGTTGCTGCCCTGCCAGTCCTGGAGTGACAGGTGAAGGGCAAAGCACTGTTTACTTCTTCTTTAAGCATTGTTTTTCATCACCTGTGACTTAACGGCAAGCCTGGATTTTTGTCACAAGAACTTAACAGTCTGGAAAAAGGAAATCTTCTCTGTCCTGGTTGCAACTTCTTACTCTAAGCGGATCGTTACATTCTTTTCAAACTAGCCTTCACGGATTCAGCTCGAAAGCTGAGTTTGTGGACACTCCTCGCTAGAAACACTTCAGCTCGAGGCAGGGATGGGTTAACAGGGATCAGCCATGGTGGTGACCCATCTGGCTCTGGAGTTTCGTTTCCAGGGGAAGAAGCTGAGGGGCTTCAAGTGCAAACTAACCCGCTCAGCCCGCAGCTTCCTGCCAGAGAACTCATGGATCATTGCAGCCCAAATCCTGCTGCCTTACCTGGTGTCTGGTCTGGGAATGGTGGCAGCAGGAATAGTCATGGATGTTGTGCAAGTATGGAAACTAATTATTTTCAATGTGTTAAATTGTATACACTAATTTCTAATTAGGTATGATTGTAAAACAGGTTTTATAGTGACAGTGTTTAATGTAACCTTGAATGGTCAGTAGTGAGGATGAAAGAGGTGATTATGTCATTCCCTATGTATGCTTTGCAATCAAACCAAGATGTACAGAAATAATAGGAACAAATGTTAGTGGTAGGCTGAAATATGAAGATCAGCCGTCTTCCATTAAGGATTTAGTTTTATTTATTAGCAGATATCTGTACACCTAATCCAAGAATACATTGGGAAGATGGCCCCAACTGACCGAGTGCTCAGTGAATACCTCAGGCAGCAGAAACCCAAGAAAGAGGAGGAAGACGAGGAACCATCATGGAAGGACAGGCCCCTGCACGGTATGTACCACCGGCAGATAGAGGAGGTGGCTGATATCCAGAAATCCTACCAGTGGCTGGACAAAGCTGGACTGAAAGACAGCACAGAGGCACTAATCATGGCAGCACAAGAACAAGCTCTGAGCACAAGATCCATAGAGGCTGGGGTCTATCACACCAGGCAAGACCCCAGGTGCAGGCTGTGTAAAGATGCCCCAGAGACAATCCAGCACATAACAGCAGGGTGCAAGATGCTAGCAGGCAAGGCATACATGGAACGCCATAACCAAGTGGCCGGCATAGTGTACAGGAACATCTGTGCCGAGTATAACCTGGAAGTCCCGAGGTCAAAGTGGGAGATGCCCCCAAGGGTGGTGGAGAATGACCGAGCTAAGATCCTGTGGGACTTCCAGATACAGACGGACAAAATGGTGGTGGCTAACCAACCGGACATAGTGGTGGTAGACAAACAGAAGAAGACGGCCGTAGTGATCGATGTAGCGGTTCCGAATGACAGCAATATCAGGAAGAAGGAACACGAGAAGCTGGAGAAATACCAAGGGCTCAGAGAAGAGCTCGAGAGGATGTGGAGGGTGAAGGTAACGGTGGTCCCCGTGGTAATCGGAGCACTAGGTGCGGTGACTCCCAAGCTAGGCGAGTGGCTCCAGCAGATCCCGGGAACAACATCGGAGATCTCTGTCCAGAAGAGCGCAGTCCTGGGAACAGCTAAGATACTACGCAGGACCCTCAAGCTCCCAGGCCTCTGGTAGAGGACCCGAGCTTGAAGGATAAACCGCCCGCAGGGGCGTGCTGGGTGTTATATATATATATATATATATATATATATATATATATATATATATATATATATATATATATATATATATATATATATATATATATATATATATATAGCTACTAGCTAACCTTAGCTGGTAATTTGTACTCCACCCTCTCACACAACTATGGTTATTTCTTGCTCCACAAAACAGAAATAAAGTGGCAGCCAATATGTTAAAGTTGAGGCCACAATATTCAAATCCAAAGTCCAAAACTAATGAATGATGTCACTTGGTCACGTGTAACAGCGATGGCCGTCTTACAGGCAACACTTTACTTGCTAGCTTTTTTTTTTAAGACTAAATGAAAGATACAAAAAACGAACATTTGAAGCATATTACATACTTTTACACTTTTAAAATGAAGTAAGCTTTTAAGTGGACTGAACCATTGTTCTGTTTAAATAAATGAGGAGTCTTCACATCCAGTTTAGTCTCTGAGTTGCTGCTGCTACTGAAAGACTGAACAGACCGTGACGTCTGGTGCTGCTGCAGTTGGATACATGCTGTTCTAAATTTACTATGAGATAAATCATACACCCATTCCTAAATATTCATACACAGCCTAAACCCATAAATCCAAAATCCGGAGTAATATACTAACACAGACAAGTTCGACTGTTTTACCAGCATGTTGATAGTGTAGCTGTATGATGCAAAATGCTGCAGAGTACTGTCAATGTTCTGGCTGCCTGTTTTAGCTAAACACCATAACAAACCTTTGTTAAAGGTTGTGTCAATTAGCTTGGGAGAAAATCCTTTGGACTAATGTTGTAAACATTAATTAAACCAGAAGTTAAACTTGGTTTGAGCGTGTCCATATTTATGAAAATGCAGGGGTCTTACTCTGAGGTAGTCAGCTCTCCCACTGCCAAAAATAATCCATCAACCCCTGGAAATTATTAATGTTGCTGCTTTCTTCATATGAAAGCACTGGTGCTTATCTGACCACAAAGAATGTGATTAGATAAGAACACAGTGACCACTCACCCACTGCAGTCCTAGTATTTATTAGACCACAAATCTGGAGTGTGTATGAGTGATTTGATCAGATAGAACCGGCATGTCCTCAACAAAGCTCCAGGAGATCACTTGCTGTGTTTTTCACCTATAAAAGTGGTGAAAGGAAAGAGAGAGTGACCAGTTTAAAAAATAAGGGGCCAACTGTGTTTTAGCAAACAGTAGCTTTACTGTGCCGTTTTTTTGTTTTGTTTATTTTAGCACTGGGAGGTGTTCAAGGAGATCTCCGAGGTGTTTATCTTGGTGCCAGCCCTCGTGGGTCTGAAGGGGAATCTGGAAATGACACTGGCATCCAGACTGTCAACAGCAGTGGGTGGAAACACACTCACACACCTAGTCTTTTAACACAAATATACCTTTAAAACATTACATGATAAACTGACATTGATACAGCATCATTGAACAAGAATTGACAATCAACACATGTGATTTTCTTTATCAAATCTTTCCAGGATTTAGACTGTACTAATAAATAATCTTGTCTGCCAGTGAGCATTGATTTTACACATTCACACTCGAGACTGTGCGATGGAGCAATATGATTACGTAAACCTGTTTGTGCCCACAGGCCAACACAGGGCAGATGGATGAGGCCCAGCAGCAGTGGAGGATGGTGTTCTGTAATCTGGCTCTCATTCAGGTGACACTGCAGCACAACGCACTCTTCATCCCATTAAAAACACACTCCATCACTTCGCCGGTTCGCTGCTGGCTTCGTGACAATCCGCTTAAACTCAAAAAGCTTTGCTGGGGTGATTAGATCGTCCTCCCTTTCAAGACGCTAATGTAGCTCAGCCAATTAACCACACATGATAACAGTCGGGGATGATTAAAAAATGGGAGATCAGATCAGATATTGAAGCACAAAATCCCAAAACTGGTTTAATTCAGTGTCTGCTTATGAAAATACACTCTGCAGTGTACACAGTGCGAGCGGCATGAAGATATTTAACCAGCACTCTTCAAAGTATTTAGCATTTCATATATTTCATGGAAGGATACTGTGAAATGTAAAGTCAGTGCTTCAGCTGATGCCCCTGTATGCAACCTGGTGGCAAATTTCACATAGGTGCACAATTTCAGCTGCTTCAGCCTCTAGACAGGCACTCCTGTTTCTGCAAGCTGCTTTGCAACCCACTTCCCTTCCCCAGAGCTCCTCCAATTCACACTGTTCACTGTATTTCTCACTTAATGTCATGTCAGTGATGCCTCCACTGTTCTGTGAGGTCGGCATGGTATCGCCCTCTTCCTCACCTTACACTCAGCCTTTCACAAGTGCCTGTGAAAGGAACAGGGAGTCCCCATACTGTACAATATGAGTTATTGCAGATGGAAAAAGCAGGCACAAAGTGGTCCTGACACTGATATATTTATTGCTACCACAGAGTTTAATACTAGGATTTATAAACATGCCTAATAAAATATGGAATACAAATTAATCTATCTTTTAACTGTTATGGAGAAAATGTTATAGGATGCTGTTCCTTATTTTCTCCCTTATATGTGTTAAAAATGATCAGGGTAGGTACGAAGTTGTATTTGATATAGTATGACAGAGGGGGGATCCTTAACAGGAACATTTCAGCTCGAAACATATAACTGTATTATAAAAACATGTGCAAAAATATCTGTGGGCACCAATCAGATGAGAGTTGGCTTAAAGGGAGAGGAGCTAGAAAATCTCCTCATCTGATAGAACACAGGGCTGCTCAAAGGCCTTGTATAAGGTTAAGCAAGGTTATTTTTTACAAGGAAGTCATGCAGAGCTATTGTAGTAGATTCGAAGAAGGAAAATATGGAAATAGAATCAGAATCTTTAAGCATTTTTGTTACTCTCACAGGGCACATTTGGTGAGATTTTAGTTAAAAGAATAAAATGTCTGAAATCAAACTTGCTCTTTCATTGCTTTGTTTCCTTGTCCATGCTCTGTCCTTCTTCCTCAGGCTCAGGCCACAGTGGTTGGTTTCCTGGCAGCAGTTGCAGCAGTAGGTCTTGGAGGTCTGACCAAAGGGAGAGTGGATGTTACCCAGGCTGCTGCCCTGTGTGCCAGCAGTGTCACCACTGCTTTCATTGCCGCACTGTCTCTAGGTCAGACAAAGGACCTCGTTGCTCTGGAGGAAGAAACAATGTAGAACACAACATGGAGGAATTCATCTCTGGTATGCTGTGTTTGGTTTCAGGGTTAGTGATGGTGGCAGTGATCATCGGCTCCAGGAAGGTGGGCATCAACCCAGATAACGTGGCCACGCCCATCGCTGCCAGCCTGGGAGACCTCATCACTCTGTCTTTGCTCGCTGGGGTCAGCAGTCTCTTCTTCCTTTACAGAGGTCAGAGGTCATATATAACATTATAAAAGCACCATTTCAGTACACAGTATGTCTCAATATTCTGTACGTTTAAAGAAACAAGATCGCAGCTACAATTAGAGCATTTTTTGTGATATAAAGCAGTCGTTAAAGCAGGTTAACTAAGTCATTACAGCCAGTTATTAGCAAAGTGTTTCAGCCAGGAGAGGGCAGCAGATCCCATCTCTTATTCTTTAGTTTTTATGCTTACAGCAGAAGTAGATGCCAGACATTCTGACAGTCTGCTCTTTCACCAATCCCTGCTCCCTCTCAAAAAAGACTCAAAGATAAAGAGAAGCAATCTTTTTTTTTTTTAGTACATGAAGAGTTTGTGGAATATTTTTGAAAGATTTATTCTCTACAATGTTACTCTGCAGACATATGGTACCTGCCCTCTGTGGTGTGTGGTTTCTTCCTGTTCCTCGTCCCTGTGTGGGTCATTATTGCTAGTCGCTCTCCTCAAATCAGAGAGGTCCTAAAGTCAGGCTGGCAACCAGTCATTTTGGCCATGTCCATCAGCAGGTGAGGCGACCTGTCACAGATCACTGTGTCACTTCCTTTTCAGTGTAGGAGTGCAATAGGTGCAACTCACATGTATCGTGTCTTTTCTTCTTCCCCAGTATTGGTGGTTTGATTCTGGATAAAACTGTGAGCAATCCAAACTTTGAGGGTATGGCAGTGTTTACTCCAGTCATCAATGGTGAGTAAAAGAAGAACCAGCCAGTGCAGATATGTGCAGAAAAAAAATGACATTTATCCGTTTCTTCTTAATTTCCCCTGCAGAGCATTCATGCAAACAGTTAATAAGTGAGGGATAATAAGGTTTGAAATGCACATTTTAAACCTTATTATGCAGCATTTATTAACACTTTAAATACATAAGCAAATTATCCACTGGTATTTTTGAAATTTTGAGAGAAAGCTTTAATTTTAATGGAGTGAGACAGAACACCGAACAAAAATCCAGAAACAAAAATAAATAAAAGTTATGAATTGATTTGGATTTCATTGAGTGAAATAATTATTTAATACCCAAGCAAAACATGACTTAGTACTTGGTGGAAAAGCCCTTACTTGTCAGGGTCCTGGGTCTCCTGACCCAGCATGTTTAGTTCTTTGTGATTTTTGTGTTATTGTACTTGGTGTGAGTTATTCTATGGTTTCTAGTTTCGATCCCTTGCCCTTCATGTTTCTCTGTGTCCCCTCTGTTCTGTGTAAGTCTGTGTCTGCATGTTTGAGTTTCCCTCTGTGTCTTTCAGTTCTTAGAGTCCTCTGCCTTATGGTTTATGTCTCTGTGTTTCTTAGTTGCTGTCTCCACTGTGTCAAGTTCGCGTCTCTGTGTGATACTTCCTGTTATACTTTGAAGGTCCGTGTCTTATGTGAATGCGTCTTGCTTTGCTTGTCTCGTCAGTCCTGATTTCTCCCAGCTGTGCCCTCCTTCTGTGTCTCATTCCCCTCGTTACTTTCCCAGTGTATTTAAACCCGGTGTTTCTCTGAGTCAGTGTTGTGTTGTTCCTCACGCTGTGTGGATCTCCCTGTGAATTTTAGTTTGTTGTTTCCCAGTTTAGTTTACTTTGTATAGCTGTTTTTCTGTGACCAGCAAATAAAGCTGTGGTTTTGAGTTCATCTCTTGAGTCTGTGAGTCCTGCACTTTGAGTCCTCATCTCCTTCCTGCCACACGGCGTTTCATGACATTACTGGCAAGTACAGGGCATTGAGCCCACTGTTTTTGTGACCGGGTGCTTTATAAACTGTTAACCCGAAGCTTCAGTCCCCTTCTATACGACTGATTTCTCATTAACCTTAATGAGCTTCTGCTTTAGCCACTCTTTGTGTTGCCTTGGTGTTTTCATGGGCCATTGTTGTGCAGAAAGACCCATCCAATGTTCTGGCTGAGAGAAGGAGGTTCTCATCTAATATTTTACAGTACATGACCCCTGGATTCCTGCTGAAAAGTCATCCTGTACACTTAGATCAAAAACAGCCCAAAACATAATGTTTCCACCTCCGTGCTTTACTGTGGGGATGTTGTTCGAGCTCGATTTCGACCACAGCACTTTCTCCCAAGCCTTCTTTTATTACTTTTATGTAATGTGTCTTTCCTGGATTTTTGGTTGATATTCTGTCTTTCACCATAAAAATGCAAAACTGCTTGTTTCTTTGGAAGTGAGCAAACTTTTATATTCAGCAGAGGATCAAATAATTATTTCCCCACAGTGGGAGGTAAATGCAACAGCACTAATGTTATTGTGTGTTTTGCATGCTGCCTAATTTTGTAAAATGGTGTAACTGACTCAGCCTGATTCTAAATCCTGCTCCATTAAGTAAAATAACCACACTCATAAACGCGTCTGCAGCAGTTCAGTGGCAACATCAGCATGCTTGTTTATCATGTTTCAAATCTCATTAGGGACGCATTATCCATCTAATGATTGTTGAGACATTTCAGGGATATCTGTTTGATTATGGTGAAACAATTAGTGGCATATCTTCTATGTGTGTTTAAAAATAAATAAATAAATAAAGCTGGCATGTTTTCTGAAGGAGAATGGAGAGCAGGAATGTAGGTTTATGGTATTTTCATCCGCCCTCAGCTTTGAAGAATAGTTCATAGTTAGCTTAATTGCTATCAATAAAAAAAAAACCCAAAACATCAAGCCAACTGATGTCATGTGGAAATTGTTGAAGCCTGCAAGAGCCCAGCAGTTAATCCCATCATTTATAAGTCCTGCTGTGTCCACACCCTGACAGCGAGGCGGTAAGCAAGCTGAGCCTTGCTTTTAAAGGGCTTCAAATCTGAGGGCTTACTCAATCATGAGACATTAATGTGCTGCTGATTTCAAGGAGTCTCCTTCCTGTCAAAGTGGGCTAGATCTTTGCTTTGTGGCCAGCCTGCTGTCCACAAAGCGGCATACTAAGTAGAGAGGAATAACAATGGTCTTTACATAAACCACAAGCCTGATCAGAATGCCAACTATGCATTCACTGGCTCTCATTTCCGCAGCATCCCTGCCAACCTCAGTGCTACCCAACACTCCTGCATGTATTGCCATCCCAGTACAGGAAGTGCATTTGCATTCCAATTCAGAGCTCTCCTCTGCAGCCTTGCTGACCAGAAACACTCCTCCATTTTTTTGTTCAAATGAGCCATGTGCTCCAAAGCTCAGCAAATCCTGGAGGTTTTGTTTTTAATGACATCAGCCCAAGGGGTGAGCCGCATTGGGAATAATATGGCACAACAATGAGTATGCCTTTTCCAGACATTCAGAGAAGAAAGCCCCCGGGAGACCCTGCTGTAGGAATAACTGCTGAATAGATTCCTAGCAAAATTAGTTGTTGGACGGTGAGTTATTTTTCCAAGATAACTCTGTTAACTCTCCAGTGCCTGCTCAGCCTCTCGTGTGACTCTTAGATGAAAAGGGAACAGTGGCTTAACAAGTGATGACTGTAATGCACTCTATGATATATGCATGTTTGCAAATACCACAGTAATACAGCCATATTAACACATAAATAAAACGCAACGCAGTGGTTACAAAGTCACTTTGAATGAGCAGTGCTTTCCTGTCATCAGCAACACCACCCTTTCTTTGGTGTTTTCAGTGGAATCTTGGAAAGCAGTTGTGCTTTTTGTCCTGTTATTGCTGCTTTTATTAAAATGTCAAACACGATCAGCTATGCTCAGGACTTGTTCATATCCACACAGGAGTAGGGGGAAATCTGGTGGCCATCCAGGCCAGCAGGATGTCTACTTACCTCCACTACTGGAGTGTTCCCGGAGCTCTTCCGTTCAACATGAGTGAGAAGTGTCCTGGACCCTGTGCTACCTTCTTCTCTTCAGGTTAGATACTGAACAAATACACTATTTACATGTGAGTTGAGTTTCAGCCATGTTTGCTTGGTTATGGTTCAAAAGTCAGTCGACTAACTATCAGCCAGAGAGACATGGGAATAGGCTTTTAATGTGCACCTATTTAACAGTTGCTTATGACTTTCTTTCCATGTTTATTCAGATGTGAACTCCAAATCAGCCAGAGTCCTGGTCAGCCTTGTGGTCCCAGGTCACCTCCTCTTCCTGTACACCATCCACCTCCTGCAGGGAGGTCACACTGCCATGACGCCAATGTTCATCATGTGCTTCCTGCTTGCAGCTCTGCTTCAGGTCAGAGATCCTCTTAAAGGTTTTCATTTTCAAAACAACTGTGTACTTTAAAAAGAAACAAAGAGTCTTCATCCTTGAAACATGTGCGACTGCTGTCACTATGCAGGTGGGGATTTTGCTCTATGTGGCCAGCCTGATGGTGCGCTGGCTGTGGAGCAGGGGCCTGGATCCAGACAACTTCTCCATCCCCTACCTGACAGCTCTCGGTGACCTGCTGGGTACTGGCTTCTTGGCTCTGAGCTTCAGGCTGATTGTGATGATCATCTCTACTCAAACTGGACTTTGATACAAAAACATAGTCCTGCACATCCTGAATGCACTGTTCCCTGTGTGCAAGACGCCAAAACGAACTGAAAAGAAGGAACGAGAGGACAGATGGTGTTATTTCTACACTCATTATCATGAAAAGAAGAATGGAATTTTAGCTAAGGAAACATATTTAGTACGAGGGCACAGTTTCACTCATTAGATTTCTGATTCTCTCCTCATAATTCGTTAAACTTTAAGATCTGCTCTACATTTCTGTTGACCATGAAACAGCACAGCTGTTACCTCTTTTCCACGAACACAGTCTTTAGGCTGCATCTACCAATCAGTGGTGAATTTCATGTTGTAGTCTAGCCTGTAACCACCAATTCAGTGGTTTCATCTTTGGGCCCAGCAATTTGGTAGTACCAGCCTTCTGGCACCAATCAAAGTCTGTTTTAGCTCTAGATTGGAGACTTGCATTGGGACCACACTGGTACAAAAGGGATATTTGTGTTCAGACAGACTGTCAAGCCTTACAGTTACATACAAAGCAATCTGTAGGCAGTATTTGTCCAGCTGCCATTGAATTGTCTTTGTGAAGTTTCTGATGAGGTCAGACGGAGCCTGAGTGGTCTGTAACAGACAGCTGGTACATTAGCATGTAGGGGAGAATAAACACACCAGCCACACTGTCGGATCTGTGTAAATTACAGCCGGCCCAAAGCTGGAGCAGGTAATGTCTGGTGTACTGTTTTGGTCTCTAGTCCACCTGTTAGTAGGATTATTGGTTACTAGTTTAACTCTAATGGTGTATTCCAATCTATCTCATAAATAATTCACCAGAAACTCAAAGCTGAAGTATATTAGTGCTTAAACGTAGTCACCAGTTTGTTGCACTGTGATAAAGACAGCTTGGAGGACTTTGTTTGTTAGATAGTATTTTGCAAGAAAGAATACAATGCTAGCTTATTAAAATTTAACTGTTTATGCTCAAGAAACAGCAGAGTGAGGAGACATCCAAGGGACTGAAATATTTGCTAAAGAACAACTGAGGAATGAATAAGGAAGAAGCTGAGCACTAATGAGCTGAGCACTTCCCTAATACCTCCTGATGATTATTTACCAAAGTAATCAGCTGGGAGATGTTACATTAGTGAAACAATAGCTAGTAAATAGCCTGTAAATGAAACTAATTCCCTGCTTTGCTGCCATTGTTTCCTACTGTGATCTTACACGTTTTTGTATTCCCCCTAATGAAGTACAGAGCTTCACCTTCAGCCTGAAGCGACAGAAAGAGCAGTTTACATGTAAAAGAATACTACACGAACGAGTATCTACTTAGCTCGGTTACTTGAGGTGACAAAGAAACAGCAGGTAATAATTTGGTTCAGCCTGTTGTCCAAACATGCTAATAGCTATTGTTCTGTTTTGTTGGTAATGAAAAAGTACACAGTTCTCATTATTTTAGTTTCATAACTGCAGCAAAAACAGGCTGTTACTGTGATGGAAAGCAAAAATATCTGATAGTGTTGGTTAGACTAGCATACATTTCATAGGCTGTGTCACATTCATTGTACGGTCCAAATAGGTTTTGCTACTTTTGCAATTTTGGGTAAAAAACGAATCCCTAAAAACATCCTAGATAGGAAATGATAAAGGAAGTCTTGATGAACAAAGTCCCACATAGTTCCTGAATTTTTCCCCACCAAGTTTGTGTGACCCTTGTTGTTTTGTAAAAAAGCAGACATAACAATCACAACAGATTTTATTTTGTGAAAAGTAAATCATTCATTGTGTGGTTATAATTTATTCACAACATACACTACTGTGCAATAATCTCGAGTCTCCCCATCCTTTCATTATATGTTGCTTCCCCTCCCCCATTCAAGAGAAGGTCTTGAACAACAGTTCTCCGGGTTTTCAGAAGGTCTTTCAAAGTTTTTCTTTGGACATTGGCTGAGTTTTCACCCATTTTCAGTCCAGTGCTTGTACCGGACCATTTTCAGAGGAATACTTTGTCTGTTAAGCCAATTAACACCGACTTATGAACAGGTATTATCTGAAAACCTGGCATCTCTTGCCATGGTGTGCAGTGTGTTGTTAAAAAATGTGAGGAAACTGGTGTTGGAGATCATGATCCACTATGCAATACCACACGGAAAGCATTTAATTGGCAGCAACTTCATTTGTCTGCATGGCAATGATCCCCAAAACACGGTGCAGCACTGAGTCATGGATCGGCCTCCCCAGAGCTCGGACCTCAACATTACTGAAGCGGTGATCTCGGCAGAGAACTGAACAAAAGGTAGAAAGATCCAGAGAAGAGCTTTGCGTGTCCTTCAAAAAGCCTGGAGAACTAATCGTGAGGGCTACTGAACAAAATCACAAAAATGCTTTGAAGCTTGTTACAATCGTACAGACACTGTTTTTGCATTGCATACTACATTGCACCAATTTTAGCAAAATATAAAGAAATGAGGGACTTTTGCACTATAGTTTATATCAATTTTTACTGCTGATAGCTCTTCACACCCAGCACTGAGGCACAGGTATTCCCACTGTAGATAAGCAGCATGTAAAAAAAGAGAATACAGGAAACAGGTGGTGGAAGAAAAAATAAATAAACACGTGGACAGGGTGGAGTTGTTTTGCACTTTAGTCTCCATGTTCACCAGCTCACTGTGGCCATTATCAAAACCACAGTCCATTCAAAGTGGATGCAGCGAGTGGGAGTAATGTAGAACCACCGTAATAACTGTTGGCACATCTGTACAACTGTTGTCAGCTCCTAAATGTTACACGGCAAATGATCGTATTCAGGCAATAACATATATACTGAGTGTAAATGTATACTAGGCGTTGCACAGTCTGGATGAATGTTAGATTTTAATCGTGCTTATTTTCTGTAGATTTGTGCCTTTTAAACCGTGACGAGCCTTCAGTTGGTTCTTGCCAAATTTCTACTGGATCTCTTATTGTTGTGCAGCACGATGCCACTGAATATAGCCTGTCGTATTTAACCGTGTCTATGTGTATTGATGGCACGGATTGTTTTTGTGCTGTTTTTGTGAACAAATGATTTAGTATGCACTTTTCTGTATGGGGCCTTCTCAATTGTTTGATATGCACTTTTAGCTTGTCATTAGTCTGGAAATAGCACTCAGAAACAGTAATTAATCCTATTTCCACTGACATCGAGCTTGACTGGACTTCGTAGTACCGTTGCCTTTATAAACACTCCTAGGTCACATCCAGTCATGGTTTATCATTTCAATAAAAGATTGACATGCAAAATGTGCCCGGCGTATTCTGCATTATTGCAGTGAGAATTCTTGTAACTATTAAGGAATTAACAAGTTCTTTCTGAGATGCATTTTATTTGAAAATCGTGAGAGAAACTTTACCTATTTTGGTTGGTTTGACTCTGTGGAATCAGAAATGGCACAATAAATAAAGACAATATCATAGTTCACACAGAAGTCTCCTCCTACAGTACGAAAAAGTAAACAAAGTCACAGTTACAAAAGTTGTCATTTAGAACTGACCCCCCCCCCCAAAAGGCCCAAAAGCAAAGGCACACATGTTGAGAGACATTCACTGTCTAAACATGAATTTAATACTTTAATCATTATGCTATGGAACTTGCAACAATAACGTTTGTCGTGCAAATACACTTTTAAAAACAGCAGACCACAACCGGAATAAAATGAAGCCAAAAATATTCCATGCTAGGACTGAGTGATCGGAAAAATATATCCGTTTATATCGCATATAGTCCAAAGCCGGGTTTTTAAGCACTTTCTTGCTCCTTTTTGGTTGGTGGGTGGGGCTGGGCATATTATGCTAACATAATGGACCAGGAAGCGATCAACCTTTCTACTATCCAATGATTCCTCTGAGCTTTGAGGAGTGCCAGCAGATATCCAGGCCAACGCTTATTCTATTAAACACTGACGAGCATTTTCAAATTTAGATTCAAATTACTGTCCAATAAAAGCCAGCAGTTTTCAGTTTGCACTTCGGCGATGCGTTCCCTTTTTCCGCTCTTCACATCCTGCATGCAAAAGCCAAAAGCTTCAGGTTGTGATTCTGCATAATTACAAGCAGAAATCTTTTTTTAAATGGAGACATATTAGACTAAATCGAAGCTCAATTCATACTGTACATGTATAGGAAAACATTTCACAAAACACTAAACACTTTTGCCATTTTTAAGTGGCTGCTGTTGAATTGATTGGCACTGAATAAAAACATCTATATTATTCAATCAAATTAAACAAGTAGACCAAAAACTACATGTACAGTTGGGCAACCTAATCAATTAGCAAGCAGGTTATCCTGCTGTTTGTACCGCGTGGACGCACTTCATCTTACTGCTTAGTTTAGATCCTTTGGTTTGTCCGGTTGAACCGTCTGAGGTTTAAATTGTCATTATTGGACCTTAATCTAACCTTAACTCCAACTCCAGGCAATCAGAGTATTTTTCTCCCAAGATTTGGAAAACTGGGAACAAAGAAACTAATCATTCTGGCTGACAACAGAAAAGCCAGTTTTGCCTCGCTCATAAATATACGGTTAGAGCTATCACGTATGATGACGTACACCTTAGAGAGTTACAACCATAAACCCAAATAGCGGATTCTTCTTTTCCTCAAATATCTCTTTTATGATTGCAAACAGATATTATAGCAATGCAGTAGTTGGACTGACGGTGGCCCGGTTGGACAGTTTCAACATATCGCCCAACCCTGTTTCACACATTCAAAAGCAATGAGCAACATCTAGTTGCTCGATAACTACAGTACAAGAGGATTTGCCTTTTTTAAAATTTTTGTTTTATTTTTTCAGGCATCAATGTTGATCTTATGATTCCTTCAAGAGTTCTCCATCGCAATGTTCGGTCTCAAGAATAAAATTAGTTTTCTTTGGAGCTCTGATAAGGATTGCTCTTCTTTCTCTTAAAACAGAACTTGCAGTGTTTGCATGGAGAAGCTTCTTCTGCAGGTGTCCAGGCTCTGTAATTTAGTTTCTGTGTGCGCGAGTGAAATCCAGCCTCATCTAAACTTGAGGTAGGCTGGTACAGAGTAATTGAAGAGCAGGAAGTCCATGCGATAGAGATTATACAGCTTCTTCTGATAAAAAGGGCTGATGTTGTGGAAGAACTGGGCAGCCATGTCTCCTGTAGTCCTGGTGCTCTTGGACGAGGCGGGGAAGCTGACCTGGTCCTCCACCCCGGCCAGCTGCAGCACGTAGCGGGAGTCCTGCTCCAGCGTCTCGTATTTCCCCACCACGTCATAGTGGATGAGGCAGGGGTGGCACAGTGAGTGCACCCGCTCCCAGTGCTCGTTGAAGGGCTCTTCTCGCTGGGTGGCTGGGTCCACGAGGTAATAGACAAACTCCTCAAAGGAGACGTCATTTCCTTTCTCCAGAGCTTCCGGCTGCGGGTCTGGCCTGTGCTGCCGCACTATCTTTGTGCCGTATCGTTTATGGAAGGCTGTGTTGTAGCTCCGTGTGAATTTGTTGCGGTACGCAGACACCAGCCGCTCAAAGGGCTCGCGCACGAAGACGAACTTCAGGTATGAGCGCAGCCGCTGATTGATCTGGGAGGTGGAGTACTCAGAAAGTGTGCGGAGGTTTCCGGGGATGTGGGCCTCGTTGGCAGGGATTGCGAGAGGGTCTCTGTTGGACCCGGCAACGCCCGTCAGAACCATGAGCACCCGCTTCCAGTTGGTGCAGGCCACTTTGGGCACGTAGCAGTAGAGCAAGCCGTGCTGGTCGTCCACGATGATGTGCTTCAGGTCCTCGGGGATGAGGACTCTGCGTTTGCGGGTATAGGAGCGACAAGCTTCTTCCAGCAGCTCCCTTCTGCCCTGATGGATCGCCTGTACCGCCGACTCAACCTACAGGGATGAGAGGAATCGCAGAGAATTGGCATTTAGTAATAAAAGAAAAACCTGAGTTACAATTTATACGAGTTTTTCAGGTCAGTTTATGGCACTGATTGTAAGTTATGATGATAGAAGTTACCAGAAGAAATTTTTCCCTCTTCATGGTAAACTCTGCTGTTGCTCTTTTCCCTGTTCAAGCCAACTTTCAGCATCTGTCCTATTAATAGCTACACTGCTGGTTTTGGGGAGGAGTGCATGTAAATGTACCTCCACAGGCTCTTTGATGGTTCATGTCCCACAACTCCTCAGGTATCAGTGCAGGACTTGCATGGCATTAAACCCAAGGAAAAGTGATTTAAAGTTGGGACAGTTTAAGTTATAATGTGACGAATGGGAGAATCTGGCCTTCCTGAGAGGACTCCACTGATTCAGCAGCACTGCCTACATTGCCAATGTTCCCTTCGTCCAATTTTTAAGGAATGTTGAACAATGCAGGTAGGACAGCTCAGATATGACCAGCTTTGCAGCTTCAAACAGATCCAATAAGCTCGCTTCCTTCCAGTGCAACACCCCCTAATTTTTCCCCACTTTCACCTTCAGCAACTCAGTGTTGCTTAAGGACATTTAGCAGATTTTGTGCAGCGCCATCCGAGGCTGAAAAAGGCTCTTCTCACTCCACCCTTATGATGATATACGGACGCCGCTTACAGCCTTTTGAATGAGAGAAAATGCACTCACAGATTTATCTCCTCTGTTGGTCTTAATTATGGCCCATCCCCAACTTTAATCAAGTCACAGGTCATCCAGTTCAGCTTGGCCTCTGCGTGGCACAAATGTCTTATTTACTCCTTTCATTTACTCAGCCTGGCATCCCACTGCAGTGGTTGGAGCCCCCAGACTCATCTTGACTCTGCGCCTGACCCTCTGTGTTTAGCGGCAGACACCTGAACGACTGCAGAGCCAACACAGACCCTTCCTCTCAGCAGAGGTTTGTGCACTGTGGTTACACAATAGTGCGTTTGAAACTCCTGTTTCAGTCTTTTCATGTGAGCAGGATGCATGAGTTCATAGTTTGAGGATATTAACTGCTGTTAGTGTTTCATGGCATTCAAACCTTCAAAGAACACCAAAGTCTTCTTAAGTGTGCTGAACACTTTAACATTTAATCAGTGGAGCGAGCAGCAGCTAGTGGAAGTGACAATTTGCTGTGTGGAAACATTCATTAAAGATATCGTGTTTTGATCTATTTGTAGAAATTTCATCTGGACTAATCAAAACTGATTTTCAGATATCTGTGTTTTCACACTTGGGGAAATAATTATTTGAATCCCTGCTGAATTTTTTCCATTCAAAGAAATGAACAGTCTTAAATTTTTACGGTAGTCTCATCAACTGAAATGTTATCCCCTATCACCCAGCCTGAATACTGGCTTTCACAGACTGGCTGCGGGCTTATGTGGCACACAAGCGATTACAAATACTCCTGATCTCAACTCATTATGTATATAAACCACACATTCTTCATTTCCAACCTGCCACCATCATGAGCAAGAGCACAGAGCTGTCAAAGGACGTCAGGGACCAGACTGTAGCCCTGCGCAAGGCTGGACTGGGCTGCAAGACCATCAGTCAGCCAGAAGCTTGGTGAGACGGTGACAGCTGTTGGTGCAATTATAAAATGGCCATTAGTCGGCCTCAGACTTTCCTGCCAGTTTTTAAAAGGGGTCTCGAGCAATAATTATCCAGATTTTGTGGAGGTCTTTCAAAGATTTTTTTTGGACATTGGCTGCTTTTTCACTCAAGTTTAGTCCAGTCTTTGTACCTGACCATTTTTAGAAGAATTCTGCTCGTTTTGGGTTTGTTAACCCACTTCACTAAAGTATAAAAAGGCGCCTTACTCAAGTCAACCAATGTTGTATCTACACAGACGACTTACAATTTAAATCTTAGTTCCTTGGTATCTTTAAGCACTTTGTTACAAGCAGCGCATCACAAAAACTTAACAGTTTGAAAAGAGGATTTTTGCACCCAAAAAAGTGACAGCAAAGAGTCTTACAACTTTCTTACAAGTTGTAAGCAATGGTTGCACTCAATTCTTAATCGTATTGCTCAGTTTCTTCCAGTCGCCAGGTTGTCAGCTATTCCGCTACATGTAGCTTTTCACCCAGTTACCTGCTGCACATGTGCAGAGAGCAACAAATGGAGACAGAATCAGTCGCCCATTGTGTTTACAGAATTAAACAATTAAATAAATCTGCCTCACATTAATCAAGCTCACTCCAGCATCCTGCTGCTGCTAAACAGTTTAAGTGGAAATGGAACAGTGAAAATATGACATCAATTGGAAGCGAGTGGACCGGACTCCACTGGAGCTAGTTTGTTTTCTGGCATGTGCACCGTCCTTCTCCTCACAGGGAGATTTAACTGGAACCAGCTGTAAGATTTGCTTTAATAGCAGAGCCCAGATCATGAATGCTGAACGTCTGCGTAGAGGAAAGTGGTCATTCAGAGCCCCGCCCACGGGTGTTTACCTGAGAAAGCCTCCTCAAAAAGCAAATACTGAATTGAACTCAATAATGGCAGCTGTTTCCAAAGAACAAACTGATAGATAAAAGTTACGCTGAGTCATCGCTGTTTAATGTCAAGTGAGCTTGAGTCAAAACAAAGCGGGGATGAAAGTGTGTGTTCAGATATGTCAACACCCAGTGAGGCAATGGTTGTGTACAGCTGTTATACGCAACTCATAACTAGAGTGGAAATGAAAGGCTGCACATGGACATGTTTCTGTCTAATACTAAGCTGCAGACAGTAAACCTGCTAACGACCGAAAAAGTGATATTTTTGTATTTCCTGATAAAGGGCGGCTCCTGTTACTGCTTTTAGCTTCATGTAACCTGTGCATGGATGAAAAGCAGTCAGACGCATCTCTAAATATAAAACTCTTAACTGCCTGACAGTATCTGTACAAAGTCGTGAATCCTCCTCTATAAATGTCGTGTCTTTAATTCCACAAAAATGGCCGACCTTTATTTCTCCTCCTTTACTGCTCAGATGGGAGTGCATCAAAGTATTTCTCCTTGACATGAAAAATATCACTATCAAGACTTCACAAATTTCCGGGGAGATTTGTCTCTTAGACATTTCGTTACAAAGAGCAGGTATTACTTTCCTTTAGATGCAGCTAAAGCAGATTTATGAGGACTGGAGCAAAACGTGGACTGAACTGCTGAATTAAGTGGAGGTGGCTCTTCTATGTTCAGCCATGCGTTTATGAAGTGGCTGTTTGGTCTCTCCGATGTAGAGGTCTGAGCATTCCTCGCCACACTGCACAGCATACACTACGATGTTAAGTTTGTGCTTAGGAGTTTTGTCTTTGGGATGAACCAGTTTTTGTCTGAGTGTGTGGCTGGGTCTGAAGTACACGGGGATGTCGTGATTGGAGAAAACTCTCCTGAGTTTCTCTGATAAATCTGGTACATAGAGGATGACAGTATTGTTCTGATTGTCTCTCTGACTCTCCGCTAGCTGGTGGTGTATCCGGTCGTTAAGTGATGACGTGACGAATCCTACTTCCGGGCCTAAAGTAGTCTGCGTTTAATATGGCTTTTGTGTTGTTAACATGTTTAATGTTATGTATTTTCTTCTATTTGATCTCAAAAAGCTCCTAAAACAGTCAGTGATCACTGTTGACCTCCCTTGGCTTTTATTACTGCTAATCATTTATTTAAGCTCAGTTTTTAAAACCTTAGGATGTAACTACAGCCCAGCCCATGCAGCAGTATATGAATGACTAACCTCGTATTGTGGATGGATTATCTCAGTTGTTCTCCTGGCTGAAGTTTGGTCCTTTTACAGCATCCTGCCATGCGATTACATTTGTTCCTGACCACCGAGAACACTCACGTTAACTTTTATCGAGTGGAAAAAAAGTTAGCTTGTTTATATTATGCTAACATAGCTGTGTCGCTAGCGGTCACGTAGCACATCATTATATACCAGCTAGCCAAACTTCAGTAACCCTACAAACGTCACTGCTGTTTAGTTTTCTGTCTTCATTTATGTTGGAAGTGATAACAGAGCTGTACGTTTTAATTTGTTTCCAAAACCCCGCAGTCAGGACATGCTATATTGTATTTAGATAGAAGCTAGCGAGCTAACTCCCTGCTAACTTCTAACTCCGTTAAATGTCATAAATTCTGTTTTCATGGATGCCTGGATGTTAAACTCAATTGTTACACCTGGTAGAGCAGAACGCTGATCATTTTATTAAAGATGAAAGACTTTAGACAGTTTTTCAACTCTCAGTAATGCCACAGTGATCGTTTGATATATGGACCTGCAGCGGAGTTTAGGCCCAGACACGGCTAGTGACGTCAGACTGAACGACCGCATAGGGGGGGTCCATGACCCACTTGGGAACACTCCCATAGGGTTTAAAAACTGGGACTCTCCACCAGTTGCTCTTCAAACTGAAGAAACTTCTCAGATGAGAGGTGAAACATCTTCAAGGAAACTTAAAGAAGTCCAGACGCTTTTCTTTCCAAGCTCCTTAAAAACCTCTGTGGTTTTTTTCCTATCAGCCATGGATCGGCCTCCCCAAAGCACGGACCTCAACATGACTGAATCAGTGTGGGATCATCATGACCGAGCACAGAACGAAAAGCAGCCAACATCCAGAGAAGAGCTTTTGAGTGTCTTTCAAGAAGCCTGCAGAACTATTTCTGAAGTCTAGTCAGTTCTAAGAAAGCATTCATTAGCGTTCCAGCTGTTCTGAAGAATAAAGGCGGTCACACCAAATGTGAACTTTCAAGCTTGTTAGAATTGTACAAAGTCTGTTTTTACCGTTACACTGCATTTCCATGTATGTTTGCATGTTTCAGTAAATCACTCCACCTACTTCTTTTTTCCCCAAGCAAAGTATAAACAATTGTGACTCAAGAGTTTTGGACACTGATTTATTTATGCCAACAAACTTCAGGAGGACTGAATTTCCACAGCTAGAAGATTATTATTAAATATTAAAAATGAGACCCTGTTTGTCATTAAACACTCGGCCTATCCTGTCTGGTTATGTGTGCTCTCTTTCATTCAAACATAGAACGTTCCAGAAACACAAAGAATCATAAAATCACAAAATGACTATTTATCATAACCTTTGCAAAGTTTGTTAAAATAACCCCGAGTAATCCTGGAATAAATCCTTACAAATAAATATTTAAAGTGCACATGACGTTAGACTGACCTGATCGCCATCGTACAGCGTCTGTAGAGGACTCCTCCTCGACTTCTGTCTGCTGCCGCTTTCACCCACCGCCTCTGAGGCTGAGGAAAAAGCACATCGGTTATGGAGCAGTCACCGCTGAATTATCACTAATAATGCTTTTGTGAATGTGTGTCATCACGCCCAAATGTGGTCCTGTGACCCTGACTGTGGTAGTTTGGCTGGTGTTCATATTTCTGTGGACACATTTTAAAGAAAATATGCACGATACATTTGCAAACTGTCAACATGAGATGAGTTAGAAGGGGGACGGTGTCCATCCCATGATTACCAATCAGTCGCTGACTTCGCGCTTTTATTGAAGTTTAACATGCTGCAGCCTGAAGGGGCGTGAGCTTACTGCAGAGTTTCAGGGAGGAACAAAGGCCGAGGATAAAGAGGTGCAGCGCAATTATTTTATTTGATCATTCACTGAATTACTGAATGCCAAAATTATAATTAGCCAAATATCCTCAAGCAAGATACTGAACCCAAGCAGTACACAAGAATCAGCTCATTTACTATTTAACTACTACTGTTGGTGTTAACTACCATTATCATAAATAATAATACAGTGTGGTATATCATTAGACAGATAAAACAGGAGAATAAAGTGCACTGTAGAACATTAACACAAACTGAGCACAAAAACGTTGCACTGAAACAATAAAGTAAACTTTCATGGTTTGTTATCGCTGCTTTTATTTGCTCGAGTGCTTTAGAAACGGAACAAGAGTTTTGGCCGGGCAGAACATTTCATTTTCCACGTTATGTCAGACTCAAGTTTGAAAGGAAGGATAAAAGGACCTTATTTATGTCCTTTGGCTTAGAGCCATCATTTGTTTCCTTCCAGATATTGGACATGTATAGAGTTTCACCACATGATCCTCAGATTTAATCTGGGTAAAGGTAGTCGATCTGTTCCTCCTAAAAGCTGCAGGCCTTCGTTGGAGAAAAAAAAGAAAGATGCAAAGGCGTGCGGCCTGGTTTGAAAAGGCAGTGGTTGCTTCACTCAAACAGTTTCATCATAGTTAGAAAAATGAAAACGAGCTCTCAGAACAACATCTACCATCAAGTATTCTGCACTCCAACCTGCCTGCAGTGAAAGCAGAGATGAGCACCACGCTGCTGAACCATGACTCGCTGACACAACAGGGAGCAGCAGGACTCCAAGACACTGCGAACATCCCCACAGGAGCACAGCTTATTTGATTTACAGAACAAGCTCATCACATCGTACACTTTCCGGCCACAGATGTAAGGTTACAATCAACACTCACGAGACTGAGTTACTGAGAGAGACACTTCCATCTGATCTGCATGCATGTTGTGGACGTAGTCACTTTCTATAAAAGCCATATCTTCACTCCATCTGCAGCGTAGTGTGGAGGTTATTTGTTTTTTCCTCAGAGATAAACATAGATAGCCCCGCTTCATCAGATGTTCTTTTATGAAAAACGCACACTCCCTAAATGAAACGCAGATGTATTCTGGTGTGTTTAGCCAGTAAGTGTTAGCTTGAAGATAAAACTGCAATCTGTCCCCTTCTTCAGATGAGACGAGTCATTTTAGTGTTTTAAATTATGAAGTTAGCCAGGAGGCACTTCGTTAGAGCAGCAGTCCCCAACCTTTTTTGCGCCATGGACCGGTTTATACACGACAATATTTTCACGGACCGGCCTTTAAGATGTCGCGGATAAATACAACAAAATAAAACTAGTACTGGTACCAAAAAAAAGAAGATTTATTCATAACACATGTGAAAAGACCCAGGAAAACCGAGTTAACGATAAAAACGATAACAAAATAACGCTGAAAACTGATAAAAACCATACATTTCACACCCGAGCCTCAACTCTCGCGACCCAGTACCAAACGACTCACGGACCGCTACCGGTCCGTGGCCCGGGGTTTGGGGACCGCTGCGTTAGAAGACTGGGAAAAGAAACAGCTAGCGTGGCTCTGTTCAAAGATCAGGCAATCTGAAGCTGCTGTGAAAAGCTCACAGAATAAGTCCTCATGCTGCTGATTCAGTTCAGCTGAAGAGGGTTAGGTTTCCAGTATCTCGCTGAACTCAGACCACCTGGTGCAGTGTAGTTTCAGGGTGACATTGGTGCCTCTTTCTGGAAAATCCAGCATTGAACCAACTTTGCTTTTAGCGTGCGTGTCGATTCCAGGAAGAATAATCCCTGCAATTAGTGATCCCTTTCTACACAAGTTAGACCTTGCTTCAATTCATGAACTTCCCAGTATGTTTGACGATTCAAGGAATTCAAGTATTCAAATACACACACACACACACACACACACACACACACACACACACACACACGAAATTTCCATATTTTCACTAACAAATGTTCACCCCTTGCTGCTCAGGAGGTTCAAGCGATACAGGCAATAATCCATTGAAACTCATTCAGAAAACTCCATAAATGTTCTTCTGTATTGCTGCCATTTAAATTTAACTTGACTCATATTTCTGAAACCGGAACTCTTCTTGCTCCATAACCACAATGTGAAGAAAAATATCACATTAACTGTTTAATGATTACATCCATTTTCACAAACTCCCCCAGTTTTAGAGGCTCGAAATTCACTGACAAGCAGTCCAACAGCCAGGTTCCCTCATTATCGACAGCAAACTAAGCAGATAAAAGTCGTACTTGAACTTGTTTCAAGTGTTACACAGAAGCAGTTCACTGGACCACTATGAGGTCCAAAGAGGCTCAGGTTCAGACAAATGCTCCGAAACTGTTCAGACGGTGTATAACAATGCAAACGGATCATAACCCAAATCTCAGGGCAAAGAACAGAGTCGCTCACCTAACATCAGCCCAGCATGCTTTTCACTTACTGAGACCAAAAGTGAACAGCAAACCTCAAAGAAGGAAGCATGTGATGATGTCCACAGGTGCTGGACTGCAGGGATACCTGTCACTTTCAACAAATGAAAAAGGGGGATTATTTATAAAGTTCGGAATGAATAAAGTCTGTCCCTTCAATTAACATCTTCATCATTTGATTTAAAAAAAAAAAAAAAAAAAAAAAAAATCCACTTTAGGATTTGGTTCTTTTGTCTTGAAGCCACTGGCTCATGGCTAAACTCAAGTTTAAACACATAACTTCCTGTTAGAGACGTGCTCTTCACAGCGCATCAACAATGAAATGACATCAGTTTGCTCACAGAGACAAGGCCAGGCTGCTTTTCACTGGAGTAAACATCTGCAAGCAGCTGTGTGGCTCCAAGTCCAGATTGAGCAGTGCAACTCAGCACTAACTGCCCATTGAACAAATGACTTCCTGTGCTGTGCCATTATTCAAATGGCAGTATGCACAAACGCCTTATGTACAAGTCTGCCTTTTATGCAGTCATTACGCTCCAAACCTGCACGAACAGCAACATTTGTCATCTGGAGACAATTAGATTTACAAAAGCTCAGGATTTGTTACTAATTAGCTGCTTTAATTGGAGACAATGATTTGGAGACAATGATGCTGTAATGGTGGAAACTGCACAGGCCCAACACTATTGAGCACAGGCTACTGTGAGACTCAAGTGACCACATGTGTGCACCTCTCTCCTCCCTGTGGTGTGGTCAGGTCACTCATGGCAAACTGGTTATGAGCTGTAAACACGCTCACTGCAGGCAGCCCAGCATGCAGTAATGAGCATACTACACAGAATCATTGAGAATACCTGCGAGAGACACACAGTCGATCATACAACTGAAATCACAGGTCTTTACTAGCTTCTAACAGCAGGTGAGAGTAACTAGAGAAATGCTGAAGCTGTGCAACAGTATTGTATAAAGATCATATATCAGTGCCGGTCTTATTTCAGACACTCCATCCCCATGTACTTATTAACATAATGTATGAATCTGGTCAGCGTAGCGTTGTCTATAGCAAGCATGCCAGGTGCAGTTACTGATAAGGAGGACTGCAACAGTAGACCGTGACTGTTGCATCAGCCGCCTCATTTTGCAATCTTTTACAACTGGCCAGCATTCTCACCACACATTAAGGCTGCACAGTTAATGGAATTTTAATCTTGATTTTAGCTTCCCACAGTTAAATGAACACGATCACATATTTAAAATATGTGCTCAGCCAATAGAATGCAAAGCAAAAAGCAAATCAGGAGCTCCGACTGCATGCCAGCATGTGACAGTCACAGCCGTTCTGAAGTGTCCTGGACTAGTAAGACTACGTTCAAAGATATACAACAGAATTCAAATGTCTGCCACACTCATGCCTCGAAGTGGATCATCATCATCCATTTTTCAGAAATACTCTTGAGCAATCAGCTGGCTGAAAAAAAAAAAAAAAAAAACACCAAAAACTGCAGTTCTAAATAAAACTCGGCCAAAACAAACAAACAGACAAACAAAAAACAAAAAAACATGGCTGCTGACGTGAACTGTCCAACATCAGCTCCATAAAAGTCCATTAAAGCGAGCATGCATACTGTGCATCAGCGCTCACAAAGGTGCACTGACGTCACCAAAATCTTTGCCAAAGATTCACTCAAACCAAGTGAATGAACACCAATACTGACTAACAAGTGATCAAAATGATCACTTTGACCATAATCGTTCAGCCCTACCACAGATATAGCACTAAATGTTAATGTTCAGTTCAATAAAAATATAAGCTGCTCAGTGTTAGCTTGCACTGGCTTCTACCCAGATAGCAACCATTAAAACAGTTTACAGTGTTTCCCACTTAACTTGAATGCACCCAATTTAGAGGCAAAATTCCCAGTCTGGCTGCAACTAAAGTTATTCAGGACCAATTTATACCATTTCCCCAAAACACCTATAAAAACTGCACTTATTTTGCTAAAGTGAGTTCTGTTTTCAGTCAAATTTGGTCAATGTCAACAAATCTGCACGTGGTCTTCTGTCCAGTCTTTGAAGCACAGTTTGCCTGAATTCGGACAGGACAGCATTGGCTCATATCAAACTTGGTACTTTGTGGATTTACTGATAAGCAGGATTTCAACAGTTGAACATGACTGTTGTGTTAGCGTCACATTTTACAATCGTTTACACTTTGACTTACACTTTGACCACATGTGATAATTTATCACTCATAAACACAAATAACCACTACAACCCCATATAAAGCCAGTGCCTGACACACACTACATTCAGTTAGCTAGCATTGGTACTGCTGTCAGTACTGACAAATTATTCTGATTCTTCCAGCTGAAAACGGTGTGGTGGTCGCTCTTTCAACCATCAAAAGTGGAGTTTTACAAAGTTCCACACTAAACTTTCTGACCATAGGAACACCGTCGAGGTACAAACAGCCAACTGGTTTACCAGCAGGCCAATATTACTGGCCCATACTATGCAATAAGTAAATCTTATTGGATTAACACATTTAATTTCAGTTACTTTGTTGCAAAATGAGATTGTCAAGCATGCCAACCATGTTACTAAAACCTGCCGTAAATGTTGCCATGAGACAGAGCTTGTGCTATCAGTCTGATATCATTACACGCAATTTGGTTCTATATAGACAGAAATTCAACAATTCAAATTAGCAATTAGAATCGCGCTGAGCAGCCTTCTTTTTCTAGAGGATTAGAACCAAAAGCCAACCAGCAAACCTTCAACAATCTTACAGAGTGATTGCCATTAGTCAAAGTCAGACTCAGTTTGCAGAAAGGTTTCTTCCTACCAGCCGAACTTTGCAATCACCTTGAGATAAAAAGTTGCTGTGAGTGTGCAGCACCCTCAACATTAACTTGGCTCCTGGTTTGACATAGGCAAACGTAGAGGTACCAGGCGAACAGCCTGGGAAAACACTTAGAAAGTACTTAGCTGTTGCAATAACAAGAATATCACTGATCACAGCAAACACTCAGAGATTTATACATAAGAAGCAAGCTTCACAGTAATCAGCATCAATTCTTTTGACACTTAAATAATCTTCTCATTTAGTGGATTCACCTCTGCCAAAAAGCCAGATGATGCCTTATTACTGGAATCAAGAGCGTCACATGCAGCCGGATGCTGCTGCCAAAAGGAGGCTTTGTCTTTTGCCTTGAGCTGCCGAGGTGAGGAGATCATTCTGCCACAGCGCACCAATTTATCTGACCTGTTTTCTAAACACATTTCATTGCGACCTCTCCCAAAGAGAGCACTAAAATGGAACAGAGAGGTAGCGGCTGAAATGATTCAGAAGCTGACAAACACCTGGAAAACTGAGTGTTTCAGCAACAGGGTGAGACGGCACACTGAAAAGGTTTGTGTCTCATCTGTCATCTGCTAACTTGGCATCAATTAGCAAGCAAGGAAATTTACAGTCCAAGTTTTGTCATGAGGTATTTAAAAGGGGGGCAGGTGAAAATATCAAGAAACTGTTTAAAATGTCAGAATAGCTGGATATCAGGACTGGGCGCAGACACTAGGACACACTGCACAGCATAGATATAGGTGGAAAAATGTGTGCTATGTTTTGCCATTAGAAGGGGGAAGAAAAAAAAAAGCTGCTGGTTATAACCGTGTACCACTCTAACAAAACAGTGTCTCAGCTGCCCTTAACTCCTCCACTGATACAAGACGTCTGAAACTCACCAACCCCAGCTAAGGCAGACTCAAAGGAAGACGTCGTCCTGTTGGTTTAACCCTGTCTGGACCCCCAAAGCCTACAGCATTCCTTACGGTACGCACGGAACCAAATGCTGGGGAAATGCAAAATATAGAAAGGCCGATGTGTGTTCCTGCTGTCCGAGCCATGAAATGAGCTCTGTGTTTAGGTCCCACTGGGAAAACTGCCCCCCCCTTCCTTGACCTGACTTGCCAAAGAGTAGCTTTGACGCTGTACAAGGGAAAGCCTGATCCTTTTAGGCCACAAATGTGTGTGTGTGAAAAGGGTGTTAGTGCATAGGCAGGAGCATGTGGGTGGTGTACTGTCTGTTTGCTGAGTCTTAGAAGAATGTCTGCAGATCCAGGAGTCCCTATGATCCTGTGCAGAAGCGTAAAAGAGTTCAATGTGCATTTGTGGGGCGACTCCTTAGCTGGCTGACTAAAATCCATCACATCTGCATTTGAGCAGTTGGAAACAGTGACAATAGACACATATTTGGCCGTAAAGAGAAATATCCATCACACAGGAAAATACTGACCCGACTGCATGTTTCACCAGTGTAGTACAATCCTGAGGTCCATTTAACTTAAACTGAATCTCCCGTGGGTCTAGGCACCTCCGACTTTCTTCATATGCAAAAGCAATGATGTGTTAAATTCACTAATGGGCCTTAACAGCCTGGTGTTAGAGTTTTCTGTTTTATACGTACATAAAAAATGAGGACGCTTGCTGCTGTGAGGCGACACTTTAACCACTAGTCACTGCTGTCAGTGTCACAGATTTCTGTGATCCTACAATGACAGCTGTTTACTGGGTGATTCAAGTTATTAAGGTTCATCATCTGAGGACACTGAATGTCTACCATACATTAGGGCGGTCAGTAACTTTACTGTGACAAACACTGCATGCATTAGTAAACACAATCAAATAGATTGGTATTTATTCTGCACTCTTCCTGATCACTCCGAGCACTCTACACCATCACCTCATTGTATAAACTTTAGTTACCTCAGATTAACATTAACCATCCCACCAGCCAATTTACAACCACACATAAGCCTAACGTGCATGGACATGCATTCTAATCAATTTGCAATAGGAATCCAGGAGTGACAGCCCTCTGTATACCCACTTATTATTTTAACATAAAAATAAAATATTTTAAAAAATGTTATTGCTTCCATTATATATACTATATGATCAATATATATCATATATGCCTTATGAAAAGGCTTGATAAAGAGGAAAAGATCATTGCACCTGTATATGTAAAATTTATGTAGAAACATGTACCTGTACATGATGTCATGTCTCTTGTTGCTCTTTGAGTGAGGAATAATAAAAGCCTGGCTCTGCGTGGGCTTTTTAATCGAGCGCGACTAAAATTACTGAACCAGAACAACCCTAACCCAGACAATATTTGCCAGTGTAATTTAGTCTGGACCAAAGTGGGGATGAGTTGAATTATTTGGCTACCACAGAGCACTTGGATTGAAATAGTAGAGCAGAAGACTTATTCAGTAACTTTAATTGCGAAAGGACAAACCAGAAAAATCAAATCACTTGAGGATACGGGCTCTGAAAGCAGATGGTCCTAATGTAATTTTGAAAAAATTCCTCCAGAGTACTTTCTGTGCTATCAGCTCCTGCTGTGCCGTTTCATGAATATGCAGCTGGCTGGAGAACAGGCTGGAACAGCAAGACCACCCCGACCCCCCATGTCACCGCAGACGGACGGGGATCTGACAGCAGCCAGGAGGAGCGAGCGGTTTCAATTGGCAACTGCACGCCGCAGCATACGAAGATCAAGTCACACACTGTTCCCGTGTGGATGCGTCTGCTTTTAATTGGATAATGTCCCATCCACAAGTGACCATGTGTGAAAATTAGTTTCCAAAGAGCGCCGCAACAATTTCATCAGTGCTCCGACAGAGTTCTGGGAAGCTAATTTTTATGACTTTTGTGGCCTCAAGTCAAGCCTAGACAAGGGAGGTATGAGATGGGGGTACGGTAAGTCTCCAGTACATGAATAACAACAGCTGCCCCGAGGCCCACACAATAGTCTCAGGCTCTGTTTGTGATTAAACAGCTACAACTAGCTACACTCATAGCAGTCAGCTCACATCTGTATGTGTGATGTTCCTGGATTTTACTCCCAGGAAAACAAAGGGAGAAGTCCCTCACTGTGCTGTAACATACAACACCACATTCCAGACTATGATATACTTCTTCCTCTTCAGTCAATGCGTCTAAAAGCCCAAAGGCGAAATCATAGTGGCGACTGTAGTAAAGACCTCTCACGCTGACACATAAGCCCATCTTACAAAGTCAGCTTTTCTAAAACAGATGTGAATTTCAAAGACCGGATACGAAGACGTCACAAAGGGTTAAGTTTCTGCAGCATGAAAGGCAACTCGTGTTCTGAAAAACTATTTCTGTCCAGGATGTTACAGTAAAGCCACTCTGCATCTATGCAATTATGCTAAATTTGGATTAGCACTGCATTTCCAAGCACTGTAATTTTATGCTAACTCTGACTTGGCACTATGTTCCTTTGTTATGCGGCTGTTCTCCTTCAGCTTCACATCGCCTAAAAACACTCTGACCTTTACCCCAGATAGAGCAGCTTCACCTCCCCTAACTAACTGCATATCTGAAACCAATTTAGATTCACTTAGAGCAGACAGGCAGGTTTAATGGTCGGCGCGTGAGCTGCATTCCAGGTGTGTTTGGAATACGTGGAGCCAATCCCCCCCCCAAAAAAACAGAGGCAGCATCTAGGAATGTGTGCACTTATGCCATGTGTCTCATCAAAGCACTGGTTGTAAACCTATTCAATCAAAATTAACTCACAAAGGCAAATTAATACACAATAGCAATTTACAGTAATCGTAAACAAAAGCATCTTTAATTTTGGGGGTTTGCACTGTCGATCGGACTGGAAAATCATTCAGTGCCGATTTTTGTAGCTGGTGAGGAAACAATTGCTTTTGTGCATTTATCCTGGCTAGAAAGCTCTCGTTTGGACCTGTAACGAATCAAGCGCTCCCCTTTCTTTTATACAGTGAAGCGCACAACCTTGTGAAAAAGCCAGTTTAAATGGATGGTGACTGATCAAGATTGCTACCTTCTTTTTCAAGAGACTAGGGTATGACGCTGTTTTAAGACCTGCTTACTTAACAAGGACATAAAAAATTTAACTTGCAGTGCCACTTTTTGATGGGACAGCTCTAGTGTGCTGCTCTTCCACACCAACGCTGAATTTCCCACAAAGTAGAAGCACAGGTGTGGCCAATAAGACCGCCGATGGCTTCGTTAAGTCATTATATCACCGAGCAGCAAACCATCATTACTGTCACTAACACACCCCTGCTTTTCCTGCTAGGACATGTCTCCCGTTTTTATTAGTTATAATGAAGCAAAAGCAATTTGTCCAGTATAGCTACACGAGGACGTGCACACAGATGAACCAATGTTTTTATCTAGAAGTCACAAATGTAAAAGTCAAGTCAAAGGTTAGTTATGAAGTTCTATGAGATCGCCTGCTAAAATAAATATATACACATTTCCACTGACATGCAGATGAAACTAGGGCTGAACGATTATGGAAAATAATCTAATTGCGATTTTTTTGCCCCAATATTGCGATTGCGATGCGATATGCGATTATTTTTTAAGGTCTTTGTCTTCTGTATTATTAAACAAAGACAAGCAATACATCATATAGTATGGCCAATACTATATTACATTAATTTTAAACTGTTCTTTCCTGGAAGACAGACCTCTGTTATGATGACATGAGGTGATGCATGAATTGATGACTGACATTTTTATTTAACTTCTTCAATCACAACAGTATATTTGAACATACACAATAGTTTATTTTTAGCTTACAAACATCTGAGCATAAAGTGCTGACAAGGAACCCTGGTGTAAACATTAAAATGAAAGTCAGTACAATGTGCAGATTGCAGAAATATACATAAACAAAATCAGTGGCTTTACCACACTCAAGTTTTTCGACATCTGTGAACTACTAGACAGTCATTAAATTAAAAAATAATATTAAATAAAACTAATAAATAAAAAATACACACATCTTACTGATCTCTGCAGTCAGTAACATTACACATAAAGTGCAAACATAATAGCAATTGTATAAACACACACACAAACACGCCTTTAAAGTTTAAAGGCATGAAATTGGACGGTCTAGTTCTGATTAGCGTCACCGCTGTCTCGGTGGAGTTTAATAAACTCGGCCGTCTGCTTCTTGCTATCTAAAATATAACCAGACACTGGTGTAAATTCTCGACTGTCTCATACTTCTGTTTAATAAGTTTTCTGTTTGACGTTTAGTCAGCTGTGTGAAAACCAAGGAGGAACCCACCCGGGGGATTAATAAAGTTTTATTTTATCTAATCTAATAACTTTAATCTCAGCCAAACCGATTTACTCACGAACAAACAAAACACTGAAAAAAGCCCAACAACAACATTTTTAGGTTGTCTAAGTGACTTATATATTACGTTTAACCCGAGCAGCGAAACTCCGCGGTGATCTGAAAATGATGTGCCGGGAGTTGTGCCGTTCTCGGCCGCATCAGTAACCCTCGAGCTCCCGGCTAGCTGTCGAGCTGGTGGGTAGCAGACGCCTCTGAAAACGTCGAAGCACTTTTGCAAATATGGGATATCTTGATAAACCGAGCAGATATTTGATGTTTACACAACTACTTTCTCGCCTGAAAATATGTTAAAAGTTTATTTTGTGACCCTGAAAGATTAGTATGAGTAATTTTAAAACTCAGTAGCGGCCTCCATTGCTGGAAACTGGAGTTTGGCTGGGCCGCGCTATGAATTCTGGGATATGGTAGTAATTTGGACAGCCTTCGGCGCGTCGCTGTGACGTAATCGGTCTACAAATGCGGCCTCAGGAGGATGCAGCCCATGAATTTGGACATGTCCAGAGTATAATCGCAGCCTTTGCGGTTAGAAAATTGCACTTGATCATGTCACGATATTATCGCAAATGCGATATATCGTTCAGCCCTAGATGAAACATAGTTTTGTTAATCTATGAAGCTGGCACTAAAAACATGTCACAAAGGCCTGGATTATCTGTAATTTTCTATCTCTTAATTTGAATTTGCTCCTCAAAATGTCAGAAATGTGAAGTCCTGCGTCTGGATAGCAGTACCTTAGCCTCTAGTACTATCAAGGACACATTTTTTTGTTAGTCCTTTGGACTGGCGCGATAAAGCTTTCTGTAATACTGTCAAAACAACAAGCACCATGTTTCAGAGCAATATTGAAAGACAATATTTATTTGGTGGAGGCATTTTTAAGCTGTTATGATCAGCAGTAGAAGCTTTTAGATGAACACAGGTTTGTAAGATGATGAGGAAACCCCCTGATCAGTTTAGAGGTGATCATTTCCTATTTACGTTCACGGTGAGGGGGGCTAAGAGTACATTTTGCACCATCTTACATTGCTGTGATTTAAGTACACGTGGCCACTGACCAATGGTCATGGCGCTTTGCATAATAATGATCATGAAACTGATCTTCTGGCTCTTTGTTTGTCTGCGGTGCTTGTTTCAATTATTATCCAACTTTATTGTTAATGCAGGTGAGGCTGAAGAAGAAACTTGGTTACGAAAACTTTCTGGGATTTTCTACCTGGATGATTAAGAATTCCTCAAGCTTTTAGTGTCCCATTTTTAGAGTATGACTATCAAATCAAAAGCAATGCGAGTGCGAGATCCTACTGTAAATGCAAACATCACTTAATGTAAATACACTAAACAGCACAGACTGTTACTTTATTCTTTTACAACTGCATGTTGAGACCATCTTGCAGCACTATCGCATCATTTCCGAAGAACCACACCCTTGATTTTGATTTCAACCACACACCTGTAACGGTTTGTGACTGTATCTTACACAATCACACCTACCGCACTGACACGTTAACCTACTGACAGAAAAGCATATCAGTCACGCTATCATAACCGATACCCCTGACTTTAACAGTGTAACACTACACTGACAGTAACGTCTTTCACAAGTTACTTATGGACATGTCACACACCCAAACTTTCTGGGATCGCCATTAAACGTGAATCCACCTCACAATATGGGCTATACCTACAGTTTTTAGGCCCCTAAAATAGCTGAGCACGTGTGAAAGAGGCCTTTGTATGTGGCAGAGGGAAGCAGATCCCACCGAAGGGACAACCCCACTGCCAGCCAGCTGCGTCTGCTCCCAGCCCTCCTCCCTGTAGCTGAGGAAACACTGCGCTAAACACTCTGCTAATGGAAGTTTTTCTCCTGTTCCTCAATTTAGATCTGAGCTTCATGGGAAAATAAAGACATCGGGATGGAGCACAACGGGGTGAAATGACAATGGGCTGGAGGCCACGCTTTAGTATTGGAATGACAAGGACCAACAAGTCGCACAAAAAAATCCTTTATAGCTGGGCTAAGAATGTCTCAATAGCCTGCTTTCATGCACTTCACTGATATGTGTATTGGATTACAAGTATGCCACAACCCATTAACACAGCGGGTTATGAATGGGTTTTATTATGAAGGCATGGGCAAACCCATATGCCAACAGAAAAGGACCAGCTGGTCTGCTGCACACTTTAAACTAGAGCCCATACATCAGATACACTTTTGTCTCCACACAAGAGATCTTCACAAACACACAACCCTTTATGGGACTATAGATCATATGAGATAAATTTAGATGTAAATTTAGAAAAACTTATAAATTAATATTTAATCAAACTTCTTTTGTTACTGATAAAAGAAAAAAAACAAACCCTCATATTTAAATACTTGAGTCATTTGCAGATGGATGGAGATGAACTGATAAAAGTGATGAAATATTTTCTTTGCTTGAAAGGTGTCAGGTTGGGACGTCTGTGTAAACTATTCACGGGGCGCTTAATTTCTAATGTTTCATGTTAGCTTTAGTTTTATTCTTAGCGTAGCGGCAGGCAGACAGAGCGGGGATGCAGGAGAATGAGCGCTCCGATGGCAGGGTGTGGAAGCAAGTTTAAGCAGAGCAGAGGGGGAAATATTGTGTATTTATGGGATTTATACTCACCTGGCTTCAGACTGCTGTTAAAGTAGAATATGACCATGACGAAACATCCCAGGGACAAGGCAAAAACCATCCGGATCACTCTGGGTTTCCTCATCCTGAGAGTCTCTGGAAGCCACCGAGAAGCCGAGCCCAATCCTGCCAGGGTTCAGGCGAACTACACGGTTTTTGTCGAGTCTACTTCACCGGCCGTGGGAGCATCGATCCGGCTCGCTGCTCGACCTTTGCCGCTCCTTATCTTCCTGGACATCCTCGCATGCCGGGTCAGGAGGAGGCAGCGGTGAGGGAGGACGAGGGGGCCCCGGGCGGCAGACTCCGCTGGTCTGCCGTGTCTCTCTCGGTTACCGACGCGTTTCTGTGTGCCTTTGTAGAGACGACGGAGAAGGCTGCATCACTGCCGCTGTGGTGCCAGCACAGGCCGCCGGACTGCGTGGGTAACGGGCCCTTTATACGCCACGACAGGGTCTTTCCAAATGTCCGCTTAACCCCTTTCTCCCCGCGGACACAGAAAGGGTTCAACCACTCAACGACCCGGTGGTCGAGAAATAAGCGACACGTTTCAGAAGAAGGGCGGGTTCCGGGGAGACCTTTCAAAGTAAAACTTCTATACAGACAGTATGAAATCTGCTGTGAGTTTGGGACTGAACCGGTTTACAATTCATTAATGCGAAATTAATAAAAAAATAAATTAATATCACTGGTGGAAACGCTTCTAGAGGCATTTCAGAATAAGAGTCTTGCACCTTTTATGAATTTCAAACGTTAGATTTTAAAAACTTGCTGAATTTCAGTCTTTAAAAAATGTGTAAAATTTTCGTACAAATAGAACAAAATTTAATACCAGAAATATTAAAGACATCACTGGTTTCAGACATGGTTTTTATGATGCTGGGACAAGACTAAATTTTAAGATTAGCAAAGAAACACCCAGAGAAAGCCTTCATATAGCCTGAAATGTTAGATCTGTTGGAAAAGTGTGGTTCTTTTCCAATTCAGAGTGGGGGACTGGTCTATAAAAATCAGTTCCCACCCCCATTTCCAGAGGATCAAAAGTAGCTGGAAAAACCAACATTTAGGATGGGAGATAATATGGACTGTTTTAAATGAGAAAATGCAAAACCTGCCTGTCTAGAAACCATGAGCATCACAAAATGCTGGCTCTCCTCTTGCGGAGCTCTGTTGGGCCTTTACTACAGCCACCTTTAGTTGCTGCTCGTCTGTGGGTCTTTCTGCCTTCAGTTTTGTATATAATAACTGTAAAACAATGCTCTGTCGTTTTGAGATTGGGTGACTGAAATTTCCTCTACCATGTTTAACAGATCATACAGGATGCTTCAGATCACCATCGGCCCCTTTTCTTCTCCAAGCTTTTCTCTTCCACTCATTTTGCAGCAAGTCAATTTTGTACCACTGAACATGTTTAGATATTTTTTCTTTATTTGTTATGTTTTTATTTTTTGGCAACATCTAAAAATGCTTGCACAGTGATACTGTTCTTGAGTGGTTTGTAGACTTAATTATAGATGTTGACACTAAGATGCCAGCCTCTTTGAGAGCGTTCCTGACTTAGCTAAATGTTCTGAAGTTATTTTCCTTAACGATGGAAATAATTCTGTCATCATCCACTTCAGGTTTCTGTGGTCTTGCTATACTGACAAGTTCATTCCTTCTTTTTAAGAAGGTTATGTAGCACTTTTCTACTCTATCTGAGAAATCAAAGCACTTTACACAACTTGCCTCATTCACCCATCCATACAAGCACTTTTTGCTATGGTCTTTCTGTCAAAGTGTTTTCTATCTACCATTCACAACATGCTTGTCTTTGACATGTAGACTGGAGCAGCCAGGGACTGGACCACCAATCTTCCGTTTAGCAGATAATCTGCTCTACCAGCTATTTACGCCTAACTTTCTATTCCTAGAATTTCCTGAAGTTTTTGTGACCTGCCCGATTGGTTTGTTTTGGTGTTTCAGCCTAGTGATGTTCACCTTCACAGACATCATATTCATACTTCCAGTGTACAGCCACCAGAGGCAAGTTCAACACTTTGAACCAATTTTAGATCTTTTATCTGTTTATTTTGCCATGGAACAACAAGTAAGGAGGCTTCACCTGAGGCTTGTCAGTCAGTTGTCCAATTACCTTTGAGCATCTGAAAATGGGAGATTATGTATAAAAATGCCTGTAATTCTTAAATAGTTAATGAAATGCATTTGTTATTAAACCTTGAATTAAAACTGAATTTGATTGTTTAAAATTCCCTGTGGTGGTGTACAGAGGCAAAATTGCAAAGAATAAGTCATTGTCCATATATACTGACCTCACAGTACCTTAACAGGGGAAAACCAGTCTTTTGCTTTAATAACAGAGATGATACCTTTAACCTTTGGTCCACTGAGCTGCTATCATACAAAACTGTGATGTTAAAAATTCTTCTTGTGTAAGTTGTATGTGAATGGGAGAATTTCTTTTACCACCAACATTCTCCAGCTGATCGGTCTTGTGTAAATCTGTTACTGGATCCATAAATTTTTTTTTTTTTTAAATAATGACAATAATGAGAAAGGCTTTAATATCAGTCCTTCCTGTCACAGAGGTCCCCACATTATAAACTAATTGCACCATATAAACGTTTGAAAACTCAGACATCAAATAAATGCCTCAGAATGACTCCTCAAAGGTTGAATCATTATAATAAGAATACATCAGGCATAAGCACTGAGTGCACACAGCTTAAAGGAACAGTTTCACTGTGCATGGCAGAGATCAGAGTGACAACCCCCAAAACAGGGATGGTTCTACAGACGAGGTCCTCTGAAGTTTTTCCCCTCCTCAGCTTTTCTGTGTTTTCACTATTTTGCGTTTTCTTAGGGTCAGTGTCATTGCTGGTGATACCTGGACCCTACAGAGGTTGTGCAGGTAGTCCAGCTCCTCCAGGCTGGCACATCAATGTGACATCATCATCAGGTTTGCTGTGTCTCCCAGCACAGTGTCAAGAGCATGGAGGAGATTCCAGGAGACAGGAGCAGAACCAGTATCTGCACCTTTGTGCAAGGAGGAACATAATGAGCACTGCCAGAGCTACAAAATAACCTCCAACAGGACACTGGTGTGAATGTGTGAATGTCGCTGACCAAACAATCAGAAACAGACTTCATGAGGGTGACTGAGGGCCCAACGTCTTCTCGTGGGCTCTGTGCTCACTACGTGGCACTATGGAGCCTGGCATTTGCCACCCTGTGTGTTTCGAAGACGGTTCACTCTGAGCACAGGGGACAAACATAAAAGAGTCTGGAGAAACCGTGGAGAACGACATGCTGCCTGTATATTGTTCAGCATGACTGGTTTGGTGGTGGGTCACTGATGGTCTGGGGAGGCATATCCACCGAGGGACACACAGACCTCTATAGGCCAGGCAACAGCACCATTAGGTGCCATTAGCTATCAGGATGAAATCCTTTAACCCACTGTCAGATCCTACTCTGGTGCTGTGGGGCCTGGTTCCTACTGGTGGTCTTATTAGGAGCATGCCCCAATGTTATAAGCAATGCATACAAGCACATGGTGGGGCCATACAAACTACTGGGTACCATTTTTTTAATGACATTTTAGTCAAAATGAACGAGCCTGGTGCTACATTTTTTCACTCTGACTTTCGAGGTGTCTTTGAACTCAGCCCTCTGTAGGCTGATAATTTTATATCCATCAAAAGATGTGCCATCCTTTCATTCTTAACAAATTACCCGATTATTTTTTCCCCTTTTTTCCTTAAGATCTGTAGTGCTTTTGAAGTGCTCCTTTTAAATTTTGGAGCAGTGTATAAATATCACAGGAGGTCTTTTCTGTGCTGTGTTATCAAGATTAAAAGATATCAACAGATACTATTCTCTCTGCTTCTAGTTGTTCTCGCACAGTTTTTGTGATTTCTGGCTTTTGACCAGCACCCAAAGCGTGACAAACTGAGGGACTGGTCTGTCACGAGGAGACCTGAGTAATCTATGTTGTTTTATCACAGTTTGAGTCTTCAGTAAATATTTAAAGAGATCTGCAAAAGATAGGAAGAAAGGGTGGGGTCATGTTCACCCCATTATTGAGCACCATGAAAGAACTATACACAAAATCTTCAGGAATATAAAAAAGATCTGTATATTCATTCATGTATATGACCTACATAACATACACAACTGTTCATTACGTACGCTGGAGATCAAATTACAAAAACCAAAACAAAGGTTCGAGGATACAAGTGAAGCTTTAGCCAAGAAATTCAATTCCATTTTATTTATATAGAGCCACATCAAAGCAGCAGTCGCCTCAAGGCACTTAAAGAAAAAGGCCATTCTGTTTAACAAACACGTCTTTCTGTATATGAGACATATTTTGGAGATAAGCTTTGAAAGAGAAAAAAAAGGGTTTGCATGTTATAAATCCCAAAAGGTTTGTTTTCGCTGCAGACCGGTGATTCTTCCAGAACGTCAAAAATTGAAATATATACTCCAGTGATGACGCACATCTGCTACAGCCTTTTTCCAGCTTATCTGCACGCACACTCACATTCACAGTCCAGGATTACGCAGGAATTTCTGCTCTGTCACTTTTCCACCATAAATAAAGGAGATGGCCTCCTTGGAACAACTAATGTCTTTATTCATGTTGGACTTTTGACTCCTGCACAGCATTTACAGAACAAGAATAAAAGCTTAGTTCATAAACAACAGTGATTCATGTGATACGCATCCTAGTTTGTGTTTAGCCTCCACAGGAGAGTCCACTGTAGCAAGCCGACCACCGCTCCTGCTCCAAACCTTCAGGCCTGAAACTGGTAAAGCTAATGCAACTTGTAGCTTCAGGTTTAGCTAATTAGAGCAGTAAGGGCTTCCTGCAGAACTACTGTTGACCTCTGACCTCCTCACATTCCTAAAGTACGTCGTCCCAGGCCTCATGATTCGGATCCCCGGGAGAAGTCGGAATGAGTTAGGAGACACGCGACTGATCAAACCACAGGCCTGATGGCAAGACAGTGTGAAGCCTGCCAGTGTTTACTGTCTGAGAATGGAATGATGGGTAATGGCTGACGGGTTACTACTGGCAGGAAGTCAGGTCACATTCCCCCAGCGACTGACCAATCAGACGAGAGGTGTCAAGCAGAGTCAATACATGGTCAAAGGTCAGAAAAGCAGGTTTGGCATGGCCAGCTGTCTGTTTGAATCTGCCGTGAGGGAACACAGAGGGGTCTTTGAAAGGACTTACCTGGGCACAAGCCCAATGCCCGAGGGCTTCACCTGCAAAATGTCACTGACACAGACAAAAACAAAACCCAAAGCAAAGAATTTTAAAAACGAGTTTTTTAAAAAACCAAAAGATGAGGTGAAGATGAACTCAGGCATGTTTAGTGAGTCTGAGATGGTTTTCTCCTGACCCTCTCAGAATCAGCTGACTTTGTTGTCCTGTAACTTTAGTATATCGAATGAAGCCATGCCACATTTTACCCTTATGTGAAGTTACAGGTCCTTCAAGTACAAATCTGTTGCTTTTTAATTCACATTGTTTTCTTCTCTATCAGTACAGGAAGTATCTACATGAAAAGTGAAAAACACAAATGAGCCCTGCTATTTGGTTTTATTTGTTTTCTGTTAATTCAGTGGAGAAAACATACATGATAAACTTTAAAGTGTGATATCACCAGGAGGGCAAAGTGAAATCATACCTATGATGATATTATTTCTGACTATTCTATCATGTAATAACACTCATAAGACATAACATTTGAATTTCTGTTTAATCAAATGTAAAAAGCATGGTGGATGAGTGACGACTGCCTATATACTGTTGTTACTCATATACTATATATACTGCCTATATGACACGTAACAAAGATTGGTTTGATCTTCAAACGTTTCTTCTGTATCTCGGACCACCAAATTTCAAGACAAAGTGAAAGCCTCTGTAAAAACATTATGTTTATTAATACTGACCTTTTTGTGATGTCAGTGAGAAATAGCTGTCCAAAGTTCCCACTGCCTGAAAATCCTTCAAGTCGCTGTAGAGCTGTGAGATTTGCTACACATTAGCATGTTAGCATTTTGTTAGCATTTACTTGTGAGAGTTGACAGACTCATGTTAGCATTTAGCTCAAAGCACCTCTGTGTAAATAAAGCATTATGGATAAAATCTTTAGTACTGCATTAAGGTTATTGTAGTTAATTAAAACTAAAACTAGATGTGAAAAACATTTTAATTAATTAGAAATTTAGAGAATTGGGAATTTTTATTTGTTATGCTAGTAGCAGCCAATTACCCTTGAGAAGCTAGCCTTGGCAGAGACAGTAGTGATGGGTCGTTCGCGAACGAAATGGCTCTTGGAGCCGACTCTTTGACGTGAACGACGCGAGCCGGCTCCTTATCGCGAGCCGTCACGTGGGTTTTTTTTTTTTTCTTTCTCTCAGCCTCTCTCTCGCACTTTTTTTCCGCTTCACTCTGCACGCGAGCCTTGTGCTTTACGCTGGGCAGAGGGGGGAGGGGCGGTAGTTACACTCAGTAGCACAGGAACAGAGCCAGAGAGAGAGAAAGAGAGCCAGGGACAACAACATTAGAAAGGTATAGTAATCATCCACAACTATTTTCGGTTGCAGATGATAAAGGATTCAGAAAGTTTATTCATGCAGGTCCATATGACAGAGAATATGCATGTTCTTTTAGTTTTCATATTATAATTTATATTTAATTGTGTTGTGGTTTGCAGGTGTTCTTTTCACTTTAAATTTGTGAAAGGAAAAAGCTGAAAATTTAAATAGTTAAAACTTGAAATGTGAATAGTTGATTTTTGTATTATATGATTTATTTATTACATTTTATGTGGAGTGAATAAATAAAAGTATATTTACGGTGGCCCCTAGAGACAAAGCACATACAAACTTCAAATCACGTACTAACTCTGAAGCATGTACAAACTCAAAAACACGTACAAACTCCAAAACACGTAAAAACTCCAAAACACGTAAAAACACGTACAAACTCCGAAGCACGTAAAAACTCAGAAGCACATAAAAACTCAAAACACGTACAAAAGACAACAGAAGTGCTCCAGGATGCTGGGCGCAGTGTTGAGCCTTTGTTATCTTGTGGCTACACAAGCCAGCAAGTACCAACGACCGGATTTGGTGTGTGGTAATAACAGGTAAATTAACTTTTTTTTAAATTATTTGAATATATATATGAGTGCCTGTGTTTAAATACACAAACAATACACACATGCTTTCAATTGTGTAATTTAAGTGATCTAGTAGCTCTGCTTTGGAAGTTCAGTTCATGCTAGAAATGTGTTTTGGAGTTTGTACGTGTTTTGTCTCTAGGGGCCACCGCATATATTTATATATAAACATATATAAATAAAACCACTTGTTTTTACGTTAGTAATTCCTTTTGTGCATAATTTTATATTATTGTTAATAATAAATTAATTAAAGCAACAAAACAACCTGAAGAGCCGTTTCGGAGCCGAAAGAGCCGGCTCTTTTTAGTGAGCCGAACCGAAAGAGCCGGATCTCTAAAAAGAGCCGGAAATCCCATCACTAAGAGACAGGACTGATAAGCTCACTCCTTTCTCACTCCACACACTCACACTCCCAGTTTTTACAGTTGTAGTATTCAGGACCAGCTGGCGCTGACTCAAGTGACATCATTTGAGGTAGTCTGTATCAGACTTCAAGTCCATAGATAAAGCAAAAAGTAAGTTGAAGAAAAACACTGGAACAGTTTCACAAACCTCTGTTTTTCTGCCTCTCGTCTGTCCAGCAGTTTGCTTCTGTACAATGAAAACAAAAGTGACACTGCTGAGTGAAGAGAGAATCAATCTCAGTTTATGTGACCCAAGCCAAAAGCCTTTCCCTTACTAGAAAACCCAGAAAATTGATTGCAAACACATTTCGTTTGCAGAAGAGGAGGATCAGGTGGAGAAAGAAAAGGGAGAAGATCAGTGCCCTGGCTTCAGATCAGGCCACAGGTGAATCAGACTGAAACAGATACTCTGCTGTATATGTTTATTACAAACATCTTAATTAAACAGAGATATGTGACAGCGAGTGAGGACAGAGAGTACCTTCGTGTTTGTCAGCACCTCAGAGTTTCTTACAGGAAACAGACACGTTTCCTGGTAAAATCACCATCAGTGATGACTTGTGTTCCAGGAAATGCAGTCAGGATTAAATTAATAACCACACTGAGTTTGTGTCAGACATTAAGTCCATGGAAAAAGCAACAAGTAAAACCTCTGTTTTTCTCCCTCTCTCATCTGTCCAGCAGTTTGCTTCTATAAATAATGACAACAAAAGTGACATACCACTAAAGAAAGCAGAATCCATCTCTATCTGCAATCCATCTGTGACTCAAGCCCAAGGCTTCCCCCCTTACTAGAAAACCTGCCCTGAAAATTTATTGCAAACACATTTCTTTTTCGGAAAAGGAAGATTAGGAGAGAGAAGAAGAAGAGGGAGGAGGAAGCTGACTCTGGAACATCATGTGCAAAAAGAACAGGCTGCAGTGGTTGGTATGAGGTGAAAAGAGACCGTGTGAAACATGTACTGGTGGCATGCAGTTTGTGTGAATGAATAGAATAAACTGTTGTAAATGTAATAAAACTCATTTTAAAGCAACAAATGTAGCATTTCACATTGTATGCCAATTTTTTCCTAGATGACGTTTAACTATAATCACAGTGTAAGCTCTTTCATGTACAGACACCGATCAGGACAGGAGCATGACATCTGTGAGACCACACTGCCCTCTAAAGGCCAAACAGTGTCATCAGCAGCAGAAATATGATATTAGTTTTGGTCAGAATTTTCACAAGTGCAAGGGATTTTCAACATAGCATTAATTTCGAAACATACTAGTTCTCTTTAGAAAGCAACAATTATTTCAAAATAGAAATAACCAGACGACATTATTAGTGCCATGAAAAACGGACCTTTTTACTGAGCCTGCTGCTGTACAGTTATGTGCTTTAACTTCATAATACCCTTTGCTCGTAAAACATGCTCTGAGTTCTGAGTTTCCAAGTGTCAGTCAAGAAATTCAAAGAGAGCCAGACAGTAGAGAAAAAGCCTGATAGAGGTAGGAAGTGAAAGATTTGAAAGACTCTGGAAAGAAAACAAGTGAGAGATGCATCAGTGCATTAATGAAGGCAGAATCATGAAGACAGAAGGATGTGTGAAAACTGGGCCTTGGACGTCGCTTTGTCTTCCAACACAGCAACAACCAAAACATACATGGTGAAGAATGACCCCCAGAAGACCACAGTGAACGTTCCTGACTGGCCTTGAATCCCACTAAAAATCTGTGGGATGAACTGAAGATCAAGATCAAGGCAGAGCAAAAATCTGGAGGAGCTTGAGAGATTCGCCAAAGAAGAGCGGGGTGGGATGTTTCAGGAGACGTGTGAGACTTATGGAAAACTGACTACGATTAGGGGGGGCTAATAACCCCTCCCCAATACTTTTATTGTATTTTTGAAGAGACACTAATTGTTCTGATTAAAAACTGTCAGTAGAGGATTCCAGGATCCATCCATCCATCTTCATCCGCTTTATCCAAGGCCGGGTCGCGGGGGCAGCAGCCTAAGCAAAGAGGCCCAGACCTCCCTCTCCCCAGCCACCTCCTCCCGCTTATCCGGGGGAATACCAAGGTGTTCCCAGGCCATCCGAGAGATATAATCTCTCCAGCGTGTCCTGGGTCTGCCCCGGGGCCTCCTCCGGGTGGGACATGCCTGGAACACCTCACCCAGGAGGCGCCCAGGGGGCATCCTTGTCAGATGCCCGATCCACGCAACATTGCAGAGGCGTGTCAACCAGGACAGCTCTACAACGTCCAGAGCCTTCAGGAACTCGGGGCGGACCTCATCAACACCAGGGGCTCTGCCACCAAGGAGTTGTTTAACTGCCTCAGTGACCTCGCCCCCGGAAATTGGCGGGTCATTCCCCTCATCCCCAGACTCTGCTTCCTCCTCGGAAGACGTGTCAGTGGGATTAAGGAGGTCCTCGAAGGATTCCAGGATCTCTCACATATATTGAGTCTGTTATCTTTGAGAAGTCTCAGTCTCTCCAGATGCAACATATTTACCATCCAAAGCTCAACTCAGTTTTTACCCCACTGCTTCAGTATTATTATTTTTTGCAGTAACTATTCCAAACAGGATTGTGATCCATTCATACTTGTTTACAGATGTCAAAGAGGTGATTCCCAGCTCTTCCCAAATTCTTCAGAGTAACAGTGAAAACTCGTCTTCCAATAAATGCACATCTTCCAATATCTACATATCTATATTACTGCTAATATATATTTTGTAATATATCTATATTATTGCTAAAGCACTTCTGCATGGATGCAAACTGCATTTTATTGTCTTGTACTTGTGACATCTGCAATGACAATAAAGTTGAATTCTATTCTATTCTAATTCTATTCTATCATGACAGACAGGTGAAATATTAGTGTGAAGCCTTACTTTGGAGTTGGGTGCGTTTTCTGACATAATTTCAAATTTGTAAGTATCCAATAAAACCCGGTGCAGTCATTTTGCAAACATTCTGTAACTGTGTAAATGAGGCACACTTACAGGGAGTGCAGAATTATTAGGCAAATGAGTATTTTGTCCACATCATCCTCTTCATGTATGCTGTCTTACTCCAAGCTGTATAGGCTCGAAAGCCTACTACCAATTAAGCATATTAGGTGATGTGCAACTTTGTAATGAGAAGGGGTGTGGTCTAATGACATTAACACCCTATATCAGGTGTGCATAATTATTAGGCAACGTCCTTTCCTTTGGCAAAATGGGTCAGATGGATGGGCCCGTGGCTGGATTGGTAAAGGGCAGAGAGCTCCAGTCCGACTCAGACGCCAGCAAGGTGGAGGTGGAGTACTGGTTTGGGCTGGTATCATCAAAGATGAGCTTGTGGGGCCTTTTCGGGTTGAGGATGGAGTCAAGCTCAACTCCCAGTCCTACTGCCAGTTTCTGGAAGACACCTTCTTCAAGCAGTGGTACAGGAAGAAGTCTGCATCCTTCAAGAAAAACATGATTTTCATGCAGGACAATGCTCCATCACACGCGTCCAAGTACTCCACAGCGTGGCTGGCAAGAAAGGGTATAAAAGAAGAAAAACTAATGACATGGCCTCCTTGTTCACCTGATCTGAACCCCATTGAGAACCTGTGGTCCATCATCAAATGTGAGATTTACAAGGAGGGAAAACAGTACACCTCTCTGAACAGTGTCTGGGAGGCTGTGGTTGCTGCTGCACGCAATGTTGATGGTGAACAGATCAAAACACTGACAGAATCCATGGATGGCAGGCTTTTGAGTGTCCTTGCAAAGAAAGGTGGCTATATTGGTCGCTGATTTGTTTTTGTTTGGTTTTTGAATGTCAGAAATGTATATTTGTGAATGTGGAGATGTTATATTGGTTTCACTGGTAAAAATAAATAATTGAAATGGGTATATATTTGTTTTTTGTTAAGTTGCCTAATAATTATGCACAGTAATAGTCACCTGAACACACAGATATCCCCCTAAAATAGCTAAAACTAAAAACAAACTAAAAACTACTTCCAAAAACATTCAGCTTTGATATTAATGAGTTTTTTGGGTTCATTGAGAACATGGTTGTTGTTCAATAATAAAATTATTCCTCAAAAATACAACTTGCCTAATAATTCTGCACTCCCTGTATTTTCCACATAAAGATCCCTGATGTAGTTCCAGCCTCTCTGCTTCCAGAATGAAACGACAAAACTGACAAAATGTTTAGTCATATACACTGAAAGTCATATATACGACAAAACAATGACAAAAACTGTTAGTAGATGATTTCTTAACTGAAGTAGGGATTTTGAGCAGAGCAGGCGATGTTATTTCATTCTTACTGGATTGATGTTCAGGACGCAGTCATGTGGAAGATGGACTTGACAAAAAAAGACAAAGAAAACTGGGGCTGACCCTTTTGACCCTGGTAGTTTTGGGATTTTGTGAATTAGTTTTAAAAATGTAAGCATTCGAAATACAATTAGGTTGTCAGGGAAAGCTGCATAAAAATTATTTGCTCAGTTTAACAGCAATTGAGAAATGCTTTTCATAAGAGGGCTAATAACTCTGTCCTCATATGTACATGAGATCAGAGCGCAGGTGAATCAGACTGTGCGTTCAGCTCTGTCGGCACCTCAGATTTTCTTATAGGAAACAGACACGTTTCCTGGTAAAATCAGTATCAATGATGACTTGAGTTCCAGGAAATGCAGTTAAGATGAAATTAATCAATAACTACACAGAAAGGCATGTCATTGACATGAGGTTACCTATTTGAAACTCACACACTGATGTGAACTCATTTTTATGTTGTGCGGGTTAATCATTTGCACACAAAAAGTACAATAGAAAGTCTGGTCATTATGAGTGTGCAGTTATAACGTGAGATATGATTACATAAGCACAGGTTTCACCATCAGGTTAGCTGTGAGAAGGAGTGTGTTGAAATCAGCAAGTCATGCAGTACTGAAACTGCAATGATTTTTCACTTCTCTTTGATTACCCTCCACATATCATCAAAGGTTTCTATTTCCTGCTGGCAGCTCCCAGCTTCATCGCCACCTCTTTACAAATGAGTCATTTTTAAAATGCAATGACAGGGCTCTTCGTTTCCTACAGACGCACATTAGCCATAATACAGGAAGTAAGGAGATTTAACTTGACTCAGTTGTGGATTGTGCACGTCTAGATATCTGTTTCTAATGTCACTTCCCTATTTGAGGGCGGTTGAGCAAAAAAATAAAACACATTTTACTGAAACTGCAAGTTGGCTGTTGCAAGACCCTCTGAGAAGAAAGTTAAAAAACTGAACAAAACAAACCCTACAAGACATTTTATCACTGTTAGGTTTATTTTGACCACTCTTGATGCATTAGATATACTATAAGTATATTTTGTGTTAAACCCTTATATGGGACAGCTAAACACACCCACATAGATGGTTTTTAACTTATTAAGAAGAGGGATGACATTAAAACACAAACACACAAAAGTGGCACTACAGTAAAAAGAAGCCCACTGATTACCACAGTATTAAAAGCAGCTGCCTTCTGTTGTGTAAGTCTCGCACATGCCTCCATAATAGCACTGACTCACTGGGCATGAACATGGCCTCTCTTGGGACATGCTATGGTGTCTGACATCAGGAAGTTGGCAGCTGAATCTTTGGGGCTTTTGAGATGCGAGGTGGAGCCTCAGGAGGCTTTATTTGGTTCCTTCCGAGAAGTTTTGGGCTCTTTTTTGTACCTTGGGCTGTTTCTGAGCAGCCTTTGTGCAAAGGACAGGTACGTTGCCATCATATATGAGCTGTTGTCACTGGAGAGTATAGGGTTACAGTCGAGGAAATAATCCTTCGATCCCCTGTTAAACTGTAAGTTTGGTCACTTACAAACAAATAAGCCTTTTGAGTAACAATCTCTTCACTTGTTAATGGCCTTTATTCTGTTGCAGACTGGAATACAGTGAGAGCCAAAATACCTACAAATATTAAAAGAAGCTTTAAAGAGACACAAAACCAATACAAAGACACGACACAGCCAAAATGGGATCCAGAACAAAGACAGCGATGATGTCTGCCCATAATGACACATCCAACAAGCCCAACAAGCACCAAAAAGACTTCACACACTACACAAAACTGCAACATATAAAACTACCACAAAGATACAAACAAGTACAAGCGATGAAAAACCAATTCAACCTAAAAAGAAAAGAGAAAACCCCACAAAAAGGTATCAAACAACTACAGAGAAATGCAAAAAGACATAGATGAAAAGCAAACTTAATAAAAGCAAACGTACAAAGAGTCACAAAACAACTACAAAAAAGATTTACGATACACACAAAAAGATGCAAAACTACCACAAAGATGCACAAAACCCCTTAAAAAGATGAAAAATGCTAGCAAGGGACACGAACCAACTACAAAGAGACGCTAAGCAACTTCAAAGACATATAAAGCACCCTCAGAGAATTGTAAACAAAAACAGAGATGGAGTATACACAATACATTAAACAACTGCAAGCATCAAAAAACAGACACAAAAACAATTACAAAGGGATTTTAAACAACAAAGAAAGGTGGAATTTATTGTACGTCTTCAAAGATGTACAATAAATGTACACATAAGCACTACAAAGAGATGCAAAACAACTACAGAAATGGAATCGATCAACGAAAGGCACAAAGCGGCGTCACATAACTACAGAGAGATGCAAAATAACTTTGAAGGGGAAAAAATATCCATAAAAGAAACTATAAATACCCCATATAACTGTATGCTTATGTTTAATCAGTCACAAAAAAAGAGGCACAAATTGTCACAAAGATAAACAAAAGCTGTCTTTTAACTGATGGCTAATGTGTGCACTACACTGCCAATACAATGCAATTTCCATGGTATGATTTCAGTTCAGTACTGGGGTTGGAAACACCTTAAGTGAAACATTGAGTTAGTTTTGAAGTTGTTTAGAATTTGCTCCACTGATATCAGCTGAAGGTCAGTTTCTCAAAGCAGCACTGATGTGTAGACAGGTAACCTGAGCTAGTGGTAATGTCATACACTCCTTCTTCATTGCTTTACTTGCACAAATAAACTGTTCCTAAAGTGAGCATGATTCAGGTAGAAGGAAGTCAGGGACATTTCAGCTCAGAAACCAACACCAGAAGCTTCACAGACCTTTAGAGAGGCCTCTGCCTTTGAGTGCTTTTGGCATAACAAACATCAGTGAATCACTGAGCTCACAACACTCCCTAAAACAAATGATTACCCGCCAAATAAAACTCATCAAAGCGCTCGTTGTCATGGCAGCCGTGCAGGTGACAGCGTTTTCAGATGTGAGCAGGTGAACCCAACAAAGGCTTCACACCAGCCTGGATGCTATTGATCACAACCGCCACTTGTGGAGGCTGAATAGTCCCACAGAAACCTGGAGGAAATGATGCTATTATCTCCCCGCGGCTCTCTGATGCAGGCCACATGAATAGGCTGACCACTTCAATGGGATGATGTTCATCTGGTGTACCTGTGTATATATGCAACACGCCAAACATCCGCCTCTGCTTACTTCAGCACCGAGACCACTGGAACTATGTGGTATGACATAAATAAATGGAAAACTGGACATTAACTCACAGAAAATATTTAATGAGTTCACTGCAAAAGAAAAATGTATAATTAACTGCATTTTTAAAACCATTATTATTAGCTTTACTATGTATTGCTACATTTTTGGAGTATTTACATAATTCATTCATTGCATTTTGACCACTATATGGTTTCCATGCAGGGTGAAACAAAGATGATTTAAGGGTGAAAGACTACATTCACCCTGGTTGGGGCTGGGTCTACTCTGGTGTAGCTGCCTGCCACCCTTGTGGCTGCTGGATGACCCCGGTCTTTTCTAGGTGCCCCCTGCGGTAGGCTGTGGCTCCCCACACCTATTAAAAACTTAGATGGAGAAACCTTCTGAACACAAGCACACATGGTGTTTTTTCCCCAGCAGGTGATGAAGCAGATTTTCTGTTTTTTCTCTCCATCCCTCTTCTTCTATTAACTTCCTCTCAAACTTCTTTCCTGTTCACCAGTCTTGACTGTTCTGATTCCAATAATGCAAAATGAAATAAATCAAATATGACTATTAGTTGGACCAGGATAGCAAAAGCTGCAATGGTCTAACGGCTGTAAAGTCTGTTAACTTATGGATACTTCTTAAAATCAAAATTGTGTTCTCTCTTTTTTTGAGCAGAAGGAAAAAAGATGTTTGCTGATGGTACTGCCAGGCTAACATGCTTTTTTTTTTTTTTTTTAAATAATGACAAATTAAAAAGTGTGGTGTGCTACTGATCTAAAAGCAAAGTTTAACTACAATGCAAGAGATTTAAAGTCCCATTTTAACCAGTTCACACCATGTACACCAGTGTATTGCCAGTGTTGTGAATATCAGTCCAGTTAAATCCTATGACATTTACTAAGCAGCATATCCTTCAGCAGAAACACTATCAAGCACCGTATGACTAAGTAACTCGTACCTTTGTTTTTGTTTTTTTTTTACATTTATTACTCTTGAACTAAATGGAAATCTGTGAGCAGGCTCTGTGAGAATCCTGAAATCATTTCACACAAACTGGGTCACACAAGTCAAAGACAGATGAAACCTGAAGATAGACATGCCTTTATTTAACACTGAGTAGTCTCTACAAGTTCCACACAAACAAACAAGCCATTTATACAGATGAAATGTCAACAGCAACGGGAGCGCCGTCTTCCAAACGACGCACGAGACAGCACAATGCAACAAGCAGTCATTAAATTACAAACTGAGCAAAAACACGACCAGAGCAATCCAGGTGGAAACTTGCCATTCGCTTATTTGAAACAGTCTCCAGGCTCTTGATGCATCACAGGTTTCTCTTGAAAACTCTGGTGCTTCCACAAAGCAAAGATAAATATTGACAAAGACATGTATATTCATATAAGTCAACTTATAAACCTGTACGAAGGATGTATGGAATGATGAAGGCATGGTGCTAACCTATGTACGCACCAGAATTGTGCATCCTTTCAAACGCTGGTAATGAGCCAATTTATAATAGATGAATCTGGGGGGTGGGGGGGTTGGACGAAGGGTTCGGGCCACCATCAGGTGCTTCTACAGAGGGACATCGATCCTTGCCCACCTAATTATTTGAGGTTACGGGTAAGGACGTCAAAAACAGCCCAAACACACACTCGGGAATGGTGTGTGTTTGGGCTTCTCCGAGAGTGACACGCTGGTGGGGCCCAATAGAAACATTAGCAGAGTAACCCCGCTGTTCAGCAGGCAGCTTTCACATCAGACTCCTTCAGCCAGAGCAGAAGACACGCAGATCTTCAGCCCTGACCATCTCCATTTACCTCGTAGCTCCCAGTCACACCGAGAGTTTTACGTTCAGGTGCTCCTGAGAAATAAATGCCCTGTAAAGGGAGGGGCTAGAGGTGAGGCTGAAGTTAAAGGTTGACTGGGAGTCAAGAGGAAAATGTTTAGTAGGGGAGTCTAATGTGAGAGCAGCCTGCTAAACATGCAGGGTTTAACCTCAGCAACCGGACTGTGTGATGTCTCCACCAGAGCTCCTGGTCACCTCCAGAGTGGTAAAGACCTAGAAGGTAAAGAGGACACAGGAACATAATTAACATCTTTAATGCCACAGGCATGTTCTCATTGGCTGAAAAGAAATTGTTCTTAGTTCCGTTTGTTTAGTCATCTACAGCCAAACATGAAACTTCACACCAGGCTATCACATCAATGCACTGCGTTTGTTTCAGATGAACATATTTGGGCTAAACCGTCAGAAAATAGAAATACGATGTAAACCCATCAAACAAGAGGATCCTCAGCAGCCTAATGCACTGTCATTAGCACCAGCACGATTAACATAATGAATAATCATGTCCCCTAATTACACCAATTATTCCCAAGCATGCATCACCACACACACACACACACACAATATTCAAACAATTCAGACACTGATTGTTTAAGTTCTACACACGATGAATATCCTGTTCCAGCCCAAGATAAAAGTGTGAGACCACTAAAGAGACAGCAAGCACTTTAAACAAGCCGTCTATGGCTGCTCTTTGGACCTGGTGTCTTATCCTGGCCGTCTGATAGGACAACTGCAGACATACACAGCTTTCTTTCTGCCTTCAGCATATTTGCTGTGCAGTTTGTGTGCTAAAGGTAGCTCCAGTGTCATTTCCTGTTCTTACTGGCTTGATGAAAGTACTATTGCAACATGCTGTGGAAATTAACAGTTATTAGCTGTCATACTGGACCTGGAGTGGTTTGACACTGAACTGTGCGGTCTGCCTCAATGAAAAACTGATTCATTTTACCGTCATTAAAACTTTGTTGAAATTATAGAGAACAGAAGGAACTGAAAACACTATGAAACGTTCATGACTCAAAACCGTGGAAAATAACTAAATAAAACAAAAAGGGGGAGAGGGCGGGAGACAGAGAGAGAGACAGGAGAAGAGAAAAAAAAAAAAACCCCACACCATTGACCTTTAGGTCAAGGTCACTGAGATTTAAACTTCAAGATTTTTAGTAGATATACTTGTGGTATCAATTTAAAAATCCTGTGTCGCCTTGTTCTCATATTCAGTTTGGTGTCCATGCCACCTGCCAACCCGGCAGGGTGGCGATAACTTTTACAGATGGCCCGGTTTGGACCGATTCTCGGATGCTGGCTACGTGTCTCCCCCCCCAAAAAAACAAACCCCATCCTAAATACATAAACGCAGGATCTAAGGCAGTCCACTAATACAGGAAGATACCCAAGTAAATAAAGTGGCAGCATTGTCTTTTTACCTCAGCACAGGTTGGGTGGATGCCAATGGTGGTGTCCAACTGTTCTTTGGTGACGCCACACTTCATGGCTGCACCGAAGCCCTGCGTCACCTCTCCTGCATTTGGTCCTAGGTAGTGGAAACCTATGACTCGATCCTGCAGTGTGGCATTAAAAAACAAAAACAAAAAACAAATCAGGAGCTCAGGCTGGTGGCTGCCACAGATTCAGGCACATTTGTCGGTTGCATTTTAGTTGCTCTGATCTTACGTTGTCTAGTTTGTTGCAGATGATCTTGGCGTAGCATTTGTTGTTGTCCCTGCCGGGCACGGTGAACTCCAGAGGCCAAAAGAGACTGTGATACACCTGAACATGAGACCAGAAACACATGAATGTAAAAGCTTCAAAACAAACGCAGTTCTGCGGTCCAACGTCAGCTCGCATTCACAGATGTACTGAAGAGTTTGTATGCCTGGAATAAAACACTAAACGCATGCATTTGCTTGATGGCAACCTGTGACAACCAAGTAAGTTAGAGACAGTTTCATTCAATGTGAAAGCAGCGACCAGAGCGCACAGTCAGCCGAGCCTCGTCTGTCATCAACAATTCAGCTGTTACCTCGAGGTTTTCCTCGCCGTAAAGCTCGATGGCTTTCTCCTCTGGCAGACCGCAGGAACCATACTCAAGCGGGGTGAAGACTGTGGTGGGAACATTGATGTAGTCACACTGCAAAAAACAGCATTTGGTTAGTGATTAACAAAATCTTGTTATGGAACACCAGATTCATCATCTGGAGCACAAAACACTCTGACCTTCTTTATGTCCTTCCCTTTCAATGGCTTACTTCAGATTTTAACACTATACCTCTTTAAAATAAGATTAGTCTTAATGGCACCTTAACATTCAGTTTCCATCCTACGAAACAGGTCTTTATGCACCTTAAATAGGTACTAAGAGACTGTTCAGACACTTTATGTCTGGTAGTATTGAGTTGGTTGTAGTTTAATGGACAAATAGATTTTAGAATGACAGTCAGAAATCATGACACAGTCACGTTGTACTTACTTTGACCGTTGATCCTCCGTAGAGGCGTCGGGCCAGCAGCTTGCCAGCCTGGATGGCTACAGGTGTCAGCTCCCACTTGCCTTCCAGAATGTCGCCAATAGCATGGATGTGGGGCACGTTGGTCTGCTCTTCATCATTCACAGGAATCTTTCCATTCCTGCAGGATGGGATCATCGAGCATACATTTAAGACTTTTATCCCGTTTTGTGACTTCAAATTAAATATCCGAGTGTTGAAGTTCAAAGTTAAGTGGGTGTAACAATAATAGAAAATTACACAATTTTAACTGTGAATAACAGATATTTTCTTTATAATAAATCTTTACAATAAGCCTGACATTGTGTAGATGACTGGGGACCGTTATAGAAAGCACCAAAAAGAGTTATACACTCAGCAAAAAGCCTGCAGGAAACAAGGTTAAAGAGCACCACACAGATAAACGTTTGTGTGTCAGTGACAAAGCAGAAATGGATAACTGGCTATGTGGTCATTCATACTTAGCAAAAAGGAGAAGCACACTTGTAGTAGTATCCAAATCACTGGCAGTAGCCAGTGATTTGGATCTGCGCTGCGCAGGAGCAGAACAGCCACAGGCCCCTGAGCACAGAAGCCCTCTGGCTAACGCTGGGCTTCAACTAAAAATTGCTATGGTCATGAGACTCAGAACACTCTTTAAAGCTGGACTCATGCCGTCTTAATCCCTACAGGTAGGGCTGCTCAATTAATTGAATTTTAATCACGATTACGATCTGGGCTTTCAACGATCATTAAAAATGACTGAGCCGATTATTAGCCCCTCCCTCATGCTTTACTCTCGCGCTGCTCCGTGTGGCAAATCAAGCGCACTGCTCTGCATTTCGAATACTTAAGAGGACCCGAAGGAAGCTCGGAAAGCTAAGCAGAAGTTATTTGGAGAGGAGAGTGACTGCCGTTGGTTGAAAAGAGAGGTAAAAAAAAAAAAAAAAAAAACCTTCAGTGGTGTGGAAACATTATGGGTTCGCGGAGTCAGACGTGGATCAAGTAGACACAGTGTGTAAACTTTGCTATGGTGTCGTAGCTGCACCACAGAGCAACACTGCAAAGTTTACATTTTTCATTTATTTCTTATATTGCAAACATTTGCACTGTTATCAGTATTTGCACACCATTTTATATTATTTTTTAAAGTCATTATTCAATACATTGTTATTGTTAACCCTTTAAAGCCGGTCAGAGCAGCATGCTCGTTTTGTGTAACTATTTTTAAATCCCTGTAGAACCTGAACCGCTAAGCTAGCACAATAAATTTTTCTCCATATGAAACCAGAGGAGTTGTACTTACATCTTATGCCATCAGCTTGTCCTCGGTCACGGTTTCCTTCCACATATAGCTTTGCAAAAATTGCATAAAAAGCGCTTGCAGGAACAAAAACATAATATTCCAGAAACACGCTTTGCCGATCCGATCAGCTGTTCTTAACACTTCCCACATTGAAAAAGACATCAACGGGAACTATCGCAAGTGACGTCATTTTCGCGGAAAATGTAGTTTTTTACTTGTAGGCCTTAGAACTTGAATTGCACTGCTGGAAATAGCTTATTTTGATGCACATGCACATTCTTTGCAAATTTGCATCATAGGATTGTTTTTTTTGTTTTTCCTGCAGTGTATATAAAAATTGCTGTATCTCCAAAAATAAAACTATGAAGACACTCAAAATAAATTTCCTGTGGTGGGAAACTATTTTTTGCAACTTTTTTGTATTTAAAGTTTTGAGGGATAAACCTCTTAAATTTCTCCAAGTAGAAATATATGTAAACAAAACAAAAACTATTTTCAATTTTTTTGTAGTTTATTGCACTTTTTTGCAATTAATGTAGTTACTATGGACTTAATACATACACATTATTAAAATATGGGCTATAACAGTTGTATTGATGTATAGCAACTTGAAATGCTCCCACAAATGGCACTACAGCATGTAAAAAAAAAATATATATATATAAGCTCTGGCGGACTTGGTTCTATGGTAGATCTTAAAGGGTTAAATAAATATCGTCAAATAATCGTGATCTCAATTTCAGTGAAAATAATCGTGATTATCATTTTTGCCATAATCGAGCAGCCCTACCTACAGGCCTCACAACACAGGCTCAGCCATTCAGTTATTCACACAAGAGTGGAAAGAAAGCCTTATAGAAAACACTGCATTTCTATGCTGGTATCAACAGCATCAATAATGACCTGCAGGAGGTGTCAGTCTGTAAGAATGTTTTTCCAAACCTAATTTTATACTTTTACTCTTTCAAAAACAAACAAACAAACAAGTGAACTCAGAACAGAAAGCCTTTTTTTAATATAGATACTTCCTTTGTTCTGTCACTTAATACCAATGTGATTTACAGCAGTGTTCTCATCTTACCCACAAGCCACCCCTCACCTCCCCACCAAATTCCCCCAACACTCACACCAGGCAGAGAGCCCTGAGCAGCAAGAACTGCTGAATCACTGTGACTGTACTGCGAGTATTAAAGGGACAGGGGAACACACGTACAAGCACTCTGAGAGCAAATCAAGCCAGCTCACCCTGGGCGGTGTTTACTTTTAATTGTATTTTCTGTATATTCACTGTGTTTTCTCTGGTCTTCAAGAAGTTTGCAGTGGACTAAAATATTATACTACAGTATATTTCTATCTCATTCCAAGAAACACATTTTGGGGCCAATTGGACAGAAAGACAGATGTGAAATGTAAATGTGAGGTCAAAGGTCAAGTCTCACATGATATTTGGATGCAGACTTTAAAAATAGTTTTAAAGATGACATTTTATGAAAGTTTGATCTCATTTGACCTTGAAGGAGAGGCCAGAGGTCAAATGTGACAGGCTAATACCATATAAAGATTTTAAAATTTCCATGTGTTGGCAATACACACCAGATTGTCACAATCATAGTTTCTCAGACCACGACCCCACTCTACATGCCTACAGAAGCCACAAAAAAGTTTGACCTATCAAGTTTAATGATGATTTAATGACACGTGCAAATACACCCGAAACATGGCCTCCTCGGCAGTAACAACATACTGAACTTACTTTGGGTTGACTTTGACTCCTGCCTTATCCAGGCCGAGCTTGTCTGTGCATGCGTCTCGGCCCACTGCGATCAACACCTGAAGAACAAAAACCCCAGCTTGTTAGCTTTAATGCAGTGTGATATTAATCCTTTGTCATTGCAAATTGTTCCAGAGACATGGCATCTTCTCAACACTAACATGACAGCTGATGATTACATGGCAGTATCTCAACATATCACAGATTATGTAAAATCATCATATCTTTGGTTTAGTTAAACTGTAAAAATGGGGGTTTAAAAAAAAAAAGAAAAAGAGAGAAAAGTACCCTAAACACTACGGAGCACGATTAATATTAAAGTGACCACAGAATAGTGATTATTGCAACACTAAATGTAGTTTCTTTCACAGAAATAAGCTGTGAGAGAAACCGTTTACTCTTTTGGCGGAAATACATGACGACGGAGCAGAGAGAGGGGTGAAGGAAAACCGAAGCGATACATACAGTGTTGTACTCTCCCTCGATGATCTCGTCGGTTTCTGTGGACTTGGCGGTCACCTTCAGCCTGCCAGGAGTTCCTGCTTCAAGCTCCTCTATCTGACACATAATTTAAGAGAAAAGGCTTAAAACATCATTCATCTATATGCTGATCAGAGTCTGACCACCTCCTGCGTTCACTATAAATCAAAGGCTTTTAATGTTGACCTATTAAGCACATGACCTGACAACATTAAAGATTACAGCTATTACCATTGCATGTAGGCATACTCCGAGATCAATAAGCTAAATCACAAACAGCAGGTTGTGTTCACGCTCACCTTTGTGGGTACATATTTACGGAGGAACTTGACACCGTGCCCCTCCATGTGTTCACCAGCGCGGTTGGCCATGTCCTGGTCGAAGCCCCTCAGCAGGATGGACCGTACCATGACGGTGACGTCGAGCCCGAGGCCGGCCAGAAAGCCGCCACACTCCAAAGCCACATAGGACGCTCCGATCACCAGAGTTTTCCCCGGGCAGTAAGGCAATGAGAAGAGGTCATCACTGTGAAAACAAAACAAACAAACAAAAACAAGGTGAGGTTAAAGCAGGTTTTTGTGCAGCTAGTTTTGCATACAAAGAATTTAGCAGGTGTGACACTTGCTTCTGCTGATCTAGACCTTCAGGATATTTTTTCTTTTTACCTCACAGGGTGTGGAGAGATGCTGTCTAATACTTATTTAAAGCCTTGAGCCACACTGTGGATTATTTAATAGAACAAGGTTCATGATGTTGCTCAGTGCTGCCCTGCACTCTGCTCCTACAAGCTGGTCACTCAAAATTTTAAATTCATTTCTTTTTTTCAAAGATTTTCAAATAATTAAATATTTCATGTCACAACAAATAAATCCAACCATATCCCGTATTACTGCTTATCCTGTTTTCAGGTGTGAGCTATAGGATGTGTAGCTTAATTTCAGTAGCTGACAACAAAAGTACCAAATCTGGCTGACTGTCCAACAACAGCTGTGAGATCCGAAGAGAATCCCCGAATAAACCCTACCAAGCCCAGGCTTGTTTCTTACATTGTTCAGACAGCTCTGGTTTAAGACCTTGTGGAATAAATGAGCCTCTCTGCCAAGACAGGAGCATAATCGTCAAAGACACCTGAGGATAATCTCACGTCAGCATTCACAGAGCAGGCAGACAGACGGCTGCTCTGAGGCACAACAACCTGCTGGATCACTAAAGGGCAGGTTTGTTTTCAGAGATCACACCTTAAGGAAGTGACACTTATTTCAGCCATGAACCCATCCACTGGTCTAAAAAGGAGCTCTGGGTGGAGCTTCAGTCACTCACACACATTATAACATAAATTGTCAGATTCTGTGTACTCTGCACGGTGCTGTCACCTGGTGATGCAATACTCCTTGTCTCCGGGAATGCCCAGGTAACGTGGCCTCTCACCCGTAGCCAAAACAAACTTGGCTCCTGTGTAGAACGTCTCCTTCCCTCGTTTGTTTGTAGCCTGTCAGGAAACACAAACAGATATTTTGACACACATGCAACATAACAGGAAGCTTTTTCAATGTAGTGGATGTTTCTGAAACATCTGCTTTTTGTGCAACTAGTGAGGTGATTGCAACGACAGCAACAACTTCTAAACACCGATAAGTATTTTTGAAAAGCCTGTTTAGGACACAAAAATAACAGTTAATTCAACAGGATCATTTCAAAGCTGACAGCTTATACAGATTAGTAACAGGTTGCGAGATGGTAACATGAGCAAGCAGAGAACGAAGACTTTATTAAGTTATGAAACGACTAAACCTCTGCATGACTTTATTGAAGATTCATTTTCATTGAAAGCAGTCGGTTACCTTGATTTTGTGTGGTTCCACAAACTCTGCATAGGCATTGACATAGTTGACATTCTTGTCCCTCAGTGATACCCTGTAGCCCCAGTTCAGGGAGCCAATGTAGTTGTTAACAGCAGTCTTCATCGTGTCCCAGTTGTGTTTCACTGAAGACAGAAACAGACACTCATCAGTAGAAGCAGTTGAAAGACTACGGGGTGCCTCCTAAATGGGCTCGCCTCCGATTTACCACGGCAAGCTGGTGTGATGTCACCCCTGCGTGACCTCCTGGGTCGGTCCCCTGAGCCCTCACCTGTCTCATCAAACTCCCAGCCGAACTTGCGCGCGTCCTGCATGGCCGTGGACAGCAAGGCCGTCTGGTGCATCAGCTTCTTGGGAATGCAGCCTACGTTCACACACGTTCCTCCAAGACCTGATCGTCACAGCCAGAGCACAGCAAAACTGTCGTTTAGCAGCCACTACAGATCCAGACAAACCCTGCGTCAAAAGTCTTACTAAAAGGAAGTATCATACCCCAAGTGGTTCCTTTTGGTGTGGGCACAACGTAGTCCAACACCATGACCTTCTTCCCCAGTGCAGCAGCTTCCTGTTGTTAAAAGATTATATCTTACTGCTGTGTTGCACAGTTTTATGGAGCAAACAGAAGTGGTGTAAGTGAATTACATCATCAGCAATAGTTTCACACTAGTTCTGAGAAATCACCAACCACCACAGATCAAGAACCACCTTGCACTATATTTCATTATGATAACACATTTTAGCCTTTCACAGGTTTCTGTTTTCCTGTCATTTACACTAGTACTCTAGTTTCTGTCCTGTGGCCTGTTTATCATACAAGTGTGTGAAAATCTCACTAACAATCCTCCCAAAGACAAAAGCCTGCAAATGTCTGAAATTCTGCCAGTGACCAAAGTTACAGCTGCACCCCCACACAAGTACAAAAGCACGGCTGTCTGTGGGATCCCCAGTTCACACAAAGCAGTCAAATCAGAGCTAAATACTGAATTCTGACATCACCTTCGAGCAGGCCAAGCCTCCAGAGCCGCCTCCGATGACGATCAGGTCGTAGTCGTAGTCTTCATTATCGCCGTTAAGCAGCTGCTGCAGGCTGCCGTCTTTATGGGCCTGACACAAACAGCAACACAACGTTTGTTACTGTAGCACTTAGCAATGCTAATCATTTCAAACAAAAACAAACAAACAAAGGGTACACTGAGCTTTTTCATACTAGGTGTTGCTATTAACAGATATCCCAGTCCAAGTCAGATATTAGCACTGCCACCCATTATCTGACGTGGATTCGTATCAGCAGTGTGTTAAGCGAGAGGTAAATTTTGCCATTCAAGTCTCCAGGGGATGCTACCGGTCGGGATAATATTATTATTTACAAGTAACTAGGTCTACAAAGATTAGCTGCAGCCATTTTACTGAATGTTTCTGAATATTTTCATTAAAGATTTTAAACAGTGGTGTTTTTTTTCTATTTCTTTTTCCTGCAGCTGTATGAAGTGTATGAGACGACATAGCCCACCCTGTTCATGCACCCCTGATGGAATAATCACCATAAACCTTTTTCTTTTTTACATTTTCAATGAGTTTCTCACAGCTTGGCTTAGTGGCATCATACACTGACAACCACATGGTTTGTTTTCACCTCTTTCCAGTTGTGACAAAAACAACCAACCCATTTCTGTTATGAGAAGAGGCAAGTTACAAGAAAAAACAAGTTACATCTGAGCTGCAAGACGACTTTCATTGCTTACCTGTAATGTTTTGTCACAGCCACCGATGTGCTTCTTGTTGATGAAAACGTTAGGAACCGTTTTCTGTCCGGTCATCTCAAGCAGCATCTCCTGGTAGCTTGTCCCATTATCTGAAGGGGGGGGGGCAAGTTTTTCACATGCTGAAACTTAGCCATGCATTGTGCGTTTATACCATCTTTGATGTGCAAATGAAATACAAATAACAAAAGGGAAGGGTAACCCTGGAATGTGTACTGCTGTAATAAACACTTTCCTTAGCTGATCCTGTGCTGACTTTTACTGCACGTTATGATCAATTATAGCCTCTGGTAATTAAGTTTGTTAGGTTTTCCACTGACTAACGTTTAACATCCACCACGTGCAACCCACCTCTAGCATTAAACCTTGGTAATTAACTCAGCAAGACAGGAGCAGTGAGGTACGAGTGCACTGAGATAATGGCACAGGGCCATCTTCGGTGAATGACTCAGCACATTTTGTGCTTTTGCAAAGACAGCCCAGACCGTGAACCAGTATAGGACAACGTTTCCGATATGTGAACAGAAAACCGAATTAACTACTGTAAAAATTTTATATTAAATTAGGGGCTTTGAAACTGACAGCACAAAGCAAAATGTACATTAAACAGGAAGAGGCTTTCAACAGACAAACTAGAAACATGGGCCTTAAACAAGCAGCTGGACTGTCATGAGTGAATTATTAAAAACCTACACTAAAATGTTAGCATAGCTAATAAAGCAAACAATAAACATGTATTGCTTTAGTTATACCAGGTCACAGACAAAGATGGTCACTCCCCTGTTTATACCTGCCTCTTTGTAACTATTTGCTGTAAGAAGTGAAACATTTGTTTTGCTCAAAGTAATCTGCAGTTTTAAGCCTTTAAATGGAAAACTTGATACAACACTATAGCTAACTATAAAGCACTTACTTTACAATACTCCCAGCTGTTTTTTTATATAGTCATTCGCGATCTGAATAATACACATAAAGCTACTTATGGGCAGCCACGGAGTGTAACAGCTGCTGACAAACACATTAAATATCCCTCACAGCGGCTATCAGTTACCTCACAATGCTCGTCTTACCCATAAGATCCAGCTCCACCACATTGCACTCGACTTGCAGTTCTTTGAACAAGTCTTTCACCTGAAAACACAAATAAGGTAAAAGATTAATCCTACATCAAACGCACACAAACTTGTCCACACGTTAGAACATTTCATGCTAACAAATATGTCATCTTGTAACTGTCAGGTAAGCCTTTGTGTCCAGGTTATGGCGGCAGAAGGCAGCATTTTAAAAATGGGAGAAAAGTATGAGTTTTAAATGAATTAGCGCAGCTTTTAAATACAGTGCGTTCAGAATTTACAGCACATTGTAGCGAATCACTAGCAGAGTTAACTAAGAACAATACGATATGTAAAGCTGACTTTTCAAGGAGCTCGTTCAGAGGCGGCTAAAGCGTCCCAGGCTTAAATATATAACACTGGATATTTATCTTCTGCCATTGTTGACCTAACGTAAATTACATTAAAGGCTATGCTGTTCGGTTTTGTTTTTGTCATTTAGCGAGCTTATGCGTAATAGTAAAGTTCTAGCCACCAAAGTTGATGACTGTACTAACGCAGCAAGGCCAAACCAGCAATTAGACCAAGCCCGTGTACTTCGCGGGAGAAGGTGGAAGTTTCTGACCGGCGCGGAGCCTCTACCGCCTACGACAAACTAAACGCCTTACCTTTACACAAAATGGGCAGTAGCTTTTGCTGAACACAATCACTTGATTGGAGTCGATAAGCGCTTGTATCTGAGATTTGAGTTCCTTCTTCCCACTGTCATTTTCGACGGGAGGCATTTTCGGATATTTCCGTCTGCCTGAGCAGGGCAAGCTTAGGTAGACGGCTGGCTACGGCTGGTGAAAAAAAACCGAACAAACCGCCTCTCTCTGTACAAACTCGAGAACAGATCTAAATCTCTTGAGTCTGTTTCCCAGAGAAAGTACTTCTAAAAAATATACTCGAGCCGCGGGTCTATCCCGGATCTACTCCCTTTGCTGTCAGCAGCTAGTCTACCAACCGCGCCAAACGTCTTTTACTATTTCTTGTCTCGTTACGGTGGGTGCGCTCGATCTGAGTCACCGCGCTCACCGTGAGCTCCCTTGGTAATCACTACGGGCAGGAAGAACCCCTCCCGCTCGGGAAACCTCGTGCTATAAAACGCATCTAACTATAAACGTCACAGGGTCGGCTAATTACCTGCCGTAAAGTACAAGAACTGTTATGCAATCAAAATATTCCGCTTAAAATAAAGTATTTTAGAATTAAACGCGCATCTACGTAAAAAATAAGTAGCAACTGTCAGTTAAGGGGACGCTAACACAAGTTGGGGGCCTACAGGCGTCTCCGGAAGACAGCTAATCCTAATTCAAGACAGGAGTGAATTGAAGAGGAGCTGTACAGGAATGTACTGATGTATTGTTGACGTTTGACAGCAACAGAAAGCTAAGTTGACAACCGTGTGAGCCCCTAGCCCCTGAGTATTTCAGCAGTATTGTGAATATTACTTGTCTAATTGTGGGTCCTGTAACGCTTACAGGCTGGTGTCTACCGCCATCTGCTGGTAAGTGTGTCACAGGTACATTTTCGCCGTAATAATTTTCCAGGTTCTTCCTTCTTAAACGGGCTATTCCTTCCTTTTGTCACAACTTCCTATGGCAAACTCCAGATGTCCACTCTGTAGCACAATTTCTGTTAAAAGTTCAGTAACCCTAATAATAAAACGTCATGTCTTAAATACACTTTAATTTAAAATAATAAAAACTACGTAAACCAATATTAATACAAATGTTTTTCTCTCGATTTTTTTGGTTTCTGAAGAAAGAACATAGACAAGATGATAGATTGATAAAGACATGCATAAACCAATATTTCAATTTTGTATTATTCATATATGGTATTCACCAAACCATAACAACAGTCGGCTCAGGGTGTTTTATACTGTAAGGTTAAGATCCTACAATAGTATAGAAGCAACATAGAAAACCTCAACAATCAAATGGCCCTCTATGAGCAAGCACTTGGTGACAGTGGGAAGGAAAAAATCATTTTAACAGGAAGAAACCTCAATTAGAAACAGACTCAGGGAGGGGTGGGCATCTGCTGTGATTGGTTGGGAGTGATGAGAGGAAGACAGGAAAGAAGACACACTGTATAAGAGAACCAGAGATTGATAATAGCAGCAGGCCAAGACTATTGCAGCATAACTAAGGGAGGATTCGGTGTCACCTGATCCACCCCTAACTATATGCTTTAGCAAAAAGGAAAGTGTTAAGCCTAATCTTAAAAGTAGAGAGACTATCTAACTCATAAAGGCAAAATGGGAGCCTGGAAGCTGAAGCCTCTGCCTGTGAATTCACTTTCAAATAAGCCCATTGTGTCATTTTTGTTTAACATTCACAATAAAAGTCATAAGCTGGTCAAAAATGACTTCATGTTATTTTTTATAGGGGGTGGCTGCAGATCAGCCACTAATCAGAAGGTCAGTGGTTCGATCCCAGGCTGCCTCCTGGCTGCATGGCAAATATCCTTGGGCAAGATACTAACCCCATGTTTGCTGCTGGTGGTGGTCAGAGGGCCTGGTGGTGCCAGTGTCCTCTGTCAGTGCACCCCAGGGCAGCTGTGGCTACAACATAGCTTGCCATCACCTGTGTGTGAATGACTGAATGTAGTGTAAAGCGCTTTGGGGTCCTTAGGGACTAAGTAAAGTGCTATACAAATGCAGGCCATTTACCATTTATAGTATAGTGTTACTGGAGGCTAAAGTAATGCCATTTAGACCAAGTATCTAGTTAGAGACCGTATTTATAAGATTTTTAGGACAGAGTACAAGGACCTCAGTTTAATCTAAATTTAGGGGCAGGAAATTAGAGGTCATCCAGGTCCTTATGTCTTTAAGACATTCCTGCTTTTAACTAATTAGTGTGTGTCATTTGGCTTCATGCATAGATAAAGTCGGGTATCATTTGCATAGCAGATGCCTTGCATTGAAGGAATCTTATTTTTTTTTGGTACCGGTAATGGTTTTATTTTGTTGTATTTATGTATTTATAATATTGTCGGACATAAACCAGTCTGTGGCGCAAAAAAGGTTGGAGACTGCTGGTCTAAGGCACAGATGTCAAACTCCAGTCCCCGAGGGCCGGTGTCCTGAAATTTTTACATGTGTCCCTGCCGCAACACCTGAATAAAATTAGTAGGTCATTAGCAAGACTCTATAGAAAGTCAATAGCATACAATCAAGTGTATAGAGTCTTGCTAATGACCTACTAATTTTATTCAGGTGTGTTGCGGCAGGGACATAAAGAAAAGTTTCAGGACACCGGCCCTCGGGGACTGGAGTTTGACACCTGTGGTCTAAGGGAGGCATGTATTATGTAAACAGAATTGGACCTAGCGCAGGATAATTTTTCTGTGTGAAGAAAACTCTTCATTTACATGAACAAATCAGAATCTTTTCGATCGATATGAGTCAAACCACTACAGTGCAGCACCTCAATAATGTGGAAAGCTGCACTGAGGTCTAAAAAGAGAAGCACATAGATGAGTCCACTGTCAGAGGCCATAAGAAGATCACTTATAACCTTCACTAATGCTGTTTCTGTGCTGTGAAGAACTGAAACTTTTTAAATAAACCATTCATCTGCAGATGATCAGTTAGCGGTTTTATACAAATTAGGGCTACATTAAGAAAAAATATACATATTATTGATCATTTTGAGAAAAAAGTCAAAAAAGTGTGGAGGTTACAGTTGCTTCAAGCCAAAACTGTCTGCTATACAATCTACAGAATGGTTTGTGTAGATGAGTTACTGAAACAATTTGATCAGTTGTCTTGTGACACAGCATACATCCTCTTTAGTGTATGAGGGTGTAACCATCGATATCCTTGCATCTCTCCACTGTCAGACATTTCATTTTGTACAAATCAGCTCTTCCACATCTGATCCGATGCAGCTTTCTGGAGCATCTTTCCAGTCCCCATACTGATTACAACACTATGTTTATGTGGTAAAAGAGAAATCATTTCCTTGTAACTAAAACTATTCTGAAATACAATCTTACTAATTCATCTATAGAAGGCATTTTTAGAGGGTACAGCAACCACACCAGTTTGCTTTGAAATAAGTATAATCTCCACATTTTTCTCAAAATGATCAATAATATATTTATTTCTCTTAATTTGGCCCTAATAGTCCACAGTAGTTTTACAACTACTCTTTCAAGAATTTTTGAGATAAAAGGAAGTTTGGAGATTGGCCTATAGCTGGGATAGTTGGATCAAGTGATGGATTTTTAAGAAATATTTTAAGGCTTATGGTGTTTACCTGTGAGTCACTAACCCAACAACAGATGTTTTTGTTTCTCCAGGACCTGCCAAAATGTCCCCAAAAGGCAGAAACATCCACCCTACAATAACTCTAAACAAACCTTCTGTCCACATGAAGTTAGAAGGAACTTTTAATCACTTAGCAGTGAAATAAATCACCTCCTCACTCTAATGCACACTATAGCTACTTGTCCTCATCTTAACCTAAAACTAACTTTACATGATTGATACATGTTTTTCACTGAGGTCTGTCCCAACAAAATGAATGAGTAATACAAGTACACACACACACCTATAAGTTGCTGCACTGGTATGTGGTTACGACTGTATTTCCCCAGTACGACCACACCTTTGTTAAAGCATGGCAATAAACCATTAACATGTAACATCCAGATACTGGATAGTAGGACGAATGTATAACAAGTTTTGGTGACATTTATTCATACACTATTACATTTATTTTTGTACATGTGAGATATTCATATAATATTAATTAATTAATAATTAGATATGTTAAGTTACAGCTAGATGAAGCTAAAATATTATACAAAGTAACTAAAATGAGCCTATCACCACCCCCATCAAGATAGCAAAATATGGAGCCAGTAAAACTTGATCTACTGCCCACACTTCATGTGTTCACAGAGTTTCCCAGAATTTGTACTTTCTTCATAATCTTCATCACAAACAGAATAAGAAATAAATGAGGACAGCAGGGTTAACAATAGTTCCCAAATAGCTTTAAAGTTCCCTAAAGGTCTAATTAAACAGCCTTCTGTGAATATTAGCTGAATTTAACAATCAGCCATGATTGTCTGACCTTGTTCTGTTATTATGCTGTAGGATGTATCATAACATATTAGTCACAGTGTCAAGAAGGAGATGTGTCAATAGCTTCCTATCAGAAAACGTGTTAGGAAGTCAGAGCAGTTTCCAGGAATCCTTTTTTTTTTAATAGGGAGAGTTGATTGCCTGGAATAACTGTCGTGCAAAGTGTTTAAACAGGCATTGATGTTCTTTGCTGAAATAAAAATACATAGTACTGGATTGGGTTTATTGATTACTTATGTACTATGTTATAATGTAGATATAGAGGATTTATATTTTTAAAAGGTGCAAAATAATAAGCAGTTAAATATAAATCTGACTGAGATGCTTTGCCATAAACTTAAACAGACCGTTCATGCTTGCAAAATCTCAAATGTGGCTGAAACCAGTTCTGCAAAAAAGAGCATTGTGGACAACTGCCAGTTAATGCAAAAACTTGACTGGACTTCAAGACCGTCATTAGGTTTAGGAGGAATTTCTTTTTCCCATAGGATCAGGTAAGTTTGGATAACTTTTTCCCCTTAATAAATAAAATCATTTAAGAACTGTATTTTAACTTGGGTTATCTTTGTCTAATCTTAAAATGTATTTGATAATCTGGAGCATGTAAGTGTGACTAATATGCAAAAAAGGAAGGAGGTGAATATTTTTTTACTGCATTGTATGTAAGCTAATAACAAAGAAGTTTGTGAAAACAGAACAACTTATTCGCATTTAAGTAGAAATGTGAAAACACCAGCTGGATGAAACATGTAATTATGGAAAATATTCAAAGTATTGTCATTTTAAAAAGATTTAAAGTTACAATGTCTAAAATATCACCACTAGATGTCAGCAGATTGCAGCTGAATTCTGTTTTACCACTTCCCAATTCAAGCGTACAATGATGTTTTTATGCTAGCTGTGTGCCCCCTGTGTGGGTGTTGAGCAAAGCAACCAATATGGCAAGTATACCTTAGTCCTAGCTACAGTAGCCACTGTAGAACAAAAAGCTCTGGCAGCCATTCATCTGTAGCGAGTGTAGGCTGTCAGGAAGCTCACGGCATGTGTCAATATGTGTCCGTGTTTGTTTACTCTGGAGGAGGCTGTAAAACTTTGTGAAAGAGTCTGACTGGAGATGGTCCGTGAAGCTTGCTGCTGGGGAGCGCTGCTGTTAGCTGCTGTTAGTGACGCCTTCTTTTAAATGGATATAATCTTGTTGTTTTAAATAACTTTTAAGTAACTGCTGTGCTCATAAGGAAGCAATAAATAATTTTATTAGGTTATTTAAAAACATTGTACATTGATTATGTTGTACAATGTTGACACACTGATTAGGGTGTAATTACATCTTAAAAATACATAGGAGCAGGCGCCAGTTTGTGTAAGCCGCCATGTTGACTCATCATCTTGAATACAGTGGCCAAGATAGACATTGCAGTTCCACCTAATCACATTTTATGTATGTGGCTAGATTGTTGTGGTTTAAAGATCACAGATGGCTCTTTCAAACTACACACAGCCATTTAATAGATTCAACAAAGTGCTGGAAACACTCCCCAGAGATTTTGAGCCATAATGATCTCATAGCATCACACAGTTGCTGCACATCCATGATGCAACGCTCTTATTTCCCCACATCGCAGGGGTGCAGTTTTGGATTAAAATCTGGTGACAGTGGAGGCATTTGAGTACAGCAAATTCATTGTTATGTATAAGAAACCAGTGTCAGATGATCTGAGCTTTGTACCATGTCAGAAGATGGGTACACTGTGATCATAAAGGGACAGAAGTGGCCAGCAACAATACTCAGCTAGGCTGTGGCATTTAAATGATGTTTAGTTGGTACTAAAGAGCCCAAAGTGTGCCAAGAAAACGTCCTCCACACCATTAGATCACCAGTGTACTGAACTGTTGATAGAAAGCAGGTGAAGTCATGCATTTATGTTGCTTACACCAAATTCTGACCCTACCAAGTTCAGAATGTTAGAGCAAACACTGAGACTCATCAGACAAGACAGCGTATTTCCATTATCCATCTATTATCCAGTTTCAGTGAGCCTGTATGGACTTCTTAGCTGACATGAGTGGCACGCGGTGTAGTCTTCTGCTGCTGTAGACCATCTGCTTCAAGGTTTGACCAGAGATGCTCTTCTGCATACCTTGGTTGTAACGAGCGGTTGTATGAGTCACTGTTGTCTTCCTATCAGCTCCAAACTGTCTAGTCATTCTCCTGTGACATCAACAGCAGCTTTCTGAGCATTTTGCCCAGATGACTGCTGCTCACTAAATATCTTCTTCAAACCCTGGAGATGGTGGTGTTGGAAAATCCGAGTAGGTCAGCAGTTTCTGAAATACTCAAACCAGCCCGTCTGGTCACCAACAACCACGCCATATTCAAAGTCACTTAAATAGCCTTTCTTGCCCATTCTTGATGGGCAAGAAAGGCTATTCAAGTGATTGAACATGTGATTGAACAGCTAATGGTAATGGACTGTTTCTTATATAGCGTTTTTCTACTCTCCCGGAGTATCAAAGCAGTTTATACAACATGCCACATTCACCCATTCACACAAGCACTGTCTTCTATGCTTCTAGTGCTTACTAACATTCACACACATTCATACTCCGATGGAATCGAACCACCATTAGCTTTTTATAATTATTTGAACATTATAAAAAGTACCTAATGAAGTGGCCAGTAAGCGTACAGATCCGATTATTCCTTTATATATGAATAACAATATTCGACCGTAAAGAAATCTCCGGTCAGACATATATATATATATATAATATGAAAGGCTGATACGTGAGGTCTTGTGTAATTCTCTTTGAAAAAATAAAAATAATTGGCAGCATCATCTGCTGCCGCTAACCCTCACCCTGCCCGCCTACGTCACGTCGCTGAATCAGCTGCGCTGCACCACAGAAGCGTAATTTACGCACATAATTTTCAGGTGAGTTTTCGCTGGAAGAGTTTACCTGGCCGCAGGTGCAGGAGTGGATTTCTCAACTCTTACGTGACGTGTTTTCAGCAGATGAAAACACGCAGGAACGTTTCCAAATGGCCTAATTTCTTTGACAAGTCGCAACAGGACGAGCTGACTGGTCTCTGGCTGCGCGCGCGTTTTGACATTGTGTTGCTCCACCTCCGCCTACAACAGCTGAAGTCGCAGTTGAATCGCACGGAGGAAGCGCACAGCAGTCAGGGAGGAGAGAGAGACAGCGCGACAGCTGACGATGGCGGAGAATAAGATGGGCCCGAACCTCCAGGCTGGAGCCGGAATCTTCGCGAAACGGGTCCAGAAGTCCTTGAATCGAGCCCAGGAGAAGGTGAGCCAGAGGAGATCCACTTTTTAAAAAAGTTTCACTGAGCCCACGCAACTTCTTGACAGTGCCCGAAAGTCACTGCCACGGCTCTGTTAAACTATGAGACGGACATATTGAGCTTGTTTTATTAAGCTGCTCGGTGTTGAGGGCTGGAAAAGCCAGTATGAGAGAGGGAGAAAGACCTTGGCATCATGTTCCCACGATGACAGGCTTCTGAAATCGTGTTTCGCTTCTAAGCAGGGTGATTGGTTGAAAAAAAATCCCCCACTGATTTCACTTTTGTAATCAGTGTGTGTGTGTGTGAGAGAACTGCTCGACTTCATCACTGCCGTCTTTTCAGCTGTGTTTCGTTGCATGGTTTGTAAGGGCATCAATCAATCTGGACGCGTTTACGCACTGTGATCCTGACCACAAGACAGCATTCAAAGCAGTCTGCACACTGTGCTGTACCAGACTGAGCCACTTACTCCAGTTCATGCGTGTGGGTTCACCGTTAACCTCACTAAACTGGCCCCTTTTTTTAACCACTAATAAAACGGTAGCTTAGATTTCCCCCGTCTGAGCAACATGCTGTTGTTCACTGCTATGCAGCTGTGTGCGGACACAGAAATGCTGCTACTTCCTGACTGTGCACTTCCTCTCACTAGCTGTGTCTTTCTCGGTTTGTGGTCAACAAACTTGAATTCACCACTCCACCTAAAAGCAGCAGCTACAAAGGCTTGCTTTTTCGGTACAGTGAAGACTAAAGGGCTGTTTTGGGGCGACTCTGTGATTTCTGTGGTGGTAAATTAAAGAATGGGCATGATGATGAGAGCTTTTATATGCAGATTTCAAGTCAAAGGTTTCAAACAGCTGCACTCGTTGGGCTGTGAAGGGCTCAGAAAAAGTTAGCCACATGTGTCTGGTTAAGTTTTGGGACGGGTGTAAATGGTGCTCTATGTAGAGTTAGTCTGGTTAGGTCAGTATATCCACACTGTCAGATAGATCCACTTTACATTACACAGGTTTATTTTGTTATGTTGAAAGTGTGTGTATCACTGCATGTCGTAGTCACAAACCTTTAAAGAATCAACAGTCATCTGTATTTTCTGTGTTTGCAAAACCTATTTTTAAGTTGTTGTTTTTTTTTTTCAATTTGAGCCTCAAAAATTCATCATTCAGTGATTCAGCAGCCAGATGCTGGAGGCAGAGTTTAATATATAGTTTTAAAAAATATGTAATTTGGTCATAGATTGTATTTTAAAGGTGGTGACAAAGTGGTGTAAACTTTCTAATGGCTGTCAGGGGGCAACATGGCTGGTTGCAGATCAGACATGTTGAACATATCCTACATGTCTGTGACCTCAGTAAACGTCTGGACACAGATGCTGGTTTCAAGTCTTAGTGAAAAAAGCATGATGTTAATCTTGTAAATTACGGTCTTTCTTAGGTTCAGAACAGATGACAATGCAGGGTGTGATTTAGGGTGGGCCTACCATGTGATTAGCAAGGTGCTGCAGTATGAGCATTCAGGATCCTTTGGTTTCTTAGCTCATCTTGTCTCGTTTCAAAACATCAAGTTGGCGGCAGCCAAAATGCCAATCTTGAACTTTCAGAATGAAAGTCTGTAAACCACTGGTGATGTGATGGGAGCCGTTTTTTGTTTACAGTCTATGCACTAAACAGACCATTTGAATGTGAGGGAATGTCGGAGCTCTCCTGTTGTGGGCGCCCTTGAAGCAGAGCTACTAAATAACTAGAGGACCAAGCTGAAATGTTTTTTTTTTTACTACATGTTGGACTGCCTACGCATCATTGTGGACCTAATATACAGTATCTGCAAAAACATCATGTGAAGGAAAACTCAATGAATTAGGTTTAATGTTATTGCATTTATATAGTGTAAAAAAAAAAAAAAAGGCGTTACAAATGGTGGAGCTGAACTACACAACACAAACAATCACCAATAAAGTAACTCAACAGTTCTGTGGGAGATTCAGGTGTGTTATACCTGCTAAATATTGGTAAAATTAGGTGAGGTCTGATGAACTTACTACTTGCAGTTCCTAATTTTTCTATTTGCTTTCTTCAAATTCCAACTTTAGGCGATATTATTTAGTTGCACTTGCATGTACTCTACAACACCTGTAGGCAGGCTTTGATATAGTTTAACTTTAATCTGTATGAGCACAATCTGTAGAAACCTCTCGTGGCATATTGTTAAAATTTACTCAATCTGATTTTTTTTTTTTTAATGCTTTCAGGTCCTTCAGAAACTGGGCAAAACTATGGAAACCAAAGATGAGCAGTTTGAGCTCTGTTCCCAGAACCTCAACAAACAGCAGGTACTCCAACAGCGTAACCACAGTTTCTAAATGGTAGTCTTCTGCTTTCTGCTCTACAACCTTGATAAAACCCCTTTAACATCTTTAATCTCGAAGCTCATTTGTTTCCTTTTACCAAAATTCTTCACATAATTGCAACAGGGCCAAAAAGTGTTTTGTGTCTTTTTTTCCCTGCACTGACGTGCCAACTCACAAGTTCAGGCAATCATCCTGGCCTTGAAAACAGGAAATGCAAGACAGAGCTCCTGCCTATTTTCTTATCTGTTCTGTGTAAATACGACTTACTATGTCTCCCCTAGAGATCTGTGTGCAGCATTACCCTAAATTGTGAAAGAGCTGTCATTTAAGAAAGGTTTTTACAGGCTGACGAACTGAAAGCCTCAGACTGGCCTTTCTGAACAGCTCTAAATGTAGACTATTTAAAATTTAGAAAAGAGGAAGCAAAACCACTTTCATTTTAAAAGTAACAAAATGCCTTCATTTATTGTTGCGTACTGGTGATCTGTATTCCATGTTACTGTATTAATACTGTAATCGCTGCCACTGTTGGGCTTCTGTTGCTCAGGTTTTAAGTTCACCGAGTGGCAAACAACTACACTACATACTGCAGGGAAGTTGCCGAAGAGCAACAGGAAGGAAGTCTACCCACTGACACTCCATGCTGCTTTCACTTCACAAAAACCACATAAGATATTGTGATTGTTATTTAATTTAAGCTCCAAGTTGTGGTGAGACTGCAAGGAGCTGCGATGTCAAGCAAACTGATGCAGAGAGAGTTTCACAGCAAACTAACAGCCTGCAGTCCAGCTGAAGCACACTGATGTCAAGGAAATGATGCAGCACAATTTTCTTATATTGTCCAACTGTTACTGGGCGTCACTGAATTGAACTTTTCTCCTTTCTTCCTGCACGCAGATCGACGGAAGCAGGTTGTTTAAAGATGTCAAAGCCTACTATGCAGCAGTGAAAGGTGGGTTTGCAAAGCATGGATTGAATCCCCAGTCTTACTGAGGGGAGAAGTTGAAAACTAGGGAAGTGAAAGTCTTCTATTTTTTTGTGGGAGACTTTTGCAATCCTGTCTGCGCTACCAAGTTGTAAAGATCCCTGATCCCGCCTTAAAAAAAAATAGCAGACGCAGCATCGCATATGTGAGTCATGTATGAGAAACCGTTGTTTTTCATGTTGTCAGCTTTTGCGCCTGCATTGTGAGCTCCAGTCAGGAAACTAGTGTTGTTTTGGCCTTTGTAATGTGGGTGCAGCAGCAGCACCAGAAACATTAAAAACAATACCACCGTGGTGCTGTTTGTGCTGCCAGAAGGTAGATGGGCTCATTCCCATGGAGTCATGACTACATTTTAAATTTCTTTTTTTTTTCTTCCTTTTTACAGGCATGCATGAGACATCTAAGCGGCTATCCCAGACGCTGAGCGACATCTATGAATCGGACTGGGATGGAGTGAAAGATCTCGCTGTTATAACAGAAGTAGGATTATGATGCAGCCACTGTTTTATTTGGGAAGTCCCACTTTGGTTGTGTGTCCCCCCCCCTTGTGGCATGGTAGCTAAATGCCACAAGCACAGATTGGGATCTGACTGTTTGAACACTTATCAGTCACAAGTTAGGCCAGCCCTTCTTTGTCGTCAATCTACTAACTCTAATTTACAATTTGGGCATTATTTGTCTTCGCCATGACTACAAACGAGCAAATGGGGCAATAAACTGATACGAAAATTGTTTACTGAGGGCATGGATTAATTGAGAAGAAGGCTAATTTTTCCATAGATTTCTGTACAACCAGACTATAAAGGATTTGCCCCCTGCTGGCCATTATTAAGAATGCTAGTGGCAGAGGTTTCTTCCTGTTAAAAGGGAGTTTTTCCTTCCCACTGTCGCTAAGAGCTTACTGACAGGGGGTCATCTGATAGATAGTTTTCTGTGCATTATTGCGGAGTCTTTAGCTTGCAGTTTAAAGCACCTTGAGGTGATTGTTGATTTAGGTGATGTTGACTGTGATTTGGCGATTCATAAATAGAATAGAATTGAACTGAATCCTACTGATACAGTTTTTACTTAGGACTACTGTGGATCATGTCATCAATATGTTTCACTGGCTGGAATCACACACTTCTTTAAAATATTAGTGACCTTCATGCAACATGTACTAACAAATACCCACATTTAAATGCAAGTTCACTCTCTGGTGTGAGGTCCAGAAACTCATGAGGAGAGTTTGGATATTATTTTTCTGTCTTGAGCTGCTTAATTCCAAAGTCCTTCTAGATGCAGTTCTCTCCAGCTGCTCAATGCAAAGAGTTGACACAGAGTCTCTGGCTAAAACAAACAGTCTGAAATTCAATAATTATGTTTACCTACATCGTTGCTACAGTGAGCAGGTATATCTGCCACTGCACAGCTGAACTCAACTGTGCTGTGATGTAGTTGTGAAGAAATTCGCCTTACAAATGAAATATCCCTGGTTCTGGGAGGAGAAAGGAACGGGTCACAAGCTAGAGTACTGCTAGTGCTGGTCCCAATCCCAGATAAATGGGAGTGTGAGTAAGGACGGGTATCCAGTGTAAAATTTCTGCCAAATCAAACGTGGTTCTGTTTGGTGTGGTGACCTCATGGGAAATAAAGGAGCAGCTAAAAGTACCGTCATCTAGAGTCAAAGAGTCAAGCAAGTTATACCCATTGAATACAGATATTATATTATATTATAGTATTTCTGCTAAATATAATAATTCTCCTAAATTCCTGTATTTCTGAGAAGTTATCATGTTTGTGCTAAGTTACAATATTTCTGCTAAGTTTTGCTATGTTATAGTGTTTCTGCCAAGTATTATGTTTCTTCTAAGTTATTGCAGTTCTGCTAAGTAATTACATCTTTGCTAAGTTGTTATGCTTCTGCAAAGTTATTACAGTTTTCACAACTTTTCAGCTTTTTCAGCTAGTTTCAGCAGACAGCTTCAGCCGTACAGCTTCACACAGCATTTTTGCAGGAAATGCAAATTTTATAGTTGTCTTAAATATTTATATGAGACATTCAAAATTAGACTAATGCTAGTTAAGCAGCAATATGTCAAACACAGACCATGGAATGTCAATAAAAATATCTTTGTAAGGATGAAATAACAATGGATGGAGAGCATTGGGCGAGTACTGGGTTAAATTACACACCAAAGCCTGGAATGTCCACTGTTGACTAACTGTCAACTATAAAGCGAGGGCCTTGTCACTAATTATTTTGTGGATGGGATGGTTTCCATTAGTAAGTCAGCTCTCACATTGGACAAACTGCGACTGAAGCTTTCCATAATGTGCAACACTGTTTGTATGCTTGCCTATTTGTGGCTTAGTGCAATGGGAACAAGAGTTTTTAACTCTAATGTGGCACCATCTGTTTTTCTTAGAGTGAAGACTTGCTGTGGAACGACTACGAAGAGAAGATAAATGACCAGCTTGTCCGCACCATGGAGAACTATACAAGCCAGTTTCCTGAAGTCAAGGTAAGCCGACGCTCAAATGAGTCCTGCAGAACTGCAAGGCGATGCTAAAACAGCTACTTTGGTCTCTCAGGTGCTAAGAGGTCTTTGAATTTCTGTGTTCACTTTGAAAAACTGTTTTTTCAGGAACGAGTTGCCAAGCGTGGACGAAAACTGGTGGACTATGACTCAGCACGACACCACCTGGAGGCGCTGCAGGGTGCAAAGAAAAAGGATGAAGCTAAAATAGCCAAGGTAACATTACTGTTAAAGCCTGCACAGCACAGACGTGCAGTGTGCCGCTGACAAAGACGTCTGATCTCGACTGTATTTTCTTCTTTTAAATCCTCCTTAACAGGCAGAAGAGGAATTCAACAAAGCTCAGAATGTCTTTGAAGAAATAAATAACGAGCTGCGCGAGGAGCTGCCTGTTCTCCATCAGAGGTATGCTTCAGCAGCAAGTAGACACAGAACTAGCTCAGTGGAATCTCAGTGGGAATCTGGATCATGAGTGGATAAATAAAAGTAGAATATGGATGTAGGTTTTTAAGACTTGCATATTTCGACCATTCTTATATGAAATCACCTTTCAGATTAAATTTATACAGATTTGTATTATTTTGGGAGCTTTTGTGTTTGTATTGGATACAAAGTTGAGATGACAGGGTATACACTATATTGACAAGTCCCGGGTCACCTTCACGTTACACCTACAGGAGCTGCTCGGCCGTGGAAACCCATGCCATGAAACTCCCAGTGTGGAGTTTCTGTGCTGATGTTAATACTTCATGTGGTTTGCCACTTGGTGGCTGAGTTGCGGTGACTCCTAAAGACTTGCACACTGCAATAACACTACTTGATTGTGGAATATTTAAGAGGGAAGACATTCCACAAATGGACTTTTTGCAGTGGTAGCACCCTATTACGGTACCACACTGGCATTCAGTTAACCTTTTAGAACAATCCATTATTTCACATGTTTATAAAGGGTAGACTGCATAGTTAGGTGCTTGATTTTATACACATGTAGCAAAGAGACTAAGAACAGCTGAATTAAAAGAGAAAGATGTAAACCAATATTTACGTGGCTTATATGTTTAAAGGTACGTCAGCCAGTATAACTGAACCTAAGAAAAGTGTCATGTGGACAAACTGAAAGTTCAACTTTGTCTTTTTGTCTGTGCAGTCGGATAGGTTGCTATGTGACGGTCTTCGAAAACATTTCCAACCTGAGGGATGTTTTCTATAAAGAAATGAGCGGGGTAAGATGTCACACATCGCCTTCAACTTCCTCACTCTCTCACCGGCAATGTGAATTGAAGGTGGACGGTGTGCTTGTGTTTACAGTTGAACCGTGAGCTGTACAATGTGATGAAGAAACTGGAGACTCAACACTCGGGGAAAGCTTTCATCATCAAGGGCCTGAACAGGTAGGGTGTTCTGCTGCACATGTTGCATCATTTGTGGCAGCTGTGTGCGCATTAAGAAATGTCTTGTCTTGAAACGCATACAAACTCTGTCTCTCAGGCTTAAAATAGTCTCCCGTGAAACCAAAATAATAACTGAAAGATGCTAAAATGGTTCTTACAGCTGAGAGGAGATGAAAACAATGGGAGATAATGTGGGTTTGCGTGCACAGTAGAGACCTCCATTGCTCTCATTGTGTTGCCCAAATGTGGACACTTGTTTTTAGAGTTGTTTGTTTCTGTGTCGGAAGCGATAAGATGGCCACATAGGCGAGTGGAAGGTGTTGCATACATAGCCTTGCAAAAGTTTTATCTTTGAAATAAATGACACAGACATGCAAGGGTTTGGCACAAAAGTGTTTGTATTCGTATAAGAACGCTCAGTTCTTCATGAAACCAAATTAAATGAAATACTCTAACCACTTTTTTTTTTTTTTTTTTTTTTTTTTTTTTGTCTCTGACCACAATTTTTTCTAACTTGCATCCTGTACTGATGCTTCTGGGAGATTGTTCTTCGTGTTTTTCGTAAACCAGGTTGCGATTTTTGCCCATACTGGATCTTTAAATGGGCTGTAACTCAACAAACAACAAAATCTCAAACTAGCATTCACTTTCAGTGCTTCCTATCTTGTAGACTGAGGGTTGGGGAACTCCAGGCCTCAAGGGCCGGTGTCCTGCAGGTTTTAGATGTATCCAACACAGCTGATTTAAATGGCTAAATTACTTCCTCGACTTGTCTTGAAGTTCTCCAGAGGCCTGGTAATGAACTAATCATTTGATTCAGATGTGTTGACCCAGGGTCTAAAACCTGCAGGACACCGGCCCTTGAAGCCTGCAGTTCCCCACCCCTGTTGTAGACAATGAAACTTTGTAGAGGGGGATGATGTGGATCCATTTTAGCTCTTCATTAAGCCGGAAGGCCTTGCTTTTTCAGTGTGAAAACTACCATCATTTAAATTAAAGACAAATTAAATTCAAAGCATTTTGAGAATCTCAAAAATCCTAAAAGTGTCCTAAAGTATTTCTCCAGTGTGTCAACCACAGGCTTCAGAATATATAGTACTGCTTTGGTTTATTAATTATTTTTGTATGGGGGGAAAAAACAACAAATTTGCACCTTCGATTAAACCATTTAAAGCTTTTTGGTGAGGCATGTTAGGTATTACGAGTAAAAATCTTTCACTATGAAACACAGAGGAGTCTAAGATATGTTATGCAATAATATTTGGCCCATGCGTTCACTTTTCTTTGATGCACTTTTGGCTATTTCTCACAGTGCTGCTGACACATCTTAGCCACAGCTCATTCTCATTAGGGCTAAATGTCAGGTATACTATAGGCCCAGATGTGTCTGCTTGATGCTGTGCAGTATTAGTTGAATTGGATCAAATTATAAAGGTGTTCTGAGGCAAAAAACTTGTCAAGAGTGTTCAAGAACTCTGTTGCAGTTGCAGGTCATTGCTCCTTTAACAGGAAAATAACCTAAAACAGAACTCTACAAGTACTGAGGTTGGCTAAAACACTGTAGGACTGTTGTCTGTTGTTTTTTGCCTGCATTCCTCACCGAATTCAGTGCAACTTTGGGTAGAAATGTAACTTGTAGATGGGAGGAAGCCACACTTGGCAAATGACGTGGAGTTTGCTTCAGCGTCAAGAATAGCAAACTGATACTTGACTGCAACAAAGTCCACTGATTTCACAGAAAATTCTAGATCTTTAAATTTAAAGGGTTCTGCTACTTTTGGACACTTATTCTTTTCTTTCCTGTATGCTGGGGTGTTAATGATAACTCTGTCACAAATAATGTGCTTTTGTTCTTTAAATAGCACAAGCAGCAAGTCAAAGAAGAGAAAGTCCCTGGTTATATCCAATCCCATACCCTGCAACACCGCTTTCCCAGCTGACCACGTCTCCGTGCATTCCCAAAACGGCAAAGGTGCTGCACCCTCTTCCCCTGTCCCAAAGACTCAAAACATCGCTGAAGAAAGCATCCCAGCAGAAGAGAGCAGCATCCCTTCGAAAAGTGTTAGCTCATCAGATTCCGATCTCAGCTCGAGTGGCACCGGCTCACCGAAGAGGCAGTCGCTATGTGACAATGACAACAGCGACACGAGCAGTCAAAATCCAGAGGCAGCAGTTGCGTCGGAGCCCGCTGAAAGCCAGTCAGAAGACAGCAAGGAGGGAGAACCAAAGTCAGAGGCAGCAGCAAGCCAGGAGATCACTGATCCCTCGGATTCTGCTGGTGGCGATGCCCCACATAAGGATGCTGAGAGCGATCCAACATCAGAGGAGGCCAATACCAAACCGGCACCAGTTCCAGCCCCTCGTGTATCCTTCCGCTCCAATGAAAGCCCCCTCTTACCTGCTAAGGAGCAGGAGGATTTGGACGAAGGGTTAGAGTCAGGAGATGACTCGGGTTCCCCCAGTCCACCAGGCTTCCTCTATAAGGTACACGCTTAATCTTAAAGCAGCTACAGCTGACATTTCTATAACAGTAAAGTCCCCCTAAAATAACCTGGAGAGTCTTAATAATTTGCGTGAGCTAAGCCTTTAAACGTCACAGCCGTGTGGTAATGTGGAATAAAACAGCTTTGTTTTACACCAGGGGGTGGCACTAGAGAGTCACGCAGCATCTGAAGAAGGCCTGCTCCAGTTTGAAGAGGGCGATGTCATCATGGTTCTTGCTGACACTCAACAGGTGTGTTTGTGTAGTGTGTACTTGTAAACCATATCTTACTTCCCATTGCACTCTAGAGATTACACACATCCTGTACATTCTGGACCTGGACATGTCATTTAGGCCACTGTGTTTGTTTCTGGCCTTTCTGTGTAGGTACTTGCTAACGTGCATTTTATCACATGCCTGTGTATTTCAACCCACCAGCAAATCAAAATAGTCCAGTCGTTTGCAGGGAGGTGATAGTTTGTACATAGTTTGCTGTGCTGATCAACTTGGAATAGTCGTCAGAATCTATAATCAAACCAAAATTCACTGCAGTTTACACTACACTGTAGTTTGATGTAGTAGACTATGTTCAGCATTCTGAATATCCACAGCAGAGTGTCTGAAATGGCACCTGACGTGTTATGGATGTACATCAAATGACAACACAGCAAAATTTCACTTCTGTTGTTCTACTTATTGCATGTTTTTGAACTTTTGCATCATTTTGCGCCTCTGATAACACAAGGTACCAAATTCTTCAGTAGTGAGGATGACCCTAAACCTAACTTCACTTTTTTGCAGTAAATGGTTAGCATAAACAATACTGTGAATGTGCACTAAAATGACAAGGTGATATTTTAACATTTACTACACTAAACAAGCCCACAACAAAAAATCTGCTTTTAGCCATTTATAGTTAGCATCATCATGGATGCTAAATTTATTTGTTTCTATTACAAAGCCAGTTGTTGCCACTATTGAGGGCAAGGCATGCACAGTGTTCCACATTTAACTCTTCTGCACTAAATGGTGGGATAAATAAAACTGTGAATGTACTTGTGCACTAAAATGACAAGGTGTTGGAAGCATGGGATTGGAGAGAGCTTTAACTTTTTGTCACAGCCGTAACAAAAATTGGATTGAGCAGCTGTAAGATGAAGAGGCCTTAATGGTCTGATCCCTGGTTGCCAAATCTGGTCAAAGAGACATGAAACTTCACCTCTCTGGTGGGAAAAGGGCACAAACTAGTGTGAAAGGTTCTGCTTCCCCTATGGAGCTGCTCTGAGTGAGAGGCCATGTACAGTACAGGGGTGGGGATACTGCTCTTCCAGTTTGGTACTTTTTTTGTACGTTCTGTTTACATTCCTGCTTTCACCTATGGCTGCGAGTAGTGACTGAAAGAAAACTAGAAAAAGTTGCATTTCCTGCGAAAATGCAGTGTGAATGCCATGTAGTGGAATCTGCTGAAAACAGCTGAAGAAGTAAAACTGTGCTGAAATCCAGTGAAGAAGCAGACATGTTTGCTGAAAAGAGGTGAAAAGCCAAAAATTCTGCTGAAAAGGGGGTGAAGAAGCTGAAATTTGTACTGAAAAGAGGTGAAAAAGTTGAACTGTCAGCTGAAAAGAAATGTTGCCATGAGCAGGGTTTGAATCCAGACCTTGTGGTCTCAAGGCGGCTACTCATCTCACTGAGCCAAACTAGTTCTCAGGTAACTGAAAGAGGTGGAAAAGCTGAAAATTCTGCTGAAAAGAGGTGAAGAAACTGAAATTTGTGCTCAAAACTGGTGAAAAAATTCCATTGAAAACAGTTTGTGCTGAAAACAGCTGCAGAATCTGGTATTTTTGCTGAAAAGGGGTGAAGAAGCTGAAATTTGTGTTGAAAAGAGTTTAAAAAGCTAAAGTGTTAACTGAAAAAAGCGGGATTTGAACCCGGGCCTCCCGCTCTGAGAACGGCTGTTCATCTCACTGAGCACAGCTCACCCCGGCAAGCAAAATCAGTAACAACACTGATAATGTGGTCCATTCATTTCAATGGGACAAAAAAATTGCATAAAAAATTTAGTATTTCAAAAAGATGCTGTGAGAAAAAGCTTACTTACAATGATTAAGAACAACAACAACAAAACAATGTACACAGGAGACACACAGGCCTGTTTTCCAGAAAAAACAGAATTAATTCATATTAAGAGCTGCTCTGATCAGGATATTTAAATAATAATGGCATTCAACGAGTCCCGAAAAAAAGATGGAAATGCACATTTGGCTTCCCATAGTGACAACTGTTAACCTTCTAAGTTGTTCATAATTTTATATTATCTTTCAACTTCCATGTCGAGGTTATCTAGCATCTTTTCACACTCCTTTTCTGGTCACGGCTGAGTTTGAGTTTACTTTCACGGACTGGTCTCCCAGTCACTGTGTACACAGTGTGGAAATGAATTCAGAAGCACCATTTCACCCTGTTAGTAAATCTTACTGTCATGTCCCGAGTATCTAATCAGAGGGTGGATTTGTTTCCCTGAGTCCTCACATGTGTCTGTGTCTTGCAGGAGGAAGGTGTGGTGAGGGGGGTCAGGGAGCAGAGCTGGAACGAGCACCAGGATGCAGAAAATCACTCCGGGATCTTCTCAGAAAAACTTATCCGACCCATTAAAGAAGAGTGAGGCAATAGTCACTGCTCGGTCTGTAATCTGTTTCTTCTTCCATCAGGCACTTCTGGTGACTCTCACACACACACACACACACACACACACACACACACACACACACACACACACACACACACACACACACACACTCTGAGAGGGAGTGAACCCATATGTTATGGGTGCAGAAGCTGTCCAAACAAATGAGCACAATTCCCACGTGGTTTCCCTCATGCTATGATGTTGCAACTTGTGGAACAAAAGCGAACGAGCCGAAGAACATTTTGTAAAAGACATTTGGAAATCTTAAGGCATTTTGCTCTATGAGACACTGTGAAAAAAAAAATGTTTTTAAGCCCATGTTATTATCCTGTGTAATGTTTCCTAATAAAGTTGTAAGAAAAAAAAAGTTGTTGTTCTGATGTAAGATTTTAACAAAGTAGGTTTCATTTGCTGTATGTTTTTAAATAAAGCATAATGTCGCTGCAGGGCCGCTGATAAACAGCCTGAGCCCGAGAAAGAGCTGCAGTGATTCACTCGAAAGGAATGTGAAAATATTGTCAGGACTTGAAACTCGAGACACATTGACTGATCGACTGTGAGAGCTTTTTGGAAGTGGGATCTGTCAAATATAAAAACAAACAAAAAGCTGGGGCAGACTACCCTCAGCCTGGCAGCTCTGTCGTTTGAATGAGAAAGTCTATCATCAGACGAGGCAGCTCTGTGTGACGACACAGCCTGATGTGATTTGTTGGTCACATAAGGTTTTGAGACATTAAAGTAGAAATGTAATTTGCTGGGGCTTCCCCTGTGCAACATTGCAAGTTGGAACTCCCAGTTTCCAAAACAAACATGAGTTCCTATCACACTTTTAGTTTGAAAAACGAAGCAATAAAGAGAAATTTACACCCCTGGATTATTGTTCATTTTGAATTATGTGCAGGGTGTTGGTGTCATTACATATTTAGTTCTCTATATTGTAACTCTAAGTGTGAACATAGGTGATGGGGCTACTGCACTTTCCCAAACTCCCACCCTGGCTGGTGTTCTGTGGTGATGGAACATCGCTCATCAGTGACAAGGTAGGTCTGTGCCAAAGCGTAGTCTGCTTTACCCTCCATTTTTAATCTAATTGGGACCGCTGTCTACAAAATGAGCCCCACATTCTAGCCAGTAAACCTTGAAACTAGCCACAAGACCGATAACTCGCCAAGAACATGTGAGAGGTTGTGACTTCTTGCAACCTGAGCGGTCTTCTGTATTTGCTTCACTTCTCAGTCCCTGAAGCGACCTTCATCAGTCCCGGTCATCTTCCCTAACCTTGTCAGTGGTGCTAGTTTTGGTCATTATGCACATGTACTGTTTATAAGGTTGGGGAAACCTGCAGTCAGCTGAGACTGAAGAAGTCTTGTGATCAAAAACCTTTTTGTGATATTTATCACTAAAAATGTAAACAAACTTAATTAAATTAAAGTAATGAATGCTTCTGATGTCTTATAGCCACATAAATAATAGTTACATTCAGAGTGTCACATGTATTAAAATGGGTTTCAACAGGCCCAATAACAAAAGCCTGTTTTTAATGCATTAGCCTCATAACGTACATTTAAACAGAACAAAGAAAACAAAATGAAAAACAACTTGAGATTCAGAGTTTTTACAGTGCATTGTTAGCAGTGTGCATCACTGTACTGTGGTACAGTGATTGCAAAACATGCTAATGTTAGCTTCCTACCACTGCCACTTATAATAATACACAATATTTCCCTTTAGCCTTTTATGCCATTGTCTCAGTTCTGCCTTGGCTGACTCACTAGCACGCTCAAATTCCACAAAAGAGGAAAACAAATGGCAACATGAACACTACTACTATGTAATGGGGACCAGAGTCGCCATGCGATGGCAAAATTGGTTAAACACCAAAGCATTGCGTCTCATAGTGGTTTGATCCACTGCCTATCATTTCCTAGTCCAGACGTGGGCAACCTTCAACATCAAAAGAGCCATTTTAGCTCCTCCTACCAAACAACAGGAAAAAAAGGAGCAGCACACGCTGGTGGCAGGGGGTGACAGGGACAGATGGGCAGATGTAGTTGGGAGATGATAAATTGATAAATATAGGACATGGATTAATAGGGTTACAGTTAACCATAAATCTAATCCGTGGTTCATGAGCCATAGGTTGCCGGCCTCTGTTCTAACCTAAAATCACCAGTTGCTGAATTTTTGGTTTCCAAGTGGTTTGATTTGGTGTTTCTCATGGTCACTGGCCCTTGGTTTCCTCTGTGAAACCACATTTAAAATCACTGGAAATGCAGCTGTTCAAGGCAAACGACCTTGTGGCACTGGACCCAAGTGTCAGGGAATTACAGAGAGTTATATCAGTTCATGCTCCTGCCAGCACGAATATCTGTGGATATTTCAGTGCTGACTCAGGACCCAACATCTGGCTAGCATAGCTAAATATCTGTCACTGATATCAGAGTTACAACTTTTCAACCAACACAGGAGAAGCATAGTTGCCTGCTCACGTTTTCCCTACTGTTGATGGCTTTGAGTTTTGTAGAACTGCCATAAAGACGAACAAATCTTTTGTTATGCTGTCGTAGACGCTATCCAATGCCAACAAACTGAATGCTACAGAAAGTTAATGTACATTTACTTCAGGTGTTTAGCAAAACTAGCTTCTGTAATGTGGCCTTGCAGAGATGCAGTTCAAAGCAAGGAGGCAGGAATCCAAGTATGTTGCACTGGCTCAGCGTTAGCGTAGTTAACCTGCCTGAAGCCTTTTGGAGGTGGAGAAGGCCTGGTTGGGGTTATTACAGGTCCTCTGTACTTCATAACAAACACAATATAACGAATGCTTTATTTCCTTTTTGAGCATGCTCCATTCTTTACTTCCTTAAAAAACAAACAAAAAAAGCTGCTCTAAGTTTTAGTTTTCTTCCTGTCTTTGTGTTGCAGTGAAATGTTTCCACTGATTTAAGGACTGACAGAGAAACCTGGCTGCCTCAGTTCAGAATATTTTTCAAGCTACCTGTGGGAATACACGCTAACAGTTTAGGCCGCAGGCAACCATGCTCCCAAGTGTCCCTCATAGATTGAATCTTGGTCACTGATGGATTTCTGTTATTAATAGAGCTGCTTCGTCACCAAGAGGTTAATATTGAAAGGTGATATTCACAGCGGAAGACTCTGGGATTTGCTCCAGTATGAATATAATTTATTGTTACTTGTCTTTTTCTCAATGAGGGGCCTTCATCCGGGTAAGACAGTATCAGAGGCCTGTTTCTTCTCCGCTGGCCTCGTGCTGATCTGCTTGTTTGCAGTGTGAGTTTTCCTTGCTGCTCCCCTTGAGCAGTTGGCAAGTAGGTTCAACTTGGGTAAGAGCTGCATTAGCTCAGGTTCATTAAGAAGCAGTTTTGTGTTGACAAGGCAGATGATAGATTCGCTTGGATTGAGTTCTCTGGAAGGCTGTGGAGTGCCGTGCACGGCTTCATCAGTTCATTGTGGATGAAAGTGATGGAAATGAGATGTGGGAAAACTAGCTCACACACCTCTGGATCTCATTCATAAATATGTTTCCCTCCTGCCCCCACATACACGTACCTCATTCATTACTGTATAAATGGAGAACTAATGCTAATCAACGCTAATCAAACACTTAAACGGAAGTGGTGGCTTTTCATAGCAGGCCATGACTGAAGAAGTTAGTCTCTGTGGAAACGAATGGGAAATCTCTAATCTCTATTTCTTCCTGTAAGACTATTCTTTTTCCTCTACTGCTTAGTCAGCAAGCAGAGAAAGGTCAAAGGTCAGGCTCAACCATTCAAGGAATCGGTGAGATTGCTGCTCTGTGATACAGCAGAGTAGAAAAAACATTAGAACACCACTGTTCATACTGTATATTCTTTATAAAGAAGTATTTTATAATAAAAATGCATCAAACAGACACGTGACAGCAGGGAATTTTAGCTTTTATTGGAACAGGAAGCTGTGAAAAAAAGTATACCCTTACTGCTTCCACAGGACATAAGAGGATAAGTAATCAAATGCACCTGATTAATACCCCACTGTGAGCACCTCTATAAAAGCAAATGTTTTGCTGTTATAGACACAATGTAGACACTTTATTAATGAACAAGCACCAAAGGGTTAAAGAACTCCCATTTAACAGGATGAGACCTTCTGCAGAACTAAGCTCAGGAAGGGTCATCCACCTGATGTAATGAGGGGAGAGGAAAGTGACAAGCACGGAGATACAACAATATTGATGGTTGCAGCTTTTACTGATCCACCTAGCTACAAGTGCTCGTGCTAAACATGCAACGTCCAACAAACTGGGAAACAGAAAAGAACCACTTGCAAAAAGAGACCTATGAACAGTAGTAAGACCTCAAATAGAGAGATTTAATTACAAAATAAGTTGAAACTCTTTTCAGTTCATCATCTTTTTAAAGTAGTGTGCAGAATTAGGATAAGCACACATCGATTGGCACCTAATGACAGTTGCAAAAAGTCTGATTGTCCTGAGGCAGCTTATTTCAGGCTTGGCAAATACCTAACTAATAACCTTAGAAAAACATTTCCAAACTCCTACATTAGCAGACATGTTGTTGTTTTAATTGCAGTAATTCTGTTGCTCTGTGTGTAAAGGTAAGAGTGCCCTTACCTTCATTGTTCAGTGCTCAAGACAACATGCAGACACTCCTAGCAGGTGTGTGTGTTATGTCTCTTATCACCTTCGCCCTGACATGATGCAGACAGTCCTGTGTGGGGGTGAAGCTGAAGGGAATTTTGGCTGTAAAAAGGCATAAATAATGTCCCCACACATGGCTGGTGAGTGGACCAGTGGAAAATGAGACCCTTTAAACTCTGCAAGCACATACGATTGCAAACGATTGCAGAAATGCTGAAAAGGTTGTTTCAGTGTGTGCTTCTGTTCTCAGGCCTTTCCAATTAGCGACTGCAGATAGAGCCGGCACAGCAGGCATTTGAGCTTTTGCAGTTTCAGCATGCTCCTTGTAGCTCAGAGCGTCGTCTTTTTTTTCCACAGCAACGAGCCAAATCAGTAAAGGTCACCTCTGTGCACTTCCCTCTGCTTATTTCTGCTTTGAAACTAAGGTTAGAAACACATAGTAAGCACAGATGCAGAGAGTGTGATTGATGTGATGATTGCTTTGTTTAATAAGCCAATTTTCAGTAAAGTAATGGTGTATCTAAAAAGATATTATTCTGTCCATCCCTCCATTTTCTTCACCTTATCAAATTGAGGATCGCGAGGGTGCTGGAGCCTATCCCAGCTGCCATAGGGTGAGAGGTGGAGTAGGCCCTGGACAGGTCACCAGTCACCAGCAGGAATAACTTTATGAATGCATCTGTGTATGTATGCATTTATTTAATTTTGTAATTGAACTAAAAAAGGAAAACTCTCATATATTCTACATTCGTTATCTGTAAAATGTTACTTTATTTTCGATGTTTGTGGTGACCAGCTCGTGAAAATCAGAAATTCTGTCAATCCTCTCAAATTATTAGAATTATTTTGAGTCCCTTTTAGTAGGAAAAGTGCAACGGGGATGAACCCCGACTTGGGAGGATTGTCAATAAATGTTGCTTCAAGAACTTCAGAACCAGAGGCAACATCACAAGACCTTACCGGGGCTGAGGAGACAAAGAACTGCACTGTTGCTCGGTGGCCTTGTTTTCACATGAAAGTAAATGTTGTATTTTATTTTGAAATCAAGGCCCTAGAGTCAGTTTGATGCACAGAATCCAAGGTGTTTGTAGTCCAGTGTGAAGTGCAGTCTGATGATTGTGGTATTATGTCCTCTGCTGGTGTTGGTGGTGGTCGGCCCACAGTGTCAAAATGGGTTTAATGTATTTGATTGGCCAGCAAACTCGCCTAGCATGACCCCATAGAGTCACAGATAAGCTTGAGGCTTCTATCAAAACAACCTGGCCGGTGTCCTGCAGGTTTTAGGTCTCACCCTGGGTCAACACACCTGAATCACATGATTAGTTTATTACCAGGCCTCTGGAGAACTTCAAGACATGTTGAGGAGGTCAGTTAACCTTTAAATCAGCTGTGTTGGATCAAGGGCACATCTAAACCCTGCAGGACACCAGCACTTGAGGCCTGGAGTCCCCCCACCTCTGCTATAGGGGGTCTCCACTTCTGATCTCAAGCACTGGGTACTGCTAATATAAACTAAACGCACAGCTGTCGTTTTGAAGCACTTGCTTGGTATTCAGCTTCTGTAATTAACTTACCACAGTGAACAGAGAAATCCTTTAGAATAACTGTTTTCCAGAAGCAGAGTTACAGCTATGCTGCAGTCTTAAAAATGTTACAACCAAATTTAACATTTTAATTAATGAAATAAAATCGGGCCTCCCTGAGCCTGGTTCTGTCAGATTTTCTTCCTGTTGAAAGGGAGTTTTTCCTCCCTGTTGTTCCCAGTGCCTGTTCATAGGGGGTCATCTGCTTGTTGGGGTTTTCTCTGTATTATTACTGTTGTAGGGTCTTTACCTTACAAAGGCAACTGTTGTTATAATTAGGTGCTCTATAAATAAAACTGAATCAAATTCAATTGAAATGAATTGAACTGAATATAAATATGAGTACCATGTTACAGATATCCAGAGTGTCAGTGGGCACTTGAATGCACCAACAGAAAATGTTGCTTGTGGTCTTCACATTTGTCCCCTGCATCAAATTGTACAACTGCTACAAAACAAGTTGAATAATTTATTTATATATCTACAAAAATATATGTCTAAATGAACAAAATGAAATAAAATAAAGAGTCAGCCAAAAAGACAAATACCTTCATGGGTCAGTGGAACTGTTTGCAACAACACTAAGTGCGTGTGATTTGTCGTCAGTAGAGAGAAACTTAGGGAGGTGCTGCAATAATTTATTGCCTCATTGCATATTACATTGTAGTTTCAGCACCAGATGGCTCTCAAGCCAAATACATAGCACTGTGTGTTTAGCAGTGCCACTAAACCCTTATCATTGTATTTGGTGCTAGTTTGCAGTTCATACCTCAGGCCAACAGAGGTCAACAAAGGTCACAGGTTGCTTGAGTTATCCAGGCAGTTTGTACAACACATGGTAATGTATATACTCGATTTAAGCCAGGTCTTCACCTCACAGCCGCAACTCCTTTTGAATTTTAACCATCTCCACTTATAGTATATTGCTAAATAATAGGTTTTGAGTGGTGGAGACAGGCACTTGTGAGGAAACACAAATGTTTTAAACTCATTAAAGTTAATGAATAGACCTTCAGTCTCATGGATGTGCTATTTAAATCTGTTACTGAAATACATTCTTGGACAAGGAAATACGTAAAACCCAGCACATTACCACATCAGCTGGCATTTGTGACTTTATAAGGGGAACTAAGCGTTGTATTATGAGTTGCTACGAGGACCACTGTGCCATGTGAAAATGTGTTTTTACCGAGTGAAAACAGTCTTTGTCCAAGTGCTGTTGCCTTTGGCAGGTAATGCATTTTGACTCACTGTTTTTCAAATCTGGGGCCCTCTATTACTATAGGCTGCACATTTACATACACATAACCATGACCAAAGGAGACTAATAATCACACAGTGTATACTCGCCTGCACGTCTGCAATGATAGCAGAAAGTTTATTCCCAGCAGAGTGACGAGAGACTGAGCTGAAGGTGGAACTCTGTGGGCTTTCCCAGTTTAGTCATGCCGAATTGCCTTGACATGTCTGCATGGTAGAGGAAAAGCACAACTCTGACAGTAAGTCTGACTTTGAAAACATACAGCCTCTTTTCTACACACGGATGAGTGAAACTCCAAAACAGCAAGAACAAAGATAAAAGAGTTAATTTCTTCTTTGTATGTTTTCCAGGAAGATCTTTGTAAATGCTAAGAGCAGCTATAATCAGTGTTGGTACAATGATGAGGTGTTAAATGACAATATGAAAACAAAGTAACAATGTTCCAGTGAACTGTCACGTCAATCTGCAGCTCCTTTCAGCAATACAGAGCTTTATACCGACGTTCGGTTCTTTTATTTATTAGTGTAGCAGCGTTGGGAATGTATTTCTGCTGAAACCTAATGTAAAATTTGGAAGTGCATCAGCTGTGATTTGGTAGCACTGCATAAAGGAGTCGACTCTTGCAAAAACATGAAGGTAAATCTGGAACCTTCATAAGAACTTTAGATGTCTGACAAGTAAATGTCAGTTGTTGGCTTACTCTTAGACGTCACATAGTCTTATTTTCCACTGCAGCAGCAATAAAAAAAGAAGAAGCTTAAAACCCCGCTCTTCACTACCTGATGTCTATGTTTCCATTTTAAATTTCCTCCTTTCTGTTAAGTAATGGGATTCACTTTTCCCTAATCGTTCAATCATGAACTCTTCGCAAAAGCTAGACTTCCAAACTTGTTGCCAAGTCACAAATCCTGTTACATGATTGGAATGACATTTAGAGAATAGTCTTATTATGCTAAATGTAAAATATTTAACAGTTGGGGAGCCGTAAAAGTTACAGCAAGTGGTTGCCAACTGTCCTGTGTTAGCCTGGTGACCTGCCCAGGTTGTACCCTGCTTCTCCTGCTATGACAGCTGGGATAGGCTCCAGCCTCCTGTAATGCTGAATGGATAAGCAGAAGTGAATGGATGAATGGGATACACTGAATGCTGAAACCTTACATTTATGTATACATTACAGATATTAACTGTACTTTGTACTGTACACATTTCTTCTAGTAAGTCACACTCTAAATACAGCACTTTACTGTCATTTTTGAATCCACGGCATCTTTCTGCATCTAACTACGAGGTCTAAACCATCTTTGGTAAGAGCCATAGTCCTAATTCTAACCCTGTGCAATCCTCTGGTTTAAGATAAGCATTGACATGTAAATCGAAATGAGGCAACAAGAGAGTTTAATTGATTTAACAGGGCTACATTTGAATAAATAAAAAGTTCAGCTAACATTAATCCAAACGTTAATAAAATGACTGCATTTAGCATTTATATGCATTTAGCTAAAATGTGTTGCAGTTTTGTTTGTCTATATAATAATATAGTGGAAATGTTAATATATATTTATGTGCATCAAATTAAAAAACAAATTTACTGAATTACAGTATTGTAAAATGCAAAGTTTTTATAGTATGATTATTGTACTGCAAAAATACATCTTCTCTTGCTGTAGAAGTGAAATACAGTTTTGATACTGCAGCTTGGAGTCACTGTAACTTACAGTAGTGGCCTGTTTATTTACAATGTGCAATGCTGAAATAACCACTTCTCTCTTCGGTGCCTTGAGGTAAAGAGCTTTAGCCCACACTTGAGGTTCTGCTGTGATATTTCAGATTTCGTGCCTTTTAGCTTTTTACAGCATTTTTTTCTTTGGGAACCAGACTGTCTGGTAATATTTAAAAACTCCACCCCCATATCTGGCCGCACTCTTCCCCTCCCTCTCACTCTGACCCTCTTCCTTTACAGTTCATCGTTCACTGTGGGACTCTACACCGGACCTGTTGCATCTGAAGGAGAGGATATTCAGGACACCAGTTTATGATTACGACTCCAAAGGCGTCCCGCGGAAGGAACAGCACGCATGATGCGTTTGCGGCGCTGCGGCTGTTCAATGAAAGAAGAGACGCGCAGCACAAGAGATGGGTACCGTTCCTGGACTTTCACCTACCCGGTCTTGGGGAAAATGTTGTGAGTGCGCCGTGCTGGCTCTACCTGTAGTGGTGCTTTGGTTTCAGCTTGGCGCCGCTTTTAACTTGGACACGGAGAACCGCGTCGTCTTCACTGGACCCCCGGGGAGTTACTTCGGCTATTCTGTGGAATTTTTCAAGAACTCATCCAGGTAAAGTGCCAGGAACGGCCACAGAGCTGGATTCTTTCTCCAGGTCAGCGAGGGGAAGTTTTCCGGCTCTCCTTACAGTTTGTAAAGTTTCTTTTTATTTCTAGTGTAAGATTAAAATCTTGTCCTTGTGGTTACTTTACGCAGTAACCCACTTCTCTTTTGGCGCCCCTATAACATCACCCTGAGACACAGAGCAGTATTTTCTGGTAGAGCCACCAATCCTGACATGAGAAACAGATTTTAGATTTTAAAAACGCATCTCTGTGTTTGGATCACAGCCTAAATGTGTGTTTACTTGTGTTATTGGCCATTGTCCCAGCTCTTTAAAGGTTTAAACAGCATGGGCTGGGGGGAAATGTATGAAATGAAGCTCACATGCATATACACATACATCTCTCTCCCCCTCCACCACACACACACACACACACACACACACACACACTGGATATAGGCCCAACTCTGATTGGAAACAGACACACAAGTGTGTGTCTGTGTGTGATTGAGGGAGCAGGGGGTTAACCTACAGCAAAGTAAGAAAAATGCAAGTCTTATTCTGAATGAAGACTGAAGGGGCATTAAGGGTTTCCCGATGTTCTTTACTGACAGATGAGGAACTGCCAGGTGAGATGAAGTTAAAGATCAAACCTTCCCCTACAGACAGCCTTTAGCATCACCTATATCTCCTCTCTTCTGGGCACTAGTGGAAAAAGCACACACAGTGATTTTGAAGAATGTGTGAAGTTTATCAAGCAAAACCAGCCTTAGTTACAGTTCTGCATCAGATTTGTTTGAGAGGCCAGTGCCATGAAAAACTAAAACGTTTATAGTAGACTGCAATACTTCAGGGACTCAGTCAGTGAAAACATATTCAGTGTAGTGCTAGAAAAGAAAAACCTGGTTTTCCCAGTTTGAATCCACAGTAGCTGTAAATAGAAAAGAAAAAACTACTTTTCTTTAAACAACATAAGCCAAATAGAAAATGTTACAATCTGCTGTTATAGCGATGTCGTGTACACGTGTGTTTTAAATTGTCACACAACAAACTGTGATCAGGTTTGGCTAAACTGCTATGTTTTATAGCTGGTATGGAAATATCACATAAAAAAGCCTTGTTCTTTTTTTTGTATACTTTATTAATCCCCTGTAGGGAAATTACTCTCTGGCAGTGGGCAGCCACCAATCCAGCGCCTGGGGAGCAGTGTGTAGGGATGGTGCCTTGCTCAGGGCTACCTCAGGGTAGCTCTTTGGTGGATTTGAGCCCCTGACCTTCCAATCATGGGGCGAATGCTCTACCTATTGAGCTACGTCCTCCCCTCCTCCTTCATATATATTTTTAAGTGAGCAGCAGTAATTTATGGATTTGTTTAAAGTTTTTTTCTTTCAGAAAAGTATTTATTTTACATTAATGTACTACTGAGTCATGAACTGTACTGTTTGTGGAGGTCAGTGTAGCCAGATGTATAAATCACCAATACTTTTGTACAATGTTCTGTCAATGGCTCTAAACAAAACCGCGTCACAGTACAAACAGTACAAACAAACAAACAAACTTGGTCCTCTGTATAACACTTCCCTGCTCAGTTTATGGTCTCAGCCAATCATTTTGAAAATTTTGGTTATTCCAAATTTTAGAAAGGAAAATATTTCAGCAGATGCTCATTTGCTGACATATTGTGATTGACAAGCGAATGAACATGTGGTTTCCAAGCCAGGCCCGCCCCTTATGTGTCACATCTGATTTCTAAACAACAAAAATGATAAAACAAACAAACCGACTCATATCCAGCCTTCAAAATGGAACATCACAAACTGTGGGTGACGTCATAGTGATTATATCCATCTTTTATATTGTGCTGTCTCTGGTCAGTACATCAGATGAATGCTAGAGTCACACTAGAGAAAGAGACAGGGCAGGACCAAAATGAATGCAACTTTGTTCAATGAACCTGCGATCTTGTTGCCCTTGTGACCGTTCACAATCAGTTCTCAGATTGACTAGGGTGCATCAAGACAGCAATAAAGCTGTTCAGTCAGTGCTGCAACAGAGTCAGCAGTTAGTGTTATAGAGGGCGGATGGAGCAACCTTGATTATCTACAACTAACAGTAAATTGTACTGCATTACCCCCCTACACAGTCTTCCTAGTGCTGGTAGTTTACCAGTTACAACTGAACTGCTAACAAGCTGACAGAAACAAATACCCTCAAAGTTCTCAACCACATTTTTCTATTTTTCCCTGGAGACAAACAAATCCATGTTGGTTTGTCCAGTCAAAACGCCCTGTTTTAGCCAGCTGTTCACAGCTGCTGACAGCCTCTGGAAGATATGTTACATCACCTAAAAGCACTTTATGTTTGCAAGCCTCGATGATGACAGGGTTGTAGTTCAGTTTTGCTGCAGGTTTAATCTGCTTTATGTTACCACACCGGAGAGCAGCTGGTAGCTGGCAGCCATTGGAAGTCAAATGTAAAGCTACTTTTGCTGGAGTTCACTTACACCATTGTCATCCCTGGGGGCTCACAGACTAAAGTCAATGTTGGTTTAATGAATGTAGATATTTTCATTTAAGGAGGTCGGTTAAGATTACGTGAGTTTGCTCAACTAAGCTTGTGGCAGTCAGAGGGAATATTGTGGAGTGGTTCCTGAGATGTTGGTTTACACACATCTTTTTTTTCTGCCTATGCTGAACAATACCACATTTTGTCTTCCACCGAATTCAAGCGTACTGACAGCAGAGAAATGCAGCTGAATGTCTTCCTGTGAATCTAGTGCTTGTTGCGATGAGTAAACAACACAGGAAAGGGATGCAACTGCTGAATTTTCATTCTGCTGATGGGATAGTTTCTGCAGGCTGTCATGCATTCTGGCAGTTGCTTCGCTGTCTGTCTGTTGGGAGCCTTGGGAAGCTTTCTCTAGCTCATATCAGGTGCTGTGGTGAATAATTATACGTTAGGTTTTCTGTTAGGACAGTGCATGTATTCACTTAGTAATGAGAAGCATTTTGGGATGACAGTCTTGTGGCTTTTTGAGGAAATCAAAACTATGCAAAAATTAGAGAGGTTTGGAGCATTTCTTAATTAGGCTAGGAATATGCAGACGAGTGACTTGGTTTGGAGAACAAAGTCATCTAATGTTTACTACAGCTTTCGGAGCTGTAGACAAACAGTTAAATCCTTCTCATGTGCTGAAAGAATTCTGTCCTATCTGGAATGTGACAGAAGTACAAAACATGGCATATCACATATCAGGTCATTATTTATTTAACAGGAATTATGCAGCAGAAGGTTTGGCAGTTTGCTGTGCCGGAGCATTCAGGTGTTAACATGTTGCTAAGGAAAAAAGACATCAGCACTAATCTTAGAGATAAATGGGAAGGGTTATAAGGTATTTTCCAAACCATTTGTAGTTCGTTATTCTACAGTGCGGAAGATTATTCACAAAGTTGAGCTCACTCACTACAGGCATCAGTTAGCATGTTAAATGTCAAAGTTAATGACAGTAACATTAGAAAAAGAATGAACAAGTATGGGTTGTTGGGCAGGGTTGCCAGGAGAAAGCCCCCTTTCCCCCAAAAAGAACATGGCAACCACAAGGCTTCTTTAACAGTGTTCTTCTAACATTCTCTATATAAAGCGCCTTGAGGCGACCTTTGTTGTGATTTGGCGCTATATAAATAAAATTGAATTGAGTGGAGTGTATATTTGGAGAAAACCAAACACAGCATATTAGCACAAACATGCACACCATGCCAACTACAAGCACGGTGGTGGAGGCGTGATGATCTTGGCTTGTTTTGCAGCTACAGCAGCTGGACTCAACCATGAACCGCTCAGTATACCAAAGCATTCACGAGTGAAATATGAGGCCGTCGGTCTAACAGCTAAAGCTTGACCCAATTTTGATCGTGCAATGTAACAATGCTCCTAAACAAAGCAGCAAGTGTTTAACTTAATGGTTGAAAAAGCAAATCAGTATTTTTTGCAGTGACCCTGAAATGGTGTGATGCAAACTTCAGTGAACTGAAACTGTGTTGTAAAGAAGAGCAGGTCCACAATATGAGACCAATGAAATCATACAGCAAACAATTATTTATTACTTCAAGTTATTGCTGCCAAAAGTGGGTCTCCAAGCTACTGAAACATGGGGTGTCCTTAGTTTTTTACATACAGCTATTTTGCAAATACTGACACAGTGTAATATGGCATGTGTCAGGTAATATTTGCCTAATGTTATGACACTGATAATTTCTGATTATGTCTTGATATATAAAATCTTAGAACAGACACAGCATGTACTTTCTTTTTGCCATGACTGTAAAGTTTTCGACACCAGGAGGATCTAGAGAACAATAAAGCTGCCTAACACCTAAGATGCTTTATGTGCGATTGCCTTTAAGGTGTCACTGACTATATGGCTATTCATGGACTGAAGGATGTATAAAAAATTATATATTACATACTAATTATATGTGTTCATCTTAGTGAGATACTGTAGTGGACTGTTTTGCTTTTGTCTTGCTTGTTAAAACACACAACTAAACGTTATTATAAAGCCGGTTTACAATTTGTTTGGATAGTTTCCCTGTTCATAAATACTGCATAATAAATTGATTCTTTTTCATTTCTAATGGTCCTTCCAGTATTACAGTACGCAGTGCTTCAGAGGTCATGAGGGAATTTCTAACACTGTATTGGTTTGTTACTTAACACTGATTAGCAGATATCTATATCAGCAGCTGAAAACTGGCTCCAGAAAAACGTACGTGTTGGTGAACAAAATGCTGTATTGAGGCTTTTTAAGGAAAACTAATAACCAATGTAATGTGGCTACATCTAGGCTACAGTCTGCAGTGTTGAAATGAAATTTCTTACAGACGTTTAGAATACCAAGATTTATAACTTCCTGTAGTCTATTACCGCCACCAAAATATTCTTTTTTTCCACTACTTTGGTGCAGTTTTGGAGATTCGGTTATTACACTTGCCTTTTGCTCTGATTACTCATAGAGGTTCAGTAATGATCTCATGGTCACAAGTGTAAAGACACTAAGGGAGCAGTATTTCAGGGAATTCTGGGCCACACGCAGACGTGTGAGTTCAGTGAGTATATTTACATGTTAACCAAATACAGCAGATTTTTGGTATGGGGGTCCAGTTCATGTAAACACCATATCCTGTTTATTATAAGAACCCTGATAAAATCTTAAAAAATCTGAACAGTGACAGCACTGTGATGCACGTCAGCAGTTCCCAACCATGCTAATCAGGTTGTGTCTACAGACAGTACTGATCCCTATCACGGGATCAATAGGCCTGTAGGTCATGAGCAGTTCTACCAGTTCTTTGTTTGGATCATTTTACAGACCTGATGTGGTGAAACTACACAAATAAATATAATTTTGTGTACAAATATGCCACCATTAGGACACAACCTATTTTGGAATAATGTGACTGTGAGTAAATTCAATGGAGGTCATAAATCTTTCACTAAAAATTATACGTTGTACTGCTCCTGAGCTTCTTTCCTGTTCGCAGCTGTTCCTGTTGAACATGAGTTCAAGGAAAGGAATCCTGTAATTTCGGGGCTCAATAGTGTCATTCTACTGATAAACATCCTATTGTTCAGGATTTGTAGCTCTAGTGTTTTTAGTCACCTCAGAGAGTGAATAAAAGTTATATACTGATTTGAAAAAGTGAGCCACTGAAAGCCTGTACTCTGCACTCCTTAGTGGCTGTGGAGTGAATGGTTTATAAGGAAAGCTCATCCAGCCGTGTAAATATTCCTAAGACATTTTGGGGGATGGGGAGAGTACAGAGTCTGTCTGATATCTGCTAATGTCATCAGTCACCACTGTCTTAAGCTGTGCCATTGGCTCTGGGTTTTTTTTTTTTTTAGCAAGGCTGCATGAATAACAGGTGTAGGTATATATTTGCACGATATTTATCTATATCCATGCAAGCAAATGTTTAGAACAGCTTTTGATAGGTCACATTAATGTGTGTTATTGCTTTGTTGATTTCCAGAGTATATCATGAAAATATGCACAACCATCTCAGGATACTTCTTGTCTACGCTCCCATTTTTTCCACCAAAGTTTGTTTAATTTTCTAGCTACAAAGCAAAAGTACGTTCAGCACGAAAGTAATAACTGAGAGATAGAAATCTATATCTCTTTAACCTAAAGGAGCTGCCACATGGTTGTGCGCTAAGTGAAAACACTGAGTTACTGTATTTGCATAAATAGCTTCTCGTCATTGTAAGACAAAAAAGCAAATGACCACGTCTTTGTCTTTCTAAACAAATCAAAGGCTAAAACCATACCTAAACAAGGCTTTGAGAAAGATGATTGCCATTCATTAAAGTGAAAAAGAGCTACAATACTCTGGGACCAACGTGTTGTCATCGCAACACTTTGAGTCTATAATTTCCAAACAGGTCACAGTCACCTACGTAGGACAAAATATAAGAACAGAAATTTAACTATAACCAGGATAGGTCCAAGGTCCAATTTATATTTGGAGAAAAAGGCTCTGTTCTGGGATTTTTTTCTACCTTTCATGTGAGAACATGAAGCTGGAGGTGGGCAGAGCAAAACAAGACTGTAGCCCAGAATAGACAAAGCTGGACTGGGACTTATGCAGCACTCTGAGCTTTTAGCAGACAACATACATGACATTAAGTCAGACACAGGATGAAAGGAAGAGTTGGGTTAAAGTGGGTTGCAAAGCAGATTGCAGGTGCAGAAAAAACTGCCTTTTAAGTTTGCCAATAGAAACCACAGAGGGGTATAAAGTGAACCTTCAGTGATGGGGACTAATGTGTAGAAGGCGAAACTACTAATTTTGGAGGCAAACTGGACTTATTTGGGAAAAAATGTAAATTTTTTTATGTATATCAGTTAATTTCACCCCTGGTTGCAAAGACTTGGGATAAAAAAAATTGCATATCTTTATTTCCTCGGCCTGGAGTTAAAGTTAGGATTCAGATTGGGGTCAGAGCATTAAAATGGAGGGCAGGATAAATGACTATAAGTCTTGGTGTTGTCTGTAGATTTATGTTTAGCAGTGCCAGACAACGTCCTGTAACTGTATCTAACATCTGGTGTAAAAGTAACTGGTAATGGCAGGGATCGGTGGGAATGCTGAGGTAATAGCTACAAATTGCTCTTTAAATGTTCTTAACATACCTCTATGAAACAGTTGTGCTGAACTTTACAAACTTCTATAAACAAAACAATGTGATCTAACTTCTCAAATCTTTATGGCTGTGTTTTCATAGCCGGCAGTACAGACTGTCAGAGTCTGGTTTCCTCTTTGTCATCATTTGAGTTCTGATTAAAGGAATTGTGCAGCATTTGGGGAAATGGACATATTTGATTTCTTGCTCAAGTGAAAGGATAATTTCTGTGTTCATGTCTAGAAGCTACAGCCAGGAAGGGTTCATGACTTTCTTACTGTCTTGAGATCACCAAAAAATGTATGTAGATATAGTTTTGGAATTACGCTTCTGTACAGAAATTGGTCATATTTTCTTTTCTGCTGCTCTAGCATCAACATTTTGATCGGTGCCCCGAAAGCCAACACCAGCCAGCCCAACGTCACTGAAGGAGGAGCTGTGTACATGTGCCCGTGGAGCCAAAATAACTGCACCATTATCAGCTTTGACAAGCAAGGTAGGGTGTCTCGTTAAATCTAAATTAACGGTTGTCTTCTTTGCACCGGCACAGATAAAAATCATGCTCAATATTTAAAATCCAAGGGAGACGATTCTCCCTACATCATAATCACAGCAGTGGCTCGTAGGTCATATTGTTCCACAGTATTAAAATGTCACTTTCCCCAAAGGTACCGTGAAATAGTTGAAACAGAATGTGTAGTAAACGCACAGCTGTCTTTACCTCGCCATTAAAGTGGCTGAGAGAAGCTATGGGTAGCTTCCCCCAGTTAAGCGCCGCTGTGCTTGACCTTGAGGTCAGGAGTGCGGCTCCCTGCCATCTTCCATCGCCCGATCTAGGGGCCATGTGTTTTGATTGAAACTAGCCTTTGATGTCTTTCCTGAGTTTTAATGGTGACTGAGTCTTTCCTCAACCCCACCCCTCTCTAAGGTTTCCATTTTGGGCAATGAGCTGCGTTTGCAGTGTTTTCACAGAGCTTTGATTTTTCTCCTCGACTCGGGGCCCAGTGTTGTGAGTGCTCTTTAATTAGCGCAGAGTCATTACGGGGACAAGGACCCCAGAGGACCCGGCCTTCCCCCGGCCCTGCCAGGAAAACAATCACCTCCATCAGAAATGCAGGAAACGATAAGGACCACCGTTTGAGGATCAGAGGGTGTAACTTATCACGACCGACTGCGTGCTGATATCAAATTGTGGTTTGCACAGACCGAGAAATGTGGCTGTGCAAACTCTGCGCACATAAATATACACTCGCAAGATGTTTACAAACACAAATGGTCTCGGAAACTTGATATAGTGTATTAGAAAACACTTAAAACCACGCTTACAGTCACACACCACATACATTTACATTCAGTAGTCTCGCTTTTCCCATTTCAGGCCTCAGGATTAATGGTGTGTTGGAGGACGTAGGCCAGACTCCATTAACCAAACAGGCACACTGAACTGCAGCCAGGAGAGTTTAATGTCACCACTCTAGTAGAGACAGCAGGAACATATATCAAGAAAATCACCACGGTTAAGGTTACAGTTAAAGCCACATTATAAGTATAATTTACATTATTTGAGTGCTTAAACAGGGACTGAAGACAAGTGTTCTCATTCAGGCATGCAGAAGGCGTTAGGGTTTGTTAAGCGATCAGGGATCCTGAATGTTCCTTTTTATGCGTGTGAGACAAAAAGCATGCGTGTGCAAGAAATTGTCCGATAGCAAATCTCTACAACTTTTATTTGCCACTTAGTGAAGTGGTTCTTGTTTTAACTGTGCTCCAAAGGACATAAAGGCAACTTGGCTCAGCTGAGTCAAGTTTTGTGGACCAGGAAAAGCAGTTGAACTTGGAAAACTGTCTTAGTTTCCCAAATTAATTATTTTAACAGAATGTCCCTGAAAAAGCAAAAATCTGGAGGTGTAATGTTGCTGAAGTTGCAAGATTAAAACTCTTTGGCACATTCTCCTTACACTCCACCAAACCTTTCCTCATCGGTGCCTTAGTATTGCCAGGGCCTCTTCTTAAAACACATCTTGACAATCAAATACGACCGTTTGGGTTACAGTAACAACAAGGTCCAAGTCCTTTTGAGCTGTTTGATGTCTGCCATAGCATGGAGGATGGATTAAGACTGCAGACCCCGGGAAGAAGGCCATAAAATATCCATGTAAAAAGCCAAGAACATGTGGGGAACTCTCTCAAATGAAGCCCAGACAGCACAAAAGTCAAACACAACACGGTGATCAGAGTTAAAATAGCAACTCCTGACATCACTGAAGTTTCCTTCTAGTCCTGCTTTCTGAGAACCAAACTGTGTGGTGACTATAAATCTTTTGGGTTTTCTTCTGTGTTTTCACAGGTGACCGGTATTTTTATATAAATGACGTGAACACTCAGGTTGAGTTCAAGTCTCATCAGTGGTTCGGAGCTACTGTGCGTGCCCATGGTAGCAGCGTCCTGGTAAGAATAGCTCATTGGCTAGATTGCTGAAGTGACCTGTGGCATATTTGTTTAATTGAAAAGCTGTTAACATATAGTGCAGACTTTGTTGTCAGTAATTCTTTAATATGGGGTTTCGGAAACACATTCTCACACCCAACAGTAAAGCTTGGTCAGCACACTTTATCATTGCATTTCAACACAACAGCTAACTCAATAGCTTAAGAGACCAGGAGCAAAACCTCAGGACAAGCCAAGTGACTCTTTTTTTCTACTTCTTCACAATCGTCTTGGTTTGTTTGGCGATTTGGTTTGGCTAAGTGACTAGTCAGCTTATGCTATACTATGACTTGGCCATTGAAGTTTCTTACTGTAGGCAGCAAGTCCAGAGTCTTAACAGATTTTTGTCTCGTTACACACTCGATGCACTAGTAGCTTAACAACTGTAAGGAAGTTTAAGAGTAAAGTTTACATTTTTTTATTGAGTCTTCTTTCTCTGGTCTCCAGGCTTGTGCTCCCAGATACTACTGGAGGACTGAACACGACATACCCTTCTCCGATGTTACAGGAACCTGCTACCTCGCTGTAGACAACCTCAAAAGATTTGTGGAGTTTGCACCATGCCGAACAGGTAAGCTAGAGCAGCAACAGCTACCTTTCAGGGGATTCCACATCTTAATCCACCAGGTGACCAGCAGCTCACCCACAATTAGGGTTAGCGTTGGATTTGTACTAAAATGTTGGTTAAACCTTTCAAATGAAGTCTTACACACTCACTTTAGCATTGTACCTTATGATATAAGTCATCACAGGTGCTAACCATAACCGTAACCCCACTCCAACTCTATGTTTGTGTTTGATGCATGTCAGAGTGATTATTTCTGAAAAGCTTCAGGATAACAATTTGGTAACAAAGCTATATATTTGGATTACACAGGGTTTGGGTTCTCTTATGACAACTTAAACCTTAGAGAGTTAATCTAATTGACACCCTACCCCTAACTACAGATGTCAAAGGTTGCAACTCCATTATTGGCAGAGATGTTATGAACAACGTGAAGTTGTTGTTCAATAAATGTATTGATATTTAATATGTTTTGTTGCTGCTCACTGCAGAAAGACATGGACCTGCTGGACAGGGCTATTGTCAGGGGGGATTCAGTGCTGACTTCACCAAGGTAAGAGAAATGTTTGCTAGTTTTATGCAGGAACATGGTCAGTGTTTCTCTCTTTTTGCTGATCAAAGCAGTGGCGATTACACTGTGTGCACCAAACATGCACAGTTTATTTGAAACTGGTGACACACAGATTCCTCAGCTCAGTTGTGTGTGTGTTTTTTTCAGGATGGGAGGGTTGTGCTTGGAGGACCAGGCAGCTTTTACTGGCAAGGTGAGCTGAGAGGAATGTGATGCCGTATGGCTGTTTTAGAACACATCCTCCAGTGTTGTTTTCTTCTTCATGGAGAATGGATAAATAATTGGGAACCAAAGTTCAAGATACACATGCCTCACGAGTCACGACCCTTTGTTACTGGTCTGTTCTGAAGGTCAGCTGATCTCTGCCACTACAGAGGAGATTGTTAAGGCCTACTATCCTGCCTACTTTCTGCTGTCGGTCGCCGGGCAGATTCAAACCCGACAGGTGCAGGGAAGCTATGATGACAGTTACCTGGGTAAGGAAGCACCTTTACCATTCCCAGCATAAACCCGTCGTATGGGCAGTTTTTGTTTTATGTCTGTTTTCTTAAGTCTTTGTTATCTATATATAATTATATCTATTCTTCGAGTAACAGAAGAATGATCAACAATGCCCACAAAACACTGAAAATTTACAATGAAGTTTGACAAAATAAAAAAACATTTTCAGCTTTACTGGAATGAATTGTCGTCAGTTAAGTTGAATGCCTGTGATGTTTAAGACCTGCCGTGCGTTGAACGTGATGTGAAACAAACACATGCAAACGGAAGATCACACTCTGGGGGGCCAAATCAACATGATATATACAAAAATCCAAACAACTGGGATTTAAAATCAATTTTTCAAAAGACATATCAATTTTTGAGGGCCCTTATGTTGCATGTATGCTTACGTCTTGTCAATGCATCACAAACTATTTGCAGTTTTTTTTCCCAAGAATACATTTATTTTTATTGTTTATTTGCTGTCATTCTGTGTATAATACCTCACAGTATTCATAGCATTGCCTAAGTACAGGTGTAGTGTGGTATAAGTAGTGTATAATTGGCCAGCAGATAGCCCTGTGGTTCTGCTTGCATGGAACAAATAGTATGAAAGTAAGAAGGATTATTTTCTTTGTTTCCTGACTGCCAGGGCTTGTGAAAAAATGTATTTTAAAAAAATGACTTAGTCTGATGGTTAGAGTTAGGGTTACAGCTGAGGTCACCACCGACTTAGACCTCAAAGATTAATAAAAAGGGTTACATTATTTTTTCGGATTAATGCTTATAGAAAAATGGAAATAAGGTTTTGATGAGCGACAGTCAGAATGATGATTTTTTTTGTCCCATGGTTACCAAGACTTACAAGAACAATTCAAAACACAAAAACAACATATTCTGATGGGGCAGCGTTAGCGTTGGTGTCATGATGATTTCCACCTCACAGGGTTAAGGCATGTAGGCAAAAATATACTTTTATTGTATCCACCACTTCAAGCTGTTTCTGTCCTCTCTCCTGCAGGTTACTCTGTGGCTAGTGGCGAGTTCAGCGGGGATGGTGAGGAAGGTGAGGGTCATATTTACAGTACTGAGAACCAAAATGCATGGCTGAGTGTGGGGATTGCTGCTTTGTTTCGATAAACGTGTTTGTGTAGTAACAGAAAGGTGTTATTAGCCTTTCAGGAAGCCAAAACATTCAGACCCCCCCTCCCAAAATAAATCTGATAATTATGTTGTTACTTTTCTTTTCACAGATTTTGTCACAGGAGTTCCAAAAGGACTCATGCTGTATGGTTTAGTAAGGAGTTCCTATGTTCTTCTTGATTTTTGCAGTACAAATAGGAAACGTGAGGCAACATGAAGGTTCTCAGCGCACAGGTTTTAATAGCTAACTCTCTGCTGTTCTGATATAGGTGTCCATATTAAATGGAAGTGATCTGAAATCTCTGCTAAACCTGACAGGGGAGCAGGTACGTACAAGTGTGACTGGATGTTTTTTTTTGCCTGACTGCTGTTTTCATGTATGGTCCTATATTTAAAGTGGCATGTGCAATGGAGGGTTGGAGATGAAGGAATTTGCCCTGTGGAGAAGAGGCCTACGCCAGGGTCAGAGCTGCAGGTCACAGTACGCACAGCTCGTGGTTTCTAAAAGCTGTTAATCAAACCCAGAGTTAGCAGACACCAAGACAGTGGTCAGCATATTGATTCAGGATGTGCATTTTTAAAGTCAGTCAGAGCTGAAGAGCACCAGTGCTGAACAGAATTCCTTTAAATAAAGCCCACAGATTAACAGTGTTGGTCAAGTTACTTGAAAAAAGTAATCAGTAACTAATTACTGATTACTTCCCCCAAAAAAGTAACCCCATTACTTTACTGATTACTTATTTTCAAAAGTAATTAATTACTTAGTTACTTAGTTACTTTTTAAAAACACGATTTACAACCTGAAGAGGTGATAAAGCGATAGATCTTTCAGCCCAATTCTACTTTTTCTGCATACTCCATCATACAAAATGTAATCAAATGGAAAAGTGTCTTTTTTTAACTTGTTTTATCAGTTTTAATCTTTTAACTTTATGCATCAAGCAAAAATGTAATTATCTGCAACATTCTCTGACTTGAATAAATTAGTTTAACATTTAAACCTATTTTCTGCACATTCCAGCACATAAAATAAAATATTTTTTGTGTTTACACTCACTCTTTCAAATAGATGCAAGTAAAACACAGCAGGAAATAAATAAAGTCAAAGACTCAGCGGTCCTGTTGCTCTATTTTCACCTGTAAAGCAGGACTGCGGTAGGCGGAGGTTTACCCTGGTGCAGGTGTGCCGCGGTCAGTTGATGAATCCGCGAGTTTCTCTGTGAGTTTCCCATTACGTCGTTGTGCACTCGGTGCTTGCTCGGAAGTTTAGGGGTTTTTTCACTGTAAAAAGTTTTCTTCCTACGCACAACGGACACTAATGTTTTTGTCACTTTTTATGGAATCAAACTCAAAGTAAGGTCAGTACTTCCACGCTTTAAACGCTGCACGCTCATACTCTCTCCTGCACTCATATATGATCCATTGTTGATCTGCACACAGCTGTTGTCACTAACGGCGCACTCGCTTACGTCACTGTCATGAGACATTCTCGCAAAAAAAATCACGGTTTTAGTAACGCAGTAACGCAGCGTTCCTACGGGAAAGTAACGGTAATCTAATTATCGTTTTTGCAATAGTAATCCCTTACTTTACTCGTTACTTGAAAAAAGTAATCAGATTACAGTAACGCGTTACAAGAAACGCGTTACTGCCCATCTCTGCAGATTAATCACGTTGGTATATTTAGCTCAGCTACTCATTGAGCTTTATTTTTGACATGTTAACTTTCAACGCTGTGCAGCTGAAGGTGTGAAATGTCATCTGTTAACCACCTACTTAATTTCCTGTGAAAATGTAAGTGCTAGATTACAACGTTACCCTTTACTATCATTAAAATACTATTTATCAATTCTCTAGTGGTGAAAAAGCTGAAGGGTGGTGATGAGTCATTTGTAGAGGGCATTCAGAAGCCCCTTCCTTTGACCTCGAATGTAAATATGAGTACATGTTTCATTTACATCCAGAATAAATTTTCCTTCTGTGTTTATTGTATTTGCTTAAAAATGTAGGTTAAAACCAGTAAATGAAAAGGACAATTTTTGTCACACATTTTGGTTTTATTAATTTAGCTAAATTTGAATCTTGTCCCTGAACTCTGACACTGAATTGACTTTAGGGTGGGGTCACAGACAAACTGTAGAAGGGGAACAGAAACGAAAAACTCTTTCCCTGTACAAACTGTCGTGTGACACAAAGGTAACGGTATTGCTTGAGTTGTGACATACCAGTTACGTCATTAGGCTTTGCTGATGCGAGAGCATGTGACACCTGGACTCATGGTAAAGCATATGGCTAATCGTGCGTTTATGTTTGTGCGGCGCAGCCTGGGAGGTCATCAGTAAGTGCTCAGAGGTGTCCATCTGAGGGTGGAGGGCGCCGGATAAACTGTCAGGTCATAGTGAGAGTGATCTGGTGTAAACTCCCGGCTAATGAGGCTCCTCTCTCTGTTGCTGGTCTCTCTATGGGTGCTCAGACTGTGATGTAGAGATCAGCTGTGAAAACACACCAGAAAGCCTTTCTCCAAGAGGTCGTGTTGCTTTGCTGTTGAAAACGACAGTGTCGGTCGCTTGGACGCAAAGTTGCAGAGCGGTACAGCGTCACATGTACAAATGCAAAGTGGGTGTAGGTTAAATTGTAGGCTCTACATACGTAGATTCAATGAAGAAGTTTAAATTAAACTTCAGAGTTAGCAGTTTGACTGCGTTGCTCATTAACCTTTGGTCACTAACCTTGTCTGCTTTTGGTGTTCCACTTTGTTCATCAGCCACAGCTTCTTTGGTGAAGGGCAATTATAAACTACCATTAGCATTCAGGTTAGGGCAGCTTTAATGAATGGGTAAAAAAAAAAGGCTCTTAATTAAAGACAGACAATGCTACATTTACATCACCATCATTTGTTTGTGGACTTCATATTTAAAAGCTTTTGCTTCAGCTTTATGGCAAACCCTACCAAGCTGGTTAGCAAGCTGTGCCCATAAACTGTAGGGTTGCAATGTCTCAATGCATGCATCCAGGTAGGCAAATCCCAAAAGGTTGATTCTGTTCATCTGGATGTAGCTACATCCAGATGAACAGAATCAAACTTTTTGGATGTAGGGTTGCAATGCACACAGACACTGGTGTGTCGAATTTTTCTCACCAAGACTGGAGATCAAACATTTTGGACTGTTTCACAGTTTGTTTGTTTTTTAGCTGATTTCAATTTAAAAAATACTGCAAAAGGCACGAGCAGCACAAATGTGTGAATATTTTAACATGTTTGGCACTGCTGTATTGGTTTGATTTTTGCCACTTTGTTACAGAACTTTGTGGCCTGGTCCTCATCTCTACAAACCTGACGCAGTTTGTAGAGCTATTAAAGGAACCCCAGACGTTGTGGCTGATGACTGAAAAGCCATCAGTGGTTGACTTTTCCTAGCTTGCTGTTCTCACCACAGCTCACCAGACCTCAGAAGAACATTACCAGAGCACTTGATTTTGTTTTCTTGGACTTTAAGTGTAGGGCAAAACAGTAATGCCAGAGTTTTACATTGCTGCATTAGAACTTTATCCTGAGCCTCAGTGATTTATGTTAAGAGCTGCTTTGCATGTGCACAACGGGAAAGCAATCCTAGTATTCAGTGTTGTTTTTCACAAAGGTTTCAAGTGTTGGAAACCCTTCAGTGACGCTATACTACAAATCACTTTGAAATCAGAGTCAAACGAGGATGTAACGTGACCCTTATTTATCATACATGCTCATACATGGCATGAAATTAAACCGGAAAGCCCAAGTCCCACAAGCATTTTCTTTGGGTGTGCTTTAAAGGAGTTGTAGTTATCAATTCTCAGACCCCCTACCTCAACTCGAACTTACAGGAGCGTCAACACTGAACCCCATGAAAAGAGAGAAGAGGAGACCCCAGGGGATTGTGGGATTGAGAGAGAAAAAGAAAGCTTCTGGGGGTGGTGGTGGAAAGATAAAAAGGAAACGTAGAGAGAGAAAATGAAAGAAAAGAAAGGGATCTGTGCGCTGTGGTATGATTACAGGCTAACTGGGTCTTGTTTGTAATGCATTCCAGATGGGGTCCTACTTTGGCTACGCAGTGGCAACCACTGACATCAACAGCGACGGGTAAGCGACTGTCATGGTGGCACAAAATATCAGCAGTGAGTGATGAAATGGGAGAGATACGATCAGCTAAAACAAGAAACTAAAAACAATTGAAACAGAGGTCAACAGTGTGACTTTTGGACATTTCCCACAGTGGTTCAATTACTCATGCTTTCTAATGTGTCATTAAAATTTCCCCCCGAGAGTATTCTTGTTCTGTGCAATGAGTTTTTTTGCCATTCTCACTTCCTCACTCCCTTCTTCTTTTAGAATTTCAACATTTACTAGTAGAAGAGTCACAATGTAGCAAGTTAAACCCTGAGAACGTTCTAAAGCTCACACCCTTCTTTGTTCCGCTCTACACTTTCAGTCATGATGTCACATACAGTGTTAACCTCACTCAAAGGACTCAACACACTGTACAGTATCTGTGTAGAATAAGAGGCTTTTCCAGAATGTTAATGTTACTGGAAGTCACAGTGAAAGGGCAGTTAGGCCATATTTAGCAACTGTAGTGTGACATAGTGCTAAATGAAACTGAATACAACAGGCATTTAAATCAAATCTATGGTTGGACTGTGAGAGAAGTAGTCGTGGCTTAGCGAGAAAGCTCAAATGTAAATGTAGTGGCAGACTTTATTATTTCCAGATGAAATCCACACACGCAAAAATCAGCTATCTGTGCTAGCTAACAGTCAGTGCAGTTTTATATGAGTTGCCCTTTTAGCTAGTCACCGCAAATCACATTTGATTACGTTAATCTCAAGCTGAGTCACAATGCTGCAAACTCCTAAATTTACATAAGAGGGAAAAAGAGGATTACATTTTGAAATGAAAAAATGCATTTTTTCATTTCATTGTGTGTTAAAAGCAAATACTAAAAGGGGAGCACCTAAAATCATTCTCTGATTATGTGGCTTTGACTCAAATTAAACTCTTTGTATCTTATTGTCTGTGTTAATGTCCTAATTTTCTCATCCTGTCCTCATTTAACCCTGTGAAGCCAAGTGTGCTTTTCCTCTGAAAACCCCCCAAATTCCACAACATCTTTTAAACAACTGCAATTACAAAAAATATCGGATGTAGCAAATATGATGCAAATTAAAACTCATACATTACAACAAGTTTCTTTCTTTAAATTTAAAAAAAAATGGATTTTCTGGTAATTAATTTATGTACAAGGGTAACTATTGTTACTCTTTTCTAAACTGAGTGGTTTCTGTCAGACCTGCTTCCAGAACAAAATTATTGGGGTGCATCAGACGTTAATCAGGGTGATCTCTGCCTATACAGTTTACTGGTCATCAAAACAACTCTTTATTGATATACAGGGTGGAGAAGAGGGTTGCATTGACAATCCAACACAATGGGCAGCACATTGAACACATTTTATAAGTGGTCAGAAACTTGTAAATAACTCATGAAAGAATAAAGTTATGTTGAAACCAAGCACACCATTGTTTTTCTTGTGACATTACCAATAAGTTTGATGTGTCACATGGCCCTCTTCCAATTGAAAAAACAAAAGTTGTATCCAAGATGGCCGACTTCTAAATGGCCACCATGGTCACCACCCATCTTGAGGAGTTTGCCCCCTCACATATACTAATGTGCCACAAACAGGACTTTAATATCACCAACCATTCCCATTTTATTACGGTGTATCCATATAAATGGCCCACCCTGTATATTGAGGTGTCATTGAGGGTACAGGGTCTTCCTGTTGTCTTCATGGGGAAAGAATAAAGCTTCATAATTTGCTTTTTGCCCATAACTCCAGTCTGGATGACCTGGTGGTTGGAGCGCCGCTGTTCATGCATCGGGGGTCTAACGGGCGTCTGGAGGAGTTGGGAAAAGTGTATGTGTATCTACAGAGGGGTCCTCTGGAGCTGGAACCAAGTCAGTCTCACCTCCTGGGTCTTCAGGCCTTCAGCCGGTTTGGCACCTCTCTGGCCCCGTTGGGTGACCTCAACCAAGATGGTTTCAATGGTAAATTTGCATCATAGAGAATGTGCTGAACATAGACCAGAACGAGACAAAATAACTCAGTTGTTACACTATAGGTCATAACCCCATTTCTGAACATACTTTACTATAACTTATGTAATTCTATTGGAAAATCCACCCATTGTCTTAACCACTTACACAGCTTAGGGGTGCAGGGAAACTGGAGCCTGGTGTAGAGGGAGAGTTAAACCCTTGACAAGTTTCCAGTTCATTATACCATTAACACATACAGTAGATACAGACAGCCTCACAGGCGCATTGTTGAACCTAACATGCACGTCTTTGGACTGTGGGAGGAAACTAGTGCATCTGGAGAAAAAGGAAGGCTTTTTTTAAATTTGAGGCATCATTCACCACCATGCCACCTTTTCTTTTGAGACCACGTTAGTTAAAGTAAGATTATTTTTCCATCTGGAGTCATTTATTTTCAGATGCATGGCTCTGTTCTTGTTCCTCCCTGAAATTCCAGGCATACGTGATGGGAGAGCTGCAGAAACAGAAAAGGCCTAACTGACAAAAGACATAACCTTGATTAAGTCAGAAATAGCATGAAATTGATAATCTGGGGTAAAGGTGGGTTGCAAAGGAAACAGGATCAATGCTAAAGCACCCTTAAAGGAGCCACTATATGAGATTTTGGCAATATGACATGAGAGTGTAGTGTAGTGGTTTTCTTGGCAAGCAGAAGGTTCCTGGTTCAGTTCTAACTAGAGACACAAAAGCCTTTGGCGTTGTCAAATATAAATGAAAATGTTTCTGAAACAAAACCTGCAGAGCTACTTGCTGTGGTGAAGCCTTTAGCCAAAAGTGGCCCTCTTGTGTGCAATTAAGAAGTGTACCAGCTCAACTGTCTGTGGGCTGGCAGATTAGCAGATCTGTTGGGAGTGCTGGCTGAGGTGAACTTTGTTGCCTACCAGAAATAATACTGCACTCAGTTTGTTTTTTTAGATTTGGTTTCTGTCCCATGAAGTAGTTTCTTTCATACAGATCTGCATTCAAGTGTCCATTTGTCTAATGAGTTTCTTCTTTGGTTGTTTCATGCTATAAAAAGATAGAGAAAAGGGTGAAAAGTGCCAATCATATAAACAGGGAAAAGCAAATCCTCACATTTGCGCAGCATAAAGAGCCAAATGTTTTGTTTGTTTATTTCCTACATGACTGAGTCAGTATAAGGGAAAGGGTGTAGTGACTGATTTCATGTTTCAGCACTCGTTTAAACGGCCTCAGATGCTTTTCCAAATGTGAATGATAACTTGGCTGAGCTAACAGACACACTGACAGAGTCTACACTTCATTCATTCAAGATTCAGCCAAAGTCTAACAATGTAAATAACCAATAAACACAGCAAATGACTGAAGTCTGCTCCTTGAAAAACAACTGTCAGTCCTAGAACAATTGTTCTTCATTATTTTGTTGTTGAAGGAATATAAGTGCGTTGTGCTGCCTTGCATGATAATATACATGTAGTTAACAAAGTCTTGTTGCTGTTTACGATCAGACGTGGCTATCGGCTGTCCGTACGGAGGAGACGACCAGCAGGGGTCGGTTTTCATCTACAACGGTCATGTTGGAGGACTGAAGGACACCCCCACTCAGATGCTCTCGGGCCAGTGGGCTTTCAGCTCTTTCCCGGCCAGTTTTGGCTTTACTGTGCGAGGCAACAGAGATCTAGATCAAAACGGGTACCCAGGTATTGCAGAAAAGGCTCCAACAGATCTCTATCAACGCTTCTTCTTTGTTTCATTTCATTTATTGATTTAAGTCACTTTCCTCTTCTCGCAGACCTGATTGTCGGTGCTTTTGGGGTAGATAAAGCTGTCCTCTACAGGTATGTTTAAACTTTTAGTAACGTAATCACAATCATGCAGACCATTCTACTCATTCTTGTCTCGTGTCTGCAATCAGAGCTCGGCCAATAGTGAACGCCAGCGCGTCTCTCACAGTACAGCCGACCATGTTCAACCAGGAGGAGAAGCACTGCATGCTGACCACAGGGAATAAAAGTCTTTCTGTGTCTTGGTAAGGTATTTTCCTGTTCAGAGTTCGAAACATATGCTTATTAATAGGTGGATTATACACAGTGTGATCGAGCCTTTGGCACTCACCGCTGTAGTGGAAGTTTCTTTAATGGTCTACCAAAAAAGTTTAAGAGCAACTCAAGAGTTCTCTGAGGTTATGGAGCATCTCCTAAATTATGTAACACACATCTTAGTCAGTACTTTACCTCAAGAGAATGTCAAATGACTTCATGTTTGCCAGTTTCCTCCTCTGAACACAGAGTATTCTTAGAATCAGTGGAAAAACAAGGAGTAAAATTCTCCCAGCTTTCAGTCCCAATAAAGCTCTTTCCACAAGTTCACTTTAACCATTGGATTCAGTGTGGAACCTTTAAATGCTGTTGTGGGGTGTTTGCCAAGCTGCCTGGTGTCTTTGTATCTGACTCTGATGTTGATACAAACGAGTCTTGTTTTCATGCTTATTGCTGTATTTTTTGCTGCCGTGGAAACAAAACGGAAACAGAGGGAGAGAGGAGAAGATGGGGAGGTGGGAGAAAGGTGGAGTAGCTACATGGAGGAATGAAAAGAGAGTTGGGAAGGAGACGGAGGCTTTGAAAAGGTTGGAAAAGGCTTGTAAGTTTTATGGAATGAATGAACACGATGTTCATTCATGTACGTGTGTGCATTTCAAAGCTAGAGCTCCTAAAAGGGACCTTTCATGTGTTTCCATAGTTACAACAGCTAATATTAAACATGACAAGAATTTTTACTTTTCACTTAAATTCCCTCACTTTTATGTGTTATAATTCTGAGGAATAAAGCTCAGGTGTCTGAGGTGTTAGACTGTAGCTCTTTTTGCTCTTGGTTCTGCACAAGGCATTTTATATTTTAAGGTAAGGACCCTACGATAATACAGAGACAACCCCAACAATCAGACAATCCCCTATGAGCAAACACATGGTGACAGTGGGAAGGAAAAACTCCTTTTTAACAGGAAGAAACCTTCAGCAGAACTAGGCTCAGGGAGGAGCGGGGCCATCTGCTGCGACTGGTTGGGGGTTGCAGTGAAAGACTTTAGAGTAAGCAGTGGGAGTAGGATTGTAGAACGTGGTGATGTTGCATATCAGCTGGTCATGTGTCCAGCTGAGATGAATTGTGCCTAACCATGTCTGTGAGGGTGAAGTCAAACATAACCCAAACTTACAAATCACAAGTTTGCCTAGAGAGGATAAATAAATCTGTGTACAATCAGAGGAGAAGTAGATCTCACGAAATGACAAAACTCCTGAAAACATCTGAAGAACGTGATCCAGCGAGATGCCAAGCAGCTCCCAGGTGTCGCCAAACAGATTTACACAGCTTGTTTCCTGTGCTTTTATGTGCACCATTCAAGCACATAGTGTAATTGTTAAGTGCTGACTTTGTGTTATTATTCCAGCACATTTAGAGTCAGTGTTTACTTTGGTTTAAATGCAAGTAAATGGCCAAGGATGGCTGGAATTAATTTAGAATCAGATCAAACTGACAACATTTTCGTATCTAATTGAAAGCTGTCTGGGGATGTTGCATAAACATAGACTGGAGCATTCCAGTGTTTTATTCTGATCTCTACCAATCTGCCACCCCTGCTGACTGCAGGAGCGGAGCAGTGGATCTTCTTGTTTTAACTGGTTAATCCAACCATCCATTTCCCTCTGTGAGCATCGTTTCCCATCACACCTTCTGCTTTGTCCAGTATAATGTTACAGTCACGGTACACAGAAAATCTACCGTATTTCAGTTCTACGGTTATATAGTGAGGTAATAATAACAAACATCTTGTACTTAGCAGGTTCTAAAGTTAGGCAAATATAAAAGCAAAACAACAACACTAAACTATTTTATTATTATTTTTTTTTAAAAAAAAAGCTCAAATGCAGTGTGTAAAAACTTAAATCCACCTGTGTCTAGAGCCACCTTTAGCAGCAATAACTTTAGGTAATCATTTTCCGTATGACCTAGTTTCGCATCATTGTGGTGGAATCTTTGCCCACTCTACTTTACAATGTTGCTTCAGTTCATTGAGGTTTGCGGGCATCTGTTTATGTGCAGTTCTCTTAAGGTCCTACCACACCATCTTGGCCAGTTTGAGGTCTGGACTTTGAGTGGACCACTGTAACACCTTGACTCTCTTCTTTTTCAGCCGTTCTGTTGTAGATTTGCTGCTGTGCTTGCGATCGTTGATCGTTCCATGACCCGATTTTGGCCAGACTTTGGTTGTCAGACAGACGGCCTCACATTTGACTCTAGAATACTTTGGTGTACAGACTAGTTCATGCTCAACTCAACAATGTGCTTGGTGGTGCTGCAGTTCTATGAGATGTTCTCTATAAATGTGGTGCTGTGCATTATGACCAAACATCTTCTCATGGTTCATCTGAGGTTGAATTTTCCTAATTTTAAGACCTGCTAAGAATCAGATAAGTTTTTTTAAATTATTGCTTAATACATACAATCCTAAACTTTAAGAGAGGGAGTACTTTCTGTCATCAGATTACTTTCTGCAGAATTTGGTCTTCAGAAGGTTGCAAACAGTCTTAGACTGAATTTGGCCCTTCTAATCTGTATCTGAATTTATTGCACAGCATCAATTTAGATACACTGGTTCTCACACTTTTTCTGCTATTTCTCATTTAAGAAGCACAATACTAGATTTTTTTAATGAATTATTAACAATTAAAAATGATACAGTTTGATTTTGACTTAGGATAAGCACAGGTAGCATCAAAGGACCCTTTTATTTGGTCTCCGTAAGAGAAGAACCATAATTATTCACTTTATTTACTGAACAGCTGCCTGATAGAGGCATACTGTAGATGCTTAATGCACACTGTCTTAGTGCAGGGAAAAAACCCCAAAACAATAAATCTATGAATAGGGGATACTTTCTGAGGAAGACAGAGCTACGGCTCAAATAAAGTCAAGACATCCCTGCTAGCTCTGCATGCTAATTTTTAAAAAATATTTGTGTCTGTCTTAAACCTCCAGCGTCAGCATCACTTTCTGCCTGCTGGCTAATGGGAAGCACCTCCCCTCTCATCTAGGTGAGGCACACACACACACACACACACACACACACACACACACACACACACACACACACACACACACACACACACACACGCACAGATGGTCCCCATTACCTTGCTTTCTTTGTGCAGCCACAAGTATGCTAGCCCTCACTGTGGTCAATTTGGCAGTTAAGATCAAGATAAAAGAACAATCGTGTAAACACGGGGTAACTTGGTGGGCTCCGGCAGTTTAGAAAAGTGCGTGTGTGTTTATTTGAAGTGAGTGGGTGTGTATTGTCTCTGTTCTCTGCATAGTTGTTGTCATGTGGTCTGCAGCAATGCTCTCTATGTTTCTGTACAGAGAACAAAATAGCACACAAAGGCTGTTTGCCATAATAATATTTACTCCTGCATATGTGTGTGTTTGCATGTGGCCAGGCAAACACAGACGGCTGAGCACATATGCGTTCGTGTATGTGCTTTGCACCAATTGGCATATTTGTGTTAAACATAGATGTGTGTGTCATACATTTTTTTAAGGCTTCGTGGCAGAGGTGCAGTTGGACAGTGGGAAGCAGAAGCAGAAGGAGTCTATCAGGAGGACTCTGTTCCTGGACAGCCAGCAGCCCAGCCTAGTGAAGACCTTTAACCTCACCAACAGAAAGCCCCTGTGTCACAACAGCAATATCTATCTGCGGGTCAGTCACACAAGCTGTGTTTGCACCTTGAGGTCAAGCAGTTTGAGCGAATGTTTTCCATTTGATTTTTTTTAGCAAACCTTTTGTTTTGGTCAGGTAGAATTTATTTATCTAGTCAAACTAGAGAAGATATAGGACTTCTCCTATTTTTTTTCCTAGTCCCCCTTGTGACTAGGAAAAATTGCCCAATGATTCCACTGAATGCTTTTGAGGGGAAATAGCTGCAAACCAACTGGTCGCCTAGAGGTTGAACATACAATACCCTCAGTTACTGGGTAGCCACTTTTCATGTCAAAGGAATTGCACAGGAAGCAACCTGTCTCCAAACTGTTGTGGTCTGATTGCAATCACGTTCAGGTTCTCCATTGGCAAAGGCTTGCAAATAACATGTTGCAGTTGCAGTCTGCACTGCACAGATCTCTTTGTAATAGGGTACTTCACTTAACTGGTTACATTCCTGTATAAAAGAGACGTTTCTGAGCGCCCATGTCATTATTTCTGGAGAAAAGTCTTCATTTCTGTTTCAAAGTAGTTAATGTGAAGTTCTGCTTAATATGAATTTCTGTATATGTAGATGATAACAGATTTACAAGATGGGAAAGTATTTCTGATTTTTACCATATTTGTATTTATTTTTTTTATTTGACCTTTATTTATACAGGCAGTCCCACTGAGACTCAAGGTCTCATTTACAAGAGAGACCTGTTTCAGACAAACATATTAAAATTACGACAACAAAGAATAGCCTAATGTTTACACAGTCATTTCAAAAAGAGGAACAAGTTCCCATAGTGATGATTTTACAAGGTAATTTTTTCATTTTTTTAAATCTGCAACTGAGAGAGCTGCGAGTCCTTCTGTAATGCATCCAATGAGGACTGGGCAGAAAACGAGAATGCCTTCTTTCCAAGTTCTGTAAGAGTCTGATAAATAAGAGGGGAGTAAACCACAAATAGATTTATAGATAAAATTATACCAATGAGCCATCCTGTGTAAGGCCAGTGGGAAGCAGTCAGCCAGAGAACAGAAAGTACAGTGATGTGTTAAAGGTTTACAACCAGTTAGAAATCTTAGTGCCCTGTGATATCATGATATCATGTAAATTATATCATGTTATCCAGGAGGGGTAAAAAGGTGGTAGCAACGAGCCTTTTCCCTGCCGTGAAAGAGAAACACGATCGATTTTGGGAATATAAATAACTGTAACTCATCATATTATCACAGTTTGTGAGTAAACGCCAACTTCAGTTGCAAACTGATAACCGACTTACTCAATCTTAAAACTGTTTTATCACCGTAGCACAACTGACTGCTAATGTTCACAGAGCTGCTGTTCATCAGCAACAAGACTGCAAGTTCTTTGTACTCTGTCACAATAGTTTTGGTTGTGCTGCTGTGTCCAGCCACTGTGTGACTGTAACATGAGGTGCTCCTCAATGAATAAGAAATGAATGAAGCTAAATAATTTGCATGGTTGCTTATAAAGCATTCATAACTTGATTTGGAGCCTCTGAAAAGTACAAAAATGCAGTGAAATACATCCATGAACCGAATAATTCAGCAACAAAAACTTAATTTTTATTCTGTGACAACAATATAAAGCAAGAAAGACCTCAAGCTCTTTCTCTTACCTTTCTGAATCTTTCTCTTGAGTCTCATTCTAGTTTCTCATCAAATACAACTAGTTCAGATGGTCATCTGGAGCTTTGGCGCATGCCGTTCCCCTGATCTCTTTCACCACATTTCCTGTCAATTTGTACCACAAAAAAAGAGGGAGAGAAAAAAATGACACGTGTTTTATGACAACCACTAGTAAGATTACTGATCAGTATTTCTTATGCATGTACGTACTGAAAGTTGGTACCATAGTTAACATATAAAAAACATTAAAAAAGGACAACATATCTAACAAAAGTTAACATAAACAGTGAATCTGAATCATTCATGAGCTTTGCAGATCTTTTGTAAGGAATGAAAAACATTTAATAATTTAAAGGCTAAAAGATATGTAAATTGCATTTTGGTGAGGAGATATTGGCTATAATGATAAGTACACCCAGCAATTTTCAGATATAAACACACGCAGGGACAGAAATGTACTTTTAGGCAGAACTATGATAATAAGCCTGCAAATAGTCGCTCATATTTCATGCTGTCATCTGGGCAGGAGAACAAGCACATATCATTTACAAACATGAAAGTAATTGTGCAAACAGCCCTTATTCTTCAGACCAACCATTTCATAAGTATGCTTTTAATAATTTTTGCAAATTTTCTACTTCTTAATGTTTGGAAACGACTCCAGCCCTGCTGCTTTTCATTGGAGCCGTCTAATCAGAGACTGGTTTGCACCTGCAGAACCAGGTGAATGCACTTAACTTTCGGCTAATACCGAGGTTGAAGTCATTTCCTAATAACAGGGTTTGAAATTGCTGTTTGAAGTGCTACGTGAGGTGAAACTGCTTCAGTACCAATCCTCTCATCACTTAGTGGTGACCTGATCAAAGATTGTGCCTGACAAAGGCGCTTATGTCATACGTGTGGATGTTCACTGTTAGATATAATGAGCAGAGCACTTTGGTCTCTGACAGGATAAGAGACCAGAGTAGAAACTGACAAACATGCACTCATGTCAGTCAGCACTTATCTGTCTGTGTACTCTGTACTCTTTCTTTAAAAGAGCCACATCATTGTCTTTATGCAAAGGGAATTCAGGCAACATGTTATTAACTTTAAACACACTCAGGCCATTTTAAAGGTAATATTACTTTAAAAACTAACTTGTTATATCACTGCTGTTATAATATCAAAATCCCTTTCAATTTAGCTTAGCAATTTGGGTCAGTTCATCAGTTGTGTGCATTATAACCTCTGGTTTTATTGACTTTACCTCAGTGCATAATAAGTTGATATTGCCAGCCTCTCCTTTAACCCCTTAACCAGAAACAAACCAATTTGTTGTTCTCTGATCAACAGTTTTGGGGCTCAATCACAGTTGTACCTTTGTCCTACACATAGCTTTGCTGACTGATTTTTCATACAAAGAGCTGAAGTGAAACCAAGTGATAAAAATAGGTGCACTGAAAGCCACTTTTCTGTGTGTTTCATGCCGTTTTAATTTTAATTCTTTGTGGGGGTTTTTCATGCTTCTTGCTTCATCCACCTTTCAAAATCAAAATTAAAATCATCCACTTATAGACACCATCAACCACATCAAGCTGTTGGTCATTTGAATGACTGCATATGTTGTATACCCAGAATCCTTCACAATAAGCGAATACAGGTTTGAATCCCCCATTAGCCAAACTAAAAGCTAGCTAACAGTATCACTGGTATTTTGTTAGCTAACCTAAAAGCTAGCTAGCAGTAGCACTGGTATTTTTTTCCTTCTCAGCACAAGTTTTGTGGAGTTTAGCTTGCAGGGAGTTATTGTAAATGTCAGGTAAAGATCCTTAACTTACATATATCCTATAAATACTCTAAAAGAAGTAAAAAAAACAATCAATCTGCATCTACTAAAACTGATTTCACTCACACAATTTATGTTTTTGCATAGTGCCAATTCAGAACAACAGTTGCCTCAAAGTGCTTTATACTATAAGTCTTATAGTATAAGATAACCAACAGTCCGACTGACAATCCCTTATGAGCAAGAACTTGGTGATGGTGGGAAAGAAGAACTCCCATTCAACAGGAAAAGACACTTCGGCATAACCAGGTACAGGGAAGGTCGGCTGTTTGAGGCAAATGTTTGGGGGTCAAGGGAAAGAGGAAAAAATGAGAGAATAGCAAGACTGAGAGCAAAAGAACTTGAGCCTGTAGCAGTATAATTAAGGGATGGTTCAGTCATCAGATCCATGGGACTGGTTCACTAAGGAGACGGGTGTGCTAAGAAGTCAGAGTGAGCCACACCAGACATTAGTTACTACAATGAAAAAGTAATGTAGGCCAGTTTTTGCTGTAAAATCTGTTCTTATTTTCAGAAATCGCACTTGGTAGCTTTCTTTTATTTAAATATACAGATTTCTCAGCTTCTAATGCAGTTGTTTCTTTCTCTCTTTCAGCCTGAGGAAGAATTTCGGGATAAACTGTCCCCCATTTACATCAGCCTTAATTTCAGTTTGGATCCACAGGCCCCGCTAGACCAACATGGCCTCAGACCTATCCTCAATTACGAGACAGAACAGCTCATAAAGCAGAAGGTATGTACATCATCTAATGATAGGATAATGCAAAACGCTGTGACAATACACTGTTGTATGCATGTAGAAACAGATGCAGGGATGGTAGAGTTAAACAAGCAGTTTGAAGATGTTGCCTATTATTATTATTATTAATAATAATAATAATAATAATAATAATAATAATAATGTTATTCTCGCAATTAAAAGCCGAAATGCTACAGTTTGGTGGTGCCAGTAGCGCCTGTAAAGCACAACATCAGGCATTTTAAGCAAAACAGCAAATACAAATCAAAACCTGTTTAAACCCTCTGTTGCTAATGCGAGTATTAGGAATTGGTCATTGAGATAAAGTATTTCTTCAGGTCTCATTAAACCACTTCAGAAGAAAGTGGGCAACACAAACCACATATATCTGATTGCAGCTGTGCTGTAGGGAAGTGGGTGTGTCATGCATAGGGTTAAAGTTAGTGTAATGGTGAGGGTGGTGGTGTCATGAACTTGGTTTGCAAGGCTGCAGCTGGATGCTTCTACAGCAAGCTGTGGAGCAATTTTATGGCGGATTACAGTTTCTCCATATCCTGCACTATTAAAAAGGCGAGAGGAGCCTCAGCTTACCCAAAATTATTGGTGACAATAATTTTAGTGCAGTTTCTTTGAAAACACTGGATTTTTAATGATTACTTCAGCAAAGACATTGCCTTACAATTCAACCATCTTTCTAAAATGAAACCCGTGTTGTGGTCTGGAAGTTATCTGACTGTCTGCTGGACACCTTTCCCGGACTTTCTAGCATGTGGTGTTGGTTACTAGGACCACTTCCTGAGTTAACTAGCCATTGTGCAGAGGATTGTATGTGCTCCTGCCATTAACAGCACGATACAAAAAGTATATCATTTACTTATGGATAAACAAATGCACTACCAGCACCCTCCTTCCTAATTTAACCTTACCAAAACCTTCCCAAACATGATGGTCGAGCCTCACCTGTGCACATTTATTTAAATCTTGCAATGAAAGCTTCAGTGGAGATCGTATGCTTCATGTGTGCCGCATATTTACTTGCAAAGTCTGTTTTTTGCACTTTGTTTTTGTGAACATGGCATCTGTCCCACCTATTTTCTCCTCTTTTTCTGTCAGCTTTGTAGAGTGAACGACCCAAAGGAAGGATGCAAAGCAGACTGATAAGAAAAAATTAACCTTGAAGTCTGGCTTAAAAGCAAAAACACCAAATTTAGCACACAGCAGAAATCCAAGAGTTCCAGGAAAAACTGAAAGAGCAAGAGGGAAGATAGACAGATGCTTAGAGGGACTATGTGTCTGTCTGTGGGGAAGGACAGAACTATATATACACACTGAGGACTAACTGGGAATTGAAAACAAGACAAAAAGTAATCAAGACAATCACAGGGGAGGAAGTTAAACTGAAAGCAAGACACACGAGACGACTAGTTATCAAGTAAATTAGGAAAAAGAACTCAGCTAAATACAGAGACAAGGAAACTATCAGTAGGAAGACATGAAGGCTAACTTAAAGAGAACAAGCAAACTATAAGTACATCACAAAACTGAAAGGCACTACAAGAATAAGAATAAACAAGGCCGGGACCCAAAATAAAGGCAATGCAAGAAACTTCAAATACTAGAATAAACAAAACCCCAAACTCAGGTGTATTAACTATGGATACAAACTCAACCATGTGATGCATCCCAGGGGTTCATAACATTTCCCTTTTCTGCTGTGTCTTGGATGCATTTTTAACGTAACCCTTTGAAAACTGTCTTTGAAGTCTAAAGTCTCTGAGGATAAGAAGTGTGTGCTTCTGTAAAAGTGTAGAGTCTGTCTGTACTGTATATCACATTACCACACCAAAATCCTAGACCACACCACTTATATGGCCACACGCCGTGCTTCTTAGGGTTTAACCAGATGGTCGCCACAAATGTTACCAGATGAAGGGAGAGCAAGGGGAGTGAGGATGCTCTACCAAGCAACCTAAAGTCATGTTTGTTCCATACATGGTGAAGTCACGGCTCACTCTTACTTTTCATATAGGAACATGACTTGATTGGCAAGGACAGAGGCTAGCATTGGCCCTTCTATAGTAGCGAAGCCCATATGGTTAGAGGTTGCGGGTCGGCACTGTTAAATCAAGAGCTGCGTTCTGCTCTCTGGTCTCTGTTGGCAATTCCTTTGCGCGCGTTTCATATACGAAGAGTTGGAAGGTTTATGGAGGACTTGCGAGTCATGGCTCTGCAAAAACACAGAGGGGGGACTGACAGCTCCGTTTGGGCGGGGTGGTGCTCAGCTCACAGACATCTGGTTGTGGTTTGTTTATGTATGTTGCCAGTGGTCTCCTCCACCAGGCAAGAGCCAGGGCCTGCAAATGTGCACATGTTTATGTGAGGTATATAAGCTGAAGTGAGTGTGTGATGTGGGTGTGTAAGTGTGCACTACATGTGCTTGTAATTGGAGTTTTGTAATATTGAGTGCACCAAACTTTTTTGAGTTCGGAATCCTTAAAGGAAAAATTACCAGGTTCATCTGTTGATCTCCCGTTTTAGCCGTCCTTTGCATAAAAGCTAAGATTTTGTTGAGTTGTATGCTTCCACTGAAGCAGATTTGTGACACGGAGTAAGATTTATTGGCATTATGATATAATTAGATAAAGCTGCAGACTTCTTAATCAATTAGAAATATCACTCTTCCTTTAGTTTCCAACACAGCTTTAATGAGTAAGCAACCTAAACCATGCTTACTGTGTGTTAGCAAAGTCACACCTCATCAGCTGTGTTTTTCCTATGGTGGCTTTGGTTACCTGCATCAGACTGCAAGTAAATTCAGCACAGAGTTGCCCCCTGATTGCTTTTATTTTCTTTGCTCCTTTGCTGTGAAGGATGCGTACTCCAACATGATAATTTGCCCCAACATACGTCAAAGCTTTAAAAACTACCTGATGACAGAAGACCAAGTCACAAACTTTCCTCCATAGTAAAGTAACCCCACTGAGGGTTTGTGGGGTTTAACCCTTGTTATTTTTCTTCGCCATACTTTTTGTGAGACAGGGTTTAGAACTACAAGTCCCATAATGCTTTACATTGTGAACTACAGTTTGAGCCCTGTTATTTTCACTCTCTGTGTTCACATAATGCCAAATTAGCACCAGTGAAAATTTCCTCAGTCAGCTGTCAGTAATTGCCATGAGCTGTGTACCCATAGACACTAATGCTGTGGACAGATTTGCTGCTACGCCTTTCTAGACAAAATCAGTTTCACTGCTTTTTACTGCGTCCAGACAGGCTTATATATAGTAAACTGCAGGACTACAGGACACTTAATCAGAGCGTAAAGGCCATTGATAAACTTGATAATGCTTCAGTGATGTTGCCATGCATTTCACGTTAGAACATTGCTGGGTGTGGTGACAGTACAATAGCCCACAACAACCACACCAGCAACTACAGGGATACTGCAGAAAATTGAAATGATGTCAGAGCTCATTATTCACTGCATTAATGGCTTTTCACTAATATCCAGTTAATTAATTTCTGTTCTGTAATTGCTTTGTTATATTACAATGTTTAGTGAGAATGACACAGTCTGCTGAGCTGTCAATGACTAGTCCAGTTAATGAGTTCATTTTATCATCATTGTTTTTGTGTTGGGGAAAGAGTCAGACGTCCATTGGAGCAGAATTAGTCTCTCGTCTGCTGTCGTAGCTGGAAAGACCTTCTATCCAAACCATTATGAGACTTTGTGTTTGGGTCCAGATGAATGTGTCTCTTCAGTACATTTCCAAGCTGTTGATGTGCTCTTAAAGGTCTTGCAGTTCAAAAAATGAAACATGTATATTGTATTTGCATTTAAAGAAGGGTTGACGGCATATAGTTTTAGCCCTCTGAGGTCTAAGCCTAACCCTATATTTTGGAGAAAAACAGTGTTTGTGAAAATGATTATATCTCTTTGTCCTTGATTACCAAGACTTGGGAAATGAATTTCATAAAAACTTTTTATCTGGGATGAGCGTTAAGGTTAGGGTTGTTGACGATGAGGACTTCAGGAGGTTAAGATCTTCTCTTTTGTATAATGTCGCTTGGGTCAATGGTTATGACACATGTCATTAATTTCCAGTAAATTGTTTTGAAACTGAACTTATGCCAGATCTAATTGTGATGCTGTTTGGAGTTTTCACTGTAACATGAAGTTGATGGCAGTAGAATAGCCTGCTCCTTTAAGATCTGGAGGGAAACATGCTTTACATTTGTGAGGATCAAGAGATGAAAGTGAACGACAGATGAAGAGTTTTTAGAAGGAAGAGATTATAGGTTAGAGCTCATCACTTGATCTTAGTAAGTGTATCACAGAGCATGTTATTCTCAGTGGTGCAGTCACAGCGACGCCCCATAAGCAGCACTGCACTCACCAACACAAACAGTCAACAGGCCAAATCAGACAATGATTCCACTCTTTTTTTTTAACCACATTCACACATGTTGGCTGATATTGACCTAATTCTCTGACCCTACGTCTTACCTCTCATGACTCCCAGTATATAAGGCTGGCCCAGAGTACTTATGTAGAAAACAATAAAGAATCGCAATATAGTACTGGGCCGTCAAGCAGCTGTGTTTAGTTGTAAGTGGCCAGACTCAAAGATCTCAAAGAGTGTAGACTATCAGAATGTGAGGGAGGTGTCTGCTTAGGCTTCTGCAACCTGGATAAGCCAAAGCAAATGGATGGATGGACTACATGAATGAATTTTATCAATGCACGTGGATGGTAACTTATTTTAGGCAACTATAATTACAGCAGCTCAGTTAAACTCAGTTCTTACCCACATAAGAACTGAGTTGCATAAGGTCAAAGGTCACTTTGCCATTGTAATGTTCTGCACATCTGCAAGCTGCTTTACCACCCACCTCCACCTCAGCTTCTCCTCTATCAGTGTCATATCTGTTGTCATTGAGTCAGGAATCTCCCAGAGCAGAGCCATGCTGCCAAGTATAAAATACTGCAGATGGGAAGAACTTTGACTACATGGTCTTGGCTAAATTTTATTACAGCTGAAACCAAAACAGATGAAGGGGAAGTTCTGTTATGCTCTGCATCCATCCTCCAATTCTATGTCTGTGCACATAAATCCAGTGCCGGTCGAAATGAACTCATATTAGCAAACACAGGTGACTGTGGGCGAGTTTTAACAGGAAGAGACTTCACGCTTAGAAGTGTACAGTGTATACCTGCATAGCATTTAGACTCAAGCATGTTTGTTATTAAATGGCCGATAGCATCTTGGGTCCTAAATAAATGTAAAACTAGGAACTTGAAGCAGGGATCTCCACTGAGACACTGTTAACCATTGCCAGGCTGATTCTTTGCTCTCTGTTGCATTCTTTGGGAATCTAATGATTCCCATATGTTGGAGAGACATGCCACAGCTACGATGACAGTAAAGCTACAAGGAAGAACAGAGAAGAGAAGACAGAAAAAAGGGAGAAAGGAGGGAATAAAGCAAAACGCTCAAGGGCACGTTAAAGAAAAACTATACTTCTAAATCAAATAACATTTATCTTGTACTGTGGTCATCTGTCACGTAAGACTAAAGGGCAGATTAATCCCTACTGCCTTTAAAATATGAGCTTTTCTCTGTTTTTGAAAAAGACTTTCCCACAAAAATGTAATACTTGTTAAGATGGAATTACTATCCTTTGATTCTCTTAAACCTTCCACCACCATATTTTCTCCCTTTTCTTCCTTCCCACATACGTGTAAGGCACGTATTACTTTTACTCTGCAGACATTAAAGGGTCATGTTTTCTCACAACTTCCCAGCATCTGGTAGATGCAAATATTGTTACAGTTTTTTGTGTGTATATAGAGGATATGTATAGTCTGTATCCTCTCTTATCCTTTCATTAAATCACAAATCTGTTGTTCTGGCTTCTGTCAACACCCACTTCCTCCAGAGCTTTTCTCTCCCTGTACCTTTTGATTTTACAAGGAACCAAATCTAACTTACTGCTCCTATTTATTCCATTTATCTCGGTCTTTTTTTTTCAGGCCCAGATTCAGCTCGATTGTGGAGATGACAACATCTGTGTCCCAGATCTAAAGCTGGCTGTTTATGGGTGAGAGGAACCCACCTGATCCAATAAACACAAGTTAAAACTGCTAGCCACCTGAAGCTAAACTGCCATAGTTTTGTCCCTCACGCAACAACAATTCTAATTATTCCAAGAAAAGCTTCGACTTTTTGCAGCCAGGAAGACCAACAGAAGTCGACATGTTGTCATTTGATGAAATCAATATTGCTAAGCTGTTAGTAATCTTGCTCCTGGCTGCGTAGCTAATGCAAATCCAGCATTCACTCGTCTTTTAGCTCCGTTATGTTAACTTACTAACACTATCCATGCGGCGATGGGAATTAAGCAAAGAATAAAACACTTCCAGTTGTAACGTAATACAAAGTAGATAAGAGTGGTGAGAGTGAATCACAGAATTCGACACAGTTTTCAGGCCTTAAAACCAAAACAAGGAGCTGAAAGATGCTAAAATAGTGAACTTGGGGAAAATGATCATTTGCTCATTTTCTGTAGTATCATGACTAGTTTGCATATGAACTAAATACATATAAATACTGCAGTTTTAAAGGCTTGTTTCTTTTTAAACTGTTTTACATGAACAAAACTATAATAGCAATATCCATTTATACAGTCACACAATTCCCAGCAAGCAAACGAGCAAAGAAGAAAAACCCCTGTTATTGGCGAAGGGTTTGGGACAGGTGTAGATGTGGTTCCACCCGTTTTTCTTTTACTTTGACTCATCTGAAATAAATCCCCAAATGGAAATCTATTAATAGGAAGACTGTAACGCCTAAATGTTTCAGTCTTCATTTAAAAAGTAACACTGTTGCTGACAAACCGTCATTTTAACCTGTGACTTAAATGATAACCAAGCCATAGATTGGTTGTTTGGTGCATGTTAAAAGCTCAACAGTTATATTTGTTTGAATTATTTTATTTAATTTACTTTGAAAGTTTCAGTGTAGAAAGACAGAAAACGTGGAATGGAGGTCCTCTGGTTTTATGTTACTAAGTACTAAATAACTGGACACACAGGGAAAAAAAGTGGTAACAGAATTAAACTTCATGCAAATTTCGAAGTTATTTATCTAATGAAATCACAAATTCTTAGCAAAACATAAAATAAAGACTTTAGCCATCAATTAACTCTGAGGTCTTACTCGTCACAGGTGATAACCCTAACACCCTAACCCCGACCCTCCCTACGTTTTTCAGAAAGTGTTTCACTTAGAATCATTTCTTTGTTTGTTTCTCTGTTTCCTGATTGTCAAGACTTGGGGAAAAATAATTTTGTAAAATTTAAAAAAACAACATATTTTGATGCAGATTAGGGTCTGGGTTGAATTTCTATAATTCTAATTCTATAGTTCTTTATAAAATAGTCATTTATTTAAAGAAGTTAAGGAAAAACATATGAAGATATAAGCCTGATACACACAGAGTGAATCCTCCACCAGTATCTGAGGTCTGGGTATCTTGGCGATGACCCTAAACCTGAGCTCAACCCTAACCCGGCACAATCAGTATATATTTACATATAAAACCATGCAGGGTTCAGGTTAGGCAGGTTAGTGTCATCGATGACTCAGACCTCGGAGGGTTAAAGAACGTGATCTGGATCCACTGCAGAACTGAATGAGCTTACATGTTTCACGAACTCCAGCTTGTCAGTCTTTTTCGCTGTCAGACATGATCACATCCCCCTCTCCCTCACTGAGGAAGAATAGGAGGTTGTTTACAGCTCAGAACATGCGTGCACTGGGGTAAAGATCGTGGCTCAAGAGTTGGGAGTTCGCCTTGTAATCGGAAGGTTGCCGGTTCGAGCCCCGGCTTGGACAGTCTCGGTCGTTGTGTCCTTGGGCAAGACACTTCACCCGTTGCCTACTGGTGGTGGTCAGAGGGCCCGGTGGCGCCAGTGTCCGGCAGCCTCGCCTCTGTCAGTGCGCCCCAGGGTGGCTGTGGCTACAATGTAGCTTGCCATCACCGGTGTGTGAATGTGTGCGTGAATGGGTGGATGACTGGATATGTAAAGCGCTTTGGGGTCCTTAGGGACTAGTAAAGCGCTATATAAATACAGGCCATTTACCATTTACCATTTAATGACTCCTAGCTCTTGGCACAATAACATATCATTGTATATTAATCCTGAATCCTTGTTGCTGAATAGGCTCCAGCCAGATAGTTGGCTGTGCCTCAGCCCATTCACAAAGCGAACACACACTCCAGACTTTCTCCTCCCAGCCTGCCAGCTCTGATATGTGGACTGTTTTGCATTACATGGCCATGTGATTTCTCTTAGCTGTAGAAATACAATCAGTGCTAAAAGTTTCCCATGAAAAGTCAAAGATCTGCATTTGGAGCTGCCACAGGACCAAACTTGGAATGATTCAGCACTTCATCCATCTGCCGGTGGATCACTGACTTCCTGACGGACAGGAAGCAGCATGTGAGGCTGGGAAAGAATGTCTCGGACTCCCGGACCATCAGCACCGGCTCCCCTCAGGGCTGTGTTCTTTCTCCTCTGCTCTTCTCCCTGTACACCAACTGCTGCACCTCCACCCACCAGTCTGTCAAGCTAATCAAGTTTGCAGATGACACCACCGTTATTGGACTCATCTCGGACGGGGATGAGTCTGCCTACAGGAGGGAGGTTGAACGTCTGGTGTCCTGGTGCAGCCACAACAACCTGGTGCTGAATGCCCAGAAGACAGTGGAGATTATTGTGGACTTCAGGAAGCACACAGCCCCACTCCCCCCCATCATCCTGACTGACACCCCCATCACCTCTGTGGACTCATTCCGCTTCCTGGGTACCACCATCACCCAGGACCTGAAGTGGGAGCCCACCATCACCTCCGTCATCAAGAAAGCCCAGCAGAGGATGTACTTCCTGAGGCAGCTGAAGAAATTCAACCTGCCAACACGGACGATGATGCAGTTCTACACTGCAATCATCGAGTCCATCCTCACCTCCTCCATCACCGTGTGGTACGCTGGAGCCACTATCAGGGACAAACAGAGACTGCAGCGTGTTGTGCGCTCTGCTGAGAAGGTGATTGGCTGCAGACTCCCATCTCTGCAGGACCTATACACCTCCAGGACACTGCGGCGTGCAGCCCGGATCTCAGCTGACCCTTCTCACCCTGGACACAGTCTGTTTGACCTGCTCCCCTCAGGCAGGAGGCTCCGGTCCATTCGCACCAGAACCTCTCGCCATAAGAACAGTTTCTTCCCCTCTGCTGTTGGTCACATGAACAATAACCATATGACTGTCCCCGCCACTAACACATGACCCTACGCTGTGTCACTGCATCATTTCATGTTTGGCACTGATCACCACCTGCACTCATGTATATATCTTTCTACGTAGCACTCTATTCTTATTCTCATGTATATATCTCATGTATATCCCATGCACATATCTTTCTACGTAGCACTTTTAATTCTTATTCTTACTTTTTTTTTTTTTTTTTCATGTCTATTTAAGTGCTATTTATGACACTATGTTTGCACTGAAGCACCGCAGCAATTTCCTAATGTTGTAAACCTCAACATCTGGCAATAAACCCCATTCTGATTCTGATTCTGATTCCACTAAAACACAGTTTCCCTTCACTGACTGTTGCACACAGCGATTTCCCTTCTTTGCCAAGAATTTGCAAACAGTGGGATGTTTAAGATTCATAACCTAAAGGTCTGTCGCTGGTGTTTTAGTTGTATCCTCTGGCTTTAATTATGCTTTTATGAGCTTCATGATCCACTGTTATATTTTTCCCAGCGAAGTCAGTGTAGTATAACGTGTCAGCTGTGAGCTGCTGATTCCTGCCCATTCCTGGCATCGGTGAGAGTCTGCTGTTTGTGGGATCAGAGTTGCTTCCTCTGCATTTGCTAAATTTGCCCAAGGTTAATTAAAATCATCTGGGTGTCGTCTTACCTAGTTTGGGGTCACTGTGTCCAGACCCCTTTTTTGGGGGCGGGGGGGGGAATGGAGTGAAAGATGAACCCCGGTTCCAACCTTCAGCCACGCTCCTTTCTTCCTTTCCTGCTCAATAGAAACGTGAATTTACTACTGCCAAGTGTAGCTGATGGGGGAGGGCCAGAGTTGAAGGGTGTCGAGTGGATTTATCACTTCTCTGAAAATGTGTTTGCACACAGGGGTGTCACTATGAAGTCGAAGAATAAGGTGGGGGTCGGTTTCCTGAGACAAATCACAGTGATCAGATTTGGGTCATTTCCCATGTCACTCATGACATGATATGTCGGAGAAAATGGCCTTTGGGGACAGACTGAAACAAAGATTCATTGTGTGGAAAGACTTTGTCCCTGCTTTTCATTACGTTTTACCTTCTTTTGGGCCACGTTGGTCATGTCCTGCACCCAGTGACTTGACATAGATCTGGAAATGAAGGAAAAGTGAACTCTGCTGGCGTAGAAGCTGTGTGTGAAAGCTGCTGTTTTCAGTCATTTTGATTACAGTAAATAAACTAGCTTTTCAAGACGGAATAATAAATGGCCTGTGACAGTCAAGGGAACCAAAAGCCAGAAAATGAGTCTGACACCATGCAAGTGGCTGTATAAGGATGTACTTAGGACTTCACTATACTATGGTAAGATGGCATTATTATACAATCATCTATCATATATGATATCTGTGTATTTAAAAAAGGCATGTCAAATTCACTGTGGACCACACACAGCCCACTTTGATCTTAATTTTAAATCCCTGTGATAATTTCAACAGTACATCTCAGTTTCTCCGCATGATAAAGAAATGCTGCTGTAATCTATTACTATGACATGCTGGGCTTTTATTTAAAAAATAAATATGTCAAATTACAGAAGAAGTTTTGGTAGCTCATTCCCGAGACTGTCCTGAATTTATAAAACAGAAAGTTCTTGTGAATTCACTGATTTCTTTTCACTTTGAATATATATATATTTTTTTATATATTAAAAAAACATTTCTGTAGTAGATAGTTAATAAAACAGGAGGTTTTGATGAATTTAATTATTCATATATTACTTAATTACTTGTAGTATGAATGGTGTGGGGTGGTCTGTATCAGTAGGGAAAGCTGTAAAACCTATGAAAGTGCAGTCAAAAGGTACTCTGACCCCCCAGGTCATTTAAAAAAATAATTTACATTTAGATTCTATTAAGAGTTTCAACTTTCAGTGGCAGCATCACAAAATAATACATCAAGTACTGATAATTTTTGGCATATTCACATTCACATCAATGAGCTTAGCCTGTAACGCTGAATCCCGACTTTACTTAGTGTTGCTGCTTTCAGCTCTTTGTTTTGCTTTGGCTGTTTTTGTTCAGTCTTGCTGCTCTTGAAAAACCTTTGAAAACTTCGATTGGCAGAACCGAACATGAGTGAGAAACACTGTGGAGAATTAAGCAGCTAAAGAGTCACAGATGAGTAGCTTCCTCAGGGGCTGCTGAAGAACAGAACAGATCTACAGGAGGGAGATTATAGTGCTTATTTTAATCGTGTGGCTTAAAGCAGACTGCAAATGATTGTTTGTTGACTGTGTAACTCTTGCACAATCTGACACTTTTTGTGCATTACGTAATCATTAGGATTGTGATATATTAACCCTCTGACCCTGACGTCTCATCACTGGTAATGACCCAACCCAGTCCCTGTGTTTTGGAGAAGAGTGTTTTCAATGTTAGCCTGACAGCACTAGTTTAGGGTTGGAGTCATTGTTGATGATGGGTACTTTGGTTACGGTTGGTTATAGTATATCACTTTAGGTTAATAAAAAATAAAAATCTGGTTCAAAAACTGTTTTTCTCTGATAAATCGATTCAATTCTCAGTGTTACATGGAACTTATGGTTTTATGTGCAACAGGAAGTCTGCATAAACTGTTCTTTTAACAGCTTTCAACAGCTTTCAAAAAGGTAAGGCTCAGTGAAAACGTAGTGATGATGTTGCGCTTCTCTTTGCCCAGTGACAAGACAGAGGTTTACTTGGGAGGCGAAAACTCCGTGAGCCTGACCTTCAATGCCAGGAACGAGGGAGAGGGAGGTGCGTACGAGGCTGAGCTCTATGTGGCGCTTCCCCCAGAGGCTGACTACAGCGGGATAGCACGCAACAACGTGGTGAGTCGGTGGCGTTTAAAAGGAGGTTTAAGTATCACGGTCAGAAGCACCGTGTTTTTTCATTCAAATGATAATTATGCATAAAAATGCTTTAATGCAAATAAAATGTGGAAATTATTTTGACTTTGCATAAAGTCAAAGGTCACTTTGCCATCGTAATGTTACGCTAAAAGAGTTTTCTCAACCTGACGCCCTCCTTGTTGAGTTAAAGCCGTGAAAGAACGTGAATACACTTACTACGTTTTGAATACATTTTTTGAAAGCCCTGAAATGCAGCTGGTTGGTAGAGTCACACTCTAACTCTAGTCAGAGTTTTGATTTATTATTCTAACAACTCGTGAGACTGAAGAAGTCACTTGGCTGAGTGACGAAACGTTTCTCACACTGAAAACGCTACGTCCAGATGAATCTTCTTTCCTTACCTGGATAGCTGAGCATGCATCAAGACAACAGCTCTTTAGCTTTTACAGCAGTACACTTAATAAAGTTAAATACATGATGGAGTTTTATTTCTTTGTGTCCTTTCCAGAGCTTGACTCAGCTGACCTGCAGCTACGAGGCAGAAAACCAGACCCGCTATCTCGTGTGTGATCTGGGAAACCCCATGAAGTCTGGTACCAGTGTAAGAGCCAATAAGACCCACATGTTATTTTTGGCCTTTCCCACTCTTTGTGTCTCAGTACAATTAAGCCAAGTTGACTTGCCTAATTCATACATAAGCAAACTCGACATGTTTTCTCACCGACCTGATAAAACCTGATAAACATTGCTTTTGTGTTGAAAGAGTTTTCATTCCTTGTTTCCAAAGTGGGCGTCTCTAAGAAAAAGAACCCAGACTCTATTTAACACATTTATTTCCTTTCTCATGTTCCCTGAAATAACTGCGTGAATTTTCTGTGGCTGTTTTTGTAGCTGTGGGCCGGTCTTCGCTTCACCATCCCCAGACTCAGTGATACTTACAATACTGTTCAGTTTGAGCTCCAGATACGAAGGTAGGCCACTTTTTAGGGATTCCAGTTCAAGTGGGATGGGGTATCTTTGGCAACTGCATACCAGTGGAGCAGATTTTAATCCAAAGTATTCTCTTAATTCTTATTATAAGCTACATACAGTTTTTTTTAACAAAAAATTCTTTAGGGCAACCAAGTAAATCTGTAATCATCACTGTTATTGTGATTCTGTGGTGTAGTGGTTAACACATTTGCATAATGATCCTCGGTTTGATTCTGGTAGGACGAACAGGAGTCACAAAGCCACTTCAGGGATTAGTGTACTCTTAGTGCTGCTCTGAAGCTCAGATAAATAGGAGGGTTATGCTGGGAATGGTATCCAGTGTAAAATCTGTGCCAAATCAAATATGCACATCCATCTGAAACCCCTCAGGAAATAACAGAGCAGTTAAACATACATACTACTAGTGCTAACTCATGCTGAAGTCAACCTCAGCTGATGTCATTGCCAGTCCACACCAGCTGACTTCTTTCTACACATGGTAAATCCCATATAGGGCATGCTATTAGGCTGCTTTAGCTGCTTTCAACGTTGCTGCACCTCAACCCCAGCTCCTTGATCTATTCAGTTCAGTTTTATTTATACAGCACAACATCAGTCACCTCAAGATGCTTTATATTGTAAGGTGGACCCTACAATAATACATACAGAGAAAACCCAACAGTCATATGACCCCCTATGAGCAAGCACTTTGGCGACAGTGGGAAGGAAAAACTCCCCTTTAACAGGCTGCTGTCACGATGCCTGCTCTGTTCTTCCTAGGATTTTTTTGGAAGGGTTGAAATTTGGATTTCCATTGAAACCAAAACAAATTACACAATGTGTCAATAAAGACTTTCAACCTGAATATTTCATTCATGAAGACTTGATGTCTGAGTTAAGTGATCCCTTCATTTTTTGAGTAGCATTTAAGTTGCTGCAGATGGAAACAGCCTGTTTTAGTGATCCTGACTGAACCGCGGTTAATGTGGCTGCGTTGTAGTGATATCACACCAGCAAACATTTTGATGTTGAGAAGGTGATGGTGATCCACATCTAGTCTTCCAAACTGAAAGTTGTACTAAGTTTGGAAATTCTTAACCTGAACAAACTGAAATTGACAAAACACGCTTCATTGAGACAAGAGGAAGAACGCCAAGAAAAAAATGTTACTCATCCTACCAAAAAAAGGGACTGTGGACCTGGAAAGTGACCTGGATACTCTGGCTCCTCTAAAAATAAAGGCTCCATATGAGAAATACTCAGCAACGCGTACCTTAAAGCAGTTAACCTGTAAGCTGGAGAGGAAATGGCATCCTGCTAATTTAAAAGATCTTTTTTTTTAGCTTGGAAAAAGAGTTTGTTGCTCTATTTCTGTGGAAAGTGAACAAGATTTTCTCCAGCAACTAGAAAACACCTTTTGTAAAGTTAGAACATCTTACGATTTGTCACTGATTCAGTGCTGAAAACAAGAACAACCCCAGGTTTATTTAGTCAGAGCTTCGTTGAGCCAAATACTCTTTGAATCTGAATTAAAATGACTTTGTTCACAAGTAAAATTTTAACCATTAAAGAAAAAAAAAAGATTCATAATGAGCAGCTACTTCCAGTACTACTGATATTTATTTAGACTCATTCTCTCTGATTGAACTTTCTGTAATAACTTCAGTAATTACTTCCTCCAAACCAGCAATGCATCTACTAATGTGGGGTCTTTATGTTGTGTGTTTGAATATTAAATTCAAATTCAAATTTTATTTGTCACACACACACAACCATACACAGTATGACATGGGGGTGAAATGCTTGTAGCTGTACAATGCCCGACCATTAAATGACAGAAGAAAAGTTTTACAATATTTACAATTTACTACAAAAATTTACAAATTAACTTAGGAATTTACAGTAAAGAATGTGCAAATAGCAGAAGAGATTATAAAGATAAGGATTATAAATTATAGGAATTATAGGATTATAGGAAATGTGTGGTGGTGCGTGTGGTGATGTGTGTGAGAGTCCAGTCTTATAGTGACGTGTTTGGGAGAGTCTAGTCCTACACCTGGTTCAGGCCCCGAATAGCCTGGGTGAAGAAGCTCCTCCTCATTCTCTCTGTTTTGGCCTTAAGGGAGCGGAAGCGCTTCCCAGACCTCAACAGTGAGAAGAGTCCATTGTTGGGATGGGAGAGGTCCATCATAATCTTCCTAGCTTTGGACTTGCACCGCTTGGTGTAGATGGACAGCAGGTCAGGGAGCTCTGATTGAATGATGCGTTCTGCCGAGCGCACCACCCTTTGCAGATCTCGTCTGTCCTGATTGGTGCTGTTCCCAAACCAGGTGCAGATGTTTGACGTCAGGACGCTCTCGATGGTGCAGGAGTAGAAGTTCTTGAGCACCTTCAGTGGCAGATGGAAGTCTCTATTAGCGTGCAAAATAACTTAAACTCCCACTGGTTAAATAATACCTCATGTGAAAATACATGTTCCTACTGTGTTATCCAAATATTTTTGATTCATTTTATCTTGTAGGGTTTTTTGGTAGCATTTGCAAAGTTAGTTTTATATATATATATGTTTAATAACTTCTCAGCTCGCTTCACTAAAAGTCTACAAAATTCAGGTTTGTAAAGCTGTTTAATGCTTCTTGATCAGGTGATCAGGGCTGTTTCAGTAACATTACGTTTTTGTGGTTTGTTCTAGTAAAAATGCAAATAACTCTGAGAGCGAAGTGGTGTTTTATGAGCTGAAGGTCTCTGCCATGGCTGACATCATTCTCCAGGGGTGAGGCTTCACTTTAGACACATAACTATGACATCATTTTTCTTAACCTTCATTCTTGCCAAGATAAAAGTGTGACTGTGCCGTTTGCAGTGTTTCTCGGCCAGACAAAGTCATCTTTCCTCCTCCCAACTGGACTGTGCGACAGGGTCTGGGGGAGGAGCAGGAGATCGGCCCTGAGCTTCAGCAGGTCTTCGAGGTAAAAATAACATCTACGATACACAAGAAGCTAGTCCTATCACGTTTGCACACTGAAACATAGAAGAGTAATACATTCAAAATATTCACCAACTTTTAATGTGAGTATAGTAGTGTTGGTGAGCTTAAATTAATAGTCGTGTAAAATAGGAGCTCGGCTATTTCACTAAAACATTTTGCACTGTGAAAAAGAAGCTAACATTATCTTCTGAGGCTTAAAACGTCAGCTGTGGTTACAAAAAAAGTACACATAGGTGCCAGTGTTCACAGGAATGACTGTCCAAGAGCTGCATCTCAGACTCTACAGGCCTCAGTTAGCATGTTAAATATTGAAATTCATGACAGTACAATTAGGAAAAGACTGAACGTCTTTTAAAAAACAAATTGTCTCTTCTCTCCAGCAAGAAAATAGAATGGTTACAGTTTTGTAATGTTGCATCTAAACGAACCAAAAGACTTCTGAAACAAGGTGGTGACATTTTGCCATAATGCGCAGTGGCATATTTGGAAAATACCTCAGACCAGATGTCAAACACGGTGGTGGAGGGTTGATGATTTGGGCTTGTTTTTTGGAATATTGGAGTCACCAAGTCAGGCATGAACTCCTCTGTATAAATATTCCAGAATAAAATCTCAGGCCATCTGCCTAACAGACAGATCAACAACAGGAAAATGATAACAAGCATAGCAGCAAATCTACAATAGAGTAGTTGAAAAAAGAATCAAGGTGTTGCAATGGCTGAGACAAAATCCAGACCCCAACCTGAATGAACTGCTGTGCATAAACCAAAGCCTGTAAACCTCCAGCAACGTAAAGAAGAGTGGGTCAAAATGCCTCCACAGCTATGTGAGAGACTAAAAGTTAATACTGCTTAAGGTTGTTCTACAAGGTAAATAGGGAGCTGTTCATAAGCCATAATCATTAGTTTTTCTTATGCTCTTTCTGTATGTTTATGTGTTTTAAATGATCTTATTCTTCATTTTGTTTTATTTTTACTATTATGTGTCATTACAAAAAGTTGCAAATCTTCAAACTTGAGAGCCTGAAAGATCCTGGACTTTTTCAGATCTGTGAAGATCTGAGGAGTTCAGTTCTAAAACAAACTGGCAGGTGATTAAACTCTAGTGAGGGAATTCCTCCTTCTAACGTCACCATCCAGAAAAAGGAGGCGTCCTGAGTAACATTCCTGTGTAAAGACCGAAGCATCAATCGTCAACTGATTATCACTGCAAAATTACCACACTCCTCAGTGACACTAACACTTATGAGACCCCCATAAGCAGATACAAGAAGAAAGTCATGCATATGCAGGGTGTAACATCTCGGTGTAGGCATCAGTATGTATGGTGGTCAGTAGCTTTTTCCCTTTTAAGCTGTTGTATGCAATTCATGTCTTTCATCTAGTAGCTGCTTGTGTCTTACATTAAGAACTCATAAGTGTTGCTGTAAAATATTACCACACTCCTTAAATTGTTGAAAAGTGTGGTCATTTTGGAGTGATAATCAGATGAATTGAGAACAGCACTGCACCTCCCCTTGTCAGCTGGTAATATTGAGATGCGTCGGTCTTAACTAAGATGTGCGATAGTCTTCTTTTCCTTAAAAATGTGGCTACAAGGGGTTTCAAAGTGGGTCTCCTCCACTAGTGGATAATAACCTGGGTGCGTTTGTTCACAAGTAATCTGGTAGGATAAATCCAGTCAGAACGGATCCTGAAACCTGTTCAAAGGGAAAACAGGATTACCTGATTGGATAAGATCAGATAATCCAATAGTTTTTGGGTTTTTAAAAAAAATCTAGATCAAACCTCCAGTTTGTCTTGTTCATTTCTTCTTTTGAACAACCAGGACAAAAGTGAACTGGATGACGTGATCCATGGAAAGGAAAAAGCCGGTTCATTTTATCCGGGCTACATCTGTTGAACAACTGGACCACTTGTTTTAGAACTGAAGAGAGGTGAAACGTTCACAAACCAGTCCAGTCGGCTTCTTTTATTAAGCTCTCAAGACTATCATGACGTGGATGGCTGTGCTGGCGCGCTTGATACAGTCAAACATTGCTAATGTCATTTCACGCGTAGGACTTGTGTTTCCTTTTACTAAAATCACAATGCAAGGGAGTTTGTTTGTAAAGTGCAGTACACAATGTACAGTGTACTAAAAGAAGACACAGTATAACATGTTAAACTCTTTCTCAGTTGGTGAATAACGGTCCCAGTGTGGTGAGCCAGACATCTTTAGTGGTGAAATGTCCCCTGAAGGCTCATGGTCACTGGCTGCTCTACCCTCTGGAGGTGGTCACTGAGGGTCCACTCAGCTGCTTCTCCAAAACAACCTTAAATGCACTGAAACTTAAGGTGAGGACACACACTTACACCTTTGTTGTTAGTCTATTCTTGACTGTGAACACTGGCTTGTGTTTGCTAATGACTCCTAATGTATTTATGTTTACAGCTTCAGCCTGGGGCAGTAGAGGGTCCAGCATCACTGAAGTCCAATGTTGAGCACCGCATCCAGAAGAGGGACGTGCACAGAGATCCTCTGGCTGAACAAGGAAACCTGGTGAGACATTACAGAATATAGAAATTCAACCTGTGAAGGAGTTTTACAGAGAACATGTACTGTTCTTTGATTAATGAATGGAAATGCTTGATTACAGATTCTAGCTGCAGCTAACTCAGCTTAAAGCCATCAGGAGCTAAGCAGAGTCTGACATCTCTGTGCACTTCATGCCAAACCTTCACTGTAGCACCATAACCTATGTATAGCCTAGCTTAGCACAAACACACACAGCAGGGTAAGTTCGTAGCAAACCTAGCTAAATTCAAGTTTAAACTGAATATCCAACTTTATTCCTTCTTCTGCAACCTTGTGACAACATTTGCTCCTCATCAGTGGACGTCATGTGTCCCTTAAAGACACGGGTCATGTTTGTCTCTGTCCTCAGTGTCTGACACGTGGGTGGAGAGTAGTGGCGAGATTAGCTTGCAGATCCCAAACACTTTAAAACAAAAGCTCTTTTGTTGGGTGTCGAGTCTCTCTGAGTTTCTACGGGACTGTGTAGTGTTCAGTGGTATTTACACATGTATGCAATGCACTGAAACCAAAAGATGCAAATGAGACTGCAGAAAGCAGTAGCTCTGCCTTTTCTTGTTCTGATTCGATTGTTTGTTTCAACAGAGGAAATGGAAATAAAGATGATGAGCTCTGGTCAACATCGACAGCTGCTTGCTGTAATTGTTTGTGAGAAGAAGTTAATTACGTTTGTGATTTACTGAGTTATTTTTGTGCGGCTGACATTTGACAGCTCATCTCTAATGGCACTCGGATGAAACCAAACAACCTTAGCACACAGAAATGTTTCGAATAAACCGTGCTGCACAGTGGGAATTCTAAAAACTAAAGTATTTTTAGTATTAATGAATTGGTGCTAACTTAATAGAAGTTCACAGGTCAGTGTGAACAACAGTTACACACTCCCAGAAGAAAGTTAGGGCTGCAGAATACTGTACATGTGCATTGTTGGGTTATTTTTAAGAGATAAAAAGCTTTAATTTTGATAACTTGTAGCTTCAGTGACTTGCTGTGGTATGTGACAGTCACTAGTTTTGTTTCCAACATATCACACAGTCTGCCATGCAATGCACGATTGTTGTAGGCAATTCAATTCAATTCAATTTTTTTATATAGCGCCAAATCACAACATAAGTCGCCTCAAGGCGCTTCATAGATACAGAGAAAAACCCAACAATCATATGACCCCCTATGAGCAGCACTTTGGCGACAGTGGGAAGGAAAAACTCCCTTTTAACAGGAAGAAACCTCCGGCAGAACCAGGCTCAGGGAGGGGCGGGGCCATCTGCTGTGATTGGTTGGGGTGAGAGAAGGAAGACAGGATAAAAGACATGCTGTGGAAGAGAGACAGAGGTTAATAACAGATATGATTCAATGCAGAGAGGTCTATTAATACATAGTGAGTGAGAAAGGTGACTGGAAAGGAAAAACTCAATGCATCATGGGAATCCCCCGGCAGCCTACGTCTATTGCAGCATAACTAAGGGAGGATTCAGGGTCACCTGGTCCAGCCCTAACTATATGCTTTAGCAAAAAGGAAAGTTTTAAGCCTAATCTTGAAAGTAGAGATAGTGTCTGTCTCCTGAATCCAAACTGGAAGCTGGTTCCACAGAAGAGGGGCCTGAAAACTGAAGGCTCTGCCTCCCATTCTACTTGTAAATACTCTAGGAACAACAAGTAGGCCTGCAGAGCGAGAGCGAAGTGCTCTAATAGGGTGATATGGTACTACAAGGTCATTAAGATAAGATGGGGCCTGATTATTTAAGACCTTGTATGTGAGGAGCAGGATTTTGAATTCAATTCTGGACTTAACAGGAAGCCAATGAAGGGAAGCCAAAACAGGAGAAATATGCTCTCTCTTTCTAGTCCCTGTCAGGACTCTTGCTGCAGCATTTTGGATTAGCTGAAGGCTTTTCAGTGAGTTTTTTGGACATCCTGATAATAATGAATTACAGTCGTCCAGCCTGGAAGTAATAAATGCATGAACTAGTTTTTCAGCGTCACTCTGAGACAGGATATTTCTAATTTTAGAGATGATGCACAAATGGAAGAAAGCAGTCTTACATATTTGTTTAATATGTGCGTTGAAGGACATGTCCTGGTCAAAAATGACTCCAAGGTTCCTCACAGCGTTACTGGAGGCCAAGGTAATGCCATGCAGAGTAAGAATCTGGTTAGATACCATATTTCTAAGCTTTTCAGGGCCGAGTACAATAACCTCAGTTTGATCTGAATTAAGAAGCAGAAAGTTAGCGGCCATCCAGGTCTTTATGTCTTTAAGACATTCCTGCAATTTAACTCATTGGTGTGTGTTATCTGGCTTCATGGACAGGCACAGGGAGACTAACGCTTCCATGAGGAAACTAGAAACCCAGACAGTGTGGTTCATTCATAATCATAAAACACACCAACACTGTTGGTTATATATCATATTTCTACACATATGAACCGTTCATGACCCCTGGAATCATTTATGGATTTCTCTCTTTTGGGGCTTATGGGAGGCACATCTTGTTGGTGTAGGTAGGGTTAGGACAGGCTGTATTCACGATGTGAACCCTACTCAGTTGGTAATTGTTGATTTCAAAGGGACACTTTAGACCCTCTTGGCTTTTTAAAAATATATAGGGTTTGGGTTTAGGGCTGGGGTTTCACTGACAATGACTTACACCTCACAGGGTTAAACTGAAAGCTGAAATATTAAATAAACAACAACATTACTTTGTTCAATACACGACTTTACTCATTTACACACATCACAGGAGTTTCAGTGTGTGCTGTGGGGATCTGAGAACAGAGGCATGTGAATTGCCAGCAATCTTCTTTTGATTATATCCAAAGAATGAAGTTCAGTTTTTAGTCAGTGGGATTTTGAATGAAGTTTTCTTGGCGCTCAAACTGGTTCATATCAACTCTGTATAGAGCACCGGTGACTTTGACATCTTATATCATCACTGCACTGTAATCTGCTCTTACTCTGTCACTGTGCTGCCAAAACCATTTAACTGTGTGAGCCTTTCCAGAGGACCCGTCTTATTTTTAGAACATGTTTCAACATTTTAGCTTAATTCAAAGTCATAATAACTAACAATACTAATGCTAAGCATAATACAAAGAAACATAATCTCTGTTTATCCATGTGTTTATATTGCTACAAAAACAACTGCTAGGGTTTATGGTTATGCAGTTATATCACAGCATGTGAGGTATTCTCTTCTATATCGAAGATGGGGCTGTTTCTGTATAGTTCTTACAGGAAATTTGTCTTGAGCTTAGAGTCACTGCCACTCCGAATATTGACTGCCAGATGATGCATTGAAGTGCCAAAGCTCACAAAGTACGGAAGTACACTCAACAAATCATCCTACAAATCAGGAACGTTTAAAAGACTTTTGCAGGCTTCTCAGTCCCTGAGGCTGTGAGAATTAACGCTTAACAGTGAAATTGACAAATGGAAAACTTTTTATCAAACTAAGGAAAGTAAAGCACATGTATGCAAATGCATCATGTAGTAGAAAAATCCTTGCATGGTTTTTTTTTGTTTAAATTGCTGTTGTGAGGGCAGTAATTAGTCATTAGTAATGAAAGAAATGACGGTGAATGGTTAACTGGAATGTGCTGTGCCTGCTCTGTCCCTCTGTAGACATGCAGTACAGTGGAGTGCTGGCAGCTGCAGTGTAATGTGGGGCTGCTGCAGAGAGGACGAAGTGTCATCCTGACTGTACGCTCAAGAGTCTGGGCTGAAACGTTCATGGAGGTGAGACTACAGGTCTTTGAACTCTGCATTACTGCTCTGTAGTGTCAGTCATGTCTTTCAAGTTTGAGAAGAAGAAACTCAACTAAGGAACAGACTAGAGCGGATGAAGGCGAGAACCTGCAGGAGTCTGTGCTCATGCTGCCCTCTGTCGACCGACAAAAACAGACAGTGTGTCTCATCCACATTAGATCATTATTCATACCTAACAGTTTTCCTAATGAACTTAATAGGCTTTCTACTGTTAATTGTGACATTTTATAATTAAATTTTGAGCCTACTATAACCCACAGTACAGAGTAGATGATGTATGGAACGATAAACTAATATTTAAAGAAATAGTACGAAACTGATTTCGCAGAAATCACAGAGGCTTTTGATTTTCCTTAGATACAAAAAAGTTTCCTCATTAAACTTTTGTTTATCGATCGTCCACAGCGAGCCTATAAGCAGTACACGCTGGAGTGCTCCGTTCACTTCAGCGTGGACAGGATGCCGTATTCTGTTTCTCCCACATTAAAGCCATCAGGATCCAAAAAGGTAACATCAACAGCTTTTTTCTGTGTTTTTACAATTTCACAAGCTCTTTAGATTTTTCATTTACAAATGAAAATCAGTGCACGGTGGATCAGTTCTGCGGTTTCCTGTTGTTCAGGTGGCGACTGCTGTGATGTGGAATAAACCCAACAGTCAGTACTCGGTTCCTGTGTGGATCATCATCCTGGCTGTTCTAGCTGGGTTGCTGTTGCTGGCCTTGCTCATATACTTACTTTACAAGGTAACAAGGTGTTCAAATACCCTACTTTTAGCATGATCACAGAAAAACAGCTCTGGAATAACTTGGTTGTTACACATTGCAGTTTTTGTAATATTCTTGATAAATATGAGATTGACAGCACTAACCTTCGGGCTTTTCTGCTCTACTGAGTTACAGCCTGAGCCAAAGACCCCAAAAACAGATTTTTGTTTCTTTAGTCAGTTTGTTTACTTATAACTGCTGAAAGCTGTGATCTGAACTAAAGCTGTGCTTGCAGGACACGGAAATTGTAAGATTGTCTTTCAGTTGTTACTGCGGGAACAAAAACCCAACAAAAACCATTACAGAAGCAAGAAAAACAATGTGTTGTAGAAAAATCAGTATGGCTGTCATTAGATAGTGTTTGTGGATTGACTAGATATTGTAAAAGTGACTATTCTTTAAGAGTTGTGAGTTGCATTTTGGGTAAGTTATCAGGGAACAGTGTATTTTTTTACACGTATCAGTTGTGAAGCTCACACGTTATTATTGTTTTGCATCTAATCTCTTCATCCTTTGCTTTAGATGGGCTTCTTTAAAAGATCAGACCCATACGGTACGACCATGGAAAAGGCCAAACTCAAACCCCAGGCGTCCTCTGAAGCTTAGATCTGAACGGAGCCTCCACCTGCAGCTGTTCCAAAGAACTGGAAGTATTGTCGCATTCCCAAAAAAATAACGGAAATTCCTAATTATAAGCAGGCCACCCATTCATGAAGGGACAGTTATGGGTGCTGTATCACTGGAAGATAAAAATGTCTGGTGCTGCACTAAAACATTACAGGGGTCACGCAGTTGGATATGCACTGCTGTTTGTTGGACATTCCTCTGTGCAGTCAGAGACTTTTCTAGAAGCTCATCCTGTCATATTATACTCCTGCATTGACAATAAAGAAACAAATGGACATCCAACAAAAGGCACCAAAACGTCGGTAGTTCATGAATGCAAAAAAAGTGTGATTCAAGCCATGTTTGTAAGCTTGGTGTTGATGATTTTGAAAATTCCTGCTTATGAATGATGCCTAACCCACTTGTTATTTATGGCACAATGATTTCCTATTGATTGTTGAATGTTGTACTGTACTGTCCACAGGAAGAAAAAAAATCAAAAAAGCAACTTGCCAAATCTGCAATGTTTAACTTGAATTTTTCTCTCCCATATTGGGAGGTACTTTGTGTATGATGTAATGTATTCATTGTGTTATATTGATGTTGTGGCGCAGAATAAAACCTAATTTTGTATACCCACACAAGAAGCTATGATCAGCCTTTTACAGCTAGATTGGGCTGCCTGGTAGGGAGCTGGTTAGCACTGTTGTAGGAGCTGCCTGCTCGAGGAAGGAGATTTTGCAGTGGAGTAGGAACACCAGCAACATCACCTCGCTCAACTTCTTCTGCAGGAACCTGCTCACCAAATTAAACCCCTTTCACCCAACTTAATCCCCAAGAGCTCCTTCAGCTATTTTTCTTTTCTTTCTTTCTTTCTTTTTGCATTTAGGGGCACTGGCACATGGAAAAAAATGCTATATGTAATAGGTCATTCTTCTGACGTCTATTCACCTTTTCTTTAGTTGGACTGAACGTGAAGTCCTCCAACTTAAACTCCATTTTTGACACCACCACACACAAGAAAAAGCTACTCATTTAGAAACATTGATTTATAATTACTCCCTTTATTTTCCATTAAATTATCAAATAATGATTTCTTTTGTATTTTTAGAATAAAAATAATTAAATCCAGCACTGCATCATAAAACCCTGAAGTGCTGTTTTTATTTGCAGAGTATTTTAGACTTTCTTATAGTTTACACCTGGGACACGGAGGACAAAAACTGTGATGAAATGTATTGATGCTTTCATCAACCAATAAAAGCAAGATGAAAGTTTGGAAGTGATCCAATTAGAAGTAATATCCTTCTGATCAGGAGTAATATCCTTGTGCAGTAAGTTTAGACCCTCACATTTTCTCATGAAAATGGGACAAAATGTCAACACTTGGGAGGACCAGAAGACATATGGACACATTTCCCATCTGATGTTATTGAAGATAAGACCCTTTGTAAACCAAAGGAGCAACTGCAGTAAAAACACAGCAAAGGTAGGCTTTACATTTTACATTACATTACATCAAAAGGCGTAAACTACATCGAAATGTGCTGTCAAAATGCTAAGAAGCAAAAATAATTTCTAAAATTATTATTTTTAAATCGCCGAATAAGCTTGCAAGATAAGAATAATTTAACGACTCTGCTGTTAAAGTGTGTCACCAGTAATTCCTTTGTGGCTTGTGGGTATGACCGTCCCTTAGTTTGGGTGTATGACTGATTTAAGTTTGTAAATAAAATAAGAAGTTGATACGCTATTACTTTTTTATGATCTATTTAGCCCTACAGCTTTGACAAAATGGGCCATGATGGTGCAGGGTGTTCTGGGAATCCATCCTACCTGACAAACCATCCTACCCGTTGTTTCTACGCATGCGCACAACACGAAATTCAGTGGCGAACCATCCTACCTATGTGAATATAAGCTACTAACATACTCTGATGGGTACAATTAAGTGCCAAACCGTCCTACCTTTGTAAATGTGACGTACAAGCATACTTTAACAGCTAAAATTAAGTGGCAAACCGTCATACCTACTTACATTTGTGCTGGAATGACTCTGTGACAGCAGAAATGTGCATAAACTACTTACAATAGGACGTTTTGCCAAAGCAGGACGTTTTGTCAGAACACCGGCTTCATTAATATTGTTTGGTTCGTTTACTTTCGTTTAAATTAAAAACTTACCAGTCATCTAAGTTGTGTTTCCATCATAAGTCACACACTTTTCCTGGGAGTGCTCATCAGACAAACCACAGAGCAAATCTTTGTCTAACATGTGAACAAGTGTTTTACATTAAGGGCATAAGCTCGCTTTTGGTTTTTGGCAGAACCATCATATGATACCACATCTCCCTCTGCAGGTGATATATGTTACTGCCATCCACAACCTTGCTGCCGCTGCAGAGGAATGTGCTACACATTGACAGCATAAAAGATGCGTGAAGTCAAGATTGATAAAATATTTAATATCTACTCAAAACTAAGGCCCAGGCACGAGGAAAGGTCCACTAGACAATATTTTGGACAGATATTTTATGTGTGATGTGTGAGGCCTATGCAGAACAGCAGCACGGACATGTGCTGCATCACCCTGTTATATTGTCCACTTGATGGTGACTGCAGCTGGACTCCACAGTCCCAGTGAGTTCCCAATGGATGTTATGAGTGGACCATTAGTCTTGTACAGTCCCACTCAGGTCAGTCTGCCTGGTGTTACAGCGTAGAGTCCTGGTGTACTGCTCTATCAGCCGGTCTATAAGTCAGCTGTTTGATTGTAATGCATGTTACTGTATGGCAAATTCTACTTGGTCCCCTTTCCCATCAGTTTAAGATGTGTTTCCTGGTTTTGAGTTTATTTTCACTGGGTCTGTTCACTTCTGGAATAACTTACCTTCTACAATCTGGTGTCCTTTCATATGTCATAGATCATTTTCTGATTTTAACTAATTCGCAAAGTTTGGTATTTAATTCTTGTTATTTCTTAACTTTCTTGGTTATTGTTTGGCTCTTCTTGTATTTGAATGCTACATAAAACCTCACGATCAACTAAAGTGACCCTATTAGTATATGCAACGTGACTTACTGAATGCTTTTCTCCCACAGCTGCTGTTGAAGTGTTTCCTCTGACATTTGTGCTGAGTCCATGTGTGTTCTGCTGAGTTATGCTGGATGGATGCACCCTGCCTCCAACCAGAGTGTTCTGTGTCTCTCCTCCTCCTCTCTTCGCTCTCACTCCTTCTCGTGTGTGTGTGTGTGTGTGTGTGTGTGTGTGTGTGTGTGTGTGTGTGTGTGTGTGTGTGTGTGTGTGTGTGTGTGTGTGTGTGTGTGCGTCACAGTCTATAAAAGCCTCTCTATTGTGGGGGTGCAACTCTGCAGAGGAACTCAAGTGCAGGCAGAGAAACAGCCAGAGGAAACAAAAGACTGCACCTGGCCACCTTCTTGTCTGTGAGTAACATACATAATATGCTGCTTTATGCATTTAGCTCAGTGTTTTATTTAAAGCAGAGCATGTCATTAGCATGCGTGTCATGTAGCTGTTATGCTTTGCAGGGGGAAATGACTCAGTAGTTTTTTCTCAGTCTCAGTGAACAGCAAAATGCAGATCCAGTATCTTGCACAGTGTCTGATGCACAAAACTCTGTGAGACTAAAATGACAAGTTATCGTTTTGGGCCTTAATGCAAAAATGATTAGCTCATCTTAAAAAACATTGTTGGTACCAGTGCTGAAGCACACAAACACCAGGCATATAAAGAGAAAGCTAATGACCAGGCACTGTACATACACTGTATTCGAGCTGCTAGAGTTTAAAAGTGTTGCTATCCCTGGTTGTTTTCCTGCTGACTGATGTCTGTCTGATGACTGCTTGATCCTCTGTGATGCCTCCTATTCAGCATGTAAAGCGTGAGGCTTTCACCCTCTCTGCTGTGCTGTGAGTCAGCAGACAGGGTATTAGTGTTTGGGTTGGGATGTTTTTGAGACTATAGGTCTCACCTCATATGCTCCTGAGCCCACCTAAACCACATATGCTGATCATTGATTGCACCAAATGTCACAAAGATTTCAGTCAATTTAAAACAGCCTTTTGCTGTAAAGGAAACTCTAGCACCATGTGACCACTAAGAGTCCCAAAGTCACTATGATTCTCCTTGGATGTTTATTTACATGTGCTTCCCGAGCACAAGCCTTTGCCTTATTGGACGTTCCCCATTGAGTGGAGTTCAGCAGTCTTCCAGCTGGCATGACACACACACACACTACTGTTCCAGCACACTACTGTGTAATATAGAAGAGACCTGTATGAGTACCTCTCCTGCAGCTAAGCCAATACCTACATGAAGGATCTGGTTTAAATTGTAATACTGGTCCAAGTAGCAATTTCCTGTTTTTCCTGTGCAGGTCGTGCCTTCTCTGAGTGAGCTGTAATCATGGCCAGAAACCTGCTGAAGAACCCCAGCGGAGATGGTAAGATATTATTTTTCCCTCAGTGGATTAGAGAGCATGATGAGCTTTTTAAAGTAGTAGTTTTGACATTTTGTTTATAACTTTTACTTTTTGCAGAGCTTACCTCTTGTATGAACCTTACATGTACACAAGAGCCTAGTGTAGGATACAGGATACCTCCAAAGTTACAAAGCAAGGCAGAATCCAAGCAGTCAAAGATGAGACAGGGAGCAGTGCACACATAAGGTTCACGGGGAGGCCACTGATCCGAAAGAGGGAGCACAAGATGCTTTGGGTAGACTGGAAATGGGGCACAGGGAGAAACAATAACGAACAGGAGACATACACACAAGAAGTAGTGTTATTCATTTAGAAACATGTTTCTAGGCACCCGGTGAATGGTAGTCCAGTGTCCACTTTTCTTCTTGGCTCTGCTTTTGGTCTTCACCAAGTTCTGAGGGGGGGTATCTGACTGGTTTGCCGTCGAGTGTGTTCAATAAGTTGCTAATGATTTCTGCCTTTTACCGTGATATTTTAGGATGTGACACTGAGAACAGCTGTCAGCTTTGTTCACTTTTGTTTCTCATAACTTACTCATAACTATTTCATAACAGAAGTTGCATAGCTAACAAGTTACTCACCAGATCAAGACTAAATTAGATTTCTTTTTAAAAACTATTAGTTCTGGTCTTGTTTTTGAGGCCGTTTCGTGCTGGCCAGCACTCAAATGCAACTAATTGTGCTCTTGTATTTGACCCAATAAAGCTCATGTAAAAAACAAAACAAAACGAAACATAATACTGTGACTGGAAGCTTGAGACTGTGGATTTCCCTCCCAGATGAGTTGAAATTCTGGGAGCTGATAGAGAATGGTGGGAGCCAGTGGAAGGTGGAGGACATGCCGGGAGACTGTGGTCATGACTTTTGCAGTGAAGGAGTGACTAAATACTTTGCAACCTCCTTTGAGTGAGTAGTTATCACATACAACATATGAGTATTGGTCACACCACTACATTCTGTCAGGCTTCTTTTAGGGTCACTGGAAAAGGTTTAAATGGTAAGTATTTGTATAGCGCTTTTACTAGTCCCTAAGGACCCCAAAGCACTTTACACAACCAGTCATCCACACATTCACACACCGGTGATGGCAGCTACATTGTAGCCACAGCCACCCTGGGGCGCACTGACAGAAGCAAGGCTGCCGGACACTGGCGCCACTGGGCCCTCTGACCACCACCAGTAGGCAACGGGTGAAGTGTCTTGCCCAAGGACACAATGAGACTGAGACTGTCCAAGTCGGGCTCGAACCGGCAACCTTCCGATTACAAGGCGAACTCCCAACTCTTGAGCCACGATCGCCCCATAAGATGTTAAAATGTTTGGACAGATAGTTATGATACTCTATAATACAGCGCATAGTTCTAACAGTATTATTGAGTCTGTCTCAACAACATATGTACATGCATAAGGTTTTACTAAACTACAACTTTGTTATTCACATGAAACATATTAAGTTCAATTTAAACATCATATATGTGGCAGAATGCTTTTTTTGTTTTCTTCCCAAAATTAGTTCAGTTTGCAAATATATCCTGTGTGTCCCAGGCTGTGTCTGAAGAGGCAGGTGATTGACCTGCTGGCAGAGGGATTCTCATCTGAACAGCTGGATGCACAGCCTCCTGTCACAGTACAAGACTGGTAGGACACGTCTGAACAGACACGTTATTTCCTTTGTGTCAGAGAACAGACTCAGTGATTAAAGGGAAGCTCATCCTGCAGGTACTGTGGGAGGACGGACTGTGGCTGCACCTACCAGATGACCGTGTGTCTGCTAGATGAGAACCACGAAGTCATACAGGAGTTCAGACCAGATTCGGTGACTCTGGACCCCGACTGTGATGACTGCTCATGGAAAGAGGTTTTTGAAAGCCCCTTTAACTGTTGGTAGAACCTCAAAATCCCATCCTTTCGTGAACCTCGGGACCAAAAATTGTCCCGCCCCAAAAGTGCTCTAAAAATGTTATATATCAATATTTTTTTCTACTTTAAATTAGTCAATCTTTTAAAACTACTTCTGCTTAAAATATCCATGTCAAGTTTTAATTATATTTTCATTGTTTTAACCCTTTAAATCCCAGTTTTATTACATGAGCGCCCTGTTTTTTTAGCCCCAAAAAACAAAAAAACTAAATATTTTCCAAAAAAACCATTTGAAGTAATATTTGTTTGTTATTATAATTAGGCCTTTAGATGGACCAAAGATTGGCACCAACATTCATTTCGATCCACTTTTATTTTTTTTGCAGGAGCGCATTTCATAAAATGCACACACTATCGGTCCTAATCGACCACGCCCAAAAAAGTGCTATAAAAAATTTATATATTAATATTTTATTCCACTTTAAATTAGCCAATCTTTTAGACCTACTTCTCCTTGAAATATTCATGTCAAGTTTTAATTACATTTCGCGGATTTTAACCCTTTATATCCCGGTTTCGTCACATGAGCGCACTGCTTTTTTTTGCCCCAAAAAACATAAAACTTGAATATTTTCCAAAAAAAACATTTGAGGTAATATTCAATTGTTATTATAATTAGGCCTTTAGATGGACTAAAGATTGGCACCAACAGTCATTTCGATCGCCTTTTATTTTTTTTTTCAGGACCAGAAAATGGTCTCCAGGCGGCAAATGCTGCTCCTCTAGGCCGAAAAAAGTGCATCTTCCCGGGGTAAGTCGCGACGATGACCGGGGCACGATCACCGGGGACTGCTTTTTCCAGCACACACGTCCGATACCACGTGACAACAAATACATCATTTCCTGTTGACTAAAAAAAAAAAAGCACCCTCTCACGGTCCTAGGGACCGAAAATGGTCCCGCCCGATCAGCGGGCGAAGCCGCTGCTGCACGCCGGGAATCAGGCTTCTTTCCCCGCAGGTCTGTCTAAGCAGCCCGCTGTTTTCCAGCCCGGGGTCAAATGTGAAGCAAGGGCGCCACCCGGTGGACAAATAAAAAAAATTACAACTCTAAGGCCTCCTCAAAAATGAAAATGAAACTTAAAAACATCGACGATCCCTTTGACCGTAATTAATTTGCAGTGAAAAATAGCGTTTATAATGGGTTTCAAGGGGCAGAAATCGGCCACGAGGTTCGATAGTGGATGCATGCCTTTTATTCAGCCATTTAAGCTCATTTAAAAAACTCAGACTGAAATTTTAAAATAAAATGGGAAAAAAAATACATGTTTGAAAATTTGGCTATACTCCATTAAACACAGTGGAAATGGCGTGGAATTAAAAAACGCAAAGGCCACGAAATGGTCCCAGGTTCTACCAAGGGTTCAGTTAAAAATCAGATTCTTATAAATGTGTGACAAACACAGTGCTCTGTATCCTGCATTACAGCTCACAGTGGTTTTCTGTCTGTACTGCAGGTTAACCACACGTTTTCTGACTATGGCCCTGGGATGCGTTTCATTTCCTTTGAACATGGAGGACAAGACACTAAGTTCTGGGATGGCTGGTTTGGAGTCCGTGTCACTGGAAGCTCCGTTACTATTGAGGTTTAAGCAGCACTGACAACAGAAAAAGGGAACCACATAATAGTGAAAGGTGGAGAATAAAGAACTAGAATATTATTGTCAGAGCTTTCGATTGATGGCCAGCTTTGCCTTATCCTGCATTTTGCTTTTCATGCTGTGAAAACACTGCTTCACATTTGTAAAATGACACAACAAAACCCTACCATCGTGTCATCTTGGCTTTACTAACCTGAAAATCCTTAAACTGCTGCCTGCACCAGTTATTATCTACTACATAATCTGTTAACTACTACCTCTGTGGAACTACACTGTGGGTTGAACTAAGGGACTGACTTGATGAGTGGGGTTCTGAAAGTGACCACATTTTATCAGTTAACCTGGAATTATAATTAGGATATAAACCAAAAAGTTAATAAAGAATTCAATGGATTATGACTTGTCCTCATTTATAAGAAGACTGCTTGTAGGGGGTTGAGAATATCAAGATGGACGTACTTCCTCTGCTACTGCTGACTATATCTGGTCACAAAGGCTTTCTCGATGGACCATGAATCAATACATCATATACAAATGTTTGGTAATTTATTCAAATATTTTTCTTTTAATACTTCTGTTCTGCTACAGAGCAGAGGGGTAATCTTACCACCACACCCTTACAAAAAAGGTGGGGTGTTAAATATAAGAGCTGCTGATCTGTTGGTGTCTTTGGAGATGAAGGACTCAGGAAGTAGCTGCTGTTGATGGCTTTTTGTGTTAATTCATCTGACAGATAAAGTTTTGTCAAAACACAAAGAAATGAAAGCACATATTCAAAAAAACTCACTTTTTATTTTTTTTATAAATCATACTCAGGTCAGAGTAGATGCCATAGGGTAACAAACAATACAAATATTTATAGGTTACAAAATTAGTGACTGTGGCAAAAACATGCAGGAGTAGCTCGTGAACAGATCAGTGAGACTCTGACGAGTCTATATGAGCTGTGGTAACACACAGATATTAAGGACAATGGATTTTAAAGTTACTATTAGTTTGTGTTCATGAATCACTGAAACACAGCCTCATGGCCAGAGCGGAGCGTAGTGTTGCATTAAGTATGCTGGTAAGAGAATGAAAACTTTCAGACAAAATCTGAAGAGCTAACATGGACCAAAGAACTTTGTTTCTCCAAGACTTCCACCAGTCTGCAGCTCCACTACCTCCACCTAGAAGTCCCTGAATCCAAAAGGATGTGTGCCTCTGAATTAGTTTGTGATATTCTCTTCAAAACATCAGGACAGCTGTTCTTATACAACAGGGTATGTATTTAAGAATGTATGACACTACGTATGTAGTAATGGTAAAGAAGGCTTCCAAAGGTACGTGAATCCAGATCAGCTGAAACAGTTCAAAGCTGGGCCAAAATTCACACACGATGGCAAATTCATCCGGATAACTAACAGACAGACTGACAGAACACATACCATCACTGGAAATCACACGGACAGATAGAATAGACTTCACTCGCAGTAGGACATAAAAATGTGACCTTCTACAGTCTGTGATTGGGTCAGAGTGAGACATCACTGTAAGGTACTGGCTGAAAAACACAGTGGAGTGGAGGAGTGATAGCAGGATATTAAAATACTCCTAATAAAAACGTAGGCAGGTGACAACAAGTCAGGAGAGCATAATGTACAGACTAGCAATGTTTATGACCGGAGCTGTGCCAAAACTGATGATTTCTTCAGTAAAGCTGTGATTTTTCCTCATTACTATGGTACTTTAACGCCTGCAGCAAGCTTTAAATATTAAGAAGTTAAAAATAAAGCACTCTGTCAAAACAGGCTCTTAACAACTCACTGTTGCAAAGTGACAATGAGTTGTTAGAGGAGAGGTCCAAAAACATCTCTCCTCTCATGGATATCAGCCTTAAACCCATTTCCGGTTGGCTGAGAGACTTCCTGGGTTAAGAAAGCAGGTAAAAATATCACTATGTATGTTTGACCTGGACACCTTTCACATGCACACCTCGGGGAAAGGAAACATCAGTAACCTGATGCGCCTCAACATCAGCTTACAACAACTAATGTGTGGCATTTTCAAGTCCGCTGCAGGGCCAGGAACTGGAGTCTGTTAAATGTCACATGTTGCCTGATTCAACACCAGAAACAAATACTTTTTAAATTGTTTCCAGCAGGTGGCAACAACAGAGATGCAGCTGAATATAAGAGAGCAGTCTGTGTGTGTGTCTCTCCATGGTGTTTTTGGAGGGTGTGTAAAATAGGGAGGACAGAGCATCATTCTCCTTGTGACTGCATCTGTTTACAAAAGGCCTCAAACTGCTGCTGCTCCAACTCTGTCATCACCTTGTTCAAAGCATAGATCTGCAAATGAAAGAAAGCAATCAAATTTAATGTCTGTTTATGATTTTAGGTTGGGGTATGTGTGCTAGGTTTAATAACAAAAGGGGATGATGGCCACCTCTGCTCTCTGCCGCTGCTTGAGCTCTTGCTGTGCAGACTTCTGCTTGGCTCTGTCTCCTCTGGTCGGGGTTGAGTTCAGCTTTGGTTTGTCTTTACGACACGCAGGCTCCATGGTGATGGTCCACTAGAAATGTAACAAGAGACGAGCGTCAAATGGTCTCATAGTGACAAAACATTAAAAAGAAAACCATATATTGTGACTAAAAATAGAGTCAATATGAGAGCAAATCATGATGGATTGTCTAATGTGATCAAGAAGAGTTCAGTAACACATAACTAGCTAAACCTAATGAACAGCTAGTGAAACAAACAAATGAGGAAAACAACAAAAACGAGTGGGTGAGAGAAGCTGTAGTTTCAAGGTTTACAATCCACTGCCCAATTATACAGCCGTGACATCAAGGTGGCAACTATTCACAATACAGAAATTTGAGAACATTTAAATAAAAAAGGAAACAAGAGAACTAAACCCTTTGATGTAGAAGATTAAGACACAAAAAGCGCAACTTTTAACAAAAATGACCCACAAAATGAGAAATATATCAAGTTTACTTAACTAATTGTGGATTTTATACATTTAAATACTTATTTAAATGCATCACATCACCCCTCCCCTTTCCCTCCAATTATCCAGTGTGTGTTTGTGTATGTAGGCCTTTTATAACTTGTGATTTTGCTCCTTCTCTCATCTGTATGTTTAGGAAATTAAACAAGTATTTTAGGCAGTGTCATAACCAGCTTTATGATGAATGCGTTCCACATTTACACAGTTTTAGGAGTTTAGTTAGGACCTTACATTTTCATTCCCTGGACAGCGGGAAGTTTTAACGATCTTTCCCCCTTATTTTCGAACAAAAACAATTAACGGAGTTAATGGATGATAAATGAGCGTTAGCTTTGGCTGTAAAGCTGCAACAGCAACAAGAGCGAAAACAACTGTGCCGACACAAGTCAAGTGCTCCACAAAAAGAGAAATCTAAACGTCCTAAATGTGCAGCTCTAATCCTTTATCGCCAAGATCGTCTCTGTACATGTAGCTAATATTAGCGAGCTAAGAGTTTGGTTTTAATAGAGTAACATTTCAATCGCCAGCAGCATTTTAGATTCTGATAATGGTACACTTACCCTACAGTTGACAAAGTAAAGACAACAAGTAGAAAAGGCGTTATAACGTGCTTTGACCACCCTTAATCAGCTTGTAAACTGACTGCAGCTAGCTACTAGACGATCACTAGTGCTACCAACAAACAAGTCCGTGTTTAGTCTGCGGGCATTTGTGGAAGGTTCCGGATATTTTTCCTTCTTTTTCTATTCAAATTTGCGGTCAGCTAGAGGCAACAAAACCACATTGGTGCCCTCGATAGGTCTTATGTAGTTTGTGAACTTGGAAAACTAAAAAACAAACAATAAACAAACAAACAAACAAAGAAAAAAAATGTGGAGAAAATAGTCTTAGTTTTGTATTTGTTAATCTGATAAAAAATAATAAAAAAAAAGTTGTCACAAACTTCCTGATCAGGCTTTTATGGACATGTTTATTGAGACTTTGTATGTCTACAAGACTGAGTCAACTTCTTCCAACTGTTTCTGTTGAAATATAATAAAATATACTGATATTCCTTAATCGTTTCTCTGGCGTAATAAAAAAAAAAAAAAAAACTAAAACTAACACTGAAACTAATAAAAGCTAAACTAGAATCAAAGATATTCAAATAACAAAAACTAAACTGAAATGCGCAAACACATTTTGGAAACTAACTGAAACTGAATTAAAAATAAAAAGTTAAAATAAAATAAAATAAAATCTAATAAAAAACAAAAACAAAACCAATAATTCTGGATCCCACATTAAGGCAAACTCCATGAATTTTGGTAGATTTGGCAAATTGTTTCAGAATATGTCTGCATCATTAAAAAAAACTGTTACCAAATGCTGATCCTTTTTTGCTTGTATGTGTACTGTGACATGTTTATGTCTGTATTCATGAAAAAAAGAAGAAAATATTCACTGATAGATGTGTAAACATATACATGTTCAGATTCATGAATATGACTTAACCCAAGCAATTTCCTGTTCTGCTTTACAGACCTGCACCAAACTATCAAATTTATTATATATTTACTGAGGAAATGCTGTTTAGGTTATGAATACTTTACATTTATTAGTGTGAGTCTAACTGTCTTTGAGAATGAATTATAACTGTTAGATATTCATAAATGAACCCAGCCACAGAGAGAGTGAGGGTGTGGTAGGAAGGGCATTTGGTGTAAAATCATATGCAAACATGATTCATAAGGACATGCAGATGGTTGTTATGATAGAGGATGATAGGGATGGTGTGAGATGGAGCCAGATGATCCACTGTGGTGATCCAAAAAGGAAGTGTGACAGAAGAAGAAGAAGAAGATATTCATAAATGATTTTGTGGCATTTAACCCAATAGATTTTTAAGTTTTTCTTTGACTGAGGTCATGTCTGATGCTTAGTCCAAAGGACAGAGGTTTCCCATCAGCTGTGATCTGTAACCTGTAGCTTTACAGAGAAAGAGTTTGCAGACACAAATCAATTGTGCTCCCTCTGCTGGCTATGAGTTGAACAGCAGTACAGACTTGTTGCAGATACTTGCCTCAAGATTCGTTAACACAATGCTGCCTTTATCAAATTTTTTAGTTTTTTTTTGTTCAGTCTTTGATAAAACAAGATTGACCTCTTTGTCTTGAACGCCAAGAGTTATATCTGGAGGAAACCATGCACCGCTCATCACCAGGCCAATATGAGTCCTACGGTGAAGCATGGGGCTATCAGCTTCATGCTGTGGGGCTGTTTTTCAGCAGCAGGAACTGGGAGATTAGTGAGTGTCGAGGGAAAGATGAATGCAGCAATGTACAGAACATCCTTCATGATAACCTGCATCAGAACAACTATGGACCTCGGAATGGGGTGAAGGCTGATCTTCCAACAATACAAACACACTCAAACTTAATAATGAAACCATTGCCAATAATCAGCACTGTTCTGTGTTCATAATTCCATCAATTCTGACAAGGTTGCCAACAACACTGGTTGAAATGAAGCCCCACACCATGACAGAGCCTCCACCATGTTTTACAGATGGCTGTGGACACTGTTGTACCTCTCTACTCACCTCCTTTATTGACGTTGATTTGGAACAACAATTAAAAATTTAGGTTCACAACTCCATAAGACCTATTTACACTGATTTTTAGTCAGTTTTTATATTTCATTTCTGTAATTTGGCATACATGAGGCTTTTTCCTTGTTCCCTTTCCTTAAGAATAACTTCCTGACAGCCACCTTTCTTCTGAGTCCATTTCTGTTTTGACTTCAGTGAACAGTAGATGGTTCAGATGCATCTCTCAGGTTCTGTGTCAGGTCTTTACTGGATTTTTCTTTTTAGGCTTACCAGTTCTTTTTCATTCACTCGAGCATTTCCCTCCAATTTTTTAAGCACACACTGCACACCATGCCAAGGTACACCAAGTTCTCAGCTAATAGGGGAACACCTTGTTGGTGCTTTTAGTGAATAATCTGTAATGACCTTTAATAGTTCATAGATTTCACGTAAAAAGATGCAGAAATTCTTTAAACCTGTGTTATTTATGGTTAAAAAAGAACAATATAAAAGTAAAAGAATTTCTTGATTTATGACCTCATTGAGAAATGACTTGGACAAGAGCAAGAAGTTGGTCACAAATCTCTTATATGTCTTCAGAGAGACTGACATTTGGTCACAACAAAGGTCCCTGGATTTAACTGCCATCAGTGATCTCTAATGTCGCGTGAAATCCTGGAAAAGACCAAACCCATCGGGACCAAAATATTTCATCACCAGAACAACTTATTAATGATTTGCAGTAACTGTTCCCTGTGAGGGCACACATGGAATCAAACTATATGAGAACCACCTTTTCCTGGGGACTTTCCTAAACCACCAGCCCCGGTTTGCTACACATATAGCTGTAATATGAATAGAATAGAATAGAATAGCTTTTTATTGTCACCGTTACAAGAATAATGAAAGGCAGTTTGGCATTTCTCCATGTGTGTGAAGTACACAATAGCGTAAGTATTTACACAATAACAGACAAATTTACATTTACACAAGAAAGATATGTACAAGTTATACACACACAACTGCAAACTTACACACACATACATACATATATATATATATACACATGTATGCATCCGTACATACATACACACATATATTTCCACACACACGCTTACATCTACATACATGCCATCTAACTAGCAGGTGCATTGAGAAGTGCAGTGTGATCAGTGATATTGAGTGTGAGTGTGTGTGGGGGTGATATTGCACATTGAGTGGGGGGGGGGGGGGGGGGTGCTGTTGCAACTATACTAAATAAGGTTATAATAAATACAGTTTAAAGAGGTAGGGATGTTGGTTGCATTGAAGTATAAATAGAAATACGATTTATAAATAAGGTGTAATGTCCATGAGTGTTGGCAGTGCAGTCATCCTCCAATCAGGGTGGATAATGTTTGACAGCCTGTGGGTAAAAACTTGAGTCTGTTTGCCTTCGACCTAATGGACCTGTAACGTTTACCAGAGGGAAGGGGGGGAAAAAGTGAATGTCCAGTGTGCGAGGGGTCTTTGATGATGATGCTGGCTTTCTGCTGAAGTCTGCCAGTATAGATGTCTCTGAGGGGGGTTAGTGAGGTGCCGATTGCCCGCTCTGCTGCCATCACCACCCGCTGCAGTTTCCTCTTGTCCTCCGCGGTGCAGCAGTTGAACCAGAGTGTGCAGCAGTAAGTCAGAAGGCTCTCGCTGATGGAGCGGTAGAAGTTTACTAGCAGTCTTTGGGGTAATTGGGCCTGACGTAGTTTCCTGAGGAAGTAAAGCCTTTGTTGTGCTTTCCCTACCTGGTGGGAGATGTTTGTGGACCAGGTAAGGTCGGCTGAGATGTGGACTCCGAAGAACTTAAAGCTTTCTACCCTTTCTACCTCCTCCCCATCAATGTAGAGGGTCGAGTGCTCAGATCGCTTTGTTCTCCTGAAGTCGATTACCATCTGCTGTGTACCATGTGCTGTGTATCAACTAAGTTGAGGCTAATTTTAAGAGGTTTCTAATAAAGACTGCAACAAGATAAAGTGGAACTGCATGGTGTGTAGCGCTGGCTGTTCTCTAGTCAGGTCTGGCCACTAGATGTCGCCACAGTCCAGCAGTAAATTTCTGTCAGTTTCCATTAGCACAGATCATTGGAGTGCGTGACATTAGAAACATAGACGTCTCACAAGAGAAACTTCATCAAATTGTTCCCGTTGGAACCTCATCATCTTACACCTGCATATGTGGCCAAAAAAGGAATCTTTAGATAAACAGTTTTTAAGTGTTGTCCACTGTAACTGATAAGCACTGCTCACACCGTACACATACTGAGCAGACTCCCCTCGGGGCACCTCTTCAGTGCATAAATCAACTAGGTGAGGAGTGAGGCTGACACCGGCCAAAGGGTGGTCCACAACACATTCATCACCGCAGAAACAAAAACAGTCATTACGAAGCGACAGAATTACTAAACACTCTCACATATGAAGCAAGGAAACCGTCTCCTCACACCAAATATACCTGACAGCACTGCAGGTCTCTGCTGTTGTGAACTTGATGTCTGATCGTGCGCATGTGTGCCCTCTGGCAGTGCTATATGCCACAGAGATTTATCGCACGGCATACCAATGGTTTACCTGGATTTATCCTCCAACTATGGGAGAGCGCTCTCCCTCAGAATAATATCCTGCCAAGAACAACTTCAGCTCAAAGCTGCAGACGACGGCCAGACCGGCTACTCCATATGCACAGCAGTGCAAATGAAAAACACTCACATGAAGCTTGGCAATCAGCTACAGGGGTTAAAAAGTAGTCTCTGGACTTTGGTCATATAGCACAACTAAGAGTTCATTTAAAGCAGCTGAAGTGTAAATGTTAAACTCTTTGCCTGCTTTGCTCCTGTGTGCAGGAACCTGGGCTGGTTTGGAAGAGCTGAGGGAAAAATCCTCAGTAGGGGATGTGTCTTGTGTAGCAATGGTCATTTAACTGACAACATAGACAAACTGGGCAGTTAGGACAGTCATCATGTCTGCCACCTACAGAAAATGCAAGGGGAAAGACGTCACAGAGCTGACCACGCTGTTTGATGGACAGGTGATTTCAGGGAAGAGCCAAGCACAAACACCCACAGCGATGACGGGACCAGACTTAGCAAAAGATCAGAGGGAAAAGGTGGTGCAGGGTTGGTTAGTAGCTGCATGGTACCTTAAATAACATGCTGAGAAATCCTTCATATTGTGCAGCTGCTAGGTTTGCTTGGAAGGAGCTTTAACAGAATATAGTCCCATTCACATAAGTTTATAAACAAGAGGGGAGTACACAAGTGGTGATAACACTTGATCTAACAAAAACAAGTCATTATCATCACTTTGACTTTTAGGTAGGGACAACATAATCAGATATTATGATCCTCTCTTGTTTTATCTTCATTTGCTCCATCTTTGCTTTATGGTAAAGAATTATGAAATATTATTACATTTGTAGATATAATCTGAAAATGTACTATTAGCTGACAATGACAAGTGGTGGTTGGATTTGTTTTATGAACCATTCTTTTAGCAAAACTACAGAGATGCCTACACAAAAGCTTCAACACTATGTGACGTGGTTAACTGTCGATATCTACAGAGGGGACGAAATACATTCATGGGAAATGAAGGTGTATCAACAAAACAGCTGGTTAAACGTATCCCTTCACTCAATCAAGTGATTTCTCAGAAAGGCTGATCTGAACGCGCTGGTGGCGTCTGTGCCTGTTCAGCTTGATTAGAGAATTTCTTTGCTAACGTGGTTAAAGGGGTTATTTCACTGCCGTCTAAGTACCGTACATTACATAAGCTGGCTAATGTGGTCAGTAACAGAAAATGTATCTGTTACGATGACAAAGCGGAGCTTATGTTCGAGCTGTCTGCTCTGTTTCCACACAAAGTGGAAGAGGTGACTGATCTCAGAGCAGTGAAAGTAGAGTTCAGTAGAGCAGACAGCTTATCTAGCTTGCTTGTCCCCCATTAATTTTTAACTTACAGGGATTACTTGTATGCAGACTGACTTCATGTGAAACTTTGGCTATATTTAATATGAACTTTTGTATGAAATCAGTGAAAACTTTCTTAGTTTTAGCATTAATTTTCAAATTTAAATGCTTATTTTTGAAGGTCCTTCATGGACTATGACATCAAGAAATGCTAGGAAGCTACAAACAGGCTTTGCCCTTCAGGTCAAGCAGAGCAGACTGCCTGATTTCTTCCCTGGAAGACACTGGAAAAATCTGCCAATTTATATTTGGCATTCTCCAAGATCATCCATATTTAAAGCCAAACTAAAAACCCAGACCTATCAGCAGTCATGATCGGTAATCTCAGTCTGATGTTAATAATCACTCGGTTTTATTAAACATCTGCTTGTTTTATCCATTTCATTTTTTTAAAAGGTTTTTTTTACAGTTATACTGGGCTGCTGCTGATCTTCATTACTATTTCATAATATTCTTAATCATTTTTATTGATTTAGCAGTTTTATCATTGTTTCCTATCCCACTGTTGCCTTTTATTTGTATCTACTAGTTACAGTATGTCTGTTTTTAACTATTTTATTGACCAAGTTGTTGATATATATATATAAATATCTATATATAGCTTAAACATCAATGTGCAATGCTGTGTGGAGTCCCAAAACGTAAAGGTAGATAACTGAAAATAAGGGAACTAATACAAACCAACTAAAGTTAAGAACATAACCCAGCTAATCATGATATTAGGAACAGAGATTGTTATGTATTATTGTAGGGCCTACCTTACAATAGTGATTGTGATTTGGCGCTGTATAAATAAAACTGAATTGAATTAAACTCCCAGGGAAAACCAGAAATACCTAATATGAACAAGAACACAGCCTAGACAAAAACATGATATTAGACCAAACTTTCAACTGCAAAGCTACCACAAACCATGACAAACAGGGAACGGACAGAAATTGAAAGTCCTGGGTGAAAACCCAGGATCATAGCAGTCTGTGGTAGCTCCTGCTTTCTGCAGTGCATTGTGTTCTCACCTGGAACTAATTGTGCTATATCTGTAAAGTTTTGCTTGCTTACTTATTATGTTCCATACTGTTTGTAGACTTATTCTTGCACTGAGTCAGAGCACAAATAAGCACCGTACTGGTCTTTAATTTTTTGAATGATGACCCTAGTCTGAGCCTTCCTGCTCTGCTTCAGGATTTCTGACAGTCCTGCCTGATGAGCATCCAGACTTGTGATTTATTACTAAGAAACCAGACATGCAAATGCTTGAAAAAACAAACAAACAAAAAACCTCAGAGAAAACTTTATAGCATTAATCAAAATCATAGCAGACAATAAAGTAATGGAGAGATTGCTGACCTACTATTGGCAACCTTTTACCCAGTAATGTGTGATTATACAATCAAAGAAACAGATGTGAGATAAAATCTATAAAAAGGTTAACAAGTAAGGCAAGAAAAGATGGAGAGATGCTTAAAGGTTTATAGAGTGGCAGAGAGAGCTGGGGAAGGGGAGGGATGAGGTGTGGAGTGATAGGCCAAGGAGACGGCAACAGCACAAGAGTGTGTTAGGAGCCTTGTTCTTCTAAATTAAACCCTCTCTCCAGGGGGAAGCGCTGCTCTGACTGCTCTTTCACACCAGCGGCCCTGAACACACAAACTCACCACAACCTCCTAAGCTCCTCTGCCAAAACACACACACACACACACACACACACACACACACACACACACACACACACACACACACACACACACACACACACACACACACACACACACACACACACACACACACCTTAGCACAGTGTGTACAAATCCCTGTAGACATGCACATATGCATACACACAGTCTTTCAGGCCTAAAAATAAACGGCCATGGCGACTGTGCCTAAAATAACTGGGAGCACACACATACATACAGTTATTGTACACACATACACAAAGGCCTGCGCGCCATGCTACACACAAATGTGCGAACATACTCGGTTGCTCTCTTTACACCTGAACCCCAACAGACCTAAAGCCGCCAAAGCAAACAGCAAGTGGTAACCAGCAAAAAAGATATGAACAGGATGTGACCTGACAAGCAGGGGTCAGTTAAATGATGGAGCACACACACACGCACACTTGGGCAGACACACAAACATGACAATATGCGCACACTCCTGTCAGTTAGTATTTGAGGTTAATTTTTTTGAAGCCAGGAAAGGTTTTCAGATTTCATGCCTTCTTAACACCGCTCTGCATCACTTTCACAGCTAGAGGTGTAGCTCTGTGTGCAGCAGAAAGGTGAGTAACTTGCTCATGAGCACTTTAAAAGTTGTCTGCAGAGTTGTGTTGCAAGGATAGGGGTAGGTGGAGACTTGACTTGAACATTACTTGAACTTAACTGCAAGAACCTGTCACGTTGCACAGTAAGATCCACAAAATCTGATCCAGATCAAATCTCAGGTGAGTTTTTGTTCAGTCACTTCTTTAGCATATCAGAGTAAATAGGACGTCAAGTGGACTAACCATGTCTGAGGTCAAAGCCAAGTCAAGTTTTAAGACCTTGAACCTCAGTCCTAGAAATACGTCAAAATCCTTTGAGATCAAGTCTCAAACTGGCCAGAGCAAGAACCAAAGCAGTTCTAAAGTCCTTGATGGTAAGACCTCGCCATCGCATCCGTGTAAATTCCTTTAGGTTGAGTCAAAATGTAGTTTCATGACATCAAAATAATCTCAGAGCACATTTCAAGTCAAAGAAAAGGTCCAAAAAATCTACGTAAGGTCAGGTTCAACTCAAATGACAGATTTATCAGATCAAGACCTGCTTCAAGTCTCTAGTTCCCAAAGCCAAGTCAACAAGCATATCGTTGAGTACTTAATTCTAAAATCCTTCAAATTTACAAACGAGATATTAAAATGTTCAAACTTTCTGCCTTCAAGTTATGTTTTTTTTTGTTTTTGTTCTGAGAGTTTACTTTTAACTAGCCAGCACATTTGATCCTGTTAAGTCTGGGACTGGGGGATTCACAAAGCAGTAACATTTTCATTTTCATGACCTCAAGTCAAGCCCAAGTTTTAGTTTTCAGCTACAGCTCTGATCTTCCACAGGCATAACATATCAAGCTGTGATTGGCAAACCTTTTAACCACAGTCTTACTCAATGCATTGTTATAAATAGGATGAGATTTTTTTTTAAAACAAAACTGATCAAAAGTGATCAGATTGAGGACTTTAAAAACGGTCATTGGTGCTTTGGTATATTGAATAACATAAATAAGGTAACACTTAGCAAACACTGATGTTAAACCGCCCAAAAAACATCTGTGGGGAAAAACTGACCCCGACCCCCAACCCGATCCTCCTGGAGACTGAGGGACTTTAAATCTTAATCTCCTGTCTCCTCTCCTAGTCTCTCAAATATCAAAACAGACTCTGTTTTGTGTTTGTCCTGCATGTGTTCCCATGCAAGCAAAACTGCATTATATTTATTCGAATGGCTTCTGTTTTCTCTTTCAAATGTACAAATACATATTTATCTCCAAATATCCCTCTCAGCCTCTCTCTGGTTGGTTTGATCCCCGATTCCTGCACGTGTCAAATTGTCCTTGGGCAATACATCAAACCTGAAGCACTGGAGAGGGAGTTTGGCTGCACTGTTTACAAAGTGGTTAAACGTAAAACAGAAAATGCTACAAGAAAGTGCGTGCATGGTTGAAGGTAAGAGGAGTAAGAGTAGATAAGTATTATGTAGATATCCAGTGTTGGGAAGGTTAAAATGTATTCCACTACAGATTACAGAATGCATGCCCCAACATGTATTTTGTAGTGTATTCCATTACGTTACTCAACACTTAAAATATATTATCATGCTTTTTACAACTACATGAATGTACTATTGCTGTGTGATTTATTACTATTACTGAAGGTTACTCACCATACCAATACCAACTAGATTTTTAAATCTTAATATAAAATGAGTAACAGTAGGTGGACATTAGGTAAGGCTGCACTTTTTTCAGCGATCTCCTATAGAAAACTATTCCGCGCGTATATAAAACAGGTCCGCGGCTCCGAACCGTAAACCGTAAAGGGACCTCTGGCTAATGCGTTGGGTTCATGTCGGGCTCGTAGCTGAAAACTAGCTTTACTTTGTTGTCTGGGTCAACTTTGCTAGCCAGAGACAGAGAGAGGCGTTGAAAGACTGCTCCAACGGAACTTATTGTTTCGGAGGAAAACACGAACACAGCGTACAGTCGAGTCTTAATAGCGTATTTACCACTGGGCTCGTCAGGCACTCTTCTTGGCTGCAGTGGTTATTATTATATTTACATGCTTCCAGCTCCCGTTTCTAGTCGGTGGTCATACTTTTCGACTCTCCTTTTTCTCCCTCCCTCGCTCACAGACACATAACGGGTATGGCAGTCCATGCAGCACGGACTACGCTGCCCATGAGGCTACATTCTTTACATTCCTGTAACACTCTGCCTTCATATTAAATAATTTTTTTTTAATATTTCTTCATGTCATTATGAGACCCTGCGTTTTGAGTTTTAGTTTATGGTTTACGTTTAAGCCCTTCAGGTTTTCTAGTTCATTTTTTATCATGCCTAGGTTGTTATAGTTTGTTATTAGATTCCCCTTGTGTCTTCCACCCCTGTTAAGTCTCCCGTGCCCTTCATGTGTTTCATGTCTGTGTCTTACGTTGTCAAGTTCAGGTTGTCATGTCTGCGACTTACGTTTCCTGTTTTATTTTGAAGAGATCTTGTGTTCCTGTGTTCACCGTGTTTAGTTTTACTCTTTCCCTGCGAGTTCATTATGTTCATGTGGGTTGTGCTGTTTTGATCTTTATAGTTATTATTTCCCTAGGTTTCAGTTATGATTATCATGGTCTTAGTTCTTGTAATATGGCTTCACTGTGTTCCATGTTGTGTCTACTGTGCCTTTCTGTACCATGTTTCAGGTTCCTATGTTCAGTCTCGCCAGTTGCTGTTAACATGACATAGAGCCTCTTAATGCGTGTTTTGTTTGGGTTTTCACCTGCGTGGAATTACCAGAAATAGAGAGGGCATAGCCTAACATATGAAACAGGAAAAGACCGCAGTGTAATCTATTTATTTCAACAAAGTAACTGTATTCTGAATACCACCCTTTTAAACGGTAACTGTAACGGAATACAGTTACTCATATTTTGTATTTTAAATAAGTAACGGCGGTACATGTATTCCATTACTCCCCAACACTGTAGATATCAGTCCATTTCAAACTGGAGTAAGTGGAGTAAGTGGTGGGTAAAATACTTCTTTACTCAAGTGAAAAAAAAAATACTAGTACAATATAAACAACTAAATTGCAACGAAAAGTCTTTAAATGAAAATAATATTTAGCTAAGCTAGCTTGACATTATGTACATGTATTACCCTCTGAGTTTGGAGGCACTGTTGACGATGAGCACATGGTCAATCAGTAATTTGTTAGACATTTCTGTTTGTTAAAAGCTAAAAAGTTTTTGTTGTCCTTTCGGAAACTTTACAATTCATCCAAGATGGGTCTTCTTAGAGTCTTCCACCAGGTGTAATTGAATTGAATTGAATTGCACTGGAATTGAACTGAATTCAGTTGAACTGAATGTAATTGAACTGAACTGAATTAAATTGAATTGAATTACAACCTCAAAATAGGAAGGATTCAAAAAAACGTGTGGAATAATCTGCCTCTTTGATGAGATGAGAGATCAGAGAGGCTGACAGTTAATTGTGAAAGATGTTTGTTAAAGGGTGTGTGAGGGTTTAATCTGATCTGCAATTTTTCCTTCTCGCAGATGCTATGCCGGTGTATTTATGTGGACAAACATTTTGGCATAACTACCCTGCATTTCCCACACACAGCTACAAATGTACCTCTAATTGCCATCACTCACCTCATACACCCCCTCCACTCCTTTCACCCTTACACCTCACTGGTAAATGGAGTGGCGAGAGCCGGGTGCAGGAAGGAGCGTGGAGTAGAGTGAGGGGTGAGGCTGATGGAGGTGATGGTCGTGCTATAGGTGGACAGAGGGAAACAGTGGATCCTTGTCCATGCGAGAAAGACAGCAGGATCAGTGTGTTTGGCCTGGCCGGGTCTCCCCTCTCTCTCTCTCTCTCTCTCTCTCTCCCTCCCTCTCTCTCTCTCTCTCTCCCTCCCTCTCTCTCTCTCTCTCTCTCTCTCCCTCTCTCTCTCCACAACTCTCTCTCTCTCTCTCCCTCCCTCTCTCTCTCTCTCTCTCTCTCCCTCCCTCTCTCTCTCTCTCTCTCTCTCTCTCTCTCTCTCCCTCCCTCTCTCTCTCTCTCTCTCCCTCCCTCTCTCTCTCTCTCTCTCTCTCTCTCTCTCTCTCTCTCTCTCTCTCTCTCTCCCTCTCTCTCTCCACAACTCTCTTGCTCTCTCTCCCAGGAGCTGCTTCTCATTAAGCCTGTTTGTTTTGGCTGACACATAGTGGCACTTAGCAGCAACACGCTCACCCACGTGTGTGCGCACAAACACACGTGCACCTCAAGAACACATGCATGCGCAGTTTTGTTTGTTTTGGCAGTGGCCAGGTGCCACTTAGTAGAGCCTCTAAACACCAGTGATCAGCCGAACACACCATCATGTTTATTTTTGCAGAGTATGGACACACACACACACACACACACACACACACACACACACACACACACACACACACACACACACACACACACACACACACACACACACACACACACACACACACACACTCCCCGTTGTACAAATGTATTACAGAAATTAAGGTTTTAGTTATTTAACATTTATTCTGTCCTTTCATTGAAATATTTGCATACTATAATACTGACCTTGAAACAAGCTAATATGTCTATCAGAAAATCACTGTACTTTTTTCATGCATTGTCTTTATTTAACCCATTTGACTAAATACATATCCAAAACTTTATTTACAGAATTGTTTGAGACTCACACTGGAGACTGTAATTTGAGTCTAAAGTCATATCTGTGGTGTGATTTAGCCAGAAAATGCAGTGTGAAGAGACCAGAAAGATGCTTTTCACCTGAAGTGTGGCTGCACAGGTCTAAACATTTTTGTCTAAAATGTGGTGAGATGATTGATTAAATTTCAAGCGCTTTGCACCCCTGTGCCAACTGAGTTTTGCTTAAGAGGTGTATTTTGAGGCTGAGAGCTAAAACTGTAAAGCATTGCTCTGTTCCAGTGATGATCGAGCATTAAACAGCAGAGATTTTAGTTATATTTAACCCATATAGCAAATGCATTGGAAAGAATTGTGGGTTTCATCCACACAGTGCCAGTGTTTCTTGTGTTTATGTTGTGTAGAACTCTGACACTGGTTTAATGTAGATAGAGCTGATAATACCCCTTAAAGAGCCTGTCACAGTTAGGCTGCTATTGCTTTATGCCCTGTGGCCAAACCAGAGAAAAACATATGATACACAGCTATTACACTCCACAACACACTGTACACACGCTGCACACATAGTGCAGGAAACAAACGCAGCGTTCTCCTCTCTCACCGAGTATAATTTGGACCCCAACCCTCCCAATTTTCTGTCTGGGACAGGCGGGCTGTGGAGAGCAGCAAGCACTGTTAGGTTAAGGTTTCCCTACACACTGCAGGAATATGATAAACAATACAAGCATTCTTAGGACCTGGCACACACACACATGTGCAGGCAGACATCCATGCAGTATGGCACAAATATGTTCTCACTCTCTCTCACTCTTACACACACAGAGACATATGTGTCTGGTAGTTTTAAAACTATTGAACAGACATAAAAATGTCATGGTCTCTCTGTCACACACAGCTGGACTATGACCACACACCCAAATCAGTGAGGCTTCTCCAGCACACTGAGGTTCCCACTACGGTCCAGACGCACTGCAGCCGCGTGGTCAAGATGTTACTAAATGATGTTGGATCTGAGCCATTCTATGAAAACCCCCATCTCACACTGTGTTACAAAAACAAAAACAAACCAAAACTGTGGGCAACTTGACATTATCACGAATCATTTCACAGTAAAAACTGCTGGGATGTGTTACTGGAGCCCAAATACATTAATTAATTTCTCCACCTCGATAAATCACATTCAGTTTCTCCACGTGGTTTCTCTTTATTGAAATAATTGAGGTCTTGAAGTAAAAGTCCTGTTCAGTTTAATCAGCTGTGCTTTTGTTACTTCTGATAAAAAGCTAAGAGTGGTACAGTGAACAATTAGAAAAGCCAACTCAAGAGACTCGATGAAAAATAATTAAGAAACACACAAATCTTTAAATAAGATAATGATACTGCTTCATTATGTTTAATCAGGAAACCTGAACTTGACTGTAGCGGCATGGTGACAACAAAGGTGGTAGGTCAGAGGGTTAAGGTTTCTTGGGGATAACAGCTGTCTAAATATGTATACACACACACACACACACACGCACGCACGCACGCACGCACGCACGCACGCACGCACGCACGCACACACACACACACACACACACACACACACACACGGCAGCCAGGTGTTTTAGTATGAATAAGTGTAGTGTCTCCCACCTGCACAACACTATCTCACTCTATCACCCTAATTGAGCATATAACCACAGCTCACATAGAGGAGACTGATTACCTGAACTGTACTTCAGTTCTGTATGTCAGAGCAGTATTATGCATGGTACCCACTACAAGGTAAATCTACTGCAGTGGCCTGCAAATTGTGTGTATGATTGTGTCTGACTCATTTTGTGGGGCAGTCAGGGTACTCCATGTATACATGTGTTTACTCAGTGAGATTGGCGGCTGGGTCCCGAGGGAGTAGTGGCTTAGCCGACGCCGGCACACTGTTAAAGCTAAACATGCCTAATTGAGGACGACGCTTACAGGCCCTCCTCTGTGTGTGTGTTGGAGAGTTAGACAAGAAAGTATGGAATGACAAGAACACAGGAGTCTTGCTGTGGTAAATAAGGCAGGGGCAAATGTGTCAGTGGCCCTTTCTGCCCTTTGGTTGACAATGTGCTGATGTCTAGTAGCCAAATGAGCTGTGTGTATGCAGTGTTCTCGATGACAGCCTGCAGATGACATTGTATCACAAATTTACTGACATTTAAATGAATATGTGTGTGCGTGTGTCTTCATTTATGCAGCAAAGCATTCTCAACTTGGATGTCTACTTATTACATACAAGGCTTTCAGTCAAATCTCAGCTCCCGGCCCTGAGCCTGAAACAAGCTTTTCTTATTTTTCCAAAAAGGTTTAGAATGGAAATCCAAGCTCAAATGACAAAGTCTTTTGTTCTCATCTATCCCCATTTGCTGTCTGACCCCGCTTAAGCTAGAATCATAATTCTGCAGAGATTCATGAAGACATAAATACATGTTAACATCATAACATCCACCCGAGCCACTTAGAGAAGAATTAGGGTGAACCACGTGCACAGCATAGTGTCCAAAATTATAAACCTTTCAAATCGAATCTCTTACATCCATTTTGGCCTTAGAGATTAAACTGGTATTCTTCAGGCAGTTTTCTGTATAAATGGGTTGATGCCAAGCTAACCATACCTCTAACTCTTACATAGGTCACCAGCAATCTGGCTACGTCTATTTGTTGTAGAGGCACACAGACGAACAGAAAAGCCTCTCAACACTCTATAATGTGCTGTGTGGACCTTGCAGTAAACCTTGTATATACAACTTTATTGTTGTATAAAAAAGAAAGATACAAATGTGACCAAACTACCTGGATCATCGCAGCTACATTTTTCTGCAATGAATCATAACACCCATAGACTTAGAATCTCATACAAACATTGAAAAACAAAGATCTGTAATCACACATCTGCACAGTTTCATGGATGTTCAGCTGCTAGTCTTTTTTTATAGTTACATCCACTTTCCCATGCTGTCAACCTCAATGCTGGCATCATTGCTCTAGTCCAATCATCCTCTTGCTTGCCCTCTCTAAGCCAATCAACCTCCATCCTATGTACTTTGAAACCCAGTACTCTTCTGTAATTCTGCCTTTCCGTCTCCTTGCTTGAAATTCCATTATGCTATGATGGGTCATCAGATTCTAATTAACAAACAGCTTGACTGAATTCTGTATTTCAATAAATCATGTTCAATTGTTCCAGATGATTCCTCCTTATTAAAGTGATTTTGTTCCCAATAGGACAAAAGACAAAGCAAGAACAGAATGGAATACAAAATCAATGAATATACTCAAATATAAGCTGGAGTATTTGTTTGCAAATACTAGGAAAGCCCCATCATCCCTGAAAATAATTGATACGGTTGTGAGTATATATTTGTTAACTTAACTTGAACTTGCACCTGTATTCAGATTTTTTCAGTTTTATAATAAATATAGAAAAAGATTTGCTAATAAAACAATTTAAAGAGCAGTTCACACGTCAGTGATAACTGGTTGGATGTTATGAAGTTAATCAATATATTTTGTGAAGGCGCATATACTATTTACTTGTGTTCTTCAGTCAGTGTCACATTGCATGCTCATATATTCCACAGCAAATTAAACATTACTATGAGAACCCCAATAAAATCTTGCTATAATAATACATATGTGTGAAAGATCTCCACTTTTGTTGCTCTTATTTGAAACAAACATACGATTTCCTTTTTTAAACTGAATATTTCCTTCCACGTTTTCACTAAGTCTTGTCACATTCAGTCAAATCAAAGAGGTCCGGGCCTGTTGCCAAATCCAACTTGCAGTAGTCACAAACAGAAAATGGACTTCAAAGATTTTTCTTGGCTATAATCTGATGTGAACAGCTCCTACAAGCCGAACTCTACAATACCTGCCGGCTCTCCCACATGAAACGAATGGTGCATTAAACGGGGCAGGTGCTGCAGGTGTTGCAGTTCTACTCTGGCCTGCCTCGCTCTCCCAGCCATGTTCAATACGGGCACTGTTAAGTTAGTGCGTGATTCCAGTGTTTTAGCAACTCCTCTGGCTGCTTCCCTTGGACGACTACGCCAGCAGGGTTTACTTAGGGATGGGAGCGTGACAGCTGCTGGAATGCCTGCGCTCTGCCCACAGAGAACAGGACATGGGTCACACCAACACTATGGCTACACAGGCCCAGGCAGCACAGTTCCACCAGGCAGGTCTAATGGGCCGTGGATCAGAGGGGCTCCTTCCCAACTACAGATGCTGCCATGGATTGTATATTGTAAATGTCCTGCAGAACGTTTACATCTGTCCTTAACTTTTACACGTTTTTTGCAGGTTTTCTAAATAAACATTCTTTGATTTCATTCTTTGACTGTTCTCCAAGAAAGAATGTTCAATAATGCTGTTGTTAGATGCCTGTTGCTTTTGGGCATGAATAATTTGTACTTTGGGGAACAAAAATTTGGGGATATGTTGGGGTGAGAGAAGGAAGACAGGACAAAAGACATGCTGTGGAAGAGAGACAGAGATTAATAATAACTAATGATTAAATGCAGAGAGGTCTATTAACACATAGAGAGTGAGAAAGCTGACTGAAGAAGAAACACCCAGTGCATCATGGGAATCCCCCAGCAGTCTATACCTATTGCAGCATAACTAAGGAAGGATTCATGGTCACCTGGTCCAGCCCTAACTATATGCTTTATCAAAAAGGAAAGTTTTAAGCTTAATCTTAAAAGTAGAGATAGTGTCTACCTTCTGAATCCAAACTGGAAGCTGGTTCCACAGAAGAGGGGCCTGAAAACTGAAGGCTCTCCCTCCCATTCTACTTTTAAATACTCTAGGAACAACAAGTAGGCCTGCAGAGCGAGAGTGAAGTGCTCTAATAGGGTGATATGGTACTACAAGGTCATTAAGATAAGATGGGGTCTGATTATTTAAGACCTTGTATGTGAGGAGCAGGATTTTGAATTCTGGACTTAACAGGAAGCCAATGAAGGGAAGCCAAAACAGGAGAAATCTGCTCTCTCTTTCTAGTCCCTGTCAGCACTCTTGCTGCAGCATTTTGGATTAACTGAAGGCTTTTTAGCGAGTTTTTAGGACATCCTGATAATAATGAATTACAGTCGTCCAGCCTGGAAGTAATAAATGCATGACCTGGTCAAAAATGAGATTTCTCGTAATATTACTGGAGGCCAAAGTTATGCCATCCAGAGTTTGTATCTGGTTGGATACCATATTTCTAAGTCGCTGGCTTTGGGGGGCATCTGTTCTTCTGCACTTCAGAGTGTGGGGTGGATGTGGATGGATGTCTGTCTTCATGCAATTTCTCTGTGTGAGTGTATGTGTGGGTGTGTGTATGGCTATGCCTGGGTCGGGGGCTCGCTAAGCCATGGCCCCTGTGGGACATTGTTCTTGTGGGTGGGGGAGTTCCCCTCCCTGCCACTCCCCACCGGTTGTTGCTGCCATCCCTGGGCATGGGTACTTGTTGGTGCCTGGATGGGCATTTTGGTGTGGTTGCTTGGGTGCTCCCTGGAAGCTGTGGGTCGGAGTTGCTTGGACCTCTTCATTGCTTGGTGGGGCCTTTGGTTGTTGGTGCCTTGTCCGGAGCCTTCCTGTTCCCTTTGTTGGGATGGAGATGTGTGGCTTTGGTTCTTCAGCATCCTTGGACAGCCTGGGGTCTTTCCCTGTCTGCCCCTGGCTCCTGTTTCAATCTCTCACCCTCATTATCAAGTAAGCTTCATGACAAACGCTCAGACATAGACACTCAAATTCTCTCCCTCACACACACACACACACACACACACACACACACACACACACACACACACACACACACACACACACACACACACAGCAAAACTGTATGTTTGTTTGTGGCCTTCACCTCATGTCCACTGCAGCATAAAACCCACTCTGATAACAATGTGAATAATAAAATTAAATAAAAACAATACAAAAAGACTAACAAGAGGAGACAGAGAGTCTATAGTGCTCCTCTTGGCACAACAAGGCATTCAGACCATGAATCTGCTTGCTAAAACTACTTCATTTATCCCTTAATGGGTAAACTGATGGCAGGAAAGAAAAACAGATGCATGTTCAACACAATCAAGTGCTAAACTTTGTAACATAGAGTCAAGGTAAAGAAAGCAAACCCTCTGTCACTTCTGTGGTTTTACATATTAGGACAAAATAAAAAATGGCCATGTCCTTAAAATTGTATAAATATAACCTGAGATGAACAACAACACAGCTTGTAAAACCACCTTTAGCCGAAATAATGTGAAGTAATCCTTTTCTGTATCATTTAGTCTCTCACTTTAAGTTGTGGGCATTCAACCCTAGAACCCTAGAACCGAAAGAAGCTGTGCTTTCTTTTTACCATGACTGTAATCTGGGTAAAAACTTTGCTTATGACACTGCACTGCAGCTGACTTGCATTTTTTGTTAGGCCTTCTGGTTCTACTAATTCTCATAAAACAGCATGTGGGGTATTTAGGGATGGACAGGGTGCAATTATACTCTATCGCAGTATGATTGGAACCTGTGATTTTGACTGATTACATGTGGCAGCTCCAAACTGTCATACAGTCAAGTCTTGTATATACATTTGCTTCAGTTTATCTTAGCACAGCATGCTAATTTTTAATGTTATGTTAACATTATCACTGACGGACATAATGTGTTGCTCAAAAAGCCTGTGATGACTTTTTTATGCCCATCTACTAGCTCTCTGCTCTCACCTGGGACCAAACATGACTGGAAGGCGTGTTGGTCCAAGGCTTCTCCAGCTGTATTTATTTCCTGGCTGGCAGTTCAGCATTGGTGATGGTGGTTCATGTTAGTCACGGCTTGGCTCCTTCAGAGCAGCCTCAGAGAGTTACTCTTGGCCCAGCTTCAGCTGGGACCTGAGTGGACGCTTAGGACGCCAGCCGGATATCAAGTCTTTGGACATGCATTCATAAAACTGATGGCTTATTTGTTTCTACTTTACTACATACATATTCAATCACTCCATGGAATGGTTTACTTCCAGATGCTGAGTTTTTGTACCTGTTGTTTCAGTTTCAGTACCAATAACAACTTCATTTGAAATACAAATAAGGGATGTTGGCATAGTTTGCTAGCTTGCAGAGGTGATCTATATGCTCTAAAGGTATAGCACAAGCTTTTGAGGTTATTTGCTGCATGTTTTCCCCCTGCTCTTTTTATCAGTGCTCTTGTCTCATCTCCTCTGTCCCAGCTAAATAAAGGCAAAAAAGCCTGCTTCTCTCTGAACAATAATAAAAACAGAACAATAGAGTTGATTGATAAAAAGCTCCACATGAAAGGTTAGGAGGCCCATTAAGCAAACTGAGTGACAAAGTGAACTGACATTGGAAAAGTCTTTAGCGTGAAACTGGCACTCAGAGGTCCTTCATGCAAGAGGGCATGCCTCTCATCCAGTGTGAACATCGTAAACACTCATACACCTTCAGAGACTTGGCACAAGAGAAAGCAACTTGGCATCAATGAGTGCCCTTAGCCCCTAGTGCCATGCTCCAGCTGCATTGGAGATAACACCCCTCAGATCTCCAAAAACCATAGGTGACTGCAACATGACTACTTGGCTCACAGTAGGGGATGTCAGTCACTTAAGAGACAAATTATGCAAGCATACCCTAACAGATTTATAAAATACATACCAGGAAGATAAAAAGAAGATAAACATAAACACCAGTGAAAGTTGCCAGAGCACTCATAGTTTATCTACTTAGAAAGAAGGATATGGTTAACAGAAACTTTAGAAAAAAACACCAGCCCTCCATAAAAACAACGTTCTTTCAGTATACATTTCCATTTTCTAAACTATTGTTGAGATTTGTGCGATTTGTTACAATAAGCATCTTGTTAACTCAATAGCTCTGTATCTTTTCCCCAGTAAAGTCCACCACCCACTGGGAACAAGTCAGATTTATTGCTGGTAAAGTGGCCCAAGCTCTTATTGCAGATGTACAAGGACATAACAATGGGCAAAATTCCCCATGCTCCTGAAGCACCTCCCACAGAATTCCTCAAGGGATGAGGTCAAATACCTGCTCCGAGCCCATAAAGCAAATGCAGACTGATTGGGCAAATTCCCATGCACACTTGAATATCCTTAAGAGGATAAAGACCTGTCCAGCATTCCAACACCAGGACTAAAACGGCATTACTCCCCATCCCACCCAAGCGGTGATGTTCCATGTCCCTATATCTAGCCTCAGCAGCTGGGGATTGGACGAGCAGGGAGACCCGTGGCACAACACACAGACTTCATGTGGGATGTGCGTCCACAGGAGGGTGTGTCCAGGTCAACTCTTCAGCCTGTGCATAGTTTGACTCCACATTAACAAATCAACAACAACTTTAAAACATCTATCAGAAATATTAATGTTATTGATCATAACAATATACAAAACAATAAAAACTGGGTCATGGCATTAATGTGAATGATTTTTTGCATTTTCATTAGTCTCAATCATTTTGCAACACATGAAAATCCTTTTGGGTAGACCTGTTATTGTTAGCCTCACTAGCAAAAAAGAATTACTGATAATTAAAGATCATTTTTTAGCTATTCAATATGCCAACATTTTTTCTAGTACCATCAAATGTAATTTTAACTTGTCCTCCAATTGCTACTAGTCAGCCTTACTGGTTATAGCTTAAAGGGCTCGCATTAATCAATTCAAAAGTACAGAGAAACAGTGGGAATGCACGTGTGCGCTGGCACGAGCACAGCACCACAGCTGTTTGTCATTTTGGCCTTAGCACGCATGGCAACCTGTTCTGAATAACAGAACCCCCTCTGCACTTCTGTGCATTTATCATGTAGTTTACAGTAAGGTGATATTCATCACAAGGGCTACGTACCTCATGCGCAGGTCCACTACAAATCACAGAGAATCTTGATGAGTGTGATAATGTACAGAGCTTCGGGCCTTTTCCACCTTTCCTTTCACCACTCATTTTCTTCCAGGTCAGGTTAAGAGCAGCACACTGAGGTAAGACATGGAAGGCATCAATGTTATTGCAGCTCTCTCCACTAGTTTGTTACAGAAGAAGACCATCTGTAACACAGAAGTAACACTGTCTTGTGTCCTAGACATTTCTTTATCATAGCTTTCTACCATAAAGTGTCCTGACCCAATTCTGTATGTTCATTGTTTTTTAATCTTTTCCATAAGAGTGAGTCAGCTTTGGAAATTCATTGTTCCCAGAAAATCTGATATCCCCATCTCGAGTCTTAAGTTTCGCTTAATAGTCACATGACTAACCAGACTGTGTTCATGCACATCACCCCATAACTTTTTTTTTTTGGCTCAGTTATACCTTTTTGCCGCCATATATACCGTTTAATATTACATTCATAATAGCCAAATAATGAGGCAAAGGTAGTCCCTATGAGTCAAAAGTGAAGCCTTGATGGTGCTCTGAATATTAGTTTCCAAAATTATCTTTCTTTGAATCATCGGCTGATACTGGTACAATATTGCACAAACTACTGGTTACAGTGGTTTTGGTACTGTTGGGTAAATTGCAACAAACACTATACACCTACCCAACATGTGTGCAGACTACAGGGGCGGGGGAATACTTTTATTCCTGTTAGTTTCAATCACAATTCCACTATAATCATTGTAGGTATCAGCCTTGATCTTTGCTTTGCATTTTAAATACAGTCATAAAGGAGAAGATTTTGGTATTTTGGCAAAGTGCTCCATATGGGCTTCTCCTGTGCTGGTCCTGCTGCTGGCAGAGCGAAAGCATCAGATAACGAAGGTGGTGGACCATGCACGGTTATACCCAGGTGAGATGTGTGTATATCCTAGGTGTGATGTAGCGTGAAGAGAGCAGAGCAGCACAGTAGATGACCCAGATAAGAGGATTATTAGTTTATAAAACATCTCAACTGCACAGCTGGGCTGCGATAAAGAGCTCTCCGCAGCTTGCAGTCAGCTGTGGGTACTGTGATAGATCGCCACCCTGCAGCTCATTTGCTCCTTCAGTAAGTTGTCATAGCGGACTTCATATCTTCACTTCAGCGATTATTTGTGTTATAACAGTTATATCTAGCAGAATCACCCATGTTTGCACATAATCTTTCTTAATGGTGTGCTGAACTGCTGGTAGGCAGGTTGTCCTGTTCCCTGAGGAACACCTAGCGCGATAGTCACACAAAAGGGGTTGAAGACTGTGGCTCGACCAAAATTATTGCAACTGTGTGCAATGAACTAGTAGTTTCATTACCTTTGGAATGGCTGCTTTGAATATGGGAGCCAGGTCTGAGTTGCAACCTCACCGGTATCAAGCCTGTGATATAACAGGAATAAGCTGGAGTCAATCTTCTGTTGTGCTTCAATGGAGTTAAATTGGCAGTTACATTAATCTTTTTTTTGTTGTTGTGATAATACAACACCAATTATTTGTAATAAATAAAAAAGAAAAAATCGCAAATCTGTTTCCCTCTACACACAGAGAAATTTATCTTAAACAAACTTAATTACTTAAGTTTTATTAATTACTTACATTAAATTCAGAGTCCAACAGAAATTCAGAAAAAGATATTCTTTAATATTTAAAAACATGCAAACATCCAATGTATGAGAAGAATTTGAAACCCGACCTCCTCGAGTAATTTCAACATATCCAACGAAGCTATGAACATTTTTTCCTTAATACTTCCAATAATATTTCCAAGTTATAGCCCTTGGAATTACATACTTTTTACATACAAGAGTTAGTTTCTTGAACGTCTCAGGGATGAAAAAATAACTTTAATGCTAACTCCAGCTCCATAACCTTTGAATTCAAAAGATTTTTTAAAAACTGTATGGTGGAATATATCATAGCTTCAACAGCAAAATTCCATGTTTATCATTCATGTCAAAACAAATATGAAAGGCACCTTTCATGATACCATTTTCATCAACCATGATTCCTTCTTAGAATTCTTAAAACTGTCCTGTTTCACATCATGAGTAACTTAATCACTTGTGAGCCATACTGAGCTACTGCTCCTACTGAGCTGCTTTTTTGGAGAAATGAAGTTACAGCAGTTTTAAAGCTGTATCTCAGCTTCTTTGGAGGAGCGATCTCCAATGCAAATGTGTGTATGAGTGGGCTGCATTTATATGGTGTTTTTCTAGTCTTAGCCACCACTCCAATGTGCTTTATGAGTATATCACACTGACACTTGTTTTCAGTGGCTAATTATATTATGGCTACACAGATTTCCACACAACTGATGTTTCATGCTTTAGTACGTATGCGCGTGTGTGTACGTGTTGCCTTTGTGTTTGTTTCTAGTCGCCTGGGATTATTTATTCTTACTGTGGCTTTTCTTGTCATCACTGAAGGCAACAGAGATTTAGGATGAATAACAAATTATGAAGACTAACTGGGAACAGTCGTGCAGATGGGAGGAAACCGGTTCCAGTGAGGTTTTGCCGATCTCACGACACCATGCTCATTTTTAAGTGTTCCCATGAACGATGTTATGCTAATGGCCTTTCTGAGTACTTCCTGGTCTGTGTCCAATCACGCTGCTCAAACCATGGTGACAGCAGGTCGTGCTCCAGAGAGAATGATTTGCACGTCTATATGTAGATAGAGGTGGGATGGGGGACAGGCTTAATGGGCTGTGAATGTCACACACATACAAAAACACACAGTATTTAGTGCTGTCTGTTTGTGGCCTTGATGAAGTTATGCAGCCTTGCAGATCTTTGTCTTTGAAACTCTTAAATTTACCTCTGTAACCCTCAGATCTGTAAGGTAGGTTCTTTAAAAAAAAAAAAAATCTAATTTCTTCATGTCTCTTTTGCAACATCTGGTTCTGTTCCTTCAAAGTACTCCAAAGCCAGCATTTAGTCTCCCTGCTGGGTTAAATTCACCACGCTTTGGGACCGCGACACGCACACAGCATCTCTCAACATCCATCCTCTCATCGCTTGTTTTTGTACCTCGTATTCTGTCCTTACTTCCCATCTGCTTTGCAGTGCCTGGAAAACATAACAACACGGCAAAATGATTTCTTTCAGACCATTTTAGCTTCCATTTACATTGCACAAATTTAAGTAAATAGCAGAACCACTGATGTTTGTAATGGATTTGAGCACTCAAGCTGAACTTCTGACAGAGAAAAAAGGGAAACATGAACAGATGTTTTAAATAATGAATATAAGTCAGTACAAATGATAAGGTTGTGCCATGTAGGTAATACTTTGCAAATAGTGAATTCCTAAAGTTTACAGAGCCTTCAAGTTTTCGCACTATTTGTTTTGACTTTGGGTCATCCTAAAGTGGATTGTTTTTTTTGTAAAGACTCTGAACAAAGTTCTCCACTGACACCACCCCCACCCCCTGCCCCCAGTGCTACATCAATGGCTGATACCCTCTAGAACTTGGGTTTGCTATTACCTGGTTACATGGAGACAGAAAATAATACAGGCAGACAAAGTAGGTGAGCTCAAAAATGAGGAAGACTAAGGTAGGAACAGACACCAGGTACAGACGGCTAACAGGGAACAGGTGAACACAATCAGATAATAATGGAGGAAAGAACAACAACAACAGAGAAAAGTTAAAACACAAGCACGTAAGGAACTGATGCCCAAAATGAAGCAGGATGTAACAGGTACTCTTAAAATTCCTTCAAACTGTTTGCTTCTAGTACAGTTTGGATGACGTTTGATGCTAAAAGCTGCAGCACAAGCTAAGTGTTAGTAAGAAACATTATCGAATGCTTTGCTGTATCAGTAATGTTGATAATGATGTTCGTCAAGTGGAGTTGAACCCATCTCTTCATAGGAAATGGGATAATCCAACAAGCTATTGAGTAATCTTGATTCTTACTGACTATTACTGCAAAGCTAGGGTCCTTTAAAAAACACCAAAAACAAAACAAGCATACATTCATTTGAGCATGTTAAATCTAACATTATATTGTCTTTTTTGTATGTTTTGTTCTTTTTGTTTTTACAAACAGTTGAATCAGTCACTGCAAAGAGCCGAGCAGTTAGCCTTGAGCTCAAAGTGAAGTCACGAGGTCCAGGCAGAACAGACAGCTGAAACATTGCAGAGGTTGGTTTGGAGGGAAAATGTGATGTCTCCATGCTGATTATTCTCAAAAGGGCAGCTTCTATTTGCTTTTTTAAAACCACATTAGCCCAAAATTCCTGCATAATCCATCGTGACAGTTGAGCGTTTGCAGCTTCCTAACATCTTTATTAGCATACAACCTAAAATTCCGAAAACGCCTTTGTCTTGTTTCCTCAGTCTTTCATGTTTGAAATGGAAGGCTTTACCTTCTTCACCGTGTGCTAATAAAACTAACTCTTAGGGTGTATATGAGGAATAAGGATAATGCCTGTATGGCCTCCTTAAGAGTAGGATATTAGAGAGTTCTGGAACACCTCAAAGTCTATAAACACAGCAGGACAATGGAGGCAGCAGCAGTGACAGTCTTTGTTTAAACGATTGATCCTCTGGTGAATGGAAGCAACCAAGATATAAGCTCTAAGCATAACTCGTGGTTTTAAGAGGAAAAACCAGTCACTTTGCCACTTTCTGAAGGCTTATCTCCAGGTTCAATGGCTGGTTAAAAGTGTATTCAGATTACTCGTCCTTAACTTGTATTTGAAGAAACTGGAGACAGACAGCAATTAACTTGCATCAGTTAAGACTGCAGGCAGCTTTAGTTCTTGCCCCTGCCGATACACAGTGTATTTGACTTACACTTTATTGCCAAAAGTATTCGCTTGTCTGCCTTCACACGCACGTGAACTTGACATACCATTCTTAATCCATTGGGTTTAATATGATGTCGGCTCACCCAGTAAACGTGGAAGAAAAAGCAACAAACCTGACCTGATATTACAGTGTGAGGTTTGGACAGTGCACTGTTTAGTCACAGCTGAAGACACGCCTCTTGTCATCAATAAGGGAACTCAGAATAAAGCTGATTGAGGTCCATTATGAAGTTTCAGAAGCACAAGTATGCAGTGAGGTGCCCATAGAAACCTTAACAAAAGCTATTTACATTTTGAGCAAGATTTTTAATATAAATCAATATATGACCTATTATTATTTTTCCTCTCTGTCAGTTTGTGCAGTGTGTTCATATGTGGAACAACATTAACAGAAACTCCTCTATGATTTCCACGAGTAATCCGTATAGAGAGGATTTGTATACATTCCATTGAGGCACTTAAGTCCCGGATCCTTGTCAACAGATTTGTGTTTTATTGGGTGGAGAAACAGCAGTAAGGGCTTGTGGCTCTGTGGGCACCAATCATGCCAGCATAAACACCTCTGACGTAATAAGCAGCTACAGTTTTCCTCGGAGGTAAATGCTGGTATCTGTGTGAGCGGGATTACACGTGTATGTACGTGCACACGAGTGGTTTGAGAGGAGTGTAATGGAGTAATCACAGGATATTAACTTCAGATTAGGAGCTTCTGCAGACTTATGACAGACATGATTATATTTACTGATAACTTAGCTTTTCAACATAATGTTATTTGATGCTCATGTAACAGGACATTTGATTAAAAATGATTCAAAAAGTCATTCAAAAGAATAAGAGATGGTTTTTAAACATGTAGTACTGACATGTGCTGATTTAGTTAATGCTGGTTAAAGTTAGGTAACTTTATACACAAAAACAATCTTGGGAAATGATTAGGGAAAGATTATGGTTTTGGTTGCAATGGCAATTTTATTAAAAACACTCCACCCATACAGCACTGCCCTCCTATAAAAGTAACCCACGATGGACTAAAAAAGATAAAAAAAAAAGATGCAACAGAGCCAGACATATGGTTGCTTTTATTCCCTTCAGTTTTATTTCTACATGCCCAGGGACGGATCTAGCCATTTTGTTGGCCTCACATGAGATAAGGATTTAGGTAAAATGATTATCATCCATGTCAGTTATTGTTAAGAAAATACAGTATCAGTTTATTTATCTTGTGCTTTTGTTTTATTGTTCTCCCTTGTGTCATTATTCTGTTATGTGTTTTATCCTATTGTACAGTGTCCTTGGGTGTCTTGAAAGGCGCTTTATAAATAAAATTTATTATCATTATTTATTATTATTATTTAAGATTTTGGAAAGCCTGAAAAATCTGTACATGTATTAATGAAATAAAATAATCGTCATTGCTGCAAGGTCACTTTTCCTGTTTACTTTTCTGATTATACAGGTAACATCATACAGCGTTATCTACATCCTGTCTGCATGCACAACGAAAAACATCACACTGATTTTGAATTTAAGGAAAAAAACAAAGATCTTTTGAACTGCATTCAAGCTCTCGATTTTTTAAATGTAAAACTGTAAGTTGTGTGTCCTTAAGTGTGTGACCAGACCTGAAGTGGGTTACCATATTAACTATGTGCATGAGTTGTTAGCTTTTTACAGGACCCTCGGGTGTCTCTGTGTATTATGGCCACATATCTCTACGTTGGTCCTGCCTGTTCGAAGGACATTGTTCCAGAAGTCTTGAGGTTTGTTCAGATGAAATTTAACAAACCTAAGCTGTGCAGCCATGTTTCATTAAAGAGAACAAGCAATCTTTTTATACTTGTAGCGTCACTAGCTGTACAATATTGAACTGTAACGATCTACCTGAGTCATGTCGAGTCAAGTTGAGTTTTATTGTTAGCGTACGTCTGCTTTCATTGAAGTGCTCACACTTGCTGATGATCAATAGATCAATTTCTTTTTAATTAGTAGCACCTGGCTGCTGTTGAACATTTTAATTGCTATAGAAGCAGTAAGAATTTGTTTCCGTTTCATTTTCACATGACTGTTTATGCAAAAATCCTGAAAACACTAAAAGAAAGTAAAAATGAAGAAATACTCACAAAATCAATCCTGCTCACCCGCAAACCCTTTACACCCTTAAAAAAGAGAGAGAATTAAAAGGGCTCAAAAAGTAGCAGGATGTATTTGCAATTGACCTGGATAGGCTTCAGGCTCAAACTAAAGTAATAACTTAATTGGATGAATATGTTATGCCACACATTTACTGAAGAAGCTAAAATGAACCCCAGTATAAAGTCTTGGAGCGTTTATCGAAACATCTATTTACCTTCTTAGATCTTATATTAAACTCTTCAGATTTTCTAAACATGTAACTGCTTCTGTGTTATCTTGAAAAGATCAGATTATAGTTTCAGCAACTTTATTCTCTAGGAAGCTAGGAAACACTATGGCATCTAAAATTCTGAATAAAAACAAAGGAGCTTATCAAAGTTTCCACGTGGCCCCTTGTGGTTACAGAAACAATAAATTGGCCCTAAGGTGGTGCAAAGCTAACTTGATTCCAACTTTTTCAGACCTCCTTCATTCCCATATGACGGTGGTCCAAGTACTAACAGATTTCACACTGTTCTTTAGAACCTAGCAAGGTGTTTATACACTTTTTTCCACACATGCAGTGGTACTTTCACCATCTTTTTAAATCAGACACAGCACAAGTTCACATTTTGCACTGATTTAGGCCATTTTAATAGAACTAAATTAACATGCATTATGTAAAATAAAATGAGAAAGAAAAAGAGATGCAGTAATTCAGACAGCTCAAAACAGCAGAAACGGCCCTTATCATAATAGAGGGGTTAACTGGTGTTGCTGGCTGACTAAGAGTTTCAGTGCTGAATCTACTTCCCTGGGATATTGTCACATTCCACTGAGTCGCTGGCCAACAGAATCTGTGGTCAGCCGCACACAGTTTTACTGTGGGAGAGCATGTTACTGAGTATGAATGCCAATGAAGTGATTGATATCATCTATGTTGAAGACTCTGGTCTGTGTGTGTGTGTGTGAGAGAGAGAGCGATGCCTTGTTCTCTGATGTGATTTGTGTAAAGGACACATGTTTGATACATTACTTGATTTGGACCATGACATTTGCGTGCGGCACACACTGATCAGAACTCTGTCAAATAACATCACCCGTGATATTGCCAACAGCACATTTATAAGTCTGTGTGCAGATGGGTGGAACGGGACAAAAAGGGCTAACGCATGACAGAATGATAGAGACAAAGTTATGAGGAATTTGCAATCATTTGCCTTTGTGTGTGGGTGTGTGCGTCTGTGTGTGTGTGGACATTCTTCAGCAATCTCGTCACTGAAACCAAAAAGATGGAGCATCACTGTATCAAAACACAGCGTCTGTGCTGCTTTCAGGTTATCTAATTGGCTCCAGATGGAACAAATGAACGTCTCTTCTGAAAATAGATTCGATGGTTTCCACTGGCACAACACACACACACACACACACACACACACACACACACACACACACACACACACACACACACACACACACACACAATATTGTATGCAAAATCACTTGATCAAACACATCGACGCCCACACATATAAAGTAAAACATGTAAACATGCATATTCATCACATGCATACTGTAAAAGTAAACTACTACATGTCATACACATAAACACACACATGTTTTTATACTTTCTGTAACTGTTTAGGAAAAGTCGTTTATCAAATCATCTCTAAAATTGCAAGTGTTGTAAATATGACAGAAAAAGGCAGAAGTCTGCAACAAGCTAAGAGCTCACATTGCAATTAATACTTTTCAAAGTATGCTAAGGTGGAAAAACTTGTACAAAAAGATTTAATTAAGTTTTTATAATCAGATCAAAAACTCCAATGAACAGCTACACCATCACCAACATAAATAGCAGCTAATAATCCATAAATATAATCCAATCTCAAGAATAAGCTAAAATGTGTGTGATTTAATCACACACACATTTGAGATAACGGCTGTGCTGTGATTTGGATGTAAAATGATCACTCAGAAAGTTAGAAGTCTCTTACATTTACTTTTCTCCTCACGCAGTCAGGGTGTTTATGTCTATATCACAAAACCAGCCGAAACACAACTGAAAGGTGGGCGCCACAGAGAACTCTAATAGGCTCTTCCACGGTGTGTCTTTGTCCTGTCTCCCCCCTCCCCTCACCCCCCAACTGGTTGTGGCAGATTGCTGCCGATGTGCTGATTGTTGAGCCTGGTTCTGCTGGAGGTTTTGTCCTGTTCAAAGTGAATTTTTCTTTCCCACTGTCGCCAAGCCCTTTCTCATAATGAGTTGTTTGACTGTTTGGGTTTTCTCGCTTTTATCGAAGGATCCTTACCTTATAATATAAAATGCGTTGAGGCAACTGTTATTGTGATTTGGCAATAAATAAATAAAATGAAAAAAATTGAATCGCTATGATCATCATGAATACCCTATTTTGATTTCCAAAAAACACGACACTTGGCCCAGTCATGAAGAACTTTAATAATACTGTTTGCTTAAATAAACATATTTAACATATTTAAACAATGCCTTCTCTGTGCGGTTAATGAATTGTGAAATACAAAATGCCATATAGACTTTCTGTGAGCGCAGAACAACCACTCACAAAGCAGCAGTTCGGGGATGACGTCCCACGTATCTGTCCTCTGTAGGCCTGTAGGAAAACCCGGACATTTTCATCAATCTCGAAAATCCTCCAGGCGCCCCAGACAAAATGTGAAAAGTAGACATGTCCGGGGAAAAGAGGACGGTTGGTCCCCCTAATCACTTCTATGTCAGCTGATAGATTTGATTGCATTTGATTGCATTGATTCAAACTGATCAGAAACATCAATAATTAAAGAGAATCCCTCAGCTGATGGTACTGATGTGGTCCACAGCTCGACTTTCAACATTCAGGCCACAAAATTTGTTCTTTGCAGTAATATCTGGGATTGCATTAGTTTTCGATCACAGCTAGTGCAGTCACAAAGCCAAGCATGGTGGTAACACTGTGGACCAGGAAGTGTGGATGTAGCAACGTCTTCATGAAACACATCATGCTACACCCAGGGTGTTTCCTCTCGGTCGTAATCAGCTCACCAAGCTCCTCCACCTTATTGATCACAAAAGGACAATAGGACATGAAAATACACTGTGGTTGTCTAATAGCTACAGTGTCAATGGTCATTCGTCAGTCTTTCTTGTTTCTTTTTTTTGCCTTTTCCCCCCAAGATTTTGTGTTTGTTATTCTGCAGTAAAGCTTTAGTCCTCGCCTTAAAATAGTTCCATTGAGAGACTTCTATTCATTATATGAAAGGCTTCAAATGGGCACAGAGGTTAAAAAAAAGAGCTCCCTCGCCTTTTGAACTCAAAGTTCTGTACACGATGAAGTCTTGTGGCCAACCAGACTTGTTGTTGTCAAAGCGAGCTAATATATGGCAGAGTGATGTAAGCAGAGCTATGAGGAATTTGTAATCTCAAGGCACTTATAAAAACTAAGAATTATATGGCTCTTCTGGGCTTGCCAGATTTTACAGGGCACACGTGCATGTGTTAAGTCATTTTGGCATGTTTGATGCTAAGATAATGTACTCACCTCTATCTCAAAATCACCTTTCAACCCGCTGACATATGACATATGTGGTGAGGGCTACTGAGCCATGCTGCCTGACCTGTGAGTCTACATTAATCATTTGGGACAAGAAAAATTGGTTAGCATGCTGCAGGTGCCAGAAGCAAATAAAGTGGACAATGTCCAACAGTCTTTAAGTTAGTAACGACAAGAGGTGTTGGCACAGTTCAGATACACTGGGACTGGTGTTTTGAAAGAGGATAAATCAAGCAGAATACATTATCAGAGAATGTGCAAGGGTTATCAATCACATCCAATCAAATCAGCTCCTCTCATTTCTTTTAAGGCATGGCAATCACAGCCATGACGTAGTGGCACGAGAACGTCTAGACAGACTTCTTCATCCTGCCATGAAAATACAGCCAAGAATAGATGGTATTTATTCTAAATGTTTCTACTAACCAACTTTATTTTTTAAATATATAGTGTATAGTATACATAACATCCAGATAAGTTCAGTTCTTGCTTTTCTAATGAGGGATAGTTGTAGCAATCAGTCCAAGAAAAGTGAAGAAGAGTGCTGGCAAACAAACATCAGTGTAAACGTTTTGCATGGAGGTTTCAAAAGATACCCTCATCCTTTCATCCGGTTCAAGATGAATGTAATTGAATTAATATTTCATTGTTACAAACAGGTACTCTGCTTTATCTTTGAAGTGTGTATCATCCTGTTAGCGTGCCTGTGTTGGAGTTCAGGTGGCAATTATTACACAATGGGGAACATATTAACAATGTGCGTCCTATTAAAGATTTTCTATTGCATTCAGCCCTAAAGGATTGGTTCCGATCACAGAAGCTTGTCACTGTTATGAGGCCTAATTCTTCTCAGATGATCAGTTTTAAACACACACACACACACATGCATGTACAGTGGGGGAACTCTGTTGATGGGAGAGTTAACCGATTGACATGTTTCCGTGACAACCCCAGTCTCCTCCCTCCAGTGGACAGCATTGGGAAACTCCTAATGAGTTTCCAAGGCCAGAAACACTATATCACTTACACACACGCACACACGCTCTCACACACGCCCACACACACAGCGGCCTGTAGAGCCAGAGTGAATGGGATTTATTGTTATTGTGATAACCTGGGAGTCCAGCAGTGGTTCAGTGTGGCTGAAATAAGGCGGCTTTAATAAGCCCTGATTTAAAGTGGGACTCCTGGAGGAGTTACTCACGCACACACACACACACACACACACACACACACACACACACACACACACACACACACACACACACACACACACACACACACACACACACTCTTGGAACAGCTCTCTCTCAGCCTTTCTCATTCTCCTTCACGTCCAATAACCTTCACCTTGTGTGTGAGCAGGGCAGAAAGCACAGAGGTGTTCATGTGGATCATTTCCATTCATCTGTCTCGAGTCGTGAAGAATCGATTCCATCACTGCTACGTCACAAATGTGTGTGGGCACATGTGTGTGTGTGTGTGAGTGTCCCTGTGTGTAACTTTACTGTTACATCCCAGGGGGATCAGGTCTCAATATATCTAAACTAAGCAGGCAGCCATGACAAACATTAGCCTTTTGAATTATGACCCGTCTGCTAGATGCCGAGTGTGTATCTGCTGTGCGAGTGCAAGTGTGTGAATGCGACGGTGTGTGGCTGTTTCCAAGAGTTTAATAGAGAGTGCCTAGTGCACAGTTCATAACCACAAGATGTTTTCAGTTTCATATCAAAATTTTTTAAGGTAATATGGTTAATGGCAGTGCGTGCAGGGGTGTAGCTAGGAGCTACAGTTCTGTGAAAACACGAGTACACTGTTACTGCTTCCACAGGAATTAAGAGGGTAAGTAACAGCCAGGTGCCGGTAATTACATGCACTTGTTTAACTGATTAGCAGCAAGTGTGAGCACAGCTATAAAAGCAGATTCAATCTGGCAGTTTGCGAATGGTCAGGAGAAAGACTTTTCTTAAAAAAAAAAATTGCTGCAAAGCTTCGCTTTGGAAAGTTGCATCGGAACAATAAGACTTCTGGAACAATGTCCTCTGGACAACTACTGACCACTGACCAGCTGGCAGCATTAGTGGAAAGGATACGAATTAAGCTCCCACCGTTACCTACACTTAATTTAACTTAATACATACAAGTATTTGAGGCTTATGTACTGATATTACTCTTCTGTACTTTTCATTTAATAATATAATATGTACTTCTGAACTTCCAACTTGCCTTTGAATCCTTAATCGAGTACCTTCTCAGTCTTGTCGACAGAATTAGTTGAGGTTTGCAATTACAGCTCAGTTCCATTTAATTCAGTTTTATTTAAATAGTGCTAATTTACAGCAATAGCTTCTTCAAGGTGTTTGCTGATGACAAGTTAAACCCCAGAGGGTTAAAACACTGGCCAGATGTCCAAGTGAGGTGAACACCATGTCCACGAGCACATTCACAGAAACATGTGATTCTGCTCTCCTTCTCCCATTTTTAATTGTCTTTCGTTTTGACTCAGTCCACTCCTCCCTCGTCTCCCATGCAGTGATTTACAGGCTGCACATTGGTATCACAATCAGTCTGTCTTACAGTCTTGTTAACAGCGGTATCCTGACACATTACAGGCAGGCAGATTACACTGACCTCATCTGAAATAGTTTTTATCTCTGTATACACAGTTTTTGGTTTACATCTTGACTCTTGTAAAAGTCTGAGTCAGACGCTATGTCACATTCTTGTGTGATCACAGTGATCTACAAAGGTTTATAACTTTTAAAATTCTTTGTTGGTTAATCTCTATTGGCTTTGAAAAGAATTACTTGGGGTTAAAACCAATTTTTATTTAGGACATACATTTTCTTCATTTAGGTGTCTCAGTCTCATTCAATAAGTGCTCCCTTTTTCTGTGGTGATATGTTGAGAGCTCTGATGGATGGGTGGTATGTATGAATGACTGTCTCTATTTATTGAAGGTGGAGGACACAGACGCTATGTTGTTAGGACAGGACTCAGACCATGACCTTGTGACCTTACATCCACACACACACACACACACACACACACACACACACACACACACACACACACACACACACACACACACACACACACACACACACACACAAACTTTCAGGTAGTGCCATAATGAGTGTGTGTTGGTCACAGCGACCTCTTTCACCTGACCACTGGCACACAGATGCAGACCCAAACACATGCTGATCAGTCATCATGTCTCTGCTCACTGTAATGAGTCTGTGTCATTTTGATAAGTATGCCGTAATGACAGCAGGCTGCAGTAGGCTGGTGTTAAAGAAAGAACTCTTTTCTTATTACGTGCCCAGGCACCAAAGCAAAATAGCACCCTTATTATATGCTCTGGTGCAAATGGTTTTATTTTATTATTATTATTAATTTTAATATTTGTATTTGCATATTTTGTCAGTTTTTGATTAAAATCAATGTTTTATTGAATTTTATTTAGTCAAACTTCTTGGATAACATGCTTTTTTGGGGGCTTCATTTGTTAAATGCAGAAATAGCAAAAGGGAGTTTTTCCTTCCCACTGTCGCCAAGCTCTTGCTCATAGATGCCCAGCTGAGTGTTGGAGTTTCTCTGTATTATTGGAGGGTCTCTACTTTACAATAAAAAGTGGTTTTGTGGTAACTATTAAATTTATATAATAAGGTTACAAATATGCATCACTTCCTTCAAAAATCTTCTTTGAAAATGGAAAAACAACTAGTAAGTCAGATGTCTGTGCGACTTTCATCGTCACTTCATTTTGACTTGGACTTGAAAATTTGTTATCTGATCAACATAGTATCCCTAATTCTATAAATTTTCTATGAAATATGCAAAAGCAAACAACCCCCCCTCATGTATTACTTATTAGGTCTGTAGGGTAACTATAGACCTGTGGGGAGGTCTATAGTTACCCTTAAACTAAAATTACCTTAAACCCAAAGAAATCTAAGGGTGTGGACAGTTTAGACCCATCACTCCTTCAACACAGAGCTAATCTGATCACTGCACCTACAAGTCTCATGATGCATTCTCAATTGTCCAGGTAAGGAAGGGAAAAGCAACGTCTTCATCTGGACGTTGTTTTTCCAGTCTGAGAAACGTTTGTCACCTATAATGTAACGTCTTCATTCTCAGCCGACTGCAGGTTTCACCAACCTTATAAACAGTTTGCATGATGACCAAAACTGGCAACACTCTAACAGTTCTGGTGATTATTTCAAAACTGTCTTGCCTGAGTTTACAGGCAGCACAGTCACATTATAGTTAAAGTCACATCACAACAACAGCTGCTGTATCTGTATTCAGTAATTATATAAGCCCTTGATAATTATCAGCATTGTGCTGCAGTTTTCATAGATCTACTAAAAGTATTTAATTCAGCAGAATGGCATTGTATTTAAAAAAATATTGTCACTTGGTTTGGATGAATGTCCTTTCTTAGTTAGTAGTTTTGCAAATTTGTAGGTCAAATCTGTTTGTATGGATGTTCCTTGGGTTCTATATTTGAACCTCTCTTAATCACTCTGTACATAAACAGTGTTATCTCTGCCACTTAAAATTGTGATGTACCTCTTTTTGCAGATGACACTATTTTATATGTCACTGTCTCTTCCCGTGATCAGGCCATGAAACTTTTGTAATCAGTTTGATTGATTACAAAATTCTCTGATCACACAAACTTATTAAACTCTTATAAAACAAAGTGCATTATTTACAATATTTACAAGGACATCTAAACATGTCCACTTGGTTCCTAACTGCTAACTGCAAAGGCTATTAAAATAAAAGCAGTTTTAACAGAGTGCCTTCTTTTGAAACATGCTGCCTGAACCTCATTTCAAATCACTATTATTATTACGTCATATTACTGGTACACTGGTACAGCACATGTGAGTGAGATACTTGTGTGCAAGTTTTATAAGCAACAGCGGTGAAAAAATACAAGAACATAAGAAACAAGCGAAATATAAGAGCAGGAATGTGAGAAGAATACACCTATGCACAATTATAATTAAATCAAATCACTTTTTTTTTATTTATTTATTTTTTTTTTATTGTCACATCACATGTGCAGGCACACTGGCACAGCACATGCGAGTGAAATTCTTGTGTGCGAGCCCCACAAGCAACAGAGATGTGCAAACACAACAACACAAACGAGCAAAATACAAGAATGGCCAACCTGAAACTAATAAATATATGTACAATATATAATAGTGTATGCATTTCTGGATGTGTATACTAAATATTTTCCTACGTGTGTGTGTGTGTGTGTGTGTGTGTGTATACACATTTTTACAAATTAAATAGTAAAAAAATAAAATAAAATAATAATAATAATAATAATAAAATATATAAAATATACAGAGTTGAATATGTGCAAAACAAGTGGCATTTATATACAGTGTGGAGTGCATAATGTTGAAGTTCCAGTAGTGAAGCTGAGGTGTCTATGACGTGTTCAGCAGTCTGATGGCCTGATGGAAAAAGCTGTCTCTCAGTCTGCTGGTACGGGACCGGATGCTGCAGAACCTCCTTCCTGATGGAAGCAGTCTGAACAGTTTATGGCTGGGGTGACTGGAGTCCTTGATGATCCTCCCCGCTTTCCTCAGGCACCGCTTCCTGTAGATGTCTTGGAGGGAGGGAAGCTCACCTCCAATTATCCGTTCAGAGCACCGCACTACTCGCTGGAGAGCTTTGCAGTTGTAGGCGGTGCTGTTGCCATACCAGGTGGTGATGCATCCAGTGAGGATGCTCTCAATGGCACAGCGATAGAAGGTCCTGAGGATGCGGGGGCTCATGCCGAATCTTTTCAGTCTCCTGAGAAAGAAGAGGCGCTGCTGCGCCTTCTTCACTGTTTTGTTTGTGTTAATTGTTTGTGTTAAATGTTAATTATAAGAATGTATGCACATGACTCATATATATGTATATATATGCATATGTGTGTGAGGGCGTGTATACATATATACACTGTAAAAAAATATTCCGTAGAAAAACAAAATGTCCTGGTAATTTTCTGCCAGTACATTTTCTGTTTTTTTACGGAGGTTTGACGGACCTTTCTGTAAATGATAAAACGGAAAATTCTGTAGATTTACAGTATACTCTCTGTACTATTTACGGACATTTCCTTCAGCTATAAAACAGAAAATTCCGTTTATTCACAGTATATTTTCTGTATCATTAACTGATATTTTCGGTTAATAGAAAAATTGAAATTTCTGTTTATATTACTATTTCCAAGCACTTCTTTTCACTGTAACTCATTAAATATAGTTCTTTATATCCATAAACGTACATTTCTATGCAATTACAACCTAGTACACCATGTACTCAAAAATTCATAAATTAAAACTTAAATTAATTTGTGCTTCGTACACAACAACATTGGTACAATTAATGTTAAATATTCTTTTATTCTCCTTAACTCAAACACTATACTAAAATATAATGACAGCATCCATCTTGTCATAAAACTACTAAACAGCTGATACATGAACAAAATAACTCACAAGCTTTCAAATTTGAGCATTTTTATTTCCTTGAAATCAGGTTGCCCTCATGTAAATGTGTTTATTTACATTCATTCAAGTGGCTACCAAGTGTTTTCTTCAAACAGGACACCTGACAAACAAAAAATGTCATATTTAACGACATGTTCACATTTAATAATATCCAGAGTACCTTTTAGTTAGAATCACTGCCTTGTGGTAGTTTTGCCTCAGCCAAATGGTTAAGGTGTGGTTTACATCCATCTCTGTCCACTTATGATACAGTATACACATGTAGTCAGTTATAGCCAAACACCTTTGATTACTGAATTACATTCACTTCATTAATGAAGTGAATGTAATTCACATTTGTGTGAACATTTGTCTGAGATTAACTCTTTGGGCTCTTTACCTTACAATATAACATACTTGAGTCAAAATTTGTTGACTGTTTAAGTGGTGCCACATGAATACAACTGAACAGATCTAAAGAAGATGTTCCTGAACTTTGGGTTTATTCGAACAGGACTGATGGATAACCACAGGACTTTTCCCCATATGATAACTACAACACATAATAAATTAAGACAGATTACTGTCCCAAACTTAAAGATAAAAGTGTATTTACGGGACTTGTTTTGTCAGTGAGGAGCAAAGTATTATTAGAAGTGCTTGTTCTGATGAAAAGTTAAACTGTAAACAGCAGCATAGTGAATAAGGATCTGTGTCCACGAATCCTCAGCAGTGACAACACTTAAACATCATAGTTCAAAATCCTTAATGCACACCTTTTTCTCCACGGTGTTCAAATTCTCTAAGCTGGTTAAGTAGAGGAAAAAGTCTGACATATTTCATGACCATTAAATGTTAGACAAGGCTCTGAAAACGAGGTTACAGTTACAAACAAAAACCTCTGCTAGTGCGCACAGACCCTAAATCACAACAAATAAGACAATAGTAAGACAAATTACTACAAAGTCTTGTTACCGCTCTTCATATAACAGTGTGACAAAGTCCTGAATGCAGCCTGCATGTTAGTACATCAAGGTCCACCTGAGCTTTAAGTAAAATACACTCAGCTTTTCCTTGGATTTTAAGAGTTGCTCAGTTCATACAGGAACTGCAGCAGTCGGAGTTAACGTGTCGCTGTGTTGCTCCTCCGTGTCAGCCATTGAGACTAGTCGCAATTTATTCTGAGGAAAAAAAGAGAAACAACAAGACATTTTTAAAAAGTTTGTATTTTTATAATTTTTTTTTACCTAGAGCATAAACAACATAAACAAAAAAAGGATTAGGGCTGTGCGATATGACGATATATATCAGATTACGATATAAAAATGTCTATCGTTTCATATTATACACTATTCTTTGTTTTGTGGTGTTGCAAAATAAACTGTTTACGGCAATATTTTTTTCATGGTTTTGATGGTCACTGTAGTTGCTATATTATTTCTTAAAGTTCTCTCCTTCTCTTATACTTAAAATAACCACACTATGGACGGACAAGTGACTGTTTTTACGCGTACTTTCGTTACCAACAATGAGGATAAAACCATCGTGTGGCTCCGCCGTCCGCTTGTTTATTTTCCACATAAACCTTTCACAATAAAGCTCAAGTTTCTGTTGAGACTTTTCAAACTAAACTGAAATGATATACATTATTCTCAAACATAAAATTTCAGAATATGCATCAAACAAATGACCTCAAATAAAAACATCAAGTAACTATAAATGGCGCTTACAGTCACCACGCAGACGAAGGCACAGAGAATACCAGCATGGCCAGCAAGGATGAGGCAGAACCAGAAGGACCAGTCAAAAGAAATCGAGAACCTTATTGTTAAATGAGGGGCTACCTCTGTAGCATGGACATGGTTTGGTTATGAAAAGTCTGACACGCCCCAGAAAACTGTACTATGCAAATTATGCCACAAACTGGTCCCCACCACCACTCGAACACGACAAACCTCTTTAACCACCTACACAAGAATCACATGAAAGAGTTTCGAGAGAGTTTACGAATGAAAAGCAAAAAAGAGTCGTCAGGTGCTCAAAATAATCCTTAGACTCAAACGTTAGAACAGGCTTTTCCTTGCAGCACGCCGTGTAATAAATACTCAGAAAGAAAATGGCGGCCATTTAAACTCATATCTAAAAATGTATAGTTTCATGCATCGGTCAAAACACTCGACTCCAGGTACACGACGCCCAACTGAAAACATTTCACATAAGTCGAGTTGCCCGAGAATCACAGAATTTACAGAAAATGCACTATTTTGTGATATATATCGTTATCAGGAGAGATACGTCTTATATTGGGATATGAGATTTTGGTCATATCACGCAGCCCTACAAAGGATTATAATTCACGTAGAGTTGCATACACATAACACCATTCTGTTGCAACAAAAGCAGTTTATAATTAAAGTAACATACATACCTTGAAAAACTAAATCAACCACAACATTAAACTCACCTTGTGTTTGTAGAGAAGGTGATCAGGGTTTTTCTTCATTTCCTGAGACCAGCTGCTCTGGATCATCACCAGCTTGTATCTTCATCTTTTTTTTCCACTCGGGGAAGTCTTTCCTTTTCTTGGCCATTGCTCTGCACTGGAAAACCAAAGTGTGTGATCAAAGGTGAAATAAGGGATATTTTTCCACTGCAGGACTTAAAGTGCTTCAAGTAGTGATAGCTGTTGATCCATTTCTCAAATAATCTGTAAGGATCTGGATTTTTAAGAAAGATACAAATATCTCTGCTTATATTTGGCTAAAAGCTTGATATAGACAAGGCATATAGAGCCCCTGCACACCAGCACTGCACTTACATTATAGTTCAATCAAGAAATAGTTATTATTGATTTATTATTGAATTTTTTTAGTAATAATTTTTAGTATTTAATCACATTAGCACAGTGGGGTGACAAAAATATTCCACATACAAGAAATACTGCTCAGCATTTCATAAATTACATTTTCAACAAATGTTGGAGTAAAAACACAGTTACAGGGAAAATGTGTCTGTCTGTAAATATTAACTAAACATTTCTATGTGCTACAAAATAGACATACTGTAATTGTAAATGTGCTGAGGTGAAACTATACTTTCAATAATTTTACCACTACAGTCTGTTAACCACCGAAATAATCTATGCTGGTCAGCTAGCTAAAAGTCTTTACTTTAGCAGCCCAAATCAGAGGCTAACATTAGCATTTGCTAGCGTCAGCCAGGAAGGTCTGAGGCTTAAACTAGGGTTAGTGTAACTTTGCCTGAAACCCTTTAAAGTGTACAGTAGAGCCAACTGTAAAACACAGGTATTGATACAGTACTTATTAGAGTCCTAGAATAATTTCTAGAACCATGAAGTTCTCACTTTCCCAGTTATCCACATCGCTGACTTTCGCTAATTAGCAGTCACAGCTGTGTAATACCCAGAGAGACACAGACAGCTAACTATAATATTTATGAAAACTGGTTCAGCCACTGAAGGGCAAAACTGGTGGTATCACAGTAAAAATTATTTTAACATTAACTAAAATAAAGCTTAAGTCATGTTAAACCTAAATAACAATTATTTTAAAAAATGAGTCAGCAAAATATTCCTGACTTGTCTGGAGACAGCCGAAACCAGTTAACAAATAAATTAACAATTCTTTCTAAATAAAAACACGGAGTCTTTTGAAAAACGTTATTTTAATAAAACGAAACATGAGTTTTAATACTTACCACAGAAATTTGAAGGCAGTTTCTCCAACTTCAGAATCCAAAATCCAGATGAAGCCTGAAAGAAGCCTAATGGCTGCTCTTGCGCTTACTTTTCCCTCCTTTTCAGGTTCTTTTTCCCACAATGCATTGCAGTAGTTGAGAAATACAGAAAAATACCTGTAAATGACTAATACGGAAAATTCCTTCACGTTTATACAGTAGATTGTACTGTATTTTTACGGATTTTTTTTACAGTGTACATATATGTAAAATACACAGAGGTCAGCAGTTTGAATATCGTACAAAAGGAATAGCATATATGTCCAATATGGAGTGCATAGTGTTGGTGAGAGTGAGGTGTCTATGAAGTGTCACTGTTCAGCAGTCTGGTGGCTGGATGGAAAAAGTGTGGCCTTTATGTAAAAATGCGTTACATAAAGAAATCAATGCTCTCTGTTTTTATTAATGGTTAATACAGTATCCCAACATTTTTGAAAACATGATTGTAAATCAGGGTTTTTTTGTTTTTAAGAAAATGTTGCATACTAACATGCTATTGGTAGCATGTAGCTTAAATTATAGTTACTGTAAATGGAGCCTATTCTAATTTTTCTACAACATTGATCCAGTCTTTGCATGGACCTCAGGACTTATTCTAACAGCAAAACATGAGTCATTAAAAAGTTGATGATGATGGGTTTGGGGTTAGCGACTTACAAAGCAGGTTACAGGTCGAAAATGATATTATTATTATTAGAACACAGGCTCAACAGAGGTGAAATGTTACTAATCAATCTGTTCTTGAGTCTAAGCATAAGGCAACTACAGTAAAAAAAAAAAAGCTTATCAGTGACAGCATCGTGGTGACTGAGGAGTTTTTACATTCCTGCACTTCTCCCTGAAACACTTATTAAAGTTACTGCAGAACATTTGGCTGTCAAGAAGTTGGCAGCAGAGACACAAACAGAAAGTTGGCCACATCTCTGCAAAGCTTTCAGCCCTGATCAGCATTGCCTACTGGCTAGACAAGACCTCATTGTACCTGTGTGCAGCGTACCCAGCTTGATGTACTTGCTTAAAATGGTCGAGCTACTTAAATGACTCTTTATCTTTTCCTGCTTTGCCACAGAGATTTGCCAAATGTTATTTTTTTTCTCTGTCTACATCAAATATTTGAATGACCACTTTCGCTTTAAGAAATCAAAATGTACTGATATTATTAAAGGAAGCATGGCTGATAAGTGAAACTTTTAAAGCGCAATGAAGCAATTTGCTCTCAAACAGCAGTCAGAGTTATTAAAAATCAAACGTGCAACCTACATAATCGATGCTGAACCAAGTCTGTTTAGAAAGAAAAAAAGTAGGGCTTCCTGTTGGGCATATTACTCTAAAAACACTATTTCAAGTAATAGTTATTCTATCTGATATTTAGAGTTGAGATAAAGAGATAGACAAAACATGTAAGACAGGTCGTGTGCTGTCAGAGGGGAGTGAAACAGGCTACAGGCCTCTATAAACCCTCCTTTATAAGGTAACAGGGCACAACCTCTCTCCCACAGGACCGCCTCATGAATGAACCACTCAGCTTTGCCCTCAGTCTGGTTTGGTGTGTGTGGATGTGCTCAATATATGGAAGAAATTATGCACTAGATTAACTCCCTGCATGTAGAAAACAGTAGGTTTCACGTGTTAGTTTGCTGTGAATTTGGCATTCTTGAAATGAAGTCGAACATGGACCGAGTGTCATAACAGAGTCCCCATTTTCTCGGCTTGTAGTGTTGACCTTCCGCACACACATACACATAAACACTTGTCCCACTGCCAGACAAACAGCCTTGGTGAACCGTGGTATGCTGAGGTATTTATGCTTTACGGTGGGAATGAGATTCCTCCGCACCACATCATGTTCAGCGACACGTTCCACTGAGCCCCTCAGAGTGAATCCCTTCAGCTCTATTTTGGTGACATCTTGTTTCCTTGCATGGACTCCTTGTGCGACATGTTTAAATTTAAAAACTTGGCCATTTTATTTATAGTTCATTTCATCTGAATTTAAAGATACAAAGCCGAACACTGTTTAAGCCATAGTAGGGGATAAGTTGCAACAACCTTCGCATCCTTCTTGTGTGTGCCTGACAGAGCGTAGAAACACATCACTCAATATGTAATGTGGCATTTCTATACATTTAGTGAGTTTAGCATGCTTATATCTTCAAAAGAACAGTGGTATCAAGCAAATGTTCAACAGATGTAACATTTATGTTGGTCAAAGTATTGTAGAAACTAAAATTTTGTGTTTTATGTGCTTTTACTGTTAAGTCTGCACCTATTCATTCTTTCTTAATTTACTTCCTAAGAAAAACTGTCTTTATAGATCACCTAAGTTATGGCCACTAGCTCTAATCACTGCTTTTATTTCTGAAAACATTTTGTTCCATATTTCGACTTGGCAGACAGCTTTGGATACTGCAATACCCGTGAACCATGAAGCCAGTAAGTAGCATATTAAAATGTATCACACACAGTCTAGAACATTGTTACCCACAGTTGAACTAACTCAAAACTAGAGCTGCCTCTCAGTTTTCTTCTGATTTCCAGTCCAGGTCTTGTGTTTGTGGCATATCTCAGCCTTTAACCCCGTTCCTTAAGAATAGCTTCTTGGCAGCAACCTTTCCCTGTTCATCTGCCTGCCATTTCTTCCTCTATCCTCCATTCACCCAGTTTATGCCAAGACATGCGAAGTACCCGCTTCTCAGTTGAAAGATACTATTTCCTTCTCTAAATGACCTCCTTGACTCCTCGCTCAAACCAGGATTCCTCCCCATGCACCGAAAGAGCGTCCACTGGCCTGTAGGTGTAAATAGACTGCAGAGTCCTCTCCTGACAAGATATCACCTCTGTGTTGAGGGATCTGCTTAGCCAGAGGTTCTTTTGTTTCCTAATCCTGATATGATGCTTCCCTGGCTGTTGTGTCTGTGTTCGCTTTGTGTTGTGGCATCCTGATGACACCTAGTTTGTGTTCCAGTGGATGATGAGAGTGAAACCTTAAATACTGATCTGTATGCACTGATTTATGCACATCAGCATTTAAATGTCCACCATTATTGATGGAAATTAGCAAAGAAGAAGCTGAGAGATGAACAATTCAGAAGATTGTTTTAAACAGTGGTTGATCTGAAGGACTAAAGCAAATAACTGTGTGTACTGTGTATCATTCTGCTCTAGTTGAGTCCAAATTTACCAAAAGAAAAATGAGATGATCAACAACATCATCATACTGTCTGTATGTAACGGCGGCCTATCGGTGTTTTAGGTGTTTTTGGAGTGGACCAACTAACTCAACACTATATATTTAGTGTGAACAAGTACTCAAACCGTATTGAAAATGAACAATTGGGGTAGCCCAAGTACTAAAAATTAAATTCATAACAGATAATCTGATATTTGATCTGGTCTGATAGAAAAAAGCCCAAAAGGAGCCTTTGTTTTGTTTTTTGTCCTTCTTGATAATTAAAAGAGAGGACGCAGCGTAATGCAGACCTCATGCTTTGCTGAAGTACAATGTCAGCAGTGACAGCAAAGTACAAATCATTGTGGGCATTTTGTTGTGGCTCTTTGAGACAAAGCCTCTATTGGACGAGGTCTGGAAAAAAGGTTTGGGTGCCGGAACAAAAGATATTAAGCAACCCGTGTCAGAATACATTAAAAAGTGCAGCAGGCTCTTTTTTATTCCACTTAATTGGGTTTAAGGAAGACAACCGATGAAGCATTTTCTAAATTGCTGAACAGAGTCATTGCAGCTGACACCAGAGTGCTCAGACATCATTATTTAAACAAGTGTGTCTGTTTCTCAGAAAACAAGTTTCCATTTTCACCTTGTAAAAGATGAATGCGAACCAGACAAGCCGACACTCCTCAGACCTCTGCGATGACGTCAGGTCATTTGTCTTAGTGAGTCAGGTTCAGGATGGACACACAAACACCCACCCACTCACCCACACACACACACACACACACACACACACACACACACACACACACACACACACACACACACACACACACACACACACTAACAGCAATCCTGAAATGAGTACAATAACTCACCTCTTGCTGTCACTTGGTGCTACCAAGGGACTTTGCATTCATCATAAGTCAGCGACAAGAAGTGCACTAAGCAGCCAGCACAAAAAAACACATCCATAATGCAATAACTGCTAACATAATAAAGTGTAAATATACATGCAGCAGGTGCTTCCTGGGATCTTGATAATAAATGTGCCATGAAGTTTGATAAGTAATTTCATTCTGGGTCCAGTTTTATTTTCTTCAAGCAAATTTAGGAGGTACGGTAAATGTCTAGTAGAGTCAGTTGCCATTAATCATCGGGATGCACAGTTCGACCAGCTTGACATTGCGTTCAGTAAATACTCATTGATGAAACATTAATTATCAGGGTGTGTCCTTGTTCATCAGCACCCTCTAATACCTTTGAATACCATGTTGTCCACAGACGACAAGCCTCATTAATGTTCATGTTTCACAACATGCTGCTTCTTACATCATATTCATATCTGGATGCTGTGTACATCGGCTATCAGGTTCACTAGCTTAATCAGCGATAGGCTAATTAAGGCCTCAGATTTCTGGTCAGACACTAAAGCAACAATAGGAAACATGCTTGTATTTATATCCTTGTGGGGACATCTCATTGACATAATGCTTTCCCTAGCCGCTTACCCCAACCCTAACCATCAAAAATGAATGCCTAACCCTGACCCTTAGCCTAAACCTAACCATCACCTTATTGTGACCCTGACACTAAAACCACACTTTGAGTCTTAAAAATGCCTTCAAATTCTGGTCCCCACGAAGGCTGTCTGTCCCCACAAGTATAGCAAACCAGAGCTGGACTGGCCATTGGGCATACCGGGCATTTGGGTGGGCCGATGGTGATTTTTCGTTTTTATGGGTGTTTTTGTTTTTTTGTTTTTGTTGTTGTCGTTGTTGTTGTAATGGTATAAACAATGAAAGCTGGTGGATTGGCCGATGCGTAAAAATAACTCAGTTGTTTGGTGGTTTCTTGTGGGCGACCGTGGCTCAGGTGGTTGGGAATCGCATCTGTAACCGGAAGGTTGCCGGTTCGATTCCTGGGCTCTCTGTCCTGGTCGTTGTGTCCCTGGGCAAGACACTTTACCCTACTTGCCTACTGGTGTTGGCCAGAGGGGCCGATGGCGCGATATGGCAGCCTCGCTTCTGTCAGCCTGCCCCAGGGCAGCTGTGGCTACAACTGTAGCTGCCTCCACCAGTGTATGAATGTGAGAGTGAATGAATAGTGGCATTGTAAAGCGCTTTGGGTGCCTTGAAAAGCGCTATATAAATCCAATCCATCATTATTATTATTCTATGGCGGAGCTTCCACAGAGACCAGCAGGTGGATGAGGGAAAGGAGAGGCAAGAGGAGAGACCCGAGGCAGCTGCTGGTCCGAGTGTCAGGTGAACTGAACTTCAGGTAAGAAGTTATGGCCTGCAGTCTATCTGAATCAGATATAAACCAAGTTTAGTTGGAGTTTATTTTCGTTATGCTGACTTTTTACCTTCAGTTACTATAACTCGTACTGCGTACCAGCTAGCAAGACGGAGTTTCTATACAGCTATACAGGTGGGTGCTATGATGTTACTGATAGTGAACTTTATTTTATTCATAAGGTTAGTTAGTAGAGTATCCAACCGTCCTGTAAAAATCGCAATCGTCCCGCATTCAGAGAAAATATTACTCGTTTCGTATTGAGCTGAAAAGAAACACAGTTTGTCCTGTACTTCAGCTAGAATGGAAAAAGACACAAAGGTGGAGTTATTCTGTGTCTTTACGCTGCAGCTGTCTCTTCTTCTCCTCTCATTCTCCCCCCTCCCTCTCCTGTTGCTACTTCAATCATGAAACTGATCAATGATCAGCTGATCGGTTTTTCTCTCTGGTTTGTTTATCGCCCACTTTGCACCGGAAAGAAGAAACCGGCAGATGTTGCGCTAAACAACAGCAGCACATTTAAGCTTGATCAGCTGTTATTAGAATATATTTAATATTACTTTCTAGTATCAGCTGATGTTTGCTGGAGCCACAGCTGTAAAAGCTGCTGGTCATGGTATCGGTTTGGATATGTGGTGAGAGGGAAACATGAAGATGAAACCAGGAGATGTCCTTACTGGATCATCAGAGCTGAACAGGTGATGGAGAAACAGGTTTACCTTTCAGGTGACATGAATGAGTTGAAGGGAAGTTATGAACTGTTTAGGTAGCTGACAGCTGGTAACTGTGCAGGGGCGGATCTAGCAAAGCTTTTGCCAGGGGGCCAGGTAGGGCATTAACAGGGAGAGGGGGGCACAAAGAAATACTTTTCTTTCTTATTCTCATTTAAAATGTCTCGCTTTTATTAAGTAATTATCTGAATCTTACAACCAAAGTTTTTATCTGATGTAAAATCTATAGACATCATACATATGCCAACAAGACAGCAGACATCACTGTCACCACAGCGTTCGTTTTCATTCAAAGGCTTTATGGCTTTAATACCTGGTGGGCCGGTCTCTAGTCAAAATGCCCAATTTTTTGTCCCAGTCCAGCCCTGTAGCAAACGTACAATTTTTGGTCCCCACAAAGATGTTAATACCCGTCCACACACACACACACACACACACACACACACACACACACACACACACACACTGAGAAGGTGATTACTGAAAAAGCTATGTGCTGACTTTATGAGTTTCCAGTCAGTATTATCCAGGAATGAAGATTGAAGCTCCTGGATTAAAACCGACATGAAATTACAGTTAACCAGTAGTGGAACACACTGGTTACACACACACATATTTGACAGCAACAGCATCTCAGCAGGATACGGAGTAACTAAAAGTTTGAGTGTGAGATTGTGTGTCTACGTGAGCGAGTCTATTATCTTAACATTATTCACAAACCAGAATGAAGATTTAAATGCGTGTAAGTAGATTTCCAGTGAGAGTTGGTTTTTTTTGCACGACAAACTAAGAATATCCACCGTCACCATCAACAGACAGACACAGACGCACGTGCACCGGCACGCACACGCCGGCCACAAGTACCACATCGTAAGAGCAGCATCAGGCAAATTAAGGCTGAGCTCCTGAAAACTAATCCATGTTTTCACGCTGCTTTCTTTTCTCTGGGTCTCGTGCATGCACGCGCTCTGCACAGTAAACTGGTGCGTAATTCACACGTATCAGTTTAAGCCAAAGAAGAACTAACAATTAGCATTCTTTTCCATTATTTCTGGCGTTTTCCAGTGCACATTCACGGTGGTCTCTCGGTGCGCTTTTGGTCATCGCAGACGTCAGCAGCAGCATTCTCTCTCTTTTACTGTCTGTTGACAGCAGTGATGGCCGACACCACGTAAGGCCCACAAAAATACAAAGTGGATTACATAAATGGTTTTACGAATGAGCCACAAAAATGCATTTTGGTTGGGACTTCACGGAACGTTACTGCCACTGTGAATGGAGTAGACAACTGGGTTTGATCGATTTAATGATCAGTAAAGCTGTCATAAGTTCATCCCATAGTTTCCAAAAAAAAATGTTTTTCTGTTTGTCTTTTAGACAGAATCTGCCGAACTTGGCTTAGTGGCCTGAAGAGTGCTATGTTACTTAGTAAGAATAGAACAGAGTAGAATAGCCCTTTATTGTTATTGTACAAGCTAGGGCTGTTCGATATAACGATATATATCGGATGACGATATAAAAACATCTATTGTTTCCTATGACGCTATGCTTGTTTCGGGGTGTCGTAAAATAAACAGTTTACAGCAATATTTTTTCATCGTTTTGATGGTCACTGTAGTGGCTAAATTAATTTCTTAAAGTTCTCTCTTTCTCTTATATTTAATATAACCACACTACGGACGGACAAGCACCTGTTTTTATGCGTTGTCGTTAGCAACAACGACGGTAAAACCATTGCGTGGCTCCGCTGTCCGCTTGTTTGTTTTCCACGTAAACCTTTCACAATAAAGCTCAAGATCCTGTTGAGACTTTTCAAAATAAACTGAATCATGGGAAAGAGTATTCAGAGAGTTTACGGATGAGAAGCAAAAAAGAGCCGTCAGGTCCTAAAAAACAAACCTTAGACTCAAACTTTGAAAGAAAATGGTAGCCGTTACAACTTATGTCTAAAAATGTATAGTTTCATGCATCGGTTACAACACTCGACTCCAGCTACATGACGCCCAGCTGGAAACACTTCACGCAAGGTGAGCTGCCCGAGATTCACAGAATTTACAGAAAATGTTACATTTTGGTGATTTATATCGTTGTCAGGACGATAAATGTATTATATCGGGATATGAGATTTTGGTCATATCGCACAGCCCTAGTACATGTACAACAAAATTATGGGAGGTGCAACTGTAGCTTATATAAACATATAATAAAAGAAACTCCCTCACCAAAAGCTAAGACCTCTTGGTTGGTTTGTTAGTACAGTTAATCACACAACCAGCCATATTATCAGTAAGGCAGTCAGTAGAGTGTTAACCTACCAGAGAGCCACCAGTTATGGCCACCTGTGTCTGCAGCTACCATTCCTAATAATACAAAATTTTGAGCCTCACTAAGACTAACCAGTTGTTTCCAAAACTTCCACTGGCACCACTACCAAACCTTTTGAAAGTTATCAAATGCTTATGAATGTTCTTCAACACATAAAAAGTAATTTCAATACAAAATCAAATGTATGAAACACTGAAAAAACTGTACAACACTGAATGGCAGTAACTGTTACTGTTAGTTACTGCTTTTTAGAATTATTACTGGACCAGAGAAAACTGGGATCGTATAAATATGTATCCTGTTGTGCACCTAAGAATGCAGTATGGGATGTAGTTTGAAGCCTGAGAACGCGTTGTGAAAGAGCCACAGCCTTGCAGCCTTTTGTTGCACTAGCTGTCAGTTTGTTGGGGTAATCTGGAGACATGTCATCCAAACTGTAAAGTCAAACTGTTCCCGCACACCACAATGGGGCTGAGACGAGTGACCACTCCATTGTAGACTGAACACCAACTGACTGCTTGCTTGGTTTGGAGCTGTGCTTTGGGTCTTGGCCCTTATTTTTGTGAAAATTAGCTCCAGTCAAACAGCATTCAGTGGATATGGCAAGTTACATCAAGTCCTTTGATATGTTCTGTTATATGACTATTGTTGTTCTGTGCCTCCACAGAGGTTTTACGACTCAAACTTAGAATCTATCTATCTTTACGCTTTCTTCAAATCTTCCTCAGTACATTGTCTACATTCCTTTGCCATTAAACAGTTACTGCCCAAATAAGTACCTACAGGTTTTAAGATAGTTGCTGATTCATAAGACTTGCTTCTAGAAGGACTTTGGACTGGTGTTTGTAATTCTGTTTTATAAAACTGACAGGTAAGAATGTTGTAGGCATCTCAACAAACAGTGTTCATGCTCAGTTTTTTCACTCTATCTGTTCTAGTTAGTCACTGAACTGTTATTTGAATTAAGTTGAAAAGCATTAGTATTGGTGTTCTGTAAGCCTGTGCAGACATTCATTTACAATAATTTATGATTCACTCACATAACACTTAACTCATCGAGTAATATTCAGCTGTCAAAAAATATAAATTGTTATAAGAAAAACATTTTTAAACAAACATTAAATCTTTTTTCATTTCACTGACATGGACACACTCATGTGGAGCCAACAGTTTGTTTAGCGGACCTGCACAGCATTGATTGCGTTGGTTGCAAAGAGGTGGTCCAAACTTTTAAGCCGGGGTGGATTCATTTTTTTCATTTTCCTTTTTTCACTATCTTTTGACTACAAATGTCAAGTTCTGGCATTAAAGTGAACTCGTTGTTTTGCAGTATTAATCTGTAGTAAGATGGGCTATTATCATGAGGTTAAGCTAACTATCTTCAACCATCTTCAGCTAACCTACAGTCCTGAGCTGTGTGTAGGTCATTAGTTTAGTTTAACCTTTTACTGTTGACGTCAGTTTCACTTTACACAATTGTCACAACTATGCATCACTGAGCTGCTGATTGACCTGAACAATTAGCTGTGTAAGTGTGTGCGTGAAATGAGCATTTTCAAAGGTTAACAGCTTGTGGGCTAATTTTCATGCACTGGTAAATCTTTTGGGTTTAGCTCTAATATTGTATAACAAAGGATGTGCAGCAGAGTTGCTGTGTGTATGCATGTGGCTGACTCCATGGCAGTACAGAGTAAACAGCAGCTATGCTAATCTCTGTATGAGCGTCCTACCAAGCTACATGAGTACTGTTTTCTCAGCTGCTGCGGGCTGCCATGACTCTGAATTCTACCCACAATGTGGCCACTCAGTTTGGCCTGTTGCTGTACAACAAAGGACAGCTTGAATGCAGGCAAACAGCTCTGCATTTGGACCGGTTGCTGAAAAAAAGTTTGAGCATTTCAGTAACTTGTGGATCTTTCTTTATCTTCATTAACATTTTCAGAATAGAACTGTGTTAAGAAGTATTGACTGAAAGAGAGACCATGTTACTTTACATGTTATTTTTATTTATTTATTTATTTTTAACACTTTTCTGTTATGTGGCCAAGCTAAAGAATTTTATAAAAGATGAAAGTAAGATCAAATTTCCTTCAGTGTTGGTTTCTTGGTATGATATATGGTGTTTGATTTCTTTTGTTAAAGAAGATGCAACAAATCTGAAAAAAAATATCTAGCTGTAAATATGACTTGCTCTCATTTTTATGTTTTTGAGAGTGGCTGAAATTCTGTGGCAAAATAGTTTTCTCGTAGGGAAATCATGGTCATCTTGTAAACATGACCGTTTTGAAAAATCCAGTGGCCAATGGAGATGTTTAATTAAAAGGCCTCATAGGGACAGTAAATTTGGTGATTTAGTCTACTTAAAAAATGTTACCACTATCTCTATACAGAGAGAGATCAGTGGGACCTGCCAGCCACACTGGGGACGGCCCATATGGGCACCCAGTGTGTGTCAAGGCTAATTTGAGGTCATTTTGAAATGTAAACTCTCAAATGTTTTATTAACACAAATAGCAGTATTATTGTTTTAAAATGTACTTTAAAGAAACACAGATACATATCGGACCGTGAATTTTGTGTGAACGTTTAAAGCACATGTCAAAAAGATTATAAAAAAAAATGATTAAGATTACTGTATAGGTCATGACTGTTGTCACTGGCCAGTGTGAACATAAACAGGTTTTCATTTTCTAGCTGGGTGAATTTTTCCTCCCTGGAAAACTTAAATAAATTGCACAGTACATTTTGAAGCAATTTCTAAGAAAAAATGTCAGATGCAAATATGATACAAAATAAAAATCATACGTGGAAGTGAAAATGTAATTAATTTTTCAATGAAATTTGTCACATGGTTCAATAAATGGTTCTCAATGGTTCACAGTCATTTGGAAGAAGCCCATCCCCAATCTGTTCCCACAAAGTAGGAAGCATCAAAAATGTCCAAAATGTCTTGCATTAGGAGTTCCTTTCACTGTAACTAAGGGGCCAAGCCCAAGTCCTAAAAACTGCCTGACACCATAAGTGGCATCCTATCAGGTCCTGAGATCAACCCATTGTTTCAAAGGTCTTGTAGAAGCAGTCTGCATGCCTAGGTACTTGATTTTATACACCTTTGGCCATAGAAGTGATTTGAACACCTGGATTCAATGATTTGCATGTGATAGTGAATGCTTTATATAAAAGATACACGATATTGCCAAGAGTCTTAGCTACGTGTCTACTCAAAACCTTGGCCCTTTATTTTATTTAATACAGATGAATCTATCAGTATACGCTATGCTTAACTCTTGCAGGACCAGCTTTGGAATTGGTGTTTTCACTCTAAACATTTGCTCATCTTAAACACTGTAATTGTTCTTGTGGGTTTCATCTGTACGATGAGGTGGGCAATGTCATCCTAATTTATACTTTTCAGGTCCAAATGTCTACAAACATCTGTGTGCAGCCCGAAATTTATAACTGTGCTGACAAACATGCACGAACATATGCTTATATGCAGAGAGCCAAAGAGGTCTCAAGTATCGTACAGCGATATCGTTGCCATGGATTTTCTGTTTCCAGATGTTTCTGTAGGTGGCAGTCTGTTTCTCGTGTGTTCAATTATTGTAACTGTCGGTGCTCATGAACAGTCCCATTCTTTCCCTGTCTTTCCAATACAACCAAGAAATGTATAACAAATCACCTCCTGCGTACCAGATGATTATTCCTTGGAATGGTCGACCAGACACCAGGTGCTTGGAAAGCCAAGTACTTCGTAAAGCAGATACAGATTTAATCGCTGTTATTCTGCTTATTTCCTAAATTTATGGAGTTAAAACATCCACGATTGTGCTCTTCTAGATGTTGGCGCCAAATCTTCCTGTCATGGCCCTTCACGACTCCCACAAAACCAACAGCGACCCTGAAATGTGAGTCAGTAGGGTGGAGGGAAATTCCACGTCAGAGTGTTCCTTGAAGATTCAGCCTTGTCTACAGCTTTGCCTCTGTAATTGAATTAGGAAGTGGTGGGAATCTAGAGAGCTGCAGAGAGGGTTGTAAGTAAACAGACATGGCCTTTTAATCCCAGCCTCTGTTTGAAGTGCGTAAACCCTCCCCCCCCTCCGGACTTTTATGAGGTGTACCTCTCTCCGTGTTGTGCTGTGGAGGATTGAGTTTCACAAGCGGGGTTAGTTAGTTTATTTTACAACAAGGCAATGAAGGTGGGGGCCGTTGACAAGAAAAATAGTTAAGAGGCATGGAAGCAGCAACAAAGAGAGAAAACAGCATTACAGTGAGAAAAAAGATAGTGAGAAGTCAGGCAGGGTTTAATTTGAAGTGACTCGTAACAGTTTATTTAGGTAATCAAAGGCTCTCCAGGGTCGGGGTCAGATGTGATGCTGGGAATCTGGAATGCAATGTGAGACAAACACTCTGACCACTTTTTGGTATCAACTGTCGGTGTAAGTCACTAAAAAGGCAACAAATAACCTGACGTTTCAGACAAATAGCTAACATTGTTATCCATTTAAAGCAATGCTTTGATGTTTTGGGAAGATGAGAAGGTTGATAGCTTGGCGTACAAACCCTGTAAAACAATGACGTGTTGTTTTTTTATGCTTCATTTTAAATTGAAATAAACAAACCCAATATAAACTGTTTATTCCTGGGCTTTAAAGGTAAAGTATGACCTGTAATGCAAAACCCCACCAGGGGATTAATAGGATATTGTAGCTTCATTTCTTGGAAACCGTCATATCAGCCAGCTGTATCTACGATAAATAAGAGCTTGTATATCTTGCGAGCAGACTAATCCCGTCAATGTTAAGTTGATGCAAGACATATTGTGGACATAACCAAAACAGGAGAAATTTGATTCACGTTAAATGTGTTTTCTTAGCCAGGTAAACTAGTTAACACGTGTCCATACTGAAGCCTCGGTTTGTTTAGAGTCGACCAAGCTGCTCCTCTGTGGTCAGTAATTCTTATAGACTGTATATGAAAAATGTATGCAGCCACTGTGATTTCACCCACTGGTGAAACCAGATATCACCAATGGGACAAAAGGGTTAGAGCTACCTAAGTAAGATAAGTCTTTTGCCATGCTTATTTAGCTGTATACCATTCCAGTTTTTTCAGTTATTTATTATATGTTTATTTGTTGTGTTTAATTTAATTTATAACTGCTTAAGCAAATCTGTTCCCAAATTTGGGTTTATTAAGAGTCTTATCTTTTCTTACCTTATCTTATCTTAGCAAGCTCTAATTCATTGTGGGGTTATAAAGGAAACTACCGAAAAACAAATTCAGCAGAGAATCATTTTTAGTAGAACCAAATGCTGAACAAGACTTAGACTTGATATCAGACTTTACATTTTAAATGGGTGATTAAAAAAAAAAAAGTCCATGTATTGTTAACAAAAAGGAAACCCACCATAGAGACCAGTGTCAGGTGAAGGAACTGCAGTTTTTGGCACTTCTTTGCTTTATTTTTCAGCCACAAAAAGTTACACGTTTAGAACTGACAGGCTGATTGTTAGAGTAAGTTACATTATTGTTACAAGTAATTTAATACACTAATTATGCTGATGAGTAGATAGTACACGAAGCATTCTGAATACAAATCTTTGCCAAGACAGCTCACTCTCTGGGCAGGATTTGCTTTCAAGGAAACAGTATTGTATTTTGTATATATTTATTTGTCTTTTTTGGCCTTTTTAAAGCCCCTTTTCCATTAGTACTCTTGACTTGCCATGGTTTGTTTTCAGGGTTTTCCATTAGGTCATAATACCTGGTACCAGTTACTAAAATAGTACCTGTTCGCCCAGGGTTCCAAGCAACCTGAGCAGGTACTAAAATGTGTTGTCATCAGACTGCATGCCACTGATTGGTCAGTCAGTAGCGTCGCTTGATGAGTCATGAGAGCATCTCGTTAAAGGAAATTGAAACTGACATTTTTTTAAACCCGACAATTAGGGAAATGGAAAAAACAACGCCATGGTCCCAGAGTCTGATGAAAAGCCACAGAGCCAACACCAGGTATATTGTTGCCTCATCGTCCACTTTTGTTGTAGCGTTCATGAAGCATAGTAATTATGTCGCCGGATGCTCGGACACATTGCTATGACAACGACCATGCACATTAGTTGGTACTCAATTGTAATTGAAAACCAGTGGATCCGAGTTGTGACGAGTCGATCTGAGTAGGTACTGATGGGAAAGGGACTTAAATGTTTGCAGGGCAATAAAAATAACACATTTGTGGGTCAACTTGAAGAAGGCAGATATGAAATATGAAAGTAAGGTCAGAGGTCAAATGTGACATGATAATATAATTTAAAGAATTTCTACATGTTGGCAACATGCACCAAACTTCTAACGCTTTTTGTCAAATTTTGACCAATAAACCGTTAAGTTGACCTTAAAGATAAATTATATTTTAAAAGAGCAAATGAGAGATTTCTATAGAGTTCTTTCAAAGCTAACAGGATTATAATTTTGAGGTTATTGAATTTTGGAGTTAAAAAAAAATCTAACAGTTAAATCTTGAGGAGATCACATGCAATGTTGGTCAAGTTACTTGAAAAAAGTAATTAGTAACTAATTACTGATTACTTCTCCAAAAAAGTAATCCAGTTACTTTACTCATTACTTATTTTCAAAAGTAATTAGTTACTTTTTAAAAACATGATACACAGCCTGAATATGTAATAAAGCAACAGACCTTTCAGCCCAATTCTATTTTTTATGCATAATTCATCATATATAATTGAATCTAATGGAAAGCCTCTTTTTAAAAATTGCTTTATTAGTTTTAATCTTTGAATTTTGCACATTGCATTAAGCAAAAATTAAATTACAGTGGAACCCCGACTTACGAATACCCCATTTAACGAAAAATTCAAGTTACGAAGGCACTTAACGGCAATATTTCTGCCCGTTTACGGCAAATTACCCGCGTAACGAAATCCGCTGGCTCTGATTGGCTGAGCCCAGAATGCATACAATGCCCCCAATGCCTTCCGAATCATGTGACAACCCCCTTGGCTTTCGTACTTGCGCTTCGCTGTTCCACTTGTACGACGTATTGTTGTTGCAGTTAGCAATTAGCCTATAGCCTATCGTTCACTCAAAAGGCGCGATGGGTGCTTCGACTTACGAAAGCCCCTCGGGAACGAATTAATTTCGTAAGTCGGAGTTCCACTGTATATGCAACCGTCTTTGTTTTGAAGAAATTCTTTAACAGTTAAACCTGTTTTCTGCACATTCCAACATATAAAATATTATTTTTTTTGTATTTACACTCTCTTTTTCAAATAGATGCAAGTAAAACACAGCAAAACAGATAAAATCAAAGATTGAGCAGCACTAAGTCCTGTCACTCTTAAATCTATTGTCACCTGTTTAGCAGGAGTGGGGCGGGTGGAGGTTTGCCTGGTGCCACAGCAGTCATGTCAGTGGAGGATCCCGGGGTTTCTGTGTGAACGTCACATTCCCGTGGCAGCGTGCTCGGTGCTCGCTCAGATTTCCAGTTAAATTTTTTGCTGTACAAAGAAGTTTTCTTCCCACGCAGAGTGAACAGCAGACGCTAATGTTTTTGTCTCTTTTTACAGAGTCAAACTAAAAGTAATGTCAGTACTTCCACGCTTTAAACGCTGCATGGTCGTACTCTCCCTGCACTCCGTATTATCCACTGTTGATCTGCACACGTCTGTTGCCTCCATGGGTGTCGCCCGCTCGTATGTCATTGTCATGAGACACTCTCACAAACGAAATCACGGTTAAGTAATGCAGTAACGCAGCGCGCTTACGGGAAAGTAGCAGTAATCTAATTACTTTTTTGCAATAGTAATCCCTTACATTACTCGTTACTTGAAAAAAAGTTATCACATTTCAGTAACGCGTTACTGCCCATCTCTGATCACATGACCACATCATGTGATCTTCTCAATCAGGCCATGCCAAAAGAATATAGTATAGAATAGTCCTTTATCGTCATTGTACATGTATAAATGGAATAAAACAGGAGGAATAAATAACAAACAGGATGAATATATACAAAACAAGAGAAAGGCACACATTAGAGGACAGGTTGCAGAGTTGCATCAGTTTATAACTAGCAGATTTTTTTCCTAAAAGAAAGGTGCAACATGGTGGTGTAGTGATTAGCACTGCTGCCTCATAGCAAGCCTTTCTTTGTGCAGTTTGCATGATCTCTGGTTAATTGGTGATTCTAAATTGCCCATAGGTGTGAATGGTTATCTGTCTCTTTGTGTTAGCCTTGTGTCAGATTGGTGACCTGTCCAGGAGTATGCAGCTCTCGCCCTAATGTAGCCAGGATACGCTCCAGCTCCAAATGGAAGATGATGGATGGTTAAAAAAAGCCAAAACTGAACCAAATGACTGGATTTCTGTTCTTATATCAAATCTAGAGTAAAGACATTTTTCTTGAAAACTGGTTTAGACTTTGATTTGTGGATGCAGACTAAGTGGAGCACATTGTGGAAAGCATGACTGTGTTAATGTCAACATTTACAATGCACTGAGACATTTCTAGCTCCCCAAAGCAACCGAGAGCTGTGTTTCCATTTTATTCCAATAATTTATCTCTAGATTATGGCTTGGCAAAACGGATGACATTTCAGGGATATCGAGCTCTGCCTCTCTCTCTCTCTCTCTCTGCTCTTCCACCCTCCTTAGTGTGAGGTCCTGAAACTCACCAAGCCACACAGAGAATTTATGACAGAGGACTTGAGCTGCATACCTTAGATTTCTCTTCAAACAGATCCATCTCTACAGGAGTGCAGGCCATGCATAAATCAAACTGATGAGGGGATAAAATAAGAAAAAAGAAAAAGGCAGAAATATCGTGCATTTCTACATTTTTCCCCCCAAAAATTTTGGACCAGGATTCAGTTAGAAGCATCTAACGACATGTGATGTGTCCACCTTAGGGTGCATCTCCAACAGGTGAGGCTAGATGGCGTAATGCATTCAAAAGCTAATCCGAACACAACGGGGCTTTGTGCCGAGCCAGCGATAACAGCAGTGAGGCTTCTCAGGTAGCAACTCAAGCTGATTTCATTCTCACTGCTCAGAGGACAGCATCCGTTTAAGAAATCTGTAAAAGCAGCAGGATTGTGTGATTCCACCACTGCTGAGCAGTTACGGGGAAATTAAGAGACATAGCAGATGAAAGAAAGAAGCCAGCGCTGTAAGTGCTTTCTCACAGGAGGGAAAAGATTACGAAAGAAGAAGGGGCCTGAGTGCGCAGGGTAAGCCAGGTCATTGGCTAGGATCTGGGAGGTTTTAGGGCCACTCAGCAGCAGGGCATGGAGAGTTAGCCGCTGCACACTCAGCCTGTGTGGCTGTGAGGTTGGCCTTGCTGGCTTGCTTGGTTGTAATGCTCTGCAGAAGGCTACAGCCAAGCCAAACAGCTCTGTGCTCGCTCTCCTTCTCTCTCTCTCTCTCACACACACACACACACACACACACACACACACACACACACACACACACACACACACACACACACACACACACACACACGATCTTAATTTAGACTTTACTTTCATTTCACCTCAATCTGTGGGTGTTTGATTTTACTGTGGCCCACTTCAGCTGTTCCCTTCACCTTAGGACTTGTTTGCCTGTTTTCTGACTCTGTGTCCAACAAATAGCATTTCGTTCAGTAGATGAAATTCAGATTACACAAAGTGTAACATTTGCCCTACCAGATTGTCCTGTTTGACTGACCTTTATTCCCTCTATCGTACATGAAATGTGGTGGAATGGAAGTGAAAGTGTGCTTCTTTATGAAAAATGTCATCTACCTGAACATTCTGATTTAAGCCACCTGTAGCCTGTAGCAAATTTTTCCCTTAAGTGTTACTGCAAGTGTCAGCCAAAGTAAAAAGGTGAAACTCAAGGAGGTACTTATATATACCGGTGATAAGCGAAGACACACACACATACAGAAGGGAGAGAGTCATTAAGGAGGTCATAAATCACAGGGAGCAGTGCCAGAGAGCGATCACTCTCCCACTGTCTAAACACTGCTCTCACTCAGCCTTATTAGCAGGAGTCGTACTTTCACCCAGGCTGCAGATATTAGCCTCCCCGCTAAAGATAATCACAAAGATTAGATTACGGCTGCCAGAGGTACTGTACTGGGACAGCTCCAGGAGATATTGGGTTCATTGGAGGCTAGTTTCACAAAGAGAATATATCTTATTCAGTCATATTCATATTCTTGATATCTTTGTTACCACCAGAGCTGGACTTTACCAGTTATTCACCACTGTTATATCATCAGATCATCTAAAATAATGTTTGCTAGTTCTTATAACCAACCCATAAAGAAATGGACATTCAGGGGACTTTCTATATTGTTCTTTAACATTACAGTGACTCTTAACAAAGCCTTGGAATTCTCCTCAAACGTTGTTTTGGGAACAGAAATGTAGCATTGCAAAGCTGCATGCATTACTTTCCACTTTGGTTATTTGTCATATTACAACATTGCGCAGAGGACAAGGCATGTTTAAAGAATCTTCCATATCGGTTGCACGAAAACATGTTGAAAACTTTAGCATATGCTACTTCCGGTGGGGAAACTCCTGTAGGGCGCTTCGTTTCCGGTGTGATATTCGCGTCTTGTTTACGGTCGGGTTTTCCAAAAAATTAACCAAATGGACGAATCAAGCGGCGATTTACAATTCTCAACATGTTTTGGGCATTTACCGAATATATCTGTAGATGATGTTCATCGGCTTGTCGATATTTTTCCCTCGCGCCTCAGAGCAAAAGAGAAAGGGTTGAAGTTTCTCAGTATTTGTATATAGAGTTCCCTCGTTTATCGTGGGTGTTATGTTCTAAAAAAAAAGTCCATTATATGTTTCAGTCCCAAACATTTATTTGAGAAATAAACATACAGTATATTTGTCTTTCTATAAATAATAATGATAATAATGATTAATTTTAAGCTTAATTGCTTAATTTAAGTTTAATGCACCTTATCATCCGGTGGTATGGTAAAAAGAAACAAAAACGGTAGCTTCTACTTTAGCATGTCCAGAAGTCCAACTTTTTGTGCGATGGTTAGCATCTTCCTCTGCCTTTTGGGTGCTACCGCAGGTGCCTTTGACAGTGCAAAACGTTTCGTCGACATTGTTATGTTTGTTGGGGAGAAAACTTACAAACATACAGTACACCACTTCAGAGTCACACTGCTAGTGATCGATGTAGCGATTCTGTACTGTACAGGAGAGCACGGCACGGAGGAGATCGACAATGATCTACAGCTGATCAGGGCGCAGAACATAATGCGCTTTAAAAAAAAAAGTATGCAAAATTGCACTAAAAGAATCCATGAAACAGCGAGGCTGCAAAAAGTGAACTGCGTTATAGCGAGGGACCACTGTAATTGTGAAGATAAGTCACAACATACCCTTCGTAAATACTAACATACAGAGACCCTTACCAGCATCATTCATGTATTTTTTTATATCCTGTGGCTTTTTTTCACGGTTTGTTGACATGCTGTGTAGGTGTGTTCTGATATCGACATAACGGGGAAACATCTGGCTTTGACTATTGTTCACCTGTAGTTTGAATGCTGGACATTTGCCTGTTTAAATCATAAGAACTGTCACTATACAGAGATGTGCTTCTGAATGTGGACGATGTGTCTTCTGCATGCAGTAATGCAGTTCTGCTTATGTTGAGTGATGTAAACAAACAATCGAGCTACGCTCTTCAAACATCAAAATTGATCATTTGATTTTTTTATGTCACAGCAATGGTGAGTGTTCCCACCCTCTGCTCTTTGTAACTTAACGTAATCGTTCCGTTTTCATATTTTGGGCATGATTTTTGAGTCCACCTTCGCAGCAGCAATTGACTGCAAAATAAAGCTACCGGAAATGTACAACCCTACATCTGGTCTTAAAACAGGAAGTTAGCATTTTCTCGTGCACAGGGTCTATCATACCAACTTGGTCATAACTTGGGCTAGCATGACTTTAGGAGGATGTTCTGTTTTGCTTATTTAATGGTGCTATTATAACATTCTGTGGATTTTTAGGATATTGAGAGAATGTCCTCTCATTGTTCTCTGTTACTGGTATGGGGATGTGTTACTCAGGACAGCTGGTGTATGAACAGTATTACTGTTTGAAGCAGGATCTTTATCTCTATCCAAATGAATTTTTAGAGTTGATCACTGTAACAATAGGAGGATTTGATAGCCTGTAATCAGAACCCCTCGAGTCTGATAACTGTCAGAAAATACTACCTCCAGAATGTGGAGTACATTTTATTTAAACCCTGATACTTACTGATAAATGCAAAAAGAAAAGAAAAAAAATCAAAAAAGGAAATATCTATAGAAAACTATAAAAGACAAAGAAGCAATAATCCTACGAGCCAAACTCATTGATAACCTTTGTGCACATTTTTTGGGGGGCAAAGGATGGTGGAGAGAGATTCTAAAAGAAAACACATAGAGAATGAATGTTTTTATCTTACGTGTATTACTGCCATATCAATAGTTTAATGTAAAATTGACAGTTTATGTTAATTTGTAGTTATGGTGGTACCCATGCTGACAAGATTAATACCAATTACTCAGGACTTCCTGACTGTGAGGAGCCCATGAGTGCGCAGACAGCTGTCTCTAGATTTCTGTGATAAAAAGTAAATATAATATAAACTATAAAAAAATAGTTTATAAGTTTATTTGGACGTACTATTATTTCCAACACAGATATAACAAAATGCCTGGAAAGTGTCATAAAATATTAAGTTTTAATTGAGTTGACAATCTTTATTGAAATAAAGTTAGTTTTTTAGTTTTTTTTAGTTTTTTCGTCATGGCATTAGTATTAGTTTGAGTATTAGTCCATGAGTCCATGAGTATTAGTTTTGGCCACTTGTTTATGATGCCTGCATATTTGTAGTAATGTATGAAGACAATACAACTGGCTCTTCATTCCATGGGAAAGCCACGCCCCCAGTGACCTATGACCCTGCAATCACAGTGTGTCCATAGCAACTAATGCCCATCAATAGCGGGTGATAAAGTAAGAGGAAATGGGATGGTGTAAATGTCATTACAACTGTCACTGATTTATACAGTAGCAGTGACCACACAGTTTTATTACACAGTGGCAACACATTCAAGTTGCAGATGTCTGATCACATGATACACACTTCCTAAGTAGCATTTGAGAATTCTAATATGTGTAACAATGTGGCCTTTCACACCTACTCTAAGTATTGTAATGTTTGTTTTAATGTGTCTGCCTCGGCTGGAACTCCCTAAAGAACTGATTTAGATCTGAGCTCCTTTGAAAAAGCTTGCTCATATAATGAAATCAATGCTTAACAGTAAGGTTTTTGTTCCATTGCAGATTATGTGCTGGAAAGTTAGTTCTCAGCCAGAATGTGTCAAAAGAAATACAGTTCGTGGTAGCAGTCTTAAACCAAATTGATCCCCAGCGGATATACTATGAGTCATTTAATTTAATAAATCTCTAAAAATGTAATTGAAATTTTTTAAGCTGTATTTTTTCCTCTTTATTCCACTGTGAAATCAGCTTGGAGGCTTTCAGTTATAGCCTCTAAAGGCTACATATATGTTATAAACTAATAAGTAATTGATCTAATAACAAAGTATTGCTTTCATTATTCGTCTGCAATGTGCTTGATCAAACTATACATGCATATCATTGTATTTAAACCCCACATACAGCATCATGTTTCTGGAAGTATAAGAATGTTTAATATGAGGTAATCGACAGCTGCAAATCTTCTTTCAAACACACAGCTTCCTGCTAAAGCCTTAATTATACTTTGCTGCATATATGAATACAGATGGCTAGAAACACGATGGTCAAGTAGTCATTCCTGTTATACAGTACTGTGCAAAAGTCTTGAGCCAAGCCATTAGTAAAGAAGGGAAACAAGGAAAAAAGGTTAGGTTTCCCAAATTCTGTCATGGTCCTGGGTCGTTGACCCAGCGTTTTGTGTTTATTCTGATTTGTATTAGTTTAGGGGTTAACCTGAAGTTTGGTGTATTGTCAGCCCTACCTGTGTCTGTCCTTGGTGCTCTGTTCATGTCCCCGTGTTGTGTTGTACATCAGTCTGTTTCCTGTTTTATTTCGAAGGCTCGTGTTCTGGATTTCCTGTTCTGTTCTGAAGGGCTGTGTCTGTTGTTATTGTGTTCAGCTTGTCTCCTCCGGTCCCCATGTGTATTAGGTTCAGCTGTTCTTCCCTCCTGTGTGTGATTACCTGATTACCTTGTGTGTGTATATTTAGTGGGTGTCGGTCTGTGTTCGTTGTCGGCTCGTCTGCGTTCATCCATGTATCACTGCGTTAATCTACATTCATCTGCATTCTTCCGTGTATCTCTGCGTTCTATGGTGTTCCTGTCTCTGCCCCACACCCCTTTTGTATGGTCTCAGGTTTGTCACTTAGTTTCTCCCAGTTTAGGTTTCCGTTTGTAATTACTCATGCTTCATTGCCTGTTTTTGCCACTACCACCTTGTAAATAAACGTCACTCGTATCCTCAGTTTGCTGCATTTTGGGTCCTCCTTTTCCTCCACACCACACGGCTCCCTCCGCCAGCCGTGACAAATTCACAAGAGCTGGACTGAAAATCAGTGGCAGCAGGTCCACAATCTGAATTCAGATTCAAAGTTTTGGTTCAAACCATTACTAGTCCAGGAGATTGGAAGGAGAGTGTCTACAGCCATCTTCTGAATACAGAAAAGTGTTTTTGAACATCTTCCAGATTTTTATCTACTATACAATACTGTGCAGAAAGCATCTAATTATTTCATTTTTCAGCATGGCAGTGATTCCAAACACACTGCCACTGCAGTAGACACATAGACACATGGAAAAACACACAGAGATGATCAGTCATGGATTAGCCTCCCCAGTAGGGCTGAGTTTCGTCACTGATTTCTAGAATCGATTCGATTCCGATTTGCAAGGTCCCGATTCGATCCATAATTTCAATTTGATTAGATTCGAATCTATTTGAATCAGGGAAATTCTGACTCAGACAGTCATAAATATTATAATTCTGATCATTTATTAGTACTGACACTTGTGAGACTTCATCAGAGGTGGGAGCATCACAGCAGATGCCTTTGTGTGAAAGTAACTGAGGATAAAACACAGAAAAACATGAAGGAGATTTTTCTGGCCTGGCTTTTTATAGCAGATAGCAACGCAAAGTTACAGCGGTTTTATTAGAGGCACAGCCAAGCGTTTTGCAATTTGTCATAATTTGAAAAAGTTTATATTTCTTCAGTTTTAAACAACAGAAATGAGGCTTTCTTGTGGTAAGTCATTAAAAAAAACAGCGGCCGACAGCGCTGTACACAACGGTAGACTGGTGGGTAATAAGCAAGTGAACAATGCAGAAAATTGAGATTTTTATATGGGAAACTGTTCTTGAAGTACACGAAGAGAGAGAGAGAGCTCTGCAGGAAGTGTGATTTTTATCGTGGTGGAAGCAAAACAGCAAAAGTAAGACGGAGTTAATGACGATGTTTATGTGAAGCCAAATATGAAGCATAGTTTGGATCTTCTTTTGCTGTTGGTTCAGGCAGTTTTGGTTGGGGAGAGATTAAACCTGCAGCTTCAGAATCTAGCGCAAAGACGTAAACACAAGGTGCGGATCCTCCGACGCATCAGAATCAGTGAGGTGTCTGCTTTCAGCCCCAAGGGCACGTATACAGACCCGCTGTCGGGTGAGAAAGCTGACATCTCACTGATTCTGATGTGTCGGGTCGCGCTTTGTGTTTACATTTTTGTGCGGAATCCGTTTACCTGCTCTCATTTACTGTTGTAGCTGTTTGTTGGCTGTTGAAATAGTTTTGTGAGCTTTAACCTGAGATTCTGGCGTTTCTGGCAGAGCCCAAACCTCAACATTGATGGAGCAGTCTGGGATCATCAGAATGGAACAAAAGGCAGCCAACATCAAAAGAAGAGCTTTGAATATCTGAAACTGCAAGAAAGTTCAACCAATTACCTACTGAACACAGTGTTCAGTAGGTATTCATTTTAATTAAGTTAATTAGAATTATGCAAATTCAGTTTTTTCCTTATGTGCTGTGCATCCATTTCCGTGTCTGCACAGCACATAAGGCATATTTAAAAACAAGGCTTTCCCCCAGTACTGTAGTTCTGTGGGGTATGTAAATTCTATATGGACAAGTCTGTGGGGTCACAGAAAATTGGCAATTCAATCCTATTCAGTTTTATTTATATAGCGACAAATCACAATTGTTGCCTCAAGATGCTGTATATTGCAAGGTAAAGACCCTGCAATAATACAGAGAAAGCAGAGAAAACCCCAACAATCATATGACCCCCTATGATCAAGTGTTTTGTCGACAGTAGGAAGAAAAACTCCCTTTAGCAGGAAGAAACCTCCAGCAGAACGAGGCCATGGAGGGCTATGCACCTGCCACGACCAGTTGAGGGTGATGGGAGGAAGACAGGACTGTGAGAGAGAGACAGAGATTAATAATATCTAATGACTCAGAGTGGTGTATAATGAGTGAGTGATAATGAGAGAAAAAAGATGATGAAAGGTTCTGTTTGGTTTATTTAAAGCATTTAATGTAGCTACTCTGACCCCATGGGTCATCCTAAGATTCCAGTACTGACCTAAGCTTCCAGCTTTACCCAAGTTTTACCTCCTGTCTGTAGCTCAGGAGGTAAAGCAGGTCATCTACTAATCAGAAGGTTGGTAGTTTGATCCCTGGCTGCTAGAGTCCTCAAGTTGCTCTCTGGTGCATCCATCAGAGTCTGAATGTGTGTAACTGTTAGACAGAGAGCACTTAAGTGTAGAAAAAGTGCTTGAATGAGGCGCTCAGGTAGAGTGGAAAAGCACTTGTTCTCTTGCATTAGCCCCCCATCTTTTTTATACTTGCACACACTACTTACACACATACTGCTTCATCTCATGTGGTGTGACCCTGCGAGCAGATACCAAACATGTTTATCAAAAGCTATTCACAGTCTCTTGCCAGTAAACAAACCAGCATGCAGCGTGCACAACATATGCTAGTGAGATATCAAGTGGAACAAAGTTCTCAACTCATTGTAATGACAGTGTTATACTTATTATTAATTATCCCAGAAGGATGTTGACGAGATTAAAGCGGGATGTGGCAGGTGTGGGACTGCTAAGATTGGATGTACCAGTGCAGCTTGGGGAAATAATTACTTCGAAATAAGTCACATAATAAACTTGTTTTGTGAACTACAAAAGATTTTTGTTTGTGCACAGGCAGCTCTTTGTGGTTTCAGCCAACTGAATTAAACAAGATGAAAGCAGATATTACACAAGCAACATGGCTGATTTCTAGCCCTTAGACACTATAAAGCTCATATAAAAGGTAGAATTCAGTGTGTCAGTCTAATCAGTATCATCATCTTAAATAGAAACTGATAATAATAACACAAAATTAGTATACTTTCATTTGTTCTGCTAGACAAAAACAAAAACATAATGTAACAAAGCAGCTCTTGATCCAATGTCTGATTTAAAAACTAAAAACTAAAATTTCACTTGCTGAGCAGTGCAAAATAATCTCTTGTCTTCTTCTCTTTCTTTTCCCACTACCAGTATCTCACATTGTTAAAAAAACAAACAAAAATAACCAGAAATAACAGAGCATACTCTGTTTATGCTAGCACTGCAACCTCAGCTTGATATCTACACTATTAACACGTCACAAGGATGAGAAAAAAAAAGGATTCGTTGAGGCTCTAAATGCTCCACGAGGTGTTATTTTCTTATTACTGAGCAAGTATCTCCATGCTGTCACTGTAAGCAACACCAGGCTATGATCCAGCCCGCTTTAATCCCAGGTTGTTGCGGAAACAGAAATAAGATAAATAATAAAGGGGTTTGAGGAGGGGGACTATTATGGACAGTTTTGAGAAAGTTTTTCTCAGACTTGAGAAAGCTCCTTAATAAAACTGTTTTAGTCACTTTTGAGCACTTGCAACCAATTTGTTCTGTTCTCTGGTTTATATCAAAGAATATCTGATTATCATTTGATTTGTGGCTTTTTGGTGGTCAAAAATGTACTTGGACACTAGATATTTTACAATATAATTCATCTGATTAATCATCAAATTAACTATGGGTGGCTATGATAAATATATATACATATATACAAATGTGTGCATACAGCCTGTCACTGCATCTGTCTTTGTGGACACACAAGTTGACAACGAGCAATAACCAGCCTATGCTCAGAGCCTGGGAATGGGACTGATGACTGGTATAAATAGCCTCACAGGGACTTAGAGGTAACACCCAGAGCCACCAACACAATGATAACACACACATAGGCTCCTATGGGAAACTATTACAGTTTAGGGCATACTATAAAACAGTCAACACTATCAGGGTGGAAATCAGTCAGTCAGGGGTTTAGACAGTTTTTGGAAAGTGTGGTTATGTGTGTGTTTGAGGGCTGTGTAAGTAAGGAATTGCATTCATGTGCTGTCTTAGCCTGAAATACATCTACAGAGACCCCTTCCAATTGTAACCCCAACCCTGTAAACCACATTTTGAGCCTCAAAATGCCTTCAAATTTGTGAGGAGCAGCATTTGGTCCCCACAAGTGATTGTGTGTGTGTGAAGTACACACACACACACACACACACACACACACACACACACACACACACACACACACACACACACACACACACACACACACACACACACACAAGGACAAAGACAAACACAACTGTTATCTCTGGTCTGAGGAAGTACCTCCTTTAAGTTCAGCTTGGCTATTTCTGTGTGGACACCCAGCACACTGACTGTGTATGTTCAGTGATGGACACACTGCTGGAGTGGCTTCCCTGGAAGGAAGTGACGCCTTTCACAGACGGAAAGTGTGTGAACTCAGAAGGCTTTCGATCGGCGTGCAGCTTGTGTGTTCGGTGTCATTGCTTCTGCAGGGTGTCAGTTACTGAGAACCAAAACACTCGTATCTATAAATCAGTGTAAAAGTAAGTTTACAGAACAAACACAGAGTGGGACATTGTCACCCAAATAAAGGAGAGATTTAACACATTTGGTTGATTCATAGTCCCTAAAGCCTATATACTTTTTTAAATTTAAATCACATGTAATCCAGAAGTAATCCAGAAACTGAGCTTTTAAGGAATGCGAACTATGGTTGGAAATGATGTACAAAGAGGATAAAATTTGAAAAAGGAAAGAATGAGGGGATTAAAGAAGGTAGATCATTTGGAAGGACTGAAAAAAATAATGCAGGCAGTAGGAACTCAGTCCAAAATTCCTTTGATGCTGTCAATAGTTTAGAGCATGTAGAAACTAGAAAACTGAGGCAAGAGACCCAGTTCATCACAGTAGATAACAGTTAGAGTGAAATTCACGAAGAGATAAACAGAGAGATATTTTAACAGTTTCAAGTGAAGGTGCAACAGTCACACAGAGATTTACAGTGACATGTTAGACTCTAAATTACAGCTTGTCCTCTGCCATAGGAAGGCAAACTGTATCGGGTAACACACAGACACAGACATTTCTGTGGACCGTCTCGTGAGCTGAAAGCATTGTGTGAACTCGTATAATTCATTCATGACTTGTTTATCTACAAACAAAGCAGATGTGCCTTTTAATACAAAATACAAAGACTCATTCCTTAAATTCATCTGGAGTCTTCTGATGGATTTTTGCTAAATAGTACATTGACTGCATTAGATTATTTTGGCAATTTATAGGGCAGGACAGTGATGTAAAAATCCCAGAAGGAAGTCCTATGCACGTTTAACATACCCTGGCTTGAAAAGAAATCTAAAACCACAGTATCTCAGATAAGAGGTATCATAACTGTGGTTATCAGCTTTCACAGTGAAATCTCTCCAGCTCTCTAACTTCCTCTATGCTCTCATAAAAAGGGTTTAATGCTTTATTTGACGCATATGCATACACGTTCATATTAATGCAATGCTGCAAAAACGAATTTATCTTGTAAATTCACAAGTGTGCTCTCAGTGCTGCCATTTATTTTTAATGTGGCAGCTGCTCATTAGAGCTCTGAAATTTAAACTGGATCCACAAACATGATACCCAGGAACTCAGTTCATGTCTGACAGTGCCATATGATGGTGGAGATGTGGAAATCATTTTGGTTTTTCATGAATCAAAGTGAGCTTAATTGAATATATTACATTATAAATACTAATAAACACTAATCATCTTTTTAATCGGTCTTAAATGAACTGAAACGTAAGCATTACAAAGCAGACGTGGCAGCAAATCAGGATGAAATATTAAAGCACATTTATACATTTTCTGCACCACCAACTGAATGCATTCTCATGGCAATGTGAGACACAAAGTTAGGGCTATAGTAACGTTACTGTATAAGTTTATTTAGTGGCTTTACTAATGTACAGCTGGATAGTTTTGCGTACACCAATCTGCCTTTTTTGCGTCATTGACTCCACTAGACCCCTGAAGGTGGGCTGCGGTATCCGGACCCAAATGTTAGCAACGGCTCCTTTAAGGGTTGTAAATTGTGAGGTGAGGCCTCCATGGATCGGACTTGCTTGTCCATCATATCCGTCCAGCACATCCCACGCATGCTTGATTAGATTGAAATCTGGAATTTGGAGGCCAAGACAACACCTCAAAGTCATTATTGTGCTCCACAAACCACTCCTGAACCATTTTTGCTTTGTGGCAGGGTACATCATTCTAAAAGAGGCCACAGCCATCAGGGAATACTGTTTCCACGAAAGGGTGGTGTGCAACAATGCTTAGCTAGGTGCTTCATGTCAAAGTAACATCCACATGGATGGCGGGGCCCAGGATTTCCTAACAGAACGTTTCACAAATTGTACTCTGCAAAACCTCTCAAGTCCTCCCGTGAGATCTACTCTCAACAAACAGCCTGAAGCTCCCTACAAACCTTTGTTTTCAGATATCCTCAGACACAGTCATCCTGCCACAATGTTTTGGTCTTTAGAAATTGGATTAGCCATGTACACCTGCCCACTTATTTCTCATTCAACACACTCAAGAGCCAGCAGTCTGTTTGCCATCAGACTGTCCCAGACCAATTCACGAGGCATTGTTATGAGATCCATTTTCTTACGCTTGACCAGCTACCATAGGGCAAGAGATGGGGTATGCCCTGGATAGATCACCAATCTTATTGCTGGCTTGACTTCTTTGTATAGTGCATCCTGGTTCCAGGTATTCCCTGGATAACAAATGCTCACACACTCACCATTCATGTGATGTAAAAAAATAATGTGATTCATCAAACCAGGCCACTTTTTCCATTGTTTTGTGATCTAGTTATGATGCTCATGTGCCCTCTGTTGGCACTTTCAGTGGTGGACAGGGGTCATGGAAAAACTGACTCATCTGAAGCTATGCAGCCACATACACAACAAACTGATGCAAACAAACAATACACTCAATATTCAGACACCTTTCTATCAGAAACAGCATTAACTTTCAGCAATTTGAACTTTAGTAGTTCATCTGTTGATCGCTCACCACGTTTAAGCAAAGAGCCTTGGCTGCCCATGACCCCGTGGCTGGTTCACCACTGTTCTTTGCTAGGACCATTTTAATAGATACTGACCGCTGGAGACCAGGAACACCCCACAAGAGCTGCAGTTTGTGAGGTGTTCTTATGCTTTTGTCTAGTGTCTCCATCGCAATTTGACCCTTTTCAAACTACATATATTGTTTGTACACTCACAATATAAAACCAGTGAACCAATGAATCAGAATCAGATTATGCATAAGAGCAGCTCACAAACTGCAGCTCTTATGTGGGGTGTGACATTATAAACTGACTTTTGGCTCACCATACCCAGTTAAGCTCCTATTCTTACTTCATAGAACAACTGTTTGCTCTTTTTGGAACTTGATAAGGTTTATTAAAGTCAAGACACTTGCATTATCTTATGGGATGGTGCATAAATGCTGGCACAAAATGTCATCTTATTCAAAAGAGACCTACAAACAGACTTACATCCACAACATGGACGTATATCAATGAGTTTGACTCTTCCATCTGGCCAGGGCCTTTGTTTGAATAGTTTACATGGTCTTCCTGTGTTTCCTTGGGCTGTCTCTAGGTGCTCCAGCTCCCTCCCACTTTCCAAAGACATGCAATTGGTGGAATTACGCTAATTAGCTATTCTAAATTGCCTGTAGGTGTGAATGTGAGTTTGCATGGTTGACTGTTTCCCTCTGTTAGTTTGGCAACCTATCCAGGATGTACCCCACTTCTCACCCTATGGTAACTGGGTAACCAGAAGAAAATGGATGGATAGATCTCATAACTATGGCTAATGAATTGTTTTGGGACAGTCTGATGGCAAGCAGCCATCAAAGCCATCAGCCAGCAGAAAGAAGTGAGCAGGTGTCCATGGCTAAACCAATTTCTAAAGACCAAAACCTTGTGGTGGGATGATTGGATCTGAGGATGTCTGAAAACTAGGGCTGCCACAAACGATTATTTTGATAGTCGACTAGTCACCGATTATTTTTGCGATTAGTCGACTAATCAGATCATCATCCATTGGACGTAAAACTACAGCTTATTACACCAGCAGCATCTGCTCTTATATAACTATCATTAGCTTACAGCTTTAAGTGTTTCAGGTATGTGCTAACTAAAAATAAAGACAAGATGATAGTTTATTAAATTTTAATGAAATTTGCAGATTGTTTCAGTGAAGTTTAATAAACTCCTTGCTATCTAAATAAAAATACTAATACTAATAAATAAAATACTAAAAAAAAGGCAAACAATAACATTTTTAAGTTATCTAAGTGACTTATATATGTTTACCCTGAGTAGCGAAAGACGGCGGTGGGTTTGAAAACGATTAGCCGGGAGTCCGGTGTTCTCACGGCGCTAGTGACCTTGCCCCCGGCTAGCTATCGAGCTAGTGGGTAACAGACGTCTCCGAAAACGTCGGAGCGCTTTTGAAAATATGTGGTGTCTTGATAAACTGAGCAGATATTTGAGGTTTACACAGCTACATTCTCGCCTGAAAATATGTTAAACGTTTATTTTGTGACCCAGAAAGAATAATAAGAGTAATATTAAAACTAACTAGCTGCCGCCATTGTTGACAACTGCGCTGGGCCGCGCTATGAATTCTGGGACACAGCTTCTTCTTCTTCGGGGTTTAACGGCAGCTGGCATCCTTGTACATGCAGTGCTGCCATCTTCTGTTTCAGTCCGTTATTACACTCTTAAATCCTGCTACTTATTCCTGCGTCTTTGGGGATCTTACAAAGCTTCAAACGATGCGTCGACTATTAAATCAGTCGTCGACGATTTTGATAGTCGACTAATCGTGGCAGCCCTACTGAAAACAAAGGCTTGTAGGGAGCTTCAGACTGTTTGTTGTCAGTAGATGCCACAGGAGGAACTGAGAGGTTTTGCAGAGTCCATGCCTCCAGTGAACCTTTTAAACTTAAAGTGTGTGAAGGACCAACAACATGTTAACCAAATGGTCTTAATGTTTTTGCTCGTTGGAAATGTTCCTAAAATAGGTTCTTTGTGAAATAGTTGCCAAAACTGTAGCTCGATTTCACACGTGTTGTGTGTGTGGAAGCTCTATTCTTTTATCTTCCAACCCTTCATTTGGAATAAAGGATTTGTAATGTTAACATGAGTGCACTGTCACCCTAATCTACTGACATCATGCCTCAAGATTTCGGTGTATTGAAGTTCTGAAATGTCTTACAGTTGCCATGTGCAGCCTTAAGGAGGAAAATTAAACTGAGAGCAAACAGATGGTCCTTGCAAGATTTGAACAATAAAATATCTGTTGTTAATCATAGGTCAACATATGTGTGAAATTCCACACATTATTCAGCATCAGTGCTGGACCAGCGTGAACTTCCAAAAACCAGGCTGCGGCCTGGTATGCATTGTCCTGGTGCAGTTTGAAGACGATAGAGAGAAGTTTAAAGTGCTTTCACTCTTCCTTTCTCTGCTCTCACCTCCTCTATCTCTGTCCAACCGCCTTTCTTCTCCCCACATCACTTTCCGAGACAATAGGATCCAGCTGCGAGGTTGTAAAGCCCTCTGGAACGTCACTAAAGAGGCAGCAGGGCCTGCAAATGGCTTCAATTAGCCTGCCACATGCTAATAAAGCTAGTTAAAAAGAAGGACAACTAGCCAAGTCACACACACATGCACACACTGACTCATAAAGGCAGATAGAGGAGCATCAACTGGTGGTGAGTGTTCCAGTCAGAGGATATGTGAGCCTTTTGGGTGTGTGTTCAAGTCACAACTAACATACTGATACACGCACGCAGCTTCTACTGGGAATTGCACACTCCAAACTCACACCGCATGTATATATACATGTCAATACACAGATACAGTCCACAGATGTATACACACATATGCTCACAATTACTGTCTAAAAACACAGTGACAGCACCAAATGTTCTGTGTCAGTGGGGCGTCCCAGTTCCCGCTTTCATTCTGTAAAACTTGTGGAAGTCGAGACACACTTGACATCCGCATCCATGTTGTCTGGAGGCTGAGACACACAAAGCTGACAATTCCTACTGACAAACGTGCCCAGCTCCAAATCCATCAATCCTGAACGCACGCACACGCAAACACACACAGTATCATATGTTTCCACATCTGTCTGCTTTGGTGCAGACAGATGTTTTTCGTGCACTTAGGATGTTGAGGGTTAGTTTTGTTTTCAGGAGCAAATCTAAAGCCTTAGTCATTTTCCAGATGTATGTTGTGACTGCACATGGTCATTTCTAAAGTGATTAATGAATATTTATATTTAAAGACATATTCAGTTCATCATTCAGTTCATGAGTGGTCATTCGTTACCCTGAAGTACCAATCTGCATATGGCCATAACTGAGCTCTGCCTGCCAAATGCAAAAAGAGTGCACTGTAAACAGTGTTGTGCATAAATGTGCAGCATGTTCCTTGAATCATAGTAAACGGAGAGTTGAGCAAAAAATGTTGTCAGCTTAACAGTCTTCATTCTTTCGATAGTTACTGGGTGACATGAAGCTTGTGCACTGCATGTGATGGGGTGTGTGCTGTTTCAGCACACATATGGCCATCCTGGTAAAGAACCCCACTATCAAAAGCGTTGTTTTCTACGAGCTGCTTTGCATTTGTAAGCTGATCTGTTTTGCCCTGTTGTAGGACACATTGTCTACATGGTAAAGTGCATATGCATAGTTTTTTCTGGACTCTGAATGTTGGCTGCTCAGATTTAAGAGGAGGCAAAACCGGCTCATTAATAAAGTAGTTTGTCACTTTGAACTTAGCTCAAAAATTGTAAGCCCTTAATGTGCTATAGTTAATTTTATTTAGTGTGAACTGAACTTTGAGTGAGCTCTTGACCTTGTGTGTACTTGTACTATATAACATTGACTGCAAAATCTACAGTAAATACAGGCAAAATTTGCCAGTAGAGTACTGTAAAGTTGCTGTTCACCTCTAGCACCATAAAATGGAGCCTCAGTCGTAAACATGTTGTCCAACAAGCCACATGAACCACTGTTGGATTCACAACTAGACATTTTGTTGAAGAACGTGTGTGTGTGTGTGCACCTGAAGATGAAAGGTTTTTAGCTATGATCTTTTTTTACCCACTTGAGTAGCTGTAAGTAGTAGCCATTTGTCCTCAAGTCAACTACTTAAATACTCTCAATATGATCTAAGGAAAATCCTGCTGTACAGTTTATTTTATATAGTGAGTTTTTCTACTTATTGTTGAAACAATAAACTATAAAAACAACATTAGCTTTACAGCTAGCATTATAAGAATAGGCAACATTGGACCACTGCAAAGGTACAGTAAAAAGAACCTGACTCATCCGCTTTTATTATTAACACAAGTAACAGCTGTTGGGCCCAAACACTGCTTCACTGTTTCATTTTTGAGTCAAAAAGTAACTTTGAAATCTAATAAGTCTTCCTTTTGCCATGACCAAACCAGAGTGAAACCTGAAAAATTCCAGCAGAAACGCGCTCTTTGTTATTTCCACCTAACAATCGTTTTTAAATGGTCATAAAAATGAGTCACTACACAGTGATGCTGGGACATTAAAAAGACAAACTGTCTCAAGTTTATTTTACCCTGCCCTGTCTGACAGGAAACAGGAAGCAGGGAGTATCCTTCTGTCTTTCCACCACCAATTGGTTCCCATTGTCATGACTGGTGACATAAGCAGCTGCGTTGAAGTGCAGTTGGCATTGCTGACATGAAAAAGGCCCCAATTCAACTCTTTCGTTTTAAATGGGCTGTGCATGTAAAATATAGACAGTATGCTAGTTTATTATTACAATTTTACAATTTTTCAAAATCTGCAAGGTTTTCAATTGGGTTGCCTCAGTCACAAGGCCTAGAGACTGATTGGCAACCACCTGGCAACCATGGTTGCTGGGGAAAAATGAATAATCCCTGAGTGCTTGTGGGTGGTCGCTGGAGTTTGCTTATACACTGAACAAAAATATAAATGCAACACTTTTGTTTTTGCTCCCATTCCCCATGGGATGGACGTAGAGACCTAAAATTCATTCCAGATACACAATATAACCATCCCTCCCAAACAGTGGTCACAAATCAGTCCAAATGTGTGGTAGTGGGCACATCTGCTATATTGAGATAATCCATCCCACCTCACAGGTGTGCCACATCAGGATGCTGATCTGACATCATGAGTAGTGCACAGGTGTACCTCAGACTGCCCACAACAAAAGGCCACCCTGGAATGTGCAGTTTTGTCTCACAGCAAAATGCCACAGATGCCACAAGCAATGAGGGAGCGTGCAATTGGCATGCTGACAGCAGGAATGTCAACCAGATCTGTCGCCCGTGCATTGAATGTTCATTTCTCAACCATAAGCCGTCTCCACAGGCGTTTCAGAGAATATGGCAGCACATACAACCGGCCTCACAACCGCAGACCTCATGTAACCACACCAGCCCAGGACTTCCACATCCAGCAGGTTCACCTCCAAGATCGTCTGAGACCAGCCACCCAGACAGCTGCTGGAACAATTGGTTTGCACAACCAAACAATTTCTGCACAAACTGTCAGAAACCGTCTCAGGGACGCTCAACTGCATGCCCGTCGTCCTCATCGGGGTCTTGACCTGACTCCAGCTCGTCGCCGTAACAGACTTGTGTGGGCAAATGCTCACATTCGATGGCGTCTGGCACGTTGGAGAGGTGTGCGCTTCACGGATGAATCATGGTTCACATTGTTCAGGGCAGATGGCAGCTGAGAATGTCCCAGTTCTTGCATGGCCAGCATACTCACCGGACATGTCACCCATTGAGCATGTTCGGGATGTGCTTGACCGGCGTATACGACAGTATACGCCGGACAGTACCAGTTCCCACGAATATCCAACAACCTCACACAGCCATTGAAGTGGAGTGGACCAACATTCCACAGGCCACAATTGACAATCTGATAGACTCCATGCAACGATGTGTTGCACTGCATCAGGCAAATGGTGGTCACACCAGATACTGACCGGTTCTGGGTCCCCATACCCCCAATAGCGCAAAAAACTGCACATTCCAGGGTGGCCTTTTGTTGTGGGCAGTCTGAGGTACACCTGTGCACTACTCATGATGTCAGATCAGCATCCTGATGTGGCACACCTGTGAGGTGGGATGGATTATCTCAATATAGCAGATGTGCCCACTACCACACATTTGGACTGATTTGTGACCAATGTTTGGGAGGGATGGTTATATTGTGTATCTGGAATGAATTTTAGGTCTCTACGTCCATCCCATGGGGAATGGGAGCAAAAACAAAAGTGCTGCGTTTATATTTTTGTTCAGTGTAGTTATTATGAAATCATTTGCTAAGCCCCTGTCATGCAGGCCTAAAGACTTGTCAGTGGTCCCATGGTAACTACCAGTAACTAAGGAAAAACAAGAATTGCCTAAACAGCAACTAATTTCACCAAGCAACTACAGGAAACCTCAAGCAACTAATTGCTAAAAATGTATAATCTGCTTCTCCTAAAACCGCCTTGAGATTGTTGCTTATAACTGATAAAGAAGGTGACAAGTTGTCTGCAAATAGTCGCTAACTGCTTACTAAGCAGAGCAGATTGAACAGAACGCATCATTTTCTTCAAAACCACTGACTCTTCTATTGTAACTTCATTTTCGTCTTTACACTGGTATGGAAAATGATCACTGCTTTACAGTAATATGGTCCAATGACTTGTGTATACAGTTGTGTGAAAAAGTGTTTGCCCACTAACTCTAATAACTGCTTGGGCCACCCTTAGCAGAAACAACTGCAATAAAATATTGGACTTTTTTCGAGCATGAACAACCTTTTTAAGGTCGTGCCACAGCATCTCAATCAGGTTCAGGTCAGGACTTTGACTGGGCCATTCCAAAGTCTTCATTTTGTTTTTCTTAAGCCATTCAGAGTGCCCTTCAGCCTGAGGTCACAAACAGATCACCAGACATTCTCCTGTGTTAGTTTTATGCCAGATCTTGGCGATCATCAAGATATTTTTTGGCAAAACTGAGACGTTTATGTTCCTTATGCTCAGCAGTGGTCTTCTCCTTGAACTCTCCCATGGATACTGTTTTTGCCCAGTCTGTTTCTTATGGTTGAGTCATGAACTCTGACCTTAACTGAGGCAAGTGAGGCCTGCAACTCTTCTGCAGGTTGCTCTTTTGTGACCTTGTGGATGTGTCATCAATGGGCTGTTGGAGTAAGTTTGGTTGGCCGGTCACTCTTGGGAAGGTTCACGATGGTTTCATGTTTTTTCCTCATTTGTGCATAATGTCTCTCACTGTGGTCCAATGGAGTCCCAAAGCCTTAGAAATGGCTTTGCAAGTCCGTGATTTCAGTGTCAGTGTAAGATTTCCTGATTCAGCATGTCTGCTAGTTTTCTGGCCTCAGTGTGTTTAGTAAAACTGAACTCAGCTTTCTAAAAAAAATATGGTTAAACACAGTTAATTCATGATTTATTTTACACCAGACCTTAATTAATGAAATCATCATTTAAAAACTGCATTTTGTATTTACTCGAGTTATCTTCGTCTAATATTATAATTTAAAAGCGTGAAAAATATAAAAAACACTATGAAGTTAGGAAGGGGGCAATCCGGTCTTTAAGTGATGACGTGCTGAATCCTGCTTCCGGGCCCAAACTACCCTGCGTCTAACCAGACTATTGTGCTTTAAACATGTTTTAATGCTTTGTAACAAGCCCCTAAAAACAGTCAGTGATCACTGTCAGCCTCTCTCGGTTTTTAATCATTTTAAAGCTCAGCTTTTAAAACCTTAGGATGCAACTACAGCCCAGCCCATGCAGCAGTATATTAATGACTATTGTGGATGGAGTATCTCACTTGTTCTCCTTCGCCAACTTCTAACTCCGTTAAATTTAATAAATTCTGTTTTCATGGATGCCTGGATGTTAAACTTAATCGTTACACCTGGTAAAGCAGCAACGCTGATCATTTTATTACAGATGAAGGAATTTAGACAGTTTTTCAACTCTCAGTAATGCTGTAGTGCTCGTTTGACTTAAAGACCTGCTGTGGAGTTTGGGCCCAGACACAGCTAATGACGTCAGACTTAAAGACCGGATAGCTTTTTCACACCACTGTAAACCTTGTGTACAAATTAACTTAAGTCTTATTTGATAGAATATTGCACTATACTGTATTTACTATATTATTGCTATAATATAGTAAATAACAACACTGTGTTGTATTGTGATTTAGTACAACATCACCCTCCTGCCTGTGCACTTCCTGTCACAGGAGGATGTGTGGAATGTGAGAGGAATGTTTCTGCTGGCAGTGAACTAGCAAATAACTTAGTTGTTACCTGTCAGGTGCAACGAGATCCACATCAGGGTTTTACGGGAGACGCAGACTGTGATATGATATGACGTGAGGATGCAGGGAGCATGTGTACTTTGTGCAGATGTGGGATTACGACACGAGTCCCTCTGCTTGTCCCCTGACAATATGGAGCAGATGATAATTTATGCTCATCAGCAGCATAGAGGTGGCATTATACTAAGAGCCCCTTCTCTCTTGCTCACACTGACAGTACTTCTCCCTCTCAAGCCTCAGCTTGTCCATAGATGTGTTGCTTGGCGAGTGCTGCAGTGTAGAAAGACTGATTGCAGAATCCAGCTATGATAAATAGCACTAATGAACTGAGAGGTTACAGAGTACACAAACTGAGGAAAGCAAAGATGACAGGAAGACAGGGAAAATGGAAGTGGACAGGGTGACAGTTATTCATGACTGAGTCTCAGAGATGCTTAAACAGTCTGCAACCTTTCATGTAAATACATCTGTGCTACTCAAACGCTGATCGATGTAAACTCATTTGTAGTACAGTAAAACAAGTTCATGAGAAAAAAATGGAGGAAATATATTCTGGTGCACAGACAGCAAGTCAGGCATTTTGTGTTTGCAGCAGGTTTGTAAGTAACCTTAACACATGGGGCCAGACATCAAAGTAAGTTACTGCGTGGAGCTTTGTGTTGTTTGGGAATGCACAAAGATGGATCACACGTGTGTTGGTTGTTTACTAACACGAGAAGTAAAGAAAAGGACGTGCGTGAAGAAAACCTCTTTGGAAATGCACAACAAGGCAAGGCAAGGCAAGTTTATTTGTATAGCACAATTCAACAACAAGGTGATTCAAAGTGCTTTACAGAGACATAAGAAACCAAAACAAATAAAAAGCATGATTTAAAATTGATTAAAACAAGCAAACAAACAAACTAACAAAACAGTATATAAAATCAAAACAGATAAAATCAGAACAATAGATAAAATCAGTAGTTAAAATGTAAGTTTTGAAATTTAAGCTTAAGTGCGGATTTGGTGCTTTATTCAAATGCAGCTGAGAACAGGTGAGTCTTCAACCTGGATTTAAATAAACTGAGTGTTTCAGCTGATCTGAGGCTTTCTGGGAGTTTGTTCCAGATATAAGGAGCATAAAAGCTGAATGCAGCTTCTCCGTGTCTGGTTCTGACTCTGGGAACTGATAAAAGACCGGACCCAGATGACCTGAGGGATCTGGCAGGTTCATACTGGGTCAGGAGGTCACTGATGTATTTTGGTCCTAAACCATTCAGAGCTTTATAGACCAGCATCAGAACTTTAAAGTCTATCCTCTGACGGACAGGCAGCCAGTGTAAAGACCTCAGAGCTGGACTGATGTGGTCCACTTTTTTGGTCTTAGTGAGGACTCGAGCAGCAGAGTTCTGAATGAGCTGTAGTTGTCTGACTGATTTTTTAGGTAGACCTGTAAAGATGCTGTTACAGTAGCCAAGCCTACTAAAGATGAATGCATGGACTAGTTTTTCCAGGTCCTGTTGAGACATCAGATCTTTTATCCTTGAAATATTCTTGAGGTGATAGTAAGCTGACTTTGTTATTGTCTTAATGTGTTTTTCTAAGTTTAGGTCTGCATCCATCACTACACCCACATTTCTCACCTGGTTTGTGGTTTTTAGGTGTATAGACTGAAGTTCTCTGGTGACCTGTAATCGTTTTTCTTTGGCGCCAAAGACTATTACCTCAGTTTTGTTTTTGTTTAGCTGGAGAAAATTGTGGCACAACCAGTCATTAATTTCCTCAATGCATTTACCAAGAGCCTGTACAGGGCCTCGGTCTCCTGGTGACATTGTGATATATATTTGTGTGTCATCTGCATAGCTGTGGTAGTTTATTTTGTTGTTCTTTATAATCTGTGCCAGTGGGAGCATGTAAATGTTAAACAGAAGGGGTCCCAAGATGGAACCTTGGGGAACTCCACATGTGATACTTGTCTGCTCAGATGTGAAGTTACCTATTGATACAAAGTATTTCCTGTTTTCTAAGTATGTTTTGAACCAGTTTAGTACAGTTCCTGAAAGACCTGCCCAGTTCTCCAGTCGTTTGAGTAATATGTTGTGGTCAACTGTATCAAATGCTGCACTGAGATCCAGTAAAACTAAGACTGACATTTTTCCACTGTCTGTATTCAGACATATGTCATTGAACACTTGGTCAGAGCGGTTTCAGTGCTGTGGTTCTGTCTAAAACCTGACTGGAAGGCATCATAGCAGTTATTCTGTTTTAAGAAGTAATTGAGCTGTTGAGAAACTGCTTTTTCAATGATCTTACTTAAAAATGGGAGATTTGAGATCGGCCTGTAGTTTTTCATTTGTGTCTTGTCAAGATTGTCCTTTTTCAGTATAGGTTTGATTACAGCAGTTTTTAGTGATTCTGGAAACACACCTGATAATAAAGAAAAGTTGACGATCTGTAACAGGTCTGACTCTAAAGTCTTTGAGACCTTTTTGAAAAAACTTGTTGGCAGGACATCTAAACAGCAGGAGGAGGAGTTCAGTTGACCTAAGATGTCCTCCAGGTCTTTGCTGTTAATAGGGTGAAACTTTTTCATGGTGTTTAAACAGTTTTTCGGTGGACACAGTACATATCCTGGATCTGCTGTTGATGTACCAATTGCTTGTCTAATCTTTTGGATTTTGTCTGTGAAGAATTTGGCAAAGTCATTGCAGGCCATGGTTGAATGAAGTTCAGCTGCCACTGGCACAGGAGGGTTTGTTAGCCTGTCAACTGTAGAAAATAAGACCCGAGCATTATGGCTGTTTTTAGTGATGATGTCAGAGAAGTAGGACCTTCTTGCACTCCTCAGTTGTAAATTATAATTGTGAAGTTTCTCTTTATAGATGTCATAATGAACCTGGAGGTTTGTTTTTCTCCATCTGCGCTCAGCTTTCCTACACTCTCTTTTTTCATTTTTTACCAGTGTGGAGTTTCTCCATGGAGACTTTTTCCTTCCAGAGATAACCTTCACCTTAATGGGAGCAATTGTATCCATTACATTTAACATTTTTGCATTGAAGCTATTGATGAGCTCATTGACTGAACCTTTGGACAGGTCAGGTGTTAATGGGAAGACCTGGTTAAAGATCTCACTACTGTGTTCAGTTATACACCGTTTTGTGATCACTGTTGTTGATATATTTATGTGGGCTGAGATTTTACTTTCAAAGAAAACACAGTGATGATCAGACAGGCCCACATCAGACACAGTAATGTTTGAAACAAGACAATAAAGCTGTGGACAGAATTCAGCACAAAATGCAACCAACCCCCCCCAGTGAGCTTCATGTATGTCCGCAGGGCGTTTATCTCACTTGAAGCAATGCTGCTCTTCATAGCAATGGAAGCTTGGAGGGCAATGAATTAGAAAGATAGATGATGGCACTGATAAGGGTGGGGGATTGTTGTCATTATTATCATTATTATTATTATTATTATTATTATTATTATAGGTTTGCTCCGCTGTCTGTATATAGAAGATGGACGTAGTTCCTGTAAGTGCAAACATTTTGAAGGGTTATTGTCTGATGTCATGATAGTTTTTTTTTTTTTAAACAGAGGTTATTAGAATTGGACAACATGATGGCATGCTAAACTCAGCTAACACTAGCAAGCTTGGTTAAATGCTACATCCAACTGTATGAAAACACAATCGTGCTAATCAGTGTAACAGATAAATAAGATACTGGAATTTGCCTCGTCAGAAGTGAAACAAAAGCTCTAAATATGCTTTTTACAGCTATAAAGTTTTAACAAGTCGAATTAACTCACTTTTGGAGTCAGCCTCAGGAGGCTGATTTGGGTGCTACCATTTTGGCTTCGTTTTTAAACCCCAGAAGTTGCTGCTTTGTTCTCTCACTCTGCTACAACCATGCAGACACGGAACCAAACACAATGTGAAGTGTGGCTTAGGTGGGCTGTCCACTTCTGAATTTAAAGCTTCAAGTAACACGGTGGCTTGCTGGCATACTTTCTCATGTACTATAAAAACAAATCATCCAAATGCATTTGTGAAAACATTGATGTGAAAAAAAAGGTTTTGGAATCTGTCTTTATTTTCGTTCGACTGTGGCTAGTTACTCACATGTTATGAGTCCAGACACAGAGAATTAAGACTTATGTGTTAATGAGGAGCAGGCGACTCAACATCCCACCTCTCGAGTGCATAGGCTGAACAGCTGGTTACATAGAGAATTAAAGTGTGGAACTGACAGATACTGTGGACACATACCACCAGAAACAGAAAGAATGCGCTACAGTTCAGACAAGAGGAAACAGGCAGAGTTATGGAGACAAGTCATATAACCTGATTAAACAAAAATCAAAAGCTGTTAAGGTGATGGAAACAGAGAAATGTGGAGAAAAAAACAAGTAGCTTGTGATCGTAAATACTGTTTCATCTGCACATCTGTCAAACATGTTGGTGCTTTGTTTAAAGCTTCACTATGCCCACAATTGCATGCTTGTTGTCTCTGACTAGTATTTTAAAGGTTGTGATCACGCAATAGCAAGATTGTTATTTCATTATTTTGCACCAGTTATGATGTTTTCAAACTATCAGAATTCGAATTACAATGCTTGTTTAAAAGCATTCAAGCAGGCGCTCCATTCAAGCTGCATATGTCATATCATAAAATAAATACTCCAAAGTTAAACAATGTTATGTAAGATATGTAAAAGTGATGGCCATGGATAGCAATGATTTCTTCTTCTCTGATGGACTGAGTCTTTTGCTGAACGTGTTCGTGTGACTGTCCAGTACTGTGTGAAACTTGGACGGCGTCTGTCAGGCACTCAAACTTTACATCCACAACATTACTGGCCTTGTGGATGAGCTCCTCCAGTCTGTTGGTATCTGCTTCTCTGCCATTCCTGCACCCGAAAGCATAGAAGTTGGCATCAGCCACCAGACTCAATAAAACATCTTGAGCATCATCCAGCTGATATTAAAGGGCTCAGGCGTGAGGCATGACCTTCTCCTACATGACGACATGACAGATATTTTGACATGACAGATATTTGTGAAATATTTTTGCACTGTTCTCAGTTTCTTAAATACGTATCGTGGCCCTGAAGTCCAAAATAAATAACAAGAAAAATGCATCTTCAGCTTGTTGGAGAGTCATAGTTGGGGTTTTCTCTCTGTTACATGTAGAGCATGTAGAGTATTTTGCAATCTGAAGCTCCTTGAGGCGAATTGGTTATATACAAAATAAAAAATTAAAAAATTAAAAACAAAGAGAATCACAAAAGTTAACCAGCTCGTCAATCTGCAGTGCGGTACTTCTCTGGATTTCACCAATTCATGGCAACAGCTAAAGAGGAAGTCCATAGCATGTGTTGCAGTTGTCTCATCAGTGCCTCTAAAACCCTCATTATTCATGGGTGGCAGCTGCTGACATTAGGATTTGAATGCTTTGTGGTGTTGTGTGTTTGTATGAGTGTTTACCTGGCCACCAAAGGATGTAACAACACAGCAATAAGACATATGACTGCTGAGACTTGGGAAAAACACACACACACAAGCAAATGCATGCTTCTAACACAAATGCTTACCCTTCGGAGTCCAGGGAGATTTGGGAACCATTCAGACTTGTGCTCACATGGCAGCAGCAGCTTTTATCCTCCTGTGTTTGTCAAGGTCCTTTAAAACAAATCCATTAGGATCAGGCACCGCAGGGTTTGACTACCCAGCGTGGGCACACACATGTGGCCTGGCCTTCAAGGACACACAAACACACAGATTATGATTGGCTTGCACAGGTAGTGATGATTCAGACCCAGCAGGAATCACAGGCTGAGATCAGCAGGTCAGAGAAGAAAGATCAACGACGAGGAATTGCCAGGAAAATGAGACTAGAAGAAACACCACAAGGCAGACTGACTCATTTAACCAAGAGGAACCAAACATACCACCAAGTCAGAGAAGCAGTCCGGCTAACGTGTCCTCTCAAACCTTCTTTTACTGTACAGCTTGGTGAAAGCTAATAGACTGTATTATTGCCCTCAGCAATACTGAGCAATTAGGTTTTGGTAAAGATGCAGGAAAATACATGTTGTTTACAGCAGGAGAAAATACCTCAAACAACTACACGGATTTAATGTGAAACAATTTAACTGTTTTGGAATGACATTCAGGTGCCAGCATTAAGTTAAGACAAAGCCAAGTTCACTGATCTCTATCCTTTTTTAGGGAGGCTACTCAAGCGGTCATAGGAAAAGCTGAAGGTGTCTCTAAAATGAGAAAGCAAAAATATCTGTTTTAAAATACTCTATTTTTTTTATTTTCTATTGTTATTCTTCTTATGCTTCAAAATTTATTCTAATGAGGTGTCCGAGGTATGTTAGGTAAAGTATGTTATCTGTATGTTAACTAAACTATCACTATGGGTTTGTTTGTTTGTTTGTTTGTTTGTTTTGTTTTTTAATCAAGACTGACATGGGTAAATTCCTGTATGGCCGGATCGTTCCCCATTCGCTATATAAGGGGTGATTTCTGAATGGGATTTTTTTGTGAATGAACCCGTGTTGTCTTTTTGGTGTTGTGTGAGTGCAGTGTCAAGCCCAGCTGTCCCTTTTCGTTGCACTATAAATTTCAAGTGAACATAAAGGTCAATAGCTCTGTCCACACGACATGGTCATAAAAGTCTGTTGTAGAGTGGACTTTAAAGACTATTGAGAAAAACCTTTCCCTCGTCAAGCCAACTGTAGTTCTCACACATCCGTACACTGCCGTTGTCTCATAAGATTCCCGTGTCTGTAGCCAGATAACCTGCTTAAACAGCCAATAGGACCCAGATTTTATGAGGTATGCCTCGGCCACATTTTACCCTTTGAAACAATGTATTGTTCTTTGGAACAGAGATAACTAATGGAGAAGACTGATTTGCTCATTTCTCATCGTTAATCTGGAAACACGTTGCACTGTCTTCTAAGTTAGGTTAGGTAAAACCAGGGGCGTAATTTCCAGGGGGGTTAGGGGGGTTATGACCCCCCCAATAATCAGACCCAACCAATATAACCCCCCCAATAAAATTATGAATTATCTTGCGTAAATAGGCTGTTGATTTTCTTTACTCATTTCGGTTATTACCAGCAAAATAGTTGCATGTTTAATCATCTGGGAATTTACCCAAATGTATTTATTTATTTAGACAGCTAACACGTGCTAACACGGAGAGCTGGTTACAGTAACATATTTTCAAACTTAACACAAAAACCTCATGATTTCACTAACAAATCTGCGAGCTCTGTCTTTGTTCCTAAAACATAGAAGTTGGACCGTACAGCTCCAGCTGCCTCCAAAATAGAATCAATAAGCTGACGTTTCACTGTCAGAACGTCAGCTCACAATTTATTGTGATGAAAGTTAAAGTGAATTTTTTCATTTAATTTAACAAACATGAACATGTATTGGCTTCTGTTTGCAACACCTGGTATGAATTTGTGTCAGTTTATCTCATTGCATAGCAAATAAGCAGATGGAAACACTATAACACATTTTTGCCATCATTTGCAATTTTGTATTCAGAATTTAGCAACATCTGAATGATGCAGATCAACCCAGATACATGCTGCTGTTTACCAGCTAGAAATCCCTGCTGGTGTTGACACTGGTGTTGCTCAAAAAAGGTATTGTACGTTTCTTATTACTTTTGACACACTTAGGTTGACACTTAGACATTTTAACCATGTGGAAAGTAATTTTTTACATTATCTTTGCTTTATTTTGCACCGTGGCCTGAGATGCACTGTCACACAGTTACAATATAACAAGATAAACCATAAGCGGGTCGGACAGTCTCGGTCGTTGTGTCCTTGGGCAAGAGACTTCACCTACCGCCGAGTGGTGATGGCCAGAGGGGCCGATGGCGCGATATGGCAGCCTCGCTTCTGTCAGTCTGTCCCAGGGCAGCTGTGGCTACAACTGTAGCCTCCACCAGTGTGTGAATGTGAGAGTGAATGAATAGTGGAATTGTAAAGTGCTTTGAGGGTCTCGAAAAGTGCTATATAAATGCAATCCATTATTATTATTATTAAATGGTAAAGTGCAATCTGCACCACTTCTTAGTAGCAAACTGTTTTCAGCAAACTGTTTTTCTCCTCTCCATACAATTGTAGTTCATGTTTGCATGTTTGACTTTTTAAATCCTTTAATTGTGCAGAAAAAAGCGTGTAACTCTTGTAAAACATGCAACCGAGATACATTTAGAATGTAGATAATAAATTTAGTGATGTGCTACAGAATGAAAAAATCCAGTGTCGTGACTGTTAATGATGTTCCTTGTGCCTAATTTAACATCAGTCTAGAAACATTCTAGTCAAGGAAAATATTTGAAACTAGGCAAAGGCTAATGGATGCAGTTCAACATTGGTCATAGATAAACTGGGTGTTTAGTTTACCCTCTGTATAATAATTATAATTATTTTAGAGATGTGTGTTCCAGATTCCTGAGAATTCCCGAGAAAGTGAGAATTTGAGTTAGTTTTAATTTTAAAGATGGCAAATGGCTCCTTCCGTCTATATATGAATATTTGAAAACTGTACTTTTATATTTTCATCATCTCTTTCTAATGATCTAATTTTCCTCCTCTCTCCTGCTCTTCATCATCTGTCACTTCTAACACTGCTCTCACAGGGGCAGGGATAGCTCAGTAGGTAAAGTGGTCGCCCCATGATCGGAAGGTCGGCGGTTCGAATCCACTTAACGGCTACCCTGAGGTACCCCTGAGCAAGGTACCGTCCCTACACACTGCTCCCCGGGTGCCTTCTTAGTGGGCTGCCCACTGCTTCACTGAGTGAATGGGTCAAATGCAGAGAAAAACAAGTAATTTCCCCATGGGGATCAATAAAGTATCTATTATTATTATTACTTCTCGCTACTCCATCCCGACTCTGACCTGAAGCCTCATCTTTTGAATTGAAGTCAGGGCTCTAACATAAGTGCATAAATGTGATTATTTATTCCCATTATCATCATGCTGTACTGATAGTTGCACTATACCTATATTTGTCGTAGTTATATAACACCAGCAGCTGATTGTAAGCTAACATTGTGGTTGGACTGATGATCTTGATTATATTCTCCCATTGTGTGAGTTTATTCACTAATTCGGTTTAATTTTAAGCTTCAGAAACACCAGCGAACAGTCGCTAATACAGTGGAAAAACAGCAGCACTTACCAACAGGAAAGTTCAGGGTATCCTGACAACAACTCACCTCACTCGGTCTGATATGAGCTTCAGTAACTCAACAATCCTTTCGCAGAGTTTTACAGCCTCCTCCAGAGTAAATAAACGTGGATGCTTCATATCCGGCATTTTGACAGCTGAGGTAAACAATCATCTGACAGACTGCACTCAATGCAGTTAAACATTGGCCAGAGCATCTGAGGTGCATCACAGGTAAAAACTAATATAGAAATATAACTTTAAAAAAAATCTGATTTATAAGTGTTGTTATTACTCAAATACATTCAAATACCGTCTGTACTAGGATGTTTTTATATACAGACAGCAGCAGAAGCTTCCCAACCATTTGAAGCTGTTATGGAGAAACGCAGAGCGGCTGTGGAGCAGTTTTCACCACTCATAGAAAAATGAAAAATATACCTACTCCGTTGTTTACATGGTTACTAAAAATCACCCTTGCTTTCATATGCTGCTGTACATAACATGGATACAACTGTTTTCTTTTGTTTTTTTCTGTGACATCCACCGGGTCAACAACATCCAGCATCCACCTGCAGGAGGTATTTATTCCTCACTCCTCATTACAAAGTAATGACCTCAGAGTCTAGACCTCTCACGCTATAGCTTCTAACTAATAAATCATTTCAATTGCCTGACTGAGCATGATGATGATGATGATGGGGGTATAAATGAATAACAAGAAGCTAGGAGCAGGTGGATGTCAGTGTTTTTCACACCTACCCCTGCGAAAACACTGAGGATCGCCTCATTCTAACTTGCTGCACCTACAGTGTGTTACATGCAACACACCCAGACGCACACTACGTAAGTGTGCCAGGTCTACTAAAACAGACTTCTGCATGCTAAGGGATACTGTGCATGGTAGAGAAAAGCCTGTATTGTGTCCTTGTCCTGAGCAAATACACTTTTCCCACAGAGCTAAAACACACACTAGTACGCACACACAGACACACATCTACACAGACACGCTCTGGCTTACGGTTTTCCCACAGTGCTCGGCACTCCCGGGGGAGTAAATTGCCATAATCCAGGGCACCAAATTCAGACGCAGCAATTACACCACAGTGAGCAGCTTGGGAACGGGCACACACACACACACACACACACACACACCATTATTATTAAAATATACTGTTTGTGCAGATTAATATGTTAATATGTTTAGCACATAAGTACATATCAGTTCATGCATGCTACTACTCAGGTTTGCTCTGCTCTCTCTTGGATTCATACCTGAATGGACATACAAGTACACACATGACACACACACACACACACACACACACACACACACACACACACACACACACACACACACACACACACACACACACACACACACACACACAGATGCTGTGCTGAGCAGCCATCCACCTGTCAACACAGGAGCAAATTAACTGACATCAAACACCAGTGAGCACAGGCTTAGACATGTAGGGGACATAGTCTCAGTGGGAGGAAAGGAGGGAGGCGAAGAGGAGGAGGAGAAACATTAGGTATGAGTGGATGAGATGAAGGGAATTGGGAAAAGAGGGAGAGAGAAGGCGGGAAGTGCGATAATGTGAACATACAGAGTTTTTACCATTTTTCCTCATCCATTTATAACTACTTAAAGACTCAGCTTTTCAGTTTGGCTTATTATAAAAACATGGTTGTTTCTTCTTTACTCTGTAGGTACTCTGTTGGTCAACCATCTCATTGATTAGATATGAAAGATGGATGTGGCCGCTGTGACTTCGCACATGTGTGTGTGTCTGTCTGTCTCATTCCATGGAAAGTTAGTGAGCTTTTCCTACTTGACCCTCTCAATACGAGCTTATTTTTTGGACAATAACTTCAACATGGATAGTGGATAATTGGATAACTGTAAAATGTATGGAGGCCATATAAGTGCACATCTGCCCTTTTCTTCTAGTACTTTTCTTCCCTTGTGATTTCTTATCTAAGTTGAATACATGTTGCACCTTGAGGCGACTGTTGTTGTGATTTGGCGCTATATAAATAAAATTGAATTGAATGTAGTCAATCTGCTATCTGTTTCCAACTGAATGGGGTTAATTAGATTCATTATAATGTGTATAATCTGTCACAATTGCCCTTTTTTCCAGCAAGGTCACAGAAGCACCCTTTTTGAATGCATTTTTAGGGTACAGACTTTGTCTCTGTGCAAAAGTCTTTATTTCTGTGTCTACAAGGTGGCATCTTCCTCATCCTGTTTGCTGTATAGTATGTGTGAGTGTGTTACACAACACTAGGGATTCAAGCTTCTAGGTTAAATCCATCGTCCACATGGACACGGTTCAGCCTTATTAACTCTAATGACATCAGGTAAAGGGCCATACTGACAAACTCCTGGAATGAGATGGAATGTGTACGGCACAAAGAAGGGAGGGAAGTCTGTTAATGGTTCCAGCTGCTTCCTATTCAGGTTCTGCCTCAAACTGCTGTCAAGGTTATGACAGCTATAAAAGCTAAATTAAACCTATAGTAAAACTTATAATGAGGAATGAAAAAGTACTTTAGTAACATGAGGAGAAAAACAATATTTGGCCTTCAGAAGAGGGTTGGGGTTTTGGCATTACGTCCTCTCTGTTTTCTGTTTCTCAATGTATTTTTAAAATGCAGGATGACAATTATGAAGCATTAGGCTTTTTGGCAAAATGACAAGTTGTTCTTTAAAATGAGAAAGACACGATTTGGTGCCAACCTTTACATTTCACATGCGATGCGTTCTTATTGAGTCAGGTGAATGTTTTCACTTTTGTTTTCAATTTTTCTGTCTGTGTGATGGTTCATGATTTCTGGAGAATCACTAAGCCAGCTATACTTTAAGAAAAGCAACCACTGACCAAATAGGTGGACGGAGACATAAAAACATGAGAATAAAATGAAATTAAAATCCAATTTTAAAGATGAATAAAAATATGAATCATCAATAAAGACAAGAGTGAAAACAATAAAAGCAAAATAAAACCAACATCTCACACTGAAACCAAAGCCAAGCAGAAGAGTTGGGTCTTCTGGCCTGTCTAATGCGCCACAGCAACGAGTTCAACAATTTGGGAGTGTCATCGACAAAAGCAGAAGCCATGCCTCAGCTGTGTTCTCGGCACATCCAGAAGCTGCTGATCAGCTGATTTGAGTGACTGCAGCAGCTTAGAGAGGTAGGACGGAGTAAGACTTAAAAACTTAACGGAAATATAATGCTGTAAAGCATCGTGCAAGGTTCATAAGCATGAATTGGGTGGCATGTCTTACCATAGTAGCTAGTTCCCCAAATCCACACCTATATTGTAGACTGCTGGCATTCTAGCATAACAATTAAAGATTAAAAATTAAGAAAACAGACTATGAATAGCCTGCAAACTTCAAACAAGCGAAACCTGATTTACTTTTACAAATAAATCAGTTAAATTGCAGCATGATATTCATGCTTTCATGTTGATTATAACTGTATGCATTTTCTGCTTCTATTTCTCTTTGTCCTTCAAAGCATCTGAAATTTGAAAAGTGTCTGCGCCTCCAAATGTTCAGCATGCACAAAGCAAATGGTCATTTTTAATTGTAATTTCGATATAATTTGTGAAACTGCTCTCAACACAAACCCTCGTCAAAGGTGTTAGTTTCACTTGTCAAATTTCTCACTTTGGAATGAAACTGCTCAGTGTGTAGGAGTAAATGCAGTAATCTCTCTCAGTGGTTCCACATGCTGGTACTCTGTTGTGCAACATTAGCAGCTCACCCCCCATGGACAAGACTTGACAGATCAGAAAACCCTCCCTGTACTCCTGCATCCTGTATGAACAGTCTGATTTAACTTCTGACCTCTCCAAAGGAAACTTTCAGTCGGCCCCAGGAGGAGCTTAAATTTCAAATCTTGAAGGAAAAAGCACACAGATGAAAATAAAAAAATCACCTGTGTATTACATGTTAGTCACATAAGTGAACTTCTTGCACTCTTATATAACAATATGTTTTTGACTCAACGTGGCTACTAAAAGATATGATTTTATGAATTTAACCCTATAATGCCATTTGTATCATATTTGATACATGAGTTTCTGAGACCTCCATCTCATCACAATAATCAGTACTTGCCATAATTTCAAAATGTTATGGACAAAACTCTTTTTTTTATCTAAAATTAACATTGTTGTTAACAAAAAGCTGCCAAAAATGCCCAGTGTATCAATTGCGATATAAAAATATATAATAAATATATAATAAAAATATAACATACACAACATGATATAGCAAAAAAAAATGTGGATTTTGTTATACGGTTTAATAAACTTCTCAGTTCCCAAAAAATCTGAATTTTCTGGCTATTTTTGGATGTGTTGGGTCTTACAGGGTTAATTTCTTGTTGATTTCCATCTTTTGAAGAAAAAAGAAAAAAAAGCTGAACGACTTGAGAAAAGATCAACAGCGTGATAGGATGTAGAGGAGGCTTTGATCTATTTGAGCACAATGAATGGTCAATATATTTTAGGAGCTACCGATGCTCAACTTCCCCAACATTTTGTCTGCACAAAACAAGGTCAGAATTATAAACGGCTTCACGTTCCCATTCAGGCCTGTGGGACTCATGGTTTGTATCTCTATCCCTGCACAGACACTATGCATTATCTATATTCTACTGTAACATTTATCTTTTTTCAATCGTGTACTTCAGTTTTATTACATATTACATATCACAGCGCTGCAGATGAACAAAGCATAGCAACATGCTACTTGGTATGTAATAACGCACTGTAATAATATACTTACATGTTCCACCTTGTAGTTGCACTAAACACTACTGTGACTCGTAAAAGCAAAAGTCCTTTAGATGTAAAGTAGTTTAATGTCTTCTATGATGACACATTATTACATAATTACAGAACTTTGTGTTCCAGTGTAGCAGCAGGAGATTCGTCTTTTTGTTGTCCGTTGAGACCCATCAGATGTGGGCATGAAGGCTTTGGTGTGTCTAAAGTCAAGAAAACTGCCAAATCTAAGGTATATAATGCAACAACAGCCTTATGACATGTAAACAGATTTTATAATGTACCATTATGCCAATGCCCTGATCACATCAGGGCAACTGATATTATATGTTAATATCAGTTCAATTAAATTGTATTTATATAATCAGTGGTATCGCAGATCACTAGATTCCAGATAGGAATATGAACTGTTTTTGACATTATGGCTTTCCATTATTGGAATTATTGATTCCTTTTATTCCAGAGTAATTATTTAGCTTTTTGCTAAAACATAGTTGGGTCCAAGGTAGAGCTGGGCGATAGAACGATAACGATATGTATCGCGATATAACTTTTACTCGATAGAGAAATTAAGCTATCGCGATAGACCTCGCCGCTCTTGTCCTCTTAAAAAAAAAAAAAAAAAAAAGGTCAGCCAATCCAAATTAAGTAGCGCAGAGCCGAACCAATCACAGCCGCAGCGTCACGTCGCGTGACTTGTTACGTACAGAACTAGTGCCAAGCCGCACAATACTGTTACTGTTAATTCTACTCTCTGCAGTGTTTAAATGCTCACATATACACACAGTTACTGTCCCTCCACACATACGACTCGGTTCTGCTTCTATGCCCCAGCTTTGTTTACTTTTTCCCACCGAGGCTTCTAGACTTCTGATTGGCCAATATTTCTGCACGGTTAGGAATCTAGCGCCACCTGCTGCTTTGGCATGTTCATAGCAGCGTTTTCTTTCATTTCTGCCTTTATGTGTGGACGGGATTATTTTTTAAAACGAAAACGGAAAATCTCCGTTTTCAAAAATACCCGTGTACGTGTGGACGTAGCCTCAGTCTCTGACTGGAAGCGCTAATTCGTCATTCGGCTTTTGTCAGACTAAAGTAACTGTTAAAACTGTTTGAAAAGCTCAGCTATACAACAAGGAGAGATTGAGAATTTCCTTTTAGTTCTCAGTTTATTTGATATTGACAAAAGTTAGTCAGTTTTGTCTGTTCTTCTGTAAAACAAACTAAGATTTATTTTTAGAATTAATATTTTGTTTCTAAGTGGAATTGACAATTTAGTCTGTTTCGTTTGTTCTATTTTGAAACTTAAACGCTTTAGCGGCTGCCTTTTTATTGCCTTTATTTATCTGAAAAAGTCTCATGTTCCTTAAGTACATCTACCCTGTTGAACTTATTATGGGAAATAAATATTTAAATAAAAACAAGCTGCTGATTATTTCACATTTTACTTGTGAGCAACGGCACATTTAAATCTTACAAATATAGTTATTTGGCTTATATCGTGATAGATATCGTTATCGCCTGAAATGAAAAAAACATATCGTGATATGAAAAAATCTCATATCGCCCAGCTCTAGTCCAAGGTTATCACAGGTGACGACCTCGACCTCACATTGTTTTGAAAGGACAGAGTGGGACTTTCCTGACACCCCTGACAATTAGAAATGGAGGGCTAGGCTATTGTCTCCATTAGTGTGGAGGTGTGAAACGAGTTTCCTTTTATATAGAGACTGGAAAAGAACTGGAACAGGACCCTTGTTGTGTTTGGTCTAAACACAACGAGGGTCCTGTTCCAGTTTAAGGTGCTTTGACTTGAAGCAGACTTTATTTTTTGCGGTGGACAGAACGCTATTCTATCATGGAGCACGCACAAAAACACTTGTGCACACATCTAGAGTTTGTAACCCAGGCCCCTGTGAGGCAACAGTGCAAATGCCTTAGTCGGTGTGGATTTGATATGATTTATGTAACACTATCACTTCTAATGCACTCTCTCACATGTCTGCTAAAATAAGATTAAAATGAACAAGTTAATTTTTTTCAGACAAAATAATTGTACTTTTGAACATACCACAACACCGTTCATAACAGTTTAAGAAATGACTTAATAATAATAAATGAATAATGGGCTGAAGAATAAATGGGCTAGATAAAAGACACACACTATATCATGACTCAAATAGCTAATCAGAACTGGAATTTCCCATAAATTAAAGCTTTTGAAATGACAAACGATCATAACTTCACTCTGATGCAGGAAGTTAAGATTTTTTTTGGTGAAACTAAAGCCTGCGTGTGTTTCCCAGTGCTGGCCCAAACAGAGGTGTTGCTGGCCTGCACTGCAATAGGAATGCATGTCTGAGTCAGCTTTAATCTCTGGTGTTTGGAGACTGAAAGAGTAAAGACTCTAAGCCTGACCCAGCCGGCTCCCATCACATCATGGTTGCTAACTGGGTCAAAGACAAGGCCGGCATAGCCTAGTGTCATTGCTGTATTGCTGCAGGCCATGGCTGCTACCAGTTAGCCGCAGTCCCTGGACACTGCTAGTCTTACAACTGGTGATTTGTTGGGCTAACTGCAAGCCCTGACAGCTGTAATGTGTGTGTATGTGTGTGAGCAAGTAATTAGGGTCCTTGACAGGTACATATTAGCTCTGTAACTGATCTCATGGGGGTGTTTTCCTGTCTGTCAGGGCTGGCTGCTCAGAGAAAGCTCAGTCTAGCGTTGCACCAGCATGCTATACTTACTCTGTGTGTTCAGTGTTGGCACGAAGAGTGATTGGCCAAATTATAGGTGATACGGCGGAGTTTATATTAGTAAATACACTCATTCTAATAGATATTGTGTAACTCCAGCAGTTCATCAGAAATATAATGAAGATTTAGCCGAGCATATAAACTTTACTTAGCATGTAAACACTTGGGGTTACTAGTCTGCTGCTCCAAGCTCTTTGTGCATTAAATGAGGCTTTTGTGTTTTTTCTATGCCGTCTCCTATTTTTTTGAATAGTCAAACAGAATCATTTAGTTGTTATTCTGGATGTTTCCTTAAGGTGTACATTTCAGACAGTCGGGGACTACAGGTAAAAAACAAAACAAGTTACTCTCGAGTTACTCTTTCAAAACTGTGTGCTGATGCCTTGTCAACTTCTGTTAGCCCTCTGAGGTTTAAGTCATCATGTGTGATGACCCTGATGCTAACCCCATGCAATCAGAACATGCCAGTTTTGTTTCTCAAAACTTGTTTTTCCAAGTGTTGGCAATCAGGGAACAAGGAAAATAATCATCCTACCTGAAACACATCAAAAACTTAGGGTTAGGCTTGGGGTTGTCACCAATGATGGCTTAAATCCCAGGGGGTCACCAGGGTTATGTGTCCATCAGACACCAGAGATGTCTGATGATGTTTATTTCAAATGTGAAACGAGCTAAAAAAAAGAAAATCATGCTTATGGTTACAGGTATCAGTTCAGTTAGACTGGATTTATTTTTCATTTGTAACTGAATGGTGGGGATTTGTTCAGCTTTGATAATACATAACACCTGTATAATTTACAGTCACTCATTCTGCATTGTCCACCATGTGATGGCTATGTATATTTATGAATACACACACATACAGACTCTCTCTAAGGCCTGAACGCTGGGCTTGCACTCTATAGTACAGTACATTAGTGCAGTCAGACCTTACTTTAAATGCGGAGATCCAGCTGTGTCATGTCTCCTCCTCTTTGCTGTTCTTTGCTGCACAGCTGGATCTCTTCACCATCTGAGCTTTTACATAGTACATGTGCAGATCTTTGGTTAGATGTCTGTCCTTGTTTTGCTTTTCTGAGTGTGTATTTTATTGTGCATCGCTTTTTTCTTTCATGAACAGACCCATAAACAATATTAATGTGCCTGTTTGATTGCAGACATCGGGCTCATCAGGGGCTGACAGGTGTTTGTTTTATCTCTGAGTGAATTTGCTGCCCTGGAGTTGTCGGTGTAACAGCTACTCACACTTTTACTCTAATGATTTACCTCCAGGCTGAATGGATGTATGTGTCACATAAACACTCTGCTGGAATTTGTTGATGCTGCTCGAAGTTTGTTTTTGCAGTCAATATGTAAAATTCTCCAGTGTTGATAAGTCATTGTTAAATAAATGTGGTGTCAGCAAAAATCAGACAAAGGTGATGACAGGCTGATAATAAGCTTGAAAATTAACCAATTAAATGCAAAAGACGGAGTGGTTTAATTTTGCGGTGTAATTATAACTCATTAGTAGTGATGGGATCTCCGGCTCTTTTTAGAGATCCGGCTCTTTCGGCTCCCAACTGGCTCTTCAGGTTGTTTTGCTGCTTTAATTAATTAATTAATTATTAACAATAATATAAAATTTTGCACAAAAGGAATTATTAATGTAAAAAAACCCCATGGTTTTATTTATATATGTTTATATATAAATATTAGGGGTGCAACGATACACAAAATTCACAGTTCGGTTCGATACTTTGGTGTCACGGTTCGATATTTTTTCGATACAAAAAAATGTTCATGCATTTTTAATTTGTCATTTATTAAAATTATAAATATATATTTTAACTCAAAAGTACAGTTTTTAAATTTAACCCTAACCCTTGTGCGTGTTTTTTATTTTGACAGCGAATGCGCACCTGCGGACCACTTATGTGCAGCCCTGGTTATTTAGCTCGTCATATTGCAGCCACAGAAATTCTTTTGTCCATGAAACCATAAAGCTGCACTTTCTTTTTGCCTTATAGTCTGATTTGTCATAACTTCTCCGTTTTGTGGTAAGCTTTTCTTTGGCTGTCACTTCTTCACCCTGACCTGTCTTATTTGGCTCAGCAGAACTGAAATGCTTTTACACACACACTCACATAAGCTCAGCGATTCTCTGTGCGATCAACCTCTCACATGTTTAAGCTTGCTGCGGGAGATTTCACTTGTCATGTTTGCGTAGTAAGCTAACGATTAATAAGACGATGTCAGAGGAATTGGTGCACAAATTATCATCACTCACAGATCAGTGCTGTTGCTCTCTATACACAGTTCGCACGATTGCAAAGTGAAAACAAAAAAACAAGCGCAAATTCAAACGCGACTTCAATATGTCACATATTGACAGTGGCTCACCAATGCCAATGACATAATTACCCAGCTACATTTCTGAAAGAATGCAAAAGCATTGACATATATTTTTCCTACAATAGCCCGACGGGCAGGGAAGAGATAGATTTTGGTAGCCCGACTGAAAAAAATCGCTAGCTCCAGGACGTCGGGCTAGCGATATTGCAAGCCCTGTATCTGATTGAGGAATCACTCATCTTTGGAAAAGAGAGTTTATTACAGAGAAATGGCTCTTTCCAAAATAAAAGCTATACTATCTGCTTCTTCTGGGCTATATTCTCAGCAGCATAAGGAGAATCATGTGCTAACAGCTGTCTAAATGACTCGGCTAAAGTTAGCAGCATGCTTGCTTTTTTTTGTCTGCTTCCACTTGTCTTTGCACTAGGATGATGTCGGCGTAAATGTGCAGTCATATTCGTTGTGTTCCCACTAGTGATTTCAGGTTAATCTCGTTGAAATGACCTTAACGCCACAACACGGCAAATCTCCGTTAACGAGCTACCGCCGATTGCCCCGTGCATGGGGCTAGACGGCCAACACGTTAACGAGCTAACTGCGCTAACACACTAGTTCACACCAATGTAATTGAGCATTGAGTGGCACATCCAACATACTGTTTTACTTTAGTCCATGACTCGCTTACCTTCAGGGTCATACGTCACATGAAAACCAAAATAATTCCAAACGCCAGATCTGAATGAGGTTCAATTTGCCTGTTGCAAGGAGAGCTTAACTTCTGTCTCGCTAGCTTGCCCTGCGCTCTTCCTTCTGATGATGCTGTCTGTGTTGAGCGCTCAGTGGATCTGCGCTGGACAGTGCAGCCTAGGCGGAGTAGTCGAACACAGATTCACTGAGCGCTCAACACAGACAGCATCGTCAGAAGGAAAATTGATAAAATAAATTACAAATGTTGTATTGTTCGATACATATGCGTACCGAACCGAAAGCACTGTATCGAACGGTTCAATATCGATACGAATATCGTTGCACCCCTAATAAATATATACGGTGGCCCCTAGAGACAAAGCACGTATACAAACTCCAAAACACATTTCCAGCGTTAACTGAACTTCCAAAACAGCTACCTAGATCACTTAAATTACACAATTGAAAGCCTATGTGTATTATTTGTGTATTTATACACAGGCACTCATATATATTCAAATAATTTAAAAAAAAGTTCATTTACCTGTTACTACCAAGAGCACCTGGCTGCAGCCACTGTGGAGCTCCACAGTAACCGGAAACACGTAACTTCAGTTAAATCGACTTTGACAGCGAAAACTAAATTGCGTTTTTGTTACTATTGATGCTGCTGAGAAATAAAAATGGTTTTAAGTGGGGTTTTTTTTAACACTCTGGGTTTGTTCAAAAAAATTCACCATCCCCTAAATTGTTCGTGGCCAAAAGTGACACTTGCTGTTTCGCTGATTTATTTTTTTTTTACAGTACATCGTGTTGTGCGTTCTGATTGCTGTAGACCATTGTCAATCAATCTAGTCCAGTGTCTCCTGTACAGGAGCGGTCCCTAATAGGCCCACGGACCGGTCCCGGTCCGTGAGTCTTTTGGTACCGTTCCGCGAGAGTTGATCCTCCGGTGTGAAATGTATGGTTGTAGTTGTGTGTCTTATTTTGAAAGAACTATTTACGCGTTACCATAGTGACCAGAGAGCATTAAAAAGCAGAGAGGAGGATGTCACTGTCATTGTTGCTGGCGCACAGCTCAAGTCACGCTTATTATTATATTTACAAAATACCACAGTTTCTTTTTTTTATTCTTTTGTTGTATTTATCCGCGACACCTTAAAGGTCATTCCCTGAAAATATTGTCTGACATTAAAGTGGTCTGTGGTGCAAAAAAGTTGGGGACTCCTGCTGTACAGTACAGAATGCGTTTAGCTTGTCGAATTTACATAAATCTTCGATCGCTAGCAGTGTAACTCTGAAGTGCTGCACTGTATGTTTGGAAGTTTTCTCCCAAACAAACACAACAATGCCGACGAAACGTTTTGCACCCTCAAATGCACCTTTAGGTTTCATTCCATAATACTGGACTCATGTTTCTACGAAGGAAAAGTGTGAAAATGTTCATGCCTGTCTGAGAAAAGTGTATAAAGCAAGTAGTGAGGGGTTTTACAGTCTTAACATCTATAATAATTGTAAAAAATAAAGTTGGCTACTTCATGGATTTCACCTACCGCGGGTTATTTTTTGAACGTAACACCAGCGATAAACGAGGGGCTGCTGTATTATTAATAGTAGAGTCTGGGACATCTAATTGATTAACATCAACATTGATTATTATGCACTATTATTTTTGTTCAAGGAGAGCCAAAAATATAAAACTCTCTCTCAGCTTGTTTGTTGCCAAAAATGGCCACTTTTTGTGTATGTTCACAAAATGCTATAAAATGTATATTTCTTAAAACATTTATCTACTTTTGCCAACGTGACTCTTTAAAATAGCACCAGTCCTTTTCATCAAAATTGTATCTAAATTTTTTACTCTTTATAGCCAGTTAGGTTATATATTACCTAAAGTCCTAATGTTTTCATGAAACTTCCTTTTTTTCCCCATCTGAGCATCGGGGAAAAGGCTGTCTTGCAATTGTTGAGGTCACTAGTGTGTGCCCAATTTCTTCCGGGATCACTCTCTTTGTAGGTTTTAGTGGACTCCTAGTACTGCGAAGTGGTTTCATGGTACAAAGGGATTGTATTCCAAGATCTGGGAGACTGTAGAAATGAGCAGTGATGCCCTTCCTACCATCTTTCCAGAAAAATAAGTGATCTGGAAGCTGTTAGGCTGACTTAGAGCAGCAGCACTTTCTGCACCTGCATAAACTCCAGGACACATTTACTAACGGTGTTTGTTGCTGTATGTGCTGCAGCTTTGAATTTTTTAATAATACATATTTTGTTAATATTTTGGCTATGGTGTCTTGTTTTGAAATGTACAAGAGTAAAAGTGTTTTTAGCAGGTGCTTCAAAGCTAAGTTTGACTGGGAAACTCAAAGCTCAATAGTCTGTATCAACAGAAATTCACTGCAGCCTATGTAATATTTCATGCGTCATAATTTATTCTACTCTATCTTTCAAATACATATTTGTGTGGCAATGTCATGCACAACACACACAACTATTAGATCCTTAAGATCAAACCCGTGTCATTCTTTTGGTCCACTGCAGTGCAGTAGTCAAAAAAAAGAATAAGTGAAGTGTCCACAGATGGCCAGGATAGAGCCCAGAGTGTTAATGTTTAAAATGTATAAAAATATTATTGATTACAATTCTTTACTGTTAATATCAACAATAAGCTTTTTATTTTGAAAATACAAGTTTAAAAAAAATGCTGTTACATTTACATTTAATGCTGTTACACTGTAATCCTTTATTATAAGTATGGACACAGAATAAAGTGAACAACATTTTGAAATAAGTTTAATTGGAATTTTGTACTACGCAAAAAACAAAACAAAAAAACAACAACAACAACATATTAAACAAACAAACAAACACAGCCAGTGCCTTCATTTGTCCATTACATGTCAAACATAGCACTGACCCTTAGCCCCTGCTCATCAGCACATGCTTTCAAAAAGAGCTCCATGTCCTCTGCAAACTGAAAAACAAAGAGGAACAAGTCCCTTGCTCCAGTGTCTTCTTCCTCTGACATGTCTATTAAGACCCTCTGCTGGTCCCCTTGATTTAAGGACAGATATTTGGGCATTGTTACATGTCCACAGAAAAGTGCCTTATTTTGGACAACCCACTGCACAGCAGGACGCAGATCTTCAACAACTGCTGGCTCCTGTGTCAGGCAAATGGGGATGAAAACATAGTTATTTCTCTGTTGCAGAACAGTTTTTTAACAGTTATTCAAATTTCACTAACCATGTAATTACACTACTGTTTAAAGTGAATACTGACCTGACTTACTTCCTGGAACTTGCGCTTTTTCAGTCTGAAAATGGGCACGTGTTGTCCTTCAAGCACAGCTTTGGCTTCCTCTCTCCAGTGTGCAAATAGCTTGCCAGAGCTATGAAGAGTAAGGCCACAGTGAGGGCATGTCATTTTCATGGACTTTCCATCAGCTGCAGTTTTATTGAACACAGAGGGTAGAGCATATGAATGTTCTAACAAAGACTCAGAAAATGGTTCAGATACCGAAGACAAAACCTTGGGGGGGAAACGGGGCTCCTCGAAGAGTACTGCCGGAGGAATACGGGTCTCCTCGGAGAGTTCAGCGGGGAGCAGTCCTCATAATGGTGGCTGACTTGGCATTGAAGAATGCTGACAAGACAATAAATGCCTTGCCATATCCCCACGCCATATGATTGTAATCTTACAGACAGGGCAGTGAAAGTGTCCTGTTGTCCTACAAGGCAGCCTGCACCGGCATATCATTTTATCTGTAAGAGAAAAAAAACAAACAAACAAACAAACAGATGTAATTTAAATGTAGTTGTATAGAATGCAACCAATTTGTCTAACAATCAGATTGTACATGTTAACAAAAACATCCAAGCCAACCTCAATAATGAAAGCAAAATGGTATGGATCACAAAAGTTATGTCTAGGAAAGTGGTGAAAAGTAAATAAAAATATATTTTATAAAAACACTATTTTTGTTGCAGATGAACAGTACAATATCAACAGCAACTTTTAAGTCAACAAAGATACTGCAGACGTGCTTAAAAAAGTGCATATTTATAACTAAAGTATATTTAATACAAACATACCTTTGAAAGGCAAAGCATTTTTTTTTGCACACTTAGATGCTCCTCAATCTTTGCCCTGACAGTAGGGCTGAAAGTGGGGCACAGAGGGCAGTGAAAGAGTCCTCTGCAACACGTGTTGCATTCCTGCAATTCTGGCTTTAAGCCCGAATTCCAGATTGATGTGTGCATCTAAAACAGAGAGAGAAACAGATAAACACCATATACACGTTTAAGTTAAGGTTTTAGCAGAAATAACAATTTACAGTTGGCATGTAATAGATTTGGAAAGAAAATTCTTGAAAAAAAACCCCACAAATATTTTACAAGACACTTTAATTTGTGAGACATGTTTCTATTGACATATAACAGTCAATTGAACAGAGGCTAACTAAAATCTGGGCAATAAAAAAGCTGTACAGAAAAGAATAACGAATAGAAGTATTGATAAATATATAAATCTGTTTGTGACGAAATTTACAGTGTTGACGCTAACCAAAGGTGTCACAAGTACACACGTTCCTTACTACAGTTTAGATACCTCTGTTTAAAAAGCACCGACTCGACTTTTTAGTCAAGTCGAAGTAAGAAGTACAGGGTCTAAAATATAATTTATGTACAAAATTTTGAAGTAATCTTGCGTCCAAAGCACGCGTGCGGGGGGCTGATTTACAAATGTACGGATTACAAAGTACAGATACGCGTGCTACAATGTGAGAAGTAGAAGTATAAAGAAGTATACAGTAGGCACAAAAAAGTACAGCAGTAAAGACACCAGAAAATTCTACTTAAGTACAGTATTGAAGTATTCGTTATTTTGCATCTCTGACGCCAACAATAAATCATACTCTAATGCAAAATGTGGTTTTTGCTTCTTCTCGCCCACAGAAGCCGTTAATCCAGCTCTCTTACTTAAACCAGGCCCAGGAAAAAGCATATTTATGTGTTTCTCTGCCATGGAGCACGATGAAAAAACATTAAAATAAGGAGGAATGTTGTTGTAACGCTAAATAAGTGGCAACATGATCATTGTAAGAAAACTAGACGATTCCTAGAATTCTGAAATCACTAACGGCAAATTTATTTAAGAAAGACTTAACCAACCTTTGTGATCAACTTGCAAGACTTCCACGGTATCCATGCGTGTTTACGGCTAGTGTGGAGGTCACGTGCTTCCGGCTACTGTGGAGGTCACGTGCTTCCGGCTACTGTGGAGGTCACGTGTTTCCGGTTAGTGTGGAGGTCATGTGTATCCGGTTACTGTGGAGCTCCACAGTGGCTGCAGCCAGACCCTTCTCGTTACTACCACACACCAAATCCAGTTGTTGGTACCTGCTGGCTTGTGTAGCCACTAGGTAACAAAAGCTCAACACTGCCCCTAGCATCCTGGAGCACTTCTGTTGTGTTTTGTACGTGCTTCAGAGTTTGTACGTGCTTTGTCTCTAGCAGCCACCGTAAATATACTTTTAATTATTCACTCCACATAAAATGTAATAAATAAATCATATAATGCAAAACCCAACTATTTACATTTCAACTTTAAACTATTTAAATTTTCAGCCCAAAATTTTCAACCCAATCATGGGTTAATGATTTTTATTTGTAAGCAGTGTCATAACACTTAAGGTGCATTGTGAAATAACTTTGAGTAAACATGCAGTCGCTTATGGTTGCAGCCACTCACTGAAAAACATGTCTTACACTGCAAATTCAAATAAAGAGGTATTTGCATTATTAGTTTAGTTTAGTTTTTTTTTGTTGTTTAAAGAACAACAATCTTATCCTCAATTGAATTCACTGATTATTTTGGATTTGCCCTGTTATGCCTTACCTAGATGAAGTAAATAATCTGCTTTGAGAATTATCATCTAATTTAAAAGCCTGAACAAATAAAATGGTCTTTATATTCCCGATACATTGATAAACCACAACACATAAACCGTCTGCCTTGTACTGTGCAGGTCTTACTGCATTTGTGGATGCGGCCACCAGAACAGGCCGGGTTGGATGGGATATTTGGGGCTGCTGCTGTCCAGGTGGCTCCTTCTGGCCACCTGGAAAATGTAAGCCTCACATCCACTAATTGAACATTGTTTTTGGACGGATATGAAATATCTTTCCAAATGCTGAACTACGTCGATCAGGTGGCTGTTAACTTTGTCTGTTGTGAGTCAGTTTGCCAGCAGATCTGCCAGGTTTTTGCTGCAGCAAAAACAACTCTGAAAAAGGTATTATAGTCATGTTGCCCTCTCTAGATCTCTGTTTACTCTCATGTTAGGTTCACATCTACCCCTTTGTAAGGAATGTTCACCTATTTGTCTTACCCAAATGGAAATCTTCCCATGGCAAAACTGTGTGGCCAAAATGCATAAAAGAGATGTGATGGCATGTGGCTTTAATGCACTCCTAACCCTACCCCTATTCTTAAGTGGTCCTCCAGCAACCTGGATGTTAAAAGGTTAAATACTAACCTTTAAACATTAACTAAAGAGCCGATTATCATTTGTAATTTGGCATCACAGGCTTTGTCTTTTGACTTTCAAGAAGAAGATGGTTTTAAGATGGTCTTACAGCAGACTTTACTATAGTAGAAACTAGACTAAATTATAGAAATTTGACTTAGTGAAGTAATGGGAAGTCATTGAAAAGTCATTACAGTTTACACAGTGGGATCACTAAATGATGAAAGATGATTATCTATATGTTTGCAGAGGAGCACTGTTTCATTATTCATGTTGTACAGGAGGAGTTTTTAGTCTCTTGGTATGCTGCGCAGAGATAAAGCAGAGTTTTAAATGGGCCAATTGCCACGGCTCTCTCAAAATAGCCAGAAATACACACACCAGACAAAACACACACGCTCACAGACTCCAGTCCAACATCAACACCTTGGTACGTCTCAGCGATGGTAGATGAGTGGAGGGGAACGGCTCAGATGGGAAAGCAATGGTGAGTTACGACCATTTTTAGATCAGGAAGCGTGGTGGGGGTACCAGTGGTGCAAACACACATACACAAACCACAAGCACACACTGACACTACACAGATCCAGTATACACAGAGTGTCCCTTAACTAGCAGCACACTGAGACATCTCTGCTTTCTGCTGATAGAATTTTTTCGTGCATTCAGACCAACGCAAACACACACCAAGCTTTCTGAGAATAGAAACTGTTTTAATCAAGGTTTTGGAGCATCCTCGGCTCTGTTATTAGAGCAAATTACCTCCTGGACTACTTACATGAGGAGCACACTTGCACACTCAGATGCTCACACAGATACACTTAAACACACTTTCACATCTGCACACATTCACACAAATTAACCGGTTGGATCAGCAAAGGGACACGGCCACCCGTGAGTGGGTTTTTTTTCCACAGAAGAAGCCTGTTTACACTGCAATGGAAGAACACAAGAACAGTCATGGATGATGGATTGCAACCTGGTGTTCTCCGTCTGTCTTACTTTCTATTTCTTTATCTGTCTCTCTCTCTCTCTCTCACACACACACACACACACACACACACACACACACACACACACACACACACACACACACACACACACACAGAATCAGCAAATCTCTTTGTGTGGAGGATGATACTAATATAGTACACACTTCTAATGGAGTTTTCAGACAATAATATGACAGATCATCTAAGAAGTTTGTGCTTTACTTATGCTGAGTGAAATAAATTGTGTTACCTTGCATTAAGTAGCAGATTTGTCTGTCAGTGTGCTGAACCAAGAACATCTATGTATTCATCTTTTTAGCCAAGCTTACTAGTGTTAGTTGATAACTTAGCTATCGGTCCTCTCATCCAGATATGATCACTTTTACCTATGCTTACATCTGTCAAACCTGTCCTTTATATACAATTCAATTAAATTCAATGTATATAGCATCAAATCAGAAGAAGAGTCACCTCAAAGTGCTTTATATTTTAAGGTAAAAACCCTATAATAATACCAAGAAAGCCCTAACAATAAGCACGCACTTGGCAACAATGGGAAGGAAAAACTCAATTTTAGCAATGGCAAGACAGTAACAATCCATCCATCCATTCGCTTCCGCTTATCCTTTTCAGGGTCGCAGGGGGCGCTGGAACCTATCCCAACTGTCATAGGGCGAGAGGTGGGGTACACCCTGGACAGGTCGCCAGTCTGTTGCAGGGCCAACACACAGGGACAGACAACCATTCACACTCACATTCACTCGCACAGTCACACCTAGTGACAATTTGGATTATCCAATTAACCTATCCCCACAAGCTGCATGTCTTTGGACGGTGGGAGGAAGCCGGAGTACCCGGAGAGAACCCACGCAAACACGGGGAGAACATGCAAACTCCACACAGAAAGACCAGTAACAGTAACAATCGAATCAAATAAAAATAGAGCATGCATCATGCATCTAAGAAAATAGAGCATGCATCTTTTCGTGTGTCATCTGTGCTGCCTCCTGCATGTCCAACCCAGGCAGCGTCCTTGACTAAAACAACTGGAGTATTTCTAATGAATGTGTCTGAAGTGGAGTACCTCCTGCTGGTCGCCACATATGAGAAAGGACAACCCCCAGCCCGATTCTTCATCATTTTCTGAAGATTGTGTGAGAAAACAGAATAAATAAAGCAGGTATTCTTGATCAAACTGCTGCAAAGAAACAACTACAGAGGGGACCAATGAGTAGCTGCTTGGACTGACTCATCCAAGACTGGGCTTCATACAGAAATCTGGACTTTAGTCCAGACCACCATGGCCATAACAACATTCTTCAGTGACACGCCATTGCATCTGATTTGAACTGAGTGGGTCCATCATTTCTGCAGAACAATGAGCCAAAACACACCACCACACTCCTTTAGCCAGTTTGACCAAGACGAGAGTGATCAAGGAGACGATCTAGTTGCCACTATTACTCAGCTTCACCCCAACTAAAAAGGTCTGAGGTAAGCTGAACCTCAGATGGAACAGAAAGCTACCAACAAGTGCTCAACATGTGTGGGGAGTCCTTTCGGATTGTTAGACAGGCTCGTGATGATCTTATGAAACCAATTCAAAGAATGTCAAAAGTGTTTATTCAAAGCAAAAAGTGGCCACTTCAGTTTCAAACTGGCACTTACTTTGAAGATTGCAAAATGTAAATCATACTGTGCTTTATTTAGTTTGTTTTTAGGGCTTTCTGTCCCTCTCCATGCTGCTGCTTGCTCCAAGAAGCATTAGCGCTAAGCCACCGAAGACTCCAGCACCTTCTAGCTCACAATAAGCTTGTCAAATGAAGAACGTATTCCCAGTTTTCCCAGCAGTCAACAGTCGATTAAAATTCTGATTTCCTGCAGATGTGATTTAGTTTACCGAATATCCCTCAGACCTGACAATTTCAAAACAACGATGAGATGAGAACTTGATTACAGCAGTTCAAAGCTTCAGAGTTCTCTATAATTCTCAGGAAAGACTGCAGAAACAAACATCTCAGATGTGCTCGGAGAGCAGTCGCTCTGATTGCTGAGCTTTCAAGTGTGATGAGTTGTTTCTTTTGATTTTTGATTAACACTACCTAGCTTACTTTATATCCCAACTTTATGCACTGAAATTGCTGGTGTGTAATATTAGAATAAAGGCTAAAAGCATTAAAAAGCCCAGTGCTGGAGACAAAAAGAATAAAAAAAGATCACTCGAGAGTCAAAAACAGTTAAAAGACAAATGTATATGTGCAATCAAAACAGAACCGCAATCCCATTATAGAGCAAGCGGGCCACATTTATCCAGATAATTGCTCCTGAAGCAAACAGTCCAATGTGGGACATACAAGATCACAGGCCAATTCTATTTTAATCCTGACTAAACACAGCAGAGGCAGACCCTTACTCAATCTGCCACAGCATCCTTCATCTTCAGGTTCAAGTCCGTGGGACAGACGGGCTCTTTCATTATTCCATAATGGGTTCCTTGAGAAGAGAGCAGGCACAAAGACACATTTTTCCTCATTCAGCTTTGACATTAAAGAGTGATTTTCATTGAGGTTTGTGGAAAGATAAGCAAGTGCAGAGAGTCCTTAGAGATATAGTTATACCAACCATTAATAACAAGTGGACAGGTCAGGAAAGTAAGAGCCATATTCCTTTAAAACAATCTGGTTCCAAATACTGAAAACATTTTAACTGATACTTTCAGCAAGCAGTATTTAAGAGCACATTTTTCAGTTTTATGAACCCTGAAGTGTTCTAGTTGGATTTATGTAATCTTCATGCTGTAGTCCACGTGTTCTGTTCTGGCTGATCGAGTTAAATTCCGAGAAAGGTTATAATATGTATCAAGCTGGACCGTTCGACAGCCGACAGAGAGGTCGACAGCCTGAATTTGTGAGTCAAATTTCACTCAGTGTTGAACTAATCATAGAACTGATGTAGATTTGCAACTTTTAAGCAGCATTTTTGCCAAGATCAAGTCAGACTGCGCTCTAATGTACCGTGGTGTGAAAAAGAATTCCTGTTTTTTGTGTGTTTGTGACACTTAAAATACAGTGTCCACCCTTAGCAGCAACAACTGCAATCAAGTGTTTGCAAAGAATCATTCTTTTGTGTAATTTCTCATAATTTCTCATAATAATTCTCATGTTTTAGCTCCCTTTAAGCTGCCTTTCTTCTGATTGTCGGCCCCCGTTCAAAAACTGTAGGTGGGCAGATGACTATAACAGGGATACCCTTTCTCATTACATCATACAAAGCCAAGAGTAGAGTAGCGCAGTCTGACACTGATTATTAGCGTATACACTGACCTCACAATTTGACATTTTGGCCATGTTTATATATGTTTAAATGAGCATCCAGCATCAAAACAATCTATTTCTGACAGAAAATACGAAAAAGGCATAACAGGATACTTTTAATACTGTTACAGGTCCAGGACCGTAAATTTCATCATAATGTAAATCCTTCGAAAAGAAGTGACTGTGCAGTGCTTGGTAATGTTTAAGCTGAGCTGCTTGAGCTCCGTACTCTGTCAACCTGGAAACACTCCCGTCATTGAACAAGCTCCACTAATCCCTTACCACAGCATAAGGGTGAGAGACACTCAATCTGTGTGTGTGTGTGTGTGTGTGTGTGTGTGTGTGTGTGTGTGTGTGTGTGTGTGTGTGTGTCAGAGAGAGAGAGAATGTGTGCCCCTGCCTGAGGACCATTGGGATTTCCCTTTTTAATTAATTCAGGATTTGTTTGGGGCACAGAGGTCAGAAATGGAGATGGAGGCAGAGACATTTTCTCATGTAAAACCACAAGGTAGGTGTGTGTGTGTGTGTGTGTGTGTGTGTGTGTGTGTGTGTGTGTGTGTGTGTGTGTGTGTGTGTGTGTGTGTGTGTGTGCAAACATAAAGAGGGGAAAAGTCATAGAGGGAATAACAAATGAAGAGCAAAGAAAGACAAAGAAACAATTAGATCTGTAAGATTCCCCCCGACCTCTAATTAAGGACGGTTGGACCAAAACATTGTGATTTAATAAAATAATAGAGCGACAGTATGCAGAGGTTATAATTTATTTAAAAAGTAATAATAATTCTTACTTGTTGTTCATTAGGGTGTGCAGACTTGTTCCAGTTCTAAGTGCAAAGTTCGAAATTATAGTTTATCATAACCATACACAAGGACAATTATTTGGCTCAGTGTCACAATAACAGGTGCGGTCCATTTTCGTTCTGTTTGTTGATGACTTTGATGACCACAGACACACCCCAGGCTACTGACGATGAAGAGATTAACACATTTAACACAACACTTGAGGAGGCCGAACTCAAACAGAAAAACTCACATGAGACACAGACCTTCAAAGTAAAACAGGAAGTAGCACAGATGCAGACTTGACTAGGGGAGACAGAGCAACTAAGAAACACAGAGACAAACCATAAAGCAGAGGACTCTAAGAACCAAAATACACAGAGGGAAATACTAAGCATGGAACACAAGAAACTAGACTCAAGGGAGTAACAAAAGACCAACCATGAGAACATAATTCACAATACAGAGTGACAGAAAACACAAGAAACTCAAAACATGCAAAGACACTGACCAAGAAACACAGACTTACACAGAACAGAGGGGGCACAGAGAAACATGAAGGGCAAGGGGTCAAAACTAGAAACCATAGAATAAATCACACGAGTACAAAATACAAGAATCACAAAGAACTAAAAACGCTGGGTCAGGAGACCCAGGATCCTGACACCTCCTCCACCACGCACTGTGGCTTGCACACACTCCCACTGTCTTCAGTGATTTTGCCTTTCTCCAATTCCTATCCCCCAAAGGGAACTGTGTGGATCAGACCCCCCACATCTGAGAAATACCCCCTGCCTGGCTGTGACTTCTGACCAGTTTAGGAGAAAGCAAGAGAAACTACACCAGAGCAAAGCCGCTGCCCTGCTGGCATCAGCCCCATGTTTCTGAGGACGTGTGAAATTGAAGACGTCAAACTCCCATTTGAAGGCAGGAGGGGTGGGTGGTGGTGTAAGTGAGTGGTTCCTGAATGGTGTACCAGGAGGATTTTATATTAGCTATACTACAGCCTGTTCAAAACACTTATGAGTATATGTGTCTTTGTGTTTTCAGTACATGTCACATTTTAATTTAATTGTACTTTTTAGGAGGGTTTTTTTTTTTTTTTTTTCTTTCTTATCAATGAATACGATTTTTATGGCCTGAAATATTCTCTGAAAGCCCCCCAAAAAAGAAAAAAGAAAAACATCAAGGGGAACCCTCCAAATGACGGGAATAATAGAGTTTAAAAAGTTGGCAAGCCTCCCTGTAAAGCCAGAAAATGAAGTAATAAATCATTTAAATTTTAAGTTTGTTTTATTTTATTTCTTTAATTTTAAAAATGAAATTTTGGTTAATGTTGTGGCACATGGACAGTGGAAGACCTCTCTGCATTGAATCATACTTGTTGTTAATCTCTGGCTCTCTTCCACAGCATGTCTTCATCCTGTCTTCCTTCTCTCACCCCAACCGGTCGCAGCAGATGGCCCCGCCCCTCCCTGAGCCTGTTCTGTCGGAGGTTTCTTCCTGTTAAAAGGGAGTTTTTCCTTCCCACTGTCGCCAAAGTGCTTGCTCATAGGGGGTTATTGTTGGGTTTTTCTCTGTATGTATTATTGTAGGCTCTACCTTACAATGCAAATACATTTTTTTACATGTTACATTTCATTACACATGATCAAGTCAATGTGTTTAACACAGACACACACAAAGAAGCTAAATGCTGGTTTAGTTCAATGACTCCCACTTCTTTAAAGATCTGTCTGCTTGAGGAATCTCAAAAACAAACACTGATTTCAGAGTGATGCTCACGCTTACTGTCACAGTTCTGGGTCGGTTCGACCCAGTATTTTGAGTTCTGATGTTTTGGTTTATTTTTGAATGTTTGTTGTGTTTTTCGGGTGCTATGATCATTATTATTATTATTCCATGTTTCTGTTTATTCGTGTTTCAGGATTTGTGTCTCATGTTTAGCATTGAGTTCGATGTGTTATATTCTGTCTGCCTCTCAGTGTCGTGTCTGCGACTTTGTGTAGTGTTTTCTTGTTTCCTGTTTTATTGTGAAGGTCTGCGTCTCATGTGAGTGTGTTTAGGTTACCTCCCTTGTCTCGTCTAGTTAATTACTCCCAGCTGTGTCCCCCACCGGTGTGTAATCTCCCTGTGTTTCTCTGAGTGTATTTAAGTTGTGTCTTCTGTCATTGTAGTTGCTGGTCCATCTGTGTGTCCACCATGCTCCATCTGTGTGTTCTACCTGCTGTCAACCATCATTTGCCTCCGTCCATCCTCCTTCATGTTCATGTCCTGGTTTGTGTTCAGTAGTTTAGATAGTCTTCTGTCCCGTTTGCCGTTTCTCTTTTTGCATTTTGTGTTCAATAAACTACCTCACCTTCACGAGTGCCTGCGACTCGATCCTCCTTTAATATTTCCACATGGCTCATCTCACTCGCCGTGACAGTTACACAGGCAGAGACTAGCAGCGATGCTGTGGACAATGACGTGTGAAACAACCTTTAGCAGGTAGAGAGCAGGTCTCAGGTTAAACTTACTTCTGTTTTGAGGTGAGGGATTAAAATGACAGTGAACATGATTAAAGGAAATCGCAACTTATTTCATGGGAGATAAGATGACAGCCTACATCCATGTGCATTTTTGTCATGGTTGACATGACACTGAGTTGTTTGTCAGCATCATGTAGAGGATAAGTTTGTCTTAAATTGTTTTTTTTTTTATTAAAACCTGGTTACTTTTGCAATTCCCACAATTCCCTGTCAGCACCTATTTCTGATTGAAACACTTTGTGTGGCATGCACAGAGCTCATGCCGCACACTGTTGGTGCACACACACACACTCACACACTCACACACTGTCTCTTTCCTGATATTCCAATAACTCATAGGGAGTAGCAGAATGTTATTATAGCCTGGAGGGCTTTCTCTCGTCAAAATGGCCTCTGGGTACACACATGTTTTTTGAGGTTTGGGTTTGTGTGCGTGTTTGTGTGCGTGTTTGTGTGCGCGCGGGCCTCATTCTCATGTAACATTTCTTAGACTAACATGAGTCAGTGCGTAAGAATTTCAAAAGTCTTTATGAGTGTTTGAGATTCATTTGGTCATTGATGCAGAGTGTGAGAAATGAGTGTGTGACTGTGACGGCTGTGTCGGAACAGTTTAAATGATTTAAAAGACATGTATGAAATATGGGAGGTGGCAAATGCGATTTCTCATCTCGTGACCAGGCCCTCCTGGCTGCAAAGTTTTTCTATGATTGTACCCGCGAGCCAAAAGTAAAAAAAAAAAAAAAAAAGCAGTACATTAAGTCGTGACTGAGAATAATGTCAGAGCAGTTATGAGACCCGGCTCACAGCGCTTCACATTGAGATGTTTTGAATTTAACCTGCAGGTGCGTGTGTGCATGCATGCATGTGTGTGGTTGACAGGAATGTGCTGGGTGCTGTAATTGAGAGATAAGATCGCAGCAGAAGGCTCGAGTGCCGACAGACACACAGAGAGGTGATGAGACCGAGAAAGACAATCCTCAGTCGAACTCCTTCATTTCCAGTAGCTGCATCTGTCAGGTGTGCTCCCACTGACCCACTACCAGCTCCTGAGCACCGTTCGAAGTCGTAAAATATCCATGATGGCATTTTGGCCATTTCTATCATTACCCATCACGAAAGTGCATGTCCATAACTTAAACCTTTAACAGCTGTGTGTGTCTAACGGTTTTCCCTATCTTGGTGGGGACCAAAATCCAGGTCCCAACAAGTTTGAAGGCATTTTTCACACTCAAAATGTGGTTTTAGTGTCAGGGTTACAATTGGGTAATGGTTAGGTTTAGGGAAAGTGTTAGGCATTCATTTTTTATGGTTAGGGTAAGCGGCTAGGAAAGCATTATGTCAATGAGATGTCCTCACTACGATAGCAAAACCTGACATGTGTGTGTGCATTCAAATCTTGATATATGTCACTTTCCCCTGTTCCACAGAGCCATGTCATTCACATAATTCATAGAGGGACTGTGGGAACGTAACATAAGCAGAGTCTATGGAGACACGCACATGCAGTCATATGTACACCCATATCAATGATGCTACATTGATTCAGTGCTGACTGGTGAAGAGTAAGCTTAAACAGGAAAGAAAGTGCTGGCTCTTCTATAGAGAGACGTAACCAATCAAAAGGTACCTGTGAAAAGCACTGACAGTGGCTGCAGTGGGCAGCTTTAATGGTTTTAATGCTTCTAGTACATGTTGCTGGTTTTACTGTATCTATCGACAGTCGTCTAAACACCGAGCATGTCGTGATATATGTAACAAACAAAACATTTTTCAAATGTGAACTTGTCGGTAAATGTATTCACAAAATTTCACAAAAATTCAACAAAAGTGTTGCATTTCTGAGAAACATTTGTCCTCAAGAAATAGTAAATAGTATTATTTTACTGTTTCCATATCATTTTATATTTAGTGCTGGTTCTGAGCTATCAGCGCACTGATTCTCTCTGCTCACCCACCTTGGTCTCACGGAGGTTTGTGAAGGCGTAACCCTAAGCATTTGTAATGTATTTTAAAATGATACGAGAAAAACTGTGACAAAAAAGTGGAAAGTCTGTCGACTTTGTGACGACCAACCTCCAAACGGACTTTTACTTGCTTTTTGTCAGGACACATGCAAGTGGACTGATGGAAAAATCATATTCAGAAACAAGAGACAATATCATATATATGATGCTGACTTTAGTAATTCCATGAGTTAGAATGACATCATCACTAGTGTTAGAAAGTTCCTCAGTTATCTGCAACATGTTGTGCATGCACATACCCAACACACAACCGTGCTGGGTACTTACGCTCATTACCTAATTCCCCGATTAACAAACCAGGTGATGTTTTCCTATATTACACTCCATTAGCACACACTGTAGTGCATTCTGACTGACACACACACTGCACAAATATAGATTATTCTTTCCCTGTAAACAGTTCCATCAAATAAATGACTGTATTAATGAAAACACATACTAATAGGCTTTAAACTTCAGGGAAGGCTCAGAGCAGGTATTTTGTCTGTTGGGTAGGTACACTTAATTTCAGGATTTGGATCTTTTTTGGACAGTTTTTCACTTCATTGTTGCCAGCATAGCAACTCTGTGGCTAGATTTAATAACTTTTCTTGCAAGGAATGCATGAACAGCAGACTACAGCTTCCTGAACAAGAGTTTTGTTCTCTCTGCTTGGACACTGAAGCCGACTTCTCTTTCTCTCTTTCTCCTATTCAATTAGTGAGAAAATAACAAGCCACACCAAGACTATACATGGTAGGAGACACTCTATACACACCCAAATGGGAAAATTGTTGGAGATACAATTCATCCAAGGAGAAGACAAATCCCCATTACTATATTTCATGTTTCATATGAAATTTGGTAATACGTTAAACCCACATTTGTGTATCTTGTCTGTTGCAAACTGTTTTGCTCTCGAAGCACATAAAATCATTTTCTCACAGCAAAAATCACCATCCGTGACTTGTGTAATTCTTGGTTCATTTCTGCGGTGAAGACGTCAAAGACACTCTGAACTTCTCTGTGTCATTTCCACAAGCCTTCAAAAAGTTTGGCGTGTTACACTGGGCCAAAGAAACCCTTTTATAGCTGACTGACTTTAAAAGACGTGCGTCAAATGAACTGGAAAGATCAAGGTTACAAACAATCCACCACCCTCTGCGGGTGTGGATGTGGGAAATATGTAACTGTTATGTCCTCAAACAAAGCCTTCATTTTAATCTTTATGGATACATTGGTGTATATTTCCGAATCATTAGCAGAATCACGATATTTACATCAACTAATTATTTTTCTTGGACAATAAATTCAGAATAAAATAAATAAATGGACAGATCACCTGGCTTCAGACTGCAGACATGCGCTTAAAAGGTCTGTTAAGGAACTCAAGTTTCATTTGATCAAACAAATGTGGTTTTTTTGTTTTTTTTTAACTCATTGATATTGAACACGGTCGATTTTCTGGAATCTATGAAAATTAGGAGAAAGGAAGACTTCTGGGAAGGGTAAATACATTCACACGCTCATTTCATTGAGCAGTTCCACCCAAGGCACTCGTGTGTAGATGAGAAAAGCGGATGTGTGAATGGGAGTAATGATTTTCCAAACGGTCGGTGTAGATATGAGATGTAATTCATTACGGGATACACGAGGGAAGACTTGAGGTGGGTTTGCGGTTGAGCTGCATCCAAGCACACTTCTCTCTCTTATTGGACTTGCTATAGTGTGTGCATGTGTGTGTGTGCGTGCACGTGTGTGTGTTTACGTAAATGTCCAGAGGGGCTGTTGTAGTTAATATGTCCAGGGTCAGGGCGATGGTGGGTTATGAAACTTAATTCTCCTCGTAAACTGTCTCATTTCCACCGTAACTTGCATCGAAGGAGGATGGTGGGAGAAAGTGAGTGAGCAGAGGAGGAATAAGGATGGAGGGAAAGGAACAAAAGACAGAATGAGGTAAGAAGGGAAAGAGGGAGGGGAGAGGAGAAGATTTAACAAAGAAGCAAGGAAACACCTAAGAAAGAAGATAAGGACGCTGAGATTGAAAGGGAAAAAAGAAACGGAAGTGAGTAAAAGGAAAATGGGAAAGACTGAGAAATGAAAGGGAAGGGAATAAGGGCGGGGTGATCAGGTTGGACTGACAACTGTGTGAACTCCAAATGAACTATTGCACACTATTACTAATGATAATGATTATTACTGGGAAAATGACTAAAACACTTTAAATAATGGTGGAAAAGTTTTATTTATGTATTTTAGAACCAGACAGCAGCAGGGCAGAAAGATAATTGAAGAATAGAAAAGAAGAGAGGGAGGGGAAAAGGAGCCTAAATCAAATGAGAATAAGGGTAGAAACAAGAATTAAAGAAGAAACTATAAAATAAAGCTCTAGTCACACCATACTGAATAAGGAAAGGATGATGTACGAAAAAAGAACATATAGGAACAAACATGCAACTAAAGCGATCATCAAGGACTCGAGAAAGGAAATGGAAGACAAGAAACAAGGAAAAACCTGAGATGTAGTAAAGATAGAAGCTGAAAATGAAAAAGGCAGAAAAGGTAGCAAGTGGGTGAATAAAGAAGGAGGAATCATATGTGATGGATGGAGGAATGCCAGCGTTAATCCGTGTGTGAGAGCTGTGGCTCAGTGTCAGGTATCTGCCTGTGAATGGGCCTGTGTCACTGCGGTATCACCACAACCGGGCCGGGGCGCAGTGAACGAATTGCAAAAGGAAGAAATGTGTTTATAGGTATAACAGAAGCAAGCAATCAAAGCAAGAAACTGATGCAAATAAGAAGGTGTGAAAAAAGCAGAAATAATGTTGCCCTGCGAGGCTGTCTGTCGCTCATCGCAGGGCTTCTGTGTCCTGAACACGAGCCAGTTTATGGATTTGTTTCTTTCCTGCGTCTCTCCGACTCTGATTCAGGCTGTTCAGGACATTTTTCTGCCTGGGGATTGTTGTGGCAATACCACAGCTGCACCAAAGTCACACAAACACATATGGCTGCACAACAAAGTGTTGTTTAATTATTAGCATGACTGGAAAACTGGCTAAGAGACTTGATGACTTGTTTTGGTGAGTCCCCTTAGAGTCAGTTCTGTAAAGTTCTAGTGTCTTTCAGCTCACTGCTTTGCAACAGTACGTCTTAAACGTCCAAACCGCTATAATAGATTTCAATTGTTCCAGATTCCTGAGAATTCTGAAAGAAAAGCTGATTTTTTTAAAAACATTCAGCATGTAAAATATCAGTTATAAAATACTTTTAACACATCACATGTCACTCTTAAATTATATATGATTTAAGATTTTTGTCATAGATGTCTCATTGTCTCTTTCTCCTCATCTTCTTCATCTGCACCTCCACCTCTCCACCTCATCCTCTTCCTGCTCCCTTCAAGCCTCAACTCCTAACTGAAGTCAGGGCTCTAACACATGGTAAAGTGCGTAAACATGCTTATTTATTCCCCATATTGTCGCAATTACCAATTTTCAGCAGATCAGACATGTCCCCCCCGTTTCCAGACAGCGGACAAGAGCCGACTCGAAAAACAACAGCTGGTTATAAGCAGTATGCCAGCTAATGTTAGGATTAAGTGTCCTAAAATCATTGCTTCCCTCTGATAAACAGTTTGATTACACTCTCACATCATATCAGAATTTAATCGCTAAGTGTTTGACAACATTAGATCAATTTCAAAAAACATTTTAGTAATGATAGCTGAAAGTTCTGGAAATCCACAACAACTTATCTCAGCATTGCCGTCAGACAGAAGTGAGCTTCACCGACTCGACTTGTATAAGATTCCTTTCACAAAGTTTTACAGCCTTCTCCATATTAAAATAGTTGAGGACACTTCACACCCAGCATTGTGAGGTAAACAGTGATCTGACAGCTTACACTCATTAGATCAATGCAGAGCGTTTGAGGTCATTCCTAATGGTGCACAGATAGTGTTCACTCTTTTTTTTTTTTTTTTTTTTTTTTTTTTTTTGGAAGTGACATCAGAAACAGCAGCATGTGACATCACGTGATGGCGGAGCTTCAGTTCATCCTTTGTCATCCTTTTCTTTTTCTTTTTTTTTTAATAGGACAGGGGGAAAGAATGAAAGAAAGAGGGGGAGAGGAAGAAAGAAAACCAAAGGGGAGAAGAGACGGTGAGAAGGGGGGGAAGAGAGAAAAAAAAAAAAAAAAAAAAACTCCTGGGTCACCTGTATGGAGAGAAAGAAAAACAAAAAAAAACAGGGGAGACAGCAAACAACAAAGAGCAACATAATAATAAAAAAAAAAAGCACCATCACAATAAACTAGCTAGTCATAGATATCAATAGTTACTAAATAATAAACGATATTGTGCAGCACGCAAGATAGACAGCGCACAGTGTGCTTTGAGGCAGCAGCCAAGAAAGCTGTAGTCCGCATCTGTGAATACCCATGTGTGCATACCTGTGTGGATCAGCATGCTTGCATTCCAAAGGTTTCTCCATGTAATGATCTGCTAGAGAGTGTGGGGAGCCACAGCCCTGTCCTCTATGGTATCAAGCAGGTATGGAGGAGATCAAAACTCCAGACATCCAGAGGCCCCCAGAACACAAGAGACCATGGAAGACCAACAGAGGGGCAGCCGCGCCACTGTCCCAGTAAGAGCTAAGGAGAGTCCCAGATGAGAGCTCACTCAGCAGCCGCGGAGCATAAGCCAGGGGGAGTTGCAGTGACGCGCCCGTGAGCTCCGCCGGCAGCCAGCTGTGCCTGAGTGACCGAGCCCCAGGCCGAGAGGCCGGGGGCACCCCACCTCCAAAGTGGCCCGAGCGAGCCCCAATAAGCGGCCGCCAAGGAGTGAGCCGGTGTGTACCCGGACGCCCACCCCCAGATACAAAGAACCACCAACGCACCGATACCTGAGGGAGTCCGCCACCGGCAGGGGAAGTGGTGGTGGGTGGAGATAGGCCTCCAAACCTTGGAGGGCCCGAGATGTCCCCAGAGAGGTGGCGTCTGATACCCAACCTGACATATAGACACAGACATACAGGCACACACAGACACAAACATCCATTCCCACCCTCATGCTCTCATATGTACTTCACACTCAACCGACGTGGAGACAGACATAAAGGGACGCTGTATACACGATAGTGATTAGTGTTCACTCTAATCACATAGCATTACCTAGGAAAATCATCTCTATTGATTATATAATCATATCTATCTAATAGACTCCAGTTTGTTCATGTAAATCGAGCGTTCTCTTCACACACTGAGGTTAATTATGGAGTTCCACAGGGTTCTGTGCTAAGAACACTTCTGTTTATATTATGCGTGCTTCCTTTACTCAGTATCATCAGAAGGCATAGCATACATTTTCACTGCTATGCAGATGACACCCAACTTTATCTATCTGGGAAGCCAGATAACACACACCAATTAGTTAAACTGCAGGAACGTCTTAAAGATATAAAGACCTGGATGACCTCTAACTTTCTGCTTCTAGGTTTGATTTGAAAAATCTTTTAATGCTCCGCCGGGCCTTCACTGCAGGAAATGCATGCTCAGTTGGGTTAAGATCAGGTGACTGACTTGGCCATTCAAGCATATTCACCTTCTTAGCTTTAATAAACTCCTGAGTTGCTTTGGCTGTATGTTTTGGGTCATTGTCTATCTGTATTATGTATTATTTCCCCCCCAATAAATTTGACTGCATGTAGCTTGGCTGCCTCTGTCCTGTGTCACATCATCAGTAAACACTTTGTCCCAGTGCCACTGGTGTCCCAAGCCTTCACACCGCCTCCACCGTGTTTTACAGATGACGTGGTATGCTTTGGACCATGAGCTGTTCCACGCCTTCTCCACACTTTTTTTCTTGCCATCATTCTGGTAGAGGTTTATCTTGGTTTCATCAGTCCAGCGAATGTTTTTCCAGAACTGTGTCCAGCCTTTTTATTTTTGAGGCTAATGAGTGACTTGCATCTTACTGTGAACCCCCTGTATTTACTTTGGTAGACTTGGATATTGTTACGCCTACCTAGCTGAAACTCCTAAACCCTTAATTGAATTTAAATGCGTATACCCTCAACTGAAAGCTGGGACTCTACACATTGTGTTTATGTCCATTATATAACTATAGTTAGAATATGTTTCCGTAAACAGGTAAAAAACAAAACTAGTGTCAGTGTCAAATATATGTGGACCGAACTGCATCTTCTCTTCCTGCTGGAGAGATCATCCAGTGTAATTTCTGCCTTTATCAAAGTGTTTGGTGACCTAAGTAAAACTGATATGATTATCCTACAGGCTGCAAAACAGAAATGGACGTAACTAATTCCAGGTGAATTTAGTGTAAATTTACTTTGATCATTTTAACAGAGCTCATAAACATTATTTATCCACATTTTTGAATATAAATGAAAATTTTATCTTATTTAATTTTTACTTGTCAGTTATGTTGATGTTTGCTGGATAGTACATTTATAGAATTGCGTGTAAAGGATACTCAACTATAGGAGCTAATAAAGGAAGCAGTTTCCTTAGTATGCAGAGAATTTTGAGCAGCTCCTAATATGGCACCGACATATTTTTGGTCACTTTACTCTCGAACCTCCCTAAACAAAACTGACTTTTCAACCCTGAGTGTATGTTTGGGGGTGAAATGGGTTGTCATTGGGGATGTACTCTCTACAGTACTGTCATTGTCCCTCTCACAAAGTACTTATTTGTGCCCTGGTTGTGGTTTGTACCTTATAGACATCAGTAAAGCACCTCTGTTGACAATTTGGTACTGTAATGTAACAAACACAGTCATTTTACATAGGGTGAAAAACTGGGCACTCGTTTCATCATTTTATCCATTCACATGTGGAAATGATTGGTGATTTGTGTAGCACCTTCTCTGCTCACCTTCACCTTCTCTTACGATCAAATGTGTATCTATCTGTGAACTATACTTACCATACTGCCATATGGTAACGCTCCCGTCTGTACTACCATGGTCTACATATACAAGACAGAACAAAACTTGTGAGAATGCAAATTCTTTTCTTTTAACGTATATAGATTTAACTAGATGTTCAATAATTAGCCTTATGGTTTACATTTCTATAGATCGTACCCATAAGATCCGTTCTTACGGGTATGTAGAAATTATATCATTTTATGTAGAAATTATATCATTTTAAACCACTGTGGACATCAGGACCAGCAGTAAACTGGTAAGATTAAGGGTTAAGTGCTGGGTCTGGATAAGGCACTGGGGGTGACAATGAAAAACTGGCTGTCCAGTCACAGAGTGAATAGTTTAATCTATTCATATTTATTCAGTTCAATTCAGTTCAGATTTATTTATATAGCACCAAATCACAACAACAGTCACATAAAGACATTTTTTATTGTAGGGTAAACCAACAATCAAATGACCCCCTATGAGCAAACACTTGGTGACAGCGGGAAGGAAAAACTCCCTTTTAACAGGAAGAAACCTGTGGGAAGGCCATCTGCCGTGCCTGGTAGAGGGTGGGGGGGAGTAAGGATATCAGATTATGAAATAAAATAAATAAAAGAACCTGGCATTCATTGGTCAACACAATGCATGCATATAACAGACAGATTAGAAAGTTAACTGAACAGTTGATTTGATATTTTGCAGTTAGGTAGCATCTTTTAAAGTAAAAAGTGGATTTGTCTCTGATTTAAAAAATATTTTTTTATTATCATTCACACTCATGATCTGCCAAACAAATGCACAGTCTGCTCGGGAGCTGTGTGTGTGTGTGGTACTAATTACAATTGCTCTGTCTACAAAACAGCTTCCTCATTTTTCACCTGCCTCACACCGACATTCCGACCTGACACGCACATCCAACCTTTTCACTCTTTCTCCCTTTCTCACCCCCTCTCGCTCATCTTATCTCATTCCTTCCTGTTCCTCTCTGATTGGTGTGTGTGTGTCTGTGTGTGTCTGTGTGTGTCTGTGATTTTATTGACACTTTACTGATGGAGAAATGTCCACATGATCCGCCTTCTGTCTCAGGTGTCCCTCAGCAACACTCACAACACATCAGTCATCCTAAAGCTGCCCTGCAGCACCAAAACACATTCTCACACACACACACACACACCACCAGTCATACACAACTGCACAGATAAAATCGCAAATCTTAACACAGACTCCACAGAACTCTTACCCACCCACACACTCCTTTACCAGCGCAATTCTACATCTGGGGGATGAAGTGGTGGTGGGGGTTTAACAAACTCACTCACTCACACACACACAAAGCCTAAGGCACATCCTTCAGCCTGTAGTCTCCATCCTGGGTGGCAGGATTCAAGCACACACACACATAATCATGTTGGTGATGGAAGTGTCAGAACAGGGTGACAGATTAAACCCATTCTAGGAACAAGTCACAGGCTGGTAGGCACACTGAACTGGAATCAGCATAAAACTATTATCTGTGTGTACTGGTGTATGCGTGCATGTGGGGTGGTAATTCCATCCGAGACCCTCAGAGTGACCCCAAAACACATATTGACCACCACCCCCCGTGCCCCCCTCCCCCACCACTACTGCTCTCCCCGAGGCCGCACACAAGCCAAAACACACACCCGTCTAAGCCACACACAGTCACAGACATCAAATGACCTCCCAAGCATACACATGCAAACTAACCACACTCAGAGAAGGCGCATTTGGTAAAGGTGTTAGAATAACTTGCTAATTTAATACCATATATGCATTTGAAAACCACATAATTTTGTCATTTTTATTTTATTAATAACAAAATACTGATACAAGAGTATTCTTGCATCAGTACAAAAAATACATAAACCTCTGTCTCTGATATTTGTTTGGAATCGTGTCACGACATACATGTGTTGTTCAGCCTGAGTTAACTAGAACGCAAAGAGTGTGAAGGCCGTGTACTTAAGCACAGTAATAAAGGCAGAATGTAATTTAATTGCTAATCTGACAATGGCAAGCAGGTATAATTTGATTTACATTTTAATTTGAGAGAGTTTGATTTAGCCCTGTGACACACTGGCGACCTGTCCAGGGTGTACCCCGCCTCTCGCCCTAAGACAGCTGGGATAGGCTCCAGCGCCCCCCGCGGCCCTGCCAAAGGATAAGTGGAAGCAAAGTGGGAAGGACAAAAAAAATTTTAACAGGAAAAATTTGCAGTATCCCCAGTAAAAATGTGAAATTCTTTTTTCACTGCTGCAGCTACTTGCTGATAGAGAAGAGAAGAGAAGAAACCATTTGGTCTGTTATCAGCATATTTTTGCACCATTAATGCTAAGTAGAAATGAAAGAAGAATGGGCTGAGATTGCCCAGGAAACGTGTGTGAGTTGCTGGAAACTACAAGAAATGACTGCAGGCTGTTTTCAAGCAAAAAGGATACACAATAAACTGTTACCATCAAAATAATAATTTTGACCCTGGTAGTTTTTAGTTGAGCTTTTTTTATGTGAAATCATTTTGTGTCTGTTTGCAAATTAAAATAATCTAATTATTCAGAATAAAACAAGGTGTGTTAAAAATCCCTCAGTCTGTTTAGCAGCATTTGGGAAATACTTTGGGAAAAAAATGAAGTTTTCATAGGGGGACTAGTAATTCTACCCTCATCTGTACTGAGTAAATGATCCCAAGGAACTACATCATTTGCATCTGTTTGTGTCCTCTGTATTCTCTGAGTTCATGAAGAGGAGAGGCCACCTCTTTGGTAAAGGTTTTGAAAAATAGTCAGAATGTCTTTATAGAGACAGAGAGGCCTTTGGTGCTGAACTCAGATTGGGGAGTGTCTGTGGTTACAGTGATAAACCTCTGTGCCGGGCTGTCTTCCCCACACTGAGATTTTAATCACTACTTGTTGATTCAAGCTATTGTGCTTTTAATCCCTGACACTTATACTGATAGCTTTGGTAAGCCGTGGTGCAGCCTCTGAGTCCAAGTGTGTGTGAACTGTTTTTGTTGGATGTGTGGTTAACTTAGTAAAGCTGACATGGAGCAAACTAGGAAAAAATGTTAATCCCATCTGAAATCTGCATGTGCTACGAGCTTCTACAAAAAATATAAAAAGTTCATGTTATTTTTACCTTTTTTAAATATAACAATACAGTTTCCAATTAAGAGACTTTGAGCATTTAAATAACATGCACGCTATGAAAAACTGCTTTGCTTATAGTAAATTGGCCTAAAGGTGCATTTACACAATGGTGGCCTGAGGGCGAACAAATCGTGAACTAGCAGCAGGCACTGGAGGTTGTGCTGGTGGTGGCTCCAACTTATACCTGAAAAACCCAAAACTTATTTCCAGGACACCTTCAGTGGTTTAGTCGGGCCTATTACTTGGGAGGTTAAAGCTGCAAAGTAGACAGAGTAAAAAGTATGACAGCAAACAGTTCAGCTTTTTACTTTGCTGCAAGACCCAAAGTTCTGAAAAGTGCTGTGGTGGCGTTTTGCCACAGTAAGGGATACATGTAGATCTCTGATATCTCTAGAAACGAATCCATTACATGTGGCTAATTTGTATGAAAAGCACAAGTTACAAAACAAATCAGCTGGATTCACTGCAAATGGAAACAAAAGTCCGGAGTCAGCTGTGATCAGATCTGATCCTCTGCTTATCATCAGATAGCATGTGGAGCCACCCAGAGATTCCACACAAACCACATCTGCTCAGCATATGACCTCGCAGCCATGCCATACGGTCCTGTATGGCTGCCAGAGTCAGCAGGGCTCTGCTCTGATGCGCCTTTGCAGAGAAAAATGAGTCAACATGAAGAAGAAACACAAGACATGAGGGATGAGACTGAAGCAGCGGTATACAGGAAATAAGTGGGAAGACAACAGCACTGAGGCAGCTATAGCTTATTGATCTGTGGTGAATTTGTCTTGTGAGTTCATTGTGTTGTATGAATGTGTGCTTCGGTTATTTCTTCCAGATGATGAAATCTTATTGCCTGCCGATCAAGTGACTTACAAGGTGATTTGTGGTGACCTTACCAGCACTTATGTACCCAGCCTGCATCCTCTGTGCCATCATTCTTACATCTTGGCTGACTTTCTCTCATCAAATAACCTGTAATCCCTTCATCATATTCAATCTGCCGACACTTTGACCTTGCAGAACAAATCATTTTGACAGTGGAGCGCTCGGGGGTTTAACCTGCTGGTGTCTGAGCCTGCTTACGCACACAAATGAATCCATGCATTCGCATCTCAAAGCGTGCATGCATTGTACACATTGTATTGTTTTGTATCTGTGTCGGAGCGGAAACAGGTCTCTCTTGCTGCCAGTAAAGTCCCATTAATCACCCATGCAGCCACAAGGCAGGCCAGGCCAAGCCAGTGAATCGAGCTGTATGCCTGTAACGCTAAACCACAATGCCTTACTGCATATGAGCATTGTCCATCCTCCATCGATCACGCATCTGGATCCCATTGTCTCATGCCCCGACATCAGACAGTCATCTGGAGCCCATGGAAGAAGAGAGAAGGAACAGAGGGGAAGAGGGGCACTCCGATTACTGGTAGAGTGATTAATCATAACCATATTGGAAGCAGGATGAGGCAATGACAGAGTTGGACCACAGGGCAGAATGATAATGGCTGCTCCTTTGGGTTTGGGGTGTCAGTGATACTGTAAGAATGATGAGCTGAGCCCAAAAGGTGAATGTTAGGCCTGCATTAGAAGTTAGAGGGTAAGACTTCAAATCTTCAGAGAAATGAGGGTGAATTAGCACTTTGCATTAGCAATCATAGTTCTGCTTTACATTAGTATAATCCACACTGGTAGACTTGCACACTCTTTCTGTGATTTTATAAAACCATAGATTCCACTTCCACATTAAGATCACTCCTTGTGCGCCATATCATTTGTTGCAGGGATCCTTGTCCTGCCTAGCACTGAACAGACCTGTCAAGGTGAAATATGAATTCAGCCTCTCCAAAACGGGGCAAGCATGCTAACCAATTAACTAGAGGATACGACTTATTACTAAAGGATACAGAGCCTACACATCCGTGGTCATTATTCTAGCCTTTCAGGAAGCGTAGCCCTCATGCAGTTTCTGCCCATGTTTCCATTTAAACAAGTATGATTTAATTTCCTTAAGCTAGGATGGTATACCACAAATATATCGTTTACAGTAAAATAGGAAAAGGGTCATGTGAAATGCTTAAATGTAATTTGAAATTGTTGAGTGGTTTTCACCATTTTGTGATTTAACCCTTTAAAACACAAGTTTCATACAGACCGCCTGGAATTACTTTGTAAATTTGTTTGTAAAATTAAAAAAAAATTCTCATCTTTCAGAAACCCTTTGAATTTTCTCTCTATGCCAAAATGGTTGAGGAGTTTCAGTAATGAGAAATGCACATGGTAAAATCCAATCTGATTTGGACAGTCGAAAAAGGGTTAACCTCTTAAGATTGTTAGTCGTAGGGTTAAGGTCACATTTATCCCTTTATATGGAATTTTCACCAGTTTGACACATTTAGATGTGAAGAAGAGGAACTGAGGGTCTGTGAGCACAAAATAGGAAAGGAGTCCAGACTAGGTGAACAAATAAATGTGGATAAATACACAAGGAGGGACAGTTAGTAAAAAACAGGTGAACTTGGATACTTATTAGAAAGTTGAAAGGAACAAAGGAGAGAAAAAACAAAATTATAACAAGGGGCTGTCTTTTAAAATAAAATGGGAGGTAAAGGAAAAGAAACATGAGAGTTGGCTCCAGCTCAGCAGATAGAGCAAGTCATCTACTGATCGGAGGTTTGGCTGTTCAATCCCTGAATTCAGTCTGAGTGTCAAAGGATCTCGAGGTGTTCCTGACGGGTTCATCGGAGTATGAATGTGTGTGAATGTTAAGCAGAAAACACTGTGATGTAGAAAAAAGCGCTTGTATCCATGTGTGTGTGAAACATGTTGTATATAGTAATTTGAGGGCTTCACAATAGAAAAACACTGTATAAGAACTAATTCATTCACAATGATTCAGTGTAACAAATGTTAGATGGAGTCACAGGTAAAACCATGGACATATGAAATAATACGTTTTGAATAAATGGTTTAAAAAGCTAACTATCTTTGATATGTAACTAATATGTTACATATCAAGGTGCTGATGATGAGCGGTTCTGTGATCCTAGTTCGCACACATTCCTATATGCTTTTATCCACTGTGGTTAAAAAAAAGGAATGATATTAATCCAAGTGTAATTAAAGGCTTTGTGACTTGTAGTTTTGCATTACTCATTAAATATGCTAAAGTTATTATACAGCTGATTCTGATTGCTTTAGGTGGGAGGCACCCACTGACTTTACATGGAAGGACCCAAGTACAATTTTGCACTTGCAGGCACATGCAGCCTGCAAGTGCTTAAAAGGCAACACTTCCCTTTACGTTAAGCCAAAAGTAACACTTATTGGACTGCTGCTGATGTCTGAAGAATGAGAAGTTGATAGAGGAGAACAGGAAATGGTTCAGAAAAGTAAGGAGGTACAAAGTATATCTTTGGTTTTTGACAGAAAATATGGAGGGAGTTGAGACTGCATGAAGGGATGACTGACCTACTGTGAAGAAATTAAGTTAGCCAAAAAGTTGTTTTCCTTGTGTACTGTATTATAGAACTATACTCTATAGTCTACCTGTCAAAGACTTCGTGGAATATTTCTGAGGATCACATCAGGAAATACCTGCTGGGCGGCACCCACAGCTGTTTGTCTGTTCCTACTGTGTTTTCATAGAAATGACCTAAAACTGAAGCTCCACACTGTCCACCACTCGTAGTTCACCTCCCTACAGAGACAGCTCCGACACAGCAACTCCCATTAACTTCACCAGAATGCCTTTGGGCTTTAATCTCTAAATTCTTCCCAAGTTCACTCAGTGACAGTCCTCTTGAAACGTGGCAGGAGAGAGGAAGTGCTGCTGACAGGCAGAACATTTAAAAAAGAAAATCAATAAAAGTCTCTTGTGATTTTGGGTGAGCCTCTCCAGATTCTGGACACCACACAAAACTTTCAAATCCCCCCCAAATAAAAAAAATAAACTGTCTCCTTCTTTGCTTTCAGCCTCCACCTCTACTCACAACAACACCAGCCTGTGTTCAAAGGAATTCATTAAATGGATGGAGTGTGAATTATGACTGGTCTTCCAAAACCTCTTACCCTCTATCCCCGAGAGACCTTAAATAAGAGACAGCTCCAAAAAACTCTTCTTGCTTTAGTTTACAATCAAAGAATGTAATCTTAAATGAACACAAAGATATACTATTGAAAAACCTCCATTACCAAGGTTACCTACAAGTAAGAGATGTTGCTAGCTACAGTGCTAGTAACTGCTAAAGTTTATCATTTTGAAGCAACAATTGATACTAGAAATTACTTAAAGGAAGCCCACAGCAAGCTCAAACCAAATCATCAAGCAAGTTTGCTGTTATATACAGATTTTTCGCTTACTGTAACCAACATTTATATGGTTGTTTAATTATCAGTAGTCTCACAATAAAAGCCTACAAAATAAAACTGAATAACCCAAAATAATATGTTTGAAACCATGAAGTCAGTCGTAAGTAAAAAACATATGAAGCACACTGCAGGATCCTTAATTGCCAGAAACAATTACACTAGGCGGCTAATATGTACTTACATGTAAATGTGTTAATAATGTCTCTAAACACTTTCCTGTGATTTTTATGTTGGCTTGAAATAAAATAGCTCACTCTGCTGTTACTGCAGATTACTGCAACTTAATACAAATTCTGTATGAGTATCTCTTTCATAATTTCGAGAAGCAAAGTGTGAAATGGGCACGGTGGATTGGTGTGTCTGTTACATGTTTCCCGTGATACTGGGTTGAAATACCATGATCAGTTATGTCAAATGCTGTTATTAAATCCAAAAATAGAAGAACAGAGCATTCATCTACTTCTCTCTTCATTAATTGTCATTAGTTATTAACAGAGATGATTACTTTTTTCAAGTAACGAGTAAAGTAAGGGATTACTATTGCAAAAACGGTAATTAGATTACAGTTACTTTCCCGTAGGAACGCTGCGTTACTGCGTTACTAAAACCGTGATTTTTTGCGAGAATGTCTCATGACAGTGACGTAAGCGAGTGCGCCGTTGGTGACAACAGCTGTGTGCAGATCAACAGTGGATCACATATCGAGTGCAGAGAGAGTATGAGCGTGCAGCGTTTAAAGTGTGGAAGTACTGACCTTACTTTGAGTTTGATTCCATAAAAAGTGACAAAAACATTAGCGTCCATCGTGCGTGGGAAGAAAACTTCTCTTTACAGCGAAAAAAACCCTAAACTTCCAAGCAAGCACCGAGTGGGCAACGCCGTAATGGGAAATTCACAGAGACACTCGTGGATTCTTCAACTGACCGCGGCACACCTGCACCAGGGTAAACCTCCGCCTACCGCAGTCCTGCTTTACAGGTGAAAATAGAGCAACAGGACCGCTGAGTCTTTGACTTTATTTATTTTCTGCTGTGTTTTACTTGCATCTATTTGAAAGAGTGAGTGTAAACACAAAAAATATTTTATTTTATGTGCTGGAATGTGCAGAAAATAGGTTTAAATGTTAAACTAATTTATTCAAGTCAGAGAATGTTGCATATAATTAAATTTTTGCTTGATGCATAAAGTTAAAAGATTAAAACTGATAAAACAAGTTAAAAAAAGAGACTTTTCCATTTGATTACATTTTGTATGATGGATTATGTAGAAAAAGTAGAATTGGGCTGAAAGATCTATCGCTTTATCACCTCTTCAGGTTGTAAATCGTGTTTTTAAAAAGTAACTAAGTAACTAAGTAACTAAGTAATTAATTACTTTTGAAAATAAGTAATCAGTAAAGTAACGGGATTACTTTTTTGGGGAAGTAATCAGTAATTAGTTACTGATTACTTTTTTCAAGTAACTTGACCAACACTGGTTATTAATCTCTGGCTCTCCTCCACAGCATGTCATTTATCCTATCTTATTTCTCTCACCCCAGCCAGTTGCGGCAGATGGCCACCCCTCCCTGAGCCTGGTTTTTCCTTCCCACTGTCGCCAAAGTGCTTGCTCATAGGGGGTCATATGATTGTTGGGTTTTCCTCTGTATGTATTGTTGTAGGTTCTAAGATAAGATAAGATAACCTTTAGTAGTCCCACACGTGGGAAATTTGTTTTGTCACAGCAGGAAGTGGACAGTGCAAAAGTTATGACGCAAAAATTAGAATACAATAAGAATAAATACAGTACACAGCTGTACAGAATAGAATAAAATAATATACTATATACAGTAGAATAAAATAGAATAAAAATATACAATAAGATAAAAATAGAATACGAATGCTATATACAACTGAGTAAAAATACAACGATGCCAGAAAAGATTATTGCACTTAGTGTTATTGCACATGTGTGGATGTGTGTGTTTGTTCAGTTAAAGTCTTTGTTGTGGAGTCTGACAGCAGTGGGGAGGAAAGACCTGCGAAATCTCTCCGTCCCACACCGTGGGTGCCGCAGTCTCCCACTGAAGGAGCTGCTCAGTGCTGTCACAGTCTGCTGCATGGGGTGGGAGACGTTGTCCAACAGGGATGACAGCTTAGCCGCCATTCTCCTGTCACTCACCACCTCCACTGGGTCCAGAGGGCATCCTAGAACAGAGCTACCTTACAATATAAAGCGCATTGAGGCGACTGTTGTTGTGATTTGGCGCTGTATAAATAAAATTGAATTGAATTGAATTAGAAACTCTTAGAACAGTTTCAGTAGCATGCAGATGATAAAGCCCAGCCATAAAAACCTTCTGAGTAAATTCAGAGGAGGAAAAGAATCATAGCACCAGAGATTCCAGTCTAATCAAAAAGGACCAACAATATTTTCCAGCAACTCCTTGCTTCCAAAGCAACCGCAGCCTTGCCTGGACTTCAGCATTGCAGCACTCTTCCTCCATCTGTGTCCGCAGGAGCTCCGGCAGCACTGAGCACTAACATCATTGGCTAATATTGGATAAACGGAGGCAACCAAGAGCCTGAATCACCAAGACTTAAAAAAGTACCATGATTCCCCATAGAAAGCTGAGGTGTTTGACAGAACCTGTCAGTCATACATCCAGTGAGCAGCAAGACCATCATAGACCAGTGAGCACACATTATCAACACAAAGACAGCAGCTAGCAACCAGTTTGGCAAAGCCAAACACAGGCACAATCTTGAGTAAGGGGGACTATTGCCTATTAAATGTAATGACCGAACAAATACTTTCATGTAGCAAGTACGTTGCTATTGTTTCGTTATTGACATCAGTCTTATTCAGGCCTAAGCCCCAGTATCTGTCAATAATTATGACTAAGTTCCTGTAAGTTCAGGGTCTTTTTTTATGCATCTGCAAACAGGGTCAGTTCTGCCTGGTCATGGTCGCAAAGGTCATCTTCATATCTTTGTTCTTCTGTCCAGCTGCTAGTTCGTTTTCTCTATTCGTTTGAGCACAACAATTGCGTTAAACCCTGGACTGTGAGCCACAACACCAGCAAGTCTAAACAAAGTACTCTCCACCACTTGGTGAGAATTTGGCTTTGTTTTGACCCAACTAACAACGTATACCCTGCAAGTTTGAGCTAAATATCAATTGCAGACTAAACAATGTGAAATCAGTCATCAAGTGAAATCAAAAGAGGGTAGTGGCCAGACATGAAGTGCTCTGAACGCTGACATGGACTAAACATAAAATTCTTCTGGGCTTTTCCTGGATTTACTTCCTCTGACCAGACACATGCAGCCAGTAAATGGAAAGACTGTATTTTTTATTGAAATGAAACCAAACTGAAGGAAAGCATTAGCAAGTTTCCCCAATTCATCATTTACCTAACAGGCATAAAACATTTGAAAACAACCTTAGATGAGTTGATTTACATGTGTAGAGGTCAAGGTGGCCAATAATTTTATTTACTGATAAGATCTAATATTATTCCAACGTGTTGGCAGTTTGATGTACCAAGAGCAAACCGGACATTTCAGTTGTAGCCTGGATCAGCCCAGAGCAGGTTCTCAAAAAATATGAACAGATGAGCAGAACAGATGAACATCAAACATTTTGTGCTATCTTTGATCTGTGGATTAAAGTAATTGATGCTGAGTTTTATGGGATGGGCTGTGTTCAGTGTATGGAATATGTTCTCCGGCTGTGTGAGGCTTTGCCCGTAAGAATCTGGATGACTCATTACAACCCCACCACCCCACCCCTCAACCTTCACCGTCCAACCCCCATCAAACTCTCCAGTCAGACACCCAGAATCCTTCTCTGGCACCTCTCCTTCTTCCCCGTTCAGGGTGATAAGCCCCAATTATGAGTGCCCTCGTCCAGAGTTCACATGCGCACACACATGCAAAACTACATATAAGTTAAAAAGTATACACACACACATACACAGAGAGGTCTAGCAGTCAGGTGCTCCAGACAGCATTCCCACGTATGATTAGGCTTAGTGAGCCATCTCCTCTCTCCAACCTGTCGCCAGTAGCTCTGCTTGGCCTTAACACCCAGCCAGGCGGCTATGCAACACCACTGTCTGTGTCCATGCGAGATAGTGTGTGTGTGTGTGTGTGTGTAAGTATGCATCCCCAAATCCAGGCCCCGTGTGTGTTGAATTTCTCTTTCACATACAGCTACGCAGTGTGTGCGAGAGAGAGTGTGTCTGCTGTCTGCAGCCCCTAAAGCTGTGTGGATTAGTGACAGGACCTCACCAGAGCATGACAAGGCTTTTGTCTCTGGAGCCCAGTGGTTTCATGGTAGAGCATATTCGTGTGTGTGTGTGTGTGTGTGTGTGTGTGTGTGTGTGTGTGTGTGTGTGTGTGTGTGTGTGTGTGTGTGTGTGTGTGTGTGTGTGTGTGTGTGTGCGTGCGCACGCGTGTTGCCATGTGTGAGTGCATCTGAAAGTATGTACCAGAAGAGTTATTTGTTATTTTGATTTCCCGGCTTTTATTTCTTAATCATAGTCTGGAGATGGCTCAGCAGAAGAGGTGAATAAGGCATGCTTATCATTGTATGTGTGTCTTTGGGTAATCATACTGTACTGGTGTCTTGCTTTGCTGGAGCTGCAGTGTCTCCAGCAGTCATTCCACAGGACCTCAACCCAGCTTCTCCACACCTGACAAAATGATAAATTCTCATTGGATCAGTATAAAAAGATGTACTAGCAGGATCTTTCAAGCAGATCACTTCCATCCACTAATAGATCATCAGTCGACCCCTCAGCCAGTCAGTTGACCCTTTAAGAAACAGAGTATTTTATGATTTAACCTCCTAGGACCTGGCGTCCACATGTGTGGACATCACATTTTGGGTTATTTAGACCAAAATACTCAATTTTGCTCTACAAGGGCCTGATATCCACTCACAAGGACATTATACTGCTACTGTTCTATCAAAATTTTAAACGAATATCCTCATATTTGGCTCTTATTTTCCTTAAAAACAAAAATAAGGTAAAAAAAAATCTGGTAATTCTTTGTTTTTACATTCATTGGGCCCCAATCAGCCCAAATATCAAAGAGAAATTAAAAATGCATGCCGTGGAAGAGTTCGGGTCTTAGGAGGTTAAGACTTTATGATAAGGTTCTGAGGTTAGCTATAGATAGAAAAGTTAGCACGAGACGTAAAAAAAAAGTGCACTTTGAGCACAACCTTTGGACTGTGGAGTTGTTGAAAAGTCCAAAACTGTGGTGTAGCCAATATCTTGTTAATTTTGGCCTGGGATTCAGTTGTATTTATAGACTACGGATAAGATAAGAAGAAGATTAGACTCCAGAGGTCTAATAAGCTCACTTTTTCTCATTTCCACCCTAATTAGCAAAAAAAGCCTTAATTCAGCTTTTTTTTTTTTTTTTTTGTAGTTCAACCACAGTGGGGTTGGGAGAGGAGATAATATTCATGATATTTACCAGTCTTTTCAGGCGTGGTTATGCCAGCAAATTCACTATGACTGTGCAATGCTCAGAGAAATTGTAAAAAATCACGAGCAACATCTCAAACTCTGCAGGTCTTGGTTCGCATGTTAAATTACTTTACAGCACACTTAGAAAAACCCTGAACAAGTATGGTCTGTTTGGAAAAGTTGCCAGGAGAAGCCCTCTTCCATCTTTTCAAAGTTATATCTGAACAAACCATAAAACCGAAGACTGAAAAGCAAACTCAACATATCAGCAAAAACAACTCATATTAACAATTCAATTCAGTTTTATTTATACAGCACCAAATCACAACAACAGTCAACAGTCGAGGTGCTTTATATTGTAAGGTAGACCCTACAATAACACATACAGAGAAAACCCAACAATCATATGACCCCCTATGAGAAAGCACTTTGGAAACAGTAGGAATGAAAAGAAATCCCTTTTAATAGGAAGAAACCTCCGGCAGAACCAAGCTCAGGGAGGGGCGGGGCCATCTGCTGCGACTGGTAAGGATGAGAGAAGGAAGACAGAACAAAAGACATGCTGTGGATTACACGCTAGCATGGTGGTGGAGATGTGGTGATTTGGGCTTGTTTTGCGGCCACAGGACATGGACATCAGCCACTTAGTCGAACACGAAATCTTCTTCTTTACCAAATGACTCCAGCGTCAAATGTGAAGTCATCGGTCTAACAGCTAAAGCTTGGCTGAAACTGAGTCACACAACAGGAGAATGATTACGGTGTCAAATCTAAAACAGACTGGCTGAAAAATAAAAGGACCACTGGGCTGCAATGGCCATTTGATAGTCCAGACCTGGTTGACTGGTTGTGGGCTTACACAGATGTAGTTTTGGTTTCTTTGGATAGTTTCCCACCTTTTCAAAAATGCACAGTGGATGATTTCTTTGTATACCCATATTTTGATAAATTTATACACCAGTGAGTAGAGATTCTAGAATTTTATTAATCTGTTATTTAACTGTTTTTAATGAAAATGTGTGTCTGAGCTTTGCACCCATACAGTATATACGCTGTATGTGTTTGCTAACCAGGGTTGTTAGTGTTAGCCGTCATCAACAAGTCTTGGCAAACTCGTATAAATATGCCAACTTCTGGCTCCAAACAAGAGAGAGAGAGAGTGAAACACTGAAGCTGACACTTTAAAATGCTGAGTCTGAAACCAGTGGGTGGCATCCAGCTTTGCTTTCAGTCTATGGTTTCCATCTATGACTCCTGTTTGAGCATACCAGCAGCAGGATATGATCCACAGGTAAACCGTTGAATAGAATTACCACTGAAAACTGAAAACTAGCCTTTTTATCATAATGTTGTGAAGACTTTGACATAAAAACAATAAATTCTGGGTTAGTTTAGGAAAACTGAGGTTTGAGGAACACTGTTGTCATAATTGCAATAATAAACCAGCATACATTTCTGTGGGTTTATTATCCAATCTGTAAATATTTTTCAGACTTTGATAATAAAATGGACCCTGTGAAAAAATTATAATCATCACTTAGTTCCATGATACTGTTTGAACTATAGGGGCCATTTTTTGCAAAAGAATGCAGAGGTAACATTTTATGGTTTTTATTTGTTTCAAAATTCAAATTCAAATTTTATTTGTCACATACACAGTCATACACAGTACGATATGCAGTGAAATGCTTAGACAACTGCTCGTGACCTAAAGAAAAAAAAAAGGAAAAGGCTATGAATAAGATAAATATGAAAAATTAAAAAGGGTAAATTTAACTAGGAAGGAATAAAATATAAATTAAGGTTAAAAATTAAATAACTGTACAACACAAATTAGAATGAAGGGTATATTTAACTGGGAAAGAATAAGATAAAATATATAAATTAAAGTTGGAAAATAAAATAACTGTACAACAAAATACACAATACACAGTATAGAACTATATAAGAATGTATGAAGAAATATAAATAAATAAATAAATAAATAAATAAATAAATAAATATATACACAATAACAGCAGCTGTACAAGTATTAACTGGAAACGAAGAATATAGTGACCAGTTTTGTTGTCATATCTAGAATTTTTTTTTAATAAGCTGGCTATCTGACAAAAAAAAAGCAGCAACATCTTGCCTCCCAATCAAAAAAAGGAAATCCAGGGAGATTGATAATGGCAAAACATCAAAAGCATTTTAACCTCTGCAGACTATTTATATGACCGCTCTCATACCCAGGTCTCACTGCCCCTTCCCTGTGAAACCACAGCAGTGCCTCCCATTGCTGTCTAGTGACTGCTGTACCTATGACTTTATCCCCTGCTGGTCAATGTACATACCAAATCTAAGTGTGTGTGTTTTCCTGTTTTCCACACTGCTAGAGCTCCAACCCTATTGTCCCTTGGGGGTCGTGCTCGTGTGACGGTGTGTGGTGGTGATTGGGGTTCATGGGGCTGAAGCTGTGGTTTTCCGTGGAACTGAAATTCCAACTGGAAATACCAGAGCTTTGACCTCACACAGAAAAGATCTCCCAGTCCAAATCCCTGTCTGCCATCTGATAGTCCAACACTGAGACACACGGTGGTGTACAGGGGAAAACCTAAGAGACTAGTTGGAACTAGGAAATGTTGGGACACAAGATTTGGTTTCACAGAAGTAGTCTTAAAACATACAAGTTGACACTGAACAATAAAATAAACGGACAATAAATAAATGAAAAAATCTGGGCAAAAAAAAAGAGGGAGACAAAAAACAGAAGATTACAGTCAAAATAAATAACTTCAAAATTCTTGTGGACATGTTATGCTTTAAATAATTAAGCTATAATCCTTTTCCATTTTTAGAAACAGTCTTTACTCATCATACATGTCTGGCAGTCTTTCACGGCTCCATCTAATCCATTTGCTTCAAGTCTATTACAGTTTTTTCTGAATGCTTAAACCCTAACTGTGATTCCTGTAGCACAATCTCTAAAACTATTCAGACTTATAGCAAAACCACTCACTGAGTTTGCAAAACTAAAAGCACAAAAACTGCTTTGCACTCAGTTTGCAATTTTGTAACACACACTTTGCAAAACTGTAGGCACAATTCACTGCACAACACTCAATTACCAAATTTCCAACACACTCCTAGCAAAAGTATACACATGTATGGCTATCATTAACACTAATTTGCCAACTGTCTGGCACACTTTCACATGTCAAAACTTTCTTAGATAATTAGTTCACTTTGCAATCAGCCTAAGCACTATAATACAGGTAAGCTGTGTGTGCGGAGTACAATGGAGCGAGCAGAAAGAGTGAGAAGTAGAGGAGGCCGAGGAAGAGGACGTGGAGGTGAAGAAGTAGGATGAAGAGGACGACAAGGACAAGGAGGAGCAAGAGGAAGACGAGGAGGGGGGAGAGGAAGGGTAGGAAGAGTAAGAAATAGAATTGCTGATGACATCAGAGCTACAATAGTGGACCATGTAATCAACCGTGGAATGACCCTGAGGGTAGCTGGCCAACGGGTCCAGCCTAACTCGAGCCGCTACACTGTAGCAAGTACCATAAGGACATCTTGAAATGAGAATCGGTTAGTACAGTCACTTCGCACAAAGATTTGTAGCACTGCCATATGCCAATGAGAAACACATCAATACCATTGATGTAAAAATACTGAAATTGTTACTTTACAGAATTGCTGGATGACCAGATGCTGGGGCAGAGGAAGCATGTTCACTGCAGACCAAGTAACCCATATAGTCATTATGGCGATTGCAAATAATCCTATACTTGGAAATAAACACTTGTGTTTGTTTTGATGTGTTTCAAGTACACTAGTACTTGAAGTTTGGATCCCTCTATGCTTATGGATCTATGACAGAAGTATGAGCTCACACTGACATAGCCTACCTTGTGCACAGAGAAAGCAAAAGCCAGATGTGTTTTGTATTCATACCATCAGTGTGCAGTTGGCGCATTGTGTGCTTAGTAGATGATGGCTTGTGTGTACTGTTTGATACGGAAACACCATTTTTACGAAGGTGTGAAGAGTTAATCTAGCTGTGTTTGCTTTTGCAAGAGAACTACAATGTTTTGATTATTGGGTGACAGGTTTTCTTATTTGTGTGAAGAGTTTTGCAAAATTAGCCAATAGTTACAAAAAATGTGCTTAAGCAATCAGAAAAAACTGTAACACCATGAGTCCATGCTAGGTTGTGCTTAGCTATGAGCAACAACTCAAAAGTTTTAAAAAAAAAAGTATTTTGTTTTCTTTTAGCCAATGAGAAACACAGCACAGAAAAGTCATGGTTCTAACTGGGAGGGCAGCTGAAACACGCGTGCTTAACGTGATCAGAGGTACAGACACAAAGAAGTCAGCTAAAGCAGAATAACAACATGAAAATGAGCAGTTAGATTTCCCTTTGAATAAATGTTAACATTTGAGTAAGAGGGTGAGACATTTGCTGAAGACTTTCCATTTGGTTTCAGTGAATTTTAATTCTAATCATTCATTATTTTCATCAAGCTTTTATTCCAACTACTGCAAGAGCATTGATTGATTGATAGTAGGCCTTCTAAGTATTTCTCTAAGTATTTTCTTCTAAGTATTTTGGTGTACACAAAAAGCTGGACAGCTTTTGTTTGAAGGTTTGGGTAAATATTAGTTCATTCAAGTTTTGTTTATTATTTTTAGCTGCCCACAATAAAATAGCAAACTATCTACAGCTCTGGCTCTGTGTCGCCATTGTCATGGTCCTGGGTCGGTGACCCAGCGCTTTTAGTTTGTTATCATTTTCATGATGATGATTGTTTTAGTTCTGTGTTATATTCGGTCTGCCTCTGAGTCTGCGTCTGGATCTGTCTGTCTATGGTGTCACCCCATCTGTTTGTGAAGCTGTCTGTTTAGATCTGTGTCTTGTTTGGTTCCCCGTGTCTGAGTTTCCTGTTTTATTGTGAAGGTCTCTGTCTGATGTGAGTGAGTTCAGTTTACATTTCCCCTGTCCCGTCAGTTCTGATTTCTCCCAGCTGTGTTGCCCTCCTGTCCCTCATCCCCTGATTACTGGTGTGTATTTAAGCCCTGTGTGTTCTCCTGCCTGTTGTCGGCTCGTCTGCATTCATCCGTCTACCTCTGCGTTCTATGGTGTTCCTGTCTCTGCGTCTCTCTGCCCCGCACCCCTTTTGTATGGTCTCAGGTTTGTCACTTAGTTTCTCCCAGTTTAGGTTTCCGTTTGTAAAGTACTCATACCTCGTTGCCTGTTTTTGTCACCACCACCTTTGTAAATAAAACATCACTCGTATCATCAGTTTGCTGCATCTTGGGTCCTCCTTTTCCTCCACACCACACGGCTCCCTCCGCCAGCCGTGACAGCCATGGGTTAACTTGACAAGAAGTGTAATGTCTCCATGCACCAGGCTCATTTGTTATTGCAACAATAGTCCTTATAAAATCCTCATGAATCCTGTTCTTTAATGTGCCTAAAGATTTCTACCTGGTTAGTGACAAAGGTGGGCACATGAGAAGTAGTGTAGACACACGTTTAATATTTTGTGTGTGTTTGCAAATTCTATACACCTCTGCAAACTACAGGGTGGGCCATTTATTATAGATACACCGTAATAAAATGGGAATGGTTGGTGATATTAAAGTCCTGTTTGTGGCACATTAGTATATGTGAGGGGGCAAACTGCTCAAGATGGGTGGTGACCATGGTGGCCATTTAGAAGTCGGCCATCTTGGATACAACTTTTGTTTTTTCAATAGGAAGAGGGCCATGTGACACATCAAACTTATTGGTAATGTCACAAGAAAAACAATGGTGTGCTTGGGTTCAACGTAACGTTATTCTTTCATGAGTTATTTACAAGTTTCTGACCACTTGTAAAATGTGTTCAATGTGCTGCCCATTGTGTTGGATTGTCAGTGCAACCCTCTTCTCACACTCTTCACACACCGATAGCAACACCGCAGGAGAAATGCCAGCACAGGCATCCAGTATCCGTAGTTTCAGATGCTGCACATCTCGTATCTTCACACCATAGACAATTGCCTTCAGATGACCACAAAGATAAAAGTCTAAGGGGGTCAGATCGGGAGACCTTGGGGGCCATTCAACTGGCCCATGACGACCAATCCACTTTCCAGGAAACTGTTCATCTAGGAATGCTCGGACCTGGCACCCATAATGTGGTGGTGCACCATCTTGCTGGAAAAACTCAGGGAACGTGCCAGCTTCAGTGCACAAAGAGGGAAACACATCATCATGTAGCAATTTCAAATATCCAGTGGCCTTGAGGTTTCCATTGACGAAGAATGGACCCACTATCGTTGTACCCCATATACCACACCAAACCATCACTTTTGTTGTTCCAACAGTCTTGGAGGGATCCATCCAATGTGGGTTAGTGTCAGACCAATAGCGGTGGTTTTGTTTGTTAACTTCACCATTCACATAAAAGTTTGCCTCATCACTGAACAAAATCTTCTGCGTGAACTGAGGGTCCTGTTCCTATTTTTGTTTTGCCCATTCTGCAAATTCTGTGCACCGATCTGGGTCATCCTCGTTGAGATGCTGCAGTAGCTGGAGTTTGTGAGTAGCTAATATCCGCCGAAGGGATGTTCGACTAATGCCACTCTCCAGTGACATGCGGCGAGTGCTACGCTGTGGGTTCTTGCTGAATGAAGCTAGGACAGCCACTGATGTTTCTTCATTAGTGACAGTTTTCTTGCGTCCACGTTTTGGCAAATCCAACACTGAACCAGTTTCACGAAACTTAGCAAGCGGTTTGCTAACTGTAGCATGGGAGATGGGTGGTCTCGTAGGGTGTCTTGCATTGAAATCTGCTGCAATGACCCGGTTACTGCATTCACCAGCTATCAACACAATTTCGATCCGCTCATCACGTGTTAACCTCTTCGACATGCCAATGGCTGTGAACAAAGAGAAACTTGTAAATAACTCATGAAAGAATAACGTTACGTTGAACCCAAGCACACCATTGTTTTTCTTGTGACATTACCAATAAGTTTGATGTGTCACATGGCCCTCTTCCTACTGAAAAAACAAAAGTTGTATCCAAGATGGCCGACTTCTAAATGGCCACCATGGTCACCACCCATCTTGAGGAGTTTGCCCCCTCACATATACTAATGTGCCAAAAACAGGGCTTTAATATCACCAACCGTTCCCATTTTATTACGGTGTATCTATATAAATGGCCCACCCTGTATAGCCTGGGCATCATTAAAGGAGGATGTTAGTGGTAAATCCCTGAAGGCACTCAGCCTTCACAGTAACAGCGAGAGGTGAAGCCATTCAGCGCCCTCAGAAAACAGAGGAATGAACCAAATTAAATTCAGCTGTGAGTGTGTCTCTCTACGTGTGAGTGTGTGTGTCAACACATGGGCCAAAATGACACTGAGCTGGACGGGAAAGGGAAACACTCAGCAAGAGCAAAGCTCAGCAGCCTGGAGAGGTTGGTTGTTGTTGTTTTCACACTGGTGCTGTGGTTAATGCCTTAAATATTTGAGAAATCTTCATGGTTGAAAGCAGCTATCTGGTTTCCTGTTGTCTCATGGCTCCAACAAGGTAGATGAAGATGACCAAGAATCTTTTCCAGGAACTTGAGAAAACTCTTAGGGTCTTTTAGTTAAAAGTTAAAATAGCAACCAGATAATTAGGTGTAGGGTTCGGTCGCATTATTCTCATGTTTAAGAACCACAGCTTCCAAAACTCAACTATCTACCATGCATTTCTTTTACCTTACAACTCTGCTGTTTGATGATTTTTATCTGAGTATGTCACGAAGGTGAAAAGGGGTAGAAGTGAATCTAAACCCTTTAATAAGTGATTAGTTGTATATTAAAAGGTGAAGATTGTGTTATATGGCATCTGTTTCATGTGTAGTACTCTCAAAGTCCTTCCAGATGTCTGTCTCTGCAAAAATGGTCAACAAACCTTGAAATATCATCTTCAGTCCATGTTGAAAAATCTTTCAGAATGGTTTATCGTGATTACAAGCAAAGCAATCAGTGACAAAACTAGTGAAACCATGTGGGCGAGGAACAAGTCACAGTTTATTCGTGACAAATCTGTAACCGCCATGAGTTTGTCATTCGCCAACACACTCAGCTCTGACGTTGCTCAACTTCTGTGAATTCTAAGGAGACGAGGAATGAATTGGTGAGGAAAAGCTTGTGTGAGGGTCAAGTTCACTGAATGTTAACTTGAGTAGAATCAGAATCAGAATACTTTATTGATCCCTAGGGGAAACTATGTGTAGTTTATGAATTTCTTCACAGATAAAATGTTAACCATAAGAGAGAAAAACATCCACAGCCGTCCAACAGATGTGTCATTAAGGACAGCAATGTTAATTACTGCTGATATTTCCTTTCTCTCCAATTTATCCAAGTCTGCCAAGGAAATGAGGACACACTTGGTATTAAAGGAACTGCAGTGCAGTGGACTGGATTCTATTTATGTGATAGATTCCATTTCATGCATATAAAGGGGAATCTTCTTTACACACAAAAGTTAGTCCCGGCGTTCCACAGGGTTCTGAGCTGGGACCAGTGCTTTTTACATTATACATGGTTCCCTTAGGTATTAGAAAACACTGCATGCATTATATCCATGAAGCCTTATGACACAACTAGTTTAAACTATACGCATGTCTTAAAGACCCAAAGGCCTAGATGACCTCTATTTCCTTCTTCTAAATTCAGAAAAAAAAGACCCTTGTACGCCAGCTTAAAAATCTTAGAAATATAATATCTAAACAGATACTTACTTCAAATGGTATTACCTTAGCCCCCAATGACATTGTGAGAAATCTTGGAGTAATTTTTCATTGGCAGACACATTAAACAAATATGTAGGACTGCTTTCATTCATCTGCCCAATATCTCTAAGAGTAGAAACATGCTGAAAAGCTAGTTCCTGCATTTATTACTTCAAGGCTAAATCAATAATGTAAATCAATATTACCATCTTACTCTGAAAGATCACTGAAAAGCATTTAGTTAAATCAGAGTGCTGCAGCAAGAGTACAAACAAGGACAAAAAAGACATAGCTTATCAGAATCAGAATCAGAATCAGAAAGGGTTTTATTGCCAAATGTTGAGCGGGTTTACAACATTAGGAAATTGCTGCGGTGCTTCAGTGCAAACATACTGTTATAAATTAAGCTTAAATAGACATGAAAATAAAAATGTGAATAAGAATTAAAAGTGCTAAGTAGATAGATAGATATATACATGATATATACATGAGTGCAGGTGGTGATCAGTGCCAAACATGGAATGATGCAGTGAACACAGCGTAGGGTCATGTGTTAGTGGTGGGAACAGTCATACGGTTATTGTTCATGTGTCCAACAGCAGAGGGGAAGAAACTGTTCTTATGGCGAGAGGTTCTGGTGCGAATGGACCCGAGCCTCCTGCCTGAGGGGAGCAGGTCAAACAGACTGTGTCCAGGGTGAGAAGGGTCAGCTGAGATCCGAGCTGCACGCCGCAGTGTCCTGGAGGTGTATAGGTCCTGCAGAGATGGGAGTCTGCAGCCAATCACCTTCTCAGCAGAGCGCACAACACGCTGCAGTCTCTGTTTGTCCCTGATAGTGGCTCCAGCGTACCACACGGTGATGGAGGAGGTGAGGATGGACTCGATGATTGCAGTGTAGAATTGCATCATCGTCGATGTTGGCAGGTTGAATTTCTTCAGCTGCCTCAGGAAGTACATCCTCTGCTGGGCTTTCTTAATGACAGAGGTGATGGTGGGCTCCCACTTCAGGTCCTGGGTGATGGTGGTACCCAGGAAGCGGAATGAGTCCACAGAGGTGATGGGGGTGTCAGTCAGGATGATGGGGGGGAGTGGAGCTGTGTGCTTCCTGAAGTCCACAATAATCTCCACTGTCTTCTGGGCATTCAGCACCAGGTTGTTGCGGCTGCACCAGGACACCAGACGTTCAACCTCCCTCCTGTAGGCAGACTCATCCCCGTCCGAGATGAGCCCAATAACGGTGGTGTCATCTGCAAACTTGATTAGCTTGACAGACTGGTGGGTGGAGGTGCAGCAGTTAGTATACAGGGAGAGAGCAGGGGAGAAAGAACACAGCCCTGAGGGGAGCCGGTGCTGATGGTCCGGGAGTCTGAGACATTCTTTCCCAGCCTCACATGCTGCTTCCTGTCCGTCAGGAAGTCAGTGATCCACCGGCAGATGGGATCAGGCACATTCATCTGGGAAAGCTTGCCTTGGAGATGGTCTGGAAGGATGGTGTTGAAGGCAGAGCTGAAGTCCACAAACAGGATCCTGGCGTAGGTTCCTGGGGAGTCCAGATGCTGCAGGATGAAGTGTAGGGCCATGTTGATGGCGTCGTCTACCGACCTGTTGGCTCTGTATGCAAACTGCAGGGGGTCCAGGAGGGGGGCCGTGAGGGTCTTGAGATAGGAGAGAACCAGGCGCTCAAAAGACTTCATGACCACAGATGTCAGAGCCACGGGTCTGTAGTCATTTAGTCCAGTGATCCTAGGTTTCTTGGGGACAGGGATTATGGTAGAGGACTTGAAGCAGGCAGGCACATGACATGCCTGCAGTGAGGAGTTGAAAATGCCAGAAAACACTGGGGCCAGCTCGTTTGCACAGTGTCTGAGGGTGGCAGGAGACACACCGTCTGGGCCGGGAGCTTTTCGAGCATTCAGACTCTTAAACTGCTTCCTCACATCTGCTTCATGAATATGAAGAGTTGTGGTGGGAGGAGGTGGTGTGAAATCCTCTTTTGTGTGGGGTGAGGAGGGGGGTGTTGTAGGTGAAGTGTTTGAAGGTGGTGATGGCTCTATGGAGGGGGGAGAGGTGGGGGAATGAGTGTCCAAAGTGTCTCTATTGTTGGGGCCATTGGAGGTGTGAAGGCTGCCTGATGGCTCGTCAAAACGGCAGTAGAAGTCGTTGAGGGTGTTGGCTAAGAGCAAGTCATCAGTGGAGTGGGGGGTTTTAGGCTTGTAGTTTGTGATATTCCTAAAACCTTTCCACACAGAGGCCGAGTCATTCTCTGAGATCTGCTGCTGCATCTTCTCAGAGTGCTGATGTTTAGCAACGTCCACTTCTTTAGTGAACCTGTACTTGGCCTCTCTGTAGCAGTCCCTGTCTCCGCTTCTGAACGCCTTTCTCTTTTCCAGCCACAGCTTTTTGAGTTTAGGAGTAAACCAGGGTTTGTCATTGTTATAACTCACCCTGGTGCGTGATGGCACAATGCTGTCCTCACAGAAGTGGATATAGGAGGTGACGGTGTCCGTAAACTCGTCCAAGCTGTTAGAAGCAGCCTTCATTGTGTCCCAGTCTGTAGACTCCAAACACGTGCGAAGCTCCTCCACAGCCTCGTTGCTCCACAGTTTTTTGGTCCTCACGACAGGTTTGGAGAGCTTCAGCCTCTGTCTGTACGCGGGGATTAGGTGGATCATGACGTGGTCAGAAAGTCCGAGTGAAGCGCAGGGCACCGCGCGATAGGCCCCGCTGATCGTGCTGTAACAGTGGTCTAATGTCCTCTCCTCTCTGGTCGGGCATTTAATATACTGCTTGTATTTGGGAAGCTCATGGCTCAGATTGGCTTTGTTAAAGTCCCCAAGAGCAATGATGAGAGAGTCCGGGAATGTCCGCTCCATGTGCAGTATCTGCTCCGCAAGTGCGCACTGAGCTGCCTGCGCATCCGCATCTGCCGGGATGTAAACAGCGGCCAGGATGAATGAAGCAAACTCCCGCGGAGAGTAAAACGGTTTGCAGTGAATAAAAAGGTATTCCAGAGAGGAAGAGCAGTGCTGAGCAATCACTGTTACATCTGTGCACCAGCCACTATTAATGTAGAAGCAGACACCTCCACCTTTGGTCTTACCAGAGAGAGAGGCCTGCCGGTCCGCGCGCAGCAGATGAAAGCCCTCCAGCTTGAGCGCGCAGTCCGGGATGTCCTCACAGAGCCACGACTCCGTAAAACATAAGACACAGGAGGAGGCAAAGTCTCTGTTCATGCTTCTCATCAGGGCCAGCTCGTCTATTTTATTCCTGAGTGAGCGTACATTGGAAAGGAAGATCCCAGGAAGAGCAGTTTGCAGTCCACGTCTCCTCAGACGCACGAGTGCGCCGGCTCGCTTACCTCTCTTTCGGCGTCTCACTTTCCTGATCAGAGTCTGCAGTAAATCTGCCGCAGATGCGACAAATATTGGAAGTAAATCCACAGGTGTTGTAGTCCTGTAGTTAAGAAGCTCTTCTCTGGTGTAAGAATATCCAGAGGAGTGCCCAGACACAGAAGTTATGCACAAAAACAAAACAGAAGTAACGCACGGAAGCACCAGGGCATCCATACGCGGCGCCATCTTGGATCAGAAAGATCTGTCCCACATTAGCTTCAACTAAGTGGCTCCCTGTTAAATTGTATTTAAAACACTTCTCCTCACATAGGTGAATAATCAGGTCCTTATCTTAAAGACCTCGTAGTACTGTATTATCCTAACCGAGTACCTGACTCTCTGGCTTACAGTACTTGTGGTTCCTAGAGTTTTGAAAAGTAGAACAGCAGTCAGAGCCTTCAGCTTTCAAACTACTGTGGATCCAGTCAGTTTGGAATTGAGAGACCAGCATTCTCATTAGCCTTTAAATGTTCCTTTAGATAAAGTTTATACTAGTATATAGTATAGGATTGGAGGTAATCTTACACTATCCTTTAGTTATGCTGCAGTAGGCTGCTGGGGGCCTCCCATGATGCCCTGAGCATTTCTTCTTCACTCACCGTTTTTAATAACTTGTGTTTTTAAACTCCATTACTGTATTTTTTTATTAGCAATTATTGAACTGTGGTTCTCTGTCTTATACTTTGCCCTTTTTTCTTGTCTTTCTGCTCTCTTCTCTCTCCCTTCACCCCCAACTGGTCGAGGAAGAGGACTTCCCCTCTCTGATCCTGGTTCTGCTGGAGGTTTCTTCCTGCTAAAAGGGAGTTTTTCCTTCCTACTGTCCCCGAGTGTTTGCTCATACAGAGTTATTTGATTGTTGTTGTTTTTTTCTCTGTTAGTGTATGGTTTACCCTACAAATATAAAGTGTCTTGATGTGACTCATAGGGGGTTATGCAGTTGTTGGGTTTCTTTCTGATTTTGCAAAGTCTTTACAATATCAAATGCTTTGAGGTGACCTTTGTGATTGAATTGAATGTCACACCACTAAAAGCAAATTCGTGAAGTTTCGGGAACTGCTAGGCCTCGAGCAGGGACTTTTTAGGTGGAAAAACAATCTTCCCGGAACTTAATTTATATCCTGGTTCCTTTGCCTGATGGTTAAAATTAGTTCTTCAAAATATCCCTATTGGCATACATACTGTACTCGCTATTACTTGGGCCGAGGCCAAAGCCACTCCTGTCAACCTGTGCATGGAGACCGAAACTTTTGGTGCTGACAGACAGGCCTTTTGGACACATACAAATCAAGTTTTTCCTCACTTGCTTCCCGCTAGCGAGGAAACTGTTTGCTTCTGAGTGACGCTGAGAAATAAACACATGCATAGTTGTGGTTTCTGTCACTAAAAACAGAGGAAGTCACAGCCAGTAAATGTGGGGAAAGAGAGCGCCAACAAACGCTAAAGTCAGCACCCATGTAGTCAACACCTCGAGGGCCCATCTCTCTGACTCTCACTCCCTCTTTTTCACTCATTACTGAATAATACTTTGTGTGTGAGAGAGAGGGAGGGAGAGAGAGTGTGTTATGTGTGCCCCTCACACAGCGTCAGCCCACTGTGGTAAACACTTTAATTTAATCATTAATTAAAGTGGGTTGACCCCTATCAGTAATGGTTCGGGGGTAAATCATCAAAACAAAACTTATCAGCCTCATTTTACCATCACATCATTGACCAAACATCTTTAATCATGTACTTATTGATTTGACTAAATCATTGCTTGAGTCTAATTTTAGTTTGTTCTTTATTTTTTTGTACTCTAAATTTCATGTCGTTAAAGTTTCTGAGGCTTGTCATCATCTTTCTAGTTTTATAATGTCTGATAGGTGGATGGATGCACACTACTTTTTTAAAATCAGTGGAAGAAGTAGTTGGAAAACAGGTGGAGGTGGTGCCTTTGAGTAGAAAAATGGAACGACCGTTAGTCAAGCGGACATTCACACTCTAATTCACCTGAATGAGGGTGAGGCAGGTGTAAAGGTGTAGATGCAAGAAGAAGTAGTGAAGATGGATGGCAAAGTTTTCTTGTTACATGACTACCTTCTGGAGTCAATAGCCAGTTTTTTAGGACTTAAATAGGGCAAGAAGTATTGAAAGAAACTTCTACCATAGTTTCTTTGGTCTGATCTAAAAAACTATCGTAGATTTAACGCTCTTGGTGAAGCTGAATTTAAAAAATAACTGTTTAAAGTTTTTAGAGCATGGCACTATCTTCTGCCAGTAAAAAAGGTGATGTCACTGAGTTGGTTGTTCAGTTGAATTTACATCTATGTTAGCTAACTAGTGTCAGAATCGATTACTCAATCTTTTTAAAATCAAGGATATACGTCCACTTTCATTCTCTGTCTCTTAAGCAGTAAGTGCTTGATTGGTGTTTGGCTAGCTGCATCGAAACAGAAAAATACATCACTTAGCTGCAGCGCTCAGGTTTGTAGAGCACTTTATGAATGAGACAGTGTGGAGGACAGCCTGTTAGAGTCAAGTGTCCTGGTGGCAATGTTGCCGGCTTAGCGACGTTTTTTCTAAAAAGCGACTAGCGACAAATCTGGCGACTTTTTCTGGTGTTATTGGAGACTTATTTATGACAACTTTTTGATGTGAAAGCACGTATCGCTCTTACTCTCAACAAGCAGCGGTGCTTTGGCACGGTGCACCTCACCCATGCCAAAGCACTCACAGGCGGAGGATAGTCCTCCCCCAGCTGCAGGGCAGGAGATGTTCACACCTATGCGTCCAAACTGCAAATGAATCGCGCATGAGCGAAGCCGCTGCTCCCGCACTGAATGTAACGCAGTCAGTTCTTCTTTCACTGTGATGCTGTTTTGTGAATCACAAGATTTAAAACTACTTATAAAAACACACACACTCAAAGTAAGAGAGTGCCAATATCGGGTCACTTTTGCCGGTCCAAGCCCGGATAAAGGAGCAGGGTTGGAATTGTGACATTAAAAAACAATAATTGCTAAAATAAATTAAATTTGTAGTTCTAAATAAGTTCTAAATGCATTTAGGACGTTTTTTACTCACTTTATGTCTCTTCCACAATGTTATTTCTCTCTCCAACAACGTAGGTTACAATTACATTAGCAAGACCAATTATGCAAACTAGGCGATGAGGTCATTTAGCGACTTCTAGCGACTTTTAGGACAGCCAATATCAATTTTCCTTACTGTGGAGTTGGCAACACTGCCTGGTGGTTCACTGAAGCCTCTAAGGAAGGAATGGATGGAAAGAAGCCACCCCGTAATCTTTTATTTCATTATAATACTACATACTATGTCTGCGTATTTGCAGGTAAGCAGGTACAAAATAGTCAGAATTTAACCTTGGTGTAAGGTTAAGTTGGGAAAGTTGGCTATTAATTCCCATTATTTATGTTTTTGTCTATTTATTGATAGTGTGTATAGGGTAAATTAGCCATGGAGCTAACTGTTAGCAGCTAAAGCTAATTCACCAGTCCATGTGGCGACCTCGTGGCTTTTTTTTAGCTAACTGTAATCACAGTGATATAAGACTGGTAATCACAGTAGCTTTTCTTTATTTTGATATCATTTATACTACTGTATGAAGTATTTGTTGTTTTGAGTTCAAAACATACCAGGCCAGTCACTTTAACACAGCGAGCCTAGCAAAAGTCTGGAGACTGTGTACAAAATATGTCTGTATATTTGCAAATGGGTAGGTCATACAGTAAAGGCAGACTTATAAAGCCACACGAGTTTTAACTGATTTTAATTCAAGTGTGCAACAAATACATATAATGAGAGCTGGATGTTGTTTTCAGTGAAACAGACAGTGAATTCTAATATATTTGAAAAAGCCAATGAAAGATGTCAGTGAACAGACAAGCAGCCAGATCCCACTCAGCCTTGGTTAACATTAGTCAAACTACAAAAAGAAACAGAAAGCTTGGGGGTACCAATAATCTTGTTTTTTGGCTACAGATTTTGCATGTTCTGTTTGTAGAGATCTGTCATTTACAAAGCTGTTGTGACTGAGGGGTACACAATGATCTCAATGCATGTTTATGCATCATTATGACTACAATCACTCAGACTTGTTCAGCCAGTGCTGCAGTGATGCAGCAATGTTACTAAGTTTGATCCAGTAATACTGGCTTTGGGTCTTTAGGGAAAAATGATCAAGAGACTTATTCCTAAAGTAAATCAAATCCCCATTAGATTAGCAGAAAGGAATTGGGTCTAAAGAGGCCTTTTAGGACAGAAACTAAATGTTGTGGAACACCACGTTCACAATGTCCCTCTTTGCTGGCTCAGCGTTTTTTGACTGCATTAAATCTTTGCTGAGAGGAGATTACGGGACCTTGTCTTTATAGCTTCCAGCTTGATGGAAGCAAAAATCTTTTGGACTACAAGTTCACAACACACACAATAGACACTACATCAAATAAGGCCTGCTGATGTGATATTACTAAAGTCGAGTAGTATAATGTTGCCTCGCCAAGACTGGAAAGCCAAGAGGTGACGTGGAAGAAGACATTCAGTAAAAAGGCCAGAGTTCTCATTACATTACATATTCTGACAAGATTGCCTCCAGACCTTCGTCGTGCTTGTTCTCATAGAGACAAAGTCATTTTCAAGGTGTAATTATAATTTGATCAGCTTCCACCAAAGTATGGAGACTGCGTTTTGATTATTTTTGTATCAGATGTCTGAGCAGAGACATCATTCCACTGTGGTGTGGGAGAATTCTTCTCTGAAGGCTATAAAACCTGCAGTGAAACTGGCCTCGCCCTGTGTGCAATCATAACTTAGAAAATTTCACCAGTATGACTTTCAGGGGAATGTTTAGTGTCCCTTCATGGCCCAAACCCTGTTCCGGTGGCATTTCCAACCAGACAAAAGGAGTACTCTGTGGCAGACAACTTTTCCACCCTTTATGCCAGCTCGAGTGTGTGTGCGCATCGTGCTGAAGTGTGTGGTCACTGCTGGCTTTTTGCTGAAAGCCAAAGCTCTTCCAAAGCCACAGACAAAGCCACAGCAGGTGGATGGGTAGCCTGGTGGAGGAAAGACAGGAGGGGGCAGGGGGTTACACCAGGCTCAATGCCTCTTCTCATCACGCTCCTCGACTCTGAAGAAAAGGCTGATTAATCAGAGCCTAATAGGATGGAGGGGCCACACTTGTCCTTTAACTAAGCCTGGTCAGGCCTGCAGGACACCAACTGGCAAAACCGACAAGAACCAAATAATTCATTCCAAGATGAATAACAGCATGCCGGTTATTATTATTTTTTCTCCATGACCTCGAAATAAAAGAGTGACCATCTTCGGGCCCATAGATTTACTTTCTAAAGAATTTGACACATTAATAAGATGAGAGTGTTTTGTACCTCCACTGGTCTAGTGGTTAACACAATAAAATGTTCTTACTTGTTGAGGTTTTCCTGCTACTTTAATCAAATTAAAAAAAATCAGCCTGTGGCAATATAGGCTGGGTATTTTAGTCAGAGTGAACTAGTGGTTGTTGGACTGCTTAGTGTTTAAGGTTTCGTTAAAGCTACCTGGTAATAAGTGGTGTGAATAGATTCATCTTTGTACATTTGTGTGCAGAGGAGAAAAGCTCCAAAGAATCCTGATGGAATATCAGCACATAGACATGATACGACAAACATGTCAACAAATTCAGTATGTTGTTGTGTTACTGTTAACGCTCCTTTGAAGTTGTGTTTAATATATATTTAAGAATAGTATTTTTTCTTAAGCTGCTTCACCCTGCATGGACTGGGTGGCACACTAATTACTACCACTGCTTCAAAGGAAGAAGGTCGTGGGATCAAATATCTAGTTGAGGTATTTCGTTGTGGAGTTTTGCATGTTCTCTCTAAGTGCTTAGATTAACTGGCAATTCTGAATTGCCCGTGAGTGTGAATGAGAGTGTAGTCCTGCAACAGACTGGTGGCCTGCCCAGGGTGTTGTTAGGTGAATAACAACTGCTTTATTGTCTGTAGCAGCTGGCATAAGCTCCCGTCCCCCGCGAATTGAATGAATGAGAAAAAAAATTATGGAGCATAAATCTAAACCTGGATGCTCAGTTCAGGTTTTGCAGTCATGTGACTTCTAACCACTTGACCTTAACATCTGACGTGACAGTAGCCACTACAGTAGTATCTGTAGCGCCGAGGGTTTAGGTAATGAAGAAAATGTATGGCTGGACTATGGTTGAAAACAATGAGGTGGTGAAATCTACTTTCCACCAATCATTGCATCTACAACTGAACTGGCTTTAAGTTTGACACAAGGTTAGAAGGCCATACATACAGGAAGATACTCAAAATCTCAAAATAATGCGATGACCACAGATCATAAAATGTCAAAATATTCTGTGTGGAACTGAAAAGCAAAATGAATGTTTCTGAAGGGATAGCTCTTCTGTATTAAGACGTTACCAGTCTTGAATCTAAGGTGAGATCATGCGATGTTTGCCTCCATCCATTGAAAGTGTTAGTTATAACCATTAAAAGTCTGTTTCCATTGAATACATGTGGAAAGAGTTGCAAAGGCTTTTGTGGCTTCCGAAGAAATTTAGCAAAATCCAATAAATGTTCTCCAGCAATGGCAGAAGGAGAAAGAAGTAAGCCTACCAGACCTCTGTAGCCTCATCGCTGCTCTGCTCAAGGCTATCTTAGGTGCAACTGGCATAGCACGCCACAATCTCTAGCTTTATTATTGGGGGTTGCGATGCATTGTGGGTGATGTGGGTGAAGGAATAGCAAACTCGATTACTTCTGAGGCATTGATTTCCCCCCCTTCACATTACCACATGTCTCTATCAGATGGAATGTGTTTTTGTGGTTAAGATACTTGCTGATGAAGCATCATCCAGAGCTTGGCTGAAGATCCCAGTGACAGGGCACTTGGGTGACCCACTGACTGATCTTTTGACGCCTGCTGGGCTTTGTAATTGATGCCAGGTCCCTTTAACCAAGCTTAGTCTGGCCCCTGGACCCATGGAAGGACTATGGGACACCGCTGCTGATTGCCTATTGTCTGTGTATGTGTGTGTGTCTGTATCTGTGTGTCCAAAGGGGTCTTTGGAGGCCTCCTGGGGGCCAGTGACTCCTCTTTGTCTCCGGTTGGCCTGCTGTCAGAGGGGCTTTGTTATGACAGTTGGGCTGCTTTCATACAGACTAAATCACCACTCTCAGCTGTTCATTTACTGGCCTAACCCCTGACAGCCCTCGTGACACCTTACACAGACGCACACTTACAGACACACACACAGACACAAAACATCTCGGATATTATCCTCTCATAGGTCAACCTCACACTCCAGCTCTTTCACTAGAAAAAACATCCACCCTGTGAAAATCTCTCTTCTGTGTAGAATGAGAAAAGAGGATGAAACAAGAAGGACGATGAGGAGGTTGGATAACAAAGCTCAGGGAGGGGAGGGGGAGGCCAAAGGGCATTTGACCTCTGACCTCCGTGTTATGGCTGGGGCCCAGGGGTGGGGGTCAGAGGACATAACAAGCCCGACTAATCAGTAACTATGGACTAGATAGGATACTCATGCAGAAAACTGAGAGAACGAGAAGCACAAGAAAATTCAGGGCAATTTAAGTGTGATTTATTCGTGTGACAGGAAAAATAACAATCACAGCTACATATAGAATAGCAGTTAAACACAAACTTGACAGATTCACTGTGGAGGCATTTTGTCTCTATAGCAGTGAAAGTGAAATAATTACTGAGCTCATCGGGAGTTGGGACTGAAACAGTAAGTCAACATATTGTCCTATCTCTCTCTAATCAGTATAATAAATGGTTTACAGAGCCAGAAACACTGATTTCTGTAGTCAATATTGAACAGCAGTGATCTGAATTGCACACAGTGTTGCATCAGCCCAAGACAGGACTTCTTTTTGGGAAGCACAAATGACCTCAGTGTGAACAAAGGAAACCTGTTGCTAATGCAGGAGGAGGCCGGGAGGGTAGAGGAGATGAGATGTTTGATGTGGATGAACAGAGCAGGTGGACTGAATAAATGGAGGTCTTGAAAAGAAGGCAACTGGACGTCTTTATGTTTGTGAAGGTGATTCACCTCTGGGAATAACCCACGTCTTTTTTCACACCTTTGCTCACATGACACCTCACATGACTCCCATGATGTTTGTTAAATCTACAATTTAAAATCAGCTCCCAGTTTGGATTCGGGAGACAGACACCCTTGGGCTTAAAAATGTCCTTTTTAATAAAGAATATAGTTAGCATTGGATCAAGTGACCCTGAATCCTCCCTTAGTTTGTAATCCGGTTGTTCAGTCTGACGTCACTAGCCGTGTCTGGACCTAAACTCCGCTGCAGGTCCATATATCAAACGATCACTATGGCATTACTGAGAGTTGAAAAACTGTCTAAACTCTTTCATCTTTAATAAAATGATCAGCGTTCTGCTCTACCAGGTGTAACAATTGAGTTTAACATCCAGGCATCCATGAAAACGGAATTTATGACATTTAACGGAGTTAGAAGTTAGCAGGAAGTTAGCTCGCTAGCTTCTATCTAAATACAATATAGCATGTCCTGACTGCGGGGTTTTGGAAACAAATTAAAACGTACAGCTCTGTTATCACTTCCAACATAAATGAAGACAGAAAACTAAACAGCAGTGACGTTTGTAGGGTTACTGAAGTTTGGCTAGCTGGTATATAATGATGTGCTACGTGACCCCTAGCGACACAGCTATGTTAGCATAATATAAACAAGCTAACTTTTTTTCCACTCGATAAAAGTTAACGTGAGTGTTCTCGGTGGTCAGGAACAAATGTAATCGCATGGCAGGATGCTGTAAAAGGACCAAACTTCAGCCAGGAGAACAACTGAGATAATCCATCCACAATACGAGGTTAGTCATTCATATACTGCTGCATGGGCTGGGCTGTAGTTACATCCTAAGGTTTTAAAAACTGAGTTTAAATAAATGATTAGCGGTAATAAAAGCCGAGGGAGGTCAACAGTGATCACTGACTGTTTTAGGAGCTTTTTGAGATCAAATAGAAGAAAATACAAAACATTAAACATGTTAACAACACAAAAGCCATATTAAACGCAGACTACTTTAGGCCCGGAAGTAGGATTCATCGCGTCATCACTGAACAACCAGATAGGTCTAGTCTGCTGGGGGCCTCCCATGATGCACTGGCTGTTTATTTTTCCACTCACCTTTATCACTTAATATGTGTTTATACACGACTCTGCATTTAGTCGTTAGTTATTATTCATCTCTGGCTTTCTTCCACAGTGTGTCTTTGTCCTGTCTCCTTCCCCTCGCCCTCAGTCATTTGCGGCAGATGGCCCCGCCCCTCCCTGAGCCTGGGTTTGCCGGAGGTTCCTTCTTGTTAAAAGGGAGTTTTTCCTTCCCACTGTTGTCAAAGTACTTGCTCATAGGGAGTCATCTGATTTAGTGGGTTTTCTCAATATCATTGTAGGATCCTTACCTTACAATATAAAGTGCCTTTAGGCAACTGTTTTTGTGATTTGCCACTATATTTGAATTGAATTGAATTGAATTGAACTGAATTGATGGACTGCCCCCACCCCCCACCCACCCACTGAGGGTTTATCACCTGGGATTCTCTGGGTTGTTGTAGAACTGAAAAATCATCTTGGATAAGAGGTGAAATGTCTTCACAAACCTAAAGAAGTACAGTTGCCTTCTTTTCAAGCTCTCAACCTACACAGACAATGAATGGATGCTGCCTCAGTTATAAAGAACACTAAGTTATCGGGACAGCCTAAAGTCATGAACAACTGGACAGAAAGGATCTTGTGACTAGATTTCATGCCTGCCTGCACTGAACTGTAGCCAAGCTCTGTGTCATTTAGCACGTTACTGATCCCCCATGAATTCAGACAAGCTTCTTCATCTCACAAAGAAATAAACAGTTCTGAGTGTTATAGGTGGCTACAGCTACTGTGAGATCTGGAAACGTCATTCTTCTGGCCAAGTGAAACTTTGAGGACACATCTGTATTCATAATAGCACTTCTTTTGACAGTAATGTCAGGAAAGGTATTTTTATAGCCCGTTTGCTGCACACAGACCTTGGAAGCCAACTTTTTTTGTCCCATAATTCCACCAGTTTATAAACTGCTGTATTACCAAATAAACCTCCTGCTGCTTTTTTGAAATAGACTAGCATTTGCAGCAGTTCCTGTTGTTGTTGTTTTTTTATTTTATTATCATTTTAATGACTTTACCACCTGCTAAAGTTTCGGGAGTGTTTTTGCTCACTGTGAATTATGTGAAGGTGCAATAGCCAACTGTTATTTTGTAAAGTCACGTTTTACAAGTATAGTGGTGTTTTTTTCAGTGTATTACACTCTTGGCATTGGAGAATCTTCCCCATCTGATTGCACTGACAGTTCGGCTGCTGGGAGTGAGGCCTGTAATCCTGAAAGAGCTGCATGACACGGTTTAAGAGTTGGAGCTGTTTCAGCAGTTATCGGGTGTTTGGACAACACAGATGAGCTTGATGAACTGATTAAAACCACGGGGATCACAGTGACTGTAGTTTGCAGTCTGCAGTAAGCTGTTGCTACACTCCCCTGACCACGGTGTGATCATTCCTAGCTTCAGGACCTTTCATGCAGAGGTTCAAAGAAATTTTGAGGGTGTAATACTGGAGACTTTTACTATGAAGAAACGTTTCTGTGGCCTGAACCTTGAGCTTCTAGCTGTTGGAATGTGTCTGTAATACTTGCTGGGGAAATTTGTTGTTGCTGTTTGAAACCAGTTTGAATGCACACAGTTTGTGTTCCTCCATCAGCTGCTGCAGAGGTCATCCAAATGACTCTGGCAGAGGTTACCACCCTCTGAACCATTTATTGAACATGCAGCTGAACACTTCATCTAACACTCATCTCTGCTACCACAGGGACAGATTTCCAACTCTTGATATTTTGTTTCATACCTTATCGTATTCAGTTCAATATAGTTCACTATTCATAAAGAACTATTTCACAACACTTGCTTCAGGGTGCTTTATATTGTAAGGTAAAGACCCTAAAAGATGAACTGATGATTTCCTAAAAGTAAGCACTTGGCATCAGCATGAAGACTGAGGTTTTAATATTTATGGGGCCTGACTATTTAGGTCTGAATGTGAGGAGATGGATTTAACTGGAAGCCAGTGAAGAAAAGCTGATATGGGAGAAATATGATCTCGCTGTCTAGTCCCTGTCAGTACTCTGGCTGCAGTGTTTTGGATCAAATGAAGGTTTTTTTATTCAGTCTGATACTAATGAATTACAATGGTCCACTCACAAAGTAACATTTTCAAGAACTGAGACCAGATTTTTCTAAATTTAGAGATTTTGTACAAATGAAAAAAGGAGCCCTAAATATTTGTATGCAGACTCCAAGTTCATTACAGGATAACTGGAAGTCGGGGTAATTCCATCCAGACCAGATCACTTGGTTGTGATATTTTTAAGGCCAAATACAACAACCTCAGATTTGTATGAATTAAGAAGTGTAACACATTTAGGCTGAGGGCTGCTGATATCCTTGTTCCAGCTAATGAAACTTCATACACAGTTAATATAGATAATATAATAACGAGGGCCCAGGAGCAAGAGCCGTCCCTCAGAGCATCTCAGTGTAACCCCCCAACCACTCTGCTCCAAGGAAAAACGAATAACCCCCTAATAAATCAGTGAAAGGCAGCATAATTTAATTCATCTTGAGTCAAACTGCAGTGAACCTATTGCTATTGCTTCATTCTAAAGGAGAGCGTTCCACCTATGAATTCTGTTTCACAGGCATTTATACGTTTGTCGTAGTCTTATATGATCAAAATGATAAATATGTCTTATAAATAATTTTTATTTATTCAGTGATTCATGTCCTCCAATGGTAAATCTGAAAGTAAATAAATCCATACAAGGCTTATTGTGTATGTTATGTATTACAAAGTTGAGCATTCTTCCGTTGTTCCATGCATGGCCCTTCATTTACTTTGTCTAATGGCTTTTGTAAAAAACATATTGCATATGCCTGGTTTACACTGATGACTCATACTGGTGGGTAGGATTAAGTTGTGTTTTAATTAGGTGTAAACATAATTTCCTTTGGTTGCAGATAGGGATGGGTGTCGAAAACCGGTTCTTGTTGAGAACCGGTTCCCACTGTTTCAATTCGTTGGAATCGTTTGCCATTTTTGCAAACGATTCCCTTATCGATTCCAGTCGCCCCGAATGACGTCACCACGTTGCGGAGCGTCATTTACCTGGCAGGAAACACGGCGCCTAAGCGGCTCAAACGCTCAAAAGTTTGATTATACTTTATGAGAACGGATGACAACAGGGCAACTTGCAATACTTGCAAAGTGGATATTTCATTTAAGGGAGGAAACACTGCAAATATGCAAAAGCATTTGCTCACAAAACACGCAATGACCTTAAATGAATGTCGTGTTTTTAATTCCGCTCCGGACTCGTGAATCTCAACCCATCAGCAGCGGTAACGTTTGCACGTCCTCTCCCGTTAATGCGGCAGGTAAATAATCAACTAACAGTGCATATTATGTTAGCGCGATCTGCCTTATTACAAAACCTGCCATTACTGTGCGTTTAGGTGACCATGATGAGAGAGACAGACAGAGTCTGGCTCAGATGCTGACAGTTGTCGCTGCAGTCTACCAGTAGCGTCTCCTTTCAGGCCAGGATAGACAAATGTCACCGAGCAGTGACTAAGTTTGTGGTAAAAGGCTTGCACCCATTTGCCACAGCAGATGATTTTCAGTAAGTGAATGTGTTTAATTGTAGGCAGGGACATTACTGGATATTCTTGTGTAATTGCCACAGAACAATTTATGTTATACTTTGTTATTGCTACAGAAGAATATTTATTTTATTATTTTACATTTACAATTTTTTTTCCTGGGGACCCTGTGACACCCCATTGAAGAGCCGTAGGCTGGATCTCTTAAGATCTCACTGTTGGGTTTGTAAGGCCATGTTACTCCTAAATTTCAATCTTGTTCAAAGAGAAGATATAAAACACAGTTCTAAGCTAATCGACCTTAGTGTTCTCCTTTTTTAAATTCGATAAAGAATCGAATCGTTAAACAGAATCGAAAATGGAATCGAAATCGTGAAAATCGTATCAATACCCATCCCTAGTTGCAGATGCATATATAAATTACACATCTGGATGGGTGTCGATCAGACTTCATTTGCTTTTGAAAACAGTTGTGCGACAAATCCACCGCAGGTCCTCTGCTTTCTGTAAGAAGGGCAGTTCACAGTTTTATATAGATACATAGGTGGAGACATAATCAGCATGAGGATATCACAGTTATAAAGCTTTTGAAAGCATGCCAGGAATCATAAGCAAAAGCAGATTTGTTCTCTTTTCGGGCCCAAAGATGAATAAACAACTGAAAACATAACCCAGTTTCTGTTTGGGTATCAATATTGTAATTTCAATTTGATTTTAATTTTGTATGTATTATTCATATAATATTCTCAGGCATATTTTCATCTTAATATCTACATTATGATCTCGCTTTTGCTGTGCATGTTTTATTGTTATGTCTCTCTAAACACAGACTACAGCTGTCACCGCCTTTGATAGTCTATGACGAGGCTGGTGGAAAACACTCTGTTTATACTAGGCTGAGATGTTTATACACGATCCTCAAATGAAACGCAAATGCCATTTTTCCACCATCGTTTCCCTTTTTTTGTGGTTTGAGTGGTATGCTTTGAAATTATAAATGAGATGATAAATTATCATCCTATTTCAGTCCCTTCTTCTGCAGTGGTTTATTGGCAATGCGGAATGGAGAATTAACCTTGTTTGTGCCAAACTGCTTATATTTGTGTAACAGTAGTCGATGGAAACACATGATTTGGCTTTCTCCTTTGCAGAATTTCTGGAAATTTGCTTAAAATTGGTTAAACATTTGGATGGAAACTTGACTTCTGTTACAGTTCACATTAGGGCTGTTATCCCTGTGTGTGTATGTCCTGAACCACTTAGTAAATGATATTTGGTTTGATCTAACACTTTTGTTTTTGGTATATCCTATGATCCAGACTCTTACTGTCTGGACTCTTTCTATTCTAGGTTTGAAAGCTAGGTAGGCACTGCGTATAATACGCATTAGCTTAAACTGTATGTCCAGAAATAAGAGGCCACTATTGTTTATCTAAAATTTACCTGGTTTGTGAACAAAACGTCAGCCCGGTAAAGTTATCATCAGTATAACTAACCCTATGCTTAGCCCACATATCCTAACCCTTTGCTTTTTGATGCTTGTAAGTTAAAATGATTATTATTATGATCCTTATTTCTGTTACCTAATGGTACAGCATTTGGAAAGCATGTTTCTTTACATATCCTAATAGCATGGGATTACAATTCTGGAGTTATATTGTCAGCATGCCAAACATTTAGGGGTGAAGGTTGATGGTTCGATCCACGGCTGCTCCGTAAGATACCAAACCTCAAGCTGTGTTCATCAGAGTGTGAAGTGCTATAGGGAAATAATGCTTGGTTGAATGGGACATGTTGTATAAAGCGCTCTGAGCACTCAAGTAGAGTATAAATGCACTATGTAAGAATGAGTCCATTTACCATGTCTAACCATAAGAGCTGCTGACTGACATATTTATTAAAACAGAACATTGGAGGATGGACCCAGTGTGTATTTGCTACTGAGATGTATGATGAGTGCATGTGTGTGTGCAACAGTTCATTTGTGTAAAACTCTGTGTGTGTGTGTGTGTGTGTGTGTGTGTGTGTGTGTGTGTGTGTGTGTGTGTGTCGCCTGAGAGCAAATGTTAGAGAGCTGAGCAGCATTAGTGTTACCGGGGTGACAGCACAGGAGTGTAAAAAACAGGGGGGCAATATAAAACCTGTGCTTTCCCAGAATGCCTTTGTACCAGACATGTGTGCCAGCGCCCATTGCCATGGAGATCAGGGAGGTCGTTAGGGTAACTCAGACCTTTTCTCTCATGACCCTGTTTCACTTTGCTTCATGTATCCATGCCGATCCATTTCTCTCTTTCGCTGTCACACACATTCATGCACAGATGTGTGTGTCTGTGTGTGTGCGTGTGTTTGTCTGGGCTCTCCACACGCCGCTGCGTGCCGCGAGCCCAGATGTCTGGAGCTCCGTGGGAGATAATAGTTTCTTTGACCGGTGGTGAGCTTGTGTCTCCCTCAGCAGTGGCACATGCCTGCAGTGATGTGACTTCAGCAAACTGAGCAGGAGTTACACACAACACGTACGCGCACAGAGCGCTGGAGAGGAAGCGATGATTGAAAGTGCTGAGTGTTGGCACGAGTGCTTGCATGCTTGTGTGTTTTGCACAAATTAGATTTGGTCCTGATTGTGTGCAGCAGAGGAATCTTCAGGACACCGCAGGAATTCATCTCACTTTGTCAAAACTTCAACATGTCCAATGACGGCCACGTAACATTTACATATTATAAAATATATATTTTTTAAAAACATTAAAAGTTGATCTTGTCAATTGAGGAGTTAAAACATCAATCATATTTAAAATCAAATGAGCATGCATATTCATAATCAACAGCTTCTGGTTCCTGTGATTGCTGCTAACTGTAACAGTACCTGAGCAATTTGAGGTGTGATTTAAAAGCTCTGAGAACAGCAGATATTATATTCATATTTTAGATTCTTATTGTCCACCTACTGTGATAATTTTACATCGCTTGGAAAGAAATGCTATTAGCTTGCGTTCTGCTTGTGCCTTGATGAGGCACATTAGATCTGCTCCAGAATAAAACTGGTGAGATCCTTCAAGGATCCTTAGGAAATAGCTGAAAAGACAGGGAGGCAATTCTGGTGATAGGTCCACACGCACAAATCAATATCCTGGGTTTCTGTGTACATACTGACACACAGTATGGGGGTGGCTGTAGCTCAGGAGGTAGTGCAGGTCACTGATCGGAAGGTTAGTAGTTCGATCCCTGGCTCCTCCAGTCTGCATGCCAAGTTGCTCTCCGATGCATCCATCAGAGTATGAATGTGTATGAAAGTATTTAGGAAGCACTGCATGTTTAGAAGGAAGTGAATGTGGCATGCTGTATAGAGTACTCTAAGAGAGTAGAAAAGCACTATAAGAATCAGTCCATTTACCATTGCACAATAATTCAGTTAACTTCCAGCAGATAGCCCATGGAGGTTTCCTCTCTACTGTGATATTTTTCTTGGAAGGAAAGTTTGCACAGGGTTTGAAAGGGTGCACAAACCCTGTGAATGCCTAAAAACACAACAAGCACTGTGGCGGGCCTGCTCTTCGCACTCTTGACACGCCACCTCTGGGACAGGTTACTCTGGACTCTTCATCTGAAAATTGCGAGTGAGACCAGTGATGTTCTATCAAACACAATTTTGGTCACAGAAGTTGATGTTTTTTATATGAACAAGTTAGTCACAAGTTGTTACCCAGTGACTCGATTAGAACATACTGCAGCTAATAAAGGTTTGCACTGCAGTCGTTCATGTAAATGTAAACTTAGTTCGCCAGGGTGCAGTTCTGTTTGCATTATACATGCTTCTCTTAGGTAGTTTCATTAAAGAGCATAGCATACATTATCACTGCTATGCAGATGATATCCAACTTTATCCATGAAGCCAGATGGCACACACCATTATTTAACTGCAGGAATGTCTTTGAGACCCAAAGATCTGGATGACCTCTGATTTCCTGCTTCTAAACTCAGATAAAGCTAAACTTAATGTACTCAGACCCCAAAACCTTAGAAATATGGCTGGACTACTGTAATTCATTAATATCAGTATGTCCTAAAACTCGCTAAAAAGCCTTCATTTGATCCAAATTGCTACAACAAGAGTGCTGACAGGAACTGAAAGAAAGAGCACATTTCACTCATACTTGCCTCTATTCATTGGCTCCCTGTTAAATCCAGAATCGAATTGAAAATCCTTCTCATCGCATACAAGGTGTTGAAGGTTCCATCTTAAAGCCCTCATAGTACCATTTCATACTAGTCCTCTCTACTTCTACGACTCGGCTTAAAACTTTCCTTTTTGATAAGGTTGGGGCTGGATCAGGTGACCCTGAATCCTCTCTTAGTTCCGCCCAATAAGCCCAGGCTGCTGGGGTGTTTCTTCTTCACCCACTAAGTCTTCATACACACCCAATGTGTATTATTAATCTCTGACTCTCTTCCACAGTGTGTCTTCGTCCCGTCTTCCTCCCATCACTCCCAACCAGCCGCAGCAGATGGCCTCCCCTCCCTGATCACCCACTCCCGGACCACCTTGAATCACCCTGTATTTATGATAGCATAAATAAATGAGCTTTGATAAGTTATAAATCAGTTACTCTGTGGTCAACTCATTCAAATGTTATGCTGTTTTGCTTTGAATATTGTCATTTTATTCTTCTTTGTACTTTTACTCTACAGCAGTTTATTCATCTATCTTCCCTGTTAAGCATATGGTAATAATAAGAAATGGTCTTATAAAAAAGAAATGCTTGATTTGACTTGACCCAACCCAAAGGAGCAAAAGGAAGGAAAAAAAAGTTTTATTCATACTTTATTCTTCTCCCCACGAGATTTTTTTTTTTGGCCTCAGCTATAAATGATTTAACTTTGATAATTAAATTTAATTATAATATGTTAATGAGCTGCATTTAAAATTCATATATTATGTAAGAACTTATGAATTTCTGATTTCCTATTCATCATCGCAAAGTTCCTTTACTCACTTCCTCCCTCTGTTGGCCAGTCAGCAGCAGAGCTGGTACAGGTGACCTCTTGGAGAACGACCTAGATGTGGTTTGGTGGGTCACCCACACCATTTCCATTCTGCTGAAATGCATGCTGGAGCTTTCCCAACAGCAACTCTCACATTCACTCTCTCCTGAGGTTGATGCAGGTGCCATGTGTTTCAGTGAGAAGCAGTGGATGGTTGAGTGGGAAGACGAGGGTTTGGAAGGAACCATCAGGACCAAAATGTAGGTCATCAGGTTCCCACACCAGCCTTGCTCCACCGTCCAAAGCCTCAACTCTGTGGGTATTTTTTCTGAACAACCTTCAGACTCTGTGCTCACATGATGAGAGAACATCAGAGAACCTTGTCGGTGACTGTTTTCAGGGTTTAGTTGATGCTACATTTTGGTCTTGTGTTTAAGTCGTTTGCACAGTTGAATTCATTCAGCTTGGCTGCTGGCGCAAAATCTCGATACACACTTATCTTATCTATAAGTATCAAAATCAGCCAGATGACCTGTCTCGATCAGCGCTACAGTATGCGTGTATATTTAAGTGTGAGTGTATGTGGCAACCAGCAACCACACTGCACACAGCTGGTGGCCCAGCTGCAGCGTCTTGTCCCAGCAGGGTGTATTCTTAGCTCCTTAAAACCCAGTAAGTGAAATGAGATGAGACAAAACACACATAACCCAAACCTCAACCCCCCACCACACACACACACATACACACACACAAGCGGTGAGGCGAGAGGCTACTGCTGAAGTTTGCTGTCTTTTTTTTTCTCCGAGTGTGTCCACATCTGTGTGTGACTGAGACCGGCTCTGATGTCATATGTTCACGTACATCCGCATTACCCTAATTACATACACAGTTCCTGTCTTTTTATATATGTACCTTAAGCCTAGAAAATGCTGTTTCATTATTTAACATGATGAATATTCAAACCCATTTTAATAGATGTAGAAAGTCACTTTGTAACATTTAATGTTTCTGTACTTTTGTTGTTGTTTGTCACAAAGAGTTATATTGTACTGTTATTTGAATAAATTTGTAATTTTGTTGACAGTGATAATTTAATTTTTTGTGTAAGTATATATGGATAGGCTTTATTATGTTGTTGTCCAGAAGGTTACCACCTTAATCTGCAGCCATCTGAACAGCGCGCTGCTTTAACTTAGTCACTGGTTTTGTTATTACAAAAGCCTTTTTATTCATGTCTCATTTCACACCTTGGGTGGGAGTAATGAAAAAAGCAAACCAACCGCCTGTCTATCCACCAACGAGGTCTAGGAAAGGTAATGAAAACTAAGGCTAGGTCTTTATCAGGAATGCTGTGGTAGTCTATATTTGACCCAAATTGTTTGGCTGAGTATTAAATTTCATTTACTGTTAAAGCGACTTACTCATGTTTGTACACCGACAGTGTCCTTTCAATATGTTGGACGTTGAGGGTCAACCTTGAAACCTGGGCACAAGCCTAAATACTTGTTTAGTAAAATCAGGTAGAATGTGTTAGCTCACACTAAACACAGAGTCACACACAGAATCAGCCTTTCTTTGCAGCCACCCTCTGCAGCGTGTCTGCTCACAAGTACAGTTTCATCCAAGGTGGCCATTTCCTCAGTGATGACAAAAAGAAAGAAACGCAGAGTTAGTTTGTGTTTTTACAGCTAAAATGGAACTGCTGGCTTTAATGGTATATTTAAGTTCATTATAAATTTATTGCACTTGTCTCAATGTCTGTAATTTATTCTGCTCATTTTATACTTGAGAGTAAAAGGCTTAGAGTAGATACTCGTTTTGGCAGCATGCAGCATTTGAGTGCCTGAACTGTTGCATTAAGAAATATGACTGAAATTGAACATAATTATTTCAAACCAAACCACAAATTCTGTGTACATTACATCCCTGGTCATTTTTCCTGACACTGATAAACAGAAAGACCCAAAGCCTATAAAACTGGGTAATTCATGTGACCATATTAAATGATTTTTTTTAGGTTGCACAACTTTCCTTTTATCATTTGTATTGCATTGCTCTCACACATCAGATTAGCCTGTATATACCATAACTTAGTAATGGTAATAATGTATCTAATATCTTCTCATACCACACTACATGGCACTGTATTTATGTCCAGTAATATTTTACATTCAAATCCTCAATCTGCTTTACTCAGCTGTATATGAACATAGAATAAATGCACATAAAAATACTGACATTTGTCATTTTTCACAATGTTGTCTTTTATCATTTATGTAATGGGTGTCCACAGAATGAAGAGCTACTCCTGAGGACGATATCATTATTAAACACTTAAATATGCTTATTATTGAATTATATATAAACAAACATATATAAGGCAAAGTTATCTATATTGTTATTTTGTTTCTTATGTCCCAAATATATTTATTATATGTAAAAGTTTTCATACATTATATGTAAAGACATCCTTATTATATGTACAGTAAAATTATTCATTGTTCTTTCACCTAGCGCATACTTTTTTATCTTTACTTTTATGTCCTTATATTTTTATATGTTAATAAATATGTAAGGTTTTCTTCTTTGTATTGCATATGAGTTATAGCCCTATTACAGTCAAATTAAAGTGATGTATTGTGCTTTCTCTTAATTCTTACTTTTTTTCTACGTCCAATATTTTTTATACCTCTATCATATTACCTGCATCTTATATAATATATGTAAAGGAGTTTACCGTATTATATGTATGCATCGTTCCTTTACCGAGCCTTTACTTTCTCTGCATATCCCTTTTACTGTCTGGATTTCCTCCCATGAGGCTGTCAATCAAGACATATCATTTATGATGTGTTTTATGCAGCACATTTACTGGATACATACTAACGCATACATATAAATGAAATAAATTTAAATATAGTATATTTTCCAGGTGTAATTATACATATATTTATTCTCTTTATTTAAGCAGTTATTTAAAAAGAAACAAACTTCTTGATGTTTTTGTTTACAGTATTTATTAATATGGGCTATCCTGGTAACTGCATTTGCTTATCCCCTCAGAGTTCCCCTCAATATCATAACAAACTCTGTTTTATCACTTCATCCATATGAATAAATGTTCCGAACTAACCCACTGCCATGTTTCTTATGGCTGCAGCCTCTTAACCAGAAATATTCTACATGTTTGTGTATCTTTTTATGCACATTTCCGCCATAACTCACTCAGACGTGTTTGGCATATATGGAGTTTTGGGGATTTTCACCGCATTTAAAAATCAAGCTCAGCGGTCAATTGAAGTGATGGTTCTGAATCGTGCACAATAAATAAGGCCGATTTGTTTGTAAGGTGATATTTTAATATTATTTACATAACAAAAAGTCTTCCACTTCCTCTTCTTCTGCGCCAGGATCAGGTGAGTCATGTGGAGTCCTCAATAGTCCTGCGCGAGCCCAGAATGGCTGCCTCACCTTATTATCCTCCTACAACTTTTTCATCAATCAGTAGCGTGGAGCTGACATTTGTCATATTATTGGGATTTTCTGGTTTCAAATGCAGACATTTTGCAGCCAAGCTTTAAATAGACTGTTGACCGCAGAATATTTGGTTGAGTGTGTGACAGGGAGAGGGGCGCTGCCAAGAAGTGCGTGCGGTTTGAGGTGTGTGTGTGTGTGTGTGTGTGTGTGTGTGTGTGTGTGTGTGTGTGTGTGTGTGTGTGTGTGTGTGTGTTGGACAGGAGTGGAGGGTGGCTGGGGAGGGCATTAGTGAATGGCTGTGCTATTGCATCCTCCCAGGAGACCTCTAAAACACACACACACCATAGTACCTTAGCAGCGCATTAAACCCGCCTCCTTCATCCGCAAAAAAACTCCCATCTCTCTGCCGTACCTCTATAACCTCGCGCCGCCCCTCAGCTAAAGTCAGTGCACACGCTCTCTCTTCTGCCAGACGCTCAAGGAGACGGCAGTGTGTGAGGAGGACCCGCGTGTATGCGCGCGCGCGTGTGTGTGTACGTGTGTGTGCGCGCATGTCTCGGGCTAAGGTCGGAGATTCCCCAGCACGCTGACAGGAGAGCCCCGCTTGTCTGAGAGCGGCAGCCGGCAGCGGGTGATAAAGCTTCAAGTGAAGAAGAGCAGCGGGAGGAAGAAGAACCGGCGGAGAGCTGCTTCATCTTGGCTTTTAAACTTGACTGCTCCTCCACGCGCTCTCCCGGCGCAGAGAAGGAAAGCAAACAAGTTGATTCCGAAGAAGGGTCGATTCAGCCAAAGCTGCACTAGATCTTTTTTTTTAAGCATCCCTTTGGAGCCCCTCTCCCCGTCCCTTCTGAGCGCGCAGTGACAGAAGGAGGGACGGGAGAACCGGGCAGACGGACCGTGAAGCTGCGCGTCTTCCCCGGTGCAGGACCCATTGGATGCGGGATGATGGATTAACAGCCTAGGCTGTGCACGACCCCCTTGTCCACCTCGGGATTATTTCGGCTCTCACTGACCCCCCTCCTTCCCTCTCGAGATGACCGAGGAATATGTTTTTCGGTGCGTCCTGATGCTCTGCTGCGCGCTTCTCTCGGCCAACGCGAGTAACTGGCTGTAAGTTGGACGTTCACATTTCTAAACCAGAATCCACAAATTTCCGCTCTTGTACTTCACCTGTGCTCCTGTTTTCCTCCTCATCTACACATCATCTTCGTCTAACCCCCCACCCCGGCTCAGTGGGCGCACAGGTTAATGGTTAACCATCAGGCACACACTGTCTCTCTCTCACTTTCTCTCTTTCAGACTTAATAACTTACTAATATGGCTACCCCCCCCCCCCCCAAAAAAAGCCAAAGTTTGGTCAGCTGTTTGTTTTGGAGTGATTGGACGATAAATTGCATTTTGCGCAAAAAAGTTAAAGATTTTTGTCTACATAACGTAATTAACTGACTGGTTTAAAAAAAGTTAACATAAAGCCCAAGAGAAAAGTGGGCAAACTCAATGTGAGGCTCCTGTGTGCTGCTCTTATCAGCAGCAAAAAGTCAAATTAGGAGGGAGTTTTTGAATTATGTTTTTTCTCTTTTGCAAAACTGAACAATTCCTCCTACTCTGAGAAACCAGACCAGGCATGAAGTAGATAAATAAATGCATATATAGATACAAATAAAAGTCCCCTTTCTTTAACTTGTAGAGAAACAGCAGGTTTTTATTTGAACTAAAGTACTCCCTTTTAAACCTTTTTAAATGAGTGAAATAAAATAGCAACTTCAATTTTGCAAACAAACACTAATGGTATGGGTGCGTGACTAAAGATAAGAAGTTCAGTGAGGTCACTAAAAGCAAAACATCAGTATCATGCATTTGTTTTCAAAAGGTGTAACACACAGCCCGACGCTGTAGCCGAAGCGCACCGTGCCACCTCTTCTTCTGGGGGCCGGTCGGTTGGGTCGCGTGTGTGTGCCTGCTCTGAAGGCAGCCTGTGGGAGGTGGATAGGTGGGTTTCTGCATTCCTCTGCAGGCTCCGCTCCATTTTCTACTGCCATTCATTCCACTCACCTTTAGCAAATTTACAAGCAGTGCTCATCATTCAGGGGGACTGTTTCATTTCCCCCCCTTCTTCCATAGAATCGAGGCTCTGTTGATATGAAGTCGAGCTGACAGAGAGCTATGTAGTAACTAATAACTACAGTATTCTCAAACTGTGGTTACTCACTTGACGATTTGTATTTTTATTTCCTCATAGTAGGGAGAGTTATAGTAGCCTTCTGTGTTTACGTCAGGCTGGTGCTGCAGACGGCCTGACTGATATTGCTGACAGATTCATCAGAGTAAGTTAAATTAAAGCCCTGCCAAACAGCACTGCCTACCTTGAACTCTGTCACTGAGTACAGGGTAATTGTGCTGTTTGGGGCTGAAGGCGTGGTGACAGCAGCACACAGCAGGCATGTACAGGCAGGCTGCCGAGCTGCCAGTCTGCTCTGCAGGATTAAACTGTTGAGGAAAATCTGTGTGTGAGTCCTCCACGCTTCAGCAAGGGTCAGAGGATGAGAAGCAGTTTCAGCATTGCTGTTAGTACAGTGGCTCTGAAACATGCAATAACTACACCTGTTGTGTAACAGAGCAGGTTACCACTGTACCTGATTGGACAGAAGACGGGAGTTGCATGCAATGTTATTTACTTATACTAGGATTTTGACATACAGTAGTCTTGATGTAGTCAGTTGACTTGTGTGGAACCATAAATTGTATACAGAAGATGGACATGGCATGAGTTTTGAACACGTATTCTGTGTGAAGCCAGCAGGGGGCGACTTCTGTAGTTGCAAAAAGCTGTTCTGTTGTATAGAACTCTGTGGTAAAACTATCTTCAGGTGTCTTGATCTGTGACCTCGTTAAACACTCTCCTGATGAGTTTATGATGTCAGCTGCACATTTCAAGACCAAATATTACACATTGTTCATGTTGTAAAATACAAGCAAAGTCAAAATAGGAGAATAAAACAGTATGGTCACTGGCTAATGATTCATCAATCAGATGTGGTTGTTTAACGCTGTAATGTGTTTGGTTTTGCAAAGCTGAGGGAAGAAGAGTCTGACTGATGCCCACTAGTGTTGTTCAATAATGGCAAAAAGTAATTACCATTATTTTGCCCAATATTGTGTTTACTGGTTTTTGTTCTGTTTGTTTTGGCCAAATCAGTGGATTTCTTCACATTTGTTAAAAAAGGGGGGATTTAAATGAGCTTCAATTATTAGTTAATAATTTAACTGAATGAATTAAATAAGTGTGAACTCAAGCAAACATTCCACAGCCTGGAGGGAAGTGTTTGGGCTTTAAAGGAGGGAGGAAAGGAAAGGGACATGCTGATAGAGTTATATTAGCAGCTCATGATTATTCCTTTGACCAAATCTAAATCCAGTCACTACTTTTAGTTTTGTTTTTATTTAAACTTAATGCCCAAAGCAGTAGAGAAGCTTCAGATATCGAGATATATAGAAGTATGCTTCAAAAGCAGACAAACCATAACAGAAGTTGAATGAGCATATTTGACCTTTAGTTTCAAATTATATATATATTTCAATATAATCAACACGTATCATGCAATAATTCAAAAGTCTTAGTCTTAATAGATACTAGAAGGGATGCAGACTAAATCCAAGGATATGCGCTTACCGTTTTAATGTGTCTTATAACTCGACTTACTGCACCGGGCAATAGAAATCTGGAAATAGAAACACTGAAAATCAGGGGTTTAAGGGGACAGTACAAGGATTTAGTGATACACTTCCAAACAGTTCCAAACTCTTAGAAAAATTGAATTGGGAAAATCTAGAATACCCCGAAATTAACTCTGTCCTGAGAATTAAGCTCTTCATGAGCTTGATCCTACGTTGCCCATAATGCAACTTGATAGTGTTGTTATCAGACCAGTCGACCCTTCCGGCCCAGTAAATACCCACACCTTTAAAACTACTTGGCCCCTGTTTGTAACAAAGGCACTTCAGTATAATGTATAATAATAATAACATAACAATGCTTTGTCTCCAAGCCAAAATAACCCTGATGTTATCACTATGACATAATTAGGATCGGGAATATGCTGAGTCATACTCCTAAACTGAAATCCTGGAACACACACACACACACACACACACACACACACACACGCACACACACACACACACACACACACACACACGCACTCACACACACACACACGCACTCACACACGCACACACACACACACACGCACTCACACACGCACACACACACACGCACACACACACACACACACACACACACACACACACACACACACACACACGCCTGTTTCGTTTCTGTTCCATAGCTAAGGATGACATCATGAAATCTAGCTAAAATTAGCCTTTGGTAAACTTCTGGGCATTTTCACTTTTATGAATTACGAGAACAAATCCATTCCTATAAAGTAATAATGTGCATGTTAGTTGATATTACAAAATAACTGAGTGAACTACAACTTCTGTTGAAGCAATAAAGGCTAGTAGAGTCACACTGAATGCTGAGGCTGTGTTCCGGTATAGAGCTCTTAAAATCCTGACTGACGAGGAGGTTAAACTGCTCGTCACGCCTCTCAGCTGTTCTTAAATCACGCTGAACCGCAGCCTGAACCGGGCTGTTTGTTTACTTCACCTGCAGCTCTCCGTGTCACCTTTAGCCCATCCACCAGGATGTGATCCGCCAGATCTCTGTGGCTGCTGAGTCACATTTAGTGTCCCGTTTGACAAGCAGGGATCTGAATGCTGCTTTTCATTAATTTGTCTATCATCACCCTCCTCCTCCTCCTCGGCTTCCTCTTACCCTGCACCAACTGGTTCTGCTGCGCCTGCCCGCTGCTCCTGGCCTTGTGGGTGTGTGTGTATGTGTGTGTGTGTGTCTTTGTGATTTTTGAACTTGAGTATGTGAGCTGGCATGTCCCCCAACAGTGGCACACGCTCAGTAATTACCACACTACACTGTGCAGGGGAATGGGAGCCACTTACATACGTGCACACGCATGCACACATGCACACACACACAAACACCTACACACACACACACACACACACACACACACAGATGTATTCTCCATCTACACTTGGTATAAACACGTAATCTGGATGTGAATAACCGATCTGCATACAGGAAAAAGATGCATTAATGCAGGATGTTTGTGCACCTGAGCACCATAAAGTAAGGCAGACCACAGGCTGAGGAGGTCAAGCTCCAGCTGCCTCATACCATAAACCAAAGCTAGGCCCTCAAAGGCACAGGCACTATCATCGGCCTCAGCTCTGCCCTGGAATAAAACCAGAGCTCATGCAGAATCATGCCATGATGTATAGAGTGTTTGCTGACAAGTCGTTCACTTAACTCCACCTCATTTATTTACATAATTAAAACTGTGGCCATAATCGAGATGACAAAAGCGAGAAAAAGCGAATACCAATGAAAAGAATGTGATTAATCAGATAACGTATCCGCATACAGCTCACATTACAGGACCATTTTGGAATTAGTTTTTACCTGGGTAAAAACAAAGGTTTGTGATCGTCTCAATATTGCGCAACAGCGCTACAACTGTCAACCGCAAACGAACTGCAAAGAATCCGATATTGTTGTTTGACAGAGTGTAAACACAGAAATTAGCCACCTGTCTCCTCCCAGGACACTTTCCAGCTGACAGAGTCTCCGACCCATCTTCCAATTAGTAACCTCAAAACGTCCATCGCTTTTCCTCCATCAGTTTTACTGCTTTGGCTTTTAGTGAAATGTCCTAACCAGATGGAATTTTGTGCAGAAATCCACGGCCACCAGATGATCACACTTAGCTTTTCTTCTATTGATACCTTTGACTTGAGTGGGTGTTGCTGTATAGACGCCGTCCTGCTCATGATGACTTATAAAATCCCTGGTTAGCTTCTAACTTTTCCTCTAACAGGATCATCTGCAAAAATAATAAGGGAACACTCAATCATCAGAGTATAGACAGACAAAGCCAGTTAGACTTCAGGGAAGTCAGTAAGGAAGCATAAACCACTGTGGATCCATTTCAGCTGCAAATCCTCGAGGATGACACTTCTACACGTGATGTTGCAGAAAGGTGTGCTGTGACTCCCAACACAGTGTCAAGACTATGGAGGAGAAAGCAGGAGATGGGTCATTGGATGAAAAGAGGGTGGGTTAACCCAATAGCAGGGCTGGTATTTGTTTGTGCAGCAAACAGGAGCAGACTCAAACTGTCAGGAACAGACTCACTGAAGGCGGCATAAGAGTTCAGCATCCTCAGATGGGGCCGTTGCTCACAGCATAGCACTGCGCAGATCAATCGGCAAGACTCACTCAAGAACACCAGAACTGGCAGATCTGCCACTGGCACTCTGTTCTCGTCACAGATGAGACCATGCTCACACTGTCGGTGTAGTGGGCCCTGGACAACCCTGACCTCAAGTGGCCGGTATGTGTACGCAGTTCCTGGATGACGAAGATATTGACGCCACTGATTGGTCCTCAGGTTCCCCAAACCTGAATCTAACTTGCTGGTCCTAACACATCATCCCTGACATCAAGCTACAAGCACTGACAGGGACACCAGCAAAAAGCAAACAAGAGAAAGATCTATCAGACGAGGGAGCTGTCTTGTCTCTGCCTCTCCTTGCATCTGTCGTCACTATGATTTGCCCTAAAGCAGGTTAAGTGGATTGACATTGGTTTATTGTTCCAAAGTGGACAAATCAATATCCCTGGAGTTTAACTGACTGTGTGTTATTATTGTTATTGAGCAATATTGTTTGCAAATATTGTAAGGATAACGTGCTAAACTGACGCCAAGGACGATTTAAAATAATTAATAACTGCAGTGGCAACAAAAAGATTACTTGACATTTGTCTGCGACAGATTCAGCAGTGTCTTCTTATTGTCTTGAATGGAAGTTAAAAGCAGGGCAAAGTGTTGGTTTTAGCGTACTGCGCGTCCTGGACGAGCATGGTAAGGTGATAAAGAGATGGCAGCTGATCAGTAGTCAGAGAAAGCCCTGCGGTACACACTGGCGCCTCACACTGCTTTTCACACGCGCACTCTCTCTCTCTCACACGCTCGCACATGTGGTAAATCAGTGGCATGTTATTTCGAGCCCTCTTGTCACCAGAGTGTGTGCAATTATCGTGGCACACTTGGAGCCACGGGATAACCAGATTACAGCCGGTCCTGCTGGGGGCTGACGAGGAAACGCCGGCACCGCTAAAAGACAAGCAGCCCTGGCTGACCAACAGAGAGGTGCACGGGGCGTTTAGAAGACATAACACGCTTTTGGAGGTCTGGGGGGTCCTGTGGTGTGAACAGCTGACTGCATTTCTGCTTTTGTACTACAGCGTCTGTGATGCTCCTGTGAGGCAGGAATAGGAAATGCTCCAAAAAATATCTCAACCGTACGCAGATGCAGGACAGTCATAGGTGCAGACAAGTGTTCTTAAACAATGTGAAGTTAGTTGTTCCACTGTTGCTACAACTGGCAACACTGTAAATGGTGCCCATGTTAATAGAATGAGTATCTTCAGTATCTTATTGTAGCGTTACAATAGACGATACTAATGTTCATTTTATTGACAGTAAAAAAGCTCATAGCTAATGATTTCTCAAAGACAAGAAACTCAGAAAGATCAAAATTTACAAAACTGACTTAATGTTTTATTCAAGATGACCTGAAACAAATGCATGAGACCCTAAACTACTGCGGGGTCTTTACCTCACAATATAAAGCATGCAAGGGGACTAAAACTGAACTGAATATAACGTTTTTTAAGTCGGAGCAGGCAATCACTTGTTCATAGGATTCTCTGTATAAGTATAAAGTAGGTAATTCTATAGAGTAGTGTTAACTTGGTAGCAGAAAAGGTGAGAAGAACCATGCTAACCACATGCACGGGGACTTCTTTATATATCCAGTGTTATGTACAATACTTGGGTTATGTGCACATGTGTTAACTGTGTAAACAGTAAGCAGGAGCGGTAAATGGTGCAAGTCCTAACCTGCCTGCTCCGCATGAAGGATGTCATTTTCACAAGCCAGCTTATCTCCTTATCTATCCAACCTGAATGTGAAAATTAAAAAAAAATAATCATAAAAATGTCTTTGACACTGTGGGAAAAGGCATTAATAATTGAACTCTTCGGACACAATCCTATTCTATCCTCTTTATTCCAGTTTGTTAGGTACACTGGTACAACTGGTTGTTACCTCAGATATCTAATCAAATCAACATGGTAGAAACTCAGTGCATTCAGGCGTGGCCAAGATGACCTGCTGATGTTGAAATGAGCATCTGAATGGGCAAGAAAGGTGATATAAGTGACTTTGAGCATGACATGGCTGTTAGTGCCAGGTGGGCTGCTCTGAGTATTTCAGAACCTGGAATTTTGCAATCTTACCATCTCCAGGACCACAAAAGAGAAAATAACTGGTGAGCAGCAGTTCTTCTGGTGAAGTTTCTTTGTTGATGCCAGAAGTCAAAGGAGAATGGTCCGGCTGCTTCAAGCTGATAGGAATGCAACACTAACTGAATAACCACTCGTTATAACCAGGCTATGCAAAACAGCACCTGGTAACACACAACGGCGAACGTCGATGCAGATGAGCTACAGCAACAGAAGACCACACAAGTTGCAATTCCTGTCAGCTAAGAACCAGAAACTGAGGGCAAAGTCAGACAACAGCAGACTGGAAAAACTGGAAAATGGACCAAACAACGTGACAGCATGGATCCATCCTGGAGGATCTCAGGTGGTGTAATGGTGTGGAGGATATTTTCTTGGCACACTTTGGACACCTCAGTACCAGATGAGCCTGCCTGAGTATTGTTGCTGACCATGTCCATCCCTTTATAACCACAGTGTACACTCTTTCTGGCAGCTGCTTCCAGCAGGACAATACACCCTGTCACAAAGGTCAAATCACATCCATGCTGTCATGACAACATGGACCAAAATCTCTGATGAGCAATCTGCTGAAAATGTACCCTGAAAAATTAAGACTGAAAGCAAAGGGGATCCAAACTAAGTGTCCAATGACTTCCTACCATAAGGCCGCCTTCCCACTCTGAATTGGATAAATGGAAGATGATTGTATATCTTGGGGTTATAATAGCTGCAGTCAGATTATTGATCGCTTTTCTTCTATGTACATTCTAGCCACATCTGGCTCTTTCTAGCCCATGTTAGCTTATGTCTTGGCTTATTAAAGAAGATGATTTTTTAAATGTACCATCCACCAATTTTTTTTCTGCCTCTATTTGTCAGCTTTTAAGGAAATTGACAGCAGCATACTTTGACTACTAGCTTTATCACCCGAATGAGAGAATTTTGACCGACAAATAGAGACTTGCTTGCTCACAAGCTGATATCATCATGCATGCCTATCATCTTTGTCCTACCAAACCCAGCTACACAAAACCATCCAGTTAGCTGGCTAATGTTACCTAAACACAGAAACGGCCACAGGTACATGTCGCAGGAATCAGACACGGCCAAGTCCTGCATTTAGAAATAATCAGCTGTTCACAGCTATTGTTTCCCGCACACACACGAACACACACACACACACACACACACACACGCACGCACACACACACACACACACACACACACACACACACACACACACACACACACACACGAACACACACACACACACACACGCACACACACACACACACACACACAGTAATTGGCTCGTAGCCTTTTGAGGCTACCAGGCAGGAGGTTAATTTCATGGCTTTTACTGCTTCTTTCTCCAAACGTGTGTGAAAATGTGTTTTTGTGTGCAAGTGTGTGAGGGTTGTGGGGTTGGCAGAGCATGTTATTTTTAGGGGGAAATGAGCAGCTCTAGTGGAGCCAGCAGCATATAAATACACCAAGACAAACGTAGAGGCGCGCAGACACACACACACACACACAGCTGCAGAGCAAACTGTAGACTGTGCATTAATTGAACTCATCAGACTGTTTGACCTCTCACCTTTTAACATTTTAATCTTTTATCACTTAACCATCTCCCTGCCTCACAGCCACTTTTCCTTCTCTTGCCTTCACCGTCTGACCTTAAACGATTCCCTCTGAGCTTTTTTCCATCCTCCCCTCCTTATCTCTCATTCTTTCCGCTGAAGGTACTGTCTCTCTCCCCTACTTTTATTTTTTGTGCGGGTGTCACAAGGACATTTTGAGTATTATGTCTCAAATGAATACAACACCCGACACATCCACCAAACAACGCCGACACCAGCTTCTTAAACCAGCTACTGCATGTCAGCGGTGTTGACATGCAGAGAGGGAGAGATCATGCATGCGATGAGGGCTCATAAGAAAACAACAAAAACACAAACACAAAAACTAATTTTGCGGGTCTTTTTTAGTGATGAGGTGCTTCTACTTTTAACTTTTTGCTTCTCTTTGTTTTAAGCCCATTTCCGAACGATGCTTTGCTTTATAAATGCAGAGATGATCCTGCTTAATTAGATTATATAATAAAAGAGGGGTGAAGAAAAAGCATTAACTGCATATATAATTGAGCAAATGTTGTGCTATCCCAAAACATTTTACATTCTGCCATTCCTAACACATATTTACATTTAAGGCTTTTTTTTTTTAAAGTTTATATATTTTCTTTTTAACTTGAGATAAACATGTCTTACCCATTACCCTGGGTTAACAGATATAATATTTTTTAAATATATAATAAGAACATATCTAATAAAGAAGTAAACCTGTGTGTAGGTGGAGTGAAGTGATCAGAATACTTACTGTGAAGCCATTCGCTGCACTCAGATGTCATTTTTCTTCTTTTCTTTGGGCTATACACGCTTGGCAATTTTGGCCATCCGCTGGTTTGAATCAAAAAGCAACAGGCTGGCTTCAAATGTGAAATAGAAATGTCATGCAGATGTACTCACTGAAGTTCTGCTTTTAAGCAGTTTCAAGCTGCAGTCATACAGTGCAGACACCTGCTGAACGGTGCTAAAAAAACTACTAAAATAATATAACTTCATTCACCAAAACTGAGGCACAGTTTGTACCACACAGCAAGCCATATGCAGCCTCAGAATCTGCACTGAAGCTTTAGGATCCCAATGTCAAGTGCCTATTGGAGGAACTGCTGTTTTTGGCACCAGTGTTGCCACTTGGAAACACTCAAATAACAAAATAAAATAAAAATTTTAAAAAAGTTATTTTTACTGATCGTGGTGTAAAAACGCCTGCTGCAAATCCAGTCAGCATGAATGTGGTTTCTGGAAGACTGGGTTATAAAACACTGCAAGCGCAACGTCATTGCGTCGATTTGACAAAGTGGATTATTCAGGTTCCTTCGCACGCTGGATATAAAGTATTTATATCGTTTATAATGCACATATTTGGAGACAGAAAATGTTTGGATATCTTGATTATCTCCATGTGGCATACACTGACACCTTCGTTAGGGATTCTTAAATGTTATCCGTCATGGGTCAATCATTTTTGCACTTCCATATAAGGTCAGCTGTAACCCTATTACAGATGGATATGTGGACAAGAAGCCTCTGCCACTGCCAGAGTGTTTTCCAAATACTAATTTGTACAGGCACATGTACAACACTGGCTGTTCACAGCAGCGTAAAGCCATCAGGAAGTTTAGAAGCTGGAGAGTTTAGTTCTGTGTTGATGCTCAGTGTAGGAAGGTGGCTTAAGCCAAACTGAGAGAATAGTGCCCTCTACAGGTCAGTATCTGCTTTACATGCTGTGTGAAACACTGCAGAGGGCACACTGAGGGTTAGCTGGGGCCACTTGTTTTTGAATGTATACTGCCCTCATGTTCTCCACCAGCAGTGCTCATTGTAAAAGTTTATTATTTTATTTGCTTTTACTGCGCTGCTGAAAAATGACCGTCAGTGCATGTTGACTGTAACTGGTAGCAGGCTTGTCTCAGCTCTTGTAAAACAAGCACACAGTCCCTCGGCAGAAAAGACTCTTTTCTTGCAGCGCTCCTCCTTGCACTTCCCATTTATTCTATATTTACTGGTCACTGTGTACCTCTGCTGTGTGTTCAGTACTGGAAAGTCAAACATGAGGATATTTTCATATAAATACACACTGGAGACGATGGCGGTGCAGAGAGTGTGCTGCAGTTTGGAAGCATTTGTGTCATTTTGTGTGAAGAGACTGACTGAAGCACAGATCACAGCTTCTACCCCAGCTCTCTCTTGTCTGCAGGTTCTCTTCCTTTTGGCCCTCTTTTTATTTTTGTGGTGAGAAGAGAGACTTTTGAAAGAAGAGAGGTCAAATCTAGCACCGAGCAGGGGTGTTTCTGTGCACTCTGTCCAGGTACTCTGGCTCCTTCCTGCAGTCCAAAGACTTACAGTCAGAAGGGTTAGGTTAACTGGTCATTCTACATTCCCCTCTCTCTCTTTCTAATCTATATATTTGATACAGGAAGAGAGCAAAGAAGAGAGAAAGTCTAAATAGCAGCTCTCCTCTGTACATTTGCACTTAGTTTACCTCAGCTGGTTCTCTTCAAGGTACTTGCTGATTCTGATCATTTGTCTGTACTGATATCTCATATAGCCACTACAGTCTGTACCAACAAGGTTCATACGTACCAACATATCCTGGTTTGCACTCGGGTACTTCCTGGTGGCATTGGTGTAGGGTGTGTGTGTGTTTGTTTGTGTGTGTGCCCTTGAAAGCATGATGGTAGTTTTGGTACAAAATATATCTATCTCACATCTGAGATGAAGTTTTGCTTTTCAGTTTGTGGGTGTTGCAAACAGTATTCTGCTAAAAAAAGATGAACATTAACTGAACTTAGTCTCTACCCCTGAACCTACATGGGTTCAAAAATCACTCTGTCTGGTTTTAGTGCAACATCTTAAATCACAGACTTTTTACAGCTTCGAACCAGGAGCGTCGTGGGTGTTTGACCAGATATTATATTTGAGCTTAGAGTACTTTAATACACCTGACAAAATGTTATCATTTTATAAATGAGTTATATGAAAAAGCTTTATTAATGGCCACCAGTGTTGTTCAAGTTACTTGAAAAAAGTAAATAGTTACTTATTACTGATTACTTCTCCAAAAAAGTAATCCCATTACTTTACTGATTACTTATTTTCAAAACTAATTAGTTACTTATCACTAAGTTACTTTTAAAAACATGATACACAACCTGAATATGCAATAAAGCAAAAGACCTTTCAGCCCAATTCTATTTTTTCTGCATAATGCATCATACAAAACTGAAACAAATGGAAAGCCTCTTTTTAAAACTTGTTTTATTAGTTTGAATTTTACGCACATTGCAAAATTTTAATTATATGCAACAGTCGTTGTCTTGAAGAAATGTGTTTAACATTTGAACCTCTTTTCTGCATATTCCAGCATATAAAATAAAATAATGCTTTATGTTTACATTCACTCTTTCAAAAAAAATAAGGGCAAAATACAGCAGAAAATAAATAAAATCAAAGATTCAGCAGTCGCTCTTAAATCTGTTGTCACCTGTTTAGCAGGAGTGGGGCGGGTGGAGGTTTGCCCGGTGCCACAGTGGTCATGTCAGTGGGAGGATCCGGGGGTTTCTCAGTGAATGTCACATTCCCGTGGCAGCGTGCTCGGTGCTCGCTCAGATTTCAAGTTAAATTTTTCGCTGTAAAAAAAGTTTTCTTCCCACGCAGAGTGAACAGCGCACGCTAATGTTTTTGTCACTTTTTACAGAGTCAAATTCAAAGTAATGTCATGTTATCCATTGTTGATCTGCACACGTCTGTTGCTGCCACGGGCGTCGCACGCTCGTACGTCATTGTCATGAGACACTCTCACAAACAGAATCACGGCGTGCTTAAGGAAAGTAACAGTAATCTAATTACTTTTTTGCAATAGTAATCCCTTACTTTACTCATTACTTGAAAAAAGTAATGGGATTACAGTAACGCGTTACTGCCCATCTCTGATGGTGACACAGGGCTCATATTGTTATAGAAATACAAACAGGAGTTTTTGAATGATATTCATTTCTTTTTTATGTAGCTGCAATAAACCTGCAGTTATGATGGCGCTCTGTTTATATTTATCTGTTATTTTCAGTTTCAGCCTCTCATGAGCGTGGGGTGGAGGGTGAAAGGTATGGAGCATTCCACCTGAAGCGCGGTGCGTTCGCAGGCCGCTGTGTGTTTGTGTTGCATTACACGTCGCAGCCTTCACAGCACCATTGGCTCCACTGGGCTTAGGCTTCTGAGATTTAGGCACGCAAGCACCAGAGACCCGAGAGACAGAGGGAGAAGAGGGGGAGAAACCGGGATGATGGTGTGTGTGTGTGTGTGTGTGTGTGTGTGTGTGTGTGTGTGTGTGTGTGTGTGTGTGTGTGTAGTGTTCTGTCCTTCTACGGGTTGACTCCTCTGTAGAGGTGTTTTGTTAACCTCATCTCTGGGAAGTGAAGTGTATACACTGCAAAATGAACAGATAAAGTGGGAGAGGACTCACGCACACAACCAAGGCCTTCAACTAGCTTTCCCACGCACACACACACATCTATGAAATTACCTGAATAACAAGTTATCCATTGTTTATTAAATGTTTCCAGGGTGAATGTCAGGCCAGAGCGATGCCATCCAGCTGCTTCTGTCTCTTTGTGTGGGTGCTGCTGTCAGTTGTTTTGCGATTTTGGGCCTTTTTTTGTTTTGGGGGATTATTTCGTGCTGACTGACGGTCTCCCAGCTGGATGCCTTGACCCAAACGTAGCACCATGCCCAAGGCTATGCTAGAAAACAAAGACAGATCAAAAGCCCCACATGTCTTTGATGAGAGCCGTGCAACTGCAATCGAGCAAATCAGAGAGAAGAGTTGAAGTGGACTCGATCCAGTTCAGATGGAGGGAGGGAGATGAGGGGCAGGACCTGTTGAAAATGATCAGAGGATGTACCTCACAGAGAGCTAGAGGGTCGACCGTGAGGCCCAGGGCTCCCTTGAAACCGTGCGGATTTACCTGAGCAAAACATTTCCAGGCTAAATTTAAAGAATTTGCACAAAGAACCACCTTTAGCAGCAATAACTTGAAGTCATCATTTCATCATCATCAGTCTCTGATAATTGTGGAGGGATTTTGGCTCACTCTTCTTTAGAGGGGTGCTTCCGTTCATTGAGGTTTGCTGACATTCATTCACGCACAGCTCTCATAAGATCCCACCACAGCATCTCAGTCAGGCTGATGTCCACACTTTGACTGGGTTTTTCATTCTGTTGCAGATTTTCTGGTCTGTTTGGGTTTTTCTGTAATTTCTATGAACGTTGCGCAGTCTGACCTTGGGGCGACATCCACTCCTGAGAGGACTGTGGTTTGTGTGTTAACACACATCTCAATGTTCAAGACCAGGAAACTGCAAAAAGCACCTGGCTGCTACTTACCCTCTTACTTCCTACAGAAGCAGTAAGGGTGTACTTACTTTGCTAGTTTCCTAGCTGGACTAGGAAGGGTGACCTTATCTTTACAGGTTTCAGGCAAATCCAAAGTTATTGTTCTCACACGCGGGCGCCGTGGTTCGCACTGTTGTCTCTGAAGAGTTAAAGGAAAACTGTCATGTTTGCACCGTTCACTTTTTAACCAAATCTCAACATTATTCAAACAACTGGCAAAGTCGTGTTTCATGTCTTTTCAGCCACTTTTGCTCAATGGGGACTTCTGTTCTTTCCCAGTTTCTGCAACAGCATTAACCTTTCAAAGAGGAATCAGAAGTTACATTTATAATCAATAAAATACACACTTGCACATTTTAGTACAGCCAATCAGGAGTGTGACTTGTTGCATGGTGAGTTAATAGTATGACACCAGAGCTTGTGGTTGGAGTGGCTTGTATTACTTACCGCATGAATCCCTCTGAACACACGATTACCAAAGCAGCTCCACATTGTCAGCATTGCTCAAGATCCCAACACTGTTCAGCTTTATTGACGTCAGATCTAAGACCCAGGTGGACCACGCATGGCTCAGATTAGTGATACAATTTGCTGACTTTGTGTCTTTGTCTTCAGCGCTATCGTTTAAACGTACGCTACATTGTACATTTCTTTGAATGTATTGGATTTAATTGTACTCTGTCTTGTAAAATACCTCGTACTCTTTTTTTTCTGATTAAAAACATTACTCTGGTAGCTGTAGTTTGTAGATATTTTCCTTTTACAAACCCAAACCTCTGAGTGACTTATAAAATATGATTTGGCACTGCGTGTGCGCACAGGTGTTTTGACTTACGCGCCTTGATTAGAAAGGTTGGAGGTTGGAGGTCGTTCAGATTGGAGTTGTGCAAATCCACATATGCTGGGAATTTACTTTGAGCCAATATGTTCTAATAATAATGATAAATATGTATCTTGTCCAGACAGTAAGCCATTTATATTCTTCCAGTACTTGTTGCTTGTTACACTTTTCATTTGTATTGCTTGTTGACATTTCTACACTGTGTACAATTCACAAAACATCCGAGTCCTCTTTCCACCAAATTACATGTTAGCACATCACAGATAAACATTTCAGTGAAATGCATACATGATGTCTCCTCTGATTACCTGTTTGTTGATTACTGTTCATGATCCTTCACACTCTCATGTTGTTTAATGATGATGTCACTAAATAATGAGGTCTGCAAATGTCAGGTTTTAGTGTCCTTTGTTAAAGGTTCAAGTTCAGGGTTTTACATGGATTCAGTTTGGCTTCAAAAAGACAAATATTTTATAAAATGACAGTTTATTGTTAAATGATTAACTCAACATTCATTTTGAAGTCTTTAGGTCTTTTGAAGCATCTTCCTTTATCATCTAGTCTACTCTAAATTAAATCACAATGCAACAAACAAACCTGTAAAGAGTACTTGAAAGTAGCCACAGAAGCCCTGAACACATTTGAAAATAAATGAGGTGATAAATTGTGAAGGAATGGGGGTCATTTTCATAAAGACTTTCATGCATGACTTGTGTTTGCAATAAGAGAAATCCCCCACTTGCTAGTCATTAGGAAGAATGCAAGTTTACAGCACCTCCGCATTGCCCACACTTTTTCTGACTCAACAAATGAATAGCCACACTTTCTCTTTCCAGCTCAGACCTTCTGTGGCTCCGTAGTTGCTTAATGCTGCATGTTGTCCAAGCCAACATGCAAGTCACTATTTATCAGAGCATGTTACTTCTGCAATACACTAAAATGTGATACATTTCATAGAGTTAATTGTAACCATTTCAAATTTTTACATATTCCATCGTTAACACAGAAGTGCTGATCAGTGCTAATTTCAGCCACAATGCTTGTTGTCCACGACATGAGAGAATAGTGCAGACTTTCTGTTGAAGGTCAGCATGGAGGTGCTTTAACTTTCTGAGCGCATGATGTCAATCGTTTGGGAGGATGTGAGCAGATGCGGCTAAGAGGTGGCAGAGTGGCAGAGAGTAGGGTTATCACAGTGATGAGTGTTTAATCCAGACGCTGTCTGGATGGGAAGAGAAAAAGTCCATGGAACAGACAGAGAGAAAGAGAGAGGAAGACATTATCTCAGCTGTTGAGAGGTGGCGATGAAGAGGGTGAAGGGGGAGGAGGAGCTGTTTGACCTCAAGAAGGACGGCATCGTAATACTGCCCCATTAACACGTGTTACATCCACCAGGTCATTGTGTCCCATCTAGAGTCAGGGCTAGTGTTTTGGTAACGTTAGCATCCACCCTTTTTATAGAACGCTCGTCACTACACCCAAACAGGGAAGCTGTAATGCCAAAAGGAATGCATGCGATTTCAGCTTTTTTACTTATTTAGCATATGACTTAAAGAAAACTAATCTTAGTAAGGTCTCCAGTGATCTGGTGGATGTTAAGAGGTTAAAAGAGTTGAGCAGTGGCTACGAGCCAACTTTATTAAACGACCTATAGCCTTAGCCAGTGTAAAGAACTTCAGCTGGCTTTGTGTTATATTAAAGTTTGGTCTGTAATCTTACAGAAGAATTCTTTGCAGTCTGGTTGTGCGCCATGGCTTGATTGAGATGGGCAAGCAGGGCTTTACAGAGGTATGTGTGGTCTGGGAACTCATAACCCAAGACTCATAAAAGAAGCTGGGGGAACCTGAAGGAAATACACGTCTACTTGTACAGAATAATAGTCTAAAAGTTAATTCTGTTGGAATTTGCCTTTATTAAGGGACATTTTGGTATTCAAACTCTGACCAGTGCCCATTTACTGAATTCTTTCTTACATAGTAAAATCAGCCATGTCTCCTAAAAAGACATGGCTATACGACTATATAACTATATGCAGTGCTCTTTTTTCCCTCTCGTTTTCTCCCTTCAGAAATACCTTACAGTGAGACCAACAGGTGGTTAAAGAATTAGTCACAGCCCATTATTTCAACTTTTTGGCTTCTAAGCTTTCTTTTTTTAATCTCAGATTTAGACTCCTTTTTACTAACTTTTGGAAATGACCAAAAGTTACAATAGATGCTTTCAAACATTAACTATATTAAACCTTGAAAACCTCAGTTTTCAAGGTCATTTTTTGCCCCAAAAGTGGCAAGAAAATAAATTGCATTTAACAAATGTGCATGTGTTTCTTTCAAAATGTGATTGAGAATCCAGCACAGGTCTGTGGAAAGATGCCTGATAAAACAGGGTGTTCACTTCAAAATCTAGATATGATACCACATTTGAAAGTGTATGCCAGCTTTTGAGCATTTTGAGTTAATACATATACTACTATATATACTGATGCTGTGAAGCCACACAGAACACATCACAATCCAGTGTTTCCTGAGAACTGAGAGATCAATACTCAGCTCTTCTTTGGATTTCGCCTGCTAAAGAACACGGTTTGGCATCCCTCCATGTCTTAGCAAAGCCTTTTGATGCATTAATAACAGTTTTTTTGAGGACCAGTTTTTAGACCTGTGTGACAGTGAGTGAGTGACAGCAACCTCCAGAAACCACTCACAACCAGTTGGAGAATACTCACTTTTCCCTACTGAAGGTGGTTGCCAACTGGTCTGTAGCCTTGTGTGATTGCTGATTAACACCTCCTGAATCTCCCTCTGCAGATATTTACTCACAGATATGAGGCTGGACATCAATTTCCAGCAAGATGCAAAAATGAGCATAAAAAGCAAACAAAAAGTACATATGGAATACAACTTTTATTTTTAATATTTTTATACACCAGTTTATTCACTGACACTACACTGTATGAAAATGATATTCATAAGTGTCTTGAAATTAGAGATAAAATATGAACTCAGGAAAAAGTGTTAGTATCATTATCATTGTTTATAAAACATTATTCTTCATTTATTATTTTCTTTTTATTATTTTCTTCTGTCTTTGTTTCGGCAAAATCTTGTTGTAAAATTGCCATTTTGCTGTATTTCACAAAAGCAGGTGTAATAGTTAAACTTCAGCCTTCACATTTTCCCTAAATAATTTACCAAAATAAAATTAATCATTATTAGATACCAATTTCTAACCTGTGCTTGTTTTTTTTTTCATTTTTGGGAAAATGAAAACAGCTAAGGATCACATCTGTTTGTTTTAGAAAAACAAAACATTTTAGACTCAACATGTACATGCACATGACGTCTTGGGACACTGAGGGGTGCAGACAGTACACAGCTTGGGTAGTTATGAGAAAGCCTATTTCTGTAAGGTGAAGCTATGACTTGAGATATGAGGCTGAGGTGGAAGTGGTAGGGTCAGGGCATCCAGACTGATGCCATTTTCTCATATATCTTAGACTGTGTGTGTGTGTGTGTGTGTGTGTGTGTGTGTGTGTGTGTGTGTGTGTGTGTGTGTGTGTGTGTGTGTGTGTGTGCAGTATATCTCCCTGACCTGTCTGGCCTGGAGGTGGTGTGTTTGTGTGATAAGCCACTTTCCCTCCTCTCAATGTCCTCGCACTTGGATGTTCATCCAAAACATTCCCACAAAGGCACGGGAGCTTTTTGCAGCTCTGCTTCCCAACTGTAAGAATGATTAATGATGAGCATGGCTCAAGAAAGTCTGCAAGTTAGTTCAGGCTGGATACTCGAGTTGTTGCTTGCATCATACGGCTGACTCTCCTTACTCTTCTTACTTCACCAGCATCCTCCTGTAGGCTCCAAGTAAATGTTTGTTCAAGACTCACAAATTTCTTTGTGTATCATATTTGCACTGAATGATGATCTAGGAGGGGGAGGGAGCCAGTTTAGCAAGCAACCCATATAGCATAAAGTTTAATGCAGAGCCCTGTTCAAATCCACCTTGTGGCCATTTACTGTGTATTTGTAAAATGAAATATTGCTTTTTTGAGCTCACTAAAGAAGCCTTGTTGTTTTTTCCACTAGGTACCTCGCCAAGCTGTCATCAGTGGGGAGCATCAGGGACGAGGAGACGTGTGAGAGGTTACGAGGCCTGATCCAGAGACAGGTACTCCACTCAACTGTAGTAATAAGTTACTAAGTCAGTTATGAAGTTACAAATGCACTTGTTTTTCACTATAAAGAGTTATATTCAGTCAAGGTGAGCTGTCCATCAGTGTCCATCAGTCCACACCCAAAACTCCAATATCAGTATGGATATACATAAAGAGCAATACTATCCATACAGGGCAAACATATTTATTGCACCAGCCTACAAGCATGGCTTCCTAAGGCTGTAAAGTTGGCCATTTTAACATGGAGGTCTCTGGGGGATTGAATCATTTTTGGACCCAGCCTGAAATGTTCATGGAAGGACCTGCAAAGGAATTTCAACTTTCATCACTGAGAATTTATAAACTACTGCTATCAATCATTTTTAAGGTTTGATAGTGTAGACTAGTAAAACCAAGCTGTTAATTCTTGAAAAGTTCTACATTCAAAGAATTTGAGCGTAAAAAAAAAGTGTACATAAAGCGGTTTTAAGGATTGTTAGCTCGTTGGTTTTCTGATGTCAGTTGTTAGCAGAAACAAAACCAGCCTGCTTCCTCTTGAGAGGACAACACTTCATAGATGAGTCCTTGGAAGATTCAGAAACTGGGGCCTGACTTGTACATCAACCCCAACAAGCTAAGGCTACTATGTTACTCGATATGGTAGCATCTACAGAATACATCAAAGGCTTCTAGGCTACATTATGACATTGTTTGCAACATTTATGGCATTTGGTTTACTGCTTTGTCAGGTATTTTAAACAGATATGTGGTGATATTATTTGTTCCAGCCACTTCTAGCTGTTGTTTTGTCCTCCTCTGTTCCATATCCAGCTAAGCTTTGCTGATTTCTATGCATTGCCTGCCATGAAAAAAAAAGGTTTCTCGTGGTAAGCCATCTTGATCGTTTACATTCGGTATTGTCAGTCTTGGACACTCCAAGCTTGGAAATTGTAATCCTCAACTTGGAAAATTCCAACCTGAGTTGAACGCACAGCCGTGCACACTGAGCGGTTACCTGTGGTCTGTCCTGCCTCACTAACAACATATAGGCTCCATTTACTAAATTAAATCCAAGAGGTCATCCAAAACAAAACTGAATACATTTACAAAACTACATATAGAAGTTTACATATGTTCAAGAAAACCATATGGGTAACAATATGGACAAAATTTTGCCATGATCGTTGGAACTCATAGGCTCATGGAAATTAGAGGTAGTAAAGTTAGCATGTTGATATGTCTCACTAACTACTGGTTGCATTGCCATTGATTTTTACACTGACATTCCTGACTCCTATTGACTCAGGTGATCCCCAGACATTTCCTGTAGTGCCACCAGTAATCCCAAACGTTTCATTATCCAGCGAAATATCTCCACATCTACTGGATATATTGGGACATAATTTTCTACAGACATTCCCGGGTCCCAGACATGACTTTGCTGATCCCCTGACTTTTCCTCTGGCGCCACCCCAAAGTTGGCATTTGTGGTTGGGGTGAAATTTTCTTGACAAGTTTCGGATTGATTACAATGACATTTTCCCTCCAGGAAAATTTACAATGGAATTTAATTCTGATGATCCTCTTACTTGTCATGAGGCCCCTCCATCAGGTCAAATTTAATTTGTCTTGTATTTTGGTTTCTGACAGAATACAAGTATTACATAACTACCAGCATACCAACAAACCAAATTATTAGAGCACATGCAGCATAGGTGTTATAATGTATTATGCTAATACTGAAAGTTTGAGCATATAAGCATCATGAAGTGCCGAAACAGGTAGTAACAATACACCGTAATTAAAAGATGAACGTAACCGTTTTTTGAGGATCTGTTCTGAAGCACTCATATTTTTGCCCATGTTGGTTTTGGACTCAGAAATGACTATATAAACAGATGAGAGGGTGGGGAGCTAATTCATTAGCTAGAGGAGCAAGTCTGGGTTGAATACTACATCCATGAAGTGCACAAATGGACCTGCTTATCAGTGTAAGTGACAAACTAATTAAATGCTGATGGGGAAGCTTCTTGGATAGGTGGAAAAACACAGCAAACTGTATTATTTTCCAGATAATTCCATTACGAATGCTCTAAAAGACCCAAGAGCATCAACAAAATTGACAAGTTCAACCCAGTGACTCATTTTAGCTAACGTGAGTCCTAAAAGACAAATATCCCCTCCGGCTGCCTTTGTTGTCACACCTCTCAAAGTATCCATGCCACTAATTTTAAGCTTAGATCAGAACAGTAAAAACTTTCTAGCTGCATGCTCTTCGTTTGTGGGTGACGCAGCTCCTGTGTGTCCACTACAGGTTCAGATCTGTAAGCGGAGCGTGGAGGTGATGGATGCGGTGCGTCGTGGAGCCCAGCTGGCTATAGATGAGTGTCAGTTTCAGTTTCGCAACCGTCGATGGAACTGCTCCACACTGGAGTCGATGCCTGTGTTTGGGAAAGTGGTCACGCAAGGTAAGATCATCCACTGCAGCGATTCCAGAAGACACTTTAATGGCAGACAACACTAAAGCTGGTCTATAATGCTAAAACAGGTTTATCTGTTCTGCATTTACAAAAGTGCAACATAAATAACTCATCATGTTTTATATACTGTGAAATGTTTGAGCTTGTTTCCATTTCTATTGGCTCCAGCGTATTAATGTCTGGGCCCAATTCTTTAGATTTTAACACACTTTTGTGTGTATACACACACACATACACTTTATCTGATCATTCAGAAGTACAAGCTCTTTTCATTTGCATAATGACACAATGTGACTGTGTGCTTGTGTTTATGCTTGTGTGTTAGGCACCCGTGAAGCAGCCTTTGTGTATGCCATCTCAGCAGCCAGTGTGGCATTTGCGGTCACGAGGGCCTGCAGCAGCGGGGAGCTGGAAAAATGTGGTTGTGACCACAATGTACATGGAGTCAGTCCAGAGGGTAGGTCTCTCTCACTCTTTCACACAAACACACACTCAGAAAAGGAAACACAAGGGCCAACTGATCCTGTACAGTTTAATGCAGAAATAAGACTATATAATATGAAAATTGTTTTCCAAGCAGACATAACTGTGAGACTGTTAATGATGACATTTTAAAACCACCCCACACACATTTCCACATTAAATTATAAGTTTATGAAGAATAAAACCTGACTGAAAAATAGCTTGTGGTATAGTATCAGTGCAACATTTAAAAGCCTTACAATGACCGTTTCTTGTCTCTGTATTAATATCCTTTATTAGGGTTCCAGTGGTCAGGCTGCAGCGATAACATTGCATATGGAGTGGCCTTCTCTCAGTCCTTTGTCGATGTGAGGGAGAGGAGTAAAGGCCAGTCCTCCAGTCGGGCTCTCATGAACCTGCACAACAACGAGGCCGGCAGAAAGGTAATCCACTGCTGTTGATAAAGAGCCGTGGCTTATGTTCAAATTATTTGAAACAATCAAGTCATTCAAGATAACAAAAAAAAAAAAGCTTGAAGAAAAGCTTGAAACCTTGAATTTATTTACAGAAGATCCAAGGTCAACTCTCAAGTAGATGAGAAGCCTCAAGTTATAAGACACATTCCCAAGTCAAGTCTCCAGCCATTCAAAGGATCAAGATATTTTAAAAAGTAGTTTTTACCTTTTGTAGGGGTTTGATGTCCATTACAGTCAAATCTTAAGTCATTTGAGACAAGTCCATCTAGGTCAGGTTTTAACTTCTTGAGAATAAGTTTAAATTGAGTGTTTTTTTAGTTGAAAGGTTTTTAGTCCTTCAGTTAAAAAAAAAAAAACTAGTCAGGATTATATACGTTAAAAACAGGCTTAAGCCAAGTTGTGATCAAGTTATTTAAGACAAGTCCAAGTGTCACACCATATGTGACAAGTCAATGTCAATTCTCAAGTCAGCCTAGAAAGTCAAACCCAGAGTTCTCAAATCATGTCACAAGTTCTTTAAGTTTAATGTTGTTGATGTTAGTAGTCTAGTCCAGCCATTCGAGAAAAGTCCAAGTGAGCATAACCAAATAGAAAGTTAAGCCCCAAATTATAAGAGATAAACCCTCGAATCAAGTCTCTAGTAATTCGATTTGCCCTTTTGTAGGGTGGCACTGCATTAATTTTCAGTCAAGTTTCTTTTAAAAAGAAACATCAAGTCTGGTCTTCAGTCATTTAACATAAGTCCAAATTAAATATGAAGTTACTGAAAAGAGATCTAAAAAAATGTGAGAAAACTAAAAGACAACACAAATTATTTGAGACAAATGCAGTCAGGTATCAAGTCATTTAATAGAAATACGAGTCAAAGCTCCATTTTTGTTTTAGGTGTTACTGAGAGCAAATTCAGCGTTATAGAAACAGATGTTGGCATCCAGATCTGCTGCTTTTAAAGCTGTTTCAGCAAACCAAATGTTCTTTGGAATCCTTGCAGGCCATCCTGTCTCACATGCGTGTGGAGTGCAAATGCCACGGCGTCTCAGGCTCCTGTGAGGTGAAGACCTGCTGGAAAGCCATGCCACCATTTCGCAAGGTGGGCAACATCATCAAGGAGAAGTTTGACGGCGCTACCGAGGTAGAGCAGCGGAAGGTGGGCACAACCAAAGTCCTTGTTCCTCGCAATTCCCAGTTCAAACCTCACACGGATGAAGACCTGGTCTACCTGGAACCAAGTCCAGATTTCTGCGATTACGATCCACGCACGCCAGGGATGCTGGGCACGGTGGGTCGCCAGTGTAACCGAACATCCAAGGCCATCGACGGCTGTGAGCTGATGTGCTGCGGCCGTGGCTTCCAGACACAGGAGGTGGAGGTGGTGGACAGGTGCAGCTGTAAGTTCCACTGGTGCTGTTACGTCAAATGCAAACAGTGCCGTAAAATGGTGGAGATTCACACGTGCCGGTGATGGAGGCGGAGGCACAGAGGGAACTGCTGATAGACAAAAAATGCCCCGTACTCCTGATCGGCTAAAGAAAAGAGGGAGTAGGGAGGACTTGTTTAGTTCCTTCATCTCCTTTAACCATCCCAGCCTCCTACTGCTATTCAACAGACACAGACTGATTGCCCGAGAGGTCAAAGGTCATCCGATCCTTTATTTTTTTTTGCCACCTTAGTGGACATCAGTAGATTAGGCATGGGATTTCCTATAAAGCTACAGTCTGTTTGTTTCTTCTCAAGTAGAGAGCATCTTTCAGTTCCTGATTCGCTCCCTCACAGTCATATTTAGTTTGTCATTGATCCTTATTTTTGTAATGTTTAACTTATTTGTTGAGAGTTTTGCTGAGGGGGTTGACAGGGGCAGTTATAGAAGGACTACAGACAAACCGACGAGTGGAGATTATCATGGACAAACTAGACAAACGGCTAGGCAGTTTGGGGGTTTGGGGGTTGTGTTAAGGAGGAGGGTTGTTGGCCGTCAGCCCTTGTTGCTGCTGCTGCTTCAGGGACTCACTTGGAGACAAAAATGGAGACTGCGAGTCTGTCACAGGACAGGCTAAAACAACAAAGAGGAACACTTTGTGATTTGCTTTCTGAGTATACATGGCTGCGCTGAGGCTCATTTGCCTCTCAGTCGCTTATTTTGCCCTCCGCAACACCCTGATGCTGCTCTACTCACTCATCCACTGTCTTCCTAACGACAAGAGGACGATGACGGACGGACGAAAGCCACTGTCAGCTGTGTCCTGTTTTTTCAGTAGGCAGGTGATGGGCGTCGGTCAAACAAAACACTCACACCTGCATTCACCCACAGCTGCTAGCCACAAACACACACCAGACAGCTTCCATGAAAAACACTTTCTACGTCAGCTTCGGCGCATGTCCTTGGCATCACCCTGTGTGCTCGTTTGAGAATCGATGCGGGTTCTGACCTTGTGCTGCACGCTGTCATCTGCCAAATGCTAGTCAGCTTAATGCAAACAACACACAGTCAAGTTAACACACAGCGACATGCCTGCATCTCCAAACAGACATAATGTAAATACACATTCAGACATACAAAGAAAGGGGTCTGCCAGAGGGTTGCCGAGCATGTTCATCACACATGATGACTGAAGCACTTTCTCTCCAAGCGCACATAGAGCCCTCGCCCTACAGCAACAAACACAAAATCACACGACCAAGTGTTCCCTGTTCCTTTCCTAACACGCACACACACACTACACACACAGTTTCTCATGCCACTTTCAGGACTCTACTGTCATCTTGTACCACCATCATAAAGCCAAGCTTTCCTATAATAACTTGCTATCATCATAGAGACATACTGTAGATCTGTAAAGACTTATACACTGAAGACTATACTGCCTATGAATGTATGTTAATAATGAATATATGCTGTGTCAAAAAAAAGGCTTTTGTCGCTTTTTGTTATAAAACGTGTGTGTGTGTGTGTGTGTGTGTGTGTGTGTGTGTGTGTGTGTGTGTGTGTGTGTGTGTGTGTGTGTGTGTGTGTGTGTGTGTGTAAGAGAGAGAGAGGCAGATATAATAGTCAAGAAGATGGAAAGTAAAAGAGTGCAGAGTCTCCACCACCAACTCCAAACACACGCACACACACACACACGCACACACACACACAGAGCTCTGCTGACAGACATACACATATTTCAATAAAATCACCCATTTCCCGTGTCTTTCAGCTGCATTATTATGTGGCCACAGTTTGCACTGTGCAGTATTTTGTGTGTGTGCGTGCGTGTGTGTGTATGAGTGTGTGAGCAGTACACCCCGAGATGTTTTCCTGCACCCCTGACACCTATAAACACAGTTTATGCACCATATATCAGCGCTTATGCTACACCAACCAAGGATGTATTTCCTGCAGCGTGGGGAAGGCAGTTTTGGGAAGAACCGGAGCGACTGCTCAGATTTCAAAGCCCGTCTGATTGGGTTTGGGCTGAAGAAGGAGCACAAGCAGGAACACCAGGCTAGAACAGGGATTATAGTGAAATGCAGACCACATGGCATATGCTTTTTTTTCCTCCTTCTATCTCTATCAGTATCATTCTACCCCCCCTGCACCCTTCCAGCTCTGGCTTGCTTGCTCGTTCGTCTCCAATATCGTTGACTTAACACTGGACCCAGTCAGCGCTCCACTCTGCGGAAAACGTAACCACTCTCAGATCTGTCCTTCATTAAGCCACTGTGATGGCCCACATGAGGTGGGTGGTGGTGGCCACACTGATTGCGAAAGTCTGCAACCAAATTTGTGTGTGTGTGTGTGTGTGTGTGTGTGTGTGTGTGTGTGTGTGTGTGTGTGTGTGTGTGTGTGTGTGTGTGTGTGTGTGTGCACGCACGCTGAGATAGTGACATATATTGAACAGCGAGCCAGCCAGAGAAGGCTAATGCTTCTTGTGGTCTTCTGTGGTTGTGGCAGAGACAAGAGGCTGACAGTGGGGGTTTTACAACTTAATCTGTGTACACTAGAGAGTCTGTCAGAAATATAATGCTACAAATCTGGATTTATGAGCACTGAAACATAAATGTTTAAGCTAATCATAGCTGACATATTAGACTAATACCTAGCATACCATCCACACAAACGTTTAACAGGCCATAACCAACCTCCCCAAACAAAAAGAGGCACTCACTATCGAATACACACACCTTTCATAGACATGCAACGAGGTGACAGACGTGCATTCGTCCACTGAATGACTGAACCCCTCATCATGTGTCTCCGGACCTTCAGCTTATCGGTTCCCCTTGCACTTGCGCTAGTTTGTGTGCCAGAGGAGGAAAATAGTGGTGCATCCTGCAGCTTGGATATTGACATTACAATTTTTTTTATTGCACAAAAGGACAACAGTTCAATGATAAAGTGCAAACTGCGTCCACAGCGGAATCAACCGCATTATGCTGCTGACACATCTTCAGTGCCTGCTAACGCTAAGCTAGCCAAGAACTCAGAGTGGTGCTAAAGCCGTTGTGTTCTGTGTAGTATGTGTAATACATTACTTTTTTTGAGTAATGGCCCCAACACTGATCACAAGGGGAAATACCTCTAACACGCTAAATCTGAATCATTAAGTTCTTATCAATTCCCGTCCCTAGTGAGTAGGCCATAAACTGTATGGGCGGGATGAACACCTATCAGCTAAGCATCAGACTACTAAAATACCAGAATTTTACTCACCAAAGGTGAAGTGCAGCTCTCTTGAATAAGCCTTGTACCACTTGTACCACACAGCATTTCACCACAAAGTGAAGAAATCCAGTTCACTGTGCCAAATCAATGGAGGCGAGGCCTAACTACAGCTCCACACCTCTCAGTCAAAGTGGTCATGTACCCAGTTATATTAAAAAGTAATTTTCCTGTACCCGCCATGTTTTTTTCTGAAATGTACCATCAGATTTTGATCTGTGTGGAGAGAGTCTGAGTGGTGAAAGCCTAATTTTTCAACATGACATTCAGGCACAGCTCCAGTATTCTGATTTTGGACACATTAGAGTCATTTGGGCTTGGCCTTGTAATTACATGTTAATGTTTTTATCACTACTGCTCCTAGTAGATGCAGGCACGTGTAAAACTTAAGAAAACAATATCAAACTATCATTGTTATTTTTGCAGTGGATTATGAGGACAATGTGGGCTATCCGCTCACTTAAAGACCAAAATCCAAACTGTAATTAAATTATCCATCTTACACATGAGACAAAGAGAGTGAGAGGAAGAAAGAGACATGAGTCACACTGACATATTAAAGGACAGAGAGTGGCTTGCTTCTCTTTACTTTCAGGGTCAATCCCTCTCAAATCAACCAAGCCGCGTGCCTATTAATTTATAAAGATTGCTGTGAAATTGTAGCTTCATATGTCAGATACTTTTCAAGATATATATTTTCTTGGAAAATAATCTGTCTACCTATCTTCTTTAACACATTGAAAAAGGTAATTTTGTTTAATATGTGAATTCAGTAAAAGCATACCTGGATAGAAAAACACAGAGAACACTATGAGTCATGGACTGGCCTCCCCAGAGCACAGACCTGAACATTACTGAAGCAGTGTGCCATCATCAGCAGAGCAAAGAAGAGCGTTGAAAGTCCTTCAAAAAGCCTGGAGAACTATTCCTGAAGGCTACTTAAAGAAATTACAAGAAAGCTTGCCTAAGAGAGTTCAGGCTGCGTTGAAGAATAAAGATGATCACACCAAAAATTGACTTTCAAGCTTGTTACAGTTGTACAAACTCTGTTTTTTCACATATACTGTATTTCCACGTTTCAATAAATCGCTGCACTCATTTCCCATTTTTCATGCAAAACATAAAGAAGTACGGGTTTTTGCAAGACTTTTGCACCCTACTATAGATACCGAAATGACCATTGCTAAGGGTATAAAGTTGTGATTCCCTAAACAATATTCTCAGGTGTAGTGTTTTGGGGGGTTGGTTCTTTTCATTTACTGCAAAAGTGAAGTTTTGTGATTTCAAATGCATTATTAAGAACGACTTTTGTCAAAAAAAAAAAAAAAAAGTCAAAAACATTACAGAATATCAGGTAAGGATTTGTTCTGAGGCTGCTCTGTGGGATCAAATCAGCTGGATAGTGAAGTTTCCTCACTTATGGAACCAAGCCTGGGAATTCTGAATTAGCTCTGGCTCTCTGCAGACACGGTGTTAGCATGATTAAAAGGCATCTTGGGGAGCTCTTTAAAATTAAATTTGGAATATATTCATGTATTCATCCCAATGCATTTCCCTTCCAACACTTCATCCCTCAGACAGCTCCATTTACCACTCAGCTACCTACGCACGTTAAAGGTTAAAGCCCGTTAAAAGTTTGCCGTCTTTCTCCATCAGTCTGTGTTGTGAGCGTGCAAAGGGTTAACTCTGCAGGTTGGCTGGATATTAATGCCAGTCGCTCAGAGAACCCAGGAGAAGGCTGGCTTTAGCCCAGGGCCCAGCCCTCCCAGGCCTCTCTCAAACTCCCAGATCTCTTCAGCATACTTCTCATATTAAAAGAAAACAAGTTACACAAATGAGACAGATGGTTCTTGTTTATGATGACAGTTGCAGTTCTTTCTCCTCCTGCTCTCCTCCCCTCATCTTCCCTCTCGGCTTTCCTCTTAGTGTCTCCAGTCTTTTTTGCTGTGAAACGGTCGCGTTGTGCAACACAAGAAGAGTGTTTGTTAAAACCATGCTGGTGGCCAGTGAGACACCAGCGTCAGTGTTTTACATCTGACACTTCACATTAAAAATGTGTGTGCTGTATTCTACCTGCCATACACTGCTTGGGAGTCCCGAACAGATCAAGTCAATCGAATGATAGAAAATCCTGGATCTCCCGTAATGTTTCCCATGAAATATGCTCTCAGCATCTCACTGGGGATTTTATAATGAAAGTCCTGGAAACCACATAAACCACTAAGACCTATAACTTCCGGTCTGTGGTATGACAGCCCAGTCTTATGTTAGTTCATGAAATATGACATTTATATAATTTAATGCACAGCTCCACGTTGGGGGGAAAAAACAAACACAGCATATCAGCACACAGACCTGCACGGTGGGGGAGGGGTCATAACTTTGGCTTGTTTTGCAACCACAGGATCTGGGCACCTTGCAGTCACTGAGTCAACCATGAGCTCCTCGATAGGCCATGTGTCTGACAGCTGAAGGTTTGCTTAAATTGGATCATGGAACAAGACGATAATCCCAAACAAATCAGCAATCAGACGTTTTCTAGTGAAACCAGGCTGAATTTAAAGGCCTCAAAAGACAGATGGAGAGGGGTGTAGACTGAAACAAATGCTTTTGTTTTATTACTTATCCATGACTACACAGACCAGTACCACATACTTAATGTGTGTCGCATCCTCTCAGAGCTTAGAAGTGAGGGTGTATTCAACATGAGGTGCCAGGAAAACTAGATAGTAATAATAATAATAATAAAAAACAGGGATAAACAATCAAAATAAAATTCTGTGACTGAATATTTTGTTGTAAATACTTTTTTGAAGCTTGATTAGCGATCCAGGTTCTACACATCTAGTTTTTAATAGTGCTATTCAACATAAAAACGTAAGTAAAAACCAAGTGTGACCAAGGGTTTTGGACTTGCGCTGAGGCATTTATAGTGAAATTTAACACGGCCTATTTCTCACATGCAAAAATTATTTAGATCGTAGTAAAATTCCAAACAGCGAGTTAAGATTTTTCAGATTACAATTCATCCCAGAGCGGACCGATCAGATAAGGAAACATCAGAGGAGGAGGAGTGAAACAGCTTCTCCCCCACAGAGATGGTGGATCAGACTGTTGATGGGGGCTTTAGCTGCCACAGCTTCATCTCTGGATGCTGGTATGGAGGATCACTGAGTCTGCTCCTGCACACATACTTTATGTGTAGTTATAGCCAAATGTCTGTCATCAACTTAACTGCAAAGAACTTTCCCTTAACACCTGGACACTGAATACACATATTCCCAAAACCAAAGCTGCCTGTGTATGCGGGCGAAAGAGGTTAGAGTGTGTGTGTGTGTGCGTTACATGTATCTATTAACTAACAGCAACCCACCGTGTCAAAATAATCCTTGCGGTGACCAGTGGTAGCCTCACCTGATGGCTGCCTGGCTGTCAGACACGTATTCCACTCACACAGGGCGCCTACGAATTTTAAAGACCTTTTAAAAACTTCTATAATTCTAATTGAGGACCAAACAAACACAGTGACAGTGAAAATATACTCGTTTCAAGTAAATGTGTTGATGTCCATGTCCAAATGAACAGAAAGGTAAAATGAAAGTGCTGTATTTAGACGGTGACGTACTTTGCATAGCTTTTCCTCTGTACGCAGCCGCAGTGAATTTCAAATCAAATAGTCAAGATGTGACTGAGGACTCCAGCTTTGATTTAAGGGGTTTAAAAGTATTGCATTAACCTTTATACACAGTGCCCCAGCCTCACGATTAATTGGACCATTGATGGACAAGCAGTGGTCCAATTACTCCAAATACAGTATTCATTATATTCCATGACAAATAGAAGATAGAAGATCAGGACTTAATTCCAAGTGTTAAACTTGGATTTGGTAGCTGTTTTGTAGTCCAAAGAGATGTTAACAAAAGTGAAGGAGACCATCATTAGGCTCAAAGACCAAGACATTAACAAGAAAGAAATGAAAAACTTTAGAAGTGTCCACATCAACAATGTGGTACATTCTTAAAAAACAAACAGGAAATCTGCTGGCCAACTCAGCCAGTCCTAACGGCTCCGGAAGACAGCATGAGATTACTTTGTTGGTTCTTGTTTAAGAAAATCTCAACATCTAACTATGATCTACTGATCATAAAAGGACAGTCTTAAGGAAGTCGACATAACAGTGTCAAAGTTTACGATCAAGAGATGCGTTCATGAATGGAAAGGGGGGGGAGGGGGGGGGGTTACAACTCACTACTTACACTCAAGAGCAGGAAGGCCAGGTGAGACTTTACCAGAAAATATCTCAACGAGCCTGCAGAGTTCAAGAAACAAACAGATCTTTGGACAGATACTTTGCCTAAAAAAAGTCATAACATCCACCTGGCCAGCCCTGGGGAAAAAACTGTGAGCGATCGATAGAAAAAATAAATTTGTACCTGAGTGTAAGAGAAAACTTAACTCTGTCACATTGGTCATCTGTTTTTGAATCACCTTATGAGACACTAACTGCATTGTTTTTCTTGGACTGTGATTCCAGAGTACCAATCATTCAGTTTGGGAAGCAGCAATGATTCCTACCTGCATGAATGGTAACACCATGAGTCATGGATTAGCTGGTTGTCTTTTGGTCTTTACCCAAAGCTGAAGTTAAGCACATTGATTTACTAATAAACTTACTGCCACACCAGCCTATCTGCCACCTGCATCACTCTGCTCCTACTGATGAACAAGAGATAGTTCAATGAATGAAATACAGGGATTTGGTAGCTGTTTCGTAGTCCAATGTTTTAGGGAACATTGCAGACAGTCCTACAATGTTCCCTAAAATGCACTGTGCTATAAGGAGGGAAGTTCAGTGTAAGTGGGGTCAAAAACAACTGCACAGTGATTTTTCTAGGTGTGGCCAAGCGCTCCCAATGCTGGGTAACTGTAAGCTGCATCAGTTAGTGTCTGGCACCGAGCAAGGATGACAATCTCTTCATCCAGTACAAACAGCTTTTCGATGGACTAAACCCAAGTGCTCAGGGCCACTTCGCCCAATGATTTATAACACGGCTGGCATAAAAATAAAGACCCCACACTCTCCACCCTCAGTTTTCTCTCAGCTTCCCCCTTCTACCTGCTGGAGAGCAATTAAACCAAACCTGCACCTCTACACCTCAGCCAACATCCACATAAAAAACCCACATTGTGTTCTGTGTGTTGGAAGCGACTCCGGACACTGAAACAACACAAACTGTCGAGCGTTCAGTACTGTGTCCTGTGGCTTCAGCCAGCACTGGAGAGTTATTTCCATGCGCGCACACACACATCGCGCACACATGCCCTCGTACTGTATACAGCTGAGATGTCGGTGATTTACCGCTTAGCTCCGATAAACTGCTAAAATACTCAGCGTGCTTTTCATCACAAATCAGTATCTGTGCAGATCATCATAAAATCGTCTCATAAAAGTGGGTGCAGCACATGCAGCTGAAGGCCAGCGCTGCGTGTGTTTTTATGTGTGCTGGTGTGGTGAGCGGTTATTACATCCCGGCCTCGGCCTGCTCGTCCCAGGCTCGGCGGGGATCGGACAACTGCTTGGAACAAAACGTTTACTCATTTGTCAAATGCAACGAAGACCGGTGGAGGCTAGGTGGCGTCTCTCAGCATATGTGTGTGGATGCAGAGGGCTGAGGAGCATCTGCGTGTGTGTCTGCATGAATATTTCAGCAGAGAGGAATGCCCTTCGTTCAGCCCGTGTGATAATTAATGGCTGTCAGCGTCTCTTTAGCGGAAGAAGGCGCTGACAGACAGCACTCCAGAAACTCAGGGAATGTGTGAACGCCTCACAGGGGTGGATGAGGGTGAATAAGGGATCCACGGGTGAGGGGTGGTGGGGGCTGCTGCGTAACATCCATCCCAACTGTCTGTGGCAGATGATCCAGGTCATGAAACTTGGGAGATTACCCTCATCTGCTGTCATTTGAGGAATTTTGGGACATCTGTGCAAGCTATATGAAAACAATACCGATCACTCAACACCATCTGACATCAGCACACGGCTGGATCCTGCGTGAGTGTGCGTGTGATGGAAGGCGAGTGATTCATTTGATAGGAAATAAAAGATCACATTCGAGAATAGCAACGTTCAAACTATGTTTTAATCATCTTTAAAATATGGCACTGGCTAGATGAAGTTTTGAAGGACATGGGTGATCTGTCATCCAGGTGACGATAGTCAAAGGAGCTTGAAAAGAAAGGGACCGGATTTCTGTAAGTTTCATGACGACATCTCACCTGCCATCCAAGAAACTTCTACAATCAAATGGTGGAGTTTCATGTATTTAAACCCTTAAGAGGGAAGTTGACCCACTATGTCTCTCTCTGTGTTTATACACCACTCTGCAATTATTAGTTATTATTAATCTCTGTCTCTCTTCCACAGTGTGTCTTTTATCATGTCTTCCTCCCCCCACCCACAGTTTTTCTTTCCCACTGTTGCCAAGTGCTTTCTCATAAGAGGTCGTCCGATTGCTGGAGTTTAGGTCTTTACAATATAAATAATACCTTTAATAATAATAATAATACCATGAATCCGGATGCTCCATCTGCCTGTAACTTTGCTGCAGGAATACATGAATTTCCCCAATGAGGGTTGTATTCTTCTAAATCACTTTGAGGTGACTGTTATTGAGATTTGGTGCTATATGAGCAAAAGCACGGCTGTTTTCCTTTAGATTTTTATATAATCTGAATTATTCAGATGTTGCCCTCTACTGGCCATTAAAATGAATGGAAGTTTAATGGATGGATAGCTGTAGCTCCCAGTTACAGCTATCTTTTTATATAGTCTATGGATAATTCTAATGCACACAAGCAAGGTAACGTCACAAGGTGTTAGTCACTGTAGTTTAATGGGGATGCTTGGTTTGTAGAAAAGAAACAAAAAAGGCTCCAATTAATATGCTATCTTACAAAAGGAAAAAATCCTACCTAGTCAAGTTGGTTTGTTGATCTCTCTTTGAGGCTGAACCTCTGGATCGAGTCACTAGAGTAACAGTGCACTTTCATTTTGAAAAGAATGAAAATCTGGCTAGACAGTTTAACTATGATCAGTATTTTAATTACAGGCCAAGTATTACAGAATAGCTTAATCAAAGTTGTCATGCTGGGAATCCTCCAAATATACAAGGGGCTATACTTTACTACCATGTAAGGTAAGACTTATGTAATGAGATGAATACTGTATGTAATGGAGACAACTTACATTTCCCCCTTCAATTTAAGAGCATCACCAATGATACATAGTAAAAAAAAAAACGGGCCATGAGTCCATGAGTAGGAAAATGGTTTCGTCTCTCATCAGGATAACATGGTAACGTGCTAAGCGAAGTAGTTTTCAGCAGGTAAACACACACCTTCCCAACGTACGGACCTCTAAACTTAAATATTCTGACAATGCAATCCTGAAAATCTGTTCAAACCTGTCAACATAATTAATATTTTTTGTAATGATGCTTTAGGTTTTTGTAATGGGAAAAAAACCCCAAAACATTTCAGTGAACTTTTGTGGGCGTTTTGCAACATTTTCATTTATCAGCTTCGAATGAAGGATATAGACGATGGAGATGTGATTAGACAGCTCCACCTGCTGGCTGGAAAAACAAAGAACAGCAAGTGCAAAGTGGTAAAGGCAATTAAGGTATAAGTTTAATATTTTTGAAAAGAATGCATATACAAAGAACAAAGACTTTAGACAAAGCATTTGGTTTTGCACCAAAACAACAACAGGTTATAATAATAATTTTACTGACTTGGGCTGGACGTCGACCCAACTCTAAGCCACCAGTAAAGAAAAACAAGAACCAACCAATCACAAATAATCATTACCAAACAGTCTCGCTGCCATTGGAGGTTTTTATTCAGCTAAACCAATCAGAGGTTTACTTGGTATAAACTGGCGGGCGAGAGTTCAGATGAGTTCCGACCCCTAAAATGTAAAAGGAGTGAAAGTAACCTTTTTTATTCTAATATATATATATATATATATATATATATATATATATATATATGAATGAAATAATAATAAAAAAAAAAAAAAAAAACAACAACACACAAACAGAAATGATAAAGAAAAACAGATTTTGGTAAAAACACCTGGAGCCTACATGAACATTGTGTGCCAGCTTACATTATAATTACATCTGTTAAACCTATCATTTAGAACAGAGACCAAGGCCGAGCTACATGCAGCGCCGTACAGTGTGAACAGGTACAACAGGCCTCACACCTCTGCCTGGATATGACGCACTACAGGAAGGCACCAAATTCTGACCTGGCACAGAAATCTGGTGAAAATTCACATTTGCTCATCTGTTGTCTGGCCAATAAGCATTCGTCATTTAACACAGTTGTCTCTGCTATGCCCGTTCTCAGTGTACGGTGATGACAATGTGAAAACAGTATTCTACTTGGTCCCTGGCAACGCATGAAGAACAACCGCTTGTTCTGCTAACACTGTTTAAGTTCCCTCCATCTAAAAGGCAAATTCCTGTGGTCGACTATGAGACCCATTACTAATGAATGCCTTTAGCTTTTCAAGTGATTTCCACACTCTTAAAAAGACTGCTACTCTGTACTGTGGAGGTAAGGCTTGATGGAGCCTTGACTGAATTACCGAGCTGTGTCAAACCCCCACGGTGTCCTAGTGGTTAAGAGCGCGTCTACTTGGAACATCGAGTAAATATCTCAGACTGTTTGAGGGATAAAGGAGGTGTTGGCAAACAAAATCAACAACACTACTCTGTTAGCATCTCTTGTGGTAGTGCTGAGTGAGAACATAGAGGGGGGCTGAGCAATGAGCGTGCTCGTCAACTGAGGCGACGGGAACAGCAGCATGAGCAGCTGCTAATTAAGCAGCTGGGAGGGGCTGGGGCTGGGCTTATGTCCACGAAACCTTTACATTGGCTGAAGACGACTACACGGCTGGACAGCTAGAACTCGATTAGGCCACAACACTGACTGAACTAATGAAATCAGCTATCCAAAGCTCGACAGAAGGATTTCTACTTGTGAGTATGCTTGGTATCTGGATCCCTGTCTGAGCCCTCACTGGGTTCTTGGCCATGTAACGTTCATGTTTTATCCCGAACTCAGACGCAGGGGTGAAGCTTGGTTGTTATTATTGCAGAGAATTATCTGAAACTTGGTAGGCTGTTTTCTTCCTAGTCTTCCACAAGGAAAACAATGCTGTCAAGCAGCCTTAGCAGAGCAAGGGAGGGGGGTTTGGGAGAGGCAGGGATGTATGTATTTAAAGACGTGTGTATTTCTGTGTGTGTGTGTGTATGCGTGAGTGAAGGGGGTGTGTGCTTTGGAAAGGTAGGAGCCTCTCATAGCAGCACACATTTGCGTTTCTTCTTGGGCTCTGGGGGCTCCAATGCAGCCAATATCGCCTCATCAAACACATTCTTTAGTCCTTTCTGTGAACAAAAACATACAAACAGAATGAGGGAGCAGCGCAAACACACACACACACAGATTTAAAAGGAACAAAAAAAAGATCTTGCAACAAAAGGCAGAAATGGCTTCAACTGGGGGGGGACAGTGAAAAAGCAAAACACACTGAAGGTAATTCAGAGGGGTTTCATAAGAAAGAGGGGAAGCTGGTGGGAATGCAAAGAAAAAGATAAAACAACAACAAAATTTCCAAGTAGGATCTGCAATGAACAAGTCAGGAGACTGTCATGTAGTGTTTCCCACAGAATCAGACAAATGACACAGGAGGTGCACCCGTGCTTTTTAAAATAATAGCACACATTCTCTGTGACAATAATACGCAAATATTGCTGCCTCTACATTAAACTCCTTAAAGCACATCTTTTAAGTAGAATAAAGTCTACTTTGACCAGCTGCAGTCCAGCATAGTTTAGTTGGAGTTTATCTGACTGCGGAACCAAACAATTGCATTACAGAATTTATATTATTAGTCTACATGCTTAGCAGTGACTAAATCGATCACACTGTAAATAAAAAATAATTACACACTATACTTAGTTAGCCATCAGCATCCCTGGAGTACCCTCCCAAGTAAAGTCTGTGTGTGGGAAACGATGTCTTGTGGTGTTTTCAGTGGTGTAAGCCAGATCAGGGATTAAGTGTCAACAACACAAATCACATGCATGTCTGCATAGTGCAGCTGACCTGAGACAGCCGAAATCAAAGGCAAGTCAAACAAGCAAGTGGAGGAAAAACAGGACATAACCCTTGACATTACAACGGCAAACAAGAACTTTTTCTTGACTTCACTGGTTCATATTCCAAACACATGACCACAATCAAGCACTTGCCGAGTGCAAGAGGGGAACCTTTGTATTAACCCGAGCAGAACTGCTTACGTCATGAGCTCAGTCATGTGAGGTAACCAGAGCTGCACTGCGTTGCCTATCTCAGCTGACCAAACTACTAAATTCTTCTGACACGGCACTGAAAAAAGACGGAAGCCAGATGAGCGCAAGTTAAGTTGTCCTTTATTAATTCAGTTCACAAGTCATTTCACACAATTATAGCTTTTATTATTATATAGACTTCTAATACAACAATCTGTACCACAGGTAATGGCACACTGATGTTATATGTAGAGAAAGCGAAATAAGTCACTAAACACGGCTTGCAAGTATCATCAAGTGTGGCTTAGCTATAAAATAGATCAATGAGAGTACCATGACACCAGCACATAGCAATGTCTGCTGAGGTCAGACACTCCCATAGGTGACTTGAGCAGTTAAAAGCCCTGCGTGAGAAACCACAGTCACACTTCAGATTCTGATCAATTAAACATAACTGTAGAAGTATAAAAAATACTTTAGCATTAGAAATGGAAGCTCTGTTGAGTGTAAGCTCAATCTCAGCCTGTAAAGCCACCACCTTCACACGACTACTACTCGCACAGAGCAGAGAGAAGAGTCGAGGACCATCCCAAACAAAGGATGTATCCTTCTAGACACTAGCCACCTATTGTTAGACACAGGTCTTGTTAATAAGCTAAACTCAAGACGTTTTCACACACAAACCTTTCAGACGGTGTCACAATGAACCAGCTTTACCGACCCGGCTGTTTCAACACAGTGTGTGAATGACTGTCAATGTACACAGCTGCTGCTCTTGCTGTGCTATTTATTCACATTTTATTATTGTATGATTTTAATATTGGTGTTAGGCTTATTTCTGCTTTCTCTTTAATTTGAAATTACAAACAAACAATGTGGAAAGTAAAACAGATGACCTGTAGCATTCTGACATAGAGAGTGGAAAGTTGTCTGCAGACTGTGTCAACAGCCTACAGACAGCAGTGAGTAAACAGCACTGCACAGATGTGTGAGTTCTTAGTTTGTATTTTCTAGCTAGTTTTGCTCTATTCTTTTTCCATTTGTATTTTAAAAAGGAAAGAAGACTGCTGGTGCTACTACATTCAGCACCCTAACATTATGTGTCTGGAGCACTATAAACTACAGAAAGTGACACGTTTAAAAAAAATGTGGTCACTGACTGCGATCAATTTTCAGTGGCTCTTAAATACACACACAATAATGTTTAATCTCATCTTTTAGAATGAGTTCAATTCAGAGGCGTGGTGGCGTTTAAGTCCATGTTAGAATGAAGGAGGTATCTGTGTGCAGAATTTATCCTTCCAGAAAGGACAACTGTGTTTGACTGTCCAGAGTTCATGTGTGAAAACAGTTTAAGACACAGAGTGGTCCAAGAATTAGGATGTGAAATGATGCAGGTGGTCACACTAATCCAGAAGAAAAATATGAAGATATGATGCCGAGTAAACCAAATTAGAAAAGGCAACAAGTATTTTTAAGTGCAGAAAGGCCTCTGGTTAGTTTAACAAGCCACAGAACAAAGATGAGAAACGCAATCTTGATGCAGAGTAGAGCAGCAGTGTGAGTATCAAACTGGTGGATCTGTTAATAGATGGCTGAGATTGAGACAGATGAGAGTTTTAAGCAGCAAATGCAGAGAGAGAGAGAGAGAGAGAGAGAAAATGGGAAGGAGGAGAGAAGTGGAGCAAGGGAACGAAAAATGGATAAACAGCAATGACAGGAAGAAGACATGAGCGATGTGGCACAGAAAGTTTAAAATAAACAACATTTCCTCTTTCTTTGCGTCTCAGGCGGCTCTAGGGCAGCTAGGATAGCTTCGTCAAAAACATTCTTCAGCCCTCGCTATGACGACAGGAAGAGCGGGAAGAGAACAAGAGTGCAATTAGCAGAGCAAACACAGAGAGAGAGACCAAAGAAGAGGAGGAGAAGAAGAGGAACATGGCAGAGTGAGGAGGAAGGTTTCATAGCATAAAGACCAGGAGTGCCGTGCAGCCGTGTCAACACTGAATGAAGACAAGGAAGTTGTTTAACAGGGGGCTGAAAGTGAGCTGGGGACCTGGGTGTTGAGATCCCCAACAGGAAACAGGAAATGACATCAGCAGCTATGCAACTTTTGTGCCAGTGAGATAGGGGGGAGTACAGGAAGGAAGGAGCAGAGCAGGGAGGTGGGGGCACCCCAGCTTTATCAACACTATTGTTCAGAATCAGAGATCCAAGTCACCTGCTCTCCTCCGAGTCATGCTTACTGTGCTTCAGTTTCTAACAGTTATGCATCAACGCCAACACAAACAAACTCGGGACATAACTGAGCAGGTAAAGCCTTTAAAGGCACTGACTGATTTAGTCAACACAAGCACTCAATAATACAACATTAAATCTACCACAGAGAAGTCAAGCGCTCCTAAATTTGACACGAAGCCCACTGTCTACCTTTGGTCCTCTTTAGAAACAGTGCAAAAAAACCAAACAAACAAACAACTAACTAGCAGCAGGTTTGCCTTCATAAACTAGAAACATTTTACTTTGCCATTTAGTCAAAATGCTGACACAATAATGTGTTTGTGCCTGTTCTATTACTGCAAACACCATCAGCTGATCCCAGGAGCGATTGCTGGTCCATGATGTGGTGTAAAGCCCACAGGCTTTAACAAGCACATATACTGGAGAGGTTTGCAAAACATGAACTCTCTCCTTCCTACGCTTTAATCGCTTTAGGTCTGCTCACCCAGAATCCTAAACTCTAACATTTAGTGCATTTGCTTAAAATCCACCCCACTGTTAAGAAAAGTTGGCTAATCTACCATGTGACTATGCTCAAGACCAGTGCAGCTGAATAAGTAACAGTTTACCTAAATGAAGGTCTGCTTACTGTAGCAAGGATCATTTCCAACTAGCAACATCAGTGAACCCACAAGGTACATCAATTACCAAGATCAAACCAGCATGCAGAACAAACATGCACAGGACAGTGGGGGTACAGGCATGTTCCTCTTTCCTCCACTTTCTTAGTTCTTGCCACTGAAGTATCCATCATACTCGTCTCTGAGAGTGTGTGTGCGTGACTGTAAATCTTTTATATCCAAGTATATACAGTACCTGTGTGAGGGCTGAGCACTCCACATATTTCACAGCCTTGAGATCTCTTGCCAGCTTCTCGGCTGTCTCCGGAGTAATGGGCTTTTGCTTGTTCTTAGCCAGCTTCTCTATAGTGGAGGGATCATCTCGCAAGTCGATCTGAGTCCCAACTAGAAGGAAGGGCGTCTTTGGACAGTGGTGGGTGATCTCGGGAACCCACTAAATGGACAAATACAAGAGTCAGCACAATACCACACATGTGCGGAATACCGGGGGGTTTTCTTATTAAACAAAATTAGGAAAATGTTAATTTTATTTTAAAAATTTGAAGAGAGCCCTTTATTTTAACCCTTTTTTAAGGCATTTGCATCCTCAGACAAGCACTGCATTTTTAACCAAGTTCCCTTCCCTCTGGCTTTTTGTACCAAACGGCTAATTAGTACTGTACCTGCCAGTAAAATTTGAGCAACCCATAATTCATCGTTTTTACAAAATAAACAATATTCAGTATATATTACACAGTATGAAACAAACTGTTACAACATGTTCATTTTTACACTAACAGAAAAACACCAAAATGAGCAGGTCACACTTACCTTTTCTTTTACATTTTCAAAGGAGGATGGGGACACGACAGAGAAACAGACGAGGAAGACATCTGTCTGGGGATAACTCAGAGGTCGTAACCTGTCGTAATCTTCCTGACCTGGAGAAGCCACACAAAAATTATATTTAACTCGATTGTTTGAAAGCACAACTCTGACTGAAAGAAAACATCACACAAACTCTACATTTACTAAAGCTCCCCTGTGGCTGCAGTGTGAAGACAGACAAGCTGCTTCTGAAAGCATGATTCCTACTTTATAATAGAAAGTGAAATGTAACATACCTGCTGTATCAAACAAGCCCAGAGTGTAGGGCTCACCTCCAATCATTACAGTTACAGCATAGTTATCAAACACCTGCAACACACAGACCAAAATCAGCTCAGCCACTCATAACGCAATAGAACTAAAGATACAGTTATAGACACATTTATTTACACTACAGAGCTGAGAAATAATATATTCAAATTGCTCGTCTATTACTCTTATTCAACATCCTTCAAATAAACCATATTCCAGCAGGTTCTTCGACCTGATTGTGTGTTTGTAAAGCTGCATACAGAACACAACTTTGATCACGTACTTAGTGGTCAAGGCCAATTAGTCAACAATAGCAAACATCCTGTTCAGACCTCTGCAGGATCAACGGAAACATGCAAACAGCATTGTATGTACTCAAACTCCAAACTCCAGCTGAATCTTCTGTAAATTGTGCAACAAGCAAATATAAACTCACGTGCGTGTGGTTCGCTGAACATGTGGTAACTAAAACATTTAAAATCTAATATAGAGATTGACGCACTTACCGTAGGTACATATTCAGAGGGAAACTTGTTTGTGGTGTAAGAGATGAGCAGGCAGGTTTTACCCACGGCACCATCACCAACTACAACACACTTAATGGTCTGCATAGCTGTGTGTTACAGTCTTTGCTACTCATTCAAGATCTGGAAAAGAAAAGAGGCACATTTAATAATTTACTTTTTGGCTGAACAACTTTCACAGACATACCACAGATAAATTTAAAAATATCATCTTTGATCATTATTATTTTACTCTACATTATACATGTGGACTTCTGATAGGAGCATTTTGTTTGAGGTGAGCTCATATTAGGAGAAAAATGCATGGACCAAGGACTAGCCATTTTTTTGTAAGCTGAGTACCAGATGGCATTTTTCATTATTTGTAAAAGACAAAATGTTGGTTAAGAACTTTTTACCTAAACTCTGACTACAAATCGTGATTTACTTGCCACAGGAAGTGAAGTGAAAACCAGTAACCTCCACTAACTACGGGAATTAAACTGGAAAGGCTCCAATGAGCTTTTTACAGTTAATGGACTGAGGGTCAGTACAGCTTAACAACTGGACACAGCACAGGCCTGCTTCACACAAATGAAGGAAGGAAACATGAAAGGAAATTTGGGAAAAAAGGGAAAACATCAGCTGGCGCAGTCTCTCTTCCCCATATGGCCCAAGAAACAGATCAGACTCAAAAACACTAATGGTGGCTTCATGCTCTTATTTTATTTGTTTTAATTTGTTATACAAAATTAGAAACTAAAACATCAAACATGAATGTAGTGTAGATGTGAACACAACTCCAAGAGTAAAGCTAACCTACAAAGTTCTTTCTGTCTGTTATCACAGGAAAAGCTCAAATTGCACAAATAAAAGAAACAACAAATCTGTTCTATTCAGTTGTGATAGTGAGCCAGTAGGAACACCACCAAGGCTCTACCTACACTGACGTGTTTTATTGTTGAAACCAACACACATATTAACATGTCAGAACGTCCACATTACAAGATGCACACGGGCTCATTATATATATGTTATTAAGCTAATGTATTTGCACTACTTTTCTTCCAGCTTAGTGTGAATTCTTCACTTGTTGCCATTATGGCCATTCTAATTTGCATTTTCCTCCACTCTCAGTTTCACTTTGTTTGCACCCACTAACACACTAAGAGTGGAGCAGACAGTGCGCATAAAAATGAGGACAGAAAGACTCGACTAGGAAACAATTTGTTATGTAACTTTAAGTGAAATAAAAACTTACCAACAAGTGATTTATGAAAAGGAACCAGACTAAGCCAACAAAGAAAATTAATTGATGGGGCTGATGCTTTGCTGTTATGCTAACTGAGTCACTGACAGGCATATAGGAGGTTGAGGCACTCCTGATATATTAGGCTATCGTAGATATTTAATATCACGTTCTACGTAGAGATGGGAATCTCAACCAAAAGAACTATTCAATATTCATTGACAGTCATTTGATGGTTCTTCAACAATCATCATCCATCTCAAACCACTTCTAAATGACTATGTATAGCTTTAACTACAGCTTTTGCTTGACTTCATCTGCTCGTCTTTTTTGCTTTTATTTCTAAAGCTGTCTGTCTTTCCATGTTTCTTGGTAAGTAGTGTATAACGTCACAGCAGTACTTTCTTGGTCTGACAACATTGTTCAGTGTGTGCCTGATTTTAGAGACAACGCACTGTATGTAGTACACAAGCAACACTGTTCCCCCATTTCTCCTCTGTAAGTTACAGTCTGTCAGTGCTAAGCCACTGCAGAGCTCTGCAGCACAGTGTGGGGGTGGGGATGTCATTGAGAGAAGCATGAGGGACAAAACTGCAGGCACCAAACGCTACAGTGTTTAACACAGAAACAGAACCTGCTAAAACAGGTGCCCAACTAACAACCCAAATATCTTCAACATACCACTCCTTTTCAAAAAAGGCTTTTACATTAGACCTGTAAGTTTTTTTTCCCTGTCATCATCAGTGCAATACCTGCTACAGATTTATGTGATTTCTACCACTATGCCACTGCATATGTCTAATGCATATGTCATTGTTTAAAATGCCTTATAAGTCTTTAATGATTTATTCCAGAAATTAGAGCACAATCAAATGAAGTTGTCCACTTCTAATAATGAACATTTCTAAACCAAAAATCATTTCCCCACACGTGTACCATTTTCTGAGCACAAGTCAAATCTCCCCTTATTAACAAAAACCTCATCACAAAATACAACATGTTTCTATCCAGTATGTTGTTATAATACAACAATGTTTAACACAATTACAGCTGTTAAATATCTAATTGAATGGAGCTGTACGTGCTAATGGAGCTTACCCATTACCGCAAGTGCATCATATGAGCAGCTAGCATTACCGGAAACTGAACAATGGGCGCTTCCGGCTGGAAATTCTCCAGGTGTGATGCAATACAGGGCAGTTCTTTTAGGAGGGATTTTATAAAATAATGTGAATAATGTGAATAATATGTAAAAACAAAAAAATTGACCATACGTACATTGCCTGAAAATACTGAATTGTAATGCTGAACTATAAATGCTTGTCTGTTCATGTGAATTTGTTAATGTTGTGATAACTGTTTCATGTGTGTCACAATGCTACACAGCAGTTTTCTCAGTATAAACAAAAATTTGGTGCCACCAAAGAGTCTGGCCTTTCAAAGTAAAATCACCAGGACACAAGACTAAAAAACAGAGACTAAGTTGGCTTTGATTTTTTTCAAGTTTAAATCATTTTGTAAAAACACATACCGGTACCCTACAATAATAACAGGAAAATGCACAGACTTGTAAGTAAGGTCAAACAGACATGCAAAACTTGATTAATCAGAGTACATATGTTATCAAGGTTGATCCCAAAAAATCTATATATAAAGCAACTGCATTATGCCGCATCTTGATCCTAAAAGTGAAGACACTCCATTTGGCTGGGATTACACTCCTGCGTAGATGTACGTGCAAACTGCTGCAGACACCATGGACAAGTAACAGGCAGTATCTGATCATGTTCTAGTCCACTTAGAGTACACACCACTGGTTTATCAACAAACTGACAGATTTCTGTCTCCGAAAACCAAGAACACTGTTATTACAGATGTTGGCAGATGAATCAAGCATAACACTTATCGACAACATTCCAACGCACATCATCAAGGAGAACTGTGCCTTAGGACCAAGTCAACTAATTACTGACTAAGAGAAAGTGCCACTGTCTTCAGCAATTCTTTGGTTGGTGAATACATGGTCAATTTCACTGTACAATGAACACCGTGACATCCATGAAACACAGTAGTGTATGAACACAAGTATTTTACTGTGTGTCCCATCAATCTGAATAAAAATCTCAACTCATCTTGTAAAAGTAAAAAATATAAATCTAAGTGTAACAATGTAGTAAGCCAACGGCAATGGGCACCAAAGGATGACTGCAGCTGCATTAATGCCGCCAGACTTAATCCTCACATTTGTGTTTGTAGGCCAGCCAGCACTAACTGCAGCCCTGCTTAAATACTAATAGCGAAAGCGGCTCAACTGAGCCTGATAACAGTTTCCAAATATTTAGCTGCCATACTGAAATGGACTCTGTATAATTTGCGATTTTGTATGTTCGGGTCAGCTAATCCTCTGAGCAGTGTGGATTTATTTTAAAGCAGACACTTATGTCATCTACACGATCAAATATCAGTACATTTAAACACAAACCGGTAATGATCGTTACGTTAGAGGTATTTCCTTAAGGATTGGTCATAACTTCCTTCTAATTTCCACTGATACATGTACGTACTTCCGCACGTTGGGGGGGAAAGAATGTTACCCTCTGATTCTTGACAAAAACAGACCTCAATCATGTGTATTTTTGATCTGACATCACCGACCCGAAATCTCAAACTAGACTTTGTCTTCCGTTGAGTTTATAACATGTTTAACTACGCAGCCGCGAGTGGTGTGCCAAGCTGTTAGGATCAGCATGTAAATATCCTATTATGGAACATTTTACCTCACACTTGAGAGATAACTACCACTTAAAGATCTGTTAGCTTGGTAGCATTAGCCATATATTTCGGCCACATCCTCGGCCTCAGTCTGGCCTAATTTCCTGCCCGCTGTTAAAACGATAAACTTACAACTGATCCCCTATTTTTACAGGGTCAGTGTTATGAATCTTTTCCTTAGTACCCAGACATTACGCTTTCCATCTATACGATGGGACTATGCTGTCTACAAAATCACAACTTAACCAAACTCTTGTTATGCTCGTTTATTCTGTTTGTTAACCCACTTACCGCGTACCGTAACTAGTCAATTCTTAGGTTCGTCACCAACTTATCTTAATAACAAAGAGGTGTTTTATTTTATCATTACAACATCAGAACCACCAATTAAAAAACTTGCATGTTCTTTATGAGTAACTCCAGGAGCTCGATTTACACACCGGTCTAACGATAGACACCCTGCCTGTTTCGCTAGCTAACTACTGTCCTCCCCAATTAGCTTGCGAGCTAACGAGCTGTGCTAAGCTTAGCGGATGCTGTTGCTGAATGAGTCTGATAAACTGCTGATTACAATCAGTGTTAGGAATTCATATTATACAGTAAAGTGACAAGAGTTAGACCTAAACATTACCCAAAAGAATAAATAGTAATAAGAAACGAGCAAAAAATTTCCATACCGTATCCTCTATTTGTGTCTTTACGCCGGGCGTTGGCAGCTCCGTGCTAGGGGTTTCCCAGTCAACAGAACAGGGACACGTTGAGTTGCGTAGCGACTAACTACGTAATTACGTTAATCAATTTGCCTACATTAAGGCTCATTTTCTGAGGCCAAAAGCTAAAATGGTATTATTGTTTAAACCAAGTAGTGTGTGGTTCCAGTAAATTAATAACCTGATTTTATAACTTTTCAACATAACATTCAAGATCAACATTCACAGCATCTGTGTCGTTTGCTAATCAGACCAGTAGATACAGCATTTACTGTATAAAGTACATTGCCTAATTTGTTTCAATTTATATTCTCCCTGCATTTAGTAAAATAAACAAGCTATACACTACTTACAAAACGTACATATACATTAAGTAGTCTGCACTCATAATTTGGGCATGCACCCAAGTTCTGCCCTAATTTTCTTTGTAGCAGTTCTGTACTATGTACAGCATAGAAAAGTTACACGAGGAAGCACATGTTCATTTTCTGTATTTCACACACAATAACGCCTGCACTTACAAGACAGACGTATTAAATGCAACTGCGCCGCTGCAGTGCATTTGACCTATATACGTGCACTGCAATAGTTCTGTCTGCCACTAGACGGCAGCACAGTCCATTAAACCAAAACACATCTAGAGTCTGAAACACTAAAAAGTTAACAGAGAACAACTGTAAGAAAAAAAAAAAACCTTTATTCTCCAAACAGATCCATGTGGTAGAAAGAAACAATTACAATATTCATGTCATAAACACAAACACTTAATCTCTGAAGAAAAACAAAAACCAATTTCTTCTACAAAAGTTGAAGTTTGTAGACATCTCCATTCTCGCCTCAGTTGGACACACTCTGCAGCAAGGTAATGTTGTCTCCCTTCAACATGATCCTCCCTGGGCAACACAGAAAAGAATGAAGGAGAGATCAAAGCTAAATTAGAACAGAACTGCCAGATGCTGGACAAGGGGAGGCACAAAGTGTCTGTTCACTTTCAGACAAAGCACCATGCCCCCATCAACGCTGGGTAAAGGTAATGTGAAATCTAACATCAGTATAAAGTGGATCAGTAGCCAGGGGCATGATGCAACAACAGAGCAATCCTCACCAACCACCTACAGTCCCCAACAAACACACACACACAAAAATCCAAGAGTTGATTTCATTTACAATCCCAACTGCAAATAAGTTGTGATGCTGTGTAAATTGTAAATTAAAAACAGAATAAAATGACTTGTTTGTATGTATATGTGTATATGTGTATATATATATATATATATATCTCTACATACATACATACATACATACACCTATGGTCAGGTCCTCAGGCAGCACTGCGTTAAAATCAGACATAAGATAAGACAACCTTTATTAGTCCCACACGTGGGAAATTTGTTATGATTCTGTTATGGAAATCAGTGTCTGTGAACACAGCTCACTGTGCCATCCACAAATGCAGGTTGAAAGCCATATGTGAACATGATCCAGAAATTCCAGTCTGGGCCAAAGTTCATTCAAAATGAACTGAGAAAAAGGGGAAAACTGATCTGTGATCAGATGATTCAAGATTTTTGGAAAAAATGAACTCTGGACTAAAGAGGAGGGGGACCATCTGCCTTATTATCAGTGTTCAGTTCATAAGCCTGCATCTCCGATGGTGGATTTATGCCTATGGAATTGACAGTTTGCAGGTGTGGAAAGACAGCAGTGCTGAACGTTGTATACAGGCTTTAGAACAACATTTATATATATATAATCCTGATGACGTCAAGACAACGCTAGACCGCATAGCACAGCTATTAAAACAGCATGACTTCGTAGCAGCAGAGTCCAGCTGCAGAATTGACCTGCACTTTCACCATTTGAAAACATTTAGTACGTCACGAAACAGAAAATGCACCAAAGCAGACTGACGATTGTCTTGAAATTCTTACATGTGTTGTGTGTTTGTATTTTGCTTCTTTGTTTCAAATCACTGTAAGTGTTTTTAATTACACTTTACATAGCATCCCAACATTTTCAGAATTGGGTTTGCAGTTTCTGGGATATGCAGGACAACTGTTTTTCAAAAATCCCTGAGAAACAACAATGTCTTGATGACACACAATTTTTCTTCATTCTTACCTTTCACAGTCAACCTTCCTAAAAATAATAAAGTAAAATAAAGTAAAGTAAATAAAGTAAAATAATAAAACAGCTTTACAAAAAGTGATGCACTCTTACCCAATGGTTTTCTGTTCTTAGTCTTCATGTGGACTTCCTCAGCATCGTCTAGAACCAGATTCATGTACTCATCGAAACCCTAAGGCAATGAGACACAAGACAACAAAAGTGAGTCACATTGGTTTAACTAGAACTTGTACATGCCTGATCTCACAGAAAGTTCAGCCTGAGTGGAAATGCTACTCATAGATCAGGCCATTTCAAGTTAGACCAAATCATTTTAAGCCATGCTAGGATATAATGTGGCCATACAGGGGAACAGCAAGTGACAAAGGTTTGTTCCCAGTGAGAGCTTGTTTCTATCTAGATAGCAACACGCACATGGTGAAGATGACTTCTTTGATTTCTTTGGTGTGTATAACACATTTCAGCCACTGCTACTTAGAGAAGGCTAAAGGGAATGCGAGTAAACAGTATGTAAAACTGGGCAGTGCTCGGTGTCAAAATGATGACATGGTACAGGAGCTCCACAGGGAACTGAGCCATCTCCACTCCTGTTCACCTTGCAGACCTTACTTACCACAAAACTAATAATTCTGCAGTGGTCAGATGCATCAATGATGGGCAGAATGAGTACAGAGCACTAATGGATGATTTGGTGGAGTTGTCAGAGAGGAATCAGCTGTTTCTGAATGTGAATAGGACCACAGAGATGACAGACTGACAGAAGAAAATGGGTGGCTATACCACCTCTGTCTATCCTGGGACAGAATGCTAATGTGGAGGAGGAGGACAAGTACCTGGTCATCCACACTGACAACAGGCTGAACTGGAAGACTAAGGTTGAGGCTGTATACAAGAAGATACACTGTGACACCAAATAAGTGGATAAACTGATCAGGAAGGCTGGCTCTGTGACTGGCTGCCAACTGGACACATTTGAACGTGTGTTACAGAGGGTGGTTACTGAGGCTCAGATTATGCTTCAGTGGGAAATCTGCATTGTAGCTTACAACATAACCAGAAATCCCCTTTAACCCTATGCCATAACCTTCCACATAACCTGACGTGCACCTCCTGAGGAATCTGCCTGCCAGGTCAAAGCAGCCCGCCACAACTGACTGGCCTGGAAGGTTACGACGTAGGGCTAAGAGGGGTTTCCACACTGCCCATCAACATCAAGCTTTATAAACTGACCAAGAACATGGAGAAAGGTTGTATGTTACTTACGATAATGCAGCCTTCTATCCGCATGTTCACCTGTTCATACAACCAAACCTGGATCCGTGAGCGCTGGGAATGAGAGAGAGAATAAACTGAATACAGTTTTATCTTCAAAATTACCAGAAAACAAAACTAATCAGAAGGATGCACGAAAAAGTTAAAAGCTACTTACATTTTGCAGGTACCTGAAAATGAGATTCTGACAACCACAGTCAAGGACATACACAGACTCAAGTTCAACATGTTTATAGTTAAAATGTGCACATATGTTGTTAATGGTTATATTTGCATTTAGTCCAAGTTATTGGAAATGTGATTCAGAGTCAGAGTTTGGGTCAGGGGTTCTTCCTGGCTTAAAATTGGCTTTTCGGCTTCATATCTTGAGGGCAAACTTTATTTTCCCCTGATCCTTTTGTAAATAAAAATCTGTTTAACAAATAATTAAAATATAGTTACATTTATTTTTGTCATTATTTTAGGTTTAGGTAATTCTTACATCATATTAGCAGTAATATCAGTTGCTGGCATTCCCATAAGAGACCATGTAAACGTGGATCGATAGCAAATCAAAGAAAACACTACCAAGTTTCACTAACAATTAACTAATTATATTTTTAAAATATTTGAGAAGATGAAAGTAATTCCAGTTTTATAGCTATTAACTGTCAAAACACTTTCGTTAGGTAAGTATTCCGTAACTTCCTCACTCTCCCACATCATATTATATTTTGGTGTTAATAACTATCGATTGGTGGGCCTAAAACCCTCCATATGGTATCATATTGAGTAGTTTGAAGGCAGAAATTAGCCTCTTTTGCGTTTAGCTATAACACGGAACCACAGAGCCGGTGTTTTCCCGGGATTAACGCGGCTAAGTCTATACACTGGCTTTCTGACTGCATTTCAATAAAACACATTTTTTTTCTGCAAACATATTTCATACCCGCGCGACTTCTCTGGGTGAAACTGGTCTTCAAAAAAGCTTACATGCCTTGTAAAACTCCTCTCCTCACATGAGTGACTACAAATGTTTACGAATGACTAAATGTTAGCCTAGCTACTAAGCTATTGTAGCAACCAATTCAACCGCGCAGTGTCGTCCTGCAATACAAAAGGATACAATGGGCTGCACCATAACCTTCTGGACCTTCTGTCCTTGTCCTCTGTATGCCATTCCTCCAACTAATTACCAGCTGTAGGTATATGCTGAAAAAAATTGCACCTTTTGTTAAAAGAGTGCACTACAACGAAACTCTCACGTTGTGAGACGTCTTCAATGGCGGGTTTCCTTTCGCGTGCTCTGCCAGCACGGAGGTCTTGTGATGTGAAAGAGCGCCCCTGTGGGTGGGAGGTCACTATAAAAACACTAGAACAAATCAACGTTTATAACCTCGCGAGAACATACCTGTGCAAGTTTGCGGGCAGCGTAAAACGCGCGGTCTTTAGCATAAAAACAAACTAAAAAGCCATGACAACATCCATCATCGTCTGTATGTGACAAAAGTTAACATTCTCCAGCTCTAGGTGTAGTGCCATTTCCTGTTTCCTATGATAGAGCTATAGTATGTAACCAGAAATGTCAACTTTAAAAGAACTTAACTATGTCAGTGGGCCTCAAGTTTATTCCATTATTTTGTCAGTAAAAACCAGATCGGCAGAACTACATCTGTGCAGGAACAGATTATACAAAAAAACAAAACAAACAAACAGTCATCATGATGACTTTTAATTTCAGGAATATGTACATGTTATTTAGGATCAAAACGAATCTGCAGTATCATTTTTTTAGTTTAGTCCATATCAGCTGTACTTCAGTTTATTGAACCCCATTCATTATTAAGTAGCACATGTTAAAAATTCTCCTGACCACAAGGCTAATCATGACTCTTCGGATTTTACCTGCTGTGTTCTTGTGTTTCTGTTTTTATCATTTTAAAATCTTTTGGTTGTAATTTTTTTGCTGTAATGTTATGAATGAATGAGCGTAACAAAGCTATGTTAGCTGAATCATTTCAGGATAGAACAGTCAGGACTTGAGTGCGTTTTTTCTTTTTATTTTAGCCATCTAATTTTTAAACAAGAGCCATAAAGTGTCTATCTGCAGGGACACAATGGTTAAGATAGAACATCAGACGCCGTCTTCTTGGATGTGTCTCAGTCTACAGCAGAGGTGGAAAGAGTACTCAAAATTTGTACTCAAGTACAAGTACTGTTACACTGGTTAAATTGTACTCAATTACAAGTAAAAGTACTGGTGTTAAAAAAATACTTGAGTAAAAGTACAAAGTACTGTTCTCAAAAACTACTCAGAGTATTAATTACTTTTTAACAGACTGATGTTTTATTCTGTTGTCAATAGCAGGCATTCAACTCGATTCACCAGTATAAATATTTATGTTCAAAGCACATTTTTCAGATGAACAAGGTATAGAAAGGTAACTTGTTTTGTAAATAAATGTAGATATAAAAGAAGGAATTTTGTTTGTTAAAACAATGACAAAAATGTTTCTGAACATGCGTAGAACCATTTAAACTTTTCCCCATACACTGAACAACAGGCAGGTAAGTGTCTTAAACTCTTAGCATTTCTTTCACACTTTACTTTCTGAACCTTTTGTTCAGTTTCAGCAAGAGCTGGTTTTCTAAATTAACAGAGGCAATCCGACTTCGTTTGGCAGTGAAGAGTAGACCAGCACAGCTAAAAAGTCGTTCACACGCAGCAGAAGCAGGCAGAGCTGTGTTCAGTTTAAGAGAGAGGTTTTTGATGGCTGAGAAGGAGTGCAGCAGCTCCATGGTGTCTGTGGCACAAGCAAGATAACCATCAAGCTCAACTGCACTTTGCAGCCTTCTGGAGATTGGTCTGGAGAAGAATTCATCTTCATCAGATGACTCTCTTTGCTGATCCTCACTCTCATGCTCTGTCGTTTCAAGATGTTGTTTGATGTATGTCAAGGCTGTAATTGCAAGTAGATAACACAATTTTGTTATTTAAATTTCAGTGATTATTCCTGAACACAAATTTAAAATCGGCAAATTCTCAAAAAGGATTGTTTAGTATTCAGGACAGACCATCAATAACTTACAATGTATTAGGTGAAATACTCACTTAAGCATGTGTTCAAATGTAAAAATACACAAAAATGGGATCACATGAATCCTTACCAGCCTCTATTACATCTGCTCTGTCAGTCCAGGAAGTCTTGAACTTGGGTAAGAGGACTGCAGCTGCAGCCAACTCTGGATCCTCCATCATCGCTCCAAAATGCTTTTGAAGGCCATTTTGCAGGGCTCTGATGAGTGGCACGCATGTCTTGCTTGATGTCTCCAGCCTGCTAAGTTTGGACAGTAGTTGTTGGATTACTGGCAGGAGCCATCCCATAAAGGAAGTGGACTCAGACTGAAGGATGTTTGAAGCTTTCACCAGTGGCTTCATGGTGGTACAGTACTCCCTTAGGAATGCAACTTCTGCAGGACTCAACCTGTAAGACACAACAACAAAACCCACCATGACTATAATAGGGATCTTCTGATTTAATATTAAGAGTCTGCTCACGTTTTTAACCATCCATTAAGGAAAATTCACAAAATTTGCAACCATATTGGTAGGTGTCCAATTTTACTCACATTTTCACCTTGAACTCCTCACAAATGCTCCTGGTGGCATCTTCCCCCTTCTCATCAATGGCAAGGTAGGTTGAATTCCATCGTGTTGCATTGGGACGAATGATCTGTAGCTCACACTTGTCCTCTACCACTTCATTAGCCAAATGAGATCAGCCAGTTTTGTTCCAAATGGCCTGGCATTTTGCAAAGGTTGCACGGGAGAGCCTCTTGTAGGTGTCATTCATGCTCTCTGCTAGGGCAGCATCAGATGTTGCCACAAGGTTTAGCAGGTGACATGCACATCGCTGATGAGGCGGAAGTTGATACTCCAAACCAGAGTCTTCATCAAGAATTGCACTTGCCTCATGGTAGTCCCTATGGTCAGTCAGGTCAATAGTTTCTGGGTCTGCTTCATCTTCAGCTTCATCTGCATCATTTTGTGCCCCAAACATGTGGAAGGCCTTGACAAAGTTGGATCCACTATCAGTTGTGGTTCTTACAACTTTGCCTCTAATCTTGTATTGGCAATGGATATCATCAAGCGCACCAGCAAGCATGTCAAATGTGTGAGACCCTCTCAATCTTTTGCATGCTAGTGCTGCAGATCTTCTTTCCAGGGACTCTTCCTCTATCCAATGGCATGTGACTCCAAGGTAACTTTTCTGATGAGCTGACCAACAATCAGTAGTGGTAGCAACAAATTTGACTTTATCCAATGCTGCAACCAAAGTCATCTTCATGTGATCAGCAGCTTCACAGATTCTGGCACGGACAGTGGGTCTGGAGAGGACTTTGGCTTGAGGTTGTAATGTGGTAACCAATTCTTTGAAAGATGGCTGTTCTACCACTGCAAATGGCTGTAGACCCTCACATATGAAATTGATGACAAGCATGTCAACAGTTGCTTGTGGAACATGTTTGTTTGCAGCTCTCAACATCAGGTCTGGTAACTTGGCTTGCGTATTTGCTGAGAGCTTGTTTGGTGTGGCTGTGGTCTTTCGCTGTCGAGATGTTGATGCCACAGTGATATTGTACTGCTCAATCTTCGATGGATGTTTCCTCTGTAGAGATAAATATTATCATACGTCAGGTTCATACATTACTTCATAACATCACTGTGATTAACACTAAAGGAAAACACATTTTTAAAACATTATTCAACTAGACTTGAGCTAATCTTTGATTGTTGAGCATAGTATAAAAGAGTGGTGAATTGGTCAAATTTTGCAGATATATTGCTGTATTTATTTACAAGTGTAAACCAATTTTGAACGATCATTGCAAAAAACATGAATTTCTGTATACATTCTAAGTTCTGTAATATGTATACTATCTGTAAAAAGAGTATCGACCAATGTATCAGTATCTAAATTTTTAACTCCTTTTTATCAGTATCACCCTAAAGTTTTCAGTATTAGTCAGGTCCTAAAAATACTAAGAGAGCAAAATATGTGTATATAGCAAATCTAATTTAAGAAAAGGGATCACATACACAAAAATGCTGCCCATACAGCTAACAAATAAAAACAATCCACATTATGTTCTTTAAAAAAATATATCATATTGGGAAACCTATAACCCTACTGATTAAGAGCCACGTCACTATGATAGACCTATATCAGGCCAATGATACTGATCAACTGATCCATCAATCGGGCTCTGGTACATGTCAGCTGAGAGCTGGAAGATTAATTTGAGATGCAGCTCAGCACTGTGTTCAAGTTTTGTTTGTTTATATATATATATATATATATATATATATATATATATATATATATATATATATATATATATATAGATATATAGATATATAGATATATAGATAGATAGATAGATAGATAGATAGATAGATATAGGCCAGCTGATTGTAGGCCTGTGAGTTTTAAATGACTACAAGTTTAATTTATTGTAATGACGGTGGTTATCCAAATAATAAGCTAAAACATTCCTACGAATTGTAGCTCAATTATGCATGCACACACGCACATTAGCTAGCTCCGTCTTATTTTAATATCAGGCTAACCAATGGCGGTGACAATATCTTAGCCAAACTAGTAACCTTAAAACACATGAAAAATAAGAAAGCAATATCATACACGTATAGTTGTAAAACCTCTTACCGCAATGTGTTTTTTTAGATTAGATGCTGAAGTCTTGTAAGCTGAAATGACTGTAGAGGTCAAACAAAGTTTGCACTGCATCTGGACGCTGTCTCCTTTTCTCCCTCTGTACACGAAAAATTCCTCCAGGTATGGCCACGGGCACGCGTCCTCCGTCTTTTCTACGTCGTTTTCATGGTTGACAGTGTTATCCTCTGTCTCCATTTTGGCTTCTTTGTCTCCAAATCTTCCGTCTATAAAGTAGTTTATACTCCACCATTTAGCACCTCCAGACACCTGTGCCTGCTGCTGCAGCGGAGTTTATTCTTTGCTTACGTCTTAAATTGGCGCGGTCAATCGAGACCGCGCCAATTTAAGACGTAAGCAAAGACGTAAGCGTTATTGGCTGCAAAAATGCAGACGAAAGGTTTGAATATTAATTCAAATTGTGGGCGTACTCAGTAGTGACTTTTGATTTTATAAGTAGCGAAGTAGATTACATGGTGTAAGTTGTACTCAAGTATGAGTAAAATTACAAACTTGAAAAATTACTCGTAAAAGTACAAGTACCCAAAAAATGTACTTAATTACAGTAACGTGAGTATTTGTAATTCGTTACTTCCACCCCTGGTCTACAGTTTGATTGTTCCCTGCAGAATAGTGATGGCCTGTCCAGCTATGTTGATTCTTCCATCATCCCTCAGTTCAAGTTCCAGCTCGCCACCACGACTGGAGCACTGGTAAGCTGCACAGACACAATAAGCAGGTTAATTATGGATAAAAGTGGAACACAACGTCTGTTATCATCAGATAAATGACACATTAGTAAAAGGCGGAGAAGGTTCAAATACGTACCCAGCATTTTCTTCTTTCCTAGTTTTTCAGACCAGTAGCTACCTAGGATTGTGTGGTTAGAGCCTGCCAGAACAAAGAATGCATAGCAGGAATAGCTTAACACTTTCTCTCAGTAATAAGACACCTGTAAATGCATCCTCTTTAATCACTTTAGTCCAGCTGCTTATATGTAAACGTTTTTAGACACACAAACATGGTCAGAATTATGTTATTTGAGAAATAATGTCTATAGATTACATACTAGTAAAGAGCAACCATCTTACCAGTGACAGGATCCTCAGGGACGCCAAACCATGGAGAAAAGTCTCTCGAGTAGAAGTCATATCGTGGCTGGCAGTCAGGTGATCCTGTTTCCACATGTTAGCAGTGTTTGATATGTAATGTTTGTTGGCAGAAACATTCAGTGAATGTTGTTATACAAATTAAAATGGGCAACAAACGAGTCCACAGGATGGTGACGGCAAAGGAGAAATCGGCGCACCATTTGTCCTGTGATCAAACATTTCCCCAGAGCTCAACCCAAATGAAGGCCTATATCAGGGGTCCCCAATCCCAGTCCACAAGGGCCGGTGTCCCTGCAGGTTTTAGATCTCACCCTGGGTCAACACACCTGAATCACATGATTAGGGATGGGTACCGGTGTCCGGTGCCATGATGGCACCGGTTCTGACATAAACGGTAGTAACCAGACCGAAAAGCAGCGCACATTTCGGTGCTTTATTTCGGTGCTTTTTTTTCCTGAGCTGTGATACACTTCTAGCCAATCATTTTACGTTTCCGAGGATAGTAGGCGGGGCCAGGTACGTACGTTCTGTTAGAGCAGAGCTACAGATTAAAAATGTCCAAGGCGAAGCGGTCAAAAGTCTGGCTGTACTTCACAGCAAAAGATGCAAACTCAGCAGCAACAAGTGCTTTAAGCTGATACTGTGATACTGTGCAAAGGAGGTAACACCAAGAATCCGATGAAACACCTGGCGACGCATAGCGTTTTTTTTTAAAAGCCGAGAAATGCGCCGTATTTGATAGCTTGCTGCGAGACCTCACACCGTGCACGTCGGGTGGGTTGCCAGTTATCGGACCCGGAGCAACATCCCCCAAAAACCCGAAGAATAGAGTCCTGGCCCCTAGCCCTGCCAGTGTAGCAGAAATGATGAGGATGATGATGCAGCAGCAGCCGTTCTTCTCTGCGTGAGTAGCTTAATGTTGTTCGTGTGTAATTTACGTTGAGTAGGCTAACCACGTTATTACATTAATGCAGGTATGGTGAACTAGCAAACATCATCATAACTACATGCGGCTGTCTTCTTGTTTGATGGCAGATACTCCCTTCACCCTGGCCAAAAAGGCTAAAATGACCAAAGAAAAAGTGGAAAACAGCTAAACATGAGAGGTTTTTGGACAAAGTTTGTGTTTTTTCCACTGTTTAAGCACTGCTTCCAACCAAGAGTGATACCATATATGCCACATAGCTGCAGAAAAGGCACACATTGTTATCTTTTTACAAAAAAAACCAGCTGAACATGAGAGGTTTTTGGACAAAGTTTGTGTTCTCCATTCTTTAAGCACCGGTTCGAGCACCGTTTAAGCACCGGCACCGTTTCAAAAGTACCGATTTGGCACCGGTATCGGATAAAACCTAAACGATACCCATCCCTACACATGATTAGTTCATTACCAGGCCTCTGGAGAACTTCAAGACATGTTGAGGAGGTCAGTTAACCTTTAAATCAGCTGTGTTGGATCAAGGACACATCTAAACCCTGCAGGGACACCGGCCTCGTGGACTGGGATTGGGGACCCCTGGCCTATATTATGAGTGGAATCATAGACTGTGCTCTTCATCACCATCATCATTAAAACACCAAATGAGGGAATGTTTTTGGCAGAGTGCTGTTCATCCCTCTAACAGAGGTGCATTGAAGCTTTTCTGATGGTACATGGTGGGACCACACCTCGCTTAAACACTTCATGTTGGGTTTCCTCTGGTTTATTCTTTACTGTTACGTCTTCATTTTAATGGAATTACTACATGTGGTCCGATCCAGCAAGTCTACAACTCTACGAAACGCACAGCTCCGATTACCTTTCATAGTGATGATGACGGCGCAGAATCTTCCACTTCTCTCAGTATTCTCAAGAGCCACAGTGTCAACTTTCAGATCGGTAAGCGCAGAGCTGGAGATAATACACAAAAAGCACATATACATTTACTAAAACGTGATGAGTGGGTGTAGAAGGCCAGTTGCTTGATTATTTGTTTGGGCTTTAAACATATGAATAAGCCCCACTAGCCGGGCACCTGAGAAATATAATTGATTGTTGCTGAACAAATGTTTAAGATCTCATGAACAGTAGGACCACTATTGAGATTCCTTTGAATTTGGCAACAAGCAAAGTGTTTTTTAACCAACATGTCACAGCTGTCAGCCAGTCGAATCAGCAGCTTCTTGGTGTTGTAGCAAAATAAAACTTCCTGAACCGGGAGGTTTCCGACTGCCGCCTGTGTCACACATGTAAAGGCAGAGACTTAGCTGAACACACACACAGGAATGTAGTTACACTTTCTCAAACTGTTCAGAAAAATGTGATTTCTGACCTTGATGGTGTCTTTGAAGTCGTTGGGATCCTGAAATAAAGGGAGTTCAGAAAGAAAGCCATTTTATACACTGTTAATAAAACACAAGAACTCGTTTTTTTACATTACAGGATCTGATTAAATTGTTCATGTAACTAAACAGGAAAAGTTTATTTTACCACTCTGGTGGGGGGATTCAGAGGAAAGTCCATGATGTACCCTTCCTCCTTCTGGGTGACGGAAAGATCTCCACTTTTGGTCTCAAACACCAGGGTGGGATTTACATTTTCTGAAGGAAAAAATCCATTATATGGTTACATGCTGGCACCTCTTTGCTCCTTCTTGCAGTCAGCTGCATTGTGCATTACAGGCATCTTTTAAAATAGCTCCAGCGGCCTTTTCTAGTGCACCATGATGTCACTTTTTGGTTTTTTGAAAAACCTTTTTATGTGTAAATGTTGCATCTTACTGATGTGTTGGAATAGCACTGCTGCAGAGGCCAGAGTGGCATGACCGCACAGGTCTACTTCAGTAGTTGGTGTAAACCATCGAAGGCGGAATCTTGATCCTGTTAATCACACATTTAAGACTTTTTTCAGTTTTGTTTTGGTATTAGTTTCAAATACACAGAGTTAAGCAGTGTAGATAATAATGTTAGTGATTGGCTTACATCCACAAAGGTCTTCAAGGTCCAATTAATGATTTATTGGTTAAAGATTGACAAAAAGCCTTATAATTTAGAAACCATCATTGGCCTCCCGTCCACACTGAGACGGCGTTTTCCCCGAAGGAAAACGCAGCGTTCTCAAAACGCTCTCGAAAATGCATATATTTGAAGACGGTGCTTTGGCATGGCAGTGTGGACTGAAAACGCAGACTTTCGAAAACGATGGCACATGTTAGTCATATGATGCAGTCATGTGACCAATTAAACAAAGATCGAGGAGGGCATTACACAGCAGTTGTTTTGTTTGCTCTCAATTTTGACAGCCCTATTAAAGATTAATATCAGTTTCTACATTCTTTAATTCTCACTCGCTTTTGCAACGTTGTACTTTTGTGTTACTCGCAGCAACAACTCCACCTCATTGTTAGTCCATTTAAAAAAAACTTGGTGTTTTTCCTCAACATTTTGCCGCGACGTTTCAAAGAGCCAGAAAGTAAATAAACGGCAGATAGAAATGAGGTAGGTCGAATCTTCTTGCGTTTTACGCATGCACAGTACTGGAACGTAAGCGTTTTCGGCCGTTTCAATGTGGACGCACAACTCTGTGAAAACGAATTAAGACGCTAGTGTGGATGCAGAGCGTTTTCAGATGAAAATGCCGTTTTCAAATCTATCCGGGCTAGTGTGGACGTAGCCTTAGAGAAGCTGCTCATAGCTGGAAGTCATTAAATTGTGGGAGATGAGGAAAAAATGTGGGAGATGGCTCTACAACATCTGTGTGTGAGCAGAGAACTGCAAATGCCAGATGATATTTTTGGCAAATTACAAGAAGAATACTGAACTGTTACTGTCATGGTTTGGGTTCACTTTTTACTTATTTAATTTAAATATCAGGCACTCTTTAAAAAGTCATACATGCTTTGATCTTATTACATATGGACTATTGTAATTCCCTCTAATATGGGCTCAACCAGTTTTTTTCTCCTTTCTCAGCAAATATAATTCAGAGTAAGGCAAGGCAAGGCAAGTTTATTTGTATAGCACAATTCAACAACAAGGTGATTCAAAGTGCTTTACAGAGACATTAGAAACAAGAACAAATAAAAAGCATGATTTAAAATTGAATAAAACAAGCAAATTAACTAATTAACAAACAAAAACAAACAAACAACAGTATATAAAATCAAAACAGATTAAATTAGAACAGTAGATAAAATCAGTAGTTAAATGTAAGTTTTGAAATTTAAGCTTAAAGTGTGGATTTGGTGCTTTATTCAAATGCAGCTGAGAACAGGTGAGTCTTCAACCTGGATTTAAATAAACTGAGTGTTTCAGCTGATCTGAGGCTTTCTGGGAGTTTGTTCCAGATATAAGGAGCATAAAAGCTGAATGCAGCTTCTCCGTGTCTGGTTCTGACTCTGGGAACTGATAAAAGACCGGATCCAGATGACCTGAGGGATCTGGATGGTTCATACTGGGTCAGGAGGTCATTGATGTATTTTGGTCCTAAACCATTCAGAGCTTTATAGGCCAGCATCAGAACTTTAAAGTCTATCCTCTGACGGACAGGCAGCCAGTGTAAGGACCTCAGAGCTGGACTGATGTGGTCCACTTTTTTGGTCTTAGTGAGGACTCGAGCAGCAGAGTTCTGAATGAGCTGTAGTTGTCTGACTGATTTTTTAGGTAGACCTGTAAAGATGCTGTTACAGTAATCAAGCCTACTAAAGATGAATGCATGGACTAGTTTTTCCAGGTCCTGTTGAGACATCAGATCTTTTATCCTTGATATATTCTTGAGGTGATAGTAAGCTGACTTTGTTATTGTCTTAATGTGTTTTTCTAAGTTTAGGTCTGCATCCATCACTACACCCAAATTTCTCGCCTGGTTTGTGGTTTTTAGATGTATAGATTGAAGTTCTCTGGTGACCTTCTTCAAAAGTCACATTTTTAAGTCTGAAGTTAAACTTATTGTATCTGTTCCTGCTTCTTCTTTGTCTTTGTGTTAATGATACCTGCATTCCTCTTGGACCGACTGCACACTGCATTTTTCACTGTGACAGCTTGTTGCACAGTTCTTTGGACTCCATACAATGTAACATTTTGACCCGACAGACTGCTGAGGACAGTTTGTGCACAAAGTGAGTACAATGCAGCTCTGTGTGTGTTTAACTGTATAGGATCTCTCTAAACATAAGCTATTGAACAGATAAACTTGAAAAATAATGAGCTCCTGCTAATGGTTGTGGGTCCTTAATTCTGCCTGACGGGACTAGTTTAGTTTTGCTGAAGGCTAACCTTTCGTGAATGACATTTCTCAATAGGTACAAAGTGCCATGAAATAGACTTTGTGGTGATTTAAAGATATTTTTCTCTAATTAACTGTATTTTGACCCTGAAATGTCTGTTGTCTCACTTTGTTAACAGAGCCACTGGTTTGATTCAGACACTCCTAACTGTTCCTGCAGCTCACATCATTACAAAATGACGTGGCATTTTCTCTTAGAGCCTCACAGCTGTGCAAATTCTTCACCACTACTCACAGCTTCTTCTTTATTTAATAGTGACTCCATTTTTTCCTATCATACAATTTCCTTGACTCATTTATTTCACTTGTCATGTTATTCAGGTTTTCAGGTTTTTGTTATTTTATTTCAGTCTTTTTTATTTTCTGCAAATACGATATACTACGGTTCTTATAACTATAAAGTCATACAAACTTGTTAATCCATATTGAAAAATTTCTATCCTGCACCTATAGGGACTACTTTTAAGTTTAAGCAGTATGTGAATCATACACCATACTGTATACTTTTGAAAGGGAGCTTTCCATTACAGCATTATAATCTAAGAGGCTTTGGAATTGGCAACCCAAATGTGATCTGAATTAAAACAGACATACCTGTAGTAAAGCTATCAGAGGGATTAATCCTGGTGATGAAAGCAGTTTCTGAGAGGTTCATCTCTGCTGCTATCTTGTAATACAAGTCATCACTCAGCTCCTGTTAGAAACACACGATTTGATGAGTAAATATAAATATTTGTGATGAGTGTCACTGATATGAGCTGCTATGACCACGGTTCCAGATTAACTGGGGTTTATGGAAGCCCGTTTCCGCCACTAAAAAAAAAAAAAGGATCCATAACTCAAAATTTCGAGTTATTTTCTCAAAATTCCGAGTTATTTTCTCGAAATTTCGAGTTACTTTCTCGAAATTTCGACATATTAACTCAAAATTTCGACATATTAACTCAAAATTTTGAGAAAAGTAACTCGAAATTTCGAGTTAGCGCTGCCAATCAGTAATCTACATGAATGACGTCATTTCCTTGTTACCCGGAAGCTGAAGCCCTCAGCTACAAATGCTACAGCTAAGCTACCGGTATTACATCCAGTCGTGAATGCACAGATTGCTGAGTGTTTTCAGCCTGGCTTCACAAATGATGAAGTCCCTGTGTTATTAGCTGAATCACATGGTGTTACTATCAGCAAACGTACTCGCGAAAGCGCCAATTTGTTGGGATCCGTTTTTGAGTGCGCGTTCCTCTGCGCCATATGCTTCCGGGTAACAAGAAAGCGACCTCATTCACATATATTTTTGATTGGCAGAGCTAACTCGAAATTTCGAGAAAAGTAACTCGAAATTTCGAGAAAAGTAACTCGAAATTTCGAGAAAATAACTCGAAATTTCGAGAAAATAACTCGAAATTTCGAGTTATGGATACTAGCTTTTTTGTTTTTATTTAGTGGCGGAAACGGGCTTCCTTAGTATGGAACGCCAGGACTGCCATAATGAATTAAATACACCATTAAATAATTAATTAAATGTGGCAATAATTAATTAAAATTGGAATTAATTAATTAAATAAATAGTTATGACACATGTAATTAATTAATTATTGACACATTTAATTAATTATTTATGTATTTCACATTTTAATGAATTATTGACACATTTAATTAATTATTGACACATTTAATTAATTATTTAATGATATATTTATTTATTTCATTTTGGCAGTCCTGACGCCTGGCTCTCATCATGAAATAATTTTATCTGTCAGCCTCACCCATCAAACTCAGGGGGCGGGGTTAACGCTGATCGAGTCAAAACCATTGCTTTGGCCTGGTGGCCATTGTTTCTAGCACACAACAACCGGCATGTGGAAGCTAACAGAACTGAGCTTTGAAAAACCCTGTTTGTGTGTTACCAAATACCGTTTTAATATTTTTTTAGCCGAGAATGTAGTGGTTTAATCTTCATGTGTCTGGTCGGTTTGTCAAGATACAGCCTCTTTGCAAAAGTGTTTCGATGATTTCGGAGATGTCTGCCCAGTCTCACGGCAAAGCGTGGGATAGACCCGCTCGCCTCGCAAGCAATCCCACCGACAAAGCGCAGGCCCCGGTACACAGCTGTAGTAACCCCCGCTGACTTCTTTTACTGAGGTTATATTTATCGATGTTTTATTTCCTGATGTTCTTATGTGTCCTACGTGTTTCAGTCGCCAATTCTGAATTATAACTAACATTAAAAACATGTTTAAGGAGGAGAGAGAGCAAATAAATCTGTTTAACATCTGATCTTTGGGTTTTTGTTCAGTAATCAGCGTGACCTGTGTATAAACACATAAAAGAGATAACGTTGGTGTTTCCGTCATGTAGTAACTGCTGGCTTTAACTGTACGAAGGTTGTTCGACACTATGAAACACATACAGACTTCATGATGTTCGGCTAATATTTTTATTGTGAATATTAATCATGCTGACCTCGCTCTGTACACCACGCAGCGAGGTCAGCATATCCACGATATCCACGATATCCTCAGCTCCATGAGTTAACACAAAGTTTCACAGCTGACTATCTAACTGCCAACTATTCCAGAGACGTGAAAATATACAGCATAAAGAAAAGTGTAAGAGACTCAGCAGCAGATTAGAATAACAGTTATACATTTAATAAATCACCAAATGAATCCAAGAAACGAGCAAACCTGTTCCGACAGTTTGAGTTTGTATTCCCTCAGCTGCAGACTCGCTGCTGTTTAAATGTTTGAAAAGGAAGATTAGATATAAAAAACGTCAAACATAGACTCAGTCTGCCTTCACATTTGATATGAGGCCAGCACGTATAGTGGCCTCAGCAGGCTATTACTGAAATACACGTGCTATATCATAAACTATGATATAAATAGGGAGGTCCTATTAACATGTTTAGTTTTAAAGGACACCTTCCTGCCTTTAGTCTCATTCATGAGCAGTATTAGTTTTCTTCTAACATCCAGAAGTCTGCACGATGTGTTTCATAGTTTGTAACAAGCCTTTGACAGGTAAACATAACATGACCGAAAAAGCAAAAAAAAAAAAAAAGAGAGAGAGAGAGAGAGTGTTGAGATAAGAAGAGAAAATTCTCTCAATTATGGAGACAGGCAAATGGTTCATTTATGTTTGATGTGTGTTTATTCCTCCCTAAATATCGTCGGTGAAGTTCGCCATGCATGTCAGATTTTCCTGCGCATTTTTATACCTCTGCCAACAGAGAGAGAGAAAAAAATCACATTCTAACAGACAGCTGGTGCTTAGAATACAGTTGAATAACTATTAAAAAACAGATGATATTTAGATGATAGTTCAGTCTAACACATGTGCCAGTGAACCATTAAACGTCTGTGAAACTATGCAGTTATGAAACGTAACTTTAACCTCAGCCAAACCGATTTGCTCAGTTGTAAATAAAACAGCGAAGTAAACGTGACCCGACAGACAGAACCTGAGTGAATGAAGTCCAGCGTTTAACCACTGAGAGCTAAAACTCAGCTGAGGTTTGAAAGCTGTGTGCTGGTGATTGGACATCAGCCGCCGATGAAGCTGTTCGCCTATAAAGTGCTCTGTAAGGAAACGAGCTCCAGCAGCTCTGCGCTCGGGGAAAACACTATATTTACTTATCTTGTGCAGAAAAATGCGCTGACATTGCGTTATATCGAGCACCGGCTGCCCAGTTAAACTGTGACTATCACCAGGTAACGTAGGCGTGTTTCTTGAATTAGCAGCAGGTGTTAAACAGCTGACAGATGAGGAGGAGGATGCATGCAGGTAAACTGAGGGTCTGTTGAGCTGATCGCTGGTTTCGTGAGAAAAATGTCAGCTCGTTCTTTATGTTACAGAAGCACAGAGACACAAGACCAGGCGGAAAGAGACGATCGTTTGGTGAAAATGAGAATCTGCGAATGCAACATGTGGAACACGGAGAGTGGAATATGTAAACAAACCGGTTAACGTAACCCCCTGGGTGCACTCTGCATGCTAATTGTTAGCAGAGCTAGTGAAATCTCTGAAAACATCTGAGCACTTTTGCAAACATGTTCTATGTTGACAACCTGACCAGACATACGTCGCGACATTCGCGGCTAAAACACTGTTAAAAGTGTAGCTGGTGACAGAAAAACGGGGTATTTTAAAACTACACCACCACCATTGCTGCCTGTGATTTGATCTGCATTCTGGGATACCTGGCTGCCCCAAGTCTACACAAGCAATCGATTATCTAGGATCGACCTGTTTTGACTTACTTTGCACGGCAACCAATCAAATGTTAGAGAAGCTGCATGGGCAGCGTTAACCCCGCCCCCTGAGTTTGATGGGTGAGGCTGACAGATAAAATTATTTCATGATGAGAGCCAGGCGCCAGGACTGCCAAAATGAAATAAATAAATATATCATTAAATAATTAATTAAATGTGTCAATAATTAATTAAATGTGTCAATAATTAATTAAAATGTGAAATACATAATTAATTAATTACATGTGTCAATAATTAATTAATTACATGTGTCATAACTATTTATTTAATTAATTAATTCCAATTTTAATTAATTATTGCCACATTTAATTAATTATTTAATGGTGTATTTAATTAATTCATTATGGCAGTCCTGGCGTTCCATACCTTAGGGGTTGGTCGAACAGATGTGTGGTCGACTTGCTTTTCAGGAGCCACTACCAACAAAACAGCAAATAAACACCAAATACTTCATCTGTGATATTTGTGAGGTTACCTCAATCTTGTTGCTCATGATGAACAACTAAATGTTTAAAAATGTCGCGAGTGTACCTGGTGATATTCTCATGCAGGAGGCGATCGTGAAAACGGCAAACAATTAACACCACGCCGATGCTGTTCACAGGGCAGCAAGAGCAAACGATCGGGAGAATCTTGTCGTCGTTATCGTTCCCCTCGTACGTGTTATTGCTCCGATTTCAGTGTTTTCGCTTCACAACTAAAGCGTGCAGTTTACTTTGTGTTCACTCAAATGGAGTCGAGTCAACTAGCTCCACCTGTGGCCGAGCGCCACAGCCTACAGCCAGATTAACTTGTGACACATCTGCACCTGGCTCTATCGCCACGTTTGAATTCGTTTCATGCACAATACATTTGGAACTTTCTATTTTGTCTGTTTGCATGTCTTGCAAATAAACCTTTAAAATAAATGAAATGGCATTATGTATTTATTTGTGGCCTACATCAGTAAGAAATGCACAATTATATACACAAAGTTATAGAAATCACCACTCCCGTTGTTCATGATGATTTCAATATTTCTTCCCATAACAAAGAAATACGTCTTGAACAAATATATGACACATTCATATTTCACTGGTGTTGTAACATCACATCCTGTAAGCATAGTCTGCCTGTGTCTTTTCTCTGGAAATGAACATTTTCAGCCAGTATAGGTAAAACAACAACATGGCTGGAGAGAGTTTGTATGAGTTGTATAATTGTGGTTAATCTATAAACATTTGTAAGGAGATGGCAGTTACCGTGAATTTACAGCTGTTACACAGTGATTAGTAATAAACAGAGCCAGTGAGAGTGATTGGATTTAAGAAAGTGAGTGACTCAGGTGTGTCAGTTGGTTTGTCATCTGTGTTTGAGTGTGGGGGAGAGCTAGAAATGTTTACTTTTAATGCTAAGCAAGGAATATTCATGATTTATTTCCAAAACTTGCATATGATCTGCAATTTGTAGCAGATCTACTGACTATCACATAGCAGCTGGAGCAGTCTCAAATGGAGGCCAGACTACAAATGTTGTGCATGCTAAATAAACAGAAACAAATGATCCCTGTTGTCTTTACTTAATGATTGGTTTTAGTCCTGACAATCCACATTGCTGTCATTGCATCTTTCAACATGTTTGTGGGTCGATTTTAAGTGTAGCCACTCAGCTTCTTCTGCAGATATGTCACAAGTTAATCTAGTAGTAGCACTTGGCCACAGGTGGCAGTAGTGGACTGACCTCCATTTGAGTTCATCTTTCTAAAGCAGATGATTGTAAGCTTCTGGCAGGCAAACAGACGAAGTTTGCTGACTGAAAAAGAATAAACAACTAAATAAGTTAATTAGAAGCAGCAGGCTGATGTATCTTATTGTGTGTATCTGTTCTTGTGTGATAAGAAAGTTTTCAGGGGAAAGCAAACAAAAAAAACCCACTTTAATTTTCATGGTTTGATTGATAAAAGATTGTTTGAGTTAAAATACCTTTAAAAACACATGTTGTCGAGCTTGTTTTGCAGAACGAATTTCTGCCTCTGGTCTGCACTTGTGCGAAGCACCGATGCAGGCCGCCATAGCGCCAGACTACACATTAAGCTGTGGCCTAAATAGTTTTACTCACATGCAGAAGTGGACAAATTGCCGCAGGGTTTCCCTTGAACGGCAAATTGGTGAAGGAATCCAGCGTGTACACTGGTATCTCCATTGTAGGTAAGCGAAGGAAGACGAAAATGGCTTAAAAGTCAAGAGCCTCCTTCTTCAGCTCCGTTTTTGGTGGACAAAGTCCGCACCCACTGCTTTTTTTTTTTTTAACAAGAACTTTATTAATCAATCAGTGAGTACAACATACAAACAGATGAGGTATACAAGAGAGTAGAACATGAATACAAATAACCAGGAGTACAAAATAATGCAGTTTCACGTGCAATGTTTCCACTGTAAACCCGAATGTTCAAAGTAATTAAACAGATTAAGTAGTGTATACTCAAAGTCTTTAAAAAGTTCTGTTAACTTAAATATGTCAAGTTCGTATAACATGTTCTTCTTTTTGAGTAAATGAAACTAATAATATTTGATTGAATTTAACTATTTCTATATTAAGTAAGCATCACTTAAAATCATAACTTAAGCACAACGTAACACAGTTAAGTTAGGACATATAAGAATGGTAAAGTCCTGTTATTTTTGTTGTTTCAAGTAGGATTTAATAATAAACTTAATTTATGTAGCACATGCTAAAATACAATAAAATCTCAAAGTGTTTCACCAAATAAGTAAAATCAAATTGTCTTAAATGCATTAGTGAAAGACAAAATGTATTTATTTTAATATTCATTGTCAAAGGAGCTTGCAAAGAAAAGCGTCTGGACTTCTTTAAGTTCCTTTGACTACGATGACCTGGATGACTGAGAACCTTCACAGACATTTAATATTCATTGTTTTATCAATGTGTCCTACATATATATTTTTAATTTTTTCCGTAAGTGTTGAGCAGCTGCAGGAATCAATTTTTATTCCGAGTTAATCTCTGATTCACCCTCCGAAGCGGAAGGCGGCGCTAATGAGCATTAATACGAAACACAGAAGAAGTAAAGGTATATGGGCGGGAACAGCACCAAAGAGGCAACACGGACGACTGGAGAAAGTTGGACCTAACGGCAGCAACTAGCATCACTGGACTTACAGTAAGTTTTCAATGTTGATATTAGTTTATTGTTAAAATACGAATATTTAGTTGTATTTTGGGTGCGTGTCGAAAAGAATAGCAGAAATGTCGGTCCGTGTTTTTTATGTGCTTTGCTGCTCTCCCCGAAGGAAACTTTGCGCTTGCACAGCTAGCATTAAGTTGTTGTAATGAGGGTCGCAGGCTGTTTAAAAAGTTAGATACTACTTGTTCTAGAGGTGGCGCCCGGTCGCCTAGTATGAAACAAAGTATTTTAATCTCTCTAAATTTTTAACAGCAGACAGCAGATGCCCTGGCTGAAATTCTAAGAATTCACAATGAACAGGTAATAATAGATTGTTACACATTTTCATAGGTTGAACCAGTGGAACATTGGACAGGTTCAATGATTTAAATGAGCTTTTTGAATTTTGCTATTACTCCACTTTGTGTTTGCTATTTGTCTGACTGTATTAAAGATGTGAACAGGTTATTTGTGGACATATGTTCTGATTTGACTGTTGTTTTTGTTGTTGTTCAGTAAACTCACCAGTATATACAATTCTGTTTTTATCTGGAAATAGGAAATCCATGATATCCACACCAAGCGCACTACCGTTCTCCACGCCCTTCCTGTCTATCTGCGTGAGGATGTCTCTGGATTTTTCAGAACCTGCACTGTGAGTGTCCTTAAGTATCTAACAGATACTACTGTGTATATAAACAGTGCATCAAAGTACAAACATGTATTTTGATGCACTCTTTGGACTTACCTTTGTTTAGTCTACCCATATGGTTTCCATGTATGGTCTTTTCTGTCTCCTCACTACGAATGAACTGAATTGGTGTTTTGTTGAAAGTGATAAGATGTTTAGTAAAACATTTTCCTGTGTATTTCCTTTAGCTTAGTTTCAGTCTATCTCACACCACTTGATTCTCTGGTGAATTAGCTGATTTATGTGTGCAGAACATGGATCTTCTGTTTTTCACCTCTTACAGTGAGACTCAGGTCTCCCTTGTAAAAGAGGTATTGGATCTCAGTGGGAGTTGGTAAAATGAGAAATTATATGTCGTCTGTTGTATTTCTTGGTTTAGATTGTGATTAGTATCTCTTTTTCATTAATTCAGGACGAATCTGATGAGTTGGAGCTTGATGGTGTTGAAGTGGCCCTCTTCACTGTCATCAGTGACCATGACACAACAAGTTCAGTTCACTACCAACCTGTGAAAATCTCTGTCGTCATTGAAAGTGATGCCGTGTTCAGTCTCCCCAGATTTGGTGAAGCCTTCCTGGTAATGTTTGGACTGATCTATGCACTTCACCTCAGCTACCCCAAAGGCCTGACCAACACTTTAGAATTTACTCAAAAGATTTTATTTGGTCTAGAAAGTGGTAAACTGTCACCCAGGTTACAGACCCTCAAGAATGACTTGGTTATGTAGGAACTCATCTGAAAGAAGGATGCAGGGTGAAGCATTATAAAAGACTGGTTCAAAGTTCTCTCCTTTCATCTAAATAATGCCTCAAAACATTATTGCATTACTCTACAGGTGTTCAGCCAATAGGTCCAAACTATACAACGTGCCTTTGTTCTCATTAACATAATGCAAAGCAACACTAATGTTTTGTATGTTTTAATGTTTTTCGTAATACTATTTCCAAAACATTGTGGGCTGCGCAAGATGACCTAAATTTCACTGTTTGATACTGGTTAATGTAAAACAAATAGCATTGTAATTCACTCAAATTGCTGCCTTGTTGTCTTATTCAGATATTAGCCAGAGAGCCAAAAGCACATTTTGATATTATTATTTGGCATTATGTTTCATTACTCTGACAGTTTTCCTGACTAAACAATTTTTGGTCTACTTATTTTAATTTATAAATGTTTTTGTTAATTATTTTTAATTTATTTAAAAATTTTTTTTAAATGTATTTAATTTCAACATAGTGCTAAAAGGGAGCAGTCAAGATACTGTTCAATGGCAGATGTTTATGACTTTTGCATATTAAGTTACCGATACTCAGTGTAATTGAGGCAATCAATTGCCTCAAAAATTTTAAGTTTTGGGTCACATGTTTTTAAGTATCAAGTAGTCAACATATTTGACTAACGTGTACTTAAAATAATGACAACACAAACTAATAAACATTTGAGTTTTGTTAACATAAAAATGTTGTAGTTGTGTACTTATTTTTTATAAGTTCTGTGAACTTATTTCTTTGAATTTGTAAACTTGAAACTTTAAGTCATATTAACTGCAAATATTTGAGTTGACCGTTCTCAAAAGATACAAGTACCATGTAATCCAAACTTTTATGTTCTGGAAAAATTTGACTTTTGAGTTGATCAACTCAAAAAAATTGAGGCAATCGATTGCCTCAATTTTTTTGAGTTCTGGTAACTTATTCGGGTTTACAGTGTCCAATAGATCAGACAGTAGCAGCAAAGGCTGTCATACAGTTGTCCTGCAGCTGCTTACCAGAGAAAAGATGAGTTTGATGATTGTGAGATAATTTCACGCAGAGATGGAGAAAGATGTAAGAAAGACATGACAGGAGGAAGAAGAGCGCTTATCTTTTTAAAAGGAGCGCTCAGTGACATTTGATGAACTGGAAGTTTAAAGCTAGCGCACCTTCATTCAAGACCTACTGTTACTTGTATTCTTTGAGTACATTTCAGAGCCTGTAGTTTTACACTTTTGGCGAGTAAAGAAGTCAAATCAGTCCTTGCCAGAGTAATTCTTATCTGCACTTTTGCTCAAATAACAAGTGTGTGTAAATTTTACCACCGCTGCAGTCAGGTGGGGCCACTAGCGGGTTTTGATATGGGCGACATGGGCGGTTGCCCGGGGCGGCATCGTAGTGGGGGGCGGCATAACGGGCATCGGCAAAAAAAAGTTGCTCGTACTCATGCTGCCCCGACATCATGCCAGCGCATTCTGGGGATGTCATAGGCACCGATCGGTGTTCTTGCGGCCATTTGCGGGGAGTAAGGGCGCCCTCCGTTTGCGAGCTGCGCTTGCTGCTTGCGGCACAGGGAGGAGAGGGCGTGGCGGCGGGGGATTTCAAATCACTTTTATTGTCACATCACATGTGCAGATACACTGGTACAGTACATGTGAGTGAAATTCTTGTGTGCGAGCTTCACAAGCAACAGAGGTGTGCAAAATACAATAACATAAGAACAAGCAAAATATAAGAATGGCTTGCAGAATCTTTTCAGTCTCCTGAGAAAGAAGAGGAGCTGCTGCGCCTTCTTCACTGTGTGTACTGACCACGTAAGATCCTCAGCCAGATGTACACCAAGGAACCGGAAGCTGCTCACTTTCTCCACAGCAGCGCCGTTGATGGTGATGGGGGTGTGTACTTCTCTGCACCTCCGGAAGTCCACTATCAGCTCCTTTGTCTTTGCGACTTTGAGGGTGAGATGGTTGTCTCGACACCAGTGGGTCAGGGCGCTGACCTCCTCCCTGTAGGCCATCTCATCACCTTTGGTGATAAGACCCACCACTGTAGTGTCATCCGCAAACTTCCCAATGATGTTGGAGTTGCTAATGGCCGTGCAGTCGTAGGTGTAGAGTGAGTAGAGTGGGGTGGCTCAGGTGGTAGAGCAGATCAGCTACTGATCGGAAGGTTGGTGGTTCGATCCTTGGCTTCCTCAGTCTGCATGCCAAATATCCTTGGGCAAGATACTAACCCAGAGTTGCCCTCCGATGCGTTCATCGGAGTATGAATCTGTATGAATGTAGTTTAGGTTGCACTTGAGTTGTATGAGTGGGGGTGAATGAGGCATGTTGTATAGAGTGCTTTGAGTACTCCGGGAGAGTAGAAAAGCGCTATATAAGAATCAGTCCGTTTACCAGTACAGGACAGGGCTCAGTACACACCCCTGTGGAGCACCAGTGTGGATGAGGTGATGCTGCCCAGTCTGACCACTTAGCTTCCTGTCTGTCAGACAGGAAGTTAAGGATCCAGCTGCAGAGGGAGCTGCTCAGTCCTAGATCCTGCAGTTTCCTGTCCAGCTTCGAGGGAACGATGGTATTGAATGCTGAGCTGTAATCTACAAACAGCATTCTCACATACGTGTCTCTCTTCTCCAGGTGTGACAGGGCAGTGTGTAGTGTCAGGGCTATGGCATCATCAGTGGACCTGTTGTGGCGGTATGCAAATTGTAGAGGGTCCAGTGAGTCGGGTAGTGCAGAGCAAACGAAGTCCCTGATCAGCTTCTCGAAGCATTTGCTCACGATGGGGGTCAGGGCTACAGGTCGCCAGTCGTTCAATGAGGAGATGGTGGAGGATTTGGGTACAGGGACGATGGTGGCCATTTTGAAGCAGGCTGGGACTACAGACAGAGAGAGGGAAAGGTTGAAGATGTGTGTGAACACTCCAGCCAGCTGAGCCGCGCATGACTTGAGGACGCGGCCGGGAATCCCGTCCGGACCAGTAGCTTTGCGTGCGTTCACCTTCCTGACGCACTTCCTCCTCAGATCCTGACATCCTCCTCAGTTGGTTATTAGCACCATCTAATAATCAACTCGCAAAATAAAACAAACAAACACGAAAACACCAGACATTATGATACAGACTTATAATCTGCACCGACGTTTTTTCGAAATTCTATACCGAAAAGTGAGCGCGAGAGCCCTCGGTGCACCTACTTGCTGCTGAAGTCAAAGTAAACTTTATTGTCATCTCCACTATATAAGTACAGTATATAGAGAGACGAGACGGCGAGCCTCCAGTTACAGCAGTGCAAGTAAACAAACAATAAATATAAGAAGAATAAGAAAATAAATATACACTTTAGGACTCGGGGTAAAGAGATCAATAACAATTTAAAATGTATAATTTACAGTTTGATGATTTAAAGTCTCACACGCAACCTGTCGAAAGGGGAGGGAGACATGCTGCTTCCAAATAGAGCACATTTCATTCATAATGATGTAAATCCAAGCCCATTATGTATTCATGATTAGACTCCTCGGTTGTGCAAAATCCCAGAAATAAACCCTAGAGTCTAGACAAAGCCAATCTATGATTTAAGGTGTAGGTCTATTACGTTATGTTGTGGTGATCCTCGGGTTGGGGGATGGATGTTCATACCGTAGTGCAACACTAAAACCAGTGGAAGATGGACAAGAAAAGGTCAAAGCCATCAGGTGCTCAGTTTAGAAAAAAGAGGGCGTGTTCGCCCAGGGCACCAAACAGGCTAGGACCGCCACTGGGTGGCGCCATGGGAAAACCAACCCACTCTGCTAGCAGTGAACAGCACCATCTGTTCAGCACTGCTGTAGATTTAATACATTTTAAGAGAAGATGCAAAACAGTCCACTGCCTGACAACACATGTGCATGATGATAACAGAGTTTTTCTATACAAAAAAAAGTTTAAGCTTCACTTAAATTAGTAATTTAAAAAATATTCATCTATCAGTAATTAATGTTCAAGTAAAACTAAATTCTTATGTAGCAATCAGAACAATTTCTAAATCTCTCCATACTTTTGTGTGTGTTTTATTATTGTTACCTTAAACATAAAAACTTTACTGTAGCTGCAGGGTTCTCAAAACCATTGCACAGCTCAAAGGTACTTATGGTAAATTTCAGTCTTTTAACATATCTTAAAACTTTCCAAAATGAATAAAGCTATCAACAGAATATGAAGAAAGAGCCACTCTGACTATATGTCCCAGATGTCTATGCATCGTGCTAAAGAAGGCTCAGCCAAGACTGAAACAGGGCCAGGCTGTATTTTGGTTTAATTTGAGGTTTGTACTACAAAAAGATGCAGTCAGTCAGTGTGATCTTTGATTAACCAGACAAGTGATTAAGAGCAAATTCTTATTTAAATCCAATATAAATAAATACATATCATTTAATACTTGCAATAAGTAACTTTAAATCTGCAAGTAACATCCAACAATAGTACTCTCAGGTACCTGCCTCTAGAGGGCGCTCCAACACATCTAATATTCCAGCACGCAGCACAATTATCAAAAGTTATAGTGTCAGAATCGATCAGTAAAGTAGTAATAACAGTTCTGTTCGATCACTGGGAGACCCCTATCTCTTCTGCCTGTAAAGTAAATGTCTCTTGCATTTGTCTTGTGTCTACTCATTTTTAATGATGCTCACAGGGAGAATATCACCTCAGTCAAAAGACATCATCTGTTTTTAGTCCAAGAAGAAAGCCTTTAAGTCTGCTGACAGATCCATCATGACAATCAGCCGGCTTCGAACCATAATTGGCCAAGGCATTCCTCGCGATATATATAGATGGCATTATATAAAGCAGGATTGGCCATTTCTCTGCTGTGCACAATATACCTGTAACATGATGAGCTGAGTCAGGAAGGCCAGCCTTGAGTGTGCAGTTAACAATAGTATTAATAACATACGACACAGTCTTGCCCCCCGCGCTACCCTCCCTGGAAGAGAAAGTGTGACGGAAATGAGGAGCCGAGGACAGACAAGAGTCCGCAAGTGGGGGGAAAGACAAGACGCAAGGAGCCTCGGTGGCGCAGGCCGAGGTGTCGCCTTTCAGGGCAGGAACCCCTCAGTGTGTGTCTTAAAAGGCAAGGGGGCTGCTGCGGCTCGTGGTGGCGTGCGTCCCTCATCTGGCATCCCTGTCAAGTGCCACATGCTTTGTGTCTGTGCTATGAGCGCAGGAATGGCCCGACTGACTCTCAATGCCACATGCCTGCTCACATTCTCAAGGAAGACTGAGCGAAGGGAGACGCTGCAGATGCTGGCGAGCCACAGAGGCCCTGAAGTCAAAATAACAATAATGGAGGCAGCTGCTAACACGGAACAGAATGGTAGCTTCAAAGTGCTGTCATGACCTTTGTCACAGTCAGGGTCACTTGGGCATCGGACATTATTTTTATAATTATAACACCTATGAGGATCAGATATGAAGGAAAGAACACAACAGTGCAGGAATATTTAAAAAAGAAATAGCACAGGGCTTAAAACAATACTGGACACCGTTAGTCATCAGTGAACAACACTACAGGACTGGAATACTCTATAAATAGGAAAGTCTCACACTCACACACACGCACACCCAAACAGGAAACTCTGCCACCACTTGCTGTGTATGTTTTCTATCTTTTCCCATTTCCACGCCTGTCTTTCCTACCTTCTCTTCCCCTGTCTGACCTATCTGAAAGGAACTGCCCCGGTTAGATCAACCTCCTCTCTACATCACTTCCTGGTCCTGTTGGTGGTGATTGTTCTGAGAGGAAGAGAAGGCAGACGGGATAGGGGAAGGAAAAGGGGGTGGGGGTTTAGTAGTGGTTCTTTGTTTTCCTCACTGGCTCACCTGCCTGACCCCCACCACCTCCACCGCCGCACCACCTGACAGGCTTTTGACCCCTGCAGCCCTGGTAGAGTGAGCCACTGGCTGTCTGTTTCCTGCCTCGCTGACTGGCAGGATATTCATAACGTACTTGGGCCACAGTCAAAGCGAGACTGCAAGTCTGAGTTGACAATGGATTTTTTTTCTAAACATTGTCACATGTTGTTTGACTGCATATTTACAAAGTAAGGGTGTTTGTTCTTGCTCCAAATTATTGGTTAGCTTTAAAGGTGTGATGTGCTGCTTTTTCGCCTTGAGGTATATGAGCATTTTCAGTTTCACCAGTTGGTTGAGTTTTTAACTGTCACATGTCTTGATGACAGTAACTGATTCCCAACCTCTGCTGGGATTGTTTTGAATGCCGTGCTTTATTGGCTGGTAGCCTAAATCCAGGAATACACTGCGATTATGGACTGTTGTCCCAGACTAAAGAGTACCAATCTGAAACAATCATGGCAATATATTTAGTCATGCCATACATCGCACAGTAAGAGTGGGCTGCAGAGCATCCTGTAAAACGTCCATACACCTTACACCTTCCATAGGAATTAAGAGGGTAAGTAGCAGCGAGGTGCTGCAAATCAAATGCACTTGATTAGCTCATCATCATCAAGTCTCAGCATCTCTCTAAAAGAAGTTTTAGCACTTTGCTGGTCTGGAGCATTCACAATGTCGCAGTCGTCCCAGGATTGTTTGTCTCAGCAATTCACCCAGAGGCCAGACGGTGTAAGACTCAGAGAAACTGCAAAAATACCAAGAGCTACATGTAAGACTTTACAGGCCTCAGTTCACATGTTAAATGTTAAAGTTCATGACACCACAATTAGAAAAACACTTAACAAGTATGGCTTGTTTTAAGGGTGGCCCATCTGGCCACACTTCATGGTGATAGAGGAGAAAGGCTTCTCTCTATAAAAAGAAGATTAAACGTGGTTTAGTTTTATAAAGTTGTATCTAAAAAAAATAACAAGATTTCTCCAACTGTTTCCTTTGAACAGACGAGACCATTGTGGAGCTTGTTTTCACAGCACCCCTTTCGATAAAAACCAAACATGGGCACCTTGCAATTAATAAGTCAACCCTGAACTCCTCTGTATACCAGAGTATTCTAGACTCAAATGTGAAGCTCTACCTAGCAGCTAAAGCTTGGTTAAAATTGAGTCATGCAACAAGACAATGATTGCAAGAACAACAGCAACTTTGCAAAAGAATGGCTGAAAAATAAATCAAGGTGTTGCAATGTTCCAGACAAAGCCTAGACCTCAACCAGATTGAAATGATGTGGTGGGATCTTAAAAGAGCCGCATCTACAAACCTCAATGAACTTAAACTGCATTGAAAAGAGGGGTTAATTAAAACTCCTCTATGTGAGAGAGACTGTTAAAGTCGTACACAAAAAAAAGTTTGCTTCAAGTTGCTATTGCTGCTAAAAGTGGTTCCACAAGCTTGTGAATCATATGCTGATTTGCATACAGTCCTTTGGAGTTGCTTTCTGTCTGTATGGCTTATGGCTGTTAGTCAATCAATAGGAATGCAGTTTGAAATGACACAATGGACAAGACAACAAAAAGATGTTGGTAAATTATGCTAAACAACGTGTTCTGGATTCTGGCAAAGAAGAAAAATCCAGTTGAGCTAGTTTGTGTTGTGTGCCCTCCACTAGTAACCATACCAGGATGAAGCATAAAAGTCATGGTAAGGACAGAAGTAGCGACAGTTGTGTTGACAGTTTACAAACATCAAACCTGATGTGTTTCTGGGTCTATTCGATCCATATCTCTGACTGTGGACACAGATTAGCTCAACTTTGACCTTTATCTACCAAAAGTTAGTAATGTAGAATTGATGTGGAATTTTCTTTCTTTTTATTAATTTAAACGATGTAACTTGAAAGAGATTTTGTGTATAGTGGGTAAAAAAAACAGATCTCCAGCAAAGCGCATGCAGTCTAAAGCCTAAATAGTGATAACTTTTAAAATACACATTTAATTCTTGGGGTACACTTGGGTCATCATAATCAACTGCAGTTCACAGTGGCTGATGGTGGCTACTGTTCAGTATAAAACATGGTAAGTGGTCTGATTCTTATATAGCGCTTTTCTACTCTCCTGGATCACTCAAAGCACTTTGTGCAACATGCCACAAGTAATGTTTTCTTTGCTTTTAAGTGCTTTCTAACTAACAGATACTCCATGCTCCAATGGATGCATCACAGAGCAACTTGGGGTTAGTATCTTGCTTGAGGATATTTAGCATGTAGACTGTGGAGGGATCGAACCATCAACCTTCCAACCATCATCAAGAGAGACCCGCTCTTCCTCCTGAGCTACAGCCACCTCAATATGTCAAAAGCACTGCTAAGAATCTACAGCATTTTGAACTCCTGTCCAAGAACTTGCTGATGATCATCGCTTGACATCATGAGTGAACTGCATTGCAGTTTTATTTTGTCATTCACCTGTTTATGACACTGAAAAGTCTTTTTAGAAAGATTCTTAAAACTTGAAGGTTCCGTTTTGGCTCTGACAGCAATCATATCTGACGTCTGATGTTTCACAACATGTCTCAGAAATGGCAAACAGTAAAAATAGTAATTGGAGTCCCTAGTATCTGTAGCCTATAAACTATGTAGTTCTTTAAATCCCATAATGCAATGCTAAATGTTTTAATGCATTTTTTTAAACAGTTGAAATAATAATAATTTTATGACATTCACTCACCCAGATCAACACATTCCAACTAACTCTGTCAAATTCTGTCTTTAGGACATGTTTATGTCAAATGATGTAAGACCCTGCAATGGACATTACTGCTCAGTGAAGACTCTAAACTAAATGCACATAGATACCAACCAGTTACCTAATATCTTTAATAATTACCAGCTGAAGACTTTGTCAGTCAGCAGTTTTGGGGTAAAACTGTGATGGCAGATGAGTTCGACCTGTATGTGAACCTTGTACCTGTTCACGCACTCATTCATTCTGTGATGCTTTTCTCTGCGATAGATGGTATCACTCCGAGACGTGGCAGCGTTCAGTAAAGCCCCTACCAAACAAACAGCTTCACTGACATGTTTATTGGCTTTATTCAAAGTGGACAATTGGTTTGCCTCGGTTTGCACAGGGTGGAGTGACTTGTCACTGCTCTAACCTGTGATGCAGAAACCCTTTATAGAAACACATGCAACCATATACTTCTTTTCTGTGCCCTAACGTTACCAAATATGGACTTTACTAAAGTGAATCAGGGTGAATGAAACAGCTCTTACTGTACTGCTTCAGTTTAGTGCCGCTTTGCTGCAAACCGGGTTATGGTGTGTGGTTTTGAACCACCAAACATATTTGTAAGTACAGAATGATTTCGTAAGTTCTGACCTCATGATCTTTTCCTTTTTAATCTGTCATCTCTCTTTCATCTGTTTGACTCAGTAATCGAAGCAACTACAACCGTTAGGCTGCTGAAACTTCTCTGAAAGCCTGAAGATAAAAGAGGACCATTTTAATTCATGCAATGCTGCCACTTTATTAGAGGGCCGTACTTGTCAGGAACACGGGGGTGAGGTTCACTGCGGCCCGAGCTCGACAGCTGCTTAGAGTGAAGCAAAACTTCTCTATTGAAAGAAACCTGCATGCGGGTCTCCTTAGCTGCCATGTTTCACTCTTATGTTCAGTGTCACTTACCGCTGCCTACTGAGTTATCGCATTTTCACGGGTGGCGATTGTGTTTCTTTGTGCGCATGTTTAACGCTGACCTTTGCTGCCTGAATACATAACGCTACAGCTAGTGACAATAAATAAATGACACCTACCTGGGGATTACCAGAATGGTCACATCAGCCCCACCAGAGCACAGTTCACCAGAAAAAGGAAAAAAAAACACACAGTTCCCAACTTGTTCACACTTTCGCTATTAAACAATTCATTCAATAGCCACTGCGTCGGACCTGCTTGCGCGGTCCTTATCTTGTTTTAACAGCACCGTTGAGATGCACAATGCACTTATTTTCCCTCCAATTAACACTGTGAATAATACACAGGTCTGATAAGGGCTTTTTGTTTCAAACAGTGTTTGTGAAACCGGGGAAATGTGGAGGCATTTTTCATTGTGAGCTTGTTTGGCTGTAACTGAATCTGATGTGCGCGTCAGCCAAAGCTGCTCCAGAAGTGGCAAGGGGTCAGTGAGCAGAGGCACTGCTTGAGGAAAGTGGAGAGAGAGGAGGGGAAGGAAAACTTGAGCAATATCACAGACACTGATCAACAGAAGATGTAATCAATGATTAGATATGAAATATTATTCATTTACCTGTTGCTCAGTGCAGGAAATATTTAAAGTAACTTTTTAATGATCGTTATTAGACTGAAATATGCACAGCAAATAGAGTCACGTGACAAAGGTTTCTCACGGGACTCTATGCAGTGCTGTGAGAAACTATGCACAGGCCGTGGTTCACACTAACTCCTGAGATATCTAAAAGTAGAATCCCAGCCAGAGCCTTTCACGTGGGGGGCTCTCGTCTGTCGAACCAGCTCCCAGTTTGGATTCAGGCGACAGCACACTTTCTGCTTTTAAGGTTAGGCTTAAAAGCTTCCGTCTTGATAAAGCAGTTAGAGCTGGATCAGGTGACCCTGAATCCTCCCTTTAGTTACTTGTAATAGGCTTACCACGATCCACTCTTTCTTCTTTACTCACTATGTGTTTATACACCACTCTGCATTTAATAATTAGTTATTATTAATCTCTGGCTCTCTTCCACAGCATGTCCTTTATCCTGTCTCTTTCCTTTCACCTCCACCACATCATGGCACATGGCTGCCCTCCCTGAGCCTGCTTCTGCTGGAGGTTTCTTCCTGTTAAAAGGGGGGTTTTCCTTCCCACTGTCACTAAGTGCTCATACGGGTTCATCTTGGTGGGTTTTTCTCTCCATTACTGTAAGGTCTTTACAATATAAAGATCCTTGAGGCAACAAAGTACTTATTGTGTGTATTACTTTATTAGATTCTCACATCCTTGTGGAGGACTTTTGGCCCACTTTTTTTTACAGCATTGCTTCAGTTCAATGAATTTGTGGGCATTAGTTTGTGCACAGCTCTCTTAAGGCCCCACCACAGCATTTCAGTCGAGTTGAGGTATCGAGTTTGACTGAACTATTCCAACACTTTGATTCTTTTCCTTTTCAGCCAAATCCTGTGCTTTTAAAGAGGTGCTCTCACCTCCTGATGATCAGTTTTGTGCATATGATTAGTGGAACTCAGCTACTACTTACCCTCCTATGAAAGCCGTACGAGTTTACTTAGTTTTTCACAGGACTGCATAGAGTTCTGAAAGCTTTCCGTTTCACATGACTATATAAGCAATTTACACTGCAAGATGGTAATCTGAAATTTACAAATTTACAATGCTGTCTCATAATACATTACATGAATGACTGAAAGCATTTGTACTGACTGATGGTTAAAGCATGTGTGATGCTAAACCTGTTTTCTTTTCTTTCCCCAGTCTTTTTGGGCTGAATCATCTCACTGACTTGTTTAGTCTACCCAAACCAGATTTGGTTTGGTAACCAAGAGATTTCTGGGTTAAAATATCTTGTTCATGCCAGATGTCAGAGGAGAATGACCAGACTGTTTCAAGCTGGAAAGCCACAATAACTCAAAAATAACCATTTGTTACATCCATCTCTGAAAACACAACACATCGAACCTTGAAGCAGTTGAGCTACAGCTGCAGAAGACCACATATACAAACTGATTTATGCCACACCTACCCGAGTATTGCTGGTGACTATCCCTTCATGACCATAGCATGCCCATCGTCTGATGGCTGCAGTTATGGCTGCTGGATAACATATGTCACAAAGCTCAAATCATCTCAGCCTGGTTACATGAACATGGAAATATGTTCACTACACTCAAGTGGCATCCACATTCACCAGATCTCAATCCAATAGAGATTAACAATTGAAGAAGCAGCCATCAAATCACACAGTAAATGTTTTTTAATTAATATAATCAGTAGTTATCAAATATAGAGTAAACACCAGCAAACATGGTAGACATTTAAAACCTGTGATTGACACACAAATACATGTGTGTCAATCACATGTATTTGCACATATTGTAGGTAAGAATGTTTTATTAATATTCTGCATATCATGTGTCATATGCAAGCCTACCCTTTGAAAATTTTAGGACAGCCTGTATTTAGACTCTCCTTAAACGTTGGCTCGTGTTGCAGCTCTTTTGCTGCAGCTGTAAGCTAGCTAACTAGCTAACTACCACTGTAGGTATAAAAAGGGAGAACTCAAGTTGAAGTCATCATCATCATGAAGACACGAGTCAGTTAATTTGTATAAGTAAAGCCCAGCTATTAATTTACCATAAGGTAGTTGCCACTTTCCAAAAGATAGGGTGACCATATTTTGATTTCCAAAAAAGAGGACATTTGGCCCAGTCATGAAGAATTTTAATAATACTGTTTGTTTAAAGAAGATTTTAACATATTTAAAAGATGCCTTCTTTGTGCAGTTAATGAATGGTTAAATAAAAAATGTCATATAGTCTTGTACAAGTCAACAAGTGCAAAAAAAATAACTTAGAAACCTCTGGAATTAAATAATGTTACAGAAATAATCTGTACAAGAAAAATTATAGTGAGGTACCAGTGAGGTATTGTGCAATGGTTTCTGCTGTCTCATTTGGCGTTTCTAACCTCAAATAATTTTGTTTGCACGCCACCATTCTTCCAGTCAAAGTATGATTGGGAATATTTTCCCTGTTCCATGGTTACCGAAGTCTGAGAAATGCCACAGTACTGGATTTCATTAAGAGCTTCAAGAGTGACTTTCACTGAATGTAGCACTATCACACCATTGACAATAGCTTCAGTCTTGGTGCGGGCACTGCTGAACTTTTTAGCTGTGTTAAAGTCTGGAAAAGCTTTTTTTCCCTTCTTTTTTTAGCAACAACATCCAATCCATGGATCTGTAGCTACTGTGATGCTTCATAGTATGAAATGTCAGTGCACCTTCTGCTGCAGAGCAACAGCATCCTAGTTTTTCCCAGGTGTAACAAAGAACTCAGTCAACTTACTAGATGAATTTTCGCCTCGCACAGCCTTTTTATGTTTTTCTGTGTCCATGTAAGCAACAAGATCTCCGGCACCTTTGTTAGACACACAAAAGTCTGTGCCAGCTCTGCACACAGTGCACTACGCCTCCCATTTATTCCGACGGATGGTACGAGGGAAATTTCTTTCGCAGTTTGTCTGAAAAGATGCACTTGCGCTTTGGCATGTTTTCGGCGCACCGCTCCGAAACAACACAGCAGTTCGGGGATGACGTTGCACATAGGAGTGTGCTCTTAAGTTTTTTAGATTGTCCCGATAGTCCAATAAGAATCAAAATGGGGTCAGGGTCGATCCATTTCATATTGATTTCTTTGCAAAGATAACATATTTTGATTGTCTAGGATAAGGTTTGGGGTCGTCACCTACAACAACTTAGACCTCAGCGGATTACCTGTGGAAAGTTTGGTTTTATGAAGGTTGTTAGGAATTAGCTGTGTAGTAGGCTTCTTGTAAAAATGGATCCAGAATGCATTGTTTGTTTTATTTACTTTTATTAACACAATTTTATCCCTTCTCGAGTGTGAAACATGCGTTAAATCATTAAACTAAAACACGTCAGTAAAACACTTTCCTTTAAAACACACTGGCCTTGATGTGATTCTCATTTAAAATCTCACTAAAATTAAATTGTTCTCCCTCTGCTCTGTGCATTATAAATATAGTGACAGTGTGTACTCAACAAACCTGTCTAGTTCAGTTGAGACAGTTAGTGAATGTCAACCAAGTAAAACACCTTTTAAAACAATCAGACTAGGGGTGGGTTTTTATAATCGATTCATCGATTAAAATCGATTCTGGCTTGGATAACGTAAAATCGATTCATTAAAATCCTGAATCGATTTTTTAATATAAATTTATTTTGTCCGAAATGCCAGAATCTCTGGTGACATCTCACAAAATTTCAAGAACCACCAAACAGTAAATGAGAGCAGGTACAGGGATTCTGCACATAGACTTAAACACACAGCGCGACCCGCGGATCAGAATCAGTTAGATGTAGCCTTTCTCACAGTCGGGGCTGAAAGCCGACAGCTCGCTGATCCGGGTCCGCGCTTTGTGTTCACGCCCTTTATGCGCTGATTCTAAAGCTGTTAGTTTGATCTCTCTCCAAACAATATTGACCGAACCAGCAGCAAAAGAAGATCCAAACGCTTCACATAAACATCGTCATGAATTCACTCTTTTACTGTTTTGCTTCCATTGCGATGCGCAGCTCTCTCTCTCTCCCTCTCTCCCTCCCCCTCTCCCCCCCCCCCCCCCTCTCTCTCGAACAGTTTCGCTTTCTTCATTATTCGCTTGCTTGTTACACAAGTCTACTGTTGTTTACAGCGCTGTCGGCCGCTGTTTTTTTCCCTTTTACATTCTTCCGAAAAGAAAACCTCATTTCTGCTGTTCAATACTGAACAAATTGAAACTTTTTAAAATTATTCAAAATGCAAAATGCTTAGCCGTGTGTCTAATAAAACCGCTGTAACGTCAGAGGTAATGTTGATTAATTAATGGTTTTCTTTCGTTTTTGATGTACTGCAGAATATTTTTATAAAATCCCAGGCCAGGAAAATCACCTACATGTTTTTCTGTGTTTTATCTTCAGCTACTTTGACACAAAGGCATCTGCTGTGATGCTCACACCTTGGATAAAGTCTTGAGAGTGTCAGCTTCCTTTTTATAGATACAAAAATATGTAAATGTCCTGATCTGAATTATATCTCTGACTGTCAAAATTTCCCAGATTTAAATCGAATCGAATCGAATTAAATCGAATCGTGGATTGAATCGATTCGGGACCTTGTGAATCGGAATTGAATCGATTCTAGAAATCAGTGACGATACCCAGCCCTAAATCAGACCACTTGTAGATCATTCAAAACACAATGTGAGCTGAGATAAAACAGACTCTGTGTTAAGTGCTGCCATGGCTGCAAGTAATCTTAATTTCACAGTTAAAGGTTTCTCTGTATTGTTGCTTGTGTAATGGCAGAAGAATCCAGTGTCTTTGGGCTTTTCCCCACAGGCAAAGAAGCTCGCAGAGCCAAAGGAGATACCTTTGACATGATTAGCTGACAGCAAAGTTCATAGGAATGAATAATTGACATTGTTTGGAGCCGTTCTTTCAACCACTATGACATTTGCAGCCTGACGTGTTGGTGCACAAATGCTGCTAAATGAGTTACTTAACTTCCATTTGCAGAAACAGGAAGGAGGATTCATCTCTATTCTCTGCTGCTGTTGTTTGTCAGTCCCACATGCTGACGCCAACGGGCTGAATGGCTGTGTGCGTCCAAACATGTGGACCAATGTAAAAGCAATATCGTCTAAGAGTAAGGAGTGGTGTTCATTCACCCCAGTGACAATCTTGGAGCACACTTTTACTGCAAGCTGCTGGGGCTTGTCCTACAGAAAAATCTACTTAGCTTCTAAATCTTAGAAAGACTGATGGTGTTAGTAGCTCTGACGATTGCACAGAGCATCCAACAGATTGTCTGTGACTCCAGGTGTTTGTGTTTTTCGCTCCGCCAAGGGGGTTATGGTTTTGGAAGCATTGTAACACGATAACTAAAAAAGTTTTGAATAAATTCTGATCAGACTTTTTAGGGGTGTAGAGTGGGATCATGTTAACAGTCCATTAAATTTGCCTTACACCCACAGATGTCTTCAAGGTCAACCAAATGACTTATTGGTCAAAGATGAACAAAAAGCCTTAGAACTTTGGAAACTATGATTTTTACAAATGTGGTGTTTAATGCCAACATATAAAAATGACCATTTAAAGATTTAAAATATGTCATATTTGACCCCTGACCGCTCTTTTACATTTCACTTCTGCCTTTCTTTCAACTTGACTCCAAAAATGTGTTTACATCTTTAAAGAAAGTATTGTCAAGAGAAAGATAATCAGCTGCTTAATTCATTACAAATATACTGTTGTGAAATATTATATAATAGGCTCAAGTTATTCATGTCCAGTTATTTATAAGTCAGTACCTATTATAGTGAGCTACCTTGATGGAGGTTTCTTGTTTTTGTTTTTTGTTCGTTTCTTTTGTGCCGTGTCCAAACCCTATTATTAGAACTACAGCTCTCTATCAGCTCCAAAGCATAAAGACATGATGTTCATGCCCAAAAAATCGTTATCCATCTGAGGTGTAAGTCATCATCAATGACGATGCAAGTCCTAAACCTAAAAATTGAAGTCAAAACTTCAATAATTCAGCCCCTTCATTAATTAACCTGTTAGCACATAAAGTAAATGACAGCTAGCCTCCAGCCACAGGCACAATTTCACTGTTACAGTTGTTTCACAGCACCTAGCCTCATGAAGCATCCTGGGCCTTTTCATAGCTGTTGGGATTTCAGTTCTATTAAAAGTGTCAAAATATTATTCTTGTCAACATTTCCCTGTTTCCCTGACCACAAAGGTAAACAGACCCGGCACGGGTCTCTATCAACGATTCAAACACTCTGGGCTTATTAGCACTTAAAACTCTATGAGCAACAAAAGATTGAGAAGAACCATGTAAAAGTCAGCTTTAAGTTCAAAGGCAGGACGTTTTTCAGCATTAGTTAATCGGTCTTCTGGCACACTTCTCCCACGTAGTGATTCATGACCCCCGCTTGCCTCTTCCCCGTCGTTAGGTGACGGGTCATCCATCGTTTCTGGAAGGACGCCACAATGTCAATAAAAGCCAGTTTCCACGCAGACTGTAATTCGTTCAGGATAATGTCTGTTTTCCTCATAAACGCTTGTACTTTGAAGTTACATGAAGCCCGAGGGCCATGCTTCATATTGCCAGAATGAGGAGCTGTGTAGGGATAAAGCCAATCTCTCCCCTTCTATGTGATGCCTGCAAGGGCTTTATTTCATCTCAGAGAGCTATTTTATCTTGCTTCCTGTTTTTATCTCCTCATGAAACTGACACCTGCTCACACACGTACACACACACACACACAGAAACACACACGCAGGCACACAATGACACACATTGGCAGCAGATCCCAATGAAGTGCCTAAATATGGTGAACAAAAGGTCTGCAGGGGAGTGAAAGGAGAAGCGGAACAAAAAACAAATAAGTAATGAAATTATAACAATACAGAGAGAAGGGGAGATAGAGAGACAGAGAAAGAGAGGGAGAGAGGGTAGGGTTGCCACAATGGCAAGGAACAATCGCGCTGCGTCAATGGAAAAAGAGAGGTGGTGGGGGGGAGAGGGCTATCTGGACAATAGAGCCGGTGACAGGAGCACAATGGCTGCAGTGTTTTCAATTAGACATTATCTCATAGACAGAGTGGCAGGTCTCATTGTGTGAGGGGGCTATTTCAGGGCTGCCTTTGTGTGGGGTAGTGCCATAGCCCCCCCGCACCACCACCACCATCCCTTCCACCTCTCCTCGATCCTCAACTCCCTGAATCACCCACCCACCTACCCACCACAGCCATTGCGCACCCTCGCCCCTGCAGAGGCCTTGTTATCTTGTGCAAGGCTGTGCGTGCGTGTGCTCGTGTATGTGCCCGTGGACAGAGAGCAGGCCTTTTATGCTGCTTGTTATTTGCTTTCCATCAGTGGAGGGCAAAGTGTAACCTGCTACGCAGAGGATGGGAACGACAGAAGGGACGACAAGGAGAAAAAAAGGAGATGCAGGAGGGCGATGGGTGTCCGAGTATCTGACCCCATCACGGCTGACCTGGGACGTTCAGCCAGCGCCGATTCCGAAGCGTCCCCGCCGTCCTCTGGAGGCTTTCTGTAGAACATTGTGCATGTTGCTATCGGCTCAATCGGGTCATTGTGGCCTGCGTATCTCTATAGGGTAATGTTTGCGAAGAGCAGCTCTCGCCTTCGACACGCTTCCGCAGCGTTGTTTTGCTGCATTCAGCGGATGAGGGGTCGGAAAACAGGGTGTTGCGGTGTGCTCGCTTCTCAGAAATAATGCAGACTTTGCTTATCGGATGGGAGCATCTGTAACACGTTGACACGCTCACAAAAAAACCAAAAAAAACCCAACGCTTGTCTCGAGTCCCATTCAGCCGCCCCGTGCGGTTTGCTGTGTGTGTTGGTATGAGTGTGTGCTGTTTGTCGCTTTCTTGGAGGGTGGTGTAGAGGCCGTGCTCGCTCTAAATGCACACATAAGCAGATCTGCACTATCGCTGTGATATTGTGTCAGCTAAGCAGAATAATCTTATGAGGTTTTTCCACTGTTGGTGTTTATCTCAGAGGGTTGTCAGTCAGGGGCCACCCCTCCCTCCTTCTGGTGTGCATGGTGCAGTCCGTATTTAGGGTGGATGTCACGGGTCACATTATTGCAGGAAACTACACTTGCAACGAACAGGTAAAGGGTTGACGCTCACAATGAAAAGCCTGGCGTTTTTCAGGAGCTGTAAACTGTTTTAAAAAGTTGAACTGTGCTCAGCGTTCTTATGAAAGCTAACGTTTATCATGAAGTTGTGTAAGAAGACAATCATAAGAGGGCCATCGCTCGTGTTGGACACAGAAACAAAGTCAGTGTTCTCAGGTTAACGCCGCCATTAGCCTGTTAGCTTCACTGGAATTCCAACATGTGCACAGATTCCTGAAATATGTGTATTTGTGGAATTCCGATTGGTTTATAGTTTTAACTACGTTTCTAATGAGTTTTTATTTTACTTTTTTAAATTTTAGTTTAGTTTCAGTTAGTTTCCAGAGCCGGTTTGGCCATTTCGGTTTAGTTTTTGTTTACTTTTAGTTTAGCTTTAATTTATTTCAGTGTTTGTTTTTAAGTTCTTAGTTCTAATTATCATTGTATGGAGGGCACGTGTCAGAGGCTAAATGTAGTAAAACCAGTAGAAGTATTGCAGTACAAACAGACTGTTTTTGAAAGCAGTCTTTTAGACGTTCAGTCTCAATAAACACGTTCATCAAAGTTTCCACATTTTTAACAAACTAACAAAAACTAAGGAGATTTTCTCTAAAAAGTTATTTTAATTTGATTTCGTTATATTTAGTTTACTTTTTTTCAAAATATTATTTTGATTTTACTTCACGAAAATGTTTTTTCACGTCTAATTAGTTGATAGTTGTTGACTATAATAACTTTGGCTATAACTACAGGTTGCATCCGTAATAACACCGGTGACATGGCTTTTGATTTAGCAGCAAAAACCCTTGAATAGCTGTTTATCACTTTACCCAAAGACAGAAATACAAAAGGTTTTTCACCTAATGAGACTCTCTGGAGTCTGCTGAGGTATTTGGTCACAGAATATGAAACATTTTCAAAATTTTCCCAAATTTTCATTTCACAGTTATTAAGCTTCCATTAGGTGCCATAAGTTCTAACCATTTTGGAGACAAGCAAATAGTGCTGGGGGAAAATTATTGATTTGTTTTAGTTAAAACTGATTGTCAAGACTTAGAAGAACAATTTTTAAAAGAATAAATATTACATAGTCTGATAGCACAAGGTTGGAGTCAGGGTTAAGGGTTAGGGTTATCACTATGAGGGTTAACCTTGACCCAAACCCTACAAAGGACTGATGGATGAAATGAAGTTAACATAAATCAACAGACTGTGTAAAATTCACTGTCATTAACACTGCTGACTGATAACAAAACTGCACTGCTTGAAGTGGGCTCATATTACAGATATAAACAATGTTCTTATCGGTCATTATGGCAGAGTCTCTCTCTAGTGGAAACAGTGACCCCAAAATCTCCCCTTTGCAGTGGCTGTGGGCCTACTTCTCTCTTTAGTCCAGTGTCTCTCACATCTATTTCCGTGCTTTGAACCAGTTCTGTGACCCAACAAACTCAAGAGTGTCTTTGTCAGGGTCATTTTTGTATGGATGACATGTCTCCCTCTGTGCTTTCCAGTAATCACGGCCCATGAAGAGCGTGCAGGATTTCACTTTGAATAGCATGTCAGTATTTATCCACTGTAGTGTGCTTTTCTCACTATCAATTAGTGAACTGAGCAGTCTTCATCTCGCCAAAAATCAGTCCGTTCTGTTGCCTACGTTATTCTTTCTATCTTTCTAAAAAGTGCAGGACACCGCAAAGTTTTCCCAAAAGAAAATACAGCACTCGGCAAATAATGGGTGTTTTAAATTTTATTCATGTGCAGGTTCTTCCCATGCCCAAACCATGCCCGGTTTGAGTTGTAAAGTGCATATATATGTGTGTGCGTGAGGAGCAGAGTGTAGCAGCAGGTAGCTGTGCAGTCAGCAGCGCTGAGATAGAGCAGATATCTATCTAATGGGTGAGTGGAGATAGCAGCCGAGTGACCTGATTCCAATCTCTACCATCAGAGTCTAACAACCCCAGAAAAGAGGGGCAAACTGGGACACAGGAAGACAGTGTGGGTAATTGACTTCAGTTGAGGTCAGAGTTGTTATGACATGTGGCATGTAGATCACCACAGGCTGTTCATGCACAACAAGCCTCCACTAACTGTCACTGTGGCCAGAGGGGTTTGTGTTAGTGTGCATAAAAAAAACTCATAATTGATCTAATAACATATTTTCTATTTGTTGTCATACAGCACGGCCGCGTTTCAGGCAAACTGAAACACTGTTAAGAGATCACAAAAAGCCAAAAGTCACTTTTCTTCCTATATTAAAGTTAATATCAGAGAAATAATGTGTCGGCTATTAAACTCGCTGTGTAAATATATATATATATATATATATATATATATATATATATATATATATATATATATATATATATATATATGCTCCATTTTCATGAGTGTTTTGGTCATTTCCTGCCTGTACCCACAGCTTTATGGTCTACAGAGAGTTCCTTGGAAGTTTGCCTTTTGGCCCTATGTAATATCATTTATATTTCTATATATTATACATCGTGCTGTGTGCATCTCAGAGAAAACTAATGCAACTAGCACCACAGTCTTAAATGTCACAGCAAAGCACAGAAATTCTTCTGTAAATTGAATATTTACATTTTTTAAATCCATAATAAAGTAACACACAAAAAAACATCTGAATTATGTTTTATTTATTTTTATGGTTGTTGACGTGGTTAGTAAAAGAGATGGGAAATGAAAGGAATTTAGCAATTCCAATTTCATTGATCCATATCAGTTACTGATTTCGATTCTCTTATTGATTCTTATTTGAGACGCTTTAAGAGTCGGCACCATTTCTAAGCAGCAAAGACATTATGTGCTGTGTGGTCCAATTTTTGTGCATGTTGCAGGTATTTTCCCTCTTTGTCGTGATCATTGTTGAGGTCATTGCGCAAAAAAAGGAATTATTACACATATTACACAGAGCACTTTTCTTAAGAGTAATGCATTATGGTGTAATATTCATTATACAATTCATGGCATTACCTGTTGAGCTGAAACACGCTGTCTCATCATTAACATCTAACAGTATAAACCTACAGGCTACAGCTCCACACACCAACACAAGTCCCTGTCCTGATGAGGACACACGTGATCTTTCTCTTAGTATTTAGCTATGAACACAAAAGAAAGCAAAGATGAAAACTGTGCGCTCATTGTTTTGTGCAGGAACCGAAATAATCTGATTGTAGCGCAAATACAACTGGACCTGACAAGTGGGATCGATAGGCAGACAACAATTCAAAGGAATTGATCACTAAGTGCAATTCTCTTTTTCTGACAGCGTTGTATTTTACTCAGTTGTGTATAGTATTTTTGTTCTATTGTATATAGTATTTTATTTTATTCTATTCTATTGTGTACAGCATTTTAGTCTTATTCTTATCATCTTATCTTCCAGTGTTTTTCTACCGTAATTTTTGCCATGTAACTTTGTACTGTCTACTTTCAGCTGTAACAAAACAAATTCTCCATGTGTGGGACTAATAAAGTTTATTTTATCTTATCTTAACTAGGAACCAGTTCTCAATTCCCATCTGTATTAAGATTTGTAGTGGTGGTGGTATTTTTTAATCGATTTAAAACGTAAAATAAAGTTCACAAAGTACAGCATGTGTACTTACAGACACCAAAGCTGTCAGTCTGCTGAGAGTTTGTCTTAAAAGAATCATCATCAGTCCAAATAAATAAAATGAACCTTTATAAAGGAAATGTCAGTGACAAAAAAGTAACTGTGGTGCAGATAAAGAGACACAGTGATATTAAATAAGGATTCAATCTGTTGGTTTTTATAAAATGATTAAATCAGATTAATGAACTGAAACAGTCATAAGCAATCTACACAACTATTTATGTATCAATTTTTCCATAAATACCACAGAACAAATAAACTGTCCCTTATTAGGTGTCAAATGTTGTAAATATGATCTCAGATGAAAAACACCACAGGACATTTTATATCATCTTATTATTTATTTAATAAACATGATGCCAAACGTAGAAACAGTGAGTGAATACGTCCTAAACACTAACATCTCATGTACTAATTACACCCTTCCATAGGAATTAAGACACGTATGTGCTGCACATTATCTGCACAAAACAAAGAGGAAGAACAGAGGAATGACACTCAACAATGACAAAGCCAAGTTATTGTTATCATGAGAAGTTGGTGTGTGGGTGGTTAAGCAGGTCACATAATAATCGAATGACTGGTCGTTCAATTCCTGTCTGATCCAGTCAGGGGTGTAATTTCCAGGGGGGCTAGGGGGGTTATGACCCCCTCCAATAATCAGACCCAACCAATATAACCCCCCCAATAAAATTATGAATTATCTTGCATAAATTGGCTGTTGATTTTCTTTACTCATTTCAGTTAATACCAGCAAAGTAGTTGCATGTTTAATCATCTGGGAATTTACCCAGATTTATTTATTTATTTAGACAGAGATCTTGACCCCCCCCCCCCCCCCCCCCCCCCCATTGTTCAGCACAAAGTTACACCGATGGATCCAGTCATCGCAAAGTTGCTCTGCAACAGAATAGAAAACTGCTACATAACAACCAGCACATCTACCAAGAATGCAACAGAACCATTTAAATGAGTTAAGATCATTAAAATTGTAGTAAATGTGGTTAGATTTAGAAAGCAGACATAGTCAACTGAAACATGCACTCAACTAAACTGTGGCTTCTTTGAGTTTTCGTGCCCAATCAGTCAATACTTTCAAGAGTTTTCTTTTAAACTCTGCTCTCACAGGTTGCTGTATGTTAAATATCTCCAACTTGTTCAACCTTATACCTTTTTATTTTATCCTTTTCTTTGCTGGATCCTATTATTTGCTGTTGCAACAGCTCAGTTACCTCTTGGGAATCATTAAAGTTTCATCATCCAAACAAGCTGGCTCACTACTATGGAAACTTTGGTGCTTGAAGAGTACAGAGGTTGAGGTTGAGGCTGTGGAGAATGCGGTAATATAAGAATATGCTACAAACTACAGCTGCAGTGTCTGGGGGTGCTGTAGTGTGGCCGGCCTGACAGTAGAAATAGAGCTGGCTGGCACTGCTTAGTAAGGTTTGTCAGGTTTCATCAGCAGGTACAAAAGTGCTCGACCTGAAAGGCAAGAGGGAGAATACTGCTGCGACGCTGTGAAAAGTGCATCAGAATAAATAACTGTGAGGTTTATGTGGACAGCGTGGCATTTTATGTTTGTGGGGACACATAAGAAGCATTGGTGTACTGTAGTGTGAAACAGTGCTCCAGTGCAAATGATTGCACTGCTATAGTACTCATGATGAACTGTTTAAAAATAGATTAAGACTGGTACACCATGAGCCATAGACTATCTCGTAACAATAACAAGGCAATAATAAGGCAACAGTGGCACAAAAATGGTAGACAGGTCCAGTTTGCTTATTCAATCGTCCAGCCTTCCATGCCCGCACAGCTGGCTGTCAACATCGCCAATTTCCAATTGTTTAATCACCGTACAGGTTTCATGAAGGGGCAAACTATCAAAAGAGACCAAACCCTGACAGCTATAGTCCAAGTAAATTCACCACAAGGTCAGATTCAACAGAGAAACTGCAAAAGACCAAGAGGTACTTCTCAGAACATCTACAGGACTCAATCGGCATGTTAAATGTTAAAGTTCATGACAATATATTTTGGAAAAGACGCGTCTGGCTTGTTTGGAAGGGTTGCCAGGAAAAAGCTAAAAAGAAACATGGCACCATGGCTAAGATATGCAAAGTTCTATATGAACAGACTAAAAGACCGCTTGACGTCCTTCGGACAGACGAGAGCAAAGTGGAGATGTTTGGCTGTGATGCACAGCGTCATGTTGTGCAAAAACCAAACAGCAGCATAAACACTTCATATCAACCGTCAAACAGTCATGGAGGAGTGATGATTTAGGTACCTTGCAATCACTGGGTTGCTGATGAAGTCCCCCGTATATCAAAGTATTCTAGACTCAAATGTGAGACCGTTTGTCCAACAGCTGAAGTTTGGTGTCACAAACTTGTTTGATTTTCGTTGACTCTGCATCTCTCTTGATGAAGGCTCATCATTAAAAATAAATAAGTATGCAAATATATGTTTTTAAAAAGTGACATATTCTGATGGGAGTACATGGGTTGCTGGTTCATAACACTGGAATTACAGATGGCAACTTAAAGTTGAGTTTGCTTGTGAGGGAAAAACACTGACGACTGTGGTTCCTGAATCATAAAAGATCCATTTGCCAGTGTAGGAAACATATATTTATGTATGCTGCCACCTCCACAGTTCCCGCCGTATCATGGTACAAAAACTGACAGCTCCATTCTGGATTGCAACCATTCACACCACGGCCGTGTGCATGCACCTAAAATCAAACACCCTGTTCATTTTAATTTCATTGCAGGAGAGACTTTGATCAGCTGGCCAATGTATACAAAGAGTTCAGCTTTAAATAGGGGCCGCTAATGCATGCATGTGAATTTGCTGTGGACCCTGTGCTCTGTGCTGATGTGAGCGGATGGGTGGCACAAATGCAAATTTTGGTAATAATTGACACAAAAATTACACTTCACAGCTTGATTGTTACTAGAACTGTACTTCTGCCCCCACACAGTCACAGTTAACTTCTCTGTCTGTCACCGAAACACCAAACAGGCGAACGTGAATAATAAACCCGGTTATGTAAATGCCACTTTGCCATGTATTCATCTTTTTTTCCCCCAAGTATCTGATAAAAGCTGTATCCTATTATGATAAGGAGGTGAGGATATTTGGAAAATGTGCTGTCATATCTACCAGCATGTAAAAACACAAGTAGGATGCCCAGAAATATATGAATATGGATTGTTTTGTAAATATTCATATAACATTGTATGGAGTGTTCAACTATATTTATTGCCTTCGTTTTCTTCAGCACTAGTTTTGTTCAATTAAAACTAGTTGTAACTTTGCAGCTCCTTATAATATTATGAGGACAACAGTAATATTAATGCAGAAACAGAAAATTACTATTAAAATACCAGGGAAATAGAAATGAAACAGCAATATACCAATAATTACATTTAAGTCTGAGAAACCAATCTCCCATACTCTCTGTTGGGCTTAGTCTGCATAAAATATGGATGCAGCCACCATGATGACATTTTTGGACACCACATTTTCAAACTTAAACATGCTGCCATGTTAACTTTTTGATACATTATAAGACGCTATGAATTGTTTGGTTAGAGGGTTGAGTGCTAAATTATCTATTAACACTATAGCAAAGTTTGTTGGCAAGTGTTAATAAATTCATGGATGCAAAGTTAAACTCTCCGGGTGCAGTGCGCACAAATCTGCAAATTAGTGCTAAATACCAAACTAATACATTTCTACATTTTCATTCACCAAAACTGAAGCACAGCTTTAGATAAAAGCTGAATTCTGTTGGCTATTTCCAACAGAATGACGTGTCTTTCCTACCAATGCCATGATTTACACCAGATGTGCTTGAGTCCCCCACCCCAAGAAAAAAACACACATTTACTTCTAAGTTAGATCTGTGGTGCTATTTTATACAGTTCACTGTGTTCTCATGAAACTGTTTCATTTCTGAAATAACATCCACTGTGAATATTTCTTTTTCTATCTGGTAGTAACAGCAACTTATTTCACCTCTTGAGACACATGCAGTCTCCTAGCGTTTAACCTTCTGAGGACTAAGTCATCATGCATAACGACCATAACCCTAACTCTGTGCTATCAGAATCCTTTTTATTCGTTTTACAAAATGGTTCTCCAAATGTCTTTGCAACTGGCGTACAAAGAAAATGACCCGAATGACACACACACTGTATAAATTTCTTCCAAAAAACTACTTTTTGCTGCTCTGTAAAACACATGATCCCACACACATTTCTGTATCATACCTTCATGCACCCATTTCTTAGATTCATAGTGCTGTAACTCAATAATTTCCATTGTAGGATCCATAAAGTATCAATCCTTCCATCTATGGGTGGATTGGCGTTCATTACATAATAATGACTGACCTCAGAGACTCTGCCGTCATCTCTTTGCCCTCTGAAACAGCAAATAGCATAATCACCTGTAAATAATGTGATGTTGTTTATTTATGGGCGGGGTTAGCTATGTTAAAGGTGATCCAATGGGAGACCCACATTGACAAAACTCACTAAAACAATATCTGGTAGCGATATGGCAGCCTCGCTTCTGTCAGTCTGCCCCAGGGCAGCTGTGGCTACAATCGTAGCTTGCCTCCACCAGTGTGTGAATGCGAGAGTGAATGAATAGTGGCATTGTAAAGCGCTTTGGGTGCCTTGAAAAGCGCTATATAAATCCAATCCATTATTATTATTATTAAAACCTGAATAAATATACGTATTAAATAAACAAGAAACACGTCACAATATTTTAAATGGCAGCTATTTTTGGTAAAATGAGACAGAAATTCACATTTTTCTTAATTTAGCTCTTATATTTACCTGCACATTACTCCCCAATCTTTTTTATTTCATACTTTATTTCCAATTCAGATATTCAATTGTCTTGATATCTGTGGAAATTTACCTTGAGTTTTCTTAAATATATGGTTGTCCACACGTACTCTGACACATCTCTTCATTGTGCCTCTCTGTACAACCAGAGTGAAATTTTAACTCAAACAATCTTTCAATTTTCAATTTCAGTGATTGAAATCCAGACTTTCAGCGTTAATTCAAGCAGTTTCATGGCAGTATGGCATTATTTACTACACTGTGTTCAGCACAGTCTCTCATTGAGTTATGTGTTTGCATTTCTGTTTTATTTACATTTTATGCAGTGTCCCATGGTTGGGATTGCATATCCAGTCACCAACTAGGTTTATAGTTGTTTAATGTGCATGCGCTGCATATTTAGGCCTCTTAATAACGTGTGAGTGTGCACAAACTGTGCAAACATCTCTCTGATCCTACAGGTGGCATTTTTTTAGACCTGCAAAGGTGGCACAACACGTCATGTTTGCACTTGTTAGTGCATAGCATTTGGTGCAAACACATGCACAGGGTGTGAGCTGTGGACACAAAAAAAGCAGATGTCTTTGAAGTGTTGTTATTCATGATAATTATTCAGGAACCACAATGTTTTTTAGATTACGAAACCTGTTCACAGTCAGTGGATTTACTTTTGCCGTCGATGTAATGTTCACAGGATAATGAATTTCAATGAAACTAAATGTAATAGCTTTTTAAATTTTCATGAATTAAGTGGCTCACAAGTCTCAATCTCCTGCTTTTCTTTTGTGGAGGACGGGCTGCAATCACATCACAACAATGCAAGCAGCTGAGAGTTGTTTTAAAATATATCCGAATGAAATCTTCCTGTCACGCAGCGTCTTTCAGCCAGGCGTGTCAACTTTATTGTTTGTGAATGAATTAAATGACTGGGCTGCTATAGCACACTGCTACTTAAGAAACTGGTTTTCAGTCCGTCGTAGTATTTCTTGAATTTTCTTTTTTTTTGTGAGCGTGTGCCCTTTGCTCATTTTTTGTTCTCTTTCAGGTAGTTTATGTATATAAACAGCTTCGGTGGCGTACCGAAGGGCCTTATATTTGTCAAGGGAGATCTGGAACGGCTCCAGGATCATGCTCTGGCCTCATGCTTACAATGAAAGCTCGTGTTGTGTTTTGTACTACAGACTGTTTAGAGTTGAGGAACATCAGTTGAGCCCCCCTCCCTGTTGAAAACTTTTAATTAGAAAATTAACCATAATATGTATTGAAGTAAAGAATATATTTCCATTTGAGATATCGTTCAGTTCAATTTAGTTTTATTTATATAGCACCAAACCACAACAACAGTCCCCTCGTAGCGTTTTATATCGTAAGGTACAGTAATGCATAAATACATGTGAAGCTGCTTAGCAGGGAAATGCTTGATTACAACATAAAACTGCACTACCTTCCACAAATTACCACCTTACCTTTGCAAAGGGGTTTGATTGCCTGAGTGATCTTAGGAGCCATGCTGTCTGGGAAAACTCCCGAGTCCTGGATGAGGGGCCAATTTGTCTAATGCTTAAAAAAAATATCTGTTTATGTAGGGAGAATAGGGCACCAGGTGGGCTTGGTCCACTCTCCTGTGGGCCTAACGCCTGCTACCAAAACTGGCTTTAATAACGTGGAATGTAATCTCTCTGGTGTGACAGGAACCCGAAGTTGTGTAAGAAGCTGACAGACAGGCAAACTGGTGTGGTGGGCCCCTTTTTAAAAAAGGCGTTAACTGATGTTTTGTTGCATTTTAGCACAGAACAAGAACAAAGGCCAACTTAAACCAAACACTACATGTTTCTCCATGAAAGGAGAAAAACTTTTGAAGCTCCTGCACAGCTGTGCACAGCTGTGCACCACGCACAACGGTACTGTAGAAGCTGCAGCTGGAAGTTAAGCCTATATGGTTCAAAAACATTATAAAATAATAATAATCAAAGCTTTGTGCTGTTGCCGACAGCTGAAGGCAGTCATTCAGGAGAGTACAGTTTCTCTCCATTGTTCCGGTGTTTGGCTACACACAATAGCGCATGCTTTTTAGAATAGGTGACAAAACCAAATGTTTGAGTTTGCAAAATAGTAAATGCCCACTCAAGATGTTATTGAGCTCTGAAACCATTAACAAAATTGCATAATGGTGTCTAAAAAGAATTCAAAAAGAAAAGAAAAACCCTCGCTGAAAGCAGAAAGCAGAACAAGCCTCTTTTCAAGGTTGCAGTTTACACCTGTAATCATCCAGCAGCGACACAAAAACATAAAAGGAGACATGAAAGATCCCCTCCTGATATACTGGAAGTCACATTCAAATACTGTGCTTTGAGTAAAAATTTCATGTTTTTTATCACAACAAACATTTAATTACCTGGTTTTGTATTATTTATAAAAAAAATATAAAATTCAGATGCTGAATTACTGGCAACAAGAAGACACCAAGTCCAGCCTCGAGATGTGTCAAACATATGTTTTAAGTCTCCATATAGAACTTGTTTGGCTTTCACACACTTTAGATGTCACAAATGTTTTGCAGTATACACAACCTCAGCTCAGCATGGGGACACGCACACGTATAATATTTTAGATGTTTCACTGGAAAACAGGAAAAGAAGACTATGTTTACCCTCTTGATATCCACCATGTCACCACCAGGGGTTTCATTTGGGTAAATGTCTACCCATTTTTATTGATTTTTCATCTTTTTGGAGCATCCAAATAGAAAAGCTTTTAACCCTTTGAGATGACAAGATGGGAAAAACTGAACATCACACATACATGAGACAGATGACTATTAAAATCAAACAGAAAGTAACACACAATGAGACCCAGACTACGACACGGGCTGAAGATAGACTGACAGACATGACTGACATGGGAACCAGAACTGGAAATGTATTAACTAGAAAAGACAGGGAACCCTTTCAGAACACAGACCTGGAGACGCAAGTGGGAAGACACTGATGACAGGACATGAAGAGGAGACTGGGAGCGACTGGGCATGAAAGGGAACTAATATAGAAAAACAAAAATGAAATGGTAATGGCCTGTACTTGTATAGCGCTTTACTCAGTCCCTAAGGACCCCAAAACACTTTACACTGCATTCAGTCATCCACCCATTCACACACAGGTGATGGCAGCTACATTGTAGCCACAGCCACCCTGGGGCGCACTGACAGAGGCGAGGCTGCCGGACACTGGCGCTACCGGGCCCTCTGACCACCACCAGTAGGCAACGAGTGAAGTGTCTTGCCCAAGGACAAGACACTTCAACGATTAAGACTGTCGGAGCCGGGGCTCGAACCGGCAACCTTCCGATTACAAGACAAACTGCCAACTCTTGAGCCACGATCGCCCTCAATGAAAGATGAAATGAAGAAAAAGAAATACAAATAACAAAAAAAGGACCAGGAAATACAGAAAACGAATGCATAACTAGAACATAAATTATCTCAAATTTCCAAAGAACAAGTCCAGAACAGAAACTCAAAATACTCGGTACCCAGGACCACGACACTAAAAACAATCGTTTCCATCTCCAGAAGACTGGACCCAGTAACAGAGGTTTTGTCTTCAGTGAGCACACGGGTCTATGTAAACATCAGTGTGCTTGCAAAATTTCTGATGAGTGCACAGAGACATCTGTTGAAACTACAGTACAATGCACCAACTACACATGTGCCCCAGGCAGCAGATATTAAAGAAGTATAAACAGAATGACTGCTCACCAATCCCAGTAGTCCCCTAACTCTAACCCTACTCACTAACATAGTGCACACTTCTTAGACCAGCTGCATCACAAACTAAGCAGTAATGTAATTTTTGTTGGTAATTCCATTAAAATGCTCCAAAAATTAACCAACAGTATACACAGTGAGACTTGCTAGCACAGCCAGGACTGTTAGCTTCTTTGTCAAACAGGCACACTGTATATCTGATTATCATAAAAGCAAACAACTGCTTTTACCAAACATGAGGACTGCACATTTAAATATCTTTAAAAATGTTCTGCCTCAACTAAAAAATCTGAATGTGTCTGTGTTTGGAACGTTTCGTGAGAGATCCGCGCAGACCTGCATGTACTATGTTCCTAATCAGAGTTACAAAGTTCAGTGCGACATTTTAACAAAGCTTACATTCACATCTCTGCATCTCACAGTTTCACTTCATTTGCTTCAGTTTTAGACCATCACTGTGCAACTTTTGCTGTGTGAAATCTACCATGAGTGCTGGCATGTGTGTTAGATATTGTTTTGCATTGACTTCATGATTTACACCTACGTGGCACCAACCATCAGTGCCAGTACAGGATGGACTGGATTGTGTGGAGTCATATAAGGGGATGGAGCCAAATGAGCTGTCAAAAGTGCCTCATCTTGTAATATAATCAAAAGGAGCTTTGATGGCTGTTGAACCTGAAACTGATGACATAACTTGGCACAGATACAGATTAAGTTGTGCGTCTTCTCAGTTGCACTGCAGCATGTTACAGTTAAGTGCTGCACTTTATCTCTCAGCAGCATGGAGGTGTGGTGATTAGCACTGTTGCCTCACAGTAAGAAGGACCTGAGTTTGATTCCACCAGGACTGGCGACCTGCCCAGGGTCTATCCTGCCTCTCACCCTATGGTAGCTGGGATATTCTCCCTGACGAGGGTAAGCAGAGGATGGATGGACTTTATCTGTCAGTAGTGTCTCATATTCAAAATAGCCATTCATTTTACTTGAATCCTTGAATCTCTCCCTTCCTAATTATGTCCCTCCATTTATTTTTTTAACACATCAGTTTCACCTTCCTCTGTCTCTTCCTCACTCTGTTGTTGGGATTGCTGTCCCTCCTTCCTCCCTTCTCCACATCTGGTGCTAGCATTAGCAGCCTCCTGTGACTGTGAGGGTTTGTTACTAGTTGTTGCTGGTACTACAGTTGATGGTGCAGCAGCAGCATCACTGACAGCTAATATGTTGGTTATTTTGACACATTTTATTGCATCTATGTCAAGTTTCTTTTTTTCTGTCTCTTGAGCTCCACCTTTTTGCCACTTCATCCAAACTAAACTCTTTTCAGCAAGCTGCGGGAACGCAGAGCAGAGGTGGGCTTGGTTGTGTTAAGAGATTTAATTGGGAAATACAGTGTCGACAATGAGAATAAATGAAAGGGCTGCTGTCAGGGCTTGTAGGGTTGGTGCACGGCTGCCCTTCAACCCACCTAAAAGTGCGTTGGCCCACCAGGGAAAGAGGTTTGTTTGTTTTTTACAGTGGGTCCACATCTAAAAAGAAAAAAAATCTTCTGAGAATTAACAAAACTTTAAATGTTATATTTATATTACAGGATACTATCGGCAAAGAGCTACTAGAATGTCTTCTGTAATTTTACACATTTATCATGTAGTGACGCTGGTCCAACCCATTTCAGACAAAGTATGTGATCCATAGTATAAACGTCCCTAATCTAGATGTTCACAGTGTTCACAATTTGACTACATTAGCCAAAAACCTGGCTTCTCCTGGAAAGCACAACATAAAGTTTATGTTAAAATATGCAAATATGGGATGAGGCCCTAATATCATGTGAAACCATGCAAACTTAGAAGTTACATGGATGGATGACATTCCCAAAAAGATTATGAGACTAAATGAAAATCAAATACAAAAGCTTTATGTGTCGATTGCTCTAGGTGAGACATTTCCTTTAGCACTGGAATAACTGAGCTTTCCTTTCTAACATTTCTTATTAAAAATTAAATAACTTTAAAGTGGGGAAAATAATTACTTGATCCCTTGCTGGATTTGTAAGTTTGCTCACTTTCAAAGAAATGAACAGTCTCTAATTCTTATGGTAGTTTCATTTTAATAGCGAGCGACAGCATCTAAACTCAAAATCCAGAAAGAATGCATTACATGAAAGTTATAAATTAATTTGCATGTCACTGAATCAAATTAATATTTGATCCTGTACAACCAAAGCAGATTTCTCCCACAGATTGGCTGTGTGCCCATGTGACCTATAGATTACAATCAATCGATCGATTACAAACACTCCTGATCTGAACTCTATATAAAGCACAGAATTACTTACTCCCATTCAGCCTCTCCACCACCATGAGTAAGAACACAGAGCTGTCAAAGGACATCAGGGTTTGTAGATTGCAGACCTACACAGTGGGCTACAGCAGAAGGTGACAACTCACCAAGAGCGCTATCTATAGCACACTATGCTACGAGGGCAATCCAAAAAATAAGGTCTCCTATGTGTTTAGAAATACAAACACCCATTTATTTTCTATAATATTTTAAAGGTTGAAGAATTATTTCTTTTCTACATAATGCATTTTTGTAGATGCTGTTTTCGAATGCCCATGTCTTACCAGCTTGCCCCCATGTCCTTCAGGAAGCGTTGAGCAATCAACCTGTTGCTGTTTGTTTATCCTGAACTTCAGCACAACCGGCTGTAAACTCTCTACACCACTCGCGAGCGTTTTTGACATCTACGCACGACTGTCCATGCACTGTCAATTGGCGATGAATGAAAACCGGTTTTAAACGTTTTGCGTTCAAAAATCGAATAATTGCGTGAACTTTGCTCTTGTCGATAGTGTTCAACGGGAGCTCCATTTTCATAGGGCTGCCAAGCCAAGATTGAGCATATCAGTGAAGCTGTGCAGGCTTGTTTGGGAGTAGGGGAAACACCAATCACAACAGTGTGGCCAACAGCCGTACAAACAGTTTCTCTACGTCCCCACAGATTTGGAGACCTTACTTTTCGGATTGATCTCGTATAATGAATTGAAATCTTTAATTGCCAATGCTCAAGAAGGAACATGTACACGTCAGTTTTAAGTTAGCCGTCTAAATGTTTTGCAAAAGTCTTGGGAGAAAGTGCAGTGGTCAGATGAACCCCCAAAGTTCATCACTTTGGCATCAACTCAAACCACTGTGTTTTGGAGGAATGGCCCCCAAAAAACATCCCCGTGGAGGTGTAAAAATTATGCTTTGGAGCTGTTTTTCTGGATACAGAATGACTTTACCACATTGAGGGGCCAGTGGACCAGGTCATGTACTGTACTACGTCATGTTTTCCATTGGGATCAAATACTTATTTCTCTCCATGGCATGCAAATCAATGTATAACTTTTAATGTATTTTTAATGTAGTATATTTTTTCTGGATTTTTTTTTGCTAATATTCTGTCTCTTTCTATTAAATTACTACCATAAAACTAGAGACTCTTCATTTCATTGTGAGAGAGCAAACTAACAAATTCAGCAGGGAATCAAATAATTATTTTCCCATCTGTAAATAATTTCTAATTAATTTCTGGTCTGTGTAACCTCATTATCTTATTAGAAACTCAAACTTACTACTCAAAAACTAGTGGTCTGAGAAATGACTGCTTCCAATACTAATACTTCCTACTTTCTTTACGGTGTCACAGAGTGTCTGTATTAGCTACCAAGACTGTCAGTGCACATCTGTTGGAAGAACATCTGAACAGGAGACACTCAGCATGAACAAAACACACTGTCAAGTCATGAACCAAAGTTGACTGCTGCTTTGATATACTTTTACAGCGTGTCGCTCACACACTGCACTGTGTGGACAGAGTTATAATGGAGCACAGTGGGGTGTTTTTGACAGCGCAGCCAGAACTATTAATCAAAATGCCTGAATTAGCCATGATTGCGATCCTATGAATCAGTTTGGAACATCCTTACTTTCCTTTAATGTCAGGGTGCAGATAAGTGTATATCATTACAGGGTGTCTTTGTTAAATCTGCTGACTCACTGAGATTCATTGAGAGTGCACCTGCACATACAAATACAGTATCATTATCCCAGCTATTGGCCTTATCCGCAGTATGGATGTATTTTAATAACTGAAGAGAAAATAAGTAACCAGGGTATTAAAACTTAACTCATTAATCACAAGTTCACATAATGAGTGGTAACCAGCAGGTTAATGAAATGTTGGTAAGCTTCAACCCCAGGTCCCTATTCAGGGTCTACCTGTAGTCTTCTCTAAGCATTCCCATAAAGCAACTGCCATGGCTTAAAGATAGTTTAAACTTTTAGGTTTTACAATAATTTTTCAATAATTCCCTCAGTTTGCTCAAATTTTAGACCGATCTCAAAACTCCTATTTCTTTCAAAGTTATTGGAGAAAATAGTTTTTACACAATCTATTACATTTTTGGATACTGATGTTATTGTGGTGGTTTTTCATTCAGGTTTTAAACATTTACATTCCACTGAAACTGCACCCCTACAGGTTGTTAATGACATTGTTACAGCTAATGATTCTGGAAGCTCTGCGGATCTTGTGTTTTTAGATCTCACTGCAGTGTTTGATACTGTGGACTACAGTATTCTTATCTCTTGTTTGGAAAACTGGGTTGGCATTAAAGGTGCAGCACTGGATTGGCTTCATTCCTGTTTGAGTGACAGAAAGTTCAGTGTTAATATTGACATTTTTTTGTCCAACTCAGCCCCCTTTCTCATGGGGTTCCTCAGGGCTCAGTCCTTGGTCCTCTTCTTTTTTTCATTGTACTCAATTCTTAGAAAACATGAGATATCCTTCCACTGCTACGCAGACGATTGCCAAATTTACCTGCCTTTAGCACCTAATAATCCAGGCTCCATCCATCCCTTATTATTTATGGTTGACTTGGGTCATACATCAAACAGCATGTCACAAATCTGGGAGTCATTATGGACTCTGATTTTAAATTTAATAAACAAATCAGTTTTGTGTTGCAAAAAAGCTTTTTCCAGTTCCAAATAGCAAAGTTTAAGCCTGTTTTGTCAAGGCATGACTAGGAGAAAATAATACATGCCTTTATCTCAACTCGGCTTGCACTTTATGCTAGAGTCAGCCAAGCATCCCTCTCATGTCTTCAGCTTGTTCAAAATGTTGCTGCCCATCTCTTAACTGGTACACACAGGCACGAACATATCCTGTCCTCTCTTCATTGGCTTCCTATTTATCACAGAATTACTTTCAAAGTCCTAACATTGGCTTATAATGCATTAAATGGTCTTGCTCCTCCATACCTTTCTGATGTACTTCAGCCTTATATTCCCTCGTGGGCCCTTAGATCAGCCGACTGGCTGCTTTTGGTTGTCCCAAAAACTAGGCTGAAACTTTGAGGAGAACAAGCTTTTTCAGTTGTGCTATATAAATGTGATTTGGACAATAATAATACAATAATAGATAGTTTGCGATAAAAGTCTGATAATGATATAAAAATAGTACCAGTAGTTTGCACAGAAAACGAGTTGCTGTCCAGTGTGTATATAAAAGGTAGAGCAACTGTCACATCTACTGCTGGCATTTTGACATTTTCAACATTTCACATCAGCATATTGGCTACTGGGATGTTGTATTTTTAGAGCTGAGTGAAACACAGTGACACATATGTGCTCAATCACTAATACTAAGGCTGTGTCTGCATGTAAACAGGTATTTTGGTAGGCTTAGCCTTTTCTATGCTTTTGGGCCTTTTGTCCACATGTAAACAGCATTTTGGATCACTGAAAATGGATGCATTTTGAAAAATTTCTTCCAAGGTCAAGATTTAAAAAAAAATGTTTCTGCACAAATATGTGAATGGAAAAAAAATGAAATTTTTCCAGAAACCTATTAATACAATCTCCATATGAATAAAACCAAAGAAGCAAAAAAGCATGAAAAAACATGCTGGAGCGAAAACAGAAACAAAGCTCAGAAACACATCTATATACATCTATAAGAGGCTGATTACACAACGAGACACAGGTGGCAACAGGGTGGAGAGGCGGAGACAGTTAGGCACAGGGGAAAATGATGAAGTTGAGGCAGAAAAATCTCAAGGAGGTTAGAGAAATAATCAAGGAACTGACCTCACAGCCCATTGTTCATTCAGTGGGCTGGTTTCAGTTATTGTGTAAATGTACTGTTTATAAGCTGAGACTGAAGAAGTTCAATTCAATTTTATTTATATAGCGCCAAATCACAACAAAAGTCGCCTCAAGGCGCTTCATAGATACAGAGAAAAACCCAACAATCATATGACCCCTTTGAGCAAGCACTTTGGCGACAGTTGTAACCTTCACTAAAGCGGTTTCTGTGCTGTGATGAGCTCTGAAACCTGACTGAAACTCTTCAAATAAACCATTCCTCTGCAGATGATCTGTTAGCTGTTTGACAACTACTCTTTCAAGGATTTTTGATATGAAAGGAAGGTTGGAGATTGGCCTATAATTAGCTAAGACTGCTGGGTCTAGAGATGCTTTTTGAGTAAAGGTTTAACTACAGCTAGCTTGAAGGCCTGTGGTACATAGCCGATTATTAGAGATAGGTTGATCATATTTAAGATCGAAGAATTAATTAATGGCAGGACTTCTTTGAGCAGTTTTGTAGGAATGGGGTCTAAAAGACACGTTGAAGGTTTGGAGGAAGTAATTATTGAAGTTAACTCAGAAAGATCAATTGGAGAAAAAGAGTCTAACTTAATATCAATGGTACTAAGAGTAACTGTAGATAATATTACATCTGTGGGATGATTATTGGTAATTTTTTCTCTAATGATTAAAATTTTATTTGTGAAGAAGTTCATGAAGTCATTACTAGTTAATGTTAAAGGGATGGTTGGCTCAAAAGAGCTCTGACTTTTTGTCAGCCTGGCTACAGTGCTGAAGAGAAACCTGGGGTTGTTCTTATTTTCTTCAATCAGTGACGAATAGTAAGATGTTCTGGCTTTGCGGAGGGCTTTCTTATAAAGCAACAAACTATTTCTCCAGGCTAAATGAGGATCCTCTAAATTTGTGACACGCCATTTCCTCTCCAGCTTACGAGTCATCTGCTTTAGGGTACGTGTTTCAGAATTATACCACGGAGTCAGGTACTTCTGATTAGAGACCTTAGTTTTCACAGGAGCTACAGTATCCAGAGTCGTACGTAGTGAGGAGGTGAAATTAGGCAGAAGTCACTTGGATGAGTGAGGAAACATTTTTCCCACTGAAAACACTACGTCCAGATGAACAGAATCTAGTGGTTTGCGATACTGCTTATTTTGGTATCGATCCGATACCAAGTAAATACCGGCAAATATCAACGATACCGATACTTTTCAACAAATAAAGTGCATGCCTCATTGATTTGCTAAGTCTCAATTAATTTTCATGACCTTAAATGTTTTGTATGTTTCCTTTTTTATTATTAAATAGTTAAAACTAGGATATAATTAGGACAAAGTTTATAATTAAATAGAACTTGCTTTATCTTTTTTTTCTTAAATCTTAAATAAAAAGTGCAGCAAACCAATAAGCAAATTAGATCAAGCAAGTACTGTTGAGAAACTAAAATACAAAAATTACAGATAAAAAGTTCTCAACAACAAAAACAACAACTGGAAAAAATATAAATAATATGTAAACAACTTAACAACCCCAAAAGCATCTAAGTCACGTCACGTGACGGCGCAACATCTAAACACAAAAGGAGGGGGAGCAAAGTGTGTCTGCTCTGCGCTGACACCGGAGCGGCGTGTCCGGCGACCTGGATGGGAGAGTAGAAGAAGACAGCAAGTTAAAAGCAAGACTAAAGAAAACAAATCATCAAAGTAAATCAAGGAAGAACCAAAACAATTGTGCTGCCATTCGTTGCTGATGCTGAATGGCAGCACAAACCAGTAGCAGCTTCTTGTGTCAGCATTCCCGTGAGTCAAAGCAGACACATCCCCAACTTTAAACCATTAAAAAACCACTTCAGAGTTTTCATTTTTTTGCTATTTTGCATTTTAACATGTGACTGACCTTTGAGATAACCTCAAGGAACTGCAGCCTTCCTGCTTCATATCCAGTCATCATACCCCTGCCCAAACCAGAGCGTTTACAGTAATGAGAATTCATAAGGTGGACAAACTCCTGCTGTAAGCTACATGAGAGACAAGGCAGACCACACCAGTTGCTCAAAGTACATGTACAAAAATAGTTTAAGAGTTAGATGAGGCAAAATGCAAAAGTTTTATATTTGACAAGCTCCCAGCAGCCATCACAAATACACAATTTTTAAGCATGACTTGCAATATTTGTTTTTAAGTCCAACTAAAGGAAAATGTGGAAATTTGCCCTTGGAACGGCGATGGATCTTCATCCTGGAATACTGATCTAATCACTGTGCACATTTATCTGCTCCAGCCAGTTTGTTTACCCGTGCGAGTCTGATTTTTCGGAAACTCGGCAGATAAATGGTGGCAAAGGTGGATTACCCCACGGGCTGTTATGACGACGGTCACAAATCATTTCAGTTTGATGGTTGGCTGGAACCACATCCCCAAACAAGGAACAAAATCAAATTGATGATGAGACACTTCGGATGGAACCGGAGACAGAGAGGCGTCTCAGGAACGTACCTCAGGAAACTGGTAGTCCGCTACTCACTGCAACCAACTGAAGACGGAAATTTTCCTACACAGTATGGAAGCTGTTGTGTTAGACGTGGACCCACATATGTTCATGGAATAGAGTAGCTGCAGATTTGGATCTAAAACATAGATGCTTGGCTTTAATAAACACTGCTGCCCGAAAAATCACATGGAAGAAGAGACTTAGCTTAGGTTGTCATACACAAATAAAGAGCTGTTAACTCTATAGCCTGAGCAGAAAGCTATCCAGAACATACACGCTTAACAATCCAACTATCCGCTGTATTATCCAGGTATTCTAGAGAGTATACAACAATCAAAATTGGCTTTCATGATTACTTATTTGATAAAGCCCATTTGCCATTTGAAAATCCATAATGACTGCCAACTCTCAAAAAGACTACACTTAAAAGTCATATCATACTTCATTTGCAGTCTTTGCTGTTGCAGAAATCTCCCATAGATTTCCATTCAGGATTCTTTGAGTGTGGTTTCGCCTCAATTCACGATGTCTCTGAAAGCTTTACTACATAAAGTGAGGTGTCGCGACACTGTTGAGGATCATTGAATGATATTAGCCTACATTGATGCTGACAGGTCAGCTGAACTTTAGGAAAAATGATTAGTAAGTGCTTCAATTTCAAGTAGCCAGATGACACAGATAAAGGATGCACGTGTCCACTTATATAGCGGGACATATAATATCTGTACATAATACACAAAAAACTAAAGAGAAACGCTGGACAATGGTTAAAAAGCGGAAGAATAAAGTGCAGGGAAAGTGAAAAGGCTACAGGAGAGAAGGGGAGATGGAGAGAGAAAAAAGAGAAGTGTAGAAAAGGGTTTTGTAATCTGGGTATAGTGGTGTTGTGCCGTCTCCATGGTGACAGGCACAAAGGCCCGTGGTTGGCCATTGATGGCTAATTGTATTCTTCACAGCTCTTTTGTTAATTGTTGTCTGCCCAGCTCCCACTTCCTGCTGGGCCACGGCACAAAGCCACGAACAGGAGGGATTAGAAATGGCACATCAGCTTCCCCAATGCACAGCCAACCTCTCTCTACCTCATTCTCTCCCTCTCTTTCATTCTCTCGCTTTCTTTCTGTTTCTCTCTCCCTCTTTCTGTCCCCACAGAGCCGCACCTCCTTTTATCTGCTCCTCACTGTGTGCACTCCCATGACCTCAGAGAGTCCTTCGTTCCTTCTTTACCTTTCATTCTTTCTTCATATGAGGTCTTCACTTCTTTACTCGCACTTATGTGATGTTGGCTTGATTCTTGCTTCTTTACCTACAACACTGTCACAGTTAGCCACACAGATACAATAAGATAACATTACTGTAGAGCATAACCACATTCATGTCTTTCAGTCATGGCAGGCTTGGCTGTTCACCATCACATGGGAAATACGGACTGATGACAACTTTTCACAATTAAAGGACAGTACAAAAAAAGCACTGCTCAAACACAAGATTTGCATATGATGGTTGAAAGATAAGTTAATTTATATAATCTTCATCAGAGGCAGAGGAAGAAGAATGTTCTTGGAGCCAGCCACAGTGTGTCCAATATAAACTGTGATCATTTAAAACTCATTGGATTCTTAAATGCATTCTCTGGGAGATGCAAATTAAGATAAGATAAGATAAGATAGAACTTTATTAATCCCTCGGGTGGGTTCCTCTGGGAAATTCGACTACCTGGATTGCTACCTGGATTGTTTTCAGCGGCAAAGTGTTTCTCAGTGAAAGGAACCGGAGCGTTTTTGAACTAGCCTGAAGTTACAGTGAAATGGTGCGAGACTAAGATGCTGTTGTGTGTGTTACGTCCAAAAATGTTTGAATTTATGTGAGGCAAAGGCCAGTGCCCCTGCTACACGTTAATAAAGTCTGGTAGACTGGTAGGTGACACAGTAGAGAATCTCCACCTATCCAAAAACGTGTGTTGTAACTAATCATAAATGGTAAATGGCCTGCATTTGTATAGCGCTTTACTCAGTCCCTAAGGACCCCAAAGCGCTTTACACTACATTCAGTCATTCACCCATTCACACACACATTCACACACTGGCAATGGCAAGCTACATTGTAGCCACAGCTGCCCTGGGGCGCACTGACAGAGGCATAACTATAAAAAAAGCATAATGTAATTTTAACTTATATATCAGTAAATACTTAACTACTACACGAGTGCTTCCAGTTCATTGGAGGGAGGCGGTGCTAGCATATATCACAGGACTTTTAGGCTTTTATCTTTTATTTCAATGTGTGTTTTTCTGCCCTGCATTTCGTTGCCCTGTACCTGTGCATGTGCAATGACAATAAAGTTGAATTCTATTCTATTCTATTCTATTCTATTCTATTCTATTCTATTCTACAAATACTGATTTGTCCTCACTCCGAAGTCATCACATACTGATGCTTGGACAGTAAGCGTCACACTGTAACCCACTGCGCACCTACTTAATGCCACCTTTCAATGTGCAGACATTGAGGGGTTCGACATTGCCAGAAAATGCTGAGGATTTTCTATGAGTCTGTGGTGGCCAGTGCGATCCTCTATGCTGTTGCATGCTGGGGGAGCAGGCTGAGGGTCGCAGATGCCAACAGACTTAATAAACTGATCCGTAAGGCCAGCAATGTTGTGGGGATGGAGCTGGACTCCCTCAAGGTGGTGTCGGAGAGGCGGATGCTGTCCAAGATAAAGACAATGTTGGATAACACCTCCCACCCACTCCATGACATGTTGGTCAGTCACAGGAGCTCGTTCAGTGAGAGACTGAGATTACCGAAAAGCACCACTGAACGACACAGGAAATCATTCCTGCCTGTGGCCATCTCCCTGTACAACGCATCCACTTAACACACTGTTTGCTGCTACAACTACACATGTTTCTTTTCCAAATATTTATTTATAAGTGACTTATGTATGTATGTATGTATATATATGTATATATTGTACTATTCTTAGTTAGCGTATTGTCTGTCTTGTCTTAATGTTGGTTTAAAATGGAGCACTGTAACAAAAAATAATTTCCCCCAGGGATCAATAAAGTATTCTGATTCTGATTCTGATTCTGACATGTTTCTGTCTGAAATAAACAGCATCTGCTGGTGCTGGCATGGACATGGACGTGTAACCTTTGTAACATTGTAACACTGTTAGTTTAATCTTATTCTGCTATCTTATTGCTACCTTTATATACTGCTGTTTTAAACTGCTAGTTTACTGGTAGTTTATACTGCTAGCTTACTGCTAGCATTATATACTCCTACCTTAATCTGAAAGAATGTATTTATTAAAACTACTACCAACAAACAAAATAAACACACAAACCTCAGAGCTGAAAACTAAGACTTTCAAGCAAACGTTGAGGAGTAAATGCTGTGCCCGCTGATAAAGAATTATCCCTGCTTGATGCAGCTAACACTGCTAGCAAGAGACAAGGTAATTGCTGTTAGCTTGCAGCAATGTTTACAAGAAATCTGCTAAATTTTAAATCCAACATTTTACCTGGATATTTGTAATGTAGTTGTGCTCCTGCTGTGTAAAACAAACCAGCCGTGTATGGTAACAGCTGAACACAGCTAACACTTCTGTTCTTCACTTTTAAACTTCCATCACTATGATTTATTCTTGTTTTTTCTGCCCTCAGTCATTGGGTTATTCTTTATGTTGTCACTGCCGAGCGTGATTTTGTTGCAAAACCCTTACTTACCCCAAAGTTTTTTTGTTTTTTTTAAAAAAAAGTGATCTGGATAGGAGTCAAACTCCTGTTTTTTTTTCTTCATCACGCATAAAAAGAGACGCTGAAGGTGTACAGTTTCATTCAACACATGGCAAGTAGTGTTCAGTTCAGTTCAGTTCATTTTTATTTCAAACATTTCAAACATGTGCCTTCACAATCATTACAAAGTATTATTCCATTATTTGTTTGAAAAGGAGTAGGCAGAAGTATTTACTTATTTGTCCCTACCCCCTCAAGTTTTACCTCTCATTCATTTAATTGTTTGTTTGTTTTTTAGTCTTAAAAGTGTGACTGACTAAGAGACAGTGTCTAGTGAGCTAAGAGGTAGAAAGTGTTTCAAATAGTGGATACATACAGCACCCACCAAAAGTATTTGCACTTTACTGTTAGCATACTTTTAGAGGATATTCTAAGGAGCTTAGAAAGAAAAGTGTCTGGACTTCTTTAAGTTGCTTGAAGACGTTAAACCTCTCATCCGAGAAGCTTCTTCAGTTCTAAGAGTCAAATGAGTCCCAGATTTACAGGATATTGTACATGGAGTGGGGAAAAGCCCTGAAAAAAAAATATAGGAATAGTTTTACACCACACTTGTTAAGCATGACAGACTTCTTTGATCAAAAGGTGGAAATTTTAAAAATGACAAGCGGTCAAATCGAACTGAATATCGACAGTATTGATACCAATACTAAAATATTGATATAAGTATCAGATCAATGGTGGCAAAGTATCAATACTTTAAATTCAGTAGCAGACCTCTGAATTCTGTTAAATATTTTTTTATTCATGTATTTATTAAAAAAAAAAACACACCTCAAACAAACACTCAGAAACAAACACTTTTGTGTCGTGTTTTTTGTTTTGACTGTCAGATCTATTTTATTCATTGTTTGTCTGACACATTTAAAAAAAATCACAGTGTTTAAAACGTGTGATATCGGCATTTAGTGGCATTTTTGTGGCATTTATTTGGTATTGGCTCAATACCAAATTTTGCAGTATGGCACAGCTGAATAAAGAAAGCCTCTGTCAACAAAGATCACTCTTTGAATCAACCCAGGCTCACTCATGATCACCCCTCCCCCTTCTAATAATCTTTACTCAGTCCCGAAGACGTTTGAAAGCGCAACTTTACACGCTCTGTAATCTCATGACATTTTAAAGAGCGACCAACTAATCACTGATAACAGATTAGCTTGACTACTAACTGCATTCTCTCTCTTTATTTATTTATTTATTTTATATGTACTTGTAAAGTTAAACGACCCTGCCGGTATCTTTGCTATTAAGTCTTGCTTATTGGATTGGTTATGGATCTAAGAGGGAGAGAAGAGGCCGTCAGTTGGTGAGGTCTCTCCAATCAATAGTCATTAACAGTGTAGTCAATGTGCGTTTCAATAGACACGGGAGCCAGTAACAGATTATCGACTCTCTCTCCCTTGATACACTCGTGTGTGTGTGTAAGTGTTCTCACAGCCGCCACCTGGAAATTAGTCCCTCTCCCTTTAAGTGGGAGGTGAGCTGCAGGGCGCTGGGGACGGTGAGAGTTGGAAACCCAGACAAGCAAACAGAAAGTCACCGGGAGTGAGTGAGTGAGTGAGTGTGCGCGCTCCCCGTCTCCAAAAACATTTACGCATCGCAGCAGTGTTCCGCCTGCCTCTCACTCCTCACCGTCATCTTACCACAAACAGCAGCCGGCTCTCTCCACTCCGAAGGACCGGGAGGACAAGTTCGTGCGGAGAAGCGTCTGTCCCAAACCACCGTGCTTTGCATGCGGTGAGCAATTAAAGCGGGGGAGGAAGAGGAGGAGGACGGAAGTTTATCCCCCCCTCCTGTCTCTCTGGTGGAGAGCGCAGGGCGCACCGGGACTGGTGAGTGGAAGCTTGATGGTCACTCTTCGTGGAAATATTAACCACTGTCGTTAATAAGAACTTGGGAAGGAACTTCCCAAACTCAGATCAGTCGGAATTCCACCTCATCCATCAACCTCTAACTTTCCCAACATTCCCATTTAGTCTAACTTGCACCAGCTTCTCCATTTACGCTTTCTTTTGACTTTTGACTTTAATGCATAATTATGTGGAAAAATGAGCGCTGCTCTCGACCTCACTGCTCCGCTACACAATTATCGAGTGGTGTGGGAAATTATTATTATGATGATGATGATGGCGGTGGTGATGGGGATGATGTCAGTTCTGTTGGCAGATGCAAATGAGCGGATATCAGCAGGTTCACCGAGAATAGGCACAGGTGTCAACGTTTTAGCAAAGACTTCAACACCCTTCTTTTCTCCATAAAGCCCCATTTTTAGCTGATCCACTGAAGTATGGCAGTGAATAATTAGAACTTCATTAAGTTTCAGAGTGAGGAAAGTTCTCCTTGTTGTACTGTGAAATTTTGCCAGCATAGAAATATCTTTTTATAAAGCTGTGGGGTGGGAAGCAGTGGCACTGTGTTGCAGCGGTCTGGTCTGTAAAGCAGTGGAGCCCTGAGGGTCAGTGATGTCAGAGGTGACACCTTAGGCTCCTTTAAGTATGTTCAGGGGTTCTCAGCATGTTAAAAGGGTCAGGCATTAGCAAGGTGGGAAACGGTTCACAGGTCTGGGAACAGTTCAGAGGTGACATCTCAGTGCCGAGTACAAAGTGTGTGGAAGGAAGGAGTGTGAGTGTGTGTGCTCGTCTTTACAGTGGCTGGTTGCATACAAAGCTGTCCATCAGTGGGGAGTCCCTGACCTTTCTTTCTGTCAATCTCCTTTCTGTCCTCTTTCACTCTTCAGTCCCATCTTCTCACCCCCTGCTGCCCTTCATTTCTTTTTCTTTTCTTTCTTTTTTGGAGGCTAGTTTAATGCTGCATCTTCATATACTTTAGCTTACTGCACACACACACACACACACACACACGCACACACACACACACACACACACACACACTATCTTTCAATAGAGCAGGGCGATATGGCCAAAAATATTTATCACGATATATATTTGAAAATTTGCGATAACGATATAACCGACGATATAATTGATGCGAGACAAAATACAACTCCACAACATTACTAGCGCAAAAAGACAACCTTCCATTTATTTTCACTTAAACAAGAAGCTGGTTTTTATGTACATTAAAGCTTTATAAAAATGTAACAGTGCAAATGCAAATTCCTTGCTGAAAGTTTAACCAAAGGCATTTCCAGTAGAAATGGGCTGACATATCCTGAGCATAACCATGTATAATATCCACTGAAGTTAAAAAGAGGTGCTTTGCAACATTAAACTGCAGTGTGCAGTACGTATTTTTCGCACCATAAGGTGCACGGGATTATAAGGCACATTAAGCGAAACAAAGCAGTCAGATAAATCAAACTTTATTAAACTCATTCTTCTTGTTTCCTCCACTTCTGTACCATTGATTCATTAATGTTGAATTCTCTGGCAGCTGCTCTATTCCCATGTTGTTGCAGTATATTAATGACTAACCTCGTATTGTGGATGGATTATCTCAGTTGTTCTCCTGACTGAAGTTTGGTCCGTTTACAGCATCCTGCCATGCGATTGCATTTGTCTCTAACCATCAGGAACCTTCACGTTAACTTTTATAAGTGGAAAAGTGTTAGTGTTCGTCCTCCAGCTTCACTGTTTATGTTATGCTAACATAGCTGTGTCGCTAGCGATCACGTAGCACATCATTATATACCAGCTAGCCCAACTTCAGTAACCCTACAAACGTCACTGCTGTTTAGTTTCCTGTCTTCATTTATGTTGGAAGTGATAGCAGAGCTGTACGTTTGATTTTTTTCAGAAATCTCTCAGTCAGAACGTGCTATATCATGCTTAGGTAACTAGCGAAACTAGCGAGCTAACTTCCGCTAGCTTCCTGCTAACTTCTAACTCCGTTAAATGTAATAACTTTTGTTTTCATGGATGCCTGGAAGTTAAACTTTATAGTTACACCTGGTAAAGCAGCAATGCTGATCGTTTTATTAAAGATGAAAGAATTGAGACAGTTTTTAACTCTCAGTGATGCTGCAGTGTTGTTTGACCTGAAGCATACGGAGTTTAGGACCCAGATTACTCCCAGATTTAAGAGCATCTTAGTCCGACAAATATGACAATAACAACAGCCGCTTGCATGTTCTGCAAAAAAATGTGCTTTGTTGTGTATCTGACGGACAAACACCAAACCAGTTCCACATCACTGAAGTTGCACCATTTTTACAAACCAATTCTGGTTCATCTGTTTCACTCAACAATCGGCCATGTGCGTATGAAAACAAAGGCACTGCGCATGCGCGTTTTACTCCCATTCTATCGCGATATTTCATTTTCCTATCGTTGCCTAACATTATACCGGTATTACCGTGAACGGTATAATATGGCCCAGCCCTATCTTTCAATCTCTGCGGTGGACAACAGAACCAAGCAATGCAGATGTAAAGAGTCTGCTTGTCAGCAGCAATGTACTCCTGCTCTCCTCTCTCTTTCTGACACACACACACACACACACACACACACACACACACACACACACACACACACACACACACACACACACACACACATAACCTCGAGGACTGGTTTTTCACCCTTCACCTCCACCCCCTCCCTATCCCTCCACCGGCCCCACCTTCTCTTTTGGAGCTTTGTCTTCCCAGGTGAACGGGTTCATGCTGGGGGAAAGGTGACCTGCACCTTCACTCGTGCTTTGTTCGCTGGCCCGAGCACTGTCGTGTCTCATGCCACAGCCTCGTCATATATTGCTTTCTAATTAGCAAACAGGTGTCTGCTAAGTTCATGTGCTAGCACTGCTCAAAGTAGTTACCACTGTTTTATAATAAGAATAAAGTTATAGGGGTGGAGTGAAGTTTATATTTGTTTCCTTTGTTTACTAGAAATTTCCACCTACATGGCAAACCACAAATGAAAGGTAACGTTATAAAGAATCAGGAACAAACTGATGTAATCAGAGTTTGGTTGTTCAAGCTGACTGTGAAAGGGAGAACATTAGCTGCTTCTAATACCTGACAGTTTGTTACTTTGCGCTCTCATGCTTGGCAGTTTTGGATCCTTGTTAGGCCAGAAAAGCGATGTCAACCTTGGACTCCTGGGTTTTTTTAATGGGCGTGTTATCGACCAACTAATGAATCAGTTAATTGTGAAAGCAACTGTAGCCACAGTTTGGGCTCATTTATCAATATTGTACCATAAATGGAGCTAAGCATCAGATGTTCTCTAAAACGTTGTTGTTGTCATTGTTGCACTTGCTGCTGTCCTGTAGGTGTTTGTGAAAGATTGGGCATGTCATGATTGAAAAGAGATGTCAGTAGGTTTTTGTGGGTTTAATTTATACTGGGCACAGTAAAGAAGATTAAAGTTTATGAATTCACATCCACACTTGGTCTTCCTGTGAAGCGTGATAACAAATTGTTGTAAGCAGGCGTGTTTACAATAAATCTACTGTTAGTGGGTCATTGTTTGTACCAATTTTTTAGACTTGAAATTTGTGCGCTCCAGTCCAGTGTGTGTGTGTGTGTGTGTGTGTGTGTGTGTGTGTGTGTGTGTGCACCACTTCCTATGCATTGGATGTCTCCATCAGGGCAGCAGAGCAGACTAAGTTTTTTCCTCGTCTTTCCTCCTGACCTCTTGTATCCTCTGGACATTGTTCTCTGAATCCTATTGAACCAGGAGTCCACAGATAAACAGCACAATGGAGAATAATGGTGTGTCTGTGTGTGTGTGTGCGTGTGTTCCTCAGCCTGTCCTTTAGCGCAGTGTGAGGCCAAGCCAATCAAAAAACCCCACCATCACTGCATTTTCTCTTTTGGAAGAATCGCAACAAGCATGAGCGCTACATACATCACTACATCACTCTGCCGCTTGAGCGACAGTATAAGCATGTTGTCTGTCCGACTCTTCAGACGGGTCGGCATAAGGACTTCACTTATATTGTGCAGCAACCTAGAAATTAAATATACGGTGACAGAGTCATATCATTGTATCACATCAGCTCACTGTGCTTTAAATTTTTGCTGTTAATCCATCTTCCTGAGGGTTAAACCTCCAAACTGAACAAATTAAATTAGTTTTCATGTGCAAAGAATTTGGACAATGAGATTTAAAAATGAATAACATAGTGTAGTATAGTCGACAGTCGATCAGCTGAATCATTATTTAACCCAGGAGTCTTGAACCTGCAGCTGGTCCTGAATGTGGCTGTTTTGTCCATCTCTAGATAAAAAGTAGAAATGAATATTTTTTAAAAAAAAAATTATTCCTTTAACCCTCTCAAGGCAGGCATTGCCGATTTGCAACAGTTAAAAACTAACAACCTGATTACCCCACATACATATTTTATGAGTTTTTTTACTCAGAAGTACCACTGCAGGACTTAGTTGTGCATTAGCAACAAAAAGTTTAATTTGAGCCTGAGGGGGTTAAGTGGTTCTTTACATTCTTCATCACATTAAAAAAATATTGTGTCATAGCACAGAACAACAGTCCCTTGTGGTGTGTGATACTTTAAACTGTGTACAATATATTAAAGCTAATCAGATTCAAAGCGCCCTGCAGAGGATAGTTACAGACAAACATTTTAGAACTGTGGTAGAAGTTTTGCAGTGTTTAGCACTGCTGCCTCACATCAAGAAAGTCTTGGGTTCAACTCCAGCAGGCAGATGGACCCTTCTGTGTAGAGTTTGCATGTTCTCCCTGTACCTGCATGGGTACTCTGCCTTCTCCCCTTTTCTGGAACTTGGTTGTCTGTGTGTTAGCCCTGCGTTAGCCTGGTCACTTGTTCAAGGTGTAACTTGCCTCTTCCTCTAAGACCTCAGTTGGAAGAAAATGGATGGATAGACTCTCGCTTTTACATGTTTCTATTAATTAGTAATGAGCAGTCATACACAATTCCACCAAAGACAACTTAGCGATAGCCAGTTTAGTAGTGCCTAAGTCCTTTTCATTCTTTTTATTTTATTTATTCCATATGCTGCTGTGAAAAAGATTGGCGTTGAAAGAGTTTTGTTTTACAAAAATGCAAAATGACAATAAAGAATTTGTTTACTTTGGCAAATAAACCTGAAAAAGTAAACAGTTAAAACATTTTTTTCATAAACAGTATTATTCAAAATATTCCTCCAGCCTGCTGTACTATTGTTATATGTGGTAAAAGATTTAAATTATTCACACCTATTAGTAATGTTGAAAGGGTTTTTTTTATGTGGGCAGCAGGTTCATAATAAGGCCCAATCATGTTTGAGATTTCTTTTGGTCAGAAATTGTTAAAAAAAACAACAAAACAGCTCTTTGATAGTAAAGTTTACCTGACTTAACACTGATTTAACTATATATTCAAAAAAGTTGCATGTTTTCTGATCTCTGATGTGATGATTTACTGCTTTCCCTACTTTTGCATGTTGGCTGGCTAAAATATGACAGCTTTAAATGTAAGAAAACATTTTCAAACAATTTAAATAAAAAAAAAAATTCACAGTTAGATATCGAAAAATTTGTATTTGTAGTTATTATCATTTTATTAACATAATATTAATAATTATTATAATATTAATTAATTAATTAATTAATTACTCTTTAATTATAATATCAATTAATTACTGTGGTAATAAGTTCACATGTGATAGAGTTTAGAGACTTGTACTTATATTGATACTTCTGCAAAGCAACGTTTAACAATCCCTTAAAACATATAAAATCATGTGTTGTGTTTATAGAACATTATTAGAAAAGAAATTCAGCCAGCTGATTGTTATAAAAACAAAATAATATCTACCTTTTAATTTTGACAAAAATCCGTTCAAATCGCAGTATTTTATGGCGTCATCGCTGCCCACTGTTGGACAAACTATGTAATGGCAACACTATACCTAATGTCCCACCTTCATCTACTCTTAAATGTCTTATTTGCCTTTTTTTCTGTCTTATCTTGTAAAGCCCTTTTTTCTTTGTTTTTAAAAGGTGCTACATACATGAAGTTTATTATTATTACTATTAATATTATTATTATTTTCTGAGTCAAGGCTAGCCTCTCAGACCTGCGCTTCAGTTTCTTATTACCCACTTTTACTCTTACTGCACCTGACTTGTGTATAGGTGTATCTCCCGTAAAACGTCTCACTGACTTATCTTTTGGTCTGCAAAAACAAAAAGTTAAATTGAGCAAAAGTAATTTGGCTCCTCGTGCAGAAATAATGTGCAGACCAGTTTAAATGGCTGCGTGTTCAAAAGCTCTCCCGCCTGGTGCCTGCCTAAAGGAAACATCTGTTGAATGCAGTTAGAAGAGACTCATAAAAAAGTAGGTAAACTGTGACATATTAGGTGTCAGTCACCAAGATCAGTAATAACTTTGCTTTGTTGTGTTTTGTGGCAACAAGTTAATCAACTCTTGCAATGCTTTAAATCATGTTCAGTGAATTGTTTTTGAGTGCATTTGGATTATTTGATTAATTGATACCGCTGTTGATGCTATTTGCTGTTTTTCTTAAATGAAAATATGCTGAATATCTAAAAAAAACTGTTTTTTTTCTGGTAAAAACAGTGCTTAGATATTCAGTTTAATTTGATGAAATATTTCTGTTTAAGATCACACTGTGTAAATTCCTGCCTGTGTTCAGGCTTCTCTGGTGACGAAGGTGCTTGGCTTTTATAAAGTGTGATTATTCTGGTTAATTCTTCACCATGTCCCTGATAGGAACGTGATATCGCAGTCAGCTTCTGTGCCTCACAATGGGCTTTTTTGCATTATCTAACAGCCTCTTTTTCCTCGCGTTAAGCCATCGTGACCCGTGAACATGTAGTCTTTAATGATTCTGTACATCACTATCACAAAGACCAAAGTGTGGTCCGTCGAGCACACGTGCCGAAGAGAGGGAGCTTTTGATAGAGCGGATGAACGGAGAAGTTTCAAGGTGCTCCTTGTATTCATTTCTGTTATCTCTGAAGCAAACGGGGTGAGAGAGTGCAGTAATTAAAAGTGGAGATGGAAGGATCTCAGGTGGAGATGTTAGAAGTCATGTCTTTGTGAAGGAAACACAAAGGTGGAGAGGTTGGTTGAATGCCTTTGCTTCATCTTAACATCGCTCATCACTCTTCAGAGGACTTTTTAAAGACACTTTCCACCTGTTGCCTTGGTACAGGAAAGAAAAGAAAGATAACTGTACACACTTGAGAGGAAACACACACACACACACACACACACAGGAAGACTCATCCTGGGCGGGTGATAAAACACAAGTCTTACACTGGTGATGGGCCACTTTCAGAGATACTGCAGCCGCGCACACACACACCCTGCTGTGTACATCTGCACACACCTTCAAGGTAAGATACCTGCTTCAACCTCGGCAAAGCCTTCTTTTACCAAACTCACTGTGTCCTCGCGGTTGACTGTCTTGCAGGCTTATATCTGATTGCACGGTTGAAGCATCTAATCACTAAAAGCTTCACATTACACTTGTTTTGTTTATCTTTTTAAAATATATCGACGGGATTGCTGTACCCCTGGCATGTCATTCATTTACATTCTGCCAGCTGTGCTTTGAATGTGCGCTCACCCATCCGTGAATGCTGTCATAAGCCCATAAAAACGCGCCGTAAAGCCAGAGGAGGGGGGCGAAACCACAGCAGGCTATTTATCAACAGCTGTAAATCATCTCCGAAGAAGAAAGAACGGAACCCTTCTCGAACGCTGGCCCCTGCGCCGTGTTTCTCATGCTACTTTTGATCAATTTCTAATCCCTTAAGAAAAACACACAACAAGGAGAGAGGGAAAAAAAGTTTTCTGAACTTTTCCTCTCCACGCCTGCATTGCATGCACGTGTGTTCATTCAGCACGCAATGTCAGAATACAAGCTCCTACAGGACTTAGGTGTGTTTGGCTGAATGTTGCGCTGGAGAGGGAGGCTTTTGTTGGAAAGTATGCAGCGAGTTTTTCTTTTGTCTCTCTTGTTCCCATAATGCTCGTCGCATAACGGCTCTCTATTGTTTGGCATGCGGGACGTGAATGAGCAGGTTTATGTAGACTTTTTCGTGCCCCTTAATTTGAAGAACGTACAAAGAACAAAAAAGGAATAAACATGATGATGAGTGGATTTTGTGCCACTCTCATCAAGATAAAAGTGCGTTAAAGAGGTTATTATTGGCTTAATAGATAGCATTAATGCCTGCACTGATCAGGTTCGCTGACAGTTTATTCATTTTTTTTGCTGCTGAGTGACATAAAGGCCTTATTAAATTACGTTTCAGCGCCTTTTACTGCTTTCTCAGAATTAACCAACAGATTTGCATGGCTATCAGAGAAGTGCACATGGACATACGTCTGTTTTTGTTTGCCACGGTTAAAGATAAAGGTATAATCGGCTTGTTCCCACCCTTTTTCCAGCCGATTTGTTTATTTCTGAGAGAATTCACAAACACTCTATTGATAGACGAGCCCTGCACACACAAATAAAAACACACCGGTTTCCTGGTTCATTTACATGACTTTCTCCTGCACAACGCTGCTCTGTTGTTATGTGAAACCTAAATTTTCAAAAAAAAAATTCAGGACACAAAACTGTATACCTGTTTGTTGTGTGTGTGTGTGTGTGTGGGTCTATAGTGCCATTTGCAAATGACCAGAGACCGTTTGTTTGCTCCGCAACAGCTCCACCAGCATGATTTGCATTTCCTTTTTAAAAATCAATGAAATCTAAAGCGACAGTAGGCCATTATGTGCCGGTTTGCTAGAAGTTAGTTGCGTATTTGAGTTTGTGGTGTATGTGTAGCATGGAAAACAGGCCAGCGCTCCTCCGCTGCATTGAACTTCTTTGATGACTTATCATTTGTGGGGTAACATTAGATTGTATTAATGTTAAATGAAAGAGGGGGCATAGGGGCGCAGACACACATCGTCGGTAATGCAGGAGACACTCTTATGGCTTTTATCTCCCACTCTCCACAGCTGAGCGCGATAACTTGTCTAAAATCATGCGCTCACATGCATCCAAGCTGTTGTATCTCTGCAAAATAAAGAGAGAAGCGAAGCCGAGTTACAGCAGTGGACACCGTCATCCTCCGAACACCAAACCTTTGCTGTTCTTACTGCTGTTCCTTTGAGATGAGATAAGGATTTAGTTTTCCATGTTTTAATTCTTGTTCACTTTCTTTCAGTTTTATCGCAGCCTGAAGTTTAACACAATTGAAGGCAAAACCACCCAGATAAATTTCTGTATGTGGCATTGAAGCACCTTATCAGCCCGTCACCTCCAAAAACAAAAGATGCCTGCTAACTGGAAAGAATGGTCAGCTTTCTTTTCAAATCCTAGAGCTATATTTAGTTTACTCTTTAAGCTACTTCATTAGTCAGCAATAGTATTTAACTAGAAGTAGTCAAAATTGGGGGAAAAAAGCATTTAAAGTTGTTTTTTTTCTTTTTTTAAAAAAAAGGCTCTGTAATTAAAACAGCTGGGCACAAACAGCAGGAAATAGTGCACTTGTCTTGGGACTATTTTCAGCTGTGGATTCGTATGCATTTAGTGCTCTAGTGAGTATTTACAGCAGCAGCACAGGTGTGTGCCACAGTAAAGTACAGTGTGTGTGTTTGTGGCGTTGAAAGAGCATGTCAGCCGGTGCAAAAGCGGGCCTGAGTCAGAGCAGTTGTGAAAACAGCAGAGCTCCGTGAAACAAAGGAATTAAAAACGATAACACAGTAGTTGCTGGCAGATTCCATCAACTGCTGATTTTTGGCTTTCTTCACCTTATTCATTCACAAAACGAAAAGCGTGGAAAAACACAAGCTTACCCTCTCAAAAATAATCTGCTTGGCAAAAAGTGTTCAGTCCTGTTTGTCAGCCTAAAGTTAACCTTTAGCTGTTTCTGCACATCTAATAGGAAAGGCAGCAAATCCATTTTTCTACCTGGGCTCTTCTTTCTTCTCTGTCATCTGGCAGCCCAGGAGATAAGCACGCTGTTACTGAATCTAAGAAAAAGGAATGAAAAGAACCTTTTCATTTTCTCCCCAAAAGTCGAATGACCACATTTTTTGTGGTTAATGCAGATAAGAAGAAGGGTCTGCACGGGGTGGAGGTCAGAGTGGATGGATGGGTTAACAAAACATCAGACAGTTGGGTTTTAAAAAACAAACAAACATTGACTATTGATTTGTGGCTGTGACTACATGTTTGTTATTACATTATATTGTGATAATGAAGACCTGCTAACCTTACCTTAGTAACTATTTTACTCCATATCACCAAGCCGTTTTGTATGTAAATCCAACCAAACTTTTACCGTAATGTTAACACACCATAACGGTTTTATTAATGTCTTTGTATCGCTGCCATCTATGATGCCGCATCAGATCAAAAACTCTTTCAGTGTATTTGAGCAAGTGAAAACTTTTGCTATATAAAACATGGTGTTGTAGGCAGCTAGTTACTGAGTGCAGGCAGCTGGTAGTACTCAGTCAAGCTCAGCCCCAAGATTGCTTTTACACTTATTATTAAACTATAAGTCGTAGTTGCTTTACACACGGTATATGCTCACTGGTCACTTTATTAGGTATACTTTGCTTGTGTCAGGTTGGACCCCTTTTGTCAAACGTGGTGCATTGCATTGAGATCTGGTGACTATGGAGGCCAGTGAAAATGTTGTAGCACATTATACTGGTGGAAGCAGCCATCGTAAGATAGGTAGTGGACATAAATGGACATCCTAAGCAACACTGCTCAGGTAGGCATTTAAACAACCCTGAACTCGTACAAAGGGGCCCCCAAAGTGTGCCAAGAAAATATCACTACTCCACCAGCACCAGTCTGAACCTTTGATACAGGGCAGGATGGATCCATTTTCTTGTTCTTGTTGACAAATTCCAAATCTGTTATGTTGCAGCAGAAATCAAGGCTGTGTGTTTCCAGTCTCCTGTTGTGCAATTTTGATGAGTCCGTACGAATCGTAGCCTCAGTTTTTCTGTTTGTAGCAGGCGGAAGTGGCATCCGACGAGGTCTTCTGCTGCTGTTGCCCATCTGCTTCAAGGTTTGACCTGTTGTGCGCTCAGAGATGCTTTTTGGTTGTAACAAGTGGTAATTTGAGGTCAGCTCGAAGCAGTCTGGCCATTCTGCTCTGACATCAACAAGGCATGCTCTCCCACTTTCTGTTTTTCAGATCATTCTGTGGGGCAAAATCCCAGTAGAACTCCAGTTTTTACGACATCCTGATGTACAGCCTGAACTTCAACAGGGCGTCTTGATTGTGTCTACATTTGTGAGTTGCTACCGTGCAATTAGCTGATTAGACATGTAGCCTAGCAAGCAGTTGAACAGGTGTACCTAACAAAATGGCCAGTAAGTGCATATCCTGACTGTAGAATATCTAGAGCTCCCCTACTGCTTTCTGTTCTCCTGCTTTCATCTCTCTTTCTCCTTCTTGAACAGGCCTCTCTATGTGAATGGATTTCTCTGTAAGCCCTAACATAAGAGGCAGTGGCTTCTGTTGTGTATTCCTATTTTCAGGCACTATCTTGATGTATGTGCTGTGTAGTCAGGGCCATGGGCTGGGTCTGTGTGCGTAGCGAGGCGGACTGTGTCATTACGGCGGTCAGCCAGCTACTTCAGACATGATCTCCAGCTTATTGGAGCTGGTTAAGATCTATGGCACTAAGTTGTTGCATACGCAGCTGTACTTGTGAAGCTGAAGCACACATATGCACTCGCGTGTGCGCACACACACGCAGCAAAGACCTCCTGCAGTTTGCCAGTGCCGAAACAAACAGTCCCTCAGCAGAATCACCTGTTGTGCTCCTACTGCTCAAAGGCGTTGCCATAGTAACGTCTCAGAGTCCTGGCCTCTTGGTCTATGAGACCCTCTGCAAATATAGACCCCCCCTCTCCCCCCCACTACTGCTACCACCATGACCATTAGAAACTCCTGAAAACATGCACACACACACACACACACACACACACACACACACACACACACACACACACACACACACACACACACACACGTTATGTACATGTGGGTGCTCTCAAGAAGCAGTAAATGGAGTGAGGATATAAAGTGTGCCAGGCTAAAGGAGAGAGAGCACATTGTGAGAGTCGGGCCTCCTTTGTCTGAGCTAGCCTGAAGGAGCAGGGGGTGGAAAAGGGAATGGGGGTGGAGGGGCTTTGTGAAGGAAGAGGAGAAAAAAAGTGGCCTTCATACACATCCTTTCTTCTCCTTCTCTTGTTCTATCTCTTTATTGGGAGTGTGTTTTGTCTTCTCTCTCCCCACTCACCACACCACCACCTCCTCCTCCTCCTCTGATAAATGCCACAGTAGCCTTTCGCTAGCCGCCACAATAGACGACCTGTTTCGGTGAACGCAACGGGAAGAGAGAAAAGGGAGCGAGAGAGAGGGAGAAAGAGGGACGAGAGTGAGACATGAAAAGAAAGATGGCTGCTTTTTAACCTGTGCTTCTGAAAAGCAGGAGAATAAAAGGGGCTGTGACTAAAGCCAGAGTCCTGTTCTCCTCTCTTTTCTCTCTCCTCGGTGTCTTTGTGAAGGGCACGGTTGTGTCATCAGCCTATTTATACATCTTATTTAGAAAGCTTTTGAGAAAGAGAGAGGCAGTGGTCATAGAGAGAGCACATTATGAAGCGTATTAAGCAGGATTTAAACACAGAGGACGGGTTAGATGTGTTTGACGTTGATGTTAGTGTACTGGAGACATACAGTCACATAAAGTTAACAACTGAGTTAACTCTAAATGTTACTCAGACTTACTTTTTTATCACTCTGGAGTATTTTCATATGGATGGCTGTAGTGGAAAACGAATGCATAGACTTTGCATCAATGTGTAAAAAGTACCATATTATAGAAAACCTAGTAAATCATGCATTTAAATGTTGTAGAAAATGAAAAAAAGTACATGTATCATCTGCAAATTTTGAAAAAACAAACAAACAATAGAAGCGTGCATTATACTGTCACTGAATGGAGTACACTGTGTAGCGAGATCAGTTTCAAATTTGTATACTTGGAGTATTTTAGTCGGTGACAACGAATTCTATTTTAATCCATTTTTTTGTTGGCCATATGATTTGAATAAAACCTCATTTGCAAGAGAGCTCTGGCTGTATTAAAAAAGACAGGGTATTGTGGTAGGAGCATCACAGTATACCTGTACTGATGACAGTGACATTTCAAAGTGAAATGCTTTATAATACAATTACATAAAGTGTATAACATGGATTTGTTAATACTGTAACTAGTAGTACAGTTTCCTGTGTTTGCACAGTTCTTGCTGCAGACTGCGTCCACCTCTCTACACTTGAGTGATTTAAGTCATCCCATTGCCAAAAAAGACTACGACACAACGCTATTTTTTAGTGTAGTTTTCAATCACAACTTTTAATTATTTTAATTACTATTTTCTCATTTTTTTCTTTCTTTTCTTCCATAATTTTCCATTGAAGCACATATAGGCAAAGGTCAGCTCTACTCTAGTCAATATTCTACAAATGTTAACTTTCAGCCAAATACACTATGGAGGTGCATGCTGTAAGAACATATAGGCATCACTGTCACGGCTGATATATTTCAGTACAGTGGTGTTACCATGATTAGTAGTACTGTGGAATATTTTTATATTCCATATAAAAACAGACAAACACAGACACATAAGTCTTATGTTTATTTTATCTATTTCTTTTACATATATGGACAACTACTAATGGATTTGTCCTTTTTTAGTGTTTTGGACACTGAAACACTTAATTCTGCTGAGAATCACAAACAATCCGTGCTTGAAAGCAGCGCATTGAAGCAGCACAGCAGCTGCTGTCTGGAGAGCCTGTGAACTTTAAACTGTGCTCTTACCTCGCCTCACGTACCTGTTGACTGGGAAGATTGTTGAGCTGAATCTTTTCAATATTGCCTTAAAAGTCTTTTTTTTCCCTCTTCACCTCCCCGCGCTGTTTTTCTGTGCTTGTAAAACCCTCACAGTTGTGCTGCTTCTGTTGGAAAAGAGAAATTAAATTGATGGCATGCATTTGTCTGTATTCGCGCATGCTGCTCTATCTGACAAAGATGAGAAAGTAATTCCATTCTGCATCAGTCTGCTTTAGTTTAGCAGTCAAATACACGGACTGTATGTTGTAAATTGTAACAAAGTGCAGTAAATTGGGACTTTGTGTGGCAACAAATACCCAAACTTTTATTTTGGAGTACACCAGTGTTGGCTGTGGTTGCTTCTACCTTGTTAAAAGAGAAACACAAAAAGCTTGTGCTTATCAGTTCTGCTGAAAGTCAGCCACACCGCAACAAGATGAATAAGAGAAACCACAACCCCTTACACCGTCACTCAATAGAACAGATGAAAACGAACAGAAGACAGTAGTATGCAAACCAAGGTAGGATGCAAAGTCAAAACGATTCCTTTAATGAGCGATGTCAGGGGTTAGTAATATTCATCTTTAAATGTAAATTCTTGATTGTTCTTATCAGAGATAGACTGAAGCTGTTTGACAAATACCACACAGAGCTTAAGACAAAGCCTGACTCATTCCTGTATTAATAAGAAGGACTGAAATGGGACTGCTTTTGAAATCAAGCAGTTGTCCCTGATCTCTTGACGACAGACAAAAGTCTTAGTGGTTTTGCTGAAGAAACTAAGCACATCTTTGTGGTCTGTGTTGACTCATACGCAGTGCGTGTTCAGTCTAAGTCCTTGTTAAACCTTCAGCAGATACAGATAATTTTTTTTAGGGAGGAAGGAAACAAAAGCAGAAGCAGCGTTGCTGAAGATCTGCAGATGACTCAGTTTGGGTGAACTCATTTATAGGTGCTAATCAGTTATTCAAACTCTATGTAAATGTATTATTATAAGTTACAAATAAAAACACCTATGTGACAGATGGACAAATGCTGACATGCAAAATTTCAGCATTATGCAGGTCCTGATACCAGGGCAGCAGTTTGATAAGATATCACAACTTTTTACTGATAAAACCAGAAAAGATGGAGAGAATACATCATGGCTTTTGAGATGAATGCATTTTTAAGAGATGTGAATTTACTTTAATCACCTAGTAAGTAAGGCATTTATTTTTCTACTATTCTGAGCTCATCGGTGCAGGAAAACAAAGGGGCACGCCTTATCTAAGCTAGCCGATCATACATCGGGACTGAAAGATGATCTTAACTTGTCTCTTAGTATTCTGGTAACGTCTATGTTAAACCCATCTAATTAAAATGCATACTTCATTGTGTGGAGTATTAGAGTAACTAACTGATGTTGAGTTAGCTTGTTTTTCTGCAGCATGCAAACCAGGCCTTGATATTTAGAACCGCCCATCTCTTGTTAAAGAAATGTCCATAAAATCAATGTGATGGTTATTAGCAAAGACGATATCTCCGTCCTCTATTGTCGGGCTGAAGAGGAGACAGACTCTTTTACTTGCTGATCTAATAGAAATAAACTAAATGTAGGTTTTGAAGCCTTAAGTCTCAGATCAAGCCAAACTAAGGTTTACTCCTGCTTCAGGCTTTTGCAACCAGAGTTTGCTCAGTTATTATGGTTTTCCAACTGTCCGTGATTTCATTTACCTGTGAAAAGCACAATCCTCTTCCTGTTTTGGTTGCACACTTGAGCCTCCATTTTCCCAGGGAATTTCATGTGCAGTTGGTACTGCTTGAATATAGCTGCCGCATTGGGCAACCAACATTTATTTTACAGTATAGTCAGCTAAAATTGTGATGTCACTATGAATCAAAGCACTTTTGACTCCAAGTCACATTTTAACCCTACTTTGGTAGATGTTATGCTGTCCCCTTCTACACACTTTATCTACGGTTAACCTCACATGCACGTCTTTGTCCTCTTGCTTTGAGGTGATGGTGCCCATTTACTAAGAAAGCAGCTGTCCCACTAATGTTTCCATCTTACTGATGTTAGGATTTGTATGGGGAGCTTGTGATGGGAACTGCAAAAACTAGTTATTCAGCTCTATATTTGGTTAAGATGGCATGGGTTACAGTTGACCATAACAACAACAATAGAAGGAGGTAATATGTGTTAACCCTCTGATCGCTAAGTCATGTAAACACTTAGAACAGGTCGATATGACCAAAAATATTTATCACGATATACATTTGAAAATTTGCGATAATGATATAACTGATGATATAATTGACACTAGACAAAATACTTTACAACTCCACAACTTTATTAGTGCAAAAAAAACCCCCATCAATTTATTTTCACTTAAACAAGCAGCTGTTTTTTATGTGCATTAAAGTTATATAAAAACGTAACAGTGCAAATTCCTTGCTGACAGTTTAACCAAAAAGCATTTCCAGTGGAAACTGGCCGACATATCCTCAGCATAACCATGTATAATATCCACAAAACTTAAAAAGAGGTTATACACACACAATACGGTAATATTATGTTGAAGCACAGTACGTATCACTCCACGAGGCTGCTGCCTACAATAGCCGTAATGCTCCGACAATCCATCAAGCGGTGCGGGTTCGTAGCTTAGCAAAGTTGTACTGAAACATTTGACAGATTTTCGAGTGCCGTGTACCACATAAAATCATTTCGAGGTCAGTAAACACAACCAGAATTCATACATAAGGCGCACGGGATTATAAGGGGCACTGTTGATTTTCAGAAGTGTGCCGTATTTTCCAAAAAACACGGTAATAACGACAGCCCGCTAGCATGCTCTACCAAAAATAGTGCTTTGTTGTGTATCTGATGGACGAAAGCCGCTTTCGCCCTTCTCATTCTCCGTCGCCACCATGCTTTTTCCACCATGTGCGTATGAAAACAAAGGCACTGCGCATGCGCATTTTATCCATATTCTATCGCGATATTTCATTTTCTTATCGTTGCCCAACATTATACCGGTATTACCGTGAAAGGTATGATATGGCCCAGCCCTATAAAAACTAAACTGTATTGTGGAGAAAGGCATCATGTACTATTCTGGGGAAAATACATAGTTTTTAATATGTCTCATTTAGAATGAGTGTTGACTTGTTGACTTAGAGGAACAATACAATAAAAACAAAGATGACATATTCTCATTGACTGGAGATTATTTGTACTTTTGTATTTTTCGGACAATAAAGCACACTTAAAATCCTTTAATTTTCTCAAAAATCGACAGTGTACCTTATAATCTGGTGTGCCTTATGTATGAATTCTGGTTGGGCTCTCAAAAATCTGTCAAAAAATGTTTTAGTATGACTTTGGTAAGCTACAAAGCCACACCTCTTGATGGATTGTCGGAAAATTATGGCTACTGTAGTCAAGAGGAATCTGGGTCCAAAACTCCGTCTGCTTCAGATCCTGAAGTCAAACAAACACTGAGAGTAAAAAGCTGTCTAAATTCTTTCATCTGTAATAAAATGATCAGCGTTGCTGCTTCACCAGGTGTAACAATTAAGTCTAACATCCAGGCATCCATGAAAACAGAAGTTATTCAATTTAACTGAGTTAGAAGTTAGCAGGAAGTTAGCTACATGTGCTACATGGTGGCTAGCTACACAGCTATGTTAGCATAGCATAAACACAGTGAAGCTTGAGGATGAAAGCCAACTTTTTTCCACTCGATAAAAATTAATGTGAGGGTTCCCGATGGTTAGGGACAAATGCAATCGCATGGCAGGATGCTGTAAACGGACCAAACTTCATTTAGGAGAACGACTGAGATAATCCATCCACAATACCAGGTTAGTCATTAATAAACTGCAACAACACGTGAACAGACGAGCTGCGAGAGACTTCAACATTAATGAATCAATGGTACGCAAGTGGAGGAAGCAGGAAGAATGAGTTGAGTAAAGTTTGACTTATCTGACTGTTTTGTTTCGCTTAATGCGTCTTATAATTCGAAAAATACAGTATGTATTTGCTGCAGCATTTAGTATCATATTTAAACTATTTGGCACTCTTGTAAGTGAAACTCTTTAGATATGCTATCTTAAATTTCTGATAGCAGAATTTTCCATTTCATGGTAAATTAGGAAAATGTTTGATGTCTACTTTGTACGAATAAATATAGGTATACTTGTGTGTCATTTCGTTTGATTAGCTCACAGCCAGAATATATTTCCCCATGAGTTTCTTCTACTGCAGGTTACTTCATGTATGCCACAAACACCATGAGCAGTGCATAGAATGATTCTAGTACCTCAGATTGTCAGGAAGTCTATTCAGGGGCCAGCAAGCAGACTTATTTTGTTTTTCTTGCCACGCTCATGGTGTGTGTATGAGATTTTCAATCCTCTTGCTTTCTTATCTGACATGCAAAACATTTTTTCTTCGCTCGTTCGTGCCGCTGCTGATTCTCAAATGTATTGTGATGTAGGGCTGTTCGATATAACGATATATATTGGATGACGATATAAAAACGTCTATCGTTTCATTTTACGCTATCGTTTGTTTCGTGGTGTCGCAAAATAAACTGTTTACAGCAATATTTTTTTCATCGTTTTGATGGTCACTGTAGTGGCTATATTAATTTCTTAAAGTTCTCTCTTTCTCTTATATTTTATATAACCACACTACAGATGGACAAGTGCCTGTTTTTATGCGTTGTCGTTAGCAACAACGACGGTAAAACCATCGCGTGTCCGCTTGTTTATGTTCCACATAAGCCTTTCACAATAAAGCTCAATATCCTGTTGAGACTTTTCAAAATACACTGAATCACGTGAAAGAGCAGATTATTTACGGATGAGAAGCAAAAAAGAGCCGTCAGGTGCTAAAAAATAAACCTTAGACTCAAACGTTAGAACAGGCTTTTTCCCCGCAGCACGCCGTGTAATAAATACTCACAAAGAAAACGGCGGCCGTTACAACTTATGTCTGAAAATGTATCGTTTCATGCATCGGTTAAAACACTCGACTCCAGCTACACGATGCAAAGCTGGAAACACTTCACGCAAGTTGAGCTGCCCGAGATTCACAGAATTTACAGAAAATGTTACATTTTTGTGATTTATATCGTTATCGGGACGATAGAATTCTTATATCGGGATATGAGATTTTGGTCATATCGCACAGCCCTATTGTGATGTGTTCCCTTCTTGTAACTATTTTCTTCCCTTTATTAAATATGGATTTTAAACTTCCAACCCAAACAGAGCTCAGTCTTCATACAATAAAGTTGCTTCACAGTGTACGAATTAATATGCATCTCTGCTAAATGTCTTCATTCATGTTGTGTCTCTTTACGTAACCTCCACTAAATCTATATTTGTTGCATTTGCAAGTACGAGGTGATGTAGAGATGTAATGGAATGGCGTGTGTGTGTGTGTGTGTGTGTGTGTGTGTGTGTGTGTGTGTGTGTGTGTGCTCAGTGCAGTGGGTGGACCCCTGAGGGGCAGCCCCTGAGCTGCAAGAGGAAAAGGGGAGTAAAATGTAGTCTTTGTGATGTCTCTATCACTCTATCACAGTGCGGGAGCTCCCAACACTGCTCTTTGTGTGTGATGAACTGACCAACGACCACAGAACAACAGCAACTTATCAGGCCTTATAGTATGTGCGCGCACACACACACACACACACACACACACACACACACACACACACACACACGCATTCATTGCACACTAAAAGGAAAAAAGAGAAACTTGAAAAAATTGGAAAACTGTGTGTGTATGCTTGATGAGGTTATTCTTTGGACTATGCACCATGGTTCAGTACTCTTGACATCAAAAGGCCAAGAGAACAGAAGAAGAGAGGGGAAGGAAAGAGGAAGAGAGCAAGGCTTTTGTGTCTCCAGTCCTAAGAGCTCATTCTCTAATGAGGCCCAGTCAGCAACACAAGGAAGCTGGTGTGTGTGTGTGTGTGTGTGTGTGTGTGTGTGTGTGTGTGTGTGTGTGTGTGTGTGTGTGTGTGTGTGTGTGTACCCACATGTTACCAAACCTCTCCAATATTTAAAAAAAATAAATAAATAAAAAAATCCAAGACCAAAACATACTCTCACAAATCTTTGAGACCTCATCTCTCAGCGCGAGCTTACAAGTGTTCAGTACAAGTGTTGTGTTGGACGGCCTTGAAATGTGATTGAAAAGCAGCTTTTGAATGTGAAAGCAGCCAGGTAGTGTTAAATAAAAGTGACTTAAACTGTTGGAGATCCAGAGAAGTAGAGCTTGAAAAGGTGTGTAAGTCAAGTAAAACTGTGTGCATGTTTGAAATTCAGGAGTTTAAAGTGTGATTTGCAATTGTGAGACAAATTGCAAAGGAATGCTCACAATAAGCTGCAGTACATGTCTTCGTTTTTTTCTTGCTCACCTGACATCATCCACTGGTTTCTAGAGTTTGAATTTTTCATCCTTAGGCCATTGAGATGTTTATTTTCTTTTTCTCAAGTCAGGGATGATTATATTTAGATGAGCGGACTGAGTGATAAAATTTCTGAAAACACTGCCATGCATCCATAAGCTGCATGAGTGCAAACTTTCTAGATACTCTGTACCTCACATCAAGTCATAATACACTATATGGACAAAGGTACTGGCCACTCACAGGTCATGAAACACGGCGTGTTTACGATGCACCTCAGCATAATGGCTTAATGGCTCACTTTGGCTGTAGTCAGCGCCTAATGTAAAGAATAAAGTAACATGCCTGACGGGACAAGTAGAACAAGAACTATTCTGTGCTGGGAAATAACTGAGTATCCAGTTCCTTTGAGGTTGAATCCCCACCAGCACCTTTAACTGTTTACGCTGACAGACACATGGCATTGCAGAGGTTCTTATTAACGACACATTTTCTCTTCACAATGACAAACATCATCACGTTGCTATATGGACCACATAGAACGGCTTCTTGTTATCTTTCAGGAGATAATTAGTGCTCGGAACAAAAGAGGGCAAGTAAAATCATGTGTGTCTCCCATGTAACCTTTGTGGAACATCATAAAGGTGCGTTTGCTTACTTGTATCTATTTACAACATAGTTGACTAAACATTGTTACCTCACTGAAGCTTTACTTATTTTCTTCAAAAAACTACTCTCGCAGCGCTGCCAAACTGGCTGATATTGTATCTCGCATCACACCAGAATTCCCTACATTTTCAGCTTGAGTGTGTCCGATCAGATTACCTCTGCACTATACACCACTGTGCACTTACGGCAACTAATTGTGGAGCTCCTTTCCCCACTTGCACGCAGGAGTCAGAGACCAAACTACATCCAACAATGTAAAATGAGAGGTAACAGTGAGGGAGGGGGCTTTATAATACTGCATTGTACATCAAAATGTTGAAATTTGTGCTTTATCAAATGATCTGATCACGATAAAGCAATCGGAGCTTTGATTAAAAAGTTTTTGGTAAATAGTAGGGTAAAGATTTTTTAAAGAATTTTTTTTTTTTTTGCTTCGTTTTAAAATCGTTTGCTTGTCTCTTTGATTCGTTGTGACCGGTTGCCTTATTCCCTTACCTTTACAACCACCCACCCGGCATTTTTCTGTCCCCCCACCCCTCCACCCCGCCACACATCCTGGAAATCATAAAAAGCCTAGAATAAAGCCGACTGTGTTCGAAAGTGTCTAAAGCCCGTGAATGTGCTTATCACACCGCAATCAAACCTGTTGGCTGGTTGAGGTCCGATCAGTGTCATGCACGTCTGTAAGCAGCAAAGGTTACCTGCAAACAGCATGCTAATTATGCAAACACGGCGGCTATACGATGGGATTTGAACAGGCTCTTTGTACTTCCCCTCTTGGGGGGGGGGGCTGGTCAGAGGTAACAGAAGAGTAGAAAAGACAGGCGTTACCGGTGAGGGAGAAACACTCACTATGACCTGTGTCAGCAGATCTCTTCCAGTTCTTCCAGTCAGGGAGCGCTGTTGGATCTCCTCACTTCCACTCTGCACTACCAGGTCAGTACAGACAGCTACAGAGGGTAGATGGATAGGTGAGAGTCCAAGGTGTGCTTGTGTAAGTGTTTGTGAACATCTTTTAATTCAGTCTTGCTTTTCCTTTAAATAGACACTGATCAAAGTAGGAGATGCATGTTTCTTTAAAAAAATGAATATGTGTGTTTTTAATGCTCCGTGTTACTAATGAAGCACAACCACTGACTGAACTGGTGATGTGGTTTGCTTGAGTAATGTTTTGCTTGACGCTCTTGCCGTGATAAGGCCGAGCCAGGCCCTGTGGGCACACTGGCTCTATAGCTGGTGCGGAACGCTAAATTGTTTTATCATCCCTAATCAAATAGTGCTAGCTGCAAAACATATCCACAAACACTTGTTTATACATTGGTTCGCACTTGTCTTAACATGACTGCACAGCAGGTTGGAAACTTATAGTGTGAGTTCGGTCATGGGACACCGCTGACAATTGAACAACAAGTGAGAAAATTTCCTGAATGCGATTGTTTTTCAGAGATGAAACTGGCTACGGAAACTCGTGCAGATCAGGGTCTGAGTTATTTTACCTTTTTCTTTGTTTGTTGCATTTTTTTTTTTTTGACCTGATAGATTCTTGTGCCTGAGCCAAGTATAAGTAAGTGATTTTGTGTTTTTGTTTTTTGCATTTGGCAGAAGGAACCTTCTGCCATTACAGCTGTCAGTCTCACTACCGACAAAGAGAATGTCTTTATTTGTTTATCACCAAGTAGGCTGCTTTAGATGTCTAACATTTTATCCTGCTGCTCGCTACGTCTATTGTGCATTCTGTGCTATTCTGCCTCAGGCAGCAGTTAGAAAGCGACAAGGACGATATAAACCCAGCAGCCTGCTCTTGTTGGGAGGGGTAAGGTGGAAAGAAAAACAAGCGGTGAGAAAAGAATAAAGAAACAAAGGAAGAAAAGAAAAGAAAGGGAGAACAACAGAAGGGATTTGCATTGCCAAGCCTCCTGGGGGGAAATGTTGGGTTTTACATGTTACAACTTGTTGGGTAACTGAAGGTTTTGTGTGAAGTGATTCTTGTGTCATGGGAAGTATAACGTTTCAGTGTTTTGAGTGCTCAAAGGAAAGGAGGCCATTTTTGTCAGAGGACAGAGGTATGCTCTCTCCCTGTCATTCTCCAGCCCCTCCCTGTCTGTTGTGGCGGGAGCGCTCAGCTCGCAGCGGGTAGTCCTGGAACAGCGCAGCCATGACTGTGGTTGGATAGCGAGGCCACTGTGGTCTGCTTTCAGAGGATCAACTCCCCGAATCCTTCCTGTCAGAGACTAATTACGTGTTTTGTCGAATGTGATCGTATTTTAATGACGCTAGAGCTAGGAATTATTAATTAATAACAAAGCTAGCCAGAGCTAGTGGTAGTTATCAGCTAACGCTAGGTCTGGCTAGCTTTATTCTAGTTTGTTTAGCTAGGTGGAATCATACGTCTCTTTAATTTTGGCTAGCAAAAACTGCAGTTGCTTGTTTTCTAAGCAGTTAGGTTAAGTTAATAACTTGCAGATATAGAAATAGAATACTTTCTTTAATATAATTATTTAATATTTTTGTCCACAAAGAAGAGCATGTTACCAAGAGATGCAACTTGCCACAAGGCAAAGTATGCAACTTCTCGGGTCTCCAGTCAATTTATGGTTCAGCAAGAGGAGCTTGCTCATAGTGTGTAGATAGTTAGGGATGGTCGGTCTGGCCGTCAGTGAACAAAGTATGTCGTTCAGCCAGTCCATGGGCTATTCTTGCTTGTGTCACTGTTGGTCTGTCAAACTGCTGAAGCGAAAAGTGACGTTCTAACATACAAAGAGCTGAAGTGGAACAAAGAATTAAACTATGCAAAGTGTCCACTGCAGCCACTGTCTGTGCTTTTCATGCTGTACTTTTGATCTTTAACGTCTTTTCACGCTTCTTCCTTGTCAACCAATCAGCATTTGGCAGACGCTTAAATCACGTTCGGAGCACTGCATGGGGGGACCCTGAGGGCCAAGAACCCTAGAACTCTAGAAGTACAGCAGTGGCATTGTGCAGTGTTCCTCTTTTTTAATGATCTGCCAGGCCTTTACTGCAGCAGCTTTCAGTTGCTGTTTGTTTGTGGGCCTAACCCTAAAGTTTAGTCATCAACAAGTGCATGCTCATTTGGGTTAAGATCAGGTGACTGATTTGGCCATTCAAGAATATTTGACTTCTTTGGTTTAATAAACTCCTGGGTTTCTTTGGCTGTATGTTCTGGGTCATTGTCCATTTTTATTATGAAACACTGCCCAATCAGTCAGACACAGTATGTCTCTGAACTCCTCAGAATCTGTTCGGCTGCTTCTGTCCTGTGCTACATCATCAATAAACACTAGTGTCCTGGTGCTACTGGCAGCCATGCACACCCAAGCCATTGGGCTTTGGACCATGAGCTGTTCCACGCCTTCTCCATATTTTTTTCTTGGCATCATTCTGGTAGAGGTTAACCTTGGTTCCATCTATCCAAAGGATATTTTTCCAGAATTGTGTGTTGTGGTGCTGACTTCATCGGTGCTTTCTGTCTTTCTCAGAATGTAACAAACGCTGTATCAATGCTGTATCAATTTCTCAGAAGGGTTTTTTTCTGTTTTCTCAGCTTAAGGGTCGATCGTGGCTCAAGAGTTGGGAGTTGGGAGTTGGCCTTGTAATCGGAAGGTTGCCGGTTCGAGCCCCAGCTTGGACAGTCTCGGTCGTTGTGTCCTTGGGCAAGACACTTCAACCGTTGCCTACTGGTGGTGGTCAGAGGGCCCGGTGGTGCCAGTGTCCGGCAGCCGGACAGTGCGCCCCAGGGTGGCTGTGGCTACAATGTAGCTTGCCATCACCAGTGTGTGAATGGGTGGATGACTGGATATGTAAAGCGCTTTGGGGTCCTTAGGGACTAGTAAAGCGCTATATAAATACAGGCCATTTACCATTTTACCATAAGGGTGGCTTGTTTCACCTGCATGCAGAGGTCCTTTGACCGCATGTTGTCTGTTCACAGCAAAATCTTCTAACTCAAGCACCACACCTCAAATCAACTCCAGGCCTTTTACTGCTTAATTGATAATGACATAACAAAGGAATTGCCCATACCTGCCTATGAAATAGCCCTAATTGTGCATTTACTTTTGGTCCCTTTAAAAAAAGGGTGGCACATGTTAAGGAGCTGAAACTCCTAAAACCTTCTTCCCATTTGAATGTGGGTACCCTCAAATGAAAGCTGAAAGTCTACACATCATCATGTCCATGTCTATTATATAACTATAATTGGAATATTTTTCAGTAAACGTGAAAAAAACAACTCTTGGCTGCTCTGAGGTCTGTTTCATTGTGATTTCTTAGCAGCATGTGGTGAGCGCCTATAAAAGCTGAATAACACCGTAGGTGGTTGAAAAACAGGCCTCAATCAGATAACCTTAGAAGAAGCCAGTGCTATTTAAGTCATGCAACACACCGCATATATACATGTATGCACAAGGTCAGGTTCCACGTAGGTGCAGTCAGTACAGATAGGCTAAGTGTGTGTTTAACTAGAGAGAGATGTGAAGGCAAGCGATAACCTGATAACCTTGACTGGTTTGCATTGTTCACCCTAAGGCACAAATTGTATTGTTTTTGAAGTACCTTTGTGCTTGTAAAAATGCTTGCACCTGGACGCACATTCCTCGCTGACAACAACAGTGCGGCCTTCTGAGATTCTGTGCATACCTCTGCACTTGGTGACACACACACACAGAGTATGTGCAGAGGCGTGTGAAAGCCACCTGTGGCAGCTCTGCGGTCCAGCCCCTGTGGAACGTGAAGGGAAGACCCAGGAATAACTTGCTGTGTGGGACTCAGCTCGGTATGTTGCCACTGCCGCCTGCGCACAACCCTCCAACCCCCTCTCTTCCGGCAATCAGCTCCTCGCCACCACATGGACGGTGACTGCTGCGGTTTTCGCTTATAACAGTTTCCCACCTCCATCCCTCCACAATCGTTCCTTCCCAACACCCTACAAAACTACACACCACAGCTGAAAGCAGACGTCAGACAGGATTAGGCTGATGAACAGTGTTGTGGGTTTGAAGCTGATGGTAACTTTTCCCAAATATGACAGATAACAAATGCAATCAGGCAGTAAAATTTGAAGCGCAATCACAGTTGTTGTTTTTTTAATATGAAAGATATACAAATGAGTGTGATATCATCTTTAAACCAAGAGTAATCAAACAGGTGGCAACAAATGAGTTCAATTGCTGGTGATCCCCCTGCTTGCAGGTGTGTTTATTGTGCTTTTTAGTTACCGTCAGCTGTGTAAATTAGATTTTCTTTTATCGCTTTGTGATTTGAAAACACAACGAGTCATAAATGCACACACATTCACACAGGTTTAGAGCCTAGCCAGGCAGGTGGGTTTGTGTTAAAATGCACCAACAACATTACTGTGTGTTTCCTAGAGTGCTGGAAATGTGTTTTTCATGTTGCTTGGCGTTGGCAGAGGGGCCGGTCAGGAGCTTCGGGAGTGTTCCCAGAGGGCCGCGTAACTGTTGAGCTGGTGTTCTCATAAACAAAATATGTTCATTAAACTCATCAGGTAAGTAAGGGACGTGTCTCACTTTACAGGGTTGACACTGCAGCCTTTGTAGAATTGCAAAGGGAAATCGCCCTCTTCAAGTTGGTCCAAGTTGTCATTATCCTTTCTCAAGAGGTCATAGGAATCCACGTCATCTGCTGAGAAAATTAAGTGTGGCATTTATTATCGACGAACTGAATTTATAGTTCAAGACAAATATCAATCTTTAAAGATTTTTTAATCTAGTTGTCAGGATTTCCTAAAAAAACAAGCTCATAGTAGTGAGTGAAATTCAAGTGTTTAGCTGTTTATTCTGCCAATTTCCTTGAAGATTAAATTAAACATTATTCCAGTAGACAAAGTATCTCAATAGTTTTCTGTGGTTATTCTTGCACCACATAATAACCTTAGATTTGCTTGATGTTGCTTGCTGGACTAGTACCAACTGCAGAGCAACTGCACCCATTGAGTTTTTCACCTGAATTATGCTCCGTTGCAGACATGTACAGCTGACGGCCAATTATTCATTCCTGTTATAGTTCTTTGAAATCTGCCACCTGGAGCGTAGTGTAGTTGGTGCATTGCGATGTAAATTATCTGCAGACAAGTCCTTGTGGTCTCAGGAAACAAACAGACTTCACGGACGTTCCTGCAAATGCTTGCACTCTCTATCCATTACTTGGAGCTAAAATCAGACTGTAAACAACTCTTCTGTGACCACATGGCAGCTGAGTTCGGTGCACAACGTTTCTACCTGTGTTTTGTAGCTTTTAACACACACACAGACACACAAACGCATGCATATACATCACTGAGGTTTGGAGTCTTGGACCCTGGCAGACAGGTGGCTTTGTTTGGAAACACAGTGTGCAAGCTAAGGGGGGGCACTAATCATTATTATGCTTTCCGCAGAACGGTGGCGCTTTTTTTTTTTTTTTTTTTTGCCATGTTCCTGAGTTGGTCGGCACATTCCGCTGGCATTGTTATCCGGCCTGTTTCCTGCGGCCGGCGGCTTTTGTCAGCCTCTCCCCCATTGTCTCGGCTTCCTTTGTTCCCCGGCTCCAACAATGGCTTTTTTTCTGCCTCTTTATATATATGTGCACTTTTTGCCCTTGTGTGTTCTGTTTGTTTTGTTCTGCTGTCTGCTGTGTTTTTCTTTCCTCCTGCTGTAGAGCTGGGAAATAACACACGTATGCACACAACCCTGAGTTGATTTGTTCAAGTTCACTCTGGTTCAAACCTCTCTCACTCAACCTGTCCCCTCTTCAGTTTTCTGCTTTTCTTCCTCACTGAGGCGTTGTCTGTCTCCCTCCCCTATAACCTCTCATTATTCACTGTCACAAACTGAGGGAGACACACACACACACACACTTTAACACAACCACCACCTAACTCTCAAAACTGAATTCAGGAGTCACCTTTTTTTCTTAAATTTACCACCTCAAAATTAGGGTTTCCTTTAAGAGGCAGAAATGTCACAAATTGATTTAGCTATTTGTAGCAATTATTAAGTTATAAGCAGGATATAAGAAAATTGTATCTAATTATGGAAAACCAATAAGAATCTTTTTTTTTTTTTTTTTTTTTTACAAAAGTCCTTTTTAAAATTTTAGATATGCTAAAACTTGCAAGAGTAATAAAAAAGTACATATTTCGATTGCTTAGAGTCAGGGTTTAGGGTTAGGGATATCACTAATGATGACTTAAACCTTGGAGGGATAATGTGAGGTACTACTGATGTGTAAGGCTGTCCTGATACTGTTTTTTGGGCTTGGAAGATGTGCCTGATGAGCATTGGGAGAGACTGGGTGCTGACGGAGGTCAGGCAGAATAGCTGATGACCGGTGACCGCGATGCTGGTCACCGGTCTCTCAGTGACGTCATCAGCGAGAGACCGGTGACCAGCATCGCGGAGCATGACGTCCGAGCGGCACTGAGGAGAGTGAACACAAGGAAAGCGGCGGGGCCAGACGGCATCACCGGCCGTCTGCTGCGCTGCTGTGCTGACCAGCTAGCAGGTGTGTTCACTTACATCTTCAACGAGTCCCTGGCGAAGTCTGTGGTCCCCACATGCTTCAAAAGATCCACCATCATCCCTGTGCCCAAGAACAGCAAACCCTCATCCCTGAACGATTACCGGCCAGTTGCACTGACCTCGGTAGTAATGAAGGTGTTTGAGAGGCTGCTGAAGAACATCATCTCCTCCTCCATCCCAGACACCACAGATCCGCTGCAGTTCGCCTACAGATCCAACAGATCCACAGAGGATGCCATCGCCCACGTCCTACACACCACTCTCAGCCACGTGGACAAGAAACAGGGTAACTATGTGCGAATGCTGTTTGTTGATTACAGTTCAGCGTTTAACACAATAGTGCCCTGCAGACTGTTCACAAAGCTGAGGGATCTGGGACTCAACAGCCGTCTGTGTGCATGGGTGTTGGACTTCCTCACTGGCAGAACTCAGGTGGTGAGGGTGGGCAGGTGCTTCTCCAACAGCATCACCATCAACACAGGAGCCCCTCAGGGATGTGTCCTCTCGCCACTGCTCTACTCCCTCTACACTTCAGACTGTGTGGCCACCCATGGCTCCAACACCATTGTGAAGTTTGCTGACGACACAGTGGTGTTGGGTGCCATCTCCAACAACGATGAGGCGGCCTACATGGATGAAGTGAAGAATCTGGCATCGTGGTGCCAGGACAACCACCTCCAGCTGAACGTCAGCAAGACCAAGGAGCTGGTGGTGGACTTCAGAAGGGGTCAGCACAGAGACTACAAGCCCATCATCATCAATGGAGCTCCAGTGGAGAGGGTGCAGTCCTTCAAGTATCTTGGTGTCCACATCTCCTCAGACCTGACATGGGCTGCCCACATTCAGATCCAGACCAAAAAGGCTAGGCAGCGCCTGTATCACCTACGACAACTGAGGAAGTTCAGGATCTCTCCAAAGATCCTCAGGATTTTCTATACAGGCGCTGTGGAGAGCATCCTCACACAGAACATGACATCGTGGTTTGGGAACAGCTGTGTGAAGGACCAAAAAGCTCTCCAGAGAGTGATCCGTACAGCAGAACGCTGCTGCAGGATTGCTCTCCCCCCGCTTCAGGACACCTACACCAGGAGATGCCGGACTAGAGCAGCGCAGATACTGAAGGACCCGTCCCATCCTGGCAACAAACTGTTCCAACTTCTGCAATCTGGTAGAAGGTTCCGCATCCTCCGGGCAAGGACAGAGAGACTCAAGAGGAGCTTCTATCCCCAAGCCATCCGTGCCCTAAACACACACACCCGCCCTCTCACATCATCTATAATTGACTGAGACAGGACTCTCTTCCAGACACTCTAAACCAAGGCACAATGTACACTTCAATTCCTTTAATTTTAAATATATTTATATTGTCTATCCTGTAAAATAGTCAGATGTCTATTCATATTAATGTACAGAATTCACCTGCTTGCTGCTACTACTGCACATTCACCCAGTGTATATACTATATGTCTGTATATATATATATAATGTTCTTCCTCTACACCCCCCCCCCCCCCCCCCCCCCCCCCCCAATTTTTGCACATGTCGAGGAGCGTGTCAGGCTACATTTCACTGTGTGTTATACTTGTATAACTATGCATGTGACAAATAAAGAACCTTGAACCTTGTAAATGTCACAAAACAAACAAACGAACAAAAATGAATATCCAAAACCCTAAATGGCAACCAAATGGTTTGGCTATCTGAGAGGTAGAATATTTGTGTGCATGCCTGTAAAAGTAACAGCAATCAAAATAATGGGGAAACAGCTAAACCGAATTATTTTTGGAGTAAAAGATCGCATAAGTGTTGGTATCCAGTATAAATGCTCATAGTACTCATTATTTATTATTCACAGCTTACACCTCTTTGCTTTAATCATGCTCTATAGCAGTATTTGATTACAAACTTCTGTTTAAGACCATATTGTTTATTTTCCCTATGACCGTTCATAAAGCTTCATAGTTGTAAGAGTCTCTAGCCCAGTTGCCGACACACCTCTAAGGATTCCTTTTTCGTCCTTAGCTTTAGTCTAAATAAAATATCTGAACAGCAAGGGATGAAATTTTCCACCAACAAATTTTCTATTATTTTTTCTTCTTTGCTGTCAATATGTTTACTCCCAAATCTAGAACTGGGAGATGATTACCCAGTGCCCAAACCTCACCACACCCAAATGACAGCTAGTATTGTGTATTTTTTTTTGTCTTTCAACAGAATGGTTGAGCCCAGCCCTCCAGCACTTCACATTCACTCCAGTGGGGATGTCAACATGGCAGGCGTTGGTGTCAAAGTAGAACGTGAAGACTCTGGGGGAGGGGCTGCAATGGATACCAGCGGCGAACTTCGTAAAACGTCTCCTTCGCGTGATTGGTCAGGAACTCAGCCCCTCGAGGCTCGCCAGTTGACCCCACCACTGTCTCGCTCCCCTTCAGTAAGGATTACGAAAGGCATGACAGGGAATTTTAGGAAGTCAACAATGTGTCATAGATTGGTATATCAAAATATAAAGTATATTTGCATGTTCTTGGTGAGATTTTAATTGAGGTTCTCTTTTCTGTCCTGACAGGAGGGATCTCCAGGGAAGGACCTGCCTCACAGACAGAGCCCCATGGGACTGAAGGAACCTAGGATGCATGATCGATCAGAGGGACAATCCAACTTGAAAGAAGGTCTGTCAAAAGCAAACGCCATTTCAAAACTTTATTTACAACCACAGAGGTGCAAACCGAGAGTCAGTTCTGTCTGCCATGGTGTTGATGTTCATTAGCCTATTGAATTAATACATATTAATAATATGTAATTATAGGATTCATTGCTAGTTTTATTATTTCTTGATTGTTTGATTGCGTGCTGTTTTTAACTCAAGAGAAAGTTTTATTTGTATCATACTCTTATTTATAATTTACTTGGTGACTGACTGTACCATTATGGGTTGATGTCTTGTGCTGGTTTTATCTGTTTACCCCCAGTAGAGTTGTTGTTGCTGTAGCAACAGCTCACAGGGATCGGAATAAAGAACAAAGTCAACCTCCCAAGAAGGAAAGAAACTGTCCTGCTATTAGGAGCAATTTGGGGTTGAATGTCGAGTATTTACCAGGAGCATTTCATTTAACAGGGTGGCCCTAATGTTAGTCATTGAAACTTGCTAAGTCAATTTAGCAAAGTACTTTATACATACATTAATTTTACTTACAAATGTTCTGCAAAGAATATTTTCCCAGTTTTATAAGAGACAGCACAAATACTCGCAGACAGCCAGATACCGACAATTAGATGATATCATTGTCACGCCTGCCTACAAGCATGAGGCCTGAAGATATAAGCTTAGCAAAACAAGCTTTAGTCACTGACATGTAAAGTATGTCATTTTTGACTCGTGTTTTATGCAAATATTGAATGTGTGTTTTGCTTGTATAATGCCAGTTTACAGCAACGGTCGTACGGTTAGTAGCCAAACCAGGATTAGACAACTGTGGGAAGGAAGAACTCAATTTTAACAGGAAGAAACTTATAATATATTATTATTAATTATTATTATTAATATAAAACCAGGCTCAGGAAGGCATAAATACTTAAGTTCATTAAAATTGTCAGTTGTGTATCTTGAGAGTAACGTTTTAGATCCAAGCTGTTTGGATGTTAGCATGTAGTCGGATTGGCACTTAACAGTTTTGCCTCAGTATTTACTGGATTTCAGACAGTATCAATTCAGCCCTCAGCCTTTCTCTTTTCTGCACCTCAGTGTTATTACCTTCTGTGGGAGTCTTTCTCTCTTACTCGCACACACGTCCATATAATTTTCCCATCTCAGACTTTGATGACTCCATATCTTACGTGTTTGAGAGCGCTACATTCTGCTGCTATTCAGCATTAAACAATGCAGTCTGCTTAAAATCGATGTGTGGAAGTGATGGTTTGTCTCACAAAGCGGGGGTGTTGTTTGGATTCCTGAACGAGTTCAGGGGCTTTTTTTTTTTGTATGTGTGATTGTGTTCAATTTCTTTGGTAGGGAGTGAAGGGCTTCTCTCTGAGCCGCGTGCAAGACTCTCGTTGCCCTCTAGTCTTTAACCAGCCTGCACTCCTTGCCTTAAATCTTTCTCAAATTTGCTCCAGTCACTGACCTTGAATTGTTCTCTGTCCAAATATTGATCCACTCAAACACTCAGAACTTCTCCCTGATGCACAAACAACCTCTGCCCTTCGACACCTCAAACGTCTTCTTCAATCAATGCCATTAGAAAAGCAGAAGAGAGGCTCAGAAAGTAGTTTAGTGTTAGATGTATTTTATTTGACAGAATATATTTTTCACGCCATCTACTGCTGCCCACTGCGGTCCCGCTGAGTACCATTAGTGTTCTCTTAACAGTGATGCCTACCATTGAGAAGCTGCTGAATGCTGACTGGAAGGACAAACTCCTGGATAAAAGCACAGTGGGGTCAGGACAGCTGAAAGGTTAGTTTCAAACACTACAAATGTTGTACATATACAATTAGACCGTATGAATTACAGCTTTTCTATTCTATTTCTCATTTGTTTTATCAATTTAAAAGCATCATATATAACAGCTTGGTGCATACAGCAGCATGTGGCAAACCATTGGTTTGACATTTAGATGGAAGATATGTAGATATTTCTTCTTCTACCTCTTTTTAAAGGTAAAACATAACCAGTGTGTGTGTGAAGGCTTAATTAACCCTAAATTTTCACCCATGCGAAAGTGAATAGAATAGAATACAATAGAATAATCCTTTAATTGTCCCACAAGGGGAAATTTTTCTTACATATTTACATTAAGGACAAAGTGTAGTGATGGCGTTACAAAACTCGTGTGTGTGTTCTGGGGTTAACAATGTAATATTTATCATATGTACAGTGATAACACACACACACACCAGTGAAATCCAGTGCTGGCTGTCACTGTGCCCGTCTCACTGATATAACCACACTCACAGCACATGTGTGCTGCTGTTATCTCAATCATTTCACTGAATTATTTGATCCCTTTTTTTAGTATTTGTTTGCACATGAATGTAATGATTATCATAAACCCACATTTGCCACACCATGTTTACCACTTGGTAGAACTGAGCAGAGAGATAGCAGACTCTAGCTGCTCGGCAGTCCTGGGTCTTCTTTTCAGCATTTTTTGTTTCACCTTGAGGCATTAGTTGTGCCTCTCCAGATGTGCAAACTGATAAATTCACCTCTGTGCCATCAGGGATGCAAACTTTTCAACTGCTTGCTCATAACAAGCTGGATGGTCCTTCTCATTTTTAGACCAGAGGAAGTGGCATTTGTGATTTTCAGAATTTCGATTTGTCTGATCTAACAACAGTTTTGCGCTTTGCTTCAGTCCAGCTTCAGAAGGCCCGAAGATAGACGAGCATTCAGAGGTGGCCTCCTGCCTTGTCTCTTGTACACAGAGAATCCTCCAGAATCGCTGAATCGTTTAATGATATTATGTATATTTATAATCTTTCTGACTTTGCATTCAGAAACATTATTCTGAAATCTGTAGCTGCAGTTTTTTTACAGATTTGTTATCCTCTGATGTACTTCTTGGAATCTCTGAGATGCTCCTTGTATAACCAGTCATGTTACTGACCTCCTGCCAGTTAACCTAACTGGAAAGTGCTTCCCCAGCTTTGGTGCTCCCATCCCAACTTTTTTTTGAGATGTGAGATATTTTGAAGTTTTACAGTTTCTCAGCTCAGACATTTAATGTGTCTCTACAGTGAATAAAAGACAAGTTTATGAGATTTACATTTGACACATTTTTGGAATTGGCTTTGTAGTTTTGGCAGCGATGAAAGATTCATTTTCATAGTGAGGACGCGTCTGTCCTGCAAACATTATCTACAGTTTCTGATCTAAGCAGTTTGGTATAACAGCTTGTTTCTGCAAAATGGGGAAAAAAGATGCTTATCAGTTTCAACGCTTTCAACATCCTTTTCTAGCAGTTATGAGATTACAAGATAGCAATTGATTTTGAAATATAGGAAACATAAAGCAACATGTTACGAAGAAGCTTCAGGTTTTTTTCTTTGAGATTTTGGTTTTTCTGAATGTGTGAAACTTGACCCACGGAGGGTGTGAGGAGATAAAAGACAAGATATTACATTTGAAAATGATCCTGTGAAAGTTAGAAAGGTTTTTGTGAGATTGAGAAGTTTGTTATTATAACAAGATGTTTTTAAAAGAGGGAAAGTTTAACATTAAAAACTTTGCTGAAAATATTGTTTTGTGGAGGAAAAAATTACCTTTTTAGGTAATTACAAGAAATTTTTCTCAGTCTCATAAAAATGACAAAAGTTTTGTATTTTGTGAAATTTAATTTAATAAAAGCAAAAATATCTTTTTGTAAAACTGAAAAATATTATTCACCATAAAAATATGATTTTTCTTTTATAAAGAGAAGAAAAGCTTCATGTTTTGAGAAATTTTGTGGGAAAAATGGGAAAACATGAGAGGTTATATAACAAAACTGTAAGAACAAGAAGAGAATAGTATTTTTTTTATCCCTCCGGTATAATAATGGTGATAGTTGGAGACATTACTAAAGCAAAAACGGAATAAGAAGGAATAAAAAAAAAAAACGGCCTTATCCTGCATAAAAACACAAAGCCTCCCACTCCTCCCACCAGGTACCCCCGAATCTCTGGCAGAGAAGGAGCTCCAGCTGTTGATGATGATCAACCAGCTGAGTGGTCTGAGGGAGCAGCTCCTGGGAGCCCACTCTGAGCAGAGAAACATGGCCGCCCTGTTGCTGGAGAAACAGCAGCAGCAGATGGAGCTGGCTCGGCAACAGCAAGAACAGGTATCTCTACCAGATCTTTGCATCACTCACCCAGTTCAACAGAACATGCAAACATGTGGACATCTCAAAACAAATTTCTGTCTCTCTGCTGTGTATTATCTTGATAAAGAATATAAAGGGCCTTTCTGACCAAACAGACGAAAAGCCCCTGTGTGCACTGGTGCTTGTGTTCTTGCTCCATAACACTAGGCAAATTAGATGGCCGAAATTGAAAAAAGATCTTTGTCTAATGTGCCTTTTTTCACACAAGTCCACAGAAGGAGAACACCGCACGCACTCGCCAGCTTTTTTCTGGGAATAAATGAACCGCCGCATGCGTGCGTCATGGCTGATCGTTAGAATTTATACAGGCTAGCGCTCACTTGTGTGTCTCGTTTTTCTGTGTCTCAGATCGCCAAGCAGCAGCAGCAGCTCATCCAGCAGCAGCACAAGATCAACCTGCTTCAGCAGCAGATCCAGGTCAGCTCCTCTCACGACCTTTCGCACATCTTCCTGAATCACTTCAAGGAGCAGAGTGGGAGATTAATAAATGAATGTGTGAGACGGATGGGGCTTGTCTGTAACGTGCACGTGTCCTGCTCTGTCCCAGCAGGTGAACATGCCCTACGTGATGATTCCAGCTTTCCACCCCACCACCCAACCCCTCCAGGTCAACTCTGACCCCCAGATGACCTTGCCACTGCAACCGATCCCCTGCAAGCCGAGTGAGTAATCAAGTGGAAAGGTTTCAGTTTTATTATTATTTATTTTTTCATATGCAGGCTGACAGCAGTGCAGCATTAAAAGAAAGCTCGGAGCTGCTTTGTTGGGGCAGAGTTGTTGACTCAGGCTGTGGGATCTAGGAACACCGCTCTGTATCCGTAATTTTAAGGAATATCAGGCAAACACTGCAGACATTTCTAGCAATGGCAGGCAGGCTTTTGAAACACTGGAAAGTTATGACGGCAACAACAAGGTAATATTCTTTCTAACATTATGTAATCTTTAATCCATCACTCATTTTTAAACATGTTTGCAACCGTATAAAGTAACTTTCAGAGAAGTGTCCTTTAACAACCTCTGGGCTGACCTGTGTGAAGGGCATTCTGCCTCCACAGAGTAATGCATTACTTTATTCCTTGGGTTAAAAAAAAGTAATGAATCATGTGTAATACGTTACTTTTACTGAGTAATAAACACAACACTGACACTGATGGTCCATTTTAGTCAGAGAAACTCCCAGCAAATCAAAGTATTTCTGGAGGGCTCAATAAGGTCATGCTGTATACTACATTCTTCTTCAAATACTGCTGTGACCTGCTAATAATCCTCCAAGGATTCCCTTGATTTAGTGAACACTGTGTTTTGTCAATTCATTCAAAGCCTTTTCTTATGCACCCTGTTGTGTGGGAAGAATGAACACTCTACTTACCAATGACTGCAAGCTTTGAAGGCCAGAAACTTTGTGCTGAAAAGATATCTCCATCAGTACAGCTCCATAAGTTGCCATCCCTGAGTGTTTATGTACTTCAACTCAGGGGCTATTTTATAGGAACTAGAAAGGCATCCGTGAGACTCCAGTGCAACAGTGCTTGAATGTACCTTTCAAACACGTATGCTTGTACAGTTAGCAGGCTATTGAGGCCACGGCTTCGAACGCCACAGCTTTGTAGAAGCTTGCTTTCACCAGCCTTAAAAGCTCTTTTCAAACTTAAAGACACAAGGCCAGTCTTTAAAACAGTGTAGGTGGAATTTAAGGATAGCCATTATATCGAGAAGTGCATGTGTGCGTGAGCGGCTCTGAATGTTTTGACACATGAATGTAAAATGTGTCGGAGTGCTGGGCTGTGTAGAAGAGGTCAGCAGTAACCAGAGCGTTTTTAAAAACAATATGCATGGAGTGAAACTTTGAGCCCTTTGCTTTCATTTTGCTCAGATCTTTTATTTGTTTGGACATTTGCATGTAACCTCACGTATCAACTGGACATTGTATTTTGGGGAGATTCCCTGCAACTCCCACTTGGCCATGCGCAAATTATGTTAATTCTCAAACTGTAACAAAACATCTACTGTCTCAGAATGACTGTATCACTTACTCACGTTATTATTCAACCTTAGCTGAATAAATGCTATATCACAAATTTATCTTGGCAATAGTTTGAGATTTGCCATTGGAGAGGTGATATTGCCTTATCCTCTGCACTCGATATTCTGTATAAACAAACTGCCTTCGTATTATGGTGGATTCATGGCTAATGATGCTGGAAGTGAACATTTAAATGCTAAAATGAATGTAAGGCTGTAGGACAGGGATGTCCAACAAAGACAAAGAAACCACTTTAATTACTTTGGTGTGCCGTGTATGGCAGTGTTGGGATGGGGTGGGTTTTTTTCAATAGGAAAAGCTGTAAAACTTATGAAAATACCGTTAAAAGCCCAGAGTCTATGTCTTCCTTCACACTTTCAAAAGCCGTCCACTGGGCCAGATTAGAGTCTTTGCATTTCATCCTAGATAGTCCTCAGTGAGTGCAAGTTAATGGAGGTGAAGAGCTGAAATAAACACCTGCGCTACATAAAAAGGCCACATAACATTTTAGTTTTTACAAGTATGCTATTGATCATGTGTCTGAGCTTAACAAAATTAGGCTAATGTCCTTTTTTCTTAAGCTCTGAGTATACTCTCCACGTCTGCTGTGGTCCGCTTGGGTCTGATGGGTCCACGTGACATAAATTTGGTCATCAAGGGCGAGGGTCCGTGCATATGTTTTGATGACTGCGTGGATTTTACCACTAAGCCTTTACAGTGCACTACACCAGCTGAGCATGAGTCCCAGCCATGGAAGGCTGCTTGGCTGTTGTGGCTCCAGCTGTCAGTGTCTGCAACAGGCTTTACAGTGAAGCTAATTTTACCCATAAAATGCTAGCATGTTGCTTGGTCCGTTAGGATGGTAACTAAACAATTTTTTTAACAGGCTAATGATAATAGTAATGCTAATAGTTTTACTTTTAAACTTGGTTCTGTCTAAAACTGCTGTTCGTTCTTAACTCTTAAATCGATGCATTAAGAATGGTCATTTATTTATTTTTAATTTTAACCTTTCACAGCTATGGACTACTCCATGCAGCTACTGTCAAACACTCACCCCACCCCCGTGAAGAGAAGCAGTGGTTCCCTCCGACAGGTACAGTATCACTTTATTGTGCATACCTTGTCCAACTCACTTCTTTATATGAGCACATTACTGAGAAGTCAGGGAATTATGGCTGTGTTTGCTTGCTGTATGGTGTGCGTACCTTCTGCATGTGTGTGGTTTTAGGAAGCTTAAAGAAAGTGAAGTCTTCTGGAGCGAACAAATAATATCCTTTTCTGGTATTTGGGAGGCTGAAAAGCTTTAGGAATACACCACACCCTCTGTTGAAGGTTTAATGTGTGTGGCCATAGGTGTGTGTTTTCTCGACGTGCGTGTGTGCTTGTGTGTGTGTGTAAATGTAGTGCGACTCGTGTTTGCACGGCAGGTTCTCAAGCAGGGATAGATCAACATAGCTTAAATAAACAAAAGGGAAGAGAGGAGGAGGATAACTTGAAGACAAAAGACTAAAAAAAATACTACAAAGGTGTGACAGATCTGCTCCGACATGCCAAATGTGCCGTGCATAGCTGGAATACACGCACACCCTTGGCCTTTGCGGTTTCACCTGAATATGTCGAAGTAGCCCCACCCCTGCTCATCTGCTCTTGCTGTGTGTTTAGGAAGCAAGTCAGCCCTTGAACCTGACCTCCAAGCCCAAGGGTCTGGAGCTGGGGAAGACACCCAGTCCACAGAGCCTGGAGCTGGGATCACTGGCGCTGCAGGGGGCATACAGACCCAGAGATCTCCAGAGAGAGATCTCCCACAGTCCACCACGATCTGCGCTCAGTGAGTTGCACACAGTCACACTGCTTTGCATGGTAAAGCATTAAAGCATTTGACGTTAACCTGCAGCACATCATATTTCCTGTAGATCTATTCACTGTTGATTTAAGGAGACTGAGCACAACGAACATAACTTTTTTGACTTTAGTGCGACAAACTAAGCATTAATAAAGGACGCTCAGATACTCATAAACAGTTATTCTCTATTTTGTATAAAATACAGTAAATACTGAGCAAGTGGCTGAAATGAATTAAAACTTTGTGCAGTCGTCTTTTTCCACAAGAGGATGATTGCATTCTTCAACTGTCATTTCCAGCAGCAGGATATGAAACTAATCATCATCTGTAGGTGACTGTTCATAAGATCCGTGATGTGTTTCTAGAGGAGGTCTTCTGATGAGAACTGACACTTTACCTTCCTCTGTCTCATTTTCTTTTCCTTAATCATCATAATTATCTTGGTCCTCATTTTGTGCTCTCCTCTTCGTGCTTTGTTTTTGTCTGCAGGTTTCCTGGGAGACGGCGACGTGGTCACCCAGGCTATCCACGATGCCCAGCAGCTCCTGAGGAGCCACGGCAGTGCGGGGCGGGAGAGGGACCGGGAGAGAGAAGTTGGTGGAAAGCCGGTGAGCTAATGTTTAAACTCCAGTTAGAGCGGTGTGTTCGAGCCACTTTAAGACACGGACTTCGTTCTGGAAATTGCCATTGTACATACTGTGCCATTTTTAGGTTAGGTTTCACTGTAGGCTATCTCTAGTAACACTGTGGCATATAGCCTACAAATGCACAAAACACACACAAAGAAACTTAATACGTGTTTTGTGTCGTAGCATTATCTCAGTCTCTTACCTGAGAATTCTTCACATCACTTTACAGTGTTTCCCACACATAGACTTTACTTAGGGCCCACCCAGGTATCCTGAAGGCCACCCAAGTATATTTTGCAATTTGTTTTCATTTTTTCGTCTGTCCGAGACCACATGAATTTGTACTGGGCAGTCAACTCAATATTATTTTTTAAATTTGTCTCTGCTAGCTAGCTACAAAAGTGCTTCCATCCCAGTGTTTTCCTATGGATGGGTTGCCTTTGTGAAGTCTAGATCAGCGGTCTCCAACCCCCGGGCCACGGACCGGTCCGTGAGTCGTTTGGTACCGGGCCGCGAGAGTTGAGGCTCGGGTGTGAAATTTATGGTTTTCAGGGTTTTTATCGTTTTTTAAAAAAAAAAAAGTTTATATCGTTAACTCCCTGGGTTTTTCCCCGTTTGTTATGAATAAATCTTTTTTTTGGTACTGGTACTGGTTTTATTTTGTTGTATTTATCCGCAATACCTTAAAGGCCGGTGCGTGAAAATATTGTAGGACATAAACCGGTCCGTGGCGCAAAAAAGGTTGGGAACCGCTGGTCTAGATCATAGACCTGCCCCCGTTCTGGCCACACGGGGGCAGTAAAAACATGTCGCAGATTAATGTTGCTTTGGTGATATCCTTCCACATATTCCTTTGTCATAGTGTGTTGTTTTTTTCCAGTGTTGCCACAGAACCATAGTCATAGTCATAGAAATCTAAATATTAGCTATCTTTTAGTTCTGCATGTCTCCACCAACTTCTGTCAATAATAAATAATTAATGAACTTGTAATTTACAAAATAAACATCTAATAAATAAAACTAGGGAGTGAAATCACAAATTCTGTAGGATAATTTTTCCCAACGCTTCTGACTGGCTTATAAGTGTGGATTAAAAATACATATATATATATATATATATATATATATATATATATATATATATATATATATATATATATATATATATACATATATATATATACATACACACGCTAACCTTTCAGCAACATTCGCATTCAGAAGTTTTTTAAGAACGCAGACCAACTGCCTAAGGCCTGAGTCGAGGCAGGCTGGCGATCACCTCATAACCACTGGTTGCTGGAAGTTGCCAGGAGGTTGCCAATCGGTCTTTAGACCTGTGTGTCCCTCTCTTTGTTTGTTACAAGTAGCTGATATATTTATCCAGTTCCACAACCCGACGTCCATCTTTTATTTAAAATCTATGAAATTAAACCAGCACAGCTTCACATAATGTTGTACAGAACTGACTGTGTTTGTGTGCTTAATCACACCACTCAGTTTACGTTAGCTGTATTAAAATAAATATATGGACTCCTGATGTAAACGGTGTATTGCTCTTTCTCTGGTCGACATTTAGAGGTTGGTTTAGGGTTACATGGTGCTGCGCTCCTCCTGAGTATCCAATAGATCCGCACCCACATGCAGAAGCACATTATTACAGCTTAAGTCAGCTGAGTAAACTGTAAACTGCTGTTTGTAAGTGCTACTAGACTATCTCAAAATTGCATATTTTGTTCGAGAACCTGCTGTTTATTTTGTTTTGCTTCTTGTGAAAATGGTCTTCTATTGGGTTCTTACGTTTTTGTTCTTTAAGGTGGCTAAAGCTTTGGTCTCTGCTCCGTCCTAAGCAACAGCTGTTGCAGCCTTACAATACCACAAAGGCCTCAGTGTGGCATTGACTGAGCCACCTGCCCTGTCTCTTTGTCCACAGTAATACTGTAATCTGTGGCTCTCCTCCTTCTCCTCCTCCTCCTCTCCTCCATTATCCTGCTCCATCTCGCCTTGGCGGCTGTGTTAACACCAATACTGTTGACTGACCTATTTTGGTATTGCGCTTCACACCGCTGCATGTGGATGAATAGCGTTTTACAGCGCGGGGAATGGTCGACAGATAATACGCTGATGGTGTGGTAGTTTTGCAAATTCAGAGTTGCCACATTCCCGTCCCTGCCTTGTCTTCTTTACCTTTCCTCCCTCCAACAATAAATACCATTCTTCCTCCTCCATAGTGTTGTCATTTCCTGTCTTTGCATTTACAGCTCTGCATTTAAGCAGCGGCTGATATGGTGAGCGTGCCATGTCTTTACCTTAAATAGCACTCCAGTGTAACACGTGTGCCATGAACACTCCTCTTCGACATTAGGTCACCTTTTTTTTTTTTTTTTTTACTGCAGTGCAAATTTAAATCGTCTCTTTGTGCTGGTGTGTGAATATTTGTCTGACTTTAGACCATTTCTGAGTTCATATGTCTTTGTTTTTTCTTTTTGTTCTTTTAATGTCTGCAGGATTTTAAGGTTTCTCCTCGCAATGAGAGGATGTCTCAGAGTGAGAGAGGTGAGAACAGACATGGCCTGCCGTCCACTGAGGACCACCTCAGCAGTGATTCTGAGGGTAGGCATCCCTGAAAAAGTCTGTTTAATGCCTATCTGTGTTTTGCCAAGTTGTTGTTGTAATGAGACCAACATTTGTTACGCTGCCCTGATAGCTTATTATATCATTATGGTACCCATCCATTTATCTTTGTCATTATAGTCAAATATTTTATTTTATTTGATTGAGTCATATAATTTTATTAAAATTAGCATTTTTTTCTCCATGGAAGTAGCATGCAGTATAACCTGTTTAGATTGACCTAGATTAGATTGGGTGGCTTTAGCTCGGACGGTAAAATAGGTCATTTGCTAATCAGAAAGTTGGAGTTTTGCTCCAGTCTGCAAGACACTGGACCCTAAGTTGCTTTTTGATGCGTTCATCAGAGTGTGAAAGTGTGTGAATGCTACATAGAAAGTGTTTAAGTTAAAAAAGTGCTTGTATAAATGTGTATGAATGTGTGAATGAGGTATGTTGTGTAAAGTGGTTTGAGTGCTTAAGTAGAGTAGAAAGGTGTTATAGAAGAAGTCAAGTCAAGTCAACTTTATTTGTCAATTCTGCCACATGTACAGGACATACAGAGAATAGAAATTTCGTTACTCTCAAACCCTAGATGAACCAGTCCATTTACCATTTAACAGATTGCTAGCAGGCATGAGAACGCTAGAGAAGCCACAAAGTGAACACTGAAGAAGTTTCTTTGAAGTCAATTCAGGTTTTTTACATAGCACCAAAACACCTCAAGGCACTTTGTGCTTATTTGCAAGGAGTCACCACAAGAGATATTAGATTTGGCAGATTTTTTGCACCAATGTAACCTCTGATGCAAACTCTAAAAGATTAATGTCTCCTTCAGGAACCTTCCACATGTTAGGCATATGCCTATATCATTACACTATAGAGCTAATCGACACAGCAAGTGCTAACTTTAATTTTAGCACTAAAAGGTGCTAATTACCTAGTGTGACTTTAACTTGAATTCTGGCTCCCTTTTGTCCAAGCTAATAGTCTGCAATACTGCCCATTAAATTACCTGTTTTATCGCTCCCCTAAGCGCCACTGTCAAAATCTAGCTAGCTAAATGCTCATCTGCATTGCCTAGAAGCAACCAGGCAAGCTCATGTATGCAAGCTAATATTAGCTTACTTCCATATTGGAAAAATACTAATCAAAGGCATTACTGTCACTCAGATGTTGATCTCGGTAAAGCAACCACTTGGCTAAATCAGGAGAGCCTGTTTAATGTTGTTTGTTTCTGGGAAATAGCACGATTAGCAGAAATGTTTTCTTCCAAACATGCTTTATTAATGTGCCATCAGAATATGGCACAGACATTTAAAGATGAAAATACAATATCCAAGACCTTCAGATTTAGCTTCATCAAAGTAATAACCTTATCTTTGTAAAGCTTAGTAACTCCTGTCTTTGGTTTAAACGTCAGGATGGAGAATGTGAATCATATGAAATTGGATGTTTGTGGGTGAAGAGAAACTTTCACCAGTTTTAGTGTTGCAAGAAAAAAAGGTTAATATTCAGACATGCACCACTTACAGCAAGAAACAAATAGCTATTCCTTTATATATTTGTAACATATTTACAAGCCAGCCTGTACCCTTGTTTACTGTAGGTACCCTGAACGTTTCGGTCCCAGGCGGCTACGCTGAGGCACGGCCGCCTCCCTCCTCAGGCCACATAAAGAGACCCATGAATGCCTTTATGGTGTGGGCCAAGGACGAGCGCAGGAGGATCCTGCAAACTTACCCTGACATGCACAACTCCTCCATCAGCAAGATCCTGGGTGAGAGCAGCACTGGTTAGGGGTGGGTTTATGTCTCTATTCTGAGACCCTGCCTGGCACATGTGAGGCAGTAAAGACCCACCTGCTTCTTCACACACACACACACACACACACACACACACACACACACACACACACACACACACACACACACACACACACACACACACAGGGATGAATCCCTTTCCCTCAAACAAACATTTACATTCCTTTGTATTGTAGAGAGTTTGTGTGTCTATCTTTCACACAGACACACATAAAAACCACTAATTTGCTTAAATACATAGTACTGATTACTTGCCTAATACTTATCTTTCAATGCAAAAAACACAGTTTTGACCACAACCCTAAACATGCTGCTTTTTGACCTTGAATTATTTCAAAGTGTTTGCTTTTGAATAACCTTTATGGAAGCATCAGGTAGTTTGTGGCACAGAAACTAATAGGTAATTCTGCCTATCACCATATACTATGAGTTAGCTTTAACCAGTCAGATTCAATTCAATTTTATTTATATAGCGCCAAATCACAACAAAAGTCGTCTCAAGGCGCTTTATATCAGTGAATGTGAGAGAGCGTGATCGAGATAGTTAGTTAAAAAACGAAACGGGAAAGAAAACACGAAGGAACGGGGCTTTGCATATCATGAGATTTAGATGTGTGGATCTTTTTGAGGGCAGCATCAGTGCAGTCTCCATTCACTACAATTTGATTTATGTTCTCTGTAAAGAGAGACTCAGAGTATTTTAACAGGAACTTTCAGTGTTAAAAATTAGGGGCATGACTAAGTCAAGTCTGAACACAAACGCATATTTTTAGAAATGAAGTGAAAGAATGGTTAGAAAGGAAAGATGAGATTCTTTGGAACTTGCTGGGGAATCAGCAGCTTTTTAGGTTTTCTTCAGTCTTGAGGTAATCCTTTGAGAGTTACCAGTAAATGCAGTGATAAATAAACTTTCCAAAATGTAAAGGAACACGTGTATGACGTCTGAGTCTAGGTCATCAGCATAGACTAACCCTTTATTTTGGGTGATGGCCCAAAAATGTGAACGTGTCAGTTAGAGTAAATTTCTTTTTCACTTTATTGCCAATAATTGGGAGAATAAAGTAATAAAGGCAAAAATGACACATTCTGGTAGTCTGATGTTAGTGTTGGGCTCATCACCAGTGATGAATTAGACTGCAGAGGTACCAGAATTAACGGCCTGAATCTTTCGCCAATTTTACTTTCTCTTCTTAAGAAAGACTTAAAAATAGTGGCACTAATGTCCCCCACTGTGACGAACCAAAAAAGAAAATTGCTGTATTTAGGTAGGACTGTAAAACCCCGATAACTAAACCTCATAATTAAGAGATATTTTTTCTAATATCCAGAAGGAGGGCTACTGCAGCCTCTTTTTGGTTATATTTTGATGTTAACACTGTAGCAGCGTCCTTGGGAAGACTCAAATAGGAAAAGAGCTATCATCTAAGATAAGTGAATGTTGATGGGAGTTTAAAGGTGCATAAAAAATGAATAAAATCTGCTTGAAACTTTTTGTCGAAATCTGAATGAATGAGAACAAAAATGAAACCACGTGGGCCCGACAAGCATTTTAAGCTTCCTCTCTTGCATAACCATTCTGTTAATGGATTAACAAAAGGAGGATCCAAATGAAGGACAATGCAAACCGGATACCAAACAAAAGGGCAAGCTTTCAGCAGCTTACTTAAACTTACAGCAGAGAACAATGAGGGGGAAGAAAACTCCAAGGTTGGGTTAATCGAGAAACGGGAATCCAGGAGAGTAAACAGATGGAAAAACTGAAAGAGTGACAAAAAGACTGAAGGTGAGACGGGATAAATAAACAGGGATCTAATTGGGAACAGGTGGGACAATGAGGGCAGGGCTGATGATTACAAAGGAGGGGAGACAAAAAGGAAGTAAAATAACAAAAGGTGTGCAAGGAAAGATAATTACCAAAGTAAGACAACATGTAGATGCAGGCAGAGTAGCACATAAAACACGGGACAAATGCTTCAAAAACCCCACAAGAAATGAAACATGGCGAGCCATGACAGCTTCTGCTGCTGGAGAACATGAACTCACTCCTTTGTGTTGATGCGTCTTTGTCTGTAGGCTCGCGGTGGAAAGCCATGTCTAACCAGGAGAAGCAGCCTTACTACGAAGAGCAGGCGAGGCTGAGCAGGCAGCATCTGGAGCGCTACCCCGATTACAAATACAAACCCCGACCCAAACGGACCTGCATAGTGGAGGGACGGCGGCTGCGGGTGGGAGAGTACAAGGCCATGATGAAGAGCCGCCGGCAGGAACAGAGAGGGACCTACGGGCACAGGTAGAGTCTGAGCAGCTTTGAGAAACAACTTGCGAAAGAATTTGTCCCTGGCAGAAAAACACTGACAATTCAATCCCCTGACAAGAGTTTGTGCTGCACCTCCACACACTGGAGACAATGCTTGCAGCTCTCAAAGCCCCCCCTTTTTATCCTCCTTTATTCTTGAAGACACAAACAAAAGTGGAGTACTGCAACTGCAGCTGGGCTGTTCACTGTGTCCTCGACAATGAATAGAATCCCTCTCTATTGGTCCCTCTAACTCCTTCTAGTTAAGCTGGAGGAGTTGGAGGCTGGAAATGTTAACAGTGGTTGTTTTGGAGTGCTTTTCTGTTTCACTCTTGTTTGTCTTTGCTTTAGCACATGTAGCCTCTATTAGGCTCTTTATAGAAACAAAACATCAATATCAGGGTGTCACACTGGCCTAAAGCTTCAATCCTGTTTCTTTCATATTGAAGACACTGGTAGACTGACTGGCTCGTATACTTATGAAGGAGAACAATACCGGCCTAATGTGCCATTGGGTTTTACCATTTTAGCGTTAAAACAGCTCTAACCTGTTGAGGCCTGGGCTCCAACAGGACCTTTAAAGGTGCTCTGTGGTGTCACGCACCAAGATACCAGCAACAGAACCCTTAACTCCTGTAAACGGAGAGGTGGAGTTGCTGCGGATCAGACTTGTTCGAGCACTTACCCTTAGACTCGGTTGCTGGTTTAGGATCTGTTGACAAGTATTCGGCATGGCCGAACGGGAGCGCTCCGGGAGCCTTGCCCGCTCGGAGATGATCCAAAACAACGATCTGATATTTGTCAAAATTTTTTAAACCATTAAAGGTGGTTTATTAAAACATAGATTACAAAAAACAACTTACTGCCATGAAGCGTGACTACAGACGCTTCACCCAATCAGCGCTTGTGATGTTGAAACAGATCGGCTGCCATGGCAGCAAAACATACACACACGCATACAAACAACACAGACGTGAAAATGTAACGTCCAGTTTTAAAATATATGCATTTTACACTCTGGTGTTACAGCTCTCATGATATTGTAATCTGTGTTTATATATACTGCCTGCTTAGCACTACCTAAAAAACCAAAGCTAAGCTAACTCTTAGCTAAACAACACTAAACATATTTGGTTTGGAGGGGGATTAGCACAAATATCTAGCTTTAGCTAATAAATTAAACACTCTACTTTTTGATGTTTAGCTGGTTGGTGAATGGTTGCTGCCAATCACTATCTAACTGATTGCCAAGCCCCATTCACACAGGACTAGAGACCTGCCACTAACACCAGTAACCACCGTTTCCTAAGGGATACTGTGTCAATCCGGTTGTTCAGTGATGACGCGACGAATCCTACTTCCGGGTCTAAAGTAGTCTGCGTTTAATATGGCTTTTGTGTTGTTAACATGTTTAATGTTATGTATTTTCTTCTATTTGATCTCAAAAAGCTCCTAAAACAGTCAGTGATCCCTGTTGACCTCCCTCGGCTTTTATTACCACTAATCATTTATTTAAGCTCAGTTTTTAAAACCTTAGGATGTAACTACAGCCCAGCCCATGCAGCAGTATATGAATGACTAACCTCGTATTGTGGATGGATTATCTAAGTTGTTCTCCTGGCTGAAGTTTGGTCCTTTTACAGCATCCTGCCATGCGATTACATTTGTTCCTGACCACCGAGAACACTCACGTTAACTTTTATCGAGTGGAAAAAAAGTTAGCTTGTTTATATTATGCTAACATAGCTGTGTCGCTAGCGGTCACGTAGCACATCATTATATACCAGCTAGCCCAACTTCAGTAACCCTACAAACGTCACTGCTGTTTAGTTTTCTGTCTTCATTTATGCTGAAAGTGATAACAGAGCTGTACGTTTTAATTTGTTTCCAAAACCCCGCAGTCAGGACATGCTATATTGTATTTAGATAGAAGCTAGCGAGCTAACTCCCTGCTAACTTCTAACTCCGTTAAATGTCATAAATTCCGTTTTCATGGATGCCTGGATGTTAAACTCAATTGTTACACCTGGTAGAGCAGAACGCTGATCATTTTATTAAAGATGAAAGAGTTTAGACAGTTTTTCAACTCTCAGTAATGCCATAGTGATCGTTTGATATATGGACCTGCAGCGGAGTTTAGGTCCAGACACGGCTAGTGACGTCAGACTGAACAACCGGATATCAGCATTTTAAAGCCCTTGATTAACTTTTTCATTGACAATAAATGCCTCAGAATATCTGAATATACGTGTCACTTCCTGTCTTTGCAGTCAAACGGAGCCACAGCAGATCCATTACCCCCACAGTGATGGCCAGTACCCGGGGGGTAGCAGCTCGGTCTCTGTCGCTACCATGCCTTTTCACCCCGCGCTACTGGAGCATTACCTGCCGCAAGTCCCGCCCATCCCTCGCAGAGCTGAGGGACAGACCACACCCACCTCTCTGCCTAGGGAGAGAGAGCGGGAACGCAAGAGGGAGCGACCGCCATACAGCGAAGGAGAGGAAAGTGATGGGGGAGAGAGGAGTGAGGGGGAACTGGTGCTCCTAACGGACTAAAGAAAGGCAACTGGTAGAGGAGCCAGGAAAAGGAAAATTAAAGATGAGGGATAGGATGAGAGGGGAGGGTAGCTGAGGTGGGCGGGTTGCTCTTTGATGAATGACAGTCAGAGAGGAGGAATGGAGGATGAACTAAAGAAATGGTGAGGGAGTGTGTGAATGGGGGAATAAAAAAGTAAATGTCATACTCACCCCGTTGTAAATTAGCCTATTCTCCAGTAAAACCTCGCCTACACAAACGCATAAAGGCAAGCTTTTATCATTTCCTGTTACACGTATCATGTCATCACATGCTTTGTGTCAAAACTTTGGAGTTATATTTATGAAGGTTTAACATTTAATCCCTTCTGCTTCTTGTTTTCTCCCCATGTTGACTTATGGCAAACAAAATGCCCCCACAGGGACTGGAATTAAAGCAGATTGATTAAAAGTTCAGCAGAGTACCTGTTTCCTCCTGTCAGACAGCTGAGGATCAGCCACTCTGGGGTTCAGTATGTCAGCTTTGCCACCTGCTGGAGAAGAGTGGTTATTACTACTGTTGCCACACATCCTATTTAAGTTACACCACAAATCAAACTGGAGGGATAAAATAATTTGGTGATTAAAGGTGCATTTCAGCAGTTTTAGTACTGTGTGCTTAACGAGATTAAAAAAATAATGGTCATATTCAGTAACAGTTGCCTCGGGCCATAGGATGGTTCAAGACGGAAAAAAATATATCCTATATGCACACTGCCACTTAAATGTGTGTGCGTTTGTAACTCAGGCTTTATGTTAGAAATGTTCAGTCTTTAAGCTCATCACTGCACACAAATGTGAGGCACTAAAAGTAAAGGGTAAACAGCCTGCAGGGGGCTGAAACAGCAGGTAGGGCAGCAGCAGTATTAACATGTCAGGGGGAGAGATTCAGTCATCTGGCCAGCAGACGCTGCTGCTACCTTCCCTGAGTCTGTGCAGTGAGCGTTGAGAGTGCTAACTCTCTCTCTCTGACTTAGTCTAGCTAACGACAAAAAGCACAGATTGTGTTTGGCACACTCTTATTCTGCATTTGCACCAGTTGGAGAGTTAGCATTAAAGGTTTATCTCAACAATCCTTCTCCCCAAATTTGCATGATCCATGTTCGATCTGAGCTATCAGCCTTTCTACACATCCAATTGGCAGTTGTTGCCGATCTACAAGTCACTTTGCAACTCACCTTTCCACAGGATTCTCCTTATATACTGAATCTGAACTAATCCATTGTCATGTCTGCCGCTCTGTTGTGCACAGGGCCCTCCCATCTCTGGCTTTCTATGTATGGAGTGGAAGGGCATCCCAGAATAGTGACATGCCATATATAAATATATATACGACAATCTTTTCTGTGTATAGATTTATATAGCACCAGCCAAAAGCAAAGCTAGCTTTGAGCTGATAAAGCAGGACTTCATTCAGGGTAGTTCAGGACGTGCTTTTTTCAAAAGTCTTTTTCTGGTCGGACAGGCCTTGTTGCCCAAAAGTAACGTACAATTAATCAACACTGCAACCTCACCATCATCCTCCCACATCTCACTGTTAGTTTGAGCCATGCTGCTGTCATCGTGTGTCCATCAGTGCCCTCTCCACAGCATGGTGGGTTAACTTCAGCCTATCCTATTTTTTTATACCTCTGTTTGCTTCTTTGCATGTTTACTGGATGTCGTGTTGAACACCTCGTATCTGTGTATCCAAATGTCTGCTGTGTTTTTCTTCTGAGATGCAGCCTCTCGCAGCATTATTATTATTATTATCATTATTATCACTATGCTTTTTTTTAATCTTTAAAAATGTTTGTCAATTTCATCTAAAAAGGCTAAAGTATTCCTTTCATCATCTTTTACGTTCCTGTTCCTGTAACAGAGAGGCAGATCATCCCCAAAACTGTGAGGCTGTGTCCCTAATCACTGCTTCTCTCCTGCCTTAGATCTGTTATACACAGCAGTCAGCAGCAGGTTTTTGGACAACTGACCTTCATTTTGCATTGTTGAGTAGTGCAATGCCATTTAACACACACTCATACACATATGTGTGTGTGTGTGTGTGTGTGTGATGTAAACTGAGAGTGCAGTATAGAGTAATTAGGGAGTGGTTTTGGACACAGCCTGTGCCTCAGATTGGAGAGAGAGCTGTTGTTTATTGGTACAAAACCCCCATTTCCTTATGATGGGAACAAATGTTTATCTATAAAAATTTATATATAATATTACCCAAAGCAAAAGGAAGGTAGATTTAGCAATGAGAACTCCAGACACCATAATCATCCCTGCGTCCTTAGTAACATTTACTCCTCGTAAGCACTTACTAGTGTGTATTCTTTAGCAAGTTTAACATGCTGAAAAAGCAAAACTAGGTTTTTTGCAGTTAGTCTGCATGTAAAAGATGGACTGGGACTTTACCCATTTGTTTTGCACTTGTGACTGATGCCATGTTATTTCTTTTAAATTAGTAATTAGCTAATGCTGGCAAGCTTGGCTAGCAAGTTACAAATATGGACAGGTGTAACTGACTGCTTAACACTGCCAATTAGGTTTTTTTAGGCACCCCCCCCCCCCCCAAAAACAAAAAAACAAAACAAAAACAAAAAACAAAAAACAATGCCAATTCGTGCAGAAGACAAAAAAATACTAGGAACACTCACCAAAATGGAAGGACAGACTTCCACATGTCAGGCTGTACCATAGATCACATCTATGGTATACCATTTGTTATATACTTAAGTTAGAAGGATAAAAGAAACAAACATGGTTTAGTGAGGGAGTGTGTGAATGGGGGAATAAAAAAGTAAATGTCATACTCACCCCGTTGTAAATTAGCCTATTCTCCAGTAAAACCTCGCCTACACAAACGCATAAAGGCAAGCTTTTATCATTTCCCGTTACGCGTATCATGTCATCACATGCTTTGTGTCAAAACTTTGAATTAAGTGGCTTCATCAGTGTGGCCATACCCCAAACTTATTTCCTTTGTAATGCTAGTAATTTGGGTCTTTTAATGTGAAAGCATGTGGACTGACTTGCTTTTGGAGAAATGCTAACAGTAGCAGCTTTGCATACTCCCTCTATTCCTAAATCAACAGACTGAAGACAAATCTGTCTTTTTTTTTTTTTAATACCTTAAACCAGCGGTCTCCAACCTTTTTTGCGCCACGGACCGGTTTATGCCCGACAATATTTTCACGGACCGGCCTTTAAGGTGTCGCGGATAAATACAACAAAATAAAACTAGTACCATTACCGAAAAAAAGAAGATTTATTCATAACACACGTGAAAAGACCCAGGAAAACTGAGCTAACGATAAAAACGATGACAAAATAACGCTGTAAACCGATTAAAAACCCTGAAAACCATACATTTCACACCTGAGCCTCAACTCTCGCGGCCCGGTACCAAACGACTCACGGACCGGTACCGGTCCGAGGCCCGGGGGTTGGGGACCGCTGCCTTAAACCCTTAACTTTTTAAGTAGCAGTAGTAAAGGTTAGTAAAGATTTTTTAACAGATGAGTAGAATAGAATGCGTTATAAATGTAGCAGCTCTATTCTTTGATCCACTGAATAAACTAAAGCTCGAAATAGACTTGCTACTTCCTGGAAACATGCCAGGAAGTAGCAAGACCCAAGGATAATTTAACTTTTAGACCCAAGGATAATTTTGGTGCCTTTGTTCTCATCATTCAGTGACCTTGTTGACTGAACATAAAGTTTGTGCGACTGGCTCAATCCTTCATTGGCTGACTGCAAAGTTGACAAATCAAAGTGGCAGACCTCCTTGGGGTTGGGGCTCGTTGTAAGGATGCTGGCTTTTGTGTACAGAGATGGATATCAATGACATGTTTAAAATGTTTATCCTATTTTAGTGAGACGTGATGAGGAGTCACCTGTCGTTAACCCCTGCTGATGTAAATATAGAAAGAGACTTTATTTTGTTTATAAGAGCTTGTGTAATTTAAAGGTGTACATTTCTCTATGTTTTCACAGTTTTGTGCTTTTTTGTTGTTGTTTTTTCAAAAGATATTAAAATTGCTTGTGTTAATTGTGTCTGGTGTGACTTTTTTTAAACATTTATTTATATATATATATATATATATAACTGAGGGGATTGAACTACCAGAAGGCAACATTGCAGACATAGAGGACAGTTACAAGTACCTGGGGATCCCACAGGTGAATGGGAACCATGAAGAGGCCGCTAGAAAAGCTGCAACCACCAAGTACCTGCAGAGGGTCAGGCAAGTCCTGAGGAGTCAGCTGAATGGTAAGAACAAGATCCGGGCCATCAACACATACGCCCTGCCCGTGATCAGGTACCCTGCTGGGGTAATAGGCTGGCCAAAGGAGGAGATAGAAGCCACTGACATAAAGACAAGAAAGCTCCTTACCATGCATGGAGGGTTTCACCCCAAGTCCAGCACCCTGAGGCTGTACGCTAAGCGGAAGGAAGGGGGCCGGGGACTGGTGAGTGTCAGCACCACAGTCCAGGATGAGACAACGAACATCCAAGAATACATTGGGAAGATGGCCCCAACTGACCGAGTGCTCAGTGAATACCTCAGGCAGCAGAAACCCAAGAAAGAGGAGGGAGACGAGGAACCATCATGGAAGGACAGGGCCCTGCACGGTATGTACCACCGGCAGATAGAGGAGGTGGCTGATATCCAGAAATCCTACCAGTGGCTGGACAAAGCTGGACTGAAAGACAGCACAGAGGCACTAATCATGGCAGCACAAGAACAAGCTCTGAGCACAAGATCCATAGAGGCTGGGGTCTATATTATATTATATATTATAATATATATATATATTATATTATATATTATAATATATATATATATATATATTATATTATATATTGAAGAGAAAATCTCCGTCCCGGTTTCCCTCCAAGGCGTGAGCACCGATAAGCAGAGTTTTGTCCTTTCCTTATAAGATTCCTAATTATTCAAAGTAACACTCAGGTATGCCGCTCAGCTGGGTTAGTTACGACGTCGGGAGCAGCTTGGGAGAACAAGGAAACACAGACTGCTTCAGGTTGCCTTCCCAAATCGACTCAAAGGTTTATTTATCATACAACAGCTTATATAGAGGAAAAAGGTTCGTGTGTCAGCAGATTCTCAGTTCAAACCGGTACAGACCAAATAAGGAAACGTCTTCCTTCCTTGTGAGCAAAGAAGTATCCTTTGTGTAGTTTATCAGTTCAGCTACAATTTATGATCATCCCAGCAAAATACACTCCTAGACATAGAATACAGAGTTCTTTCATTAGTGAATTCTGAAACGAACCACCTGGCTTTTTAACAAGCTCTTTTATAAAAGATAAGGAAGGGAGGATGGGAGTAAGGAAGTGGTCTCGTCTCTGTGGTATTTTCGACCTTGGGGTACCAGCCTGTGAGTCTTACACATCAATACATGGGTCAGAGAGAAAGAGAAAAACAACTAGTAAATGGGCCTTATTGAGTAACAGTTTTCCTGTATAATATCACTATAAAACAATATCCTGTAAATGCTACCATGGTATCAAAATATCACAACATATATTATATTATATATTATATTATATATAATATATATGTACCGGTCCGAGGCCCGGGGGGTTGGGGACCGCTGGTCTAAATGACTCGGGTAAAGTTTGTAGCATGCGTGCTTGTTGTTTTTGTCTGCTTCCACTTGTCTTTGCACTAGGATGATGTCGGCATAAATGTTAAGTCATATTTGTTGTGTTCCCACTAGTGCTGTCAGCGTTAATCTGAAATGACGTTAACGCCACAACACGGCAAATCTCCGTTAACGAGCTACCGCGGATCGCCCCGTGCGTGGGGCTGGACGACGTCAACACGTTAACGAGCTAACTGCGCTAACGCACTAGTTCCCACCCATGTAATTGAGCATTGCGTGGCACATCCAACATACTGTTTTACTTTTGTCCATGACGCGCTTACCTTCAGGGTCATACTTCACATGAAGACCAAAATACAGTGGGGCAAAAAAGTATTTAGTCAGCCACCGATTGTGCAAGTTCCCCCACCTAAAATGATGACAGAGGTCAGTAATGTGCACCAGAGGTACACTTCAACTGTGAGAGACAGAATGTGAAAAAAAATCCATGAATTCACATGGTAGGATTTGTAAAGAATTTATTCGTAAATCAGGAGAGAGAGCGACAGATTTTCTGTTATAACCTTCATTTTATGGAGGCACATTTGAGCACTCGGGTCGCATCAGAGCATCGGGTGGTATAGTGTGAGACCCTGCATCGTGACCTATGAACTTCTAACCCCTGCGAGTCAATCGTACAGTTTGAGCAGGAGCTGAATAACGTGACTGAAAAAATCGCACAGTGTTTGCCCAGCTTTAGGTGTACTGTCGTCCGAGACTTGCACCGCAGTGTCGGTGTTTGTTTCCCTGTTGGCCATGCTTCTTGTTGTGGTCATCTGTTGTCTTCCGGTATTTTCTCCGTAAGCGACCTTTCCTCGACCAATGAGATGAGCGGTAATCTGAATTGTCATACTCGAATTGTCATAAGTGTGCTGTCAGCACATTGGTCACAAAGCAGGAGAGGGGCTGGGAATTATGTTTTCAAACAAAGCGTTAATTCCATTAAAAGTTATAGACTACTTTTGATTCTCACTGTATTACGGGACAAAGTGCGTCCCTTATTAGCTCAATGCGGGACGTGTACTTTTGTTTCTAAATACGGGACGATTCCGTTTTTTAAGGGACGGTTGGCAACCCTAGCCAGATCTGAATGAGGGTGGGGGAGGTTCAATTTGCCATGTTGCAACGAGCTTAGCTTCTGTCTTGCTAGCTTGCGCTGCGCTCAGTGGATCTGCGCTCGACAGTGCAGCCTAGGCGGAGTAGTCGAGCGCAGATCCACTGAGCACTCAACACAGACAGCATCGTCAGAAGAAAAGTTGATAAAATAAATTAAAAATTTGTATTGTTCGATACATATGCGTACCGAACCGAAAGCACTGTATCGAATGGTTCAATATCGATACGAGTATCGTTGCACCCCTAATATATATATATATGTATATATGTATAGATAGAAAGATAGATAGATAGGTCGTCTGGTTGGTTGTTCTGGATTTACATTGCTTCTCATCATCATCACATCTGTTAGTGAATTCCCGGCCTGCAGTGGTCCGTATCTATCAAAAGTACTCCAAAGAAGGAACAGTGGTCAACCAGTGACAGGGTCATGGCTATATCACACTTCTTCAGAAACATTTTGCTCTTAGTCTGTCTGAAAGAAATTTCAACCAATCAAAAGTTATCACATGTATTTCTGGGGTTCTGAGTAAGCGAAGGTCAGGATGAGTGGCTGTCATATTTTAGTGGACTCCTGCTTGCTCCAGTCTGTGTGTAGGTGGACATAAACACACACACAAACATGGCATGTTTTTTTTGTTTGTTTGTCTTTATTATCTTTGAGAGGACATTTATTGAATTAATACAAATTCCTTTAACCAGCTCCACCATATTCTGATAGATAGAAAATTATAACAGTTGAAGCCATTATATATCATTCAAACTGCATCAGCCTACAATTGAGTCTGCAGTGTGTTCGGTAGTGACTGCTCCTTTAGTGTGCCAGTGTCGCCATCTGCTGGACAGGACCAGTGTGGCTGCCAGCTACATACAGTTGCAGCTTGTTACCAACTGCAGTTGCTGAGAACACAAGAAAGCCCCTTCTGGGCTCTCACATTGTTTCCTCTGATTTTCTTGTTGCTGTGTCTGTCTCTTTCTTGCCAGTGTCAATGCTCACTCATGAGTTCCAGCCTCCCAGCCTCAGTGTTCAGTCAGCCTGCATGCCTGACATTCATCCAGACACCAACAGCTATGAAATCACTGTCTACTGTTCAGTATGTTGGAAAACGGTATCAGTGTTCCTGCAAGATCCTTCAGACATCTCAAGTCTTCAATTCAATTCAGTTTTATTTATACAGCACCAAATCCCAACATCAGTTGCCTCAAGGCGCTTTATATTTTCAAAAAAGATTTTCCTTTCACAATGTCACAAATGGAAATCAGATTATTATTCTCCTTTCTCAAAAAAACCCAAAAATAAAAAAAAAAACAGTTAAATTGTTACTTAAAAAGTATACGTTTTATATAAAAGCCAATCTGGGGGGATTTCTTTGTACACAAGTAAATTTGCAGGTTTAAACTGTAACTTTTCCTCTTTTTTGTGGAAGTGGGCCAAAATTCCTTCGTAAGGACTTGAGAGACTGAGACAAAAAAAACATTTACATCGAGTCGTTGCTGCTTTGACAAGCTGTTGAATCGTGGGAGCATTTTTTTATTCTTTAATTAATTAATTAATTTTTTTACACGCTATTTCTGCATTTCTGCTTTATTTTTGCTAAATAACTAAAGACAGGGCATAATATATAAGGAGTTGCTGTTGTTCACCTCAGACTGTTTTTTCTGACTTTTATGACCTGGTACAGACTAGATCTTTTTTATTATGTCCTGATGATAAGCAAAACCTTTTTTGGTGGTACAGGGTGTGCGCTCTTTTTACTCTGGCTGTATTTTAATGACGAAACTTGTGGACCTACTGTTGTTAAGCACGACTAGACTAAGCATCGTATATCATTTTCTATTTATATACAATCTTTTCGGTTAAATTAGGCCTGTGTGTCATCATACTATACTATTCAAAGTGTATCTATGTTCTTCATTTGGTCTGGATGAGCGGATGAAACTTTGCATAAACATCGTGTAGAGTAGCAGTCCCAAACCTTTTTTGCCCCACGGACTGGTTTATGTCTGACAATAATTTCACGGACCGGCCTTTAATAAAACCAGTACCGGTACCAAAAAAAACCAGAAGATTTATTCATAACACACGGAAAAAGACCCAGGAAAACCGAGTTAACACTAAAAACCGATAAAACCATACATTTCACACCTGAGCCGGCGTGGCCCGGGGACCGATGATCTGAAGGACACGTGAAGTTTGGAGATCTGTAGCGATTAACTCTGCAGAAACTTAGTGACCTCTGCACTTTTACACCTCAACATCTGGTGACCCCGCTCTGTGATTTCACATGGCCTACTACTTTTTGGCTGAGTTGTTGAGTTTCATCCCCAGTGGCTTCCACTTTGTTTACAACAGTTGTCTGTGGAATATTTAGTAACGAGGAAATTTCACAATTTGAATCGTTGCACAGGTGGCATCCTATCATGGTACCACGCTGGAATTCACTGAGCTTCTGAGTGACCCGTTCTTTCACAAATGTTTGTTGAAGCAGTCCCAATGCCGAGCTGCTTGGTTTTATCCTGCGGCCACAGAAATGACTGGAACGCCTGAATTCAGTGGTTTGGATGGCTGAGTGAATACTTTTGGCAGTTCCTCGGAGAATGGCACAGTCTGAATTTGGAGTTAAATTGTTGGGATGTCCAATTTTTGAGAAAATTGTGGTTTTTATTTGGCACAAAAACTGCCCACAGTTAAGGTTTTACTAAGGTGATCACAGCAGGCTACTTCTTGGCCTCTTCATTCCCACAGAAGCAGTAAGGTTGAACTTTTCTCAAACACTACTCCTGGATTTTGGCTTGTTTTTTCTTAAATCACTAATAACACAGTGTTACATGTCATGTATTATTCATCCAAAGTTGTTTACACTTATTTTTCAGACCCGCTAAGGACCATAAGATTTTTAATATGTCCTGATACATAAAACCTTAGGAGGATGCATTTTCTTTCTCATGTGGGTAAAACAAAAAAGGTGTGAAAGGTTCCACTCCTAGGGAAGTTAGGGATCATTAAAATAGTCTGTGTGTTTTGGCAGGATGTCCCCCAGCACAAGTTTTGTAGTTGCTTCCTCCCATCAGGGCCAAATTCACAGAGTCAGCTGAGGCAACCGACAAATCAACAAGTCACATGCTAGTACATAACAGGACAAATCAAAAGCCAAACAAGGTCTTTTAATACCATTTCATTCTTTTTAATGGAAATATTTACTAACAACAGTTAAATAATCTTGCCACTCCTACAGAGGTGTGAAGGATCACTGTACAGTAAGCTTTTCACAGTATTTCTTACAATATTTACATCCCCCATCATCATCTCCTTTAGCAGTGGATGAGTACATTTACAAAGTCACATCTGCAAACCAAGCGCTGTGTCCTTTTACACAGCACTCTACCTTTCAAATCAAAGCACTTACAAAAAGTATATGTCAGCATACAAAGAAAAAGAAGTCAGTTTTCTGAACAGTATTTTGTATAATTAAGTTAGTACATTCACGCACACAAACATAGTTAATCTCAAATTAAATGCAATGCAAACTGAAGCTAACTGTTTTGGTATGACTGGACTGCAACAAACTAAGTGTGGAGTGCAGATTTAGAATCAATAATAAACAAACTGATTTTAAAACAACCGTATAAAGTGACGACATTATGACAGTGAACCGTTTCAATGGCCAGCGTGGAACAGCAAATTCAGACAGCCGGTCTCAGCAGTCGACACAAAAACACATGAAATGGATGCATTTGTCTGGAAATGGGGATCAGAGTCAAGTTCATTTTCTGTTTGCTGTCACCTTACCCAGCACCCAGTCTAAAGAGAAAAAGTTGTTGCAGCATTGTGAATACGGATGCAATATTGTGTCAATATCGTGGATCAAATATCAGGTTTCGCTTTCTTGTCACGTTCGTTTTAACACTGGTTGGATGGATTTATCACAGTTGAGATGATGTGTTGACAGCTCAGTTAACGGTGTCTTATCTCACATTAGCCATCTCTGTCTCCACTCCCTGTTTGAGGAAGTGCACTCACAGACTGAGAGCAGTGAAAGACTTGTGCAAATAAATAAAGCCAAACATTTTTTATTTGGTATATTTGTCCGGGCTAGTTGTTTTTTTTTTTAAATTTGTTCTATTTGGCCACATGAAATCTGATCACTGCATCTTTAATGGGTGATACTACAGCAGTGGGTAAGGTGACCAAAGATCCAAACAGCTGCTAAATAAATGCAAAGATTAGTTGGAATGTGTCTTCAATTCATCTCCCACACACTCAGCGTATAAGATACAATGTTACAGGAACCTAAAATGCCTTCCCTTCAAAAAGCTGTCAGCAGCCTGTATAAGTGTCCTCTGAAGGGAATGGAGATATTCACCCAGTGCTCATGGAGTGCGAATGCCCTCTTTATCCCGGCTGATGTCCTACCTGGGTATTAGAATTGTGTGTTCAAGCAGCAAATTCACCAATTTGGCCTTTGCAAATGCACCAAGCTGATTACTTCACTGTTAGTGGCATAAAATAAGTCTCTTGATAACATTTAAATAATAAAATTCACTAAGTGAAGTAAAAGACTCCTGAATATGTGCCAGTGTATGCATCAATAACTTTTAAACCCAGTGAGTTTTGTACTGTTGCAATCAGTTCTTATTCACACTGAGGAGAAGAGAATTATTTTACCTAAAGTTAAGAACGATTAAAGACTTCAGATATTAACAGCACTCCTCAGAAAATCCCTCTCGGGTTAAATGTTCTGAATGAAAGCCATTAACATGCTTTAGTCCCTCTCTCCTGCAGCTCAGCTGGTGAATTATTAAGCCTTCCAGTTACACGACACCAGCAGTAGAGGACAAAGGTCAGAGCTCCCTCTTTGGTGCCAAGGAGGAGTAATACCCCATGACTTCTTTAGAAAGCTGCCAGTTCTGCTCTGCTTTTAGCCAAGTTTGGCCAACGGTGATGGAAACGAAAGGTTCCACCCCACCAGCTCTACCCTCTAGTTTTGCACTGGGATGCCCTGCAGTGACTGGGATGCCCTGCAGTGACTGGGATGCCCTGCAGTGACTGGGATGCCCTGCAGTGACTGGGATGCCCTGCAGTGACTGGGATGCCCTGCAGTGACTGGGATGTCCAGCGGGGAGGTCACAAAAAGACATCCAACTGCTTAGAAGCCTCTGGAAAAACTTAGTTTTTGAACTCTGTAAACATATCATTGATGACTTTATTGTCTGAATAGTTACTAGTTTCAAGTCTTACACTTTCCAATATGTAATTTTTGTACGTTATTATTCTTATTCTTATTATATTAATTATTAACTTATTACTAGTTATTATTGAGTCAGAAGTTAACTACAGTACTGTACGATTTTGCATATGACTGACAAAATCTGTGAGCCACATCTCAGAAAGAACTCGAGGCTTCAAAATGAGACTCTGCTCACCAATGGCTGACATCACAGTGCATTACATCACATTACATCCATCTTTTCTATACAGTCTATGTTTCACATTACACTCAATCTGTCTGGCCTTTTGAAAAAGGTGACAGGCTTGAACAGATACATTTCTGCTTAGTTAGGTGTTCAGTCAAAAGTTAAGCTGAAAAAAAATTATTTAATAACAAACAGACAAGCTAGATTTCAAAGAAGCCTGCTTTCTAAGCTGTGAGTACTTTTCTGCATTAATGATTTCTTCGTCTTTCAGAGTCAGATCTTTTTCCCAGGAAAACAGTAGCTGATCTCGTGACAGACACCCCCCCAGCTAACCCACGCCAGATTCTTTTTGAAAGCTCCACTTGATTTGACCCCAGATAAAACTTATGCAATATGTAATTATGTAAGAAGTTTTGACACTAAATCTGAGATGAATAGAGTGGATTACAGCATGGGACTGAGACTGGGCTATGATTTCAGGACGGTTTGAAAAACAGATGCATAAACCTCCGCAGAGTAAAGGGAGAAGCAACCAAAGACCAAAACTGGGAACTGGTGACCGATCAAAGATGAAAGGGTATAAAGGGAGAGGAGGACATGGCACAGGGAGGATGACAGAGGTGGTGACTTTCCAAAATGTCTGGAAACCTTAAATGGAAAATTTAACAGAGCGATGCGCTGTAACCATAAAAGTCAAAAAGGTGGAAATAATGCTCAAGGACAGGAACACACACACAGAGGTCTCGTCTTTGTAGCCATCCCCTCCACCTCCTTCAGTACCACTTTCCAAAGAGTTGTTAACCTGAGATGTTAAATACAAATAAATAAATGCACATTTAGCTTTCCATTTGCTGTTCCAAACACGTGGCGTTTGGCATGAAACACCAACTAACACGCAGACAAGTCTTACAATTCTAGCAGCATAAGCAGCAGCAGTTTGCTGTGAATAAGTGGAAGATGTGGTGAAAGAAGCTGAAAGTGCTTCAACAGGAAAAACAGGGGGCACAGGAAAGGACACCCCGAGGAAAGCTCAGTGCAGAAAGCTACGGGCACTTAGCACCAAAGGTGATGGAAAAAAAAACGAGAAAAGGTCACAATGTGTTAAAATATGTAGAGACAGAGGAAGGAACACACACAAGACACAAACATACAATGGGACTAACACCAGGCTGCACCTGTAGTCAGTTTCAGAAAACAAACCATCGTCCTGACACTCTTCAACCCTCTCCTTCCTCTTGTGACATCATTACCAGCGTTGTGGAACATTTTGGTGTCCTATCCCAAACACAGACCTCTCTACGCCTGGTTCAGCTGCTCTAAGAGGAAAAGCGTGACGCTTTTTCAACATATATTACAAACGCAGACGAATGCACTTGCACACATACACACATGAAAGTTTTGTCATTCTCGGGCTACAGCGGTGACGTACGTGGAGCTAAAGTTTGGGGGAATCAAAGAGTAATTGCGCTTGTTGCAGGAAAAGGATGCCAGGCTGACCGAGGAGTGGTCCATCAACAGCTGGCTCACAGAAGCGTCTTCATGGGAGAGGAAGTCCCAGCATTTAACCTTCAAACACACCTCCTTCTGGGCTCCTCTCCTCGTCCTTCTGGCTTCCGTCGCCTCCTCTCACTCTGGGATCTGCAGGGCCATCACTGCAGGTTTAGTCTTGAAGTACTGGTTGAAACGTAGCACGGCGTACCTGCAGACGGAGAGACAGAAAAGACTGATTTTTGACTTTGTCACTTGCACAGAGATGTCTCTTCTCTAAGATTTCTTCTTGGAATGTTACAAATGTGTTCTTTAGATAAGATAAAAAAAAGTTTGTGGACACAATTTTTGGCAGATTGGTGAACCTTTGCCACATTCCCAAACACATTCAACCATGACTTGCTTAACTCATCTGCACGGATGTGGTGGTGTGTGCGTCTCTGTGTATGTGTGCGTGTACAGTCATGATGCTTAGTGCTAACCTCTTCACACACGCACACTTACCCCAGGAAGTCAAAATCGATGGAGGAGTATTTGGCTTGGATGAGAGCCCAGAAACCCCAAAAGAAGTGAGAAGCCTTGAGAGAAAACAAATGAGATATCAGATGTGTACCATGAAACAGCAGGGTTGAGCTTGCAAGAGATACTGTGTGCATCTGTCAACATCTGTCTCACCAGAGCAAACTTGTTGACCTGAACGTAGAGCGTCTCTAGCTCTCGCTGGCTGACCTCCTCTGTGTTCTTGGTGAAGAGTTTGTAAGCCTGCAGATACACCTTGAGCCACTCCATTTGCATCTCCCGACTAGGATAGAGTCCATAGTTCGGCTCAGTCATGCCTGAACAAACACATGGACGTGCAGTTGAAGGATAAGCTGTGCACCACCAACACATAACTAACTCATGTAAATCACACTGTGCTTTTGCTGACCTGCAAATTCATTGAAGTGGTTGCCAATGTCAAAGGCCTGGTAGTTGTAGCTGGAGTACTCATAGTCGATGAAGCACACATGACCTTAAGGAGACCAGAGAAAGGAAAACACGTATGTTACATTATTATGCACGTGGTCATTTACAGCAAAGCTGAAGGGAAGCAATATGAAGCACTCTTCAGGTACTGCTGCCACATGCAGTGCACGGTCACATGACAGACAAAGTCAGAGACAGTTAAAAAGCCTGCTAGCTGTGCTGCCTCTTTACTCAAGTGCTACTGACTGAACCTGAAGAGCATCTTTACATGGAACCGCTGTGTGCTTCAGTTAATCTTCCTTTGTTGGGGCAGGGATTGTTTTTGATGGTCATCTTGAGACAGCAGGAAGTAGAGGGATTATGTGACTATTAGACGCACTGGAGGGACTTGTTGGTCAAACTGTACACCAGTCATCTACACCTGGATGACCGGAACAAGAGCCAGTGAACAACGCCTTTGCAACATTCATGGAAATTTACATGAATGCACTGAAAAACTGCAAATCTTTGATCTTTGTCTATAGTAACAACAGTCTGTCGTTACTATAGACAAGGAGCAGATATACAAAGACCAGATAGACAGACTTAGCTGGGCAAATTAGCATGAATCCACAAAAACTGAATAATGCTTGTGGCTAGGGCAGGGCGATATGGCCAAAAATATTTATCACGATATATATTTGAAAATTTGCGATAACGATATAACTGACAATATAATTGATGCGAGACAAAATACAACTCCACAACATTACTAGCGCAAAAAGACAACCTTCCATTTATTTTCACTTAAACAAGAAGCTGGTTTTTATGTACATTAAAGCTTTATAAAAATGTAACAGTGCAAATGCAAATTCCTTGCTGAAAGTTTAACCAAAAGGCATTTCCAGTAGAAATGGGCTGACATATCCTGAGCATAACCATGTATAATATCCACTGAAGTTAAAAAGAGGTGCTTTGCCACATTAAACTGCAGTGTGCAGTACGTATTTTTCGGACCATAAGGTGCACAGGATTATAAGGCACATTAAGCGAAACAAAGCAGTCAGATAAATCAAACTTTATTAAACTCATTCTTCTTGCTTCCTCCACTTCTGTACCATTGATTCATTAATGTTGAATTCTCTGGCAGCTGCTCTATTCCCATGTTGTTGCAGTATATTAATGACTAACCTCGTATTGTGGATGGATTATCTCAGTTGTTCTCCTGACTGAAGTTTGGTCCGTTTACAGCATCCTGCCATGCGATTGCATTTGTCTCTAACCATCAGGAACCTTCACGTTAACTTTTATAAGTGGAAAAGTGTTAGTGTTCGTCCTCCAGCTTCACTGTTTATGTTATGCTAACATAGCTGTGTCGCTATTTTTCCTGTTTTGCTTCTTGTTTCACGCTGCATGTGTTTCTTGATCCTACAATAGAGAACTTTTTGAATTGTAGTACAAGAGGTGCTGTTGCAAATAGGGCTGGGCCATATTATACCGTTCACGGTAATACCGGTATAATGTTAGGCAACGAAAGGAAAATGAAATATCGCGGTAGAATATGAGTAAAACGCGCATGCGCAGTGCCTTTGTTTTCATACGCACATGGCCGATTGTTGAGTGAAATAGATGAACCAGAATTGGTTTGTAAAAATGGTGCAACCTCAGTGATGTGGAACTGGTTTGGTGTTTGTCCGTCAGATACACGACGAAGCACATTTTTTTGCAGAACATGCAAGCGGCCGTCGTTATTGTTGTATTTGTCGGGCTAAGATGCTCTTAAATCTGGGAGTAATCTGGGTCCTAAACTCCGTATGCTTCAGGTCAAACAAACACTGCAGCATCACTGAGAGTTAAAAACTGTCTCAATTCTTTCATCTTTAATAAAACGATCAGCATTGCTGCTTTACCAGGTGTAACTATGAAGTTTAACTTCCAGGCATCCATGAAAACAAAATTTATTACATTTAACGGAGTTAGAAGTTAGCAGGAAGCTAGCGGAAGTTAGCTCGCTAGTTTCGCTAGTTACCTAAGCATGATATAGCACGTTCTGACTGAGATTTCTAGAAAAATTCAAACGTACAGCTCTGCTATCACGTCCAACATAAATGAAGACAGGAAACTAAACAGCACTGACGTTTGTAGGGTTACTGAAGTTGGGCTAGCTGGTATATAATGATGTGCTACGTGATTGCTAGCGACACAGCTATGTTAGCATAACATAAACAGTGAAGCTGGAGGACGAACACTAACACTTTTCCACTTATAAAAGTTAACGTGAAGGTTCTTCATGGTTAGAGACAAATGCAATCGCATGGCAGGATGCTGTAAACGGACCAAACTTCAGTCAGGAGAACAACTGAGATAATCCATCCACAATACGAGGTTAGTCATTAATATACTGCAACAACATGGGAATAGAGCAGCTGCCAGAGAATTCAACATTAATGAATCAATGGTACAGAAGTGGAGGAAGCAAGAAGAATGAGTTTAATAAAGTTTGATTTATCTGACTGCTTTGTTTCGCTTAATGTGCCTTATAATCCCGTGCACCTTATGGTCCGAAAAATGCGTACTGCACACTGCAGTTTAATGTTGCAAAGCACCTCTTTTTAACTTCAGTGGATATTATACATGGTTATGCTCAGGATATGTCAGCCCATTTCTACTGGAAATGCCTTTTGGTTAAACTTTCAGCAAGGAATTTGCATTTGCACTGTTACATTTTTATAAAGCTTTAATGTACATAAAAACCAGCTTCTTGTTTAAGTGAAAATAAATGGAAGGTTGTCTTTTTGCGCTAGTAATGTTGTGGAGTTGTATTTTGTCTCGCATCAATTATATTGTCAGTTATATCGTTATCGCAAATTTTCAAATATATATCGTGATAAATATTTTTGGCCATATCGCCCTGCTCTAGTTGCAAAGATCATGTTTCTGTTTTCCTTAAAACCTAGTAACCGCCAGATAAATCCTAGTTATTGGGAATGCTAACATTACGGCTGAATTAAATGCTAACAGGCAAATGCTTTTCCCCCCAGAAACCAAACTAACATATAATATTTGTTTATGGGTGTTTCTTCTTCATTTGTAGAGCACACAAATCCTTTTTTCCGGTCATTGATGGTTATCAGCATGCTGCACTGTGCATCATGGCTAATGCTAACGTAGTCAGCTATTGTGGATTCAAGCTAATTTGTCCAGCTGTTTGCATTAGCCAAGCTGTGGTACAAAATATTAGAATTCTTAGTATTTTGTACCACAGCTTGGCGAACACATGTGACAACTATCTGTCTGTTTTGAAACTCCTCAAAGCCCAAGGCCATTTCTATAAATGTTAGCACAGACTGCCTAAAGAATAAAAGGAAACAACTGTAAAAGTCAGCATATGATATTAGAGAGCTGTATGTGTGCATGCTGGTTGTTATAGATGCACAAACAGAAAGTTATACTAAAAGGGAAATATTATGCAAATAAAGCATTACTTTAGTAACTCCCAACCTTTACATGTTAACACCAAAAGATGTTTTTGTGCTGGTGCAGGCAGTTAGTATAACATGCCTCACTTCTAGTGACCCAGCTGTCAATGATCCACTGGAATGGGGGCAGTGTGGGGAGTGAAGTTAGAAGTGCTGCTGCTCATTCTGGTTGTAAAATAGAATCACAGCCGTGAGACGAGAAGCTCAGATTAAGGCTCAGACTGTTAGAGTTTGTATTGTTGATTGTCATTTATGCTTAGAAATATTTAACCATAGATGCTTAGAGGTGTATAATCAATTGTGTAGTGATAAGTTGTGTGATCTTTAACAGGCTACAGAGGCTTGGTGTGTATTCCACACTAGAATGCACACCTATATCCTGGGAGCATGGGAAAGTTCGTACCTTGTCTTAATTGTTTTATGGTAGGATTAACGTAGCTACGTCTGTTCTAGTCTAAGTGCTTTTCTGTTTAGATGAACTGCTGGACTTCCTCACCGGGGGGGGGGGGGGGGGGGGGGGGGTCTAGTCTACCCTCTTCCTGACCAAGGATGTTTGACCCTTTGATCAGCAACACACACACACACACACACACACAGGCAAGGTACTCTTTGTTTGTATGTAGACGTCGTATGTTAATGAACCTATGCATATTCATGTAACCTCAATAAAAGGACAGTGGTACGGGAGGACGGACGAGAGCGACTGGGGTCAAGCGAAGGGACGGCGCTCTGTCCGGTCTCTCCCGTGCACGAGTAACATGAAGAACTTTGCCTATTTGTGTCTTGCTTAGCAGTGTAATTATATTGTCTTCAACGTTCCAGCGGATGGGTTCAAGCTACAAACCTATCACAGACACTTACCCTCTTTGCTGTTGTGGATGATGTTCTTGCAGAGCAGGTCATTGTGACAGAGCACCACAGGTGAGCCCAGTGTGGAAAGATGTTCCTTCATCCAAACCATCTCCTGCTCCAGCACCACCTTGCTGGGAACTTCCTGCTGTATTCTGGACAGGGAAGGAAATGGAGAGAAGGTCAGTGTAGTCGCGCACATTGTTGTGACAACCATTCAGAATAGCTGCACGCACAACACTGTGTCCACCTGTTAAGTAAGTATCACAGGAATACTTTCACTGGCCGTTTTTCACCTAAATAAAACACCTTTCATTATTTTGGTATCATGCCACGTGGGAACATATGTGAAATGAAAACAACTGAGTGCGACATGCACAGGCAGCACACACAAGCTCAGTGGGGCTCTGGCCTGCTGACTCCTGGGAACACAGTTGCAGAGAAACAAGTTCTCAGTGGACCCTCCTGGTGCTGGAGTCACTGTTGTTACGGCTACATTACACCTCATTTCCTGAGTTTTCAGACCTGACTACCAACATCTGATCTGCGATTTATTCCACACTGTACTTGAAATAATAACCTGGAGACCGCTGGAAGCACTGTGAGAATCATGTTCTTTGATTTCTCCAGTGCCTTCAACACCATTCTTCCCTCGGTTCTAAAGGACAAGCTGGTGAACTCTGGAGTGGACCATCACCTCACTACCTGGATCCTGGACTACCTCACCGACCGACCACAGTATGTGAGGACTCAGGGCTGTGTGTCGGACAGGGTCGTCTGCAGTACGGGGGCCCCACAGGGAACGGTTCTGGCTCCGTTCCTCTTCACCATCTACACTGCAGACTTCTCCCACAACTCCACCCAGTGCTTCCTGCAGAAGTTCTCTGATGACTCTGCAATAGTCGGCCTCATCACTGATGGGGACGACAAGGAGTACAGAGGTCTGACCCAAGACTTTGTGGACTGGTGCCAGCTGAACTACCTCCAGATCAACGCCAGTAAAACCAAGGAACTGGTGGTAGACTTCCGCAGGCACAAGCATTCTCCACTGCAACCACTGAACATCCAAGGTATGGACATTGAGGCTGTGGACAGCTACAGGTACCTTGGTGTTCATCTGAACAATAGACTGGACTGGACTCATAACTCAGACGCCCTCTACAGGAAAGGGCAGAGCAGGCTGTACCTGCTGCGGAGACTCAGGTCGTTTGGAGTGGAGGGCCCACTCCTGAAGACCTTCTATGACTCTGTTGTGGCTTCTGCTATCTTTTATGGCGTGGTCTGCTGGGGCGGCAGCATCTCTGCTGGGGACAGGAAGAGACTGAACAGGGTGATCCGAAGGGCCAGCTCTGTTCTAGGATGCCCTCTGGACCCAGTGGAGGTGGTGAGTGACAGGAGAATGGCGGCTAAGCTGTCATCCCTGATGGACAACATCTCCCACCCCATGCAGCAGACTGTGACAGCACTGAGCAGCTCCTTCAGTGGGAGACTGCGGCACCCACGGTGTGGGACGGAGAGATTTCGCAGGTCTTTCCTCCCCACTGCTGTCAGACTCCATAATAAAGACTTTAACTGATCAAGCACACACATCCATACATATGCAATAATACTAAGTGCAATAATCCTTTCTGTCATCGTTGTATTTTTACTCAGTTGTATATAGTATTTGTATTCTATTCTTATCTTATTGTATATTTATTTTATTTTATTCTACTGTATATAGTATTTTATTTTATTCTATTCTGTACAGTTGTGTACTGTATTTATTCTTATTGTATTCTAATTTTTGCCTCATAACTTTTGCACTGTCCACTTCCTGCTGTGACAAAACAAATTTCCCACGTGTGGGACTAATAAAGGTTATCTTATCTTATCTTATAAACATTCATGCATATCCTGCACCAGTATTTATATAAATCTTTGCTCTTCTCATCTGTGTGCACATGACACAAACCTACTGAGGCTTCACGCATCACGAAGGGTTCAGCCCAGCTAAGATTGTGTAGTCTGATCTGATGGTAGTCCAAAGGTGGTCTTACTAGATAGCAGAGAAAGAGCTAAGGTAGTCTCATCCAAGCAAAAGCTAAGAGTGCTGAGTAGAAACCCCTTTGTTAAATGTAATGGGCTTATGTGGATTACTCCAGTATCAATCTGAAGACAGTCTGAGCTCAGAGAAAACCAGTGTGCACACAGGATGCACCCTCTCCTCTCAGATTTCCATCTAGCTAGCTCTCTCTCTGACACTCACTCAAACTTAACTCATCTAACATGTCATCCACAAAGGAAATGTTACTGAAATGATTCTGATTTAGACTAAATGCTACAAATAACACCGGCCTATTAAAATGAAGCGCAACATGAGGGCTTCTCAGATAGCAGTGTGCAACAAGTGTCTGCTGTCCAGGACCAGGGACTCTAGCTGTCTGTGTTACCAAGGACGGGATAAAGTGATCTGATAGACCGGGCTAAGCAAACATCTGCTGGCCCACTGAATGCCAAACACTCCCTAATCCAGTCTGCTATTATTGTTACAGTTATATAAGCCACATGCTGGACTTAATCTAACAGGCAAGAGAACAAAGATATTAGCTGGGACTGGGCAGCTGGCCAGGTTATAAAATGGTATACTTTATCTGCTCCACATGTCTCTGCCATGCTATCCTCCTTATTATATAGAGATGAATTTACATTTTCATTAAACACACTTCTAGGTAAGGCTGGGAAATTACATCTCTATTACATCTCATCTTTTGGCTGACAAATATCTTGGTGTTTTCTATGCTGCAAGCCAAGTGTTCAGTTTTATGCTAAAGCTACAAGTCAACGATATTTTACTCATATAAAACACAAAGATAAGATTAAAAAGTTTACTGTCTCCATGCTGCTTTGACATATTTCAGTAGAAATATAAAGCTTGCTCCATTGTTGTAATGAGCTAATTAGCATAGCAATAACATTATTGTGTCATTGGTTAATTCTGCCCGGCGTCTGACCTTAGCACGTTTACTTCTCTCTACAGACTTGATTTGGGCTATATCCCATATGCTGTCAAATCATGCGACTTTGCAGTATGTGTGCTTGCAATGGAACAGGAGACCTTGTATTTGCAGCAGAGCACCTAACTCTCTTCTACTGAGACTAGCTAAGGTGTATTGCTTATTTAGTCCTACGTGCTTTTTAAACAAACCTGGAAAAAAAAAAAGAGAACTTGAGTCAGTGCCGAGTATTTCAGCTGCGTGACAGTCTTAATTGCTAACGCATTCTCAAATGGACAGTGCTGTGCCAACAGGAACATTTGTTAGCCTTCAAACCCAGAAATAATGTTAAAGTTTATATTTGGACATCAATACATGAACCGCACAGGATACAGTCGTACGCTTTTTGCAGTTATCTCTGTCATTTTTTATGCAAAGAAAGCCCAACTACCCCACTGCTTCATCACGGAGAACTTGCAGAATATTTCAGGCTCTATGCAAACAGCTTATGTTCTCATTTAACAGGAAACTCATGCTGGGCTTTATGGACTATTTGCATCATTATCACGGTGATAATGATAACCTTAACTTTGAGCTTTGAAAGTAGATAAGCAGGAGCTCACCTGATGTTGGAGGCTTGCTCTGTGAATTCTGTGGCTACAAGTGAGAAATATTTCCGCATCTTGATCCAGAGGTTGGGTTTGGGGATGCAGCCGTTGTGTGCATGGATGGCGTGGATACGAGCCATTTCCCTGGCTATCAGCCTAAGCGGAGACAGACAGAACAAGGTTACAGTCGTGGCAAGATTTCAACTACAGACCATTAGTATCTAGTTGTAAAGAATCCCCACAGTACAGTGGCAGAGTGTCCTACTTCATTTATCTACAAGGACAAATTTTGGTTACAGAGTTCCTGGAGATAGTTGAATTAAAACAAGAAAATACATAATGTCCACTACACAGAGCTGACGTCCACAATGGGAAGACTGTTTCACAGTCAAAACATTGTGTTACCAGATAAAGCATTCCCTCTAAATGTTGCGTTTCAGCTCAGAACCTTGTGGAATTGTCCGTTTTCTTCATTATACAGTTCTTTTTTTGTGTGTCCTGTGCATTTCTCCATGTGTCTAATCTTTGTTGTATGAGGCAGGAAAGCACTGATGTTAAAATTTTCACCATCTTTGAGTAAACTCAAAAAACCCATTCAAACATTGCTGTGACAAATTCACACCTGAGCAGAGTAGGATCTCTGACATCCTGCGTTCCAAGTGCATCTCCCTGCATGAACTCATAGCAGATGCCATTTAGAAAGGTGCAGTAGAGGCGAGGAGCACAACCATTAGCATGCAGCACCTAGGAGACACAAAAAGATGACAATGAGGTAGGAGCAAACAACTGCTTACGTTAATTAATTTAGGACTCTGCAACGCGGCAACACTACCTGAAAGCTCTTAAGCTCATTGTCTCGGTCCACAATCAGCTCTGTTTTGTTTCCATATACTCGGACCAGGACTACGTCATTTGGACTGTCGTCCACGTAGCAGCCCACTAGCTTGTTGGTGGTTCCATCGGTGAAGAGCTGGAAAAAGATGAAACCACATCTCGTCTCAAACAGAGCCTCTGATTGTACAGCGCCATGGTGCTTCAGGACTGTTTTCCTGAAAGCTATTAGTTACCTCTAAGTCAACATCAACCCTGAAGACACCATACAGCTTTGACCTACATGAGATGAATATGTCAGAACGCCTCCGCAGGGTTCACAGAAGACTTGAGCTAAATGTTGAAGTGGTTTTTAAGTCATCTTACTAAGATTTTGTTTGAATAATAGTTGTACAAGAACATGAGAACAGGGCATGGTCAGTCTGTGTTAGCAAGAGCAGTGTATGGACAGTGACATGGAGAGGGATATTACAGTAGGGCATAAAACTCATCAAAAATGAATGCACACTACAGAGTGTAGTGGTTCAACAGCCCTCTGCAGCGGTCTACACAGATACAGTCCTCAGATAGAGTCATCTGCCACCATGTTCTCGACAAGTGGTTGAGTGTTTGTGTGGCATCCACCAAGCCCACTTGTCCCCTTACGCTGATGACGATGATGACATACCAACATTATACTGAGTTACTCCCTTTAGCCTAAGAGGAAACATTTTTATCTTGATCATATCATCCTGGACGGTACGGTGGTGCAGTAGTTACAACTGTCACGTCACAGCAAGAAGGTCCAGGGTTCAAATCCATCAACTGTGTGGACCTTGCATATTCTGCTAGTGCCTGCGTGGGTGCTCCCCATGTATTCTGATTTCCTCCCACAGTCCAAAGGTTAACTGGTGATGTTCTCTATCTGGCTACAGGATGTTTTTTTAAGCTTGTAATGTACACCCAGTATTTGTTTCATATCGGCTCACGTTCACATTGTAAACGAACTGTAAATGAACCTCTCTGGAGTTCGTTTGGACTTTGGACTGTTGGTTCTTGGTGTGGTTGTTTTGGTCCACATGTGAGTGCAGTTACTATGTTCACATCCACACAAACAAACCGCACCAGTTGGGAAAACGAACCAGAGTTCAATTAAAACGGACTAAACAGCGTAGGTGTAAAAACACCCTGAGTGTTCCTTCATATCACTGGTGAAGACTTCTTGCACGTCGCCTGATCAGTCTTAAAGAGTGATGCTGTCAACAAGCTGAGTCAAATGCTTTTTCTAAAATGAAAAGTTAGCAAAAAGCCTTGCGTGTTTGAAACTTGGCCTTAAAAAACAAAAAAATCGGAGTGACAGCGTGGCTCCAGTGGACAGTGGTGGGCCGGTCCGTCCCGCTGCAGCGGACACAATAACAACATACACACTGCCTGCATCTCCCCCCAAGGACCAGACGCTCACTCACGCATATCTGGCATTCCACACGTGGCTCACCACAAAGATGGGCGACAGACATCCCTGTTATGACTATTCATACACAAGCATACACGCCTTTGCCAAAACGTGACTGATCCCTTCTGCCCGCCACACAATACGCTGCTAAGACCTACGATCAATACATCGACAGACAGCGATAAGCTTGGACCCAGACAGAGGTAAACATTCTGCCATATACTGCTTGCATGGGACATTGATGGTGGCATCCCCCCCTCAACCACCCCACTACCAATAACCAGCTCCCTGTAGGGTGACCTCACTGTACAGGCTGGAACAGGTTTCCTTTGACGTGAATCTTTGAGTCTTCGTTATGTGAAACTTGTAAGAGGAGACCATTTCTCTGTCGCTGCAGGCACTCTGCCATTTTCAGGAAGTGTGTGGATGTTTGGCAATAGACAATAAAAATCTCCCTGTCCAGGTGGCAGGGCCGGTCAGGTCTTCCTGTTAGCAGTGCAGGTGTATAAATCTACTGTCAGAGTGGTAGTCGTTGAGAGAAGTTTTGCCAGTCTGGCCTGGAAAAGTCGAGATAAACACGGTCACATCCTCAGCTGCAGGTGGCTGTTGTGCAAGGCCCAGGGAGAGGAGTAACCAGGATGTAAATACAGGGCTGAAGCAGCTGGGCTTAGACTGTGCCACTGAGGACTTTTAACAGTTCTGTAGCGCTCACTGCTCCAAAAACTTTGACCCAGCTACGACACAACAGTTACTAGATCCTTTTACCTGGAATCAATTATGCATTTTTCTTTCCCTGATGAGTCAAGTCTCTGTGGATTACCTAACACCACCACACTTCTAGGGAAATCTTTTAAAAAAAGACTTCTTGGAACCACATCTGCCACCAACTGTTATTATATTACAATGAATAAAGGTGCTGATACGCACCATTGTCTACATACCCAATGGTACAATATGTCATGACGTTGTTATAGGGGTGGATGTTTAGCTCATGGCCTATATTATTAAAGCACATTGTTATTATCGTCCCACATCAAAGTATAAGCAAAAGCACAAACCTGAGGTAGGCCTATGACGATGAATTCCATATAAGAGTTTCCTTCAACTTTGTAAATCAACATCAAGGCTTTACTTCCAACCTTTTAACTTTGCATTAAACAGGGGATTAATTTGCAAATATTAGATATAGATTTTAATCCCACAGTAGGGAAATTCACTTGTTACAGGAGCATGAGGGTCCGAAAAAAAGGGAATTATAGATGTATTCAAAAACAATAAAAATAAACAAATAAGGTACTAAAAAAAAAAAAAAAAAAAAGTTAAACCTGCTAAAAATTAAGATCAATACAATTCATACAATTTTTCTCCTGTTGACTCTCAGGCCTGATCACTCCATCAAGACAAAATGATTTCCACTGTTTAAAAATTCATGACAACTACTCAATAAAAGTTCAGCTCTAACATAACGAATGAATAAATCGTCCAGTATCTGATAATGGGATGCAGGGGCACCAGGCTAAGCAGGGAGCCCAGATCTCCCTCTCACCAACCAGCGAGCCCTCCAGTTTATCCGGGGACTTATTGGGGTGTTTCCAGGCCAGCCGAGAGACAGAATCTCTCCAGCGTGTCCTTGGTCTGCCCCATGCCTCCTCCAGGTAGGACGTACCCAACTGAAACACCTTACCCAGAAGGCAATACCTCAACTGACTCCTTTCGATGTGGAGGAACAGCGGCTCTGCTCTGAACCCCTCCCAAATGACTCAATTCCTCTTCCTATGCTAATGGAGAGCTTATCTACAGTTCGGAGAAAGCTCATTTGCAAAGCATGCATCTGCGATCTCATTCTGCCTGGTTCTGCCGGAGGTTTCTTCCTGTTAAAAGGGAGTTTTTCCTTCCCACTGTTGCCAAAGTGCTTCCTCATAGGGGGTCATATGATTGTTGGGTTTTTCCTCTGTATCTATGAAGCGCCTTGAGGCGACTTATGTTGTGATTTGGCGCTATATAAATAAAATTGAATTGAATTCTTTCCCCTTTAAAAGAACCAACAATGTCCTGTCTGCCTGCATCTGAATTTGTATTCTCAGATGGCTGGCATCACCATCAGCCCACATACCATAACAGTAGATGGCTTTTGTATGGATAAAAGGATAAAAGTTTTCAAACTACCACATGTAAATCTTACGGTTTGCTGACTTAGACTTTTACAGTGCAGGGTCACTAAAATTCCAGTAGTAATAATTTGTGACATTAATGTTATGACATAACAGTAAAGTATTTTTCCATTGTCAGGTAAATCATTTTTACAGTTTAAATGAGCTGCCACTAACAGCCTGGGCTGCTGGTGAGAAGCAATGATTGGTGGGATTTGACCTGTAAGGCAGGGTTGGCAGAGGTGTGCTCACGTGTTGGTGCCCGATCTACAGCAGCTATAAATAAATGCTGATTAGCACATCTAGTAGCACAGTAACTATTACGCTAAATTAAACTCAAAGTTCAAATGATTGCTGGAGGGCAAGCAGTACTGTTTTTGCCATTCAGGTGGGCGTGTCCCAGTAATCTGACATCACCTGAAAGCTAGAGAGACATGTTGGCTTGCTAATGCCCATCAGTGATAAGATACATATGACTGGGGCTGATGTTTAATCTCTGCTTTTGTAGCTGAGGAAATGTTCAAAGAGACGAAAGACTTTAAAACACTTGGAAAAAAAAGTTTTTTATTTTACTTGTATAAAATGGGAACAACAACAATATTATCCGGAGACTCAGCCTATTTGCTATATCCTCTGTAGTGGACATAGTAAAACTGGAAGATGTTTTTTCCCAACGGTTCTTTGTTTATTAAAACACACACACACACACACACACACACACACACACACACACACTTCTTTAGTACTATTTTTTAAGAAAACATTTAAACGGTTTAAAAGAAGAGACTGTATATCTTGGCCTCCAACATGTACACTCCATTGAAGTCCAAAATCTAGTGTGTCTAATATCATTAGGATTCACACACATGTATTTGGGAAGAAACGAGACATAACAATCAGCTGCAGGCTATAATGAACACAAAGCTCAGGGACCTGCTGTAACACAGTCTGTCCCTTTGAACTAGTAATTATTACCAATCACCGTGTTCCACCATCAGCTGTCCTCCAACACCAAGATGACAGCGCGACTTATACCAGCTTTCACACCGTCTTTAAGTGCCCTACGCGATGTGCACTTTGGGCATACACTACAGATAAGAAGCGTACCAAGCTTTGGGACATCCTGGTGCAAGTTTGCTAATTAATTAGAACACCTTGATAGCTACGGTAACCTATAAATGTAAATTTTCTCTAAAGCAAAACCAATTTAAACTTCTTAGTTGGTAAAGAAAATAGAAATAGTCAACTATAGGCGGTGCAATAAAATTAATTCAGCTAGGCGACATGTCAGGTTGCCACGACCCTCCTACTAGCTTGCCGGTGATGCTGCAAAGCTGTCAATCCTTTCCTAGCCTAGCATAATCAGTACAGCTAGCTTTGCGGCTAACGTTACCTTGGTCTTGACGTCGCTCGAGTCCCACGCCGGTCTCAGCTCTTTAATGAGCTTCATCGCTCCCTCCGTTACGTTGCGCTCGTCCACGAAAACTGGGATTTTTCTAATTACCGGCGAGCCCACGGGTACATGTATTTGCGTCTCCATCCTGCAGCAATTTCTCTGAAACGTTAATTTCCAAGCCCTTGGCGTAAATTTCTAAAAAAAAATTGCACCATACGAGTGCCGCTTGGTTTAGAAGTAAGTGTTGGTGTGGTTTTTGTGAGTGACCTAAGACTGGCTCAAGAGATTTAACACGCTGCTGTAACGTTGAGTTGAAAGCGGTACAGATGTACGATGAAACTGCCGGGTACTGATGGTCGTCGCCGGTTTTCTTAGGAGGAGTCAGCCAACTGTACCATTTCCTCCTAATTGGCTCCGCCCGCCCGGGATCATCCGATTGTACCGCCGGTTGAGACGCACTGCATTCGAGCACGCCCATTACTTCCGAAGATGCCCGAGCAGTGCCGGGTTCAGCCGAATGATAGCTGATAAAATGGAAAAATTAATTTTGAAAGTGAAGCCTGGAATTAGTGATGGGACGCGCTGCGCCGTCGAGAAATCCAGGAAGGCTTTTATCAAGCGCGTGCCGAGGCTTGCTTCTTTAAGGGCGAGTGACGTCACTAATGACGTCTGAAGCCTCGCTGTTTTAGCAGGTGGTTCGAGCGTTGGTGTGATTTATGATTTATAGATATTTAGTCTTCCTTTTGGAGTTTCACATCTGACATAGACGCGCTTGTTATCATGGAGCATGCTAAAAGGAGAAGGGCTGACATTGTCCTTGCAACATTGGAATTTCATAAATGCACGAATGGCTTGGCGCGCAAAAGAATAATGTCACAACAATGTGATTGGTCACTTGCAATGTTGAACCTGGAACAACATTTTCATGATGGTCTGGGAACAACACCAACACGAGGATATCAGATCATCCAAATAATGATATGAAAATATCATTATTTTGTCATTATTTTAAATGTCTTACACTGTAGGCTATTTTCTTTGCCATCAGAATCAGAATGAGAATACTGAAACATGCAACCACACCTGAATTAAAAATGCACAATTAATTACCCAAACACTTGTAATATAATCTTAGTAATGAAAATAATAATACAATGCACCTTTGGGTCATATAGTCTGGAAAGGAAAGTGATGCTAACCCATTTCTACAGTTTGTACATAACTTTAAAGAGAACTTTAATTCAAAAACACCTCACTTACATTCAGATATTTGATGTAGGGATTATGTCAGTCTTGGCCTGTTTGCATTAGCAATGTTACAGAGTTGTTGCCAACTAATCTAATTAGTTGCCAAATGTTTCTCAACCCGTTTCTTTTTAGTACCACTTGCTTTTTAGCCAATGATCTTTTTTTCCCTTCCTGACAAAAAACAAGATAATAACAAAATAAAAACAAAGGCATGTGTCTGTCATGATTAGGCTGTGTGGCAGGCAGGAGAGGACCCAAACGCAAACTCACGGGGACACGGGGAATAAACTCAGAAAGCACAGCTTTATTGCTGGAAAGACAGATCACGAGTAATACAACTGGGGAAAAACTAAAGATAAAGCTCACCAGGAAACACAGGGAGAATCACACACAGCACGAGGGAGACGTGGACATAAATGCACAGAGGGTAAACGAGGGAAGTGGGAGCACATGGGGAACACAGCTGACACAGATAATTGTAACAAGGCAGGGCAGGAGTGAACACAACATGACACATACTGACGAGAGACTGTCAAAGTAAAACAGGAAGTACACAGAGGTTCAGACAGGAGGAGAGAGAGCACGGACATAACGGGCTGGGGAAAACGTGGAATAAAACACAAGGAGGGGAAACAAGGGTTCACAGATACACAGAGGGGCACACAGGGGGAAAAGAAAGAAAATCAGAATACACTGACATAAGGCAAGGACTATCAAAATAAAACAGGAAGAATGACATCACGACTTGAAATGGAAACACGACAGACTCTGGAACAGAAGAAATACAAAAGCACTAGATGTGGCACACAGGGATATAAAGAACAGGGAAAACACGGGAACAGAGACTAACTGCAGGCTGAGATAAACGTTAAGGGAGAGAGAACTAAATAAAAAACTCAAAAACACGAAGATCAGTAATCAAAGAATATAATTCCAGATGTTGAAACACAAATACTGGGTCACAGCATGAAGACAAATGAAATGGACCGACACTTTCATCAAAATATAAAAATGGCTTGAAAATTTTCTGGAGAGATGAGCTCCAGTTAGCATGTGTGATGGACCACTGTGCGGTAGGCAGAGAGTCGACCCAAATGCAGAAGTCAGGAGGCAGAAATAAATGAAAAAAAAGCTTTATCTGCAGTCATGGCGTACGGGAGGAGTAAACAGACTGAAACCTTGACTCCCGGAAACACACAGCATCAGAATGAGTAAGATGTCCTAACTTAATTATTGTAAGCAAGCTTTACTTTGTTTTTTGAGCCAATGAGTCTGTATAATTTTTTAAAGTTTTATCAGCTAATTCGATTTTACAGTGCATAAACGAGGATCGGACAAGGAACACACGCAAACTGAGAGTTTAACGTGATACACAGACACACAAATGAAGCTAATGCAGGTGACTAAACATGATGATAAACACTGAGTGAGGAATTAACTCTAAAGCAGAGAGGAACAAGGAATAGAACCAAATATGCCAAAATGTGAACCCTATAAACCAGAAACCAAATCAATAATTCAAAACACTGGGTCCAACACCAAGAACCATGGCAGTAAGACATGCCCAGGAAACTGTATCATTTTAGATTTAGTCAAAAATAATCTTATGATATTTAGTAATCACATGAATTCAGATGTCTAAATTCTGACAATAACTAAATGACGCTTCAGTCAAAAGATATGGCTAAAACTAAATTAAAAGTTGCTCTCAAAACTAACCCTTTTTACTGTCAGCCATAAAAGACAGATGGGGTATTGTCAGGACCCTGCCGGACGGGTAGGCCAGCGACACCTGAGTTTCAAACTCTATCTACTAAAATCTTGGATGACATCACATCTCAGTGACCTCGGCCTTAAGATCAAGGTCAGAGGTGAAGTGTTTTTAAAAATCTTGTGAATGCAATAAGTTGAAGAACAAGGTGATGTAGGTATGAATTTTGAAATTCATACCATTGCAGCATCCATATGTTTTTAAAGATATCTTTCTGCATTCACATTCAAAATGAACTCAAAGTTTTTAATGAAATAATAAAATGACTCTCTTTAAACATTTAATATATTTTCTGTATCATACTGTGAATAAAATACAGGTTTATGATACTTTGGTTTTGATGTGATTATTCTGCAGCTAAATTCAAAATACCACAACCACACCGAGAGCATTATTTTTATTATCATTATATTAGGAGTAATAATTTGTACTAAATGTAAGACTAAAGAATGCATGTTAGACTGACATATCAAAAACAGAACAGGGTGAACAACACAGTAAAAAATACATTAAATAAGTTCTATAAAGTGTATCTACATAAATGTGAAATATAAAAGCAGCCATGTATGAAAATCACACAAAAATTTAATTTTGTTGGTGTAAAAATATGATATTCTTGTTAAATGTCCAGATAAGTCCAACAAAGTTGTTTAAAATGTACCGGTATGCATAATAATTTTTAAGTGACAAATCATTATCACTCAGTTGCGTTTTCAAATCTACTTGTGCCTTACAAAACATGCAGCACTCTCAGATCAGCAGTGACAGGTGTTCTCTGTGTGCCCAGAATTAGAACAAAGCAAAGTGAAGGTACTTTTATTTTACCATATAAACATGGACATCTGTGAGTGTGGTAAGACCTGACTTAAGAGGCCAACGAAGTGCAGGAGACTGATGCTGTCCAGTGTTTGTGACCAAAAAATAAATACTCAACTCAACTCAACTCAACTCAACTCAACTCAACTCAACTCAACTCAACTCAACTCAACTCAACTCAACTCAACTCAACTCAACTCAACTCAACTCAACTCAACTCAACTCAACTCAACTCAACTCAACTCAACTCAACTCAACTCAACTCAACTCAACTCAACTCAACTACACTGACCTGGTCCTTTCTCCCCAAACACCTGAATTCTTCTGCTTAAATAGTCCACTTAACCAAACAATTTCTCCTCTGGCCTATTCCATTCAGTAGGTAAGATGAACATTATCATACTCAAACCTCTACTGCTACTCTTTACTGGCAACATAACTGGTTACTGGTGTAATCAATACATATTACAACAATAAATCAATTTCTCCATAAACACTCTAAAATCAACTTTATTAAATTACAAGAATTCTTCCCCTTCTGCACTTGGTCTCTTCCTGTGACCTCGGATTAACCAAGAAACTATAAAGCAGGAAGTAAAACTACATTTCCTCCTTTTGTTTCTGGAAGACAGGTAGGTAAGGTAAGTTTAAACAAATTAACAGTTGAAATAAAGAACATGTTAACTTAACAAACTTGTAGGAATTGATTTAAACCAAGATGTTATATTATACAATCTGTAAAAGTGCAAAACATAAACAAACCCGGGATAGTAGATGTTTGCCTATTGCAGATTACATGTGAAATATGGTTAAATCAAATCAAGAATGTTAACTAAGAATATGGATAAGTAGTGTTCTCACCCACTTTGTCACTTTGAAACAGCTCGTCACTTCTTATGTCTGTTTATATTTCTATTATCGGTTTTAAATCGCTCCTATCTCTCTGTAAAACACTGTGAATTTACTTGTCTGAGTTGTACTGTACAGTTTGACTGAATAAATGCACAAACGTCCCACCAAAATGAAGAGAGCACAAAGCCTCCACTCTGACACTGCCATTTCTCAGCCACATGGTGGCAGTATAGTGATAAATATAAGCAGGGGAAACCGTAACCAAAGAACGAAAACTTTGATCTCCTGGGTACACTGCTGCTTCTGAAGAGTTTCCAAAGCCCTTCATAAGGAGTGCAGATCCACTTCAGACCAAAGATCCTCTTACTTGATGCATTATAGGTCTCAGTCTCCTTCTGTTACAAGCCTCGCTGTCAGGTAACATTGATCTTACGGTGAGACTTCTAATCTAAACAACTGGCTTAGCCATTCCTGTGTGCTTAGAGCAAAATAAAAAGAACTAAAAAAAGCTTCCCCAGTGAAGACCGCCACTTGTAATTTTGGAATTACAGAATTTCATCATTCTTTTTCTAGTATGTAGTTAGTATGTCAAGTCTTTAGTATTCAGTATACCCCAGACTTACTGTATGCAGGTCTCATTAACATCCATATGCATCCAGTTTCATAAAGTGCCAACAAAAGCCACAGCACAGTGAGCTAAACAGCCAAGATTAAATTTGCCCAGACTTGTTACATGTATAGCTGAAGTTTTTTTTTTAACCAGAAAGTAGAAACAAGTCCACAGGAAGTTTGGGGATTCTCATTTGTATTATTTGCTGTTTCGAGGCAGAATATGGACCAACACAAAACATTTTTTAAAGCTTTTATTTACTTCACTAACCTTAAAGGGATTCATCAAGTTTCTTTGTGTGTCTGAGACAAAGATGCAAATGTATGTTCTGTTTATTTTATGTTGATATTTACTATGTAAAACTGTCCTGCCTACAGAACTATTTAATGTGCGTTTTCCCCTTATAATAATGGATTGCATTTATATAGCACTTTTTGAGACCCTCAAAGTGCTTTACAATTCCACTATTCACTCACTGTTGTAGCCACAGCTGCCCTGGGTCAGACTGACAGAAGTGAGGCTGCCATATCGCGTCATCAGCCCCTCTGACCAACACCAGTAGGCAGTAGGTGAAGTGTCTTGCCCAAGGACACAATGACTGAGATTGTCCGAGCTGGGGCTCGAACCAGCAACCTTCCGATTACAAGATGAACTGCCAACTCTTGAGCCACGATCTACTAGTGTCTGCTATTGTTTTTATCCAGCTCTTTAGTGTCAAAGGTTCCTTAATAAAGATGCTGTTATGGGTTGTTTGAGATGTTTAAAGTTAACGTTACATCATAGAAGTATTAGGTATTAACAGATATAGTGCAGCGATGGGGACCTTAACAGAGAGTCTCTCTCTATTTGTAATCCAGCAGCAACCTCTGAATGAAGCTAATACTGAAGTGCCAATGCAGTGCACTTCCTCTTTGCCACAATCCCATCAAATGGACCGAATCCAACGTGTATGAAACTTTTAATCCTTTTTGCGCCTACTTTGTGTTTCTGCCTGATAGAAACACCATTCAAACTCCCCAGTAACTGACTCAGTTGTTGTTGTTTTTGCTGTGGTCTATGTGCTGGTCATAACAAAACTGAATTTTATAAATCATTGTGGAAACTTTTATCATTTCAACCAGTCTCATAAAGCTTTCAGTACTTTAAACATTTTACAGTAAGAAACTGTAAACTGGATGATTCTATTCAAGCATTCAAGGAAGCTTTATTGTCATTCGCATCACGTTTACATGAGGTGGAACAAAATATGTACACACGGTCCGCGAGCGAAAAGAACCAGAATAAAAAACTAAAACACCAAACAAAAATAACCAGAAACACAGAATAACAAGTAATAAAATAATACAAATAAACCTGAGTACCAGTATGGAGTGTAGATATAGAAATGCAAGTATAAATACTTTAGCAGCAAAAGGGCATGATGACCAGCACTGATAAAGTGACGTGTCAGTAAGTGTCAGTAGTGATTAAGGTGCTACAACAACAGTTCATGCCCATTATGCATTGAGAAGTCTCACAGCTTCTGGGATGAAGCTGTTTCTCAGCTGGGGTGAGATATTGGGGTGACTGGTGATTAAATAGGAACACATCTGACTGTAGTATACTATAAATCTTTTATTTTGTGGAGTACAGCCTTTTTTGCACAGTCAAACACTAGTTTGAAGAAGGATTATGGTGATCAGTTTGATGGCTGGTTCTGATGAAAACTGTGAAGTGAATGGGGTGGACGAGGATTACACTGAAGTGACAGCTAACAGCCACACAGGAAACAACACTTCTATTATTTGGTTTGCTCACAGTGGTAATTTTGATTTTGACAAGATTAAATTCTCAAGTTAAGGACTGACCTAGCTGACATCTCTGTCAAAAGCACTTTCTTAAATTTCATACACCTAAATAATGGTGAGTAAACCTGACTTAATTGGGAACGTCAGATCAAGCAAGAATGTGCAATCGAAAAGGAACGCATGTAAAAATGTGTTAACACCCACAATTATGAGCAAACTTTATGTTTACAAATGACTAAGCCTTGGAGTTGTACAAGACAGTGGGATGATTTGCAGTCACACCCAGACACTGTCCTTTCAGTGGGAATGTAGAAGCTCAGAGCAGCAGCTCTACCTGTAGCCACATGCCTTATCTGCTCCCTCTAAACTTCTCATCACGGGCACTTAGGAATGTGGTTGGTAAATTGTGTGCCTGAGTGTGTATGTGTGTGTTCTATATCTGCCATGACCTTGCACACAGGTGGGACAGCTTAAAGGTATAGACCGCCACTCCTTTGATATCTCAAGAATGGGCAAATGTTTGCACACTGCTGTTTACAAAGTAACACAGAGACACAAGATAAATCCCATCACCGCTGAGAGAGCAATCTCCAGGCCTGCTTCTTGTCGAACCCAATTTCTCATGTTGAGGCTCTTGTTGACATTGTCCTCATCTATCACGGACTGCATGGTCGCAATGAAAGGGGGCTGTTTGGGAAGAGGGGCTAGTCCACATGAGGGGTGTTTTAAAGCTAATCCACATCCTTCTACAATCAACTTCATAACCTTTGTTCACACCCACAAAGGAAGTGGATTGGCTTCAAAACTGACCGTCTTTGAATGGAGGAAAAATGCCAGCACTTTATGATCTGTAACAAATTATGTGCAAAGTCGTTCAAGGATGTCCGACCATCTGGACAGTTTGACAGTTACTGGACTGAAAAAAAAAGGATTTTTTTTTGTATCTCTCGATGTTCACTATAAATGTTTATATGAACAGTGACACTTTGGTGAGTATTGTGCCCATTTAACCTGTTAAAATAGCTGGTTTGCTTAAGGTTTAAAAACACTGTACACATATAAACACAACCGACTGCATTTAAACATGAATTTTATTAATAACTATTAATAACTGTTGACTATATTCTACAAATGATGCTTGCTAGCTCAAAGGCAGAAAAATGACAACAATTCCAGGACACGTTACAACATTTAAAGTTGCTACGTGTTAGGTGTAACACATTCCAGCATAACATGTTACTGTAATCACATTCCGTTTTTAGTGATGCAGTAATGTAACAGCATACTTGACTAAATTCAGTAATTACATTACAGTTACAATAATGTCATTACTTGCATTACAAATGGTCTTCAGTTATTTGTATGCTGGGTGGAGAAGAAAGAGGGACAAAAACATCAAACACATGCTTTTTTCCTTCCTGTTCCACTTGTGCTGCAACCAGCTGATTTCACTTTGTGTGATGTTGGAGAAAAGGTGGTGTGGTCTGCAGCTTTTGAGGACACAAAATTTATTGTAATTACACAAAAGCACAAGTGCACGATGATAAACTGCAGACTGCTGCCAGGACAGAAAGAACTGCACTATCCCGCTAACACAACTTTAGCTCTTTGCAAGCATCTGCACAGACAGTATGCTAACACAAAGCTAGCCAAGAACCCAGAGTGACATTAAAATCAAATGGACACCAACCCTAGCCTGATCTTCAGCAGAGTCAGTGATGAGTAGTCAGGATTGCATCCTCCACTTGTACCTGTTGATGTTTCCACAGCAGAGTCACTGTAGTGATCTCTTTGGTCTCTTTGGGCTGCTTTTTAAGTTTGTTTTCACGTGCAAACACTAAGAAAGATCATGTGTGTCCTCATTAGGATGGGGATTTGTGTTAGTGTGTGTGGCAGCCTCAGGTTTTTATTGTTAACTGGTAATTATGTGAAAATGTGTTTCAGGCCTTTTATGGAGTAATGCAAAAGTAATGAATAGTGTAACAAATTACTTTTCTTAGTAATTTTCTCTTTCTTGTATTTGTTGCTGTATAGATAGTATAGAGTATGTTCCATGTGCTTTAATACAAAACCAGCTAGCTTAAATAAGATAGGAAGCTCACATGTTTGTCTCTGTGAAAGACACTTCTTGCATTATTCCCACCTATTTATTTTAGTAAAAATCTGAAACTATTTTAAAACTTAGTTAAAAAAAACAACTTTTGTTGTCAGAGCTGTACAGCTGTTTGAATCAGTTCTTTGTGCGTCTCTTGTATTGATACACTGTAAACTTTTCGCCCGTTCTTTCTTTAGCCATTTTGTCCTTTTCTGTCTATACTTTTACCCATTTTGCTCATTCCTCCCTTTTTATCTCTCTGCTCTCTAAAAGTCATGTCAGCTGCCTCATATAAAGTCTCCTTGACTCTCTAGAGTTGATTATTTTGTCAGATTTAGGTCAACAATTGTCCCACTCTGCATCCTTTAGATGGCCACACCTGAGCACACACAGTCGAGATCATCAAAGCGTTCTGAGCTGACAAAAGCTCATTTGTTCTGTCATAAATTAAAGTTACCTGTTATGTCTCACACAATATGGCTGTTCAAGTGCACATGTACAAAGATTCAAATCCAGTGTAGTCATCAGTGATAGAAGATCCTTGATCATATACAAGCAGTCAGACTGCATAGGCCGTATTTTTTTAATAGCATTTGGCTATCAAATTAACACCCACAGAGACATCGTGTGACTTTGCATACTGCATAGAAACGTAAAAACTGTGCTGACAAATCAAGCAGCTCATTTGTCAAAGTGAGCTGAGTGAGTTCTGATCCTTCAGCTCGACTCAACATTTGGTCGTTTTCCATTACGGTCAGTGTTGGGAAGGTTACTTTTAAAATGTATTCCATTACAGAATACATGCCCCAAAATGTATTCTGTAACGTATTCCGTTACGTTACTCAATGACAGTAACGTATTCTGAATACTTTGGATTACTTAATATATTATCATGCTTTTTACGACTACGTGAATGTACTATTGCTGTGTGATTTATTACTATTACTGAAGGTCCGCGACTCCGAACTGTAGTAAAGGGACCTCTGACTAATACGGCGGGGTCCCTGTCAGCTCGTAGCCGAAAAATAGCTTTACTTTGTTGTGTGGGTCAACTTTTCTTGCGAGAGACAGAGACAGAGAGAGGCGTTGAAAGACTGCTCCAACGGAACTTATTGTTTTCGGAGGAAAACACGAACACGGTGTACAGTTGAGTCTTAATAGCTTACTTACAACTGGGCTCGTCAGGCACTCTTCTTGGCTGCAGTGGTTATTATTATATTTACATGCTTCCAGCTCCCGTTTTTCCTCGATGACAACTCGTACCTTTCCACTCCCCTTTTTTCTCCCTCCTCGCGCTCACAGACCCATAACGTGTATGGCAGTCCATTCTCCCTGCAGCACGGACTACACTGCCCATGATGCTACATTCTTTAGAGCAGGGCTGCCCAATCCCAGTCCTCGAGAGCTACTATCCTGCAGCTTTTAGATGCATCCCTACTCCAACACAGCTGAATCAAATGAATGGCTTGTTATCAGGCCTTTGCCAAACACGATGGCATGCTGAAGAGGTAATCAAACCATTTGATTCAGCTGTGTTGGAGTAGGGATGCATCTAAAAGCTGCAGGACGGTAGCTCTCGAGGACCGGGATTGGGCACCCCTGCTTTAGAGCTATGCTTGTAGCATTCTGCCTGTTAGCTTAGCACAACAACAACAACAACAACGAAAAGGCGCTCTCTCACCCAGGAAACACACAGTCGCAGAGAGAGAGAGAGCGTCGCCCTGTAACCATGGCAACCGTAACGCTGCCGCCTGGAACAACAGAACGTAGCTGTCAAACAAAACCCAAACAGTCCTGACCCGCGACAAAGTGAAACAGGGAAGTACCGCCGTGTAATCCATTTATTTCAACAAAGTAACTGTATTCTGAATACCACCCTTTTAAACGGTAACTGTAACGGAATACAGTTACTCATGTTTTGTATTTTAAATATGTAACGGCGGTACATGTATTCCGTTACTCCCCAACACTGATTACAGTTGAGTATCACCTCAGTGTGCAGGGGCTTGTTATAGCAAAGTCTGTGACATCGTATGCATGTGACACAAACACAACACAACACAACAATGGAGGACGACGAGGCGACGGTACACCTGCTGCTCGGTCTTGGTTTGGCAGATTTGGGTGGCAGTTTTGAATTTTCTGGAGTCATTCTCACGACTCATCGACTGACATCTCTATTTGGTCAACTTGTGTCATGTAGTCAGCTGACATCACATTTTTGGATTGACTCAGCTCCTTTGGAACCCTGGATGAGTATGTACTAAAAAGTACTCCAGGTAATACCACCTAGTGAAAACTGCAAAAAGCTGAGCTGAGAAGGTACTAGTGGAAAAGAGGCAGATGTTATACGCCTGCGAAGCTAAGTCGTGGACATGAAGTGAATAAGAGTGCGGTGTTTTGTTGGGTAAATTCAGGTCCTTGGTTTTACACCTTAACATTGCCGGAGACCAAACACCCACCTTCCAGGAAAAATGTTGCAGAATGGTTAAATTCTAATGAAGAACTCAAAATGGTTACATAATCCATTTGAGCATCCACATGACAACCCTGATTCAGGATCGAAACTCAGCTTCATGATGTCAGAACAGAGGGGAATGCCAACACATGCATCTGTCAGGTTGCTATTCTTTTATTATAAAAATGCCTGACAATGGAATCAGGAAGTTCAAACAAAAGGAAAGCTAAATCACAGATTCTTTTCAAAGGTTTTTTTTGTTGTTGTATTTTTCACTTACAAACTGCGAAAGGGATTTTCCCTTTAGTGTAGAGGTTTTGCTACAGGAGGTTAGGGTTTAGTCAGTTTTACAGCTGAAGTCTTTACTTGCTTTGCCACATTATCTATTTCCTTTATCCAGCATCTGAACCTGCACTTTTTACAGCCACAGGTGACACTGTGGTAACATTGTGCGACCCACATTTTAGTCCCTGACATGTGTCACAGTCCTGAAACACAGAAGCTGTGCATCATCAGTGAAAAAGTGAGTGGACAAACAATAGCTCCCCCCGCATTCAGAGACCTCAGCACAACTGCAGGGTAAACCAGTTCGAGTCCCTCAGTGAATCTGGCATAAAATATCTGTCAGTGTCACTACTTTAAAAAAAGGTGGTGAGTGTGTGTGTGTGTGTGTGTGTGTGTGTGTGTGTGTGTGTGTGTGTGTGTGTGTGTGTGTGAGTGTTAGGAGTCTGTGGTTCTATTTGGCTTTTAGTTGACCCTTGGAAGAACATATGGGAGTGCAACGCTAAGCCTTAACCCAACTGCAATCAATACTGATAGTGCCTCACTCCTCCTCTCCAAGGTGAACAACAGGACACTTGGGTTTGCATGCATGAGCGCACGAACACACGCACGCACGCACGCACGCACACACACACACACACGCACACACACACACACACACACGATTTTAGATCTCCACCTCCCCTTTATTTATAGCCTCTTGTTGTTTCTTTCCATCCTTTCATTTTCAGATCAGGTCCTTTCACCCCGAGCAGGCAGCAGCTGGAGGACTGTCTGTCAGAGGGGGGCAGGATGACAGCAGGACTCAAGGGGGGGTCCTGCTGTCTCATATTAACTACTAATTACCCCACACAAACACACACATGCGGCATTTAGCTCTATCAAAACACCTATTATGCAATTTATTTAAGCTCCTTCTCATATTTTTTTTTGAAGCATCTTTGATGGAGAAACACGAGATTTAATTAAACAAAAACAATGCGTGAGTTTCTCACACAACACAACTTGAGTTGTCTCTGTGAAAATCCTCATGACAAGTTGTCTGTTTTTTTCTCGTTGGATGCGTGGCCACAGGTTTGAGCTGACAGCTAACAATTAAATGTAATACTAGCACCAAAGGACACTTTCACACTCTGTGTGTGGGCTTTTTGTTTGTAGCATAGTGCAATATGAGCTCACTTTAACATATACTTTTCATGAGAGAAGAGCATTCATGCATTTACATTTAAATAGTGTTTACTCAGGGTTAAGGCCCACCCTTAAAACCCCCCTTTTATGGTCCCCTTTAAGCTGATTATTAAACACACATAAAAAGTCATTTCTGCATATAGTGTTCTTTTTTCCTTTCAGTTGAACTAAGTAGTGTAACTAGTGTAACTAGTGTAGCTAATAACCAGAATGGGTTATTAGCAACCAGGTTACTAATAACCAATTCATTTATTTCTATTCCATAAATAAAATCGGTGCTGTTTAACGTTTGCCTCAGTTTGTTACCATCATGCATCACACGTGCATCACTGTGCAAAATGAATTATAATGTGTTTCAAGTTTCAAGATCCACAAAGTTTGTTTAAGTCACTGAAAACTTTAAAAACTTCCATCAACGAGGTTTTTTGGCCCACAGATCTGGCACTTGGCGGATATTCTTTTCTTTTTTATACCATTTGCAGCAAGCCCTAGAAAAGCACGTGTGGATAAAATGCCAGCCTGGCATCAACAACCACTTCATGTTTAAAGTCCCTTTCTTACCCATCCTTAACTTAATTCCAGCAAGTTATCTTGACTATATCTACATCACTAAATGCAGTGAGCTGCCATGTGATTAGCTGACATTTGTCTTAATGAGCACTTGAAGACATGTTCCTAATAAAGTATCCTCTAAATCTGTGACACCTGATTTGAATGCAACATTGTCTAGTTTCTGAAAATCTGCTTATTTAGAGTTATTATAACCGTAGACAGTTAGGTAATCAGAAAACAACAACTTTAGTTGTATTATTATTTATTGTTTATAGCTTTTGATTAAATGTATGACAAACTGTTACTATTTAGCAACAGCAATAAAATACATTATTTACAGTTTAATACATTTAACTCTGTGATGGAGGTCTGCCAGCCAACAAAGAGATTATAGCTGCCGGTCTGCTAAACCAGCTAAGGGCCTTTAGCTTGTTGTGAAGATTTCATAAACTTGACATTTTAGGTTTATAGATATAAAACTAGTGAAAAATAAGAAGATGAAGTTGGTTTTTTTTTGTTGGTTTTTTTTAAATTATTATTATTCTTTGACTCAATAGGTATCTTGCTCCAGTACTAACTTTAGTGACTAGTTTTTCTTTATCTGAAGCTGTGCTGTTAGTTAGTATCTACAGCAAAGCTTTGCATCTATAGTTCAGGCTTGGAGTTCAAATTTGGGGTTTACCTAACGAGATATGGTATATAGTACCTTTACTGACTTTGCTTTTTCCACTGTAAAAGTACATGTGTGGTGTGTAAAAGTAATGTGCATTAAACTTGACATTCTTCTTTCAGCTGCTTTAGGGGTCACCACAGCAGATTAACCCTCTTCATGTTGTCCTTCAGTCGTCTTACCCTTCAGTTTCTGCCTGGCAGTTCCATGTTCAGCATCCTTTGTCTAATATCACTATCCGTCATCTGTACGTGCCCAAACCATCTCAGCCTTGTTTCTCCAACATTGTCTCCCAAATAAAAGTAATATGTGCCTGTTTCCATATCAGTAGTGCATGCCCCAACCTTGACTGCCTTGGAAGGAAAAACAATGTTTCTGAGACACAATCAAAGGACTTAAATTGGCTTCTATTATCCTGCATGCCTCCACATGTTTGTGCCTGTGGCCTCAGGGGATAATTGTCTTTTATATTTTCTGGACGCTTTTTATTTTTGCCTTTAAATAGCACTGACTGAAACAGAACACCTTTCCAGGGTAAAAGCCTCCGATGAGTCACTGCCGAGCACTGTCAGTCAAGCATTTTCAGATTACAGCTGGAAACCAAAACAGACTAAACAATATCTGGGATTTTCTTGTGTGAGCTTTTATAAGTTCTATTAACACACCAACTAGCCCGTACGTTAGTGTGTGATTTGCAAATGAGAAAAAGTACTGGTCTTTATCTTAAATGGTCTAGGCGTGATGATTCATTTAGAAATATCCTTCTTTAAGTATCCGAGTATTCTTTGTTCCTGTTATGCATAAAAGGTATTTGCGTTCACGAGTCTCAATCCTCTCCTGCAATGTCAACAAAACTCATTTCTGTTGACTTTCACTTTAACAGTATACTTATTTACTGTCTTGTTGAGAGTTAGAGAATAGATTAAAATCACTGTTATGTCTGAAAGCCAAAGGTAGAGATGAGGTGATAGCCAAAATGCAGGATGCATTTGCATTGCTTTGCTAAGCGGCTGAAAAAGGTTTCAGTTAAAAGCGGCTCATAATGTTCTCGTTTGGTCACATTGCCAGATTGTGTGTGAAACATGAAATGCACTCTAGTACAGCCCAACCTTTAGTGGTAAACCATGAGCAAAAATATCTGTTATAAAAGTACCACAACTTGGCATTATGAGTTTCCTAATGACAGATGCTATGGCAGGCCTGTTATGTTAGATTGCATAATGGCAAATGTGTCTCTACACCAGTGACTCCTGAATATCTATGTAAGGATTAAATGTACTGAGAACATGACAACAGCTTCCATCCTGAATGGATCATATTGTAGTTTGAAGAGGTAAAAGGGGAAGGGCTTCTGTTGAGTCAATAAAATGTTCACAAACACAAAGTCGGCTCCATCAGAAGTCTTTTAACACAGCTTTATCTGTGTCTGTGTCGAGCAGCAAAGAGTACTGAGTACAACGTATGTTGAAATAATGTCTGTCTGACTGTGCTTGCATGGAAACGCACTGCTTTTGTCTTTGCTTTAATTGCTGCGTTTGTGTAAACAAAGGGCAACATTTATTGGGAAAAGCCTTCGGAGCCAAACAGGACATCTTTAGATGAGTCTTTGTGAGTAACTAACCAAACACAGAACTCAGTGACCACAGCTGAGAAGCTTTTTTGCTTTTCTGACTGATAAACTTCCTAAATGTCAAACGCATTAATGTTGGTTTACAAATTGTTTTGGCACTAGTTCTGAAGAACTGATTTCTTTTCTGTGTGCCATGTAAGTGCAGCAGAGGAGTGTGATTAATGTGGAATCTGCGCTTTGTGGTGCAGTCATGCCCAGGTAAGTAAACTCAAGAAGCCCTCTTTGTTTTGGCTGTCAGGTGGGTGATAAGTGGTGAGGTCAGGGTGTGGGAAGGTATTTCCGGTTGACGTTGCTCAGCTTCCCAGAAACAAATTCACATTTGACTTCTAAAGGAAGGTATGTTTGTGAGATCAGTGGACAGAAGATCCAAAAGGAGTCAGGTTACTCGTCTTTAACAGGCAGCCCAGTGAGACCGATGCAGAAGAGAAACCCGCCATGACTCATTCTGGACGCGTTGTTGTCACAAAATACCCTGCAGATCACAATTTAACTGAAAAACGTGCAACAGATTCATATATGGAAATCTTTTGCTCTTTGTTGAGATTTCTTCTACCTGACATTTGATCCACTTTCATAACAGGCATGAAACACCCGGAATGCTTCGCAGTAAGCGGTTAAAAACACGTATTAACGCACTCACACGCACGCTCATGCGGTCACTGTATGCACACAGAAGGGTGGAGCCCTCCCTTAGTACTTTTTTCCCCTTACCGGCGGGGATCAGATCTTGACTTGATGCGTCGCTGTGAGGAATGTAAAGTGAGGGTTTTCAGGGAAATGCGCAGGGGCACACCAACCCGTAAATCGTCTTAGCCTCACACGTTTTTAGATCTCATCCAGTGCTAATTTCTCCAGTCTGCTTCCGTTTGATAATATCTTTTAATTTATGTGCACTTCACCGGCCATGCAGCGCGTACAGCCCTCACCGCGTGCAGCGCGTAAAAGCGAGTGGCTCCGGAGCGCCCTGGCACATCACCACTGCTCCGATCCTGGAGTGGAGAACGAAATCGTTGTTTTGGCCACTGGAATAGACCAATATCTGCAAGAAGTCTTCCACCACCTGGCCTTCCCCAGCCGGGACGATACTGTGTCGGCGAAAGATTTCACTGCGCTCTGTGCCGTTCTGGGACTGAACAGAGCTGAGGTAGGAAAGAAAACTGCGACCGTAAAGGAAACAGCGGGAGCTGGAGAACGAGAAGAGGAAGATGAAGAGTTTAGAGATATATGCTCTGGGCTTCCCAGCCAGCTCTCTTTCAAAGAATTTCACTCACGGCTCTGTGGGTATTTCCGTGTGCGCAGTGCGCGTAGAGGTACCGGGGAGTGTGCCTTGCGTCTGCCCGTTAGCGAGGATACAGAGCTGGTAGAGAAACAGATCCGGCTTCGGTGGCCACGAGTTAGGCGGAGAAAGTGTGTCAGTTTTGATCTGACAAAGGACCAGAATGGATCAGTCAACACATCTGTGAAAGATCGGACCTCAGAGCACCGTGAACCAGGTACTGGAGAAGGAGGTCTGTCTTATATGTGCATTTTAATAGCTCGATGATGGAAGCCAGAACATTTCAAATCCCTGTTTAGAATGTGCTCTGCTGTCTCACCTTTATTAAATTGTGCAGGATGACCTTATAATTATATACAACCAAACACTATAATATCACTACTTCATATACCAATTGTTAGTGCAGCATAATCCCAGGCTAATACAAAATGTATTATTACACTATCAAAGACTCTTATTTAGACTTGACATCTAGAAGAGCCCGGTAACAGCTGTCATGGCGGCGGGCAAACTGGGCTTTTGGGCACAAGCGTTTTAAAATTGTTATCTTTTTATATGTTTTACTAAAGAAAGTTTAATTTGCAGCTTCATTCAGGGTTTCCTCCACTGATCTTAATTGTCACCTTGCACACAAAAACTCTGTAACATTATTACAATGTTCATATTATAAATCAGGCTTTAGTTAGCGTAGGAGACATGGTTTATGTTCTGTAATCTGTTCTTAATCTGAGGTACTGGCTCCACAAGACAGAAGATGTCATCACTGTTGTAGATAAGAAGAAAGCATTTATCCATTGGGATGTTTTTTTCATTCTTCTCTTTATGTTTTTGATAAAGTTTTGGAACATTCAGCTTCTTTGTGTCTCAAACTGTTATAAAAATGAAATTATGAGAGAAGTTTAGATTAGATTAGATGAAACTTTATTAATCCCTCGGGTGGGTTTCTCCGGGAAATTCAGTAGTAGTTTAGTAGAACTGTCATCCACTTATCGGCATATAAAACATGACAAGCAGCTCAAACTAGATGCTGAGTATCTAAAAGGATGAAGAGAATCTGTCTTAATAGTTATCATGTTTATATCTTCATTTAAAATCTTCTACATATTTAGCGTTTTTGCCAGACAGGTATAGTGGAGTAAAAAGTAAAATCACTGAAATCTAATGAAAAGAAATATGCAGCAGAATAAATGGTAAATGGCCTGTATTTATATAGCGCTTTTCTAGTCCCTAAGGACCCCAAAGCGCTTTACATATCCAGTCATCCACCCATTCACACACTGGTGATGGCAGCTACATTGTAGCCACAGCCACCCTGGGGCGCACTGACAGAGGCGAGGCTGCCGGACACTGGCACCACTGGGCCCTCTGACCACCACCAGTAGGCAACGGGTGAAGTGTCTTGCCCAAGGACACAACAACCGAGACTGTCCAAGCCGGGGCTCAAACCGGCAACCTTCCGATTGCAAGGCGAACTCCCAACTCTTGAGCCACGATCGCCCAAAATGAAATAAAATAAATAAAATAATAAAATAAAATAAAATGAAATAAAATGAAAATAAAATGAAATAAAATGAAATAAAATGAAAATACACGCATTTCACTTTTAAAGTTCACCTATAAAGGTTATTAATGTAAAACTATGGATATATTATTATGCACATGATCTGGTTTCACTTCACTTGTTCCTCTTTCTTCTTCTCCAGATGAGGTGGCAGCTCTAAGGGAGCTGGTGGAGGACCTCCGCTCAGCGCTGCAGGGGAGCGATGCCCGCTGCCTGGCCCTGGAGGTGGCGCTCCGACAGGAGAGGAGCAGCACCCTCCCTTCTGCATCCTGCTACAACCCTACGGTTTCAAAGCCTAAGACTTCCATCACATTTATCCAGGGAAAACTAGTTCCAACTCAAAGAATTAAAGGACAGTTAAGCAGTGCTGCAGGAGACTCAGCAAGGAGAGTGGCAAGGAAACGAGATATCAGAGACCCACTTCTAAGGGAGCTGAAGCTGATCCGCTTCTCACGTGATGGGCAGCTGGAGGAGGCCATCAGATTCAATAAGCATCTGGAGGAGGAGCTGCAGTGGGCGTACCAGGAGGTGCGCAAGTTGCAGGGGGTGGAGGCTGCACTGAGGAAGGAGAACACTCAGATCAGGTTGGAGTTACTATTCATCAGTGGAAGGTTTTTAAAAGCTTGCTGGATGATATTTGAGTGGATGTAGGAGACTAGTGAGATGATCTTTGGTGATCTCCATCAGGAAGCGGGCAGAGGAGGCCAGGGAGGCTCTGAGCTCGGGGCTGCAGCAGGTTCGGCTGATCCAGGAGCAGGCCCGGTCTGTGCCCCAACTCCAGTCCAGGATCACCCAGCTTGAGACTGAGCTGCACAGATACAGGTACCATGTGTGGTCATGAGCAGGTGAAGGAATTCAGTACATGGGTGTGTTTGTGCATCTATTTACACATCATTTGCTTGTGTACTCTGCTGATTTGAAACTTGATGCCACAGGGTGCCCAGGTTAAGCTGCACACAAGTTTGTGTCTAGGAGACCTTACGCAACCCCTAGAAAATAACATTTAATAAGCAACTTAACTTAGTTATGCAAAACCTGAGCATAGCAATAAAATGGACAGTTCTGATTATTATGGTACATGCATCACTTAGTTATTGCTATGCTATTAAATTTGAAATGTAATTGGTAAAAACAAAACAAAAAAACATTTACCTTAAAAAGGCATTTAAGGTATGGCCTCTGCCTTTTACCACCCTCAGAACCAGCTGCACGTGTGTCCTCAGCCCTGGAAGTCAACAGAACCACCCCGAAGACACTTGCAGCAAAACAGGTGAGTAACTGAAAAAACACAGATCAGTGAGAGTGTTAGTGTGGTCTTATTGAGGCTCCACTTAAACAGGCCTAGAGACTGCTCAGTAACTCTATGGACATCACTGGTCGCTATGGAAAAGTATGTATTCTGTAATTGTGGGAGGTTGTTTGCTGTCGCTATGTGAAACCGGTCACAAAGAAACCAAAACCTTATTCCTTTAACAGTTGCCACAGAAGAGAAATCGTCAGTATTCTGCAGTCTTGGGCCCTAAGCTGTCTTTGATGACTGAACTATGCAGTTGCTCTGTCTGCAGATGCTGAGTGTCTACAGAGGGCAGTGGAGGGAAGAGCTGCATCTGATGAAGAGGAGGAGGACAGTAGGATGAGAGAGGAAGAACAGCGCTGCCTGATGGAGGTGAAGAGGCACATTGGACGAATGCACGGCTGTAGCAAAGGGTTAGCTAACATCTTGTGTTCATACTTGGCATTTTCTCTAATGTTAATCTGACAAATTGATAGCAAAAACAAAATACAGCTGGCTTTCTCACATCTGTTCTACTGTTGAAGAATTCAAAAAACAGTTTTCACGACACAAAAATGATTGGTTTATGTTTAGGGTTAGGCAACCGAAGTCACCAAAGATGTGTACTTTTTACTTTGCACCAATAAGCTCAAACACATATCTTAACATTCACTCTCTACACAGACAACACTAATGGTAAATGGACTGGTTCACACTAGCACTTTTTCCTATGCAAGTGCTTTTTATCAAACATTCACACACATTCATGCTCTGATGGATGCATCGGAGAGCAGCTTGGGGGTAGTAACTTGCCAAAAGATAGTTAACATGCAGACTGGAGCAGATAGGGATTGAACCACAAACATTCCCATAAGTAGGTGAGCTGCTCCTCCACAGCCTGTTTCTTTGGCTGGATTAAACTTTGGATATCTCAGTGTGGTGTGCATTGGGTCCTTAAAAAACTGAGAAAACTGGAGAAGTAGAGGGCAAACGAAGAGGTGGGAAGCCTACAAACCTAGAGCAGATGAACAGTCTCTGAACATATTCTTGAGGAATAGGAAAAAATCCATCCATGTATGCATCTGGTCCTTCAGCTCATCCATCTGCTTTTTGCTGAAGCATCTCCAGTGGTCTAAGTGGTAGGGTGGGTTTCAAGAAGCCTTTCTTAAGGAAGAGAAAGAGGGAGAAAAGGCTGAAGTATGCCAGGTTACACAAGAACTGGACTGAAAATTATTGTAAACAACTTTTATTAAATGATGAATCAAAATTGAAAATTTGAAATTTTCAGTTTCAGCAGCACTTCTAAAGACAACAGGGGGCACTTCTGTCAGAAAGGACCAAACCAAGAGCGGCCGCAGGGAGGCTTTAAACAAGCGGTGAGGAAAAGATGCTCTTGCTTTTTGTCAGTTTGACATATAAAGTGTCAGAAATGTATTAACAAAAGATTGTCTTTTCCACCGTTTTTTCTTATAAATCATAATTTTTGACATTTGCGTTTCTAGATTTTTTGTTGTTGTTGCTATAAATACACTTTAATGTTGGAGAATATCTTCTTATCAATATAAGTCTTGAATGTCCTGACACATCCTTTTCAGCTGGCTCATACTCATCTAGCTCCTTGAGCCTGGATGTCTCTTCCTCTTAAAAGGGACTTTTTAATTCTCACTGTCGCCAAGTGCTGCTCATAGAGGATCCTCTGACTTTGAGGTCTTTAGCTTATTAAAAAATGCACCTGGAAGCACTGAGCTTTTTTTGTTTTTAAACCCACCCAGTTTGAACAGGATTGTAATGGGCGCATGCATTTCGTGTTCACTAGAGTCCTGAGGAAGAGGAGGAGAGGACACAAGAGGAAAATGCGAAAACACGTCTGTCTTTGTTGGAGGGCAAACTCACTGATTCGCTTGCGTTGCTGCTGCAGCTACGTAACAAGGTATTCGTGCATTGTTACACCTCATCAGTGACATCTAGTGGTTCCTCCATTTCATTTTCTGTTGCTTACATTTTATATGTGTATTTGTGATGCGTTAAAAAGCCTCTGCTGACAGAGGTGCTGCTCATAAAAATGTATATAATAGTTTATATATAAATATTATATTCACTGTGTAATTAAGTTCATTTGAAGTAGGATTTTGGACCTCATATATAACATTACTACGCTTCCACCCCAACAAAACGAGCCTGTCATTAACTCGTGTTTATTCTGTTTAAAATTACACACAAAAAAATCAGGAATCTGTGATTACTTAACATTTAAGTGATTCAGACCAGGGTGTAATCAATGTGCCAGTATACTGTGCTAAGCACTGGTATGACATCATGCTGTTTTGGCTTAGCAGTAGTCTTACAATGAGTGAAAACGTTTGTTTTTTCTTCTAGAACATGTCCAGCAGGGGGCTGGGGAAGATGGTGATGGATACTTTGGATGTGTGCAGCAGGGGTGGAGCTGGTGCGTCTGCTCTGAGCTATCCAGTTTTATCCAAATGCTCTTATTTCTTCATTTTTGTTACTTTTTCAATAGCTTTTATTCCCCTTTCTCCGGGACCGTCCCAGATCCTGCAGGTCGCTGATTCTCTCTCCGTCCACTGATCCACAACTGCTCAAAGATGGAGGAGAAAGGATGACGGAGGAGGAGGAGAGACAGAGAGAAACTCCTGCTTCTACCCTCAGGATATCAAACTAGCAGTGTCAACCCACTGCTCATCTCCTGCTGAGTCAGCTGTAACACATGTGCTGTATTGCATGATTAGCTTGTTTGCACCATGTAATTTTTAAAGTATTTAATAATGAAATAATTTATGTAATTTAGTCTGCTAGTGTTTTATTCCGCATCTGTTTAGGTTGAATGATTATTTGTTTTTACTGGACTTTTCTTCCATTTCTGTGAAGACAGAAATTCCAAGGCCATCTGATCTGAAACACACTCAAGCTGAAAAGAAAAGCACATCCAAGAGACTCTTCAAAGAGACCAGTTCATCCAGCTTTCATTTACTAGTATAGCAAACGTCTACTAGACACGTTTGGTGGAATATATTGTACTTCAGTGATTCTTGTGTAATTATTGTCTCATTAAGTTGTGTTAAAATATATCCAAATACCTTTATTTTTTGAAAAGCTAATGTTTTCCAGGTTTCATTCTAATCAGATAACACTGAAAACCCCCATTAAACTGCACTGCTATCCTTGTGTCTCTTCTAATGTATCCGCTTTGAGTCTAAGCTTTATTTGGATGATTTGAGGATAGTCGGAGAATATCAGGTCATATCTCAGGTTGTGTCAGCACACACGAGGTGTTATTCAAAGAACATCCCTCTATTTGGCAGCCTTCATTCACCGTTTACGTCTGATCAGCCTCCTCATATGTGCTGCTAGGAAGTACCATCATCACGTGATGCCGTGTGTCATTGTTCAGATGTTTTAGGTAGCAGCTGGACAGAAATAATGCTTGAAGTTATGGCTAAAGAGTTTATGCACCAACAGACTTCCAGATGTTTTAAATGCTGCTTGCCAAACTACCAGAGAGCTGTCAGGCAGCCTCTTACCTCAAGGTAAAGCTCAAAGCAATGTAGTGCAGCTGAGATGGCATGTTCTCCGGACACTGCAGAGAACTTCTAAATGTCTGTTAGAGTCATCTTAACTCTCTGTGGTCGCTTCCCTACTTGCTTAGTTACGTTTCAGGCAAAGCGCGAGTACTGTTGGTTTAAACACAATTACTGTTCACAATTATTGATGAACTGTGCTTCCTGGTACGCTGAAAGCTTTAGAAACATTTGAGAGCCTGATCTGATGTGTGATTTGTCACAGTTTTATGGATAGCACCTGCAGACATCATTGGTCTTTATGGCTTAGGTTTTGTAAATTCTTCTTCTTCTATATAAAAGAGCTTCATTCTACACTGTCCAATCAGTCCAGTTCTAATAACAGATCAAGAGTAAATATAGCACCACAATTTACTGCAGCAAAGAGTCTAAATGTTTTTGTTAAGGAGAACTGTGTAACATTATCATTGTAGGCAGTGTAGTTTGGATTAATGTGGAAAAATGTCAGTTTTAGCCGTTTCAAAACAAATGTCTGCAAAAATTGGAGAGATGTAGGAGGTCTGAATACCTCCTGAAGCAAGTATAAAATAAATGCATGTTCCTTGATGGCTAATTAACTGTACTAAATGATATGCTGCAATATTAATAACTGCTAAAAATATAAAGATACACATCAGTGTGTAAAATAAAATTATGCAATTTAAATAGATCTTTGGCCAAGTTTAGCAACCATTATATTGACAATGAATTGGGCAAAAACGCGCACACGCACACACACACACACACACACACACACACACACACACACACACACACACACACACACACACACACACACACACACACAGGGATGGTATGAAATAATATAGTTTATTTATTTCCAGCAATTTACAAAGACCTGCAGGAAGAAAGCCTTCCTCCTGCCTCACAGAGGGAGGCTTTTACAAAAGGAACACACAGAGAACACAAAGACTTCAGACCCAGTAAGACTGTCCATGTGTTTAAAATAATTTTGACATTAAGAGTCAAAAGCTGATATTTAAAGTCAGCGATGGCAGTCTGGGGGTCAGCGTGGTTCCCTGTGAGTTCAGGGGTTCAACAATTCGAAGCACTGAGGTTAACAAGGCAGCAGGTGGGTGGGGGGTTTTAAAGGCTGGATATGTAAGATAGAGGGAAGGATACATCTGGATTCATAAGAAGACAAAGAACCAGAGAACTCTGTGTTTTCTTTAGGTGTGTTGGACTCTTTATTTCTAATCCCAGACTTCCCAGATGCCGTGTAAAGCAACTTGCTGGGGGGTCTACCAGCTTCCGAACTGAACAAGAACTGATCTCCACTGCAGCGTCATATAAAATCATTATTACATTACACATAATCAACATATTGTACAGTTGTTTTTTTGTTTTTCAAAATCAGAGCTAAATAAACAGACACTACTCTGTGGTGAACCTAGTTCCTGATTAGTTATTCTGAATAGAGCTTGGCTCTGATAGGTTAAGGCCATTCTATGTCTCATAAGTATGCTTTCCCTGCGCGAGATAGGGCGCGTGAGCGTGTGTGTGAGGTGTGTAAGGACAGATATTAGGCACTGTGCTAGTCATTAGCCTCACTGCAATTCTATCGCAGAGAGTGCAAAAAAGCTCTACTGGCCTTCAGCAAAGAATAGAACGAAGACATGGTGACCGTGATACTGAGCCAAAATTAAAAATAAACAACCTTATATATAGAATAAATATAGTATGTACAATTTGCTTTGTGTGTTTCTAAAAATAAATAAAGCATTACATGCCCCATTTTTGAAGTATTCACAACTTTCCATTGACGTCGAGGCAGAATGCTGGCACCTGGTCAGTAAGAGAGTGGAGGGTACAGACTGAGTGGAGGGGTGCAACTCTTACAAGTTAAATACTGTAGAAAAGCAGACAAAACCAATGATGTCACTCCAGCTGAGGATGTGAATCCAGAGGACACACACAGGAGATGTACAGTTAGGAGAATCCCTGCAGTGCCCTCTGGAGGCGGTTTTGCAGATTACAGTACAATGTTGCATTTGACCAGCTTGGAGACAGTGTTTACAGTGGTTGTTTGATCAAATTCATGACAAAAAACTATAATGATGAAGCGTTAAGAAGAAAGGAGGCAAAGAATTAAAGGAAAACAAAGAAAAAAAATCACAATTTTAACATAATTGACACTTTAAAAAACATCATGAGATCAAAGATTTTAAACAGATACAATAATCAAGTTTTGCACATTCACACCATGTTCCCTGCACATGCATTCTGCTGGCCCCCTTTGGAAACAGTTAAGTCAAGCATCACATGCAGGTTTCTCCTGGACTGACACCGGCACTCGATACAGTCTGTCAACATGGCTCACCACTTCCCGTTTCATTCTCCTCCTCACCTGCGAGCCCTTGAATACAGAGTTAGCTGATGGCAGATCAGTTGTGTGGATGTGGGGCACACGCTAAAGTTATCTCATTATGTCAATGATGATTAAAATGTGGTTAAATAGTATTCAGTTACTCCTATGAAACACTTTCCTCCCTTATTATCAGACATCATTTCAAAAACAAAAGGGAAAATACACACTTTGGCATAACTGGGGAAAAGTAACAACTAATAATGAATTCTGCCTCGGTGCTCAATCACACCAAGCAGTAGAATGGTAACATTAGTCTGTACTCGAGAAAAAAAAGGTGGAAGAGTTTGGCATTTTGCAAACCAATGCAGTCAAATCAAAAGAAACAGAGCTACTATGTTACAAAGGAGTTAGTCAGTGCAAATATACTGTTTACAAGACCGGAGAAACCTGCAGTCAGCTGAGGCTGAAGAAGTCGCCGTTGATCTGAAAACACTACGTCCAGATCAACAGAATCAACGTTCTGGGATTTGTTAAAAAGCAGTTTCCTATTGGCAATGTGATTTCACACCCAAATCCTATATTTGTAGGAAAGCTACAAGCTATACTTTCATAAAACAGCTATCTGCTTTGTGACTCTGTCCTATATACTAATAACTAATAGTAATAAACATAATTCCTGACAGTAAGTAAACAGGTTCTTGGAAAGGGGTAAAAGTTCCCAGACATGGGGTTAAGGTTAGTGTACATACATGCAGCCTTATGACCTCACATGTCATCCATGGTCTCTTTCCATCATTTCCTGTCACTTATTACTGACATAGGAAGCTTTTTAGAGTCTGAAAGAATCTGAACTTTCTTTCTTTTAAACTAAGCTAACAATTGCTAACTGACAGCTTAGATGGCTTAGTGAACTTTTAGCATCATGACAATAAGTTAATTAATTAACTTATTGTAGTGTTAAACTCTTTTTTTTTTTGTCTTGAATTACTCTTTTTTTTTTTTTTCTCGGGGGGTATTAACCTAACTGTATGCATGTATTTCAATGGAAGGACAAAACCAGGTCTCCTGGTGAAATTTGCCCAAGAACAAGGAGCACAGGAAACTCCACAATGGCCGTATCAGTGTACAAAACCAGTTCTACTGTTACTATTCTATACTACAGAAATCTCCAAACCACATTTTTATTCAGCAATTTATAGTAGCAGAGGGTTATTGCTGGTTAGTGAGCTATGACTCTATCTGGGTCAAGGGTTAGAACTCAAATTTGCTGCACCTGATTATTGCAATTCTGCAGGAGATTTAACTGCTACATGTGGGACTTCATTGTGTAGTCTCACCGGGTTTTCAGGCAGAAGAATTTAGAATTACAAAGAATTTGGAAAATTATGTTGACATTTGCATGAATCTGAATTGACTAAAATTCTTCCCCATATCCTCCTATGACCTGACGCAGTTCCTTGAGCTGTCTCTTAATTCACTACCCTAACGTGGCCTAATTGCTCTGTGGGAACCAAACATTTAGTACGGCCAAATATTCACACAAAATATCTGCCATCATTACCTTTCATCTGGTGCCAGACTGAACACGAGTCAGCATAACCTGGCGGCCTGGCTAAGACAACTTAACACACTTTCAGACTCTGTCCCAACTCTGCAGGCTTGTTCCAGTGCACTACAGCGTGTTGAGCCTCTTGTCACTTACTGAAAGCCTGGCTTGGGATACACAGCAACAACCGTTTTGTTTGTTCAGTAGAAAGTTGGCAGAAGCTTACATACAGGGGCACTGGTGCTGTTCTCACCTGGAACCGCTCAGGGTACAGTTCGACCTTTGCTGATTTCTTGGCACCACAAGTGGAGCTCAAGCTCAGAGGGAGTCGAGTTTTGATACACTCCTGACTGACAGTCACACAGCCATTACACACATATTTATTTTTTCTTAAGTGTATTTGCTTGTTTTTTCTGTGAATAAGGATGTTTTATGAGCACAGTTGGCCAACAATGGAAGCAGTGTAACCTGTGAGGACAGCACGGCTAAATAAACTAATTATGTGATTTCCAACACATCATGTTAAAACTAAGAGACGAGTCCATTGTTATAGTGACTGTCTGAAGTGCTGGACTCCCCTCAGGTCTGGTAGTCCTTATTTTAAATGCCAGAAATGGGCGTGAGCAGCTACGGAAAACAAAGCCTCACGTCTTCATTTTCATACCCTGACTCAAATGAAGCCATCCACCCATGGAAACAATGTTAAAAAGGGATTTAGCTAGTTGGTGGTCCAGTCTCCTATAGTAAAACCCCCTAAAAGAGCTCCCTACTAGGAGGACAGTCCTATAGGTTCTAGTAAATCAGATTTTCCATTAGATCTCATATAATTATCATTCTATATACGTGAAGTAGCACTTGGTGATTATGCATTCTAGGCTTGTTTGGATGTTTTTTCTTTTTGCTGTCTTTTTTCTGTCAAGGTTTCAAGTGTTAAATGTTTTTAAAAACAAGACGGCGAATGTTCCCATTGAAAATAATGAGGACTGGCCGTGCACATAGAACAAATATCCATTCATATATCAGCTATCAAATGCATCTTTTTGAACAATAACAATCATTGTCAATGGTATGATAACAAAAGTGGCAGGACTCATTAAGTAAAATAACGGTGGAGTAATGAATCCATCACTGGTGGGGTTTTGTTGCGTGGTTGAGGTGAAGACATTCCATTTTCTCTAAGGTGGATTTGTGGGCTGCTGCTGAGCAACAGTGTCCTGATATCCTGAAGATGAAATGCTACGTGCACTATATGCACCGTCAGTCAGAGCCTGACAGGAGTTTAGCCCTTTCGTTGTAGATGTCCAGTTTCAGTGTTCAGACAATGCGAGTGATGTTCGTCACTGCTCGAGCGTGCAAGGATACAGTAAGGATTTAAGTTGTTTTTATGTGTGTGTGTGTGTGTGTGTGTGTGTGTGTGTGTGTGTGTGTGTGTGTGTGTGTGTGTGTGTGTGTGTGTGTGTGTGTGTGCATGCATTCAGTTGCCCACGTTAGTGTCTCTGTCCCCGATGAACCAGCGCAAGTGGAAGCACAGGGCTAGGAAGCCAGTCCCCAGCAGGTCACCCAGGGCGGTCAGGTACGGGATGGAAAAGTTGTCAGGGTCCATGCCCCGACCCCACATCCAGTGGACCATCCAGTCTGCCAGGTAGAGGAGGATCATGACCTGAAGAAAGCATAGCCAGATTTAGTGAACAATGATTTTTACATAATATTTGTATGTCATAACCAAGACGCAAGTATCAATATTTCGGAATTCCTCAACGACACCCTTACAATGTTGTAAAATGATGTACAAACATATCTGTACCTGCAGTAGTGCAGCAAACAGGTAGAAGGTAATGAAGATGGGTGTGAGGGTGGTGTGTCCCCCCCTCAGGGAGTTGATGGTGTAGAGGAAGACGAGGTGCCCTGGGGCAACCAGCAGGAAAAGTACACGGGCTGAACGGGAGTTCACAGCTGGAATGGAGAGAGACGAACATGAGTTACATACGAGGCGATAGCATGATGGAAAACGCTGGACAACACTGGAAAAGACTCTGCTGTGAAGCAGGAACAGGACATGCCAACAAGGCTGTGTCATTAAGGTTATTTTTGTACTTGTTTTCTTTGAAATTCTTTAAAATAGTTTTGTTTTTCATAGTTGGTTTGTCTTTTAATGGTTCTTTGACACACTGTTGTGGTTGTTTTGTCTCTGTTGTTGTTTTCTGTCTCTGTTGTCAATTTGTGACTTCGTGGTTGTTTTCCCTTTGTTGAGGCTTTGCCGTTTTCTTTGTTTGTTAAATGTTTGTAGTTATTTTGTCTCGCTGTTCGTGCTTTCTCACTTTGTCTGTTGTTGCTTTGTGGGTTTTTTCGACCTTTCCTCTGTTTTGCCTCTTTGTTGTCATTATTTTGACTTTAAGTTACTTAAAATTTTTTGGTGGTCATTTTATGTCTGCAGTATTTTTAAACTCATTGTTGTTTAATTGCAGTCATGATGCACCTCATTATAATTATTTAATGGATTTCCTGATATCAAATAGTAACATCAAACTGGGCCCTGCACGAGCTGGCTTGAAGGATAAACTATGAAGAAGTCCAACACAGTTAGGATTTCTTTGTATTTGCTGGCTTGATAAAACCTCGAGCCCAAGTTGTAGATGACGGGTATCACAACAGTGGTAATCAGCTGTCTCTGTTAAGCCGGGTTTTCTGCTTCAAGCGCCGTGTGTGTCCATATGAAAACATGCATTTTACAGGTTTTACTCTTGTTTTGCACAAATATCCCCATGAGTGCCACCTACATGAGTAAGATCTAGTAAAATCTATGAAGTCATTGCTGCAGATAAATGTTAAACTGATGATTAACAATTGTTTTATGGCTGACTGCACTGTCTGTGCTGCTGGTTATTTCTGAGCGGATAGACCTGTGAAACTTTAAACTGGACCCATTTAAAGATTAAAGATTACTTTAGTGTGTGAGCAGATGAAAGTGAAATAACGTTATTGATTGATTGATTCCTGGTGTGTGTTTTCTATTTTAGTAGCTGCAATCTCAGCGGTGTAAATAAGACTTAACCGCACATTAGAATAAAATCTAAAATCATTTTATATATTTTCTCTATAACCAAATGAATACATGCACATTCCTGTGACAATGCAACACACGGTTTGCACTTCATTCAGTGATTTTTACTAAGGTAGGGCTTAACAACTTCTACACTTCCCCAACAAAGAATCAGTATTGCTTTTAAAATACGCTGCAAATAAAAGAATCAGTAAAATCGCAGCACCTCCACCTGACTTTAAACTAAACTCTGCGTATAGCCTGCTCCCGCCCAGGTTACATTGTCAGCATAATGTAAAAAAGAGTGGCTCTTATCACACAGAAAACACTTTAAGCTCAATATAGCCAGTAGTCTCACTTGTAATACACCCTCCGTATGGAAAAAACTGTTTGTATGAGATAAAGAGTGGGCGGGGACAGTGGAACATTTATTCCACTGCTGCCTGATAACTTACTGGAACCAAAGAAGGAAGTGCAGGGTGTGGGACACTTCCTGGGGGCTGGGTTGGGATCCCCCATGGGTATACCGTTCATGTGTAGATAGGTGGAGATTCGACTTGCCTGAACTGCTACCAGGTTACCTCCCACACCTGGCACATGAAAACATGACAAATCAACCTCAGTACTAACAAAAACATTTCTCCAGTCGAGTATTGTGGAGCTGGCCTTTAGCCGTGCAAGAGCACGGCGCCATGCCAGCTCCATCGGTTAGTATTACCGCAGTGCACATATGCTTCCTCTGGCAGGCATTAGTCAGTGTGTCACTGTTACATGACACAGATGGGTGAGCACAGCAACAGCTCTAAATACACAATTTAATTGGTTCCAACAGATTTCTCTGCATTTGTTGTTTTACTAGTTGGCATATTGAGGGTTGTTATTTCCACCTCTTTTGTACACTTTTGTTCTCTGACTGCTCACCATTGATGACTGGAGTGAAGACAGCCATGCCAGCAAAGTTTGGGTTGGTGACAGTTTTGTCGAGGATCAGACCACCGACACTGAAAGACACACACAAGCAAAAAAGTGAACAAAAAGTGAACATACTGCTATTTACCATACAAAAACATGGGTAAACTGAGAAGAGAGAACTACAATCAGACATTTAAAACACTTAAGGACCCATCTGTAATCTCGTATACATTATAATCCGTTATCCCGTGGAACACATTGGAGGAATCTTGAGGAAACCCTCGTTGTGATTTAGCACTGTATAAATAAAACTGACTGTAAATGTACTCAAAAACATATTTAAAGTTTTATTTATTAATTTTATATATTCTGATGGATTCAGCCCTGAGCCTGAAAAGAAAACCTAAGCACCCTAACTAGAGGCTTCCTCATGGCCAGCAGGGGGAGACTCCTGCGTGTGCAAAAAGATGCCTCATTGGGTTTTCTCCTGTTCTGAGGATCGGGGTCTAGGATGGTGTGGAGCCTAGGTTGTTGGTAGGCTCTGTGACATCATCAGTGAATACAGCAATAGTAACTGAGAAAAACAAAGGCAGCACTGTGAGTTAAAAATCCACATAAGCAAGCACATCCTACCTGCTGATGGCCATGGCGATGATGACTGGCTCCCAGCCGCAGTAAAGGACCTCTCTGGTGGATGGGATCTTCCTGGCTATCAGCACCCATAGTGGGCACATCGCCACAAAAACTGCACACACTAGAGGGTTGGCATAATCATTGTACTCTGAATGGGGGGAAAAAAAGATATTGATGCTTTAGCAGGAACATCTTTGTCATATTTTGACATAACAAATTTTTCATTTTTTCATTTTCTGAGAATTCTATAAAAAAACCACCTTGGACGTGACTGAAACGCAACATAAATCACACACTGGCAAATTTTGACTGTTTTCATTTGGATTGCCGTTAAATCATGGCCTTTCCTGCAGAAGGCAGTACTGCAGCTTGACTAACAAATGCAGGAGATTACAAAGCACCACAAACAGCACATTAAGTACACGGGCTGGTTACAACACCCAGACACCAGCCGTGTTTGTGAGTGTCTAAGCCAAAATATCCCAAATAAGCTCAACAAGCAGCAGTGAGTAAGACTATAAAGTCTGTAGATTCTCTGACAGACTAAAGAGCTACAGGATTACTCCACACTCTGCGTGTCAGTGTTTGTCACTGTCTGTGGTGTGCAAATGATGGAACAGCAGGGAGCTCGATGGAGCTGGGTGTGCTGCCGGTGAAGATGCTATCACAGCGCTAACAATACAGCCACACAGCTGTGGAGTTTCTTGCCCCGGAACACAGCGAGAGTAGGTGTGGGCGGCTTTCATCCTTATTTACCAAAAGCAGAGCAACATTTCATACATTCTACTCATGCCGCTCCCTTTTCTTTAATAACTTCAAAGGTAAAGAAGACTCTGGAAGCTGTTTGATGGATCTACCAACTATCAAAATAATGTTGAAATGATTCTGTCGGAATTTGGGAGTTACCTTCAGTTGCGAATCAGAGGCTCAGTTTAAGACATGCGAGAATTTGAGACGGCAAGTATCCACTATTCAAACCACCTAATTGAGCACATCCAGGTAAAATAATGGATCGCACACCTGTTTTCAAATGGAAAAAGCAAAAAGATCTGTGGGTATGCTCGTCATTTCCGTTACCTAGCTCTTTGTAGAGTCCTGTTGAGATGCCTGCCAGCAGGGACAGGGTGATCAGATCTCCTAGGCTAGCAGCGATTGGCGTGGCCACATTGTCAGGGTTGATGCCGACTTTTCTGGATGCAACAATCACGCCGATCATGATGAGACCTGTGAGATTTTAGATCAGAGGCATCACAACACAGAAGGCAACAATGCTATTAACTGTCCAACAGTACTCACTTAAAAAAACAAAAAGAGTTATTTTGATGCTTGATTGCTCAATTGGGATTCTTTTATTTCCCTTAAAGGAACTGACTTTGGCAAATACAAAGCCTGGTTACAAACAGCATGTGGGAGTAAGAGCCAGCACAATGTTTCCGCATATCTAAAATGTTTAAGGTTCTTTCCTACAGCAACCACAGACAGCTCATGTTGGTTTATAGCGAAAACAAAACAGCAACAAAAAATGGTTTTGTCTGAAAAACAGTTTCGAAAACAGCTTCACTCAAACGTAGTTGTTGAGCTGATGAAAGCCAGTAAAAACATGACGACTGCACCTATAAAGCAATCTGATGTTGTCAGCGTGGTTCCAGGAATGTGTGATCAGTCCACCACTGTGGTTCAGACTGAAAGTTCTCAACAACAACCGACATCCGCTGTCCCCAGAGTAAGAAACCTACCGAAACCTATCACCCAACTTTTCAGCTGGTGCTACTTTAAAGTTTGTGGGTTTTACTGAAATGCTCTTATATTTGCTAGATGGAGATTTGTGGTGCACACAGAATGAACCCTGGTGACCTATGAGGTTGGACATATTAAAGGTTTTTGTTCAGATATAACAAATATGGATACGACTTCCATGTACCTGGGTATAGATACCTCAGGATGAACTGTCATGTTTGTCACTTAAATGTTGATCTCACCAAAATTTTCAAATGTTTTCCATTTCACACTTTGTGTTTAGTACTAATCTGCATATAGCATGCTAACACACTGAGCCATGATAGCATGTTGGGACTATTATAGCAGCTACATCCAAATATTACACATTTAATCCTACATACTACAAAGGCCAGCAAAACATTGACCAGTTCAATCTATTAGAATTATCCAGATAACTAATACTTTAGTTTTATTTTAGTTTAAGGCATTTCATTGATTAGAGATAAGAGATTCTTATTTCTTCTGTGGATGCTTATTTACACACAATTTATTTGCAAAGCATGTTTTCATTGCACTTTACTAATGCATGTACCATATTATACACCTTAGCCAAAGGCAATATTTTTTGTGAACTTTTGGCACATCATATTAAAGAAAATAACATAAAAAAATACCATAAACTACTTCTAAAGGGGCTAACACTAAAGACATCTTATCTAACTGATAGCAAAATGAGGTTAACTTATTTATCAACTCCTTTTTGTGTAGATAACTATGGTATATGGACTGATTCTCATATAGTGCTTTTCTACTCTCCCGGAGTACTCAAAGCGCTGTATACAACATGCCACATTCACACCAGCATTGTCTTCTAAGTTTCTTAGTGCTTCCTAACTACCATTCATACTCCGATGAACACATCGGAGAGCAATTTGGGGTTAGCATCTTGCCCAAAGATACTTGGCATGCAGACTGGAGGAGCCACAGATCGAACCGCCAACCTTCTGATCAGTAGATGACAAGCTGAGCTACTGTATAGCCACCCTATAGAGTGGTTCACACGTTTGCCTATCAAATAAAGAGCTGAGGTTCAAGAAGGAGGCACATGTGCCTTACGGTGGTGCCACGAAGGGCATCAGGTACTAAAGAAATCTGTCAAATCAAACTCGTGGAGCTACCTGCTGTGGTGACCACTTGTGAACAAAGAGGCCGCTAAATGTAGCTTCTTCTTCTTCTAGTTGTAACTATCAAGAGCTTAAACAGCACTTGAGTGAAAAAGACTTGCTAATGATGGCAAATTAGCACTGAGAGTTACATAAAATCCCGACGTGACTGATGAGTAGCACTGTGAACACCCCCCACTTCCCAACTGGTGACCATACCTAGCAGCAGAGAAGCGATGAAGGCGGTGGCCACACTAGAGGCACACAACAGCACTGCATGGCCCAGCTTGAAGTGTCCCTCTGGGATCCAGCCAAAGATCACAGCAGCTATGGAGGCCAGGAACCCCACTACTGTGGCTTGGACCTGGGTGAAAACACACATATACAGATTTACCATAAGATAGTTCTTGTTGCTATGACTCACAGCTAACATGTAAACTCCTGATGAATGATATTATTATGGCCCATATAAGCATATTTCAGTCAGTCCATATACAATTTTTGACCTCATCTTCTTGATACATACAGTAACATTACAGGCTGCTTCTCAAAGTCAAGGAGGGATTCTTATCATCATCACCATCATCAAATACTGTTGAAGGGCTGGTCCATTATCTACCATCTTTCTAATTCAACCAAGGACTGCGTGGGAAGGAAGGTGTGTATTATTACTATTCTTACAGAACAATAAGTACAGTTATCAAAAAAAGAAAGTTTTCACAGACTACACAGGACTATGTAGTCTGTGAAAATCTAAGATCACTCTTCCATAGGAATTAAGAGAATAACTAGCAGCCAAATACTGCCAACAGAATGGACTTGATTAACTGACCATCAGCAAATGTGAAATGTACCTCCATATAAACAGAATCTCTGGCTGTTTGCTGGTTTGGGGCATTCACATGTATGTTAACACAAAGTTATAACCTTCCCAGGAGTGGACGTTCCTGCAAATTCATCCCAAGGTCAGACCGTGCAGGGCTCGAAGAAACAGCAAGAAGCTCTAGAAGGCCTCAGTTTGCATGTTAAATGTTACAGCTCGTGACGGTACAATTGAAAAAAGACTAAATAAGTATGGCTTGTCTGGGAAAGTTGCCAGGACAAAGCATCTTCTCTCTAAAAAGAAAATGGCAGCGTGGCTTAGAGTTGCAAACCTGCATCCAAACAAACCACACAACGCAATGTGCTTTGGACAGAGCAGACAAAAGCGGACATGTTTAGCAACAATACACATTGCTATATCTGGGAAATCTATCTGTCCGTCCACCAGATAAAACTTGGTCAAAAACCGGGTCTTGCAACAGGAAAATCATCCCAAGCAAGCCAACATATCTTCAAGAGAACGGCTGAAAAGAACCCAGTCAGAGCTCAACCTGACTGGATGCTGTGGTGGGACCTTAAGAGAAACGTGACAAAGACTGTAAGGAAGAATGGTTCGTGACAGACTGTTAAATTTACACAGAAAACAGTTACCTGAAGTTTTTGCTGCTAAAGGTGGTATCTTCACAATGCTAGTATTATTGTTAGCGTAGCATGCCTCCCTCTTGTCTAAATATGGTCACTTCTGGCTCCAAAAAAAAAAAAAAAGATAGTGACTGCCATAAAGGTAAAGTGGAGGCTTGAGTGTGGAGTTCACAAATCAATGAGTAATGTCACGGCGGCTATGGTGCACACTCGCTATCTGTTTCAGTGTGAGTTCTCAGAATCATATGAAGCAGTTTCCAGTGTAACCGCCTTCAGAGAGCACCACTGTGACCCAGTGTGAGTGCAAGATAACCCTAGATAGAAAGTTGTGACAGCATCGGCCAACACTGGCTTAGTGTTCCAGGAACAAGGACTCACCAGGTATTATATAACTATAAGCTCACATCACTGCAAACTACTAGGGTCGGGGTCTGTGTCAAGAGAGACCAAACAAAGACTTTAAGCAATAAAGAGATTTTCATGCCTTTGTTTGTGTACAATAAATAAAACACACTGCAAACTAATATAAAGAGCCGAGTACATGCAGCTTGGCTGCAGTGAGAGCAAGTAAATCAAGCACAAAATAGACCATACTCGACTGACATGTCTGTTCTGTCTCGATCCTTTTGAACGTGAGGTCAGCCCCTATCTCTTTTACAAATGTTACTGTGCTCTGTAGTGACTGCTCAGTGTGTTTACTGTGTGCAATAACTCGTGCAACAAGCTTTTCCAGACAGGCTGGTAACTGGCTTCCTGAAATGCGACATAAATGTGAAACACTGTACATTTGGGCTAACCCTCTCACGGCAGACGATGCAGATTGGCAACAAGTAAAAGCTAACAACCTGATTACCCCACATACATATTTTATGAGGTTTTTTTTACTCAGACGTACCACTGCAGGTATTCTTTTGTGCATTAGCAACAAAAACTTAATTTGAGCCTGAGAGGGTTAAAGGACAGACTGTATTATGGGGACCACAATTTACAAAACGATCATCTTGCTTTACACAGTAAGGCTTTAAATCAGTGATAGGGACCATAAACACATCAGAAAAGGGTTTACTGAGGTAGCAGAGCAAAGTACCTAGGAGCCTTTTTCCTCTGAACTCCCAAATAATTTGACTTTCAAACTTGACGGTGACAGTAATAAAATTTGGAATACTTGCTGAGAATGCAGATTTTGACTTGTTGATTAGGACGTTTTTGTTAATGGGAAATTTTTTTATTCACAAATGCAGATACTTTAAAGCTAAACCATGTATAAACAGATGGCTGAATGACTTTAAACTCTGGGCTAAATCGCTGAAACTTGTGAATAACAAGAAAGCTCATAAACTTGTTGTTTTATTTAACGAGTTTAATCTATGTTAAAAAAGAAACCTCCCTATTTTATAATCATGACTGCCCTTTTTTGTTCATGTTATTTTTTGCCTTTGGTTCAAATTCTTCAATGACTGTTCTTTCTTTTTGTGCTAACTCTTTTGGCTTTGTGTTTATTGGTTTTTGTTTGTTTGTTTTTTTCTTACTATAATGCTCAACCGAGGATATTACATATTCAGATTAATGATGGTGCCTTGTATGTTATACTGTTGTTTGTAAATAAAGTTCTTAAAAATAAATAAATAATAATAATAAAAAAATAAATAAATTTTTTTTTGACCTTCAAGCAGAGAAATCTACCCCCTGGTGGCCATCAGAAACACTGCAAGCTTAACCTGTTAACATCTACCAGTCACCTGTGACCTGTTCTCATCTAGATGCTTATATAGATTTTTTTTTCCTGCATGGCATTAGTCAGTGGTAATCCTACAACTTAGTTTAGGTGCATGCAAAAGGGTTGATTTTAAAAGTTACAGCTAGTTTTGGTGCTTGTTTAGCATGTAGCTAAAATGCAAGCTAATCCTAGTCCTACCGCGAAGTGGTTCAGCAGGGACCTGATGAATGTTAAGCTGTTAAGGCAGTGCACTGACCTAATTTTAAACCCATCTTTTATATTCTGTTTCAAAATATTTTGATTTCAGTTTGAGATTTTTTAAAACTTTGCTGCTGCTTTGAGTATTACGACATGATTCCACTAGTACTATAATGCATTTCAGTGGTCTCGTTATGAGACTGGTCTGTTTAATGGATGTAAACATGGTTGAAGATGCTCCGTGACAGCAGTCTTCATTGTGTTTCCTGTACCTGGATGAGGGCCAAGTTCCCCATGATCATCTTCCACATGTCCTTGGCTGTGTCCATGTGCCCAATATTAGCCTGAAAAACACATAAGAACGAAAACGTTATCATGACCATGTGTAAGTAACTGTGTGTGTTTGTGGGTGCGTGGGGGGATACAGAGTGTTCACAGTCTGTTGCCTCTTGGTCCCATCAGAACAATAGGGCGTCAGTTCTCTGGACAAAGACACTCTGATCTGATCCCCCACCCTGCGGCCGACTCCACTTATCTCATCTCTGCTCTTTCACATACACACCCTTAAAAACACACACACACGCACACACTGATGGTCTTGTGTATCAAGTGGCTACAGTGGGCTACTGTGAACCCAGATCAATGATCCTAATGCCCATCCACAGTGAGAGGACACAAACAGACAATCTCCTCTTCCTCTTTGTCCTCGCTCGTTTGCATATGCAGAAGGAAGGGAGACAGCTGGATACATGAAAATCGCCCGTGAGGATATCACTTCATCCTTGGTTCTTCATTGAAAAGTGTATGAACTGCATGATCCCACTGCATGACTCAAGACAGCTTCCAGAGCTTTAAATATTTTGTGTTACCTAATCTGTGAATTTAGTGTAATGCCACGTGAGATACGGCTTTCACCTTTAATTTTGTCTCTAACGTTTATCCTCTGCTAGAGTGTTTGTTAATCACTCGTTAAAGTGATTTTCCCTGAACTTGTACTAACGTTTCTACATGAATATAGTTAAATGATTGGTGAAGATCCACAGCCGAACCCATAGAGATGCTTTCACCAGTAGGCGTGTGTGTGGTTGGTATTGTGGTGGTTTGATTCAGACAACATAGCTTCACAAAGCGCCTGTGTATGCTCTTCTAACTGACTGATTAACTTTTAGGGTTGTTAGTAGGGGTGGGGGAAAAAAATCGATACTGTGTAGTATCGTGATATTTTGTTTGCTAATAATGTATCGATACAGGGACAGCAGAAATCGATATTTTGTTACAAAAGTTTTTGTGGACTGGAACTCTGACTTCAGAGCATGTTGATCCTTTTTCTGAGCAAGAATCCTGACATTCCTTCACTGTCCAAATGTGTTTAACTTTTTTTTTGGCAGCAATAAACATGACAGTTTACTTATTTTAATTTAAGACATGTTTTATTTTAATTAAGTTTAAAACTTTTTTATTTAATGTAAAATTATATTTTGTTTTATTTTACTTTCAAATTCTTCAGTTGCTGAAGGGGCTGCATAGTTTTCATAAATTGCATAGTTCAGAATAGCTATAATTGTACCAGATGGTTGCATTCAGTTAAGTTGGACTAGACTGTAATACAAACCGTTCAGTTTGTCAACAATAAAACTGAAATGAGAGAAAGACTGAGTGTGAGACTTTGATATTAGATAAAATGAATATTGATAAAGTTTACCTTTATGTACAGAATTTGAATATAGCAAAATATTTTAAAAAATTGCAATAATATCGTATCGTGGGATGTATGGTGATTCCCACCTCTAGTTGTTAGAGTTGTCAGGTATTTCCTTTATAAGTGCAATCTGTTCTACTTTCTTTGTGTCCCGAGTGCGAACTTGTGAGAACAAATCAGAGCTCGGAGATTTAAATAGACGCTAGCTGTAATAAATCTAAAAAAAGAACATTTTCGAAGAGCTACTCAAAATGTTTTTTAACAGAAAATAGCATTGTCCAGTGGCTGGTGGTGTTATTCTGGTGTTGCAGACAACAAAGCACTGTTTTATCAAAAGCATTTGCGCGATTGGTGTCTGTCTTTGGCTAATGATCCACAAAACACCTCACAACTTTTGGTTGAGATCAGGCAACTAAAAGTTCCAAACACCGGAACAACTCTCGTGTTTGTGGCTGCTAGATTATTTGACCTAACAAAACACAGACTGGAATTCACCCGCTCTGCCTATCAAAGGCAAACCCACATACCAAAGTATTTAAATGAAAAAACAAAACAAAACAGCATTGAGAAACAGCAGGATGGTCTCTATGCCTCAGTGCGTACGTGTGAAGCATTACTCATCCTCTTACATTTCACGTAGTCTAGCAGCATCCAGTTAATCTGGCACTAAAACAACTAGTCTTACACGACAATCAAGTGTGCAGCAATGTACGTCAATATAACTCGTGCATCTGCCAGATACAAAGCATTAGAGTCACGCCACGCCCATCAGTAAGTATGTGCGTGCACGCCTGCTGCTACGACAGCCGTGCTGTCACTCAGAGTGGGAAGATTGCCACGAATGCTGATAAGAAGGTTTAAGGGAAACGGATAATACTGAGCCAAACAGCTGTGCAACTCCACATATGACTTTCTTTAAAACCTTGGAGCGTAATATAAGAGCCTCAGTTTCAAAGAATATATCTTGATGCAATAAAAAGGCTTTTGAATTTCCTAACCACATTTCCCTTTAGAACAACATGTAAACTGACAGAGTACACAGACGACACACAGAAATTCTCAGAAACATAGCCTGGCGTTATGTGATGATGTGTGATAATGATGCCAAATCCTTAGCTCTGTGTGTGTGTGTGTGTGTGTGTGTGTGTGTGTGTGTGTGTGTGTGTGTGTGTGTGTGTAGGAGGCTGGATTAATGGCGTTGGGATCATCAGAGAGATGTTGTTAAAGTGATTCATAGATGACATAACATGGATATCCTAAAATTCAAAAGCAGCACCATGTTTTTCAGCTGCTGGCATTCACTCTTATTTAATAAATACAGAGCAAGTCTGCAGTTTCCAGCTCTGAATCCTGAACATACATGAGTTGAGTATACAGGGAAACAGCGACTGTTGTTGCCATTGTAATCTCTGATAACACTTTGCTATTTTTCCCAACTTTCTTTGCAATGCAGGTGGTGCTGGCAATCCATCAACAATCATACATAATCAATTAGGCCCAATTATATTCAACAGAACTGAGAAAACAGCTGCTTATTTCCTCATTCCTTAAACGCCTCAGTAAATAGGTTAAAAAAGTCCAAGGGGAAAAAAATCAAAAAGGAACCACAGTCATGTGAACTGAAAACTCCGACAGCCAGCCAGTACTGGGGATTACATGATTTTTTTCAGTTATAAGCGCATTAGGAAACTTACAGTGGTCTTAATCTGCTCATAATTAGCGGCGGCGTGGAAAGAAACGTGGTCCTGCTGAGGCCAGCCAGCAGAGAGCTAACAGTAATGTCTCAGGACAAGCACCAGGGTCGGGCCTACTTTGTGAAGATGGTTGTGAGAAAAGTGAAAACTTTGCAGACTAAAGAAAGAATTGATGCAAAAGTCTGTTTTATTTATTTCCATATTTCCACGTAGATGCATGTAACGTTATTATGACTAATGCATTTTGTGTTTTCATTCCTTTGAATACAGCCAATCGAACTACACAACGTTGGTTCAATCAGTGCTGAAGCTCTGACAAATCATTACTACTTCCACTTCCCAATCTGACAGTTATTAACCATTATACACTGGGCTCTGAATTAAAACAGAAATAAAATAGAAAGTAAAGCAAATCATTACAAAAATCTGTTGAAGTTTGAACCTTAAATCAGCATCAACGGTGTTTCCTCAAATATTCAACTTTTCCCGTTTGTTTTCCTCTATCGTTGGGCTCTTACTGAGAAAATATGGAAATTATAAATATATAAAACCTCTGCAAAGTGCAGTTTTAAGTAGTGCACCTGAAAATCATATTCAACATTCAATTCTGCATCTGAAACCTTTGCTGTAGCCACCAATTCACATGTTAAACCAACTGGTGTATTTAGGAGGTGATGACATAAACAAGATTTAAAGATTTACCTTTAGCTTGGAGCAGAATGAGTTGGTACACTGGAGCAATTTTCCAGAACAAATTTGCAAACATATGACTTTTTTTGCAGCACGGATGAGGAGTCACTGGTTTCACACAGGCTAGTGGAAAGAATGTGAGGATTGGTGCAATTAAGAGCACTACTGGACTAATTAAAAAAATGTAAGTTTTGTTGCTAACCCCTGGTTACCTGTGCTGTCAGGTCATCGACCCTGCTAGCTATGTACAATGTGAAATGGTATTGTTAGCTCACAGATAGCAAAGCCGTAAGAATTGCCTCTAGTATCAAACTGCAGTCATAGAATCACTGCACCTTCACAAACAAAAGCATGTGACTGTATACATTTGGCTATGAATGGCTAGATGGGTAACTAGCTGAAATTAGAGCTACTAAGAACTTTGGTATCTGTGAAACACTATAAGCAGCTAATAGTTAACCAAATGTTATATGACAATATGTTATTAAGGTTTCATGTTATGTGACTCCTAACAATGTGACGTTAACTGTCGAGCAAATAAAGTAGCAGTCACACAGGCCTAGAGAGCAGCCCATCACCCTCCAGCAACTGCTGGTTACAAGGAGCAAATAAGTGTTCTGCAACCAGTTGGAAAGTGGTTGCAGAACAATCAGTGTGTATTCCTGACCGGTTGGTGAAAACTTCTTACAGTTGCTATCGATTTCCGTGGTACTGACTAGAGATGGACCGATCCGATATTACGTATCGGTATCGGTCCGATACTGACGTAAATTACTGGATCGGATATCGGAGAAAAATAAAAAAATGTAATCCGATCCATTAAATATCAAAAAAGCACCTCACAAAACTTGCGACATGGCGTAACTCGGCTCATAACCGTAGCACATCCAGCAGTACGGGTCACGTGATAGAGCGGCTGTGTGTATTTGTAGCCTCGCTAGCAATCCGGCATTTCATCTCCGAGGAATTTATCCCAGAGAGAAGTAAAGCAAGTGTGTAAATTCATCTCTGAATGTTTGTAAAGCATTCCAGCGTTAAGCTTAACAACCGATATATGGAGCAACTGCCTCTTCTCTCTCCCTCCCTCTCCTGCTGCTACTTCAATCGAAACTGATCAATGATCAGCTGATCGGCTTTTCTGTCGCGAGTCCGTCTCTCTTGTTTGTTTATCGCTCACTTCGCGCCAGAAAGAGGAAACCAGCGGCTGAACAACAGCAGCACGTTTAAGCTTGATAAGCTGTTGTTAGAATTTATTTACATTCTACACCAGGATCCTTTTCTACGTAGCTGACGGCTGGTAACTGTGCAGGGGCGGATCAAGCAAGTTTAGCCAGGGGGGCCGATAGGGCCCGGAGAGAACCCACGCAAACACGGGGAGAACATGCAAACTCCACACAGAAAGACCTCGGCCTGATGGTGGAATTGAACTCAGGACCTTCTTGCTGTGAGGCAACAGTGCTAACCACCGTGCTGCCCTATATAGTAACTATATAGTAACTATTAAGTCCAATATACCCTAGTAAGCTATAGTATATATAGTAACTATTAAGTCCAATATACCCTAGTAAGCTATAGTACTTTTTCCTTTGGGAAGATACGATCTGTGCAGTCTGCAATTCTGTTGAAGAAAGATGTTGAATCTATTTAATTATTCTTGAAAAATAACTGATTTCTGTGTATTTGTTTTTCACACTGCATCAAATTATAGTTGATTATGTCAATTAAGCATCATGAGGTGGAGGGTGGGTGGTTCCCTATTTTGTTTTATTTATTTATTGTTTTGCTGGGAGTTTTAGAACCCTATTAGTTAGGTTGCTTAATATTTCTGCTAAGTACTCTTTAAAATACCAGAATAGGGAGGATGGAGTAGGTTTAAGTTTATTAGATTGATCAGTTTTGCTGAACTATGAAATATTTTGGGTGCAGTGTATTTTTTACATACAGGTATAACAGAATGGCTTTAGTGTTTTTTTTTTTAACTTGAGTATGAACTTATACAAAAAGCAGCAAGATATTAAAAAAAACTGTTTTATTGATTTAAAAAAAACACTATATCGGATTCATATCGGTATCGGCAGATATCCAAATTTATGATATCGGTATCGGTCATAAAAAAGTGGTATCGTGCCATCTCTAGTACTGACTCTGTGAAAATTGCGACACAAACAGGAAATGAAGACCATTTGCCTTCAGCTTAATTTCACCTAGCGAAAGGCAGCAACCTCCAGCAATAACTCCTCAGACAATTGGAAATACTCATTTTTCCCTCACAACTGGTGGTTTTATGAAGTCCAATATGACAGAAAGTTCATGTCGCATTATGCAAGAAAGCTCTTAAATTATCTCCCAGCTCCAACAGTGATGTGACACTGGGTTGAGCTATACCAGCATATTCTGAGAATTCAATCAATTTTAGCTACTAGATCAAAGGAAAACACTTTTAGTTCAAATTACTTGATATTTGGAGTTCACGTCTTCAGGCAGAGGTAAAAAAAAACTTCCATTCACCTTTAAACAACCTGCTAACCCAGGTGAACAAGCTAGATGGGGTCAGTGGAAATATTTAGTGAGGAATGTGAGGAATCAGTTTGTCTGAAACCTATGTCACATAGGCAATATAACCTCTGAACCTACGCACAATCAGCTTTGAGGGGTCTGACAGTGACCATAGGTCTGGCAATAGATTGAAAAACTATTAAAGAAAATTCAATGCAACTTAAAGTAAACAAATCCAAAATTTATACCTCAGTTACTCATCACTGCTAGGACAGCCTTTCAATATAAGATAAAAGGCTGTCCTAGCCTGTGTAACCTGTAACAGGCTAGTAGTCTGACAAGTTTCTTACCGCTGTAGAAAGTCTGGAGGCCAGCGTCATCTCCAAGTTGCCTTTAAGCCCCAGCAGTGCAGGAACTAGGATGAACACCTCAGACACATCGGTGAACACCGTCCAGTGCTGCAATGACATAGCAAAACATTATTATCAGCACCACAACATTAACAGAGCGCACACTCTGCCATACTGAAACTGGTTCACAGCCACACAGAATGCTGTCACCCGCATAGATAGAGGTTAGCTGCAGTTCGGAGCAGACTGTCTCTGGGTCTGTGCAACCTTTAATATTGATTTAGAGGTGAAACCACTCCTGCATTAAAGAGCAGAAAATCTGCCTCTATAGACCTTTCACACTATGTATCATGCCAGCTCCCTCTTAACAAGAACAAGGGCAGTAAAACCTAAAGCTGAAATGATTGATCACTCTCCTACTTTAGCTTGCATTCTGTTTTCCTTCTCTATCACCTTTACCCACCATCTCCTGTAGTGTAAACACAGGGACTGTCTCATGTCTCTGTGTAATCATAATACTATACACATTTATATTTATATCGAAATCTGTACTGTACAAGATATTCCAGAATAAAAGCAGACTGCAATCTCGGTATTCTTTCACCCCAACCGGTTGCAGCAGATGGCCCCGCCCCTCCCTCAGCCTGGTTCTGCCGGAGGTTTCTTCCTGTTAAAAGGGAGTTTTTCCTTCCCACTGTCACCAAAGTGCTTACTCATAGGGGGTCATATAATTGTTGGGTTTTTCTCTGCATCTATTATTGTACGATCTACTGTGCAATATAAAGCACCTTGAGGCGACTGTTGTTGTGATTTGGCGCTATATAAATAAAACCGAATTGAACTGAATAGTTTTTGATGGGCGGAACCAGATCTTGTTCTCCACACGGCCGTTTCCCCATCCAGTGCCACACAAATGGAAACACGGCACAGCTAAACAGCATCAGTAAGATAGATGGGACTGAATATTTAGAAGCCAAGTGAACTAGATGATTAGCAACTCTTAAAGACAAAGCATTATGTTAATTTCCAGTTCAATGTCTGAAACAAGTCGTTTTAGCTCCCTCACACCTAAGCCAACTCTCTTCTCATTGGTTAAAGATACCCAATCTCATTGATATCATCAAGCAAATGCTAAACCTGAACTCTGTTATGGCTTATAGGATTACTTGTACATATGGTACTCTGATTATCTGAAACTTTGCCCATGTTTAATATGAGCATCCACCACTGTAATCTATTATATAGTATGCATACGATAGAAAATAAGGAAAAGCAAAATATTTCTCAGTGCTCTGCCCTCCTCATGGGGACCCTCTGTGACACATAACACAGCATGAGTGTACAAAACATCCGACTGAATTAATAGAGTAAAGCCAAAGCCCAATGCATCATGTACCATAGAAAAAATAGTTTGATATTACTCTTGCCTACTTTAGTGCTTCAGCATCTGATCATTCATTGCCAGGGGTGCGCTTGCTTGCTCAGCTCTTACCGCAGCATAAAAAAAAAGCTACATTTTGCTGTACACACTACTCCGAGAAAGTCAGCCAGCAGCTCATCTATCTAAATCAGCTTTGAAGGTAGTGGCCTAGCTGGACAGAGCCACAAATAAGGGAACAAGTAAGGGAACAAGACTGCTCAGCTGTGTATCCAGTAGATGGTCTGAAATTACATTTACAGCTAGTATTATTAGGCCTGACCTTCGATAACCTGGTCCCTGGCTGCTGGCCAGTCCTCGAGAGGTGGGTTCCCTGTAACTCCCTCTGTGAACTTCTCCCTCCATTAGACTTCATGCAGCGATAGCAGATTTGCGGTCTACTGTGGCCAGAAACAAAGCTATTGCTGAAGCTAAGGCCATCGATTTATCTCCAGTCAAAGTGCTTATCATAGGTGCCGGTCCCACTGGCCCCCAGCACTTACAGTCCAGTCTAACCCGAGCGGAATCAATATTCACTGAGGCTGGCACCGAGCAGAAAAGAAAGAGGGGAAAACAGATGCTGAAGCTACAAGACAACACTGCTGGCCTGCATTTCTCACACAGAGGTCTAATGTGTGTGCTTGCTAGGTTGCTCCCACCAGATGTACAGCACTGATAAGGAGTGTCGGCTACACTCGTGTTGTCTTTAGAGGTGGTGGTTGAACTCTTTCTGCCTATCCCTTTAGCTGTCGTTAAGCCAAGCAGAGCTCGTTTCCAACAACCAGCCTCTCAGCTTGGCTCACTGCCCTCTGCCAACCCGACAGCCTTGTGAGCACTTCTCTCTTCTTTCATAGCTGTATGTTTTCAAGCTTTCCTTCTGTCTCACTGGCCTATCTTCCTCTTTGCCTCCCCTGTGGTGATATATGTTGTTGTCTCCATGGAACGCTGGCTCGGAGCCAAACAAACCCTCCCTCCTCGCTTCTAAGAACTCGACTGGAGAACTGCAGTACCTCTGTGTACAGACCTATAGGAGCTCTGGTATGCAAGCCCCGCAAGGGTCAGGATGCCCAGTTGAGAAACGTGACCTTTTATTTTATTTGTGATAATTGCACTTGCTGTGTTGAGCGGGACGCCGAACCCCGATGGCATGCAATGTCAACGCAACTCCAGCAGCGTCACAGACACTACAGCAGGTGGTGTCTGTTTCATTTTTCTGTTGCTGCAGCATGGATGGTACAGTCAGGGTCTAGTTTATCTGTATAAACTAATATCTGCATTTAGATAAGAAGAATATGTAGGGCAAGCTACCAGAGGAATCTGTAGTCTATATGTAGTTTTACCGAGCAGGTTTTGGCTGCATGAATGGAAAGAGTCCAAGTGGGGAGCTAAAGAAAGTCAAAACTCCATCTCAAAACCATCAGCTATCATCACATGGTAATTTACCTCTTTTTAGATTTCTATGAATTTATAAGGAAAATCAAACACTGTCCCTACAGTTCAAGTCGGCAACCTAGATAATGCGTTCGCAGGCCTGAGCCTGGTTCTGCTGGAGGTTTCTTCCTGTTATGAAGGGAGTTTGCTGCTCATACAGGCTTGTATGATTGCTGGGGTTTTCTATCTACTATTGTGGAGGCTTTGCCTTATGATACAAAGTGACTTGAGGCTGGTAATGTTGGGATATGGTGCCATATCAATAAAACTGAACTGAACTGAATTGTTTGGGACCAGATAAGAAGGGCTGGGGTGGAAAGCCTGAACTCTGTGATGAGGGGGCAGCCTAGGATCAAAGGTTCCTCAGGATCTTTCACACTGTGAAAGATTAATCAGAGCATGGGGCAACACAAAGGCACTCTAACCCACTAATCCTGTCCATCCCTATCACTCACATCCTAACCAAGCAGCTATCTGAGATATGGTCACGTTTTAAGAGCTGCGAGGTGATAACATTGTTAATGACCGTCACGTCATCAACGTTACAAGCAGAAGTCACCAAAATAAAACAACTACTCATAACAAGCAGTCAGTCACTGCAATAGGGAGGGCAGAAGTTTAGAAACTTATCCTTACATGGGGTTATTAAATTGTGATTTTTAAGATTTTGGTGATTTTGTTCAGACAAATTCTGGAAAACATGGAAAAATAGCATACTGTGGTGTGAATTTAAGTAGTGTCTGATTAAGCTATGGAAACCAAAGTCTGGGTATGAAGCTAGAAGCTGAAGAGACAATGCAGTTTGAGGGAATTAAGCCCACGTTCTGGTTTGAAAGTGACTCCTGAGTGAAAACCAAGCACGTGGATGTGGTTGGACCAAAATGGTATCTGGTGGGTAGTGAAGGCTTGGCCACAGTTAAACCTTTGTGTGGACTATGATTTCCTGTTTACCGGTTGCTGTATTTTTAGACCGTGTGTCTTTGAGGCTGAAGCTGTGTTCTATTCTTTTTCCTCTTTTTTGGTGTTTCAGTCTACAGACACCGCACACCAGGCCAGACGGCTAACTCTGAGGCAGACAAACACACGCGGATGATTATCATAACATACAACACTGGACACGCATATTTGCTTTTGTCTTTTTTCAGCTTTTTGTTTGTAGATTGATTGCACAAATGATGAAATCTTATGTGACTGTGAGTAAGTGTGCGTGTGTTTCAAAATAACAAAAATCACCCATTTGGCCTTGGACTCCGACATCCCCAAGAAAACTAGCACTGCGTGACCTTTCCAAACCACACGTAACCTTCAGTCCAACTGAGCAGGTCAGTCCTGGGTTCCCGGCCCTGCCAATGAGAGACTGACAGTTTTAGGTCATTTGCCTGCCAAGTCACTAAGCACAACTATGCAGACGTCTCACTCCTCTATACCAGTTGGACAATCCTTTCTGGGCCAACCTTGTGAGGGAAAAAGGCCAGAAAACTCTGTGCGTGTGTGGTAGATGGTCAAAGTGACCAGGATTTAAGAGGTCAAAGAGCCAATATAGAAAGTGACACAGAAAGTCGAGTACACAAGTGTCCAAACCACAGCTTTTAAACTCAGGCCAGGCAGACACATTAACTAAAGGTTCAGGCATCCCAGAAGAAAAGCTTGCTACTGGCTATAGTGCTTTCTTTGTCTCATAACCAACATATCATCTTTGGAACTGGAGATTACTGAGTCCTGACCTTTTTATTCTAACCTCCAGGAGAAATAAGGGGTAAACAAATGAACCAAAAGAACAAACAAATAATTCTGTCTAATTTGAGAACAATCCAAGAAACACAAGAACAGCAAGACCCAAATGACTTTGAATTTTATCCATAGAGAGAAACTTCTGAACTCAGGAGAGCTAGTTAAGTTCTCCTGGATCACTTTATCTCATCTGATAATCAAATAAAGATCTGTGCTTTACTTGTCTGCATAAATTAGCTCCTTATTTAGCGAGACAAATAAAGATCAGTGCAGCAAGAAAACAGACCTGCCTCGTGTTTTAGCATCAAGTTAAAACTTGTTCTATTCACGTTTTGGCAATCAGGAGACAAAAAAAAAAAAAAAAATAGAGTTTTCCAACACGAGAAACTACATCTACCTTTTCATCAGCTTCATATACATTAGGTATTGGGGCTCGACCTAACCCTAAGCACGTGACCTCAGAAAGTTATGCTCACTTATAGCCGAGGATCAACTGCAGTCCCAACGGGAGAGAGAGAGAGAGTAAGATCGAGTTAGACAACTACCTTCCTGCAAGGACAGGGGGGATTAGCTGAGTTAGCGTTTCATGGTGTCACGGGGGGAATTAGGCAGCCAGACGACCTGCTGGATGCTCAGCCGACCTCAATGGAACTGCAGTAAGAAGCCTCGCATCTTACTGCAGCCATTTCTTTCAGCTATTTACTCTCAGGTACAAGAGTGCTAGACCAGCAGGGAGGGATACGGCCCTCTACCTTCTGTGTGAGCTTGTTTCCAGTCACACCTCTGAAAGAATGGTGCACTGAGTGTTTTGGAAATTAAAGAGAACGCAGCAGCATGGTGCCTAAGTTGAGGCAGCATGAAAACTTTTTTGACCTCAAACCTCTGCATTCCTGGTTTAGCGAGGATACCTAACCACATGGCAATAGAGGCCTTGGCGCTGAATTGTATTTTGTTTTTACTCCGACTCTAGCTCAGCTGTAGTACGCTGCCATTTCAGGTGCTCAAAGAAAGTAAACTTATTCCCCCGCCTCCCCCCTCCTGTCTGTTCTGAGTTTCTGGGGTCCACCATGTTGGCATCAGCGTATGTGCACACAGTTTGCCCAGACCTGGCGGACTGACATGGCCGGCTTTATCTGCATTCCAAGCGGACTTCAAATAAATATATAACATTTCTACAGAGCACACTTGGATCCTCTCAGAGCAAAGGCAGTGACTCATCAGGAAATCAAGTCCTATTCTCCTTTAAAGGCCAAGTGGATCATATAGCTCCCTGGCTATGCACTGCTATGCAAATACCGTCTATTGTTTCTTGTACTTTATGTGAGATTTTGAAAAGAGGTGTGTGTGTGATGACTCGTTAGAAGACACACCAGTGTGTACCAGTATGCGCCAGCCACAGGGACAGTCAGCCCAGCCGCTGAGGAGAAAATGTTATGTAAATACCCCCATGGTGTCTGATAACTGCCCCATACACACATCCCCAAAGACAGGCAACCAGATAGGCCACCAGCACGATGACTGACACACGCCAAGGCAAACCGGCCTCGGTGCACTAGATCATTCAAATGTTTCACGAGCCTATCCCGTAAGTGTGACTACACATGGCCTGCTTGGTGCAGTGGATCTGCTTAGAAAAACAGCTGTGAAATGAAATGTAAATGCCTGCGAGGAAAAGTTGGGGTTGTGCATTGACACCAGACTTTTTGCAAGTTCCAACAGCCGAACCCCTGTCAATGCAAAAAACAAAACAAAAACTTTTTAAAGAGTAGACAACACAGGATTAACCAGCCTGAGTTCTTTATTCTGAGTTGCCAATTACATTGTGTAAGAAATCTCACTCACCTGGACGATGTCTAGCACCATCCCTGCTGCCACCGTCCCGAACCCGGCCAGCAAGAAGGGGAAGACCACCTGCAGTCCGATGGAAAAGGAGGTCTCCTTGAGGGGTGCTGTTGGTTCGGGGCTCTGATCGGTGCTGGTGTCATCACTCTCGTTGCTCTGGCTTGCATTCTCCAGGAGCGCATCCTCCTCTCGCTGACCTTTGGCATTGGCCCGACAGTCCATGGCCACCACAATCTCCGACCTCTCGTCGTTCTCCCCAGTCTCATTCACTCGCTCGGGGAAAGATGTGACCTCGGTGAGCTCAAACTCATCCCCGGTCACCGGGCTCACTTCTTCGGGGCCCTTTGTCAGGATCACCGGGTGGACGGTGCAGTTGGAGTTGAGGAAGGCCGAAGTGAGGGGGCCTCCCTCCTTCTTCATCTCAATGGCCCCAGAAGACATGTCGATGTCGGGGAGCTTTTCTTGTTCTTTCGACCAAAGTACCATGCGGAAGCCTTTGAAGACAGTGGGCTTGATAAGAAAAGGTCAGCGTGCCTCAGCCTAACGGTTTTATGGGAAAGTCAGAACTGACCACCGGATCTGGTTTTGAACCTGATCAGTCCAACTGATTTATCCCATTAAAGAGGCCGACAAGGTGTGGAGGTCGGTCATAAAGACTGGGAGAAAAACACTCTGCCAGAAAAAACCTGCAGCGAGGCACATGCAGCCGTGCGTCTGCAAAGCCTGTGTTCCTGTCGGTGCTTCGGGAGCAGAACCAGTATGTTCTCCATTCACTGCAAGGTGCTCAGGTTAGGCCGGCAAAAAACAGAAGACATACTGGTTCAACATAGAAAAGGATAGAAAACAACAGGGAGGGGACTCACCACAGAAATCCCCTGCAGTCAGCTGCAAACAGTCCTTTGCAGTTCAGTACAAGCTGGAAAAATATGTAAATCAGAGACCTGCAGTGGCACCGGTCATGCTGTCAGTCTGCTGTCCATGTGAGACTGGTCGCTGCACAGGGCTCCAAACGTCTCACTTTACACCACGTGGCCGCTGGACAGTTTTCAAATGTGATATTTAAAGGTCTCAGTATGAGGATTGAATTACCAACAGTGGAAAAGTATCTCTCCAACCAGAGTGGACAGTCACCTGGGGAAAGAATGAATATCATTAATTATTCAGTCTTAAATAAAATCATTTTCCAGCAGTACCCCACATCTATTTCCAAAAATCTCTAAGTAGCAGGGCAGCTTTTACTGCCCTGATCAAAATATTCATAAATCAAAAATTCCAAAAAGTTACAAACCAACATTCAGATCTAACTGGTGAGAGGACAGAGACACTGTGCGGTGGTGTTTAGGCTTGGATGTTGCAGCTCGTCATATTCAGATGTTAAAATAAATAAAGAGGACAGAAAATCACTGTTAGGCACTAACTTCACCGTGGGTACCACAAATGCCCCGTCAGCCCTACTAATAGATTAGTATAGCCCCAAACAATTGTTTGCTCTCCCCTCCATTACAGCAGTGCTGAGCAGATCCCAACAGTGAGTTTAAAAACAGTTTCATCCAGCGCCAAATTTCCTCCCGGTGGCTAAAAATATTCCACCATTAACAGAGGCGCTGCGCACATCCTCTGCAAGCACAGCTTCCAACCACAGCAGCGCAACAACGACCACTGTCACGATTTTCAAAGTAAAAAACACCCCTCACTTTACCCGTGAGCCCAGAGTGCCGTCAGCTTAAACCCCCCAACTCTTAAACTCACTGCAGCAGACAGGAGTGTAGCAAACAGTAACACAACAGAGGTCCCCTTCACACATCAGAAACAACCTCACTGCAGTCAAGTACCGAGCGTGGACACACATGGTTAGTCATTCACACCGACATGAACTACTTGTATCAACAGAAGTAAGCAGCAGGTAAAGCAAAGCATTCAGTGCTGCTTTAATTAAAACAGTAATGTCAGCTACTGACATAAACTGCTGTATTATTCAACTCAGTGTGGTGATGAAGCCTGTTGAAAAAATACCATCACCAATCTATGACGCGATCCTTGGTGAGATCAGGTCACGGTCCACCCGTTTTTACTTCACATAATAAAGCAGCTTTTACTCTGAAGGCCTGTCTTTTACCTTCCAGTGTTGCTGCTGCTGACTTGAAGCAGCTTTCCTCTGACTGCAAGTTGCGACATCCGCACGGACTTTCCCGGCTCAAACAATCCTCTGCTTAGTAGTCAGGACCAACACCACCCGAACCCAACATGGCAAAGGCGTAAATTAGTGCTCCCCTGGTCAGGGCTGAATAGACGAGCCCTGCTATTCTGTTCTGCTTCTCATTTAAACGAGGGCAGAGGGCTCTCTGTTCCATCGCCGGGCTGGAGCCCATGTCACTGCCACTGTAACCACGAGTGTTAAACTCGTGAAAAATTGTGTCCCCCCCCACCCCCCTAAAAAAGAGAAAAAAAGTAATCATTCTTCACCATCACCATAGCTGAGGTACAAGTTGCGGCTTTGCAGTTTGAGTCTCGAATGACACATCCCGGTAGAAATGTGCACATTAAAATAAGTAATGTAAAAATAAATACATACATAAAAAAGCTCACGGGTGCTTACCTCTGAGTGCCAGTGGTCCTCGGTGTGAGGACAGACCGGAGAGATGATCTGTATGAGTACAGGGACTCCGTGTGCCCGGCTGAATTTATCCTCCACCTCTTGTTAACGCGCTCAGGCTTGTGAGGCGTGGAAGCCGGTACGCACGCCTTATGTGCGGTACCGGCTCTGCACAGCTGATTTAATGGTTAATGTTAGTTAATGGTTAAGCCCTGCCCTCTGTGCGGCTCCAGTCTGCCTGTTACATTGTAAACATGCAGTGCCGCCCGGCTGCCTGGATGCGCATCTATAATACACCCGCACGGTGCAGGGGGCCAGGAAGCCACTAGGCGGGCCCTCCCTCCACAATCTGGATAGTCGATATAGACCCCCGCCCCACCTTTACCTCCCTCCCCTCCATTACCGACCTTCCACCCCTCTGGTTTCCATTGCGCACAAGCCCCCCACAACCTCTACCCAGTGTGTGCCCATGCCGTGCCAGTCTCTTCCACAAGCCACTAATTTACTACCACCGCGCGGAGACTGCAGTTTTAGTTTAACAGTAGAGCTTGATTTCTCAATGAATGGGCTGGCAGGGGTATGAGTACGGTCTGTATGAGTCTGACCAATCTGGGGCAAATTTAGTCACTGATCCACCACCATGGAAAGGACAGCTTGCATAAGTGAAAGTTTTGAAATGTCACCAATGTGACCTAAAGCAGGAACGGTTAGAACTGATATGGCTGTAAAATGTGTAAAGGTGACACAAAACCCCACATTATTTAAAAATAGACAGAGTACTGCATCATTATTATGATACTACTACAATATTTATTTTAAAACCTGTAATGAGTAAAACAAAACAAAAAAAAGGTAGACAACTCATTTTATTTGTGGGCCAATTTCATTTCAAGTGGGCTTCGGTTCAGTTATATTAATGTATCACTTCACAACAACAGTGTAACATTAGAGAGAGAACCCCAACAATTTCACTGTTATCAGCAAGCACTTGGTGATGGTGGGGAGGACGAATGTACATTCTGAAAAGATTCACATGTAATGAACTATCTACACACATGACTGATAGCCTAATAAAAAGGAAAAAAAGATCTTAGGTCTCAAGAAAAACAAGTGTCCTTTCAAGATTTGTGCCTTTGGTCCACAGCCCTGAAACAGAGATGTGTTGAACAAAGTTTCTAAGCTCACCTGTGGAGTTCCGCAAGGCTCCATCTTTGGGCCTCTTTTATGTAACACTAATCCCCATTAGAAGAAGCCAAACTGCTCTAATAGGTTTGTGACCTGAAATGTAAATTTATATCAGATAACCTTTTTGGTCTCTTGTCAGTACACAGACCTGCCAGTTCAACAAAGTTAAAATGTTAAGAAATAATGTTTAATGGTTCTGCTTTCCTCCTGTCATTCAGAAGGTAGTGTACAGCAGGCTTGTTGTTGAAGGCAGCAGCTGCTGTTTATAAGTGTTGCAACACAGAAAGGAAACATAAAGCTGTAGCTCCTCAACACCAAAACAATAAACTGAAAGCTGCTATTGTACTAACAGGATTACACTAGTTTGCCCGTTTAAACTACACTCACTTTGGAGGCATTTTTTCTACTTATAAGGATTAATTGCACTGTTTTGCTACTGTTATTAGTTTTTGTTAGTTTTTGAAATGCTATGTACTACAGAAATACCAATACACTTTAAGAAAAAAACAAAAAACAAAACAAGTGCTTGTACAGTATGTGTGGATGTGTGTTTATGTTATCTGCCTCTTCCTGATGTTCCTGTAGAACAACATCTCTAATAATGTCCCCGGAGAAGCAGCAGCTTTGTTGTGCTGTTTGCCTGTTGCTTTACAGCAGGAGTTCAGCTCAGCAGCACCAGGATCACCCAGCAGGCAAAAGCTGCAATTCATCCACACCCTGCCCCTCTGAGCTGAGCCTGTTTGCACACAGCAGAAACATCCAGTGGATGTGTACTTACGCAGGTTTGCAGGTGAACAGGAAGCTGCACTTTCACTCTGCGGTCAGATTACTCATGCTGTAGCAATTTGGCAATTACAATTTTATTCATTCATGCATACTGATTGCATATTGTTTTCCATGAGCGTCAGGATGTGTGATTAGTTTTGGACTTAGTGCACAAATACATGAGCGACATTAGTCTTACAGCTCTTGCAGGAATTCTTTCTTAAACTTAAAGATGTTATTAAGATTTTATTAAGTCATTTGTTGTTGCTTTGTTTTACTTTTGTCTGTAAAAGGCCAGATGTTGTCACCTTTCATGGCTCAAAGCTGAATTTAACCTTGTTTACATGAATGACTATTTGCTTTTGTTCTGGATATGAAAGATAAAAAACTGACTGAAATTACTGAGCATTATCTTAAGATGTCTAAAGGCGGGGTGGGGGTTTCCAGGAAGCAAATCAGTGCAACTAGGAACAGCTCTGTGATCTAGATATGAGGGGTTTTCAGATAACTTGGCAGAGCGGCTTCCTGGAACAGATCACTTTTTACAGTTTGCACCACAATATTGTGCCAGTGTAAATAAGGCAGCTGCAGAAATTGCATTTAAGCACAATTCACATTACTATTTTCTGCATTTTTCATCTATTCATTGCTAGTGCTTTAATGTGTACATGCAACATACACACTGACATTTTTTGATGTCTCTGCTATGACTGGTGCGCGTGTTGCAATCTGCGTTGTAGGTGGACCCACTCCTCTGTTGCTGTCACTGAGTTTTTCCAGCATTTATGTTTTTATCTGAAATTAACTTAAACTTAAAGGCATTAGTTTCAGTTTACATGAATTCCATGGAGAATACAGTTTATTTTAGAGAAGCACATTAATGCAGATTCCACGGGTAACCTGCACTTCTGTGTAGGCACCATTAATGCTGACTGGTTTCGGAGCGATGTTCACTGCCATCCTGAGGAGGTTGGGTTTTTTTTAAGGGAAGGCCAGTCCATGAAAATATTGCAGTTACTCAGTAGATTTCATAAAACTGGAAGGTCCTTCACGATCATTTCCCTTGATTACCAATATTATACACCATTGCCATTGTCCACAATCTGGTGATGAAAACAGGAAAATTAAAATGTCAAAGAACTCTTTTGAAATACAGGACATTTTGTATGCTTCTGGTCACGGTTTCACAAAAATGCTCATTTTTTTCTCCTCAGAATCATCAGAAAACAGATAAGACAACAAATGTCCCAGTTCTTGTTTCTGTTATATTAACCTAGCGCAGTTTTACTGTGTGTGTATATATATATATATATATATATATATATATATATATATATATATATATATATATATATATATATATACACACACACACAGATAGATAGATAGATAGATAGATAGATAGATAGATAGATAGATAGATAGATAGATAATTCAATTCAGTTCAGTTTTATTTATATAGCGCCAAATCACAACAAAAGTCGCCTCAAGGCGCTTCATAGATACAGAGAAAACCCCAACAATCATATGACCCCCTATGAGCAAGCACTTTGGCGACAGTGGGAAGGAAAAACTCCCTTTTAACAGGAAGAAACCTCAGGCAGAACCAGGCTGAGGGAGGGGCGGGGCCATCTGCTGTGATTGGTTGGGGTGAGAGAAGGAAGACAGGATAAAAGACATGCTGTGGAAGAGAGACAGAGGTTAATAATATGATTCAATGCAGAGAGGTCTATTAACACATAGTGAGTGAGAAAGGAGACTGGAAAGGAAAAACTCAATGCATCATGCACAGCAAATTCAAAAGTGTTAAATGTTTTGGTGTTAATAGTCTTCTTGCAAAAGTAGAGTTAATTTTACTCTAAGCAGAGTCACATTCTTTTAATGTAACTCTGAGGTGTAAAATGATAGTAGTTAAAATCGAGTGTTAAAAATGAGTGTTTCTCTGTCAAATCTGGAGGTGTTACAATGGAAACATTAACTCTTGAGCTCTTAACTCTGAACTCCTAGAGGGGCTATGACACCAACAGAGTAAATTCACAGACTCCGCCCCCAGCACGGCTCCAATCGAAGCTGAAGTGAAGCCGTTTCAGAACATTTTGCTCTACATATTTGAGTTGTTTGCCATGCTTGGTAAGTCATTTTTTCAAAGATTGTTTCAATTGTTATTATGAGCTTTTACTTCTGTGGCTCTTTGGAGTTGAGACAAAGCTGTGTGAAAGGCATTAGCCATGTTGCTCGGTGATAGCATAATATTCTGTTTTAGCTAGCTGAAAGGTATTGTTTGCAGGCAAATACCACAGCCTTGAAAAAAAGCTTGCATGTGAATTTTCAGTCACATTTTTGGTCAAATACACCTAAAACAATGTCTAGAATGTGAAATGTTGGTATAATGGTGCTACTTGAAGCCTGAAAATGAGCGCCCATAAAAAAAGTAAAAAAAACCGAGCAAACAGCAGTAGCAGATGTCCTGACTGGATTCTACGTTAGCATAGATCCCTCCAGAGTTTTGTGCACACGGTTTAGGTAAAAATTAAAAAGGTTGAGGTTTTACATTTAGTTCAGTATTACCTGTTGCCTGTGTCTTTGTCTTTTGGGAAAATACTTTACACAAGTAATGGCTCAAAGAGGATTCCTTTTTTTTTTTACTGTGCTGCAATTGTTTACTGGATTATTTGTGCCATTAATTAGTGTCAACTAATTTTTATTCAATCTCCGCACAGGATATGCTTGTGAAGATGGAATATGGGGGAGAGCAGAAGTGCGTTGAAGTTCCACAAAGGGATGAATGAAGGACATGCATATTGTATTGAAGAAATAAGTGATGAGAACGCTGTTATTTGCATTTACCATGTCAGACCTTTTGATAAACAAAATTCTAATGAAAGTGAGAACATGTATACTGTTACATCTTTCAGAAAATGTTTTGAAATTGTGGTGCACAGTTCAGAATAAATGTTTTTCAAAAACCATTGCATCTTTTTAGCAAATGTTTATTTCCAAAAGAAATTTCTAGAAGTTCAGAACAGTAAAATTCCCACTTTTTAGAATGAATTAGAAGATAACTCTTACGTAGTTAAACTAAAATACTCTTTGAGAGTTAATATATAAACTCTTAACACCAAGTGTTAAATTATCAACTCCAGACAGATTTGGTGTTTAACACTAAATCAGAGTTAACGTACCAACTCTCCAAAAAGAGTTAAATTAACACTCTCTTTAATAGTGTTGAAATCAAATCCGACAGTGTTAATTTGGACATGCTGGATTTGCTGTGTGGGAATCCCCCGGCAGCCTACGTCTATTGCAGCATAACTAAGGGAGGATTCAGGGTCACCTGGTCCAGCCCTAACTATATACTTTACCAAAAAGGAAAGTTTTAAGCCTAATCTTAAAAGTAGAGATAGTGTCTGTCTCCTGAATCCAAACTGGAAGCTGGTTCCACAGAAGAGGGGCCTGAAAACTGAAGGCTCTGCCTCCCATTCTACTTTTAAATACTCGTGGAACAACAAGTAGGCCTGCAGAGCGAGAGCGAAGTGCTCTAATAGGGTGATATGGTACTACAAGGTCATTAAGACAAGATGGGGCCTGATTATTTAAGACCTTGTATGTGAGGAGCAGGATTTTGAATTCAATTCTGGATTTAACAGGAAGCCAATGAAGGGAAGCCAAAACAGGAGAAATATGCTCTCTCTTTCTAGTCCCTGTCAGGACTCTTGCTGCAGCATTTTGGATTAGCTGAAGGCTTTTCAGCGAGTTTTTTGGACATCCTGATAATAATGAATTACAGTAGTCCAGCCTGGAAGTAATAAATGCATGAACTAGTTTTTCAGCGTCACTCTGAGACAGGATATTTCTCATTTTAGAGATGTTGCGCAAATGGAAGAAAGCAGTCTTACATATTTGTTTAATATGTGCGTTGAAGGACATGTCCTGGTCAAAAATGACTCCAAGGTTCCTCACAGCATTACTGGAGGCCAAGGTAATGCCATGCAGAGTAAGAATCTGGTTAGATACCATATTTCTAAGCTTTCCAGGGCCGAGTACAATAACCTCAGTTTTATCTGAATTAAGAAGCAGAAAGTTAGCGGCCATCCAGGTCTTTATGTCTTTAAGACGTTCCTGCAGTTTAACTAATTGGTGTGTGTTATCTGGCTTCATGGACAGATAGAGCTGGGTGTCATCTGCATAGCAGTGTAAATGTATGCTATGTCTTCTAATGATGCTGCCTAAGGGAAGCATGTATAATGTAAACAGAATTGGTCCTAGCACTGAACCCTGTGGAACTCCATAATTAACCTCAGTGTGTGAAGAGGACTCTCTATTTACATGCACAAATTGGAGTCTATTAGATAGATATGATACAAACCACAGCAGCGCAGTACCTGTTATACCTACAGCATGTTCTAACCACTCTAATTGAATATTATGGTCGACAATATCGAACGCTGCACTGAGGTCTAGCAGGACAAGCACAGAGATGAGTCCACTGTCAGAGGCCATAAGAAGATCATTTGTAACCTTCACTAAAGCTGTTTCTGTGCTGTGCTGAGCTCTGAAACCTGACTGAAACTCTTCAAATAAACCATTCCTCTGCAGATGATCTGTTAGCTGTTTGACAACTACTCTTTCAAGGATGTTTGATATAAAGGAAGGTTGGAGATTGGCCTATAATTAGCTAAGACTGCTGGGTCTAGAGAGGCTTTTTGAGTAAAGGTTTAACTACAGCCAGCTTGAAGGCCTGTGGTACATAGCCGATCATTAGAGATAGGTTGATCATATTTAAGATCGAAGAATTAATTAATGGCAGGACTTCTTTGAGCAGTTTTGTAGGAATGGGGTCTAAAAGACACGTTGATGGTTTGGAGGAAGTAATTATTGAAGTTAAGATAAGTCCATGTCTTCATACTGCTGTATCATCACCATCTTTGTTGCACTGAAATGTATCTGTCCCTGCTTAAAAGCTGAATGATAATAGGTACTAAAGAGTCCTTGACCATCAGTAGTGATTCATACACAGTTAATGGGATACAGCAGAAACAGCTGCACCCATAATGATACAGAGATGCTAAGGATGGCTCTGCAGAAAATGCTTATTCACTGCTTACTCCACATGCACACACACGCATCGTGATTAGATTTCGAAGATCAAATTCTGCTCAAACACAAACATAGATACACACAATTTAGACATGATCCAGTCTAAAATTGGCACATTTTACTAAAATGAGACTTGCTGCTTGTTTGGAACAGTCATTCCTCTCTGTGCTTTTTCAGCATTAGCTCAGTCAAAGTGATTGCTCTGGCAAAGCAGCAGAGACACATCGATTGGTAGTTATTAGGCTGAAATAGTGCCTCAGGTACAGAGAGGAATAACAGTACACGACATCCACGACATAGATTAAAAGAAGAATCACTCCAATTTGAAGCAGTGGCAGCAGAGAAAGGTGAACATAGACTATTTTAATAAATCTGTGCTTACAGTCAGTTTCTGTCATTAGCACTGTTATTTGAGCTGAATGAAAACATTTCATGCTATTTAATAAAAACCACCATCTTTAGCTGGTAAGTGTTATTGCTTGTTATGTTTGTACAAGTCTGGCCACCAGTTGATGGCTTTGTGTCTATTTTTTGCATTTTCTGTTTCTGCAGATCCTCTTCAGTCACCACGACCATGTAAACATTTCTATACTGCAGCAATAAATTGCAGCAGCTCTGTGGGGTGACCCTCTAGTCTGTGGCTCATATTTGATGTGAGCACAAGATTTCCAGACCTGTTGCATAATTTATGGAAACAACTTTATTTGCGCAGTACAGAAAAGTCCCTGTTGTGGGTATGTGTGTGTGTGTGTGTGTGTGTGTATAGGTGTGTGTGTGTGTGTTTCTCAGAAGATGGTAGTGGGCATGAGAGCAGTGAAGTCAAAGCTGAATTAGGTTATGTTAATTGTCATTACCCTCGCATAACTTTATACATCTACTGCTATTAGAATACAGACCTTAGCTACACATGTTTTGTACTTTGGCACTTTAACTATGACACACATTAAGTGTGAAAACTGAGCTTTAATTTCCAACAGTGTAAAGAGAACGAACATGGAAGCTGTAACCCTCTTACAACACACTGTACAAAAAACCAAACAGATGCATTTGCCATCCGGTATAACGCTACATCCTGTCTTTTATCAGCAGTGAAATCTTTATTAATTTCCACTGTGTCATTTCCAGTGCTGTCGCTTTTGGGACTTCAGCGGCAGCTTAGTTTGCCATTTGGTATTCTGGTCCTGCAAACCATACATCACCTTATCAGCTAGCAAGTGATAGTTAGCTAGGTTAGCAAGCTTCTTGGTTAGCAAGCGCATGTGTCAGTCAGTGTAATGTTATTAGGAATGTAAAAATCCCCCTCAAAACAAAATTTTAAAACAGGAATAATCATCCGGAGCAGGTACAAACATGACAATGACTAATGCTGTCCTCCAGCCTTTCATCAACTGCTGTTATGTCATTTTGTTGAATTAATAAATGCTAAACATAAAAACTGCCAAACAAATCAGTCTCTCTGCAATGCGATGAAAAAACTGGCATGGTCGCTTAAGAAGAGAAAGGTTCCACAGATCTTCTGACCTGACATGAACTATTTTTGTCAGCGATTTCCAGTTTTCTGTCTCTCCATGATGTGATTTCTGTTTTCTTTAATGAGTGAACCAAGTGCTGACTGCAGGAGGTTACTCTTTACACACCCATAAGTCCACACATGTTCACAGGACAAGACAGTTAATGGGTATGGCTGTTTGTTACTGTCTGTTCTTCTACTTATAGCAAGTCTTGTTGTTGTTCAGATTTTGTCTGTCTAACTTTTTAATCATTGCACTGCTTGTTTTAACACTGGTTTCATCCTGCACTTCTCTGCTGGATCAATCATTTGAATGTTCGGAACTCATTTACTAGAGTTGGTGATCATACATCAAGACACACGCTTTCCCTTTACACTTTGATCCCAAATTAATCCAAGAAAAGTCAAATCAAGCCTTTACATTCAGCTGAATGACAACAGCTTTGTTGATCCCATTAAATGTGTGTGTGATGTTTCAGTGGGCCATACCTTTTTCAGTTTTATCATTGTGTTGATAAGTTTTCTCTCATGTGATGAACAGGATCACATAGCTAAACATCAGTCCTTATCCAGAGGAAGGTTCAAAGATGAACCTGGTACGATATACCATGAAGCCAGTTCAGCATAGCCAGGCTTTCTTTGCATTAATTTCCCTGACAAACCCTAAAACCCCAGTTGGAGACACTGATTTATTACTGATTTATTACTTATTATAACAGTCGTTATAGACTTTCCTAACTCATTATTTCTGCTCCAGGCTCTGTGTGCATATGCATGAAAGGGGTTATTTGACATGCTTTTTGACTCTTCTTCTACACAAAATGGATTAACTGAGTACTGCCTGTCAGAGACTTTATTAGTAGAACAGGTGACAGAGATCCATAAAGAATATAAAAAATATAACCATAAATTGCAAAACTCTTGCTGCAAATATAAGTCAATATTTCTCCAAATGATCGCTAATTTGGTAACTTCATCACCACAAGCACACAGAGCAGTAAAAAAAAAAAAAAAAATCATATATTTATTTTACTGCTCAGCACACTCTCCATCCTTCTGTTTATATCCAAAGTGAGAATTGTGTCTAAGAGTTGTGACTTTATAGACTTAAAGCTGGTCTCCTCCCCAGCTGGACCAATAGTGACACACTTAGCTACATGTTCTCCTTAAACTGCTGTCTTTCCGAGTGTCCAATAATGGGCTTGACAGATAACTGGAATATTTTATGGGAAAAACCAGATGTTATAAGGACAGATGGCTTCAGAATCACATCTCCTTTTGCAGATGATTTGATTTTGTTCGTTTCATCAGGTGGTGGCTTCCAACACGCACTGGAGAGGTTTGCAGCTGACTGTGAAGCTGTGGGAATGAGAATTAGCACCTCAAAATCTGCTGCCCCTACAGGAGGAGTTTAAACATCTCAGGTTCTTGTCCATGAGTAAGGGGAGAAGGGTGGGAAGATTGACAGACAGTTTGGGGTGGCATCTGCAGTGATTCGGGGACTATATTGGTCTGCCATGGTGAAAAGAGAGCTGATCACAAAAGCGAAGCTCTCGATTTTCTGGTCGAACTACGTCCCTACCCTCACCTATGGTCATAGACTCGGGTAGTGACCAAAAAGGGACAGAATAACTAAGCGACTATAGGACGTCTGGGAGTCTGTTCTTAGGCTGCTGCCACTGAGACCTAGACCCAGATAAGCAAAAGAAAATCAATGGAAGGATGGGTCTTACTTGGGTTGGCTGTAACTCAGGAGGTAGCATAGCTCATCTATTAGGTGGAAGGTTGGTGTTTAAATTCCTGGTTGTTCCGGTCTGCGTACCAAGATTCCTTGGGCAAAATATATTGGCAATATTTATTTTACAAATATAAGAGATCTGTTTTATGACTAATCCAGATTTGTGTGATGATAACCTAAATATGTGCATTTCTCACACGTTCTGTCATCTTTTAGGGCATCTAGTTTTACTCCAGATGCCAGAAATGAACTTTCTGAGTGCAGTGTTACGATTACAAAGAGGGATAATGATGAAAACCTAAAAATGAGTCACAAGTAGTGACTGTGTCCTTCAGGAGAAATACTTTGATGGAATGAAATGATTGGATGATGGTAGTGATAGAGCCCTCACCATTGGATGTAGTGAGGAGAAGAAGGCAGCACTCCAACTGAAGCCTGCCACAGTTTTCTGCTTCTCCCCTCAGAGTAGAGGAGGAAGGTTGAAGGGGATGGGAGAGAGTGCGGGGGACAGCCATTCATCCTGAACTGAGGGAAGCTTTCCAAATCTCCCCCCTGACATTCTTCTGGGCTCAAAGAAGCCCAGGGACAGAAGTGGGCTAAAACTGGCACAGACCGCCTTGGTGTTGCCAAGGGCAGCCACTTTGCCGAGACGTTGCTGGGGCCCAGTGATGTTTTGTCTTCCCTTCTCACCTCACTTCCTGGTTTGGAAGTAGGCTGGAGGATCATTAACCGCCAGAGGCACCACATACTATACTGTATGTCCAGACCAACACAACTTCATTCTGTTAGCTCTTTATTCTTCACTGGCAAACAGCGGTGTGGCTTTTCTTATTTCACTAGAGACAAAATCTATTCAGGTTTGTTCTCAGGTTGTAACCTGAAGCAAAGAATGTTCATAGCTGACGTAGTTACACACACCCGTCAGTTAATAAACAGGGTCCCACTGTTCCATGTGTGCGCTCCATCGCTACAGTTTACAGAATACTTTTGCGATTAAAATTGTTACATTCTAACTAGTCACTGAATCAGTGGTGTGTTTTTATGTATGAAAGGTGCAAAGTGCAAAAGGTGTCACCCATCAGATTTTATAAACAGTTATTGGGAGACCTGTGTAAAAATCAAAACATTTATTACCGTAGAATCAAAGTTTTACCGTAATCCTCGGTCTATCTCTGCATCATGCTTCCAAGATCAAGTAAACTAACACCTTTTTAGACTTTTTGACTTTTTTAGTTATCGTGCCTGTCTATACCATGAGTAGGCATTTGCAGAATGAATTATTTAATTATACTGATATCTGAAACTTTTTAGAGTACAGGGTATGAAGGATCAACAGAGCTGGAAGAAAAGAATCAGACACTATCACAGCCAACTGTCTAACATACCACTGGGATCAGTTTGTCAAAGACGATTAGCTCAAATGTGTTGCTAATTGAGTCTGATACTGAGATTATAAAGATAGTGTCTGCGTGGCTGTTTAAAATGTGAGCCTAAATCTTATTCATTTATACAAAGTTTTCACAGTTGACAACCATGCACCATTCATTTTACACTTACACATTACACAAAGGCATCTTATTCATATGTCTGTGAAGGTTCTCAGTTATCCAGGTCATCGTAGTCAAAGGAGCTTGCAAAGCGTCTGGACTTCTTTAAGTTACTTGAAGACGTTTCACCTCTCATCCGAGAAGCTTCTTCAGTTCTTTGCAAGCTCCTTTGACCATCTTATTCATAGTATAGCTCTAAGTTATATATTTACACGGTTCTTACACAGCATTTAAACACTTGCCAGATAATGTGTAGGACTGCCTTACAGTTTCAGTTGCTTTCCTGTGAACATGGATATAGCACATCTAAACACGTGCTGTGGTTTCCTGTATTGGGGCTTAGGCAGAGGTGCCTTTGGGTCTTCAGGTTCCCGTCACAGTGTAGTAAGGTTTGGTACCAAAACTACAGGGTATGGTTTAAGAAAAGTTTATCCTCCATTCTACCACATTAACCATATCTCAGTACGTGTCTTTGATTGACTGAGAGATAGATGAATAAAGTCATCTACAGCTAAACTAAGAACTACAGGAAAAATGAAAAGAAGGCAATAACACGCATCAGAAAATAACAAAACGCACAAGCACAAAGGTACAAAATAACACCCCAAAGAAAACTATAAAATAATACAGAACATGAATTTTAATCACTTCTCAAAACCTAAAAAGAATTGATGAGCTAAGAGAAAACCAGAAAACCAAGGGCCCCAGACTCAGGGACCATGACAGTTGCTCTGTGTAAATCTATGCATATTTTAGGTGGAGATAATCAGTGACGGTCAACACAAGTTTCTGAAATCTGCTTTTCCCTCACAGAAGCATCTGAAGCTGCTGCACCAACACAAATGAACTTTAATGCCTTTCATCATTTTGTTCTTAGACTGCACTATGGCAATACTGACAATATAAAGTACACAGTTACTACAGTTTAACAGATAATAGGCTGCATAGCACGTTCTATTAGGATATATTTATGTTTGTTTTTGTTTTTCAGATTTGTAGACATTTGTTCTGACAAATCTCTGTCTGAGCAATTTCAGGTGTTGAATAACTGTTGTCACATGATTCTTTGTCAGTTTCTCTTCAAATACCAAGGCAGAGTCACCGAACATGACTCAATGTGTTGGCCTACACATCTTCACTGTAATCACATAAATATACAGTCTGCCATTCTTTAGAAAACATCTTTAGATTCACTGTATTAACTCAATGTTCTGCATCATGTGAACTAAATCTAAGAATGAATCCTCTTAGCTCCAGAATCCTCTTAAGAAGTTTCCATTCTCTCTGCCTGCCTGAGCAGCACCAGACCATTGCAGTGTCAACTCCACTATAAGCGATAAGAGTTCAGTATCAATTTCAGGAACCTTCAGGAGGTTAATAGGAAAGGAATTAAGGAATCAATTTAACAGAAAACCAAATTTACAATTAAGAAACATTTCCCAGTACCACAGTCTGAACTGTCAGTCCTACAAGAATAACTGCCTTCTGTATGGATCCAACTTGAATTGGTTTGTTTCTAGTATGAAATTATTTTTCAGATAGTTGCTGTGTTAAAATGCCTGTGATAATGCCTTCTGAAGTCTCCTATAGTTCAATTCTGTTTTATTTATATAGTGCCAAATCACAAGAACAGTTGCCTCAAGCTGTTTTACATTGTAAGGTAATAATACAGAGAAAACCTTAACATTCAAATGATGCCCTGTGAGCAAGCTCTTGGTGAAGTGAAGGGATTTAAACAGGAAGAAATGTCTATAAGTCATCAGAGCATTTTGTAAAAGGAAACAAACGAAGCCTAAGCTCTGATTTTCAACTCTCACATGCTGAATCAAAACTGAATTCTAATAGAAAATAGCTGATTTTCTACTTTTTGTTGGGCACCAAACACAAAGGTTACATGTATTTCACTAGTGTCACTTCAATGAGACACATTCGTTCAACAACTAATTGTGTCAGAAAAGAAAAAATATCACTTTCTTTAATCACGAACTGGAATATTTTAATACGCCTCTCTAAAATAAAAAAAAGTGTCACTTTCCTTTGCTGCATCAGTAGAATTTCAAAATGTAAAAACCGATGGGCTCCATCAGCCTGATGGGCTCCATCAGTCAGCCTGTGACCCTGACTGATGAAGTGATAGAATTTAAAACACAGCAATGAAGCGTGACATTGAACCACTAAAGGTAAAATTTCTGTAATTTGAAATAAAATAACAGTAATTGTAAGATTCTTGGTTAACAACAATAATTAAATTTTACCATTAAAAATATAATTTTGTTTCCTTGTGTAAGGAAGCTTGTGCTTATTGGTGGATTAGCCATTACAGAAACATAGCAAACTATTTTAGTACTTATCAATGCTCTGCACTAAACCTTATATTAAGCAGCGGCCTGATACATTTTTTAATGACTCTAATGTGCCACTTTTTAAAATGCAATACTCGTGAGTGCAAAAAGCTGACTGACTTTATTAACCTCTAAGTGCAACTGCAGTGCTGAGTGATCATTCTGTGAGGTCTGATTATTGTTAAATTTAAAATAAATTATGCAAGAAATGTGTCAGACAGTAGTTAGACACAGCCTGTCTGTTTTAGTGTTATATTAATTTAACAGTGTGTTAAAGAAAACGGAAGCGCTATACACTATCCGGTTGTTCAGTCTGACGTCACTAGCCGTGTCTGGGCCTAAACTCCGCTGCAGGTCCATATATCAAACGATCACTATGGCATTACTGAGAGTTGAAAAACTGTCTAAAGTCTTTCATCTTTAATAAAATGATCAGCGTTCTGCTCTACCAGGTGTAACAATTGAGTTTAACATCCAGGCATCCATGAAAACGGAATTTATGACATTTAACGGAGTTAGAAGTTAGCAGGAAGTTAGCTCGCTAGCTTCTATCTAAATACAATATAGCATGTCCTGACTGCAGGGTTTTGGAAACAAATTCAAACGTACTGTTATCACTTCCAGCATAAATGAAGACAGAAAACTAAACAGCAGTGATGTTTGTAGGGTTACTGAAGTTTGGTTAGCTGGTATATAATGATGTGCTACGTGACCGCTAGCGACACAGCTATGTTAGCATAATATAAACAAGCTAACTTTTTTTCCACTTGATAAAAGTTACCGTGAGTGTTCTCGGTGGTCAGGAACAAATGTAATCGCATGGCAGGATGCTGTAAAAGGACCAAACTTCAGCCAGGAGAACAACTGAGATAATCCATCCACAATACGAGGTTAGTCATTCATATACTGCTGCATGGGCTGGGCTGTAGTTACATCCTAAGGTTTTAAAAACTGAGCTTAAATAAATGATTAGTGGTAATAAAAGCTGAGGGAGGTCAACAGTGATCACTGACTGTTTTAGGAGCTTTTTGAGATTAAATAGAAGAAAATACAAAACATTAAACATGTTAACAACACAAAAGCCATATTAAACGCAGACTACTTTAGACCCGGAAGTAGGATTCGTCACGTCATCACTTAACAATTGGATACACAATCATCCACCCATTCACACAAAAATGTAGTTTAACTTTAAATCACTTTTTTGTAAAACAACACTTTTCATTGGTAGCCTGCCACCACAACATCCTGTTTGATCAATGAATAGATAGATGCTCAGCAAAAACTTCGCTTGACAGAGAGAACGTGTGTGCGTGTGTGTGCGTGTGTCCAGTCTTGAAATGGTAAATCTGGTGATTTGTATTGTTTTCACTATAAATAACGTAGTGGCCAGAATCAGATACAGATTATTGTATAGAGCGCTGTTGTTGTCTGACTATTAAATTCATGACATAGTTCCAGTAAATCCCAAGGAGACCAGGTGAACCGATAGTAGGAAGTAGCTTAGGCTTCATGGTGTAAACTGCTGAGTAGCTGTAGCTTAGGAGGTGGAGCAAGTCATCTACTGATTGGAAGGTTGGTGATCCAATTCCTGGGTGCTCCCATCTCCATTCAAGATACTAACCCCATATTGGTCTCAGATGCATCTGTTGCAATGTGAATGTTACATAAAAAATACTCATGTACAAAAAGTATAGAAAGAATATCCTTTGAGTTCTCAAATAGAATATAAAAGTCCTATTTACTGTTATTTTATGATATTCTATTGGAAAACCACATGTAATACCCAAATCATATGTTCCATCCATCCATCCATTCGCTACCGGTTATCCTTTTCAGGGTCGCGGGGGGTGCTGGAGCCAATCCTAGCTGTCATAGGGCGAGAGGCGGGGTACACCCTGGACAGGTCGCCAGTCTGTCGCAGGGCTAACACATAGGGACAGACAACCATTCACACTCACATTCACACCTAGTGGCAATTTGGATTATCCAATTAACCTATCCCCACAAACTGCATGTCTTTGGACGGTGGGAGGAAGCCGGAGTACCCGGAGAGAACCCACGCAAACACGGGGAGAACATGCAAACTCCACACAGAAAGACCCTGGCCTGATGGTGGAATTGAACTCAGGACCTTCTTGCTGTGCAGCAACAGTGCTAACCACCGTGCCACCGTGCTGCCCCTCCAAATCATATGTTACAGAACAAAAACATGGTAAGGACACCCCCAGCAGGAGTGGTCTCCCCAAGCAGGACAATACTGCTCGACAGTGTACGAAGGCAACTGCTCAAGAACATCTTGGACGCACAACAAAGAAGCTAAGGCACTATGCTGACATTCAGAATTGTAATATTCTGCTGTGACTTTGCATCTGCTGGATGAATAGGAACATGTTTGATTCACAGAGGCCCGGCCCCAAACCTAAACAAACAAAAGGTTCCACAAAGTCATGGTGTCGAAAAACACCGGATACCTATCAAATCTTTTTCCATGCCCCTATGGGTCTGAGCTGCTGACATGTATATAAAGCAAGGGTGTGCTTTAATAGTGTGGCTAAACAGTGTGTCTTTATACTGCATAGCTAAACTATAAGCAATATATCATTTGTTAAAGAGCTGTCTACAACATGTTTAACAGTGTAAATCAGTACAATGACTCTTTGGAACTATTAGTCTGCATCCTTAATAGTTACTCACCCTCACTCAAGCTTCTATTATGAAATCAGATTGTTTTTAACACAAATTCAACTCAACCAAATGATGTGTGAGCATTTGAAGGTAATGGCTACAATAAAAAAATGTGTCCTTCATGGGATAAATGCTATAAACCAACAGCTGCTTCATGAAAATGGAAATGAAATGTATGCGTCATTGCTGACAGAGGGACAAACACAGGGTTGTGATTTCATTTTTCAGATTTTTTAACATCTGAAAAATGAAATCAGATCTGAGTTCTGGACTTTTGGTAGAAGGAAATTATCCCATTTATGTTTTGATCCAGGCTACAGTTTAACACTTCTGTGTCTTGTTTGTCATATTTTTCTTTTCATGAGGCTCCAAATGTTTTCAGTTGGTGAAAGGTGTGAACTACAGGCAGAAGCTCGACACTTTTACCTACAAAGCCATACTGTTGTAACAGATGCAGTATGCAGTTTAGGATTGTCTTGCTGGAATATACAAGGCCTTACCTGAAAAAGCATCACCTCTAAAAACCTGTCAGCAGTGATCCTGTCAATTCTATAGACATTAATGGATTCTTATACTATCAGAGATAGAAGATTTAGAACTGAGTGCTGATAACAAGCTGGATGATCTCTCTGGTCTCTATCATATTGAGACTATCTCTGCAGTCTGTTACATTTTCATATGTATGGGGAATGACCCCCCCCCAGGTCATGTCGCGTGGATATTTCTCCTCCTAGGACATGGCGTCCACATATGGGGACATCACATTTTGGGTTGTCAAGATAACAATACTCAGTTTTGCACTTTCAAATTTCTTTCAATTGAGCCATATTGCTCAAAGGGACACAATTGCTGTTTCTCATTTTGTTTTTGTACTCAGGAAAAATGCTGCTGTGTTCAGACACCAAATAAAAAGTTTTCCACATGATTACTCAACTGAAATAGCAAAGAGAAATTAAAAATGCATGCCATGAAAGAGTTTGGGTCTTAGGAGGCTAAGACACTTGATCTGCACTTGTTCCAGTGAGTGGTTGTGTACTTTGTGCGGTACAGGGTTTGGTACAGTATGTGGTTTAGTGTGTGGTGACAGTGTGTGTGGTGGGGAGCCTGTTTCAACAGTCTCGCAGGATTTCTTTTACCCCTGGCAGGTTCTGGAGACCCCAGCGATATAGGCAATCTGCAGGTGCCTCCGCTCACCTGGCTTCCCTCACGAAGGAGCCTGCTATCGCTACAGGTAGTGCCTTGGCCTCTTTGTGGGTGCTGCGGTGCCATCTTTGGCTCTCAGTCCCAGCTCCAGCTGGACGACCAGGACTTTCTGATGAGACTGTCTGTCGACTCTGCAGTCATGTTTGGCCCAGGGACAGCCCAACTCCTGCAACAGGCTCGAGACAGCCACGGTGTTGCACAAGAGATAACAAGTGGCCTGCTCAGGCGCTCTGCAATTAGAAGGGAGCCCAGGTCTTCCACACACCAGGTGGCTTCTAAGGTTCCAGCATAGGGCCCTGGGGACCTCAAAGGTGGAGATCTTTTACAGACATAGCATCTGCATGCACCAGAAACAGGGAGGCATGTGCAGCTGAGGCTCAGCTTTCCTCTGGCCGTTCCCTCTCTGCCGGGCAGCACAGGGTGGCTTGGTCTGCTCTGGGGGTGTATCTCGCGTCGTGCTCATGACCCAGGGCATCCACCTGCAGTTTCCCTCTGCTGGGAGGCCGGGCCTATTCTCCAGTGGCCCCTACCTTGCCCCTGTCCTTGGGCAGGAGACAGTAGGGTGGATATCAGGAGGAGGATGCTGACTCTGGTCTCCACTTCCCTGACATGCCTACGGCAAAGATGGGAAAAGTGGGTGTCTCACAGGCAATGGTGGATCAGCAGGATGGCTGTAGGACCCTATCTATCCAGTGCCCCCCCCCGGCTCCACATATTCTCTGTTTCGGCGTTCTGTTGCTTTTGGCCGGGACATTGTGGGAGCTCCCAGTTCGGAAGGACATATTTGTCCCAGGCGAGCGGATCTCTGTCCTATCCCTTCCCCACAGGGCTCTGGCAGCTGCCTAGCCCCTGAGAGGGTGAAATTCCATACCCAGGGCTGCCAGCCCATGTGCTAAAGCTGCAGGAGCCCCGTGCAGATCCACCAGGGCTGCCTACTCCCTCGCTCAGAATTGTTATATTCAGGTGCACGGTCCACAATTGGACCCCCAAGAGACTACAGCGGATGCCATCCTGCAGTTCCTGCAGTCCCAGCCAGAGGCGGGCCGTGGCCTCGGTTTCCCCGTGGGACCTAGGCTAGGTCCTTGACGCCCTTCAGCACCCTCCTTTGAGCTGCTGAGGGGCACTGGACTGAAGTCGCTGTCCCTGGTAACAACCTTCTGCTGGCCATACTGTCTACCAGATGGATTAGGATCACTGCAGGTGGTTTCCAGGCACCTGGTCTCCCTGCTGTCCCCTCCCACCTGTCCCAGTCAGTGAGCAAAGCTCACAGTTTTTGACTGTTTTGACTGTTTTTCTTGTGAAAACAGTCAAGATATAAGGTTTACCTTTTACTTTAACCTGAGTTCTAAATCTAAAGCCTAACTGTATTTGAAGACAGGCAAAACAGACTCAACCAGACTTAATCTTGTTTGTCTGTGAGTTTTTAATTAGACTGATTACTTCCTTTGTTCCCTGATTGCCAAGACTTGGGAGAAATATTGGCAATCAACTAAAATGACATCCTCTGATTGGTCGGGGATAAAGCTAGGGTCGACACCTTACACTTCATATGCTAAAGATCTTCTTCCCCATGAATCACCGTATCAGACTGCTGCTGTCATTGTTAGTCCAGTGGTGCAAAAAACTTGACCTGAGTCTTATTAAATATAGTAAACAATATAATATATAACTGTATTTCATTATTTTAGTTACATAATCACAATTACCTATTTTATTACTTTTCACACAAACACATGGAAATATTCAAAGAGGCTCAACAGTAATTGGAATCATCATACAATAATAATAATAATAATAAAAAAAACGCATCTCCACCAAAACACAATGAATTTCAAGGCATTTCAATGGGGGTTAAGGATATCTGCACTGTGGCTGTGCAGCAAACATATGCACGTCCACGTTATCAACAGTGTTTCTGGTCATTTTAACTGAACAAAAGTGAAATAGATTTCTTAACAGCAATTAAATATTTTTTTAAATGTCAAGAGGCTATTAATGTGTCTCTATGAACAAATGGACCTCGACCGCCTGTGATGCAGCTGTAATGTGCTGTGTAGGCTCAGAATGATGTGTCACCACTGCCATCTTGTGGGGAAAAAGGTGTAATACAAACTTTTATTTCACTGAATATAACAATATGACATGTTTACACTATAGTGTGGCATGATCGGGTGTAGGAACGATGACTGATCATGATCACGGTGCAGACTGAGATAACATTTTGCAAAGGCTGAACTGTCATCACAATTAATATAAAAACTCCACAGATTAATCATCTGTCACAGAACATAAACCAAAGAGATGATTTTGTTGTTAGCTACAAGAACAGACAAACAAAAGTCAACCTAGAACATAACCTGAGTGAGACGACTACAATATTACTGCACTACACAACATTATAAAACGCAGAGAAAGTGTATTGCTGCAGGAATAAAATGTCTACAATCATCCTGTAAGTCCCACAGGATTCCTTCCTTTGCTTATAACAGCAATTCAGTAACTAGTTTAACCACAAAAAACACGGTTATTTAACACAAGTCTCATTTCATGGATGCAAAGTGTTACATTTGGCCACAAATGTGCACTATTACAGCACGGAGGAGTTTTATTACAGCATTCTGAGTGTAATTACTACAACACATTACACTAGAAATAATTGAAGGCAAAGCTCCCACTCAGTGTTGACTGATTCAGTGCAAATGTTGTTACTGAATATTTTATTAACCAAACACTCAACTGTTTCTAGATCATATTAAATTAGAGATAAGGATTGCAGTTGTGTCATTTAGCTAAATTGAAATCTACCCTTGCTCAATAGTCGGCAAGCTACACGTAAATCAAATGAATGCAGATATGAAACCGCTATATATGCAATATAAATACATCTTCCACGTATCTTCTGTCCACAGGAATAGACACGATAGCTACAAAATAGTTCCTTCCTCAAGTATGCACTACAGTGTACAATGTAGAAGTGTTGCATACATAAAGGTATCAAGGATCAGCTCGGTAAAAAGAAAGAGCCAGCTCCTCCATTGTGCATCTGTGTGCTGACATGTGGGGCCCAGTGCCAGTTACGCCCAGCAGGGGGCAGTCTTATCCGATACATTACATCAGGCAGTCAGACTTGCACTCATTTCTCAGTGTTTGTGATGGTTCTTAAATATTGCACTACAGTCACAACGGGTGTTCGGGAAGGAGGAAGTGGAATCACGGCTCATCTGCGATCATCTGCGATCATCTGGGCGTCAGTCGCTACAGGCTACAGATACTCTTCTTCTTTAATGTAGAGGATCTCGTGTGCCGAGCTGGGAACCTGAAAGAAAAGACTGGCCATCAAAGGCTGAAGAGATGTCTCCATAGAAACTAAATCCAGATATATGAAATAAATTAAAATACACATTTGGTCCCTGACTTCAATGTAATAATTTACTTTTCTTCCCATTCTTAGTAAATATGTACAGCATTTTAATGTAATATGATCTTTTTGGATGTGTCACAATTTCTAAAATGTCCCATATTGTCTGTCACGTGGATGAACCATTTGCACTTTCAGGTAATTGGTAGCGAAACAGAAACAATGTTTAGCTAAGGCTCAGCTTGCACTTACAAAACTGGGAAAGAGACATTTTATACACAAAACCTCTCCAACAGTTTTACACAGTGCTCCATTTTTCTATGTACAGGCTGACTTTCTTAAGCCACTCGAATCTGTCATCAATGACTGACAGCGTCTGGAAATGTGTGAATGAATTAATCTCTAGACTGGTCCAAAATTTCAACACAGCAATAAAACCCTCAGTTTTTAGTGCTAGTAGCTAAAAACAAAACACTAAAAATGAAGAAAATAAACAAAAACTAGCTAAGATATGTGCTGCTGTTTTAGTGAGTTGCGTCAGCCAGTCTAAGGAGTATTTATTGCTTATTTCTGTGACTGTGTATGAAGCACTTGTGCTGTTGTGTTGTTTCATTGTCAATCTCTTCATCTATTAACTGAATTGGAAGCATACATTTAAATCTAAACCTTCAGTACGTAGAAGAGGACAGGACTTTACATTGCCCCTTGGGGATAAATAAAGTCTTTTTGACTTTGACTGAAGCTCCTCATCAGATTTGGTGATACACGGACTGTTGAAACAGTTGAAAGCATATATGATGCTGGCTTGAACTTTGTGTATGTGCTGCTACTGAAGCGTCGCTCGTTCTTGCCAGCAGATGGTGCAGCTTGGACTGCAGGTATGAAAGTGCTGATGATGTGGCTCTGCTGTTGTCGGCCTGCCTTCACTGACATAATGTGCCCCTTTTCCATTTAGTGATGCTATGTTTATTAAATGTACTCTTTCCAGATCCTATCTCCTCCATCCAGGATTTAATCAAATGGTCAAAACTGATCAATGTCTGTACCTACCATGCCATTCTGAGTCTAACCTTTTCCAAGCGTAACCTGGAAACTGGGCATAAAAATAGATACGACTGTGTTGACTATAAATTTGTTATTGACTGCTACCTGACCCTCCTCCTCCCTCACCTGAAATAAACTTACTACCTTCAGCGGACATGTCCGCTCCTCCTAGCCTGCTGGTAGCGCGGTCCACTTCAGTGTTGACAGGCTATCACTCGTGAATTGGAGCTGCTTTTACAGAGCAGGTTACTGCTCAGGACCACAGACAAAGCAAGAGATGGACTTATTTTAAAGGTAAATAGAAGTAATACTGTGGCCTTTTTCCAGATCGGACTCAGCCTTCCGATGGGGCTGGCGGGAGCGTGACTGCACATGCAAGTCAGTCATTTTGCGTCGATCAGTGAGTGTATTACTTTATTTAACAGTTCTATGTGTCTCGCTGTCTTTTATACTTGAATACATCAAGAGTACGATTAAAAAAACTGGTTATTAAAAAAAACTGTTGGTGTTTTTTGTTCTGCTAAAACATCTTTTAGGTCTTTCTCTACGCAGGAAAAACACTGCACTGCTGTTTAATTGGAAATAATTGGAAAAATGCTGAATACTGAATCTCACAATCTGCTCCACTGACAAATGGTTCCCATTAATGTGCAGTGTACATTTGCTTATTATCAGCTAATACTATTTTCTTACTCATATTAACAGAGGTTGAATGATTTGGAGTCTACATATATTCTCAGACAGATTAATTAAAAGTCAAATAAATACTAGTGGAGTACGTGATGTAATATAACACCGCTAAATTAAAACTACATTTAAATGCATGCTGCGGTTAATAGATTTGTGGTGTTTGAAAACGAAACCTTTTCCTTGTTAAATACAGAGTTAGGCCCCGGTCACACAGGCCTAGAGGTGGGTCAACCTTTTCACTACCGAGGATCCCAACCCCAAATGTGGATGACAAATCCTCCAATACCTCTGAGATGGTGACATCGGAGAAGAGGGGGAGGGAGGATGGAGCAGTGAAACAAAAATAAATGGACGTTAATTAATAGATGCATCATTCGAAGTAGAGTGTTTGGAGGGCAGCCCAGCTCCTGAAATTCAGATAAATGATCTGCAGTGAAAAATGTTGGTTTTGCTTTGTTACTTTTACACTGAAGTTCTACATGCTCTGTTTCCGTCGTGTGTCAAACATCTTCAAGTTCCAATACAGCTTGAAGAGTAAAAGGTGAGTCCGGTCTGCATCTTTCATGCAAACTACAAGTTAACACTGCAGTCTTATAACAACCAAAGCAATCAGATGAGGGATTTTATTTGGCTGGTCTCTAGGCCTCTAAGGCAGTGAGCTCGTTCACTATGAACCTGATATTAAATAGTATAATTCTGCTTTCACTATTTAAGCAGTGGAGTTCCTGCCAGGGGAGCTTTTGCTGCTGTTTGTGGATTTGAATTCAGAACCTGACACACAACAGAGATCTGCTTGTTTTTCTGTTCACATTACTTCAAAAAAGGCTTTTTATAAAGTGCGCTCGAAGGGAAACTCCAGAGCTTTTACACATCAAAGTCTGTTTACAGGTAACAAGGAGTACTACTGCATGTGTGGAAAAACTTTGTAAAAAGTCATTTGAGGTCCCAGAGGGAGCTGCGTGAAGTCTGACAAATGTCCTCAGGTGATGCCACTGGAGCAGGAAAAGCAAAAAAAATATGGCTGCATTGTGGGTAATGTAGTCACCAAGTTTTGACAAGAAGAAGAATGCATGGAAATGCAAATAAAGATCTTTTTAACTGGATAGGGAATCTGCTAATAATACCAGTGTGAGCGGGGATGTTATTTTCAGCCCACTTACAGCTATTTTGTGTAAAGCAGGCTCAGATCAGCAGAGGCTCTATCTCAATGGGACAGATGTGCAGTGAGCAGGTAGTCAGACTGTTAAGGTCCTTTTCAGAACGTATTACTCACTAGTCCTTCACCACAGAGTGCCGCTCGGCATGAAATCACAGCTGCTTGCTGAGGTTTAGAAACAAATAAACAGGTGAACTGTGGGTTGCTTATGAGAGACAGCATCTGTCACTATGGATACCAACAGCTGTCCTGATTGTTCAGCGGTGAGGTAATGCAACTATTCTCTGGTTTACTCTACAGACTATACATAACCCTTCCACTTATACTAAGTCCATGTGTACCTGGTTGACTCCTCCCACTACCAGGAGGCGGTCTCTGATGACGATAGAAGAAGCGGAACATCTGGGGAAGTTCATTGGAGCCAACCTTTCCCACTTCTTCTTCTGAGCATGAAAGGCCTCCACAGTGTCTAGTGCTGAAGGCTCATGACCTAAAGAATGGAGAAGAACAGCTCAGCTAATAATCTCTATGCTTTATTCTAGTCCTCTATACATCCAGTTTACAAAGCTAAGACTAAAATGTATTTAGTCTGCAACCCACGTCTATCCCAACATGTCCTTTCATTCTGTTTCTGACTGAATGTCTTATCTGTGTCACTGATGGCTGCTCTGTACTGTGTTGGGATCTTCTTACTGCTGTCCTGGTATTTGGCTTTTCATGTATGCATGTGGAAGGGCATGGAGGTCCCACGAGAGAACTATGCCAGTATAAATTACAGTATACTTTACTGCAAATGGAGATAATAATCTTCTCTTGATTGTTACAGTAAAATGTATCAAATGTTTGAACTTGCTTGTGAGGCCTTGTTATACTTGCTGGTGTGCAGGAGATTTCTCAGGGGAAGCTCATGTTTACAGAGAAGTTTCAGGATTTTGCTTAGTTAACAAAACTGCCACTGATAATTTATTCAGACTATCTAAAGCCCAGCAATCCAAAGTGTTCAGGCAGTAAAAAGTGATTACAAATCATCAAGTCCTTGTGTGTAGGTTTTTCAATCAAGCTGATCAGCAGAAATTAGTTTGCAGTTCATCTCTCTTACCAAGTCCTCCTGCGACCACCATCCGTCCACGCAGGAAGGCAGCAGCAAAGTCAGCTCTCTTTGTTTTCATCGCCACTGTCTCCTCTGACTTCAGCCAGGTGCCTGAAAAAAGGGAAAGGATAACAAGCGACAGCTGGGGTGAGCATGTTTGTGTGTGTGCACAAGCTCATAAAGTAGATGAGGTGAAGTCTGGTGGCACCGTAGTCCACCTTCAGCGAGATAGGATGCTGCTGAGTTTTCAGAGGATGACCTACCCAAACAGGTCACCCACAAGGCAGCTGCAGCCAGGACAAGGATCGCACACACACAGGCAACAAGGACAGAAAAAGGTTATAACGAATTCAAAGTACAGGAAGGGAGAAAAGGAGGGTCAAAATAATGTTGGGAGGGAGTCTAGTTGAATGTGTGTTAGGACACTGAAAAAGTCAACAAGAAAAAACATTTATCATTTGGGCTGACGCTGCCGGAAACATTGTCATAGCCGTCATATCATCATATTTCACTGCAGAGCTGGTAAGGTACGTTGCCAAGCTTTCAAGTTGCTGGGAGACTTTGTTCTGTTTCAGTCCTCAGTGCATCTAGGAGGCCTTATCGGGCTGTAGCTCAGGAGGTTGGTGGAGCAGGTCATCTGCTGATTGGAACATTGGTGGGTACATCCCTAGCTCCCTGCCTGTATGCCAAATATCCTTGGGCAAGAAACTAACCCCAAGTTGCTCTCCAATGCTTCCATCGGAGTATGAATGTTAGTCGGAAGGCACTGAAAACAGTGATATGGCATGCAGTGAGTAGAAAAGCGCTATATAAGAATCAGTCCATTTACCATCTACACATATATTTATAATTGTGGTTGGTATGATCTGAATGTATACTAACCATTCAGACCATTTAACCAGATCCTTTTTAAATTTAACACCTATTACTTGTGTAACAAAATTACATGTAATCAAATGACTTAAAGTCAGCATTTTGGACACATTTGTTTGATTGTGTCAATAACACCACTGCATTCAAAACTGAAGCCTCACTGCTGGGAATTGAACGCAGGTGCAGGGTTAATTGAGCGCTAATTCTTATCCACCATCAAACAGCTATTGGCAGCTTTAATCCTAAAATATTGGTAACAACATTAAAATCATCAGACAGGTGGGAAAGACTTTATAATTTAATCTCCTTAATCACCAAAACTTAAGACGGACAGTGTTTTCTTCAGTGCTGTCTGATGTGGTTGTCACGGGGAAGTGACATCTGCGGCACTCACGATGATAAAATGTGTAGTTGATAGTAACAGGAAATGGAAATTCAGCCCTGAAAACAATGTTTCTCTTTCCCCAACAGATTCTGCAAAAACTTCTCATTTTACTTTCAGGCTTTGTTGCTGCCAAGCTTTGTTTATCTGAAGAAAACCCAGACAGGAGAAAATCGTGACAGAGGAAGACAGATAACTTCATTAGGGAGTGAAGGAAAGCGAGGGAGAATTAAAAAGATAGAGACAGAACAGGAGAGAAAAGGAATGTCTTACACTTTATCTTTGTCTATCTCACCTTTCTTCTCTCTCTGCTTTTTCTTTGCACTTGTTTTTCCCCCCATTCTCCTTCTTTACCTTCTCTTCCGCATTGCCTTGTTCCTACCATTTTTCTTTCTCCTTTCTCTCTCTCTCCCTTTCTTCCTACTCAATCTTTTTAAGAGGTAGAGACAAGGTCGAGAGCGACAAACAGAGGTAGAGAATGAAAACGAGATAAGAAGCCAGATGGTGAGTCTTGCTGTGTGTTGCAGCAGTGTGTAATGAAGAGCCGTGCTTCTCTTTCCAGCCTGGTTAAGTTAAACTAAAGGGAACAGAGCAGAGATCACAGCTGGCCGTCCACTCTGTTCTGTTTTCTCCATAGCAAAAAAATCCTGTCTTGGTGTTGAACATCATCTGTGCAATTCAAAAAAACCCAGAAGTTATTTATAGTTAGGAATCAGGTTAGACCACCAAAACATGGTTGTAATGTTGAATAATGTGATGCATAATAAGCAGATAAGCTTTAGCTTCTTTATGTCGCTTATTATCAAATTGCTTGTTAAAAAATGTTCACACACAATCACAGCTTTAAGGCTGTATGTGAGTCATTTCATAACACTAATGTCCAACAGACTTGGATCAGATGTTAATGGAGCTTTAGTGTTCCAGCTCTACAGTACAAAGTCAGTGCAAATTTCAATAGTCTGACTGAGCTTTCTTGCTGAAACCATTGATACTCAGGTACTCATCACGACTAAAAACAGCTACTGGATTAAATACTTATTTGCAACAGTATTGATATCAAGAGTGGCGCCTCTGCCTCCTCCAGCTGACATACAAACACATAAACAGTAGCCAGCAATTACTGACAGTCACAATAGCAATCTATTATTATTAAAGTAGTACGATTAATAGACGGTGTTCATTAAACAGGATAATACAGTTATATGTGTCTACAGTGTGACTGAGGCAGGAAAAACTCTCCCAGCCACTAACGACAGCCTTACCAACTCTATTTGATCAGCAATGAGACATGACGAGCGCGGGACAACCTCTGACAACCTCACAATATTGTTTTCAATTTGTTGTTATTTTATTTTATTCTTTTGGGCTGTACTTATGTTACTGTATTTTTTGGCACTATGTCAGACAACTTAAGTACAGTCCTGTGACTGACATTGTTGTTATTGGTGGTTTGGCTGTATTCAGGAGGTCGAGCAGGTCATCCAGTGATTGGAAAGTTGGTGGTTTGATTCCTGGCTGCTCTGTGGCAGCATGCCAGAGAATCCTCAGCCAAGAAACTAACCCAAAGTTGCTCTTCGATCATTGAAGTGTGAACGTTAGATCGACAACACTTAGGCATAAAAAAAAGTGCTTGTATGAATGGGTGAACGAGGCATGGTGTAAAAAGTGCTTTGAGTCCTCCACGAAAGTAGAAAAATGCCATATAACATCCAGACTAGTACTATTTTTATCTTTGTATTAAGAAAAAACATTCTTCCCCCGTGGTGTCAAAATGGCATCAAGTAGTTTAAGTGTTGGTACTGGGTTTGATATTCTAGTATTGTACCAACCCTACCAGTGCAAAGACATCTCAAGCAGATTATTTCCTGCTGTTTGCTGCATGTGAGAAAGGACAGTTGTGGAAAATATCCTGACCTGATTCACCAGAAATTGTCCAAAGCAATATCTAAAAACTGCTTGATTTTTGCATTGTGAAAGATTCTGGATGTATGCTCTGAATCATCGACATTTAAGCTGCAGCAACAGAGTCTTTTGATTAAACTAAACCTTAAGAAGATTAGTTATTTTGGGAATTGATGGTAATTTAGTCCAGTAATACTGGGTCATTTTTGTAGGATGTATTTTGAAATATTATATAACAAAAGTGCTGTATGACAGCAAAACAATCTCATGTAGTGATATGTAAATCGTCTTTACAAAACGAGCCACTTCAGAGCACAGTGCATTTCCTGTGTCTGCTTTTTATTTTTAGCGGTTGAATAAAAATATCTCTCGTCACTGCACTACATCGTCTGTTAAAGACTTCATTACAAAAGGGCAGTTCTATAACCTCGTCTTTGATGTTTTCTTCTATATTTGTATTCATAAAAACAGGCATCAATCTAGAAAGAATTCAGACAGTAATAGCTGATTTTCAAAGAGTGCTTACAGTGTTGCAGGCTGGGTTTTTGTCTTTAAATTACAGCTGTGTCAACACATCCTTCTACAGACTTGTGGTTCAATCCTTTGAGACTGAGCTGCAACTGCAGGCCTCGTTCCTATTTGCTTTGGAGGGATTACACAAGTCTTCACGCCAAGATTTTCTTTGTAGGATGCGGGGAAAACACCAGCATGCATTATTCTCCTCTGGTGGGAGACTGCAGAGGAGAATAAAGAGGCGAGAACGAGAGAGAAAACACAGAGAGAGGATTTCAGATAGAGAGAGAGCGAGACAATGGAATGAAGGAGATGAAGCGATTCTCTGAAGACTGGGCTTTGTAGTCTGTGTGGTGGTAATTTCGTCTGTGGCTCTCCTCTGTAATTGTCCCTCATGATTAAAGCTAGAAAGGGATGGTGATTGGTTCTCGCTCTTTGATAGCTTGGGTATGTCACGTTTGAAATCTTACAGACTGCTGACCGCACAGATGATCCTTTTGGACAGAATGTATCTCACTATGATGTTCTGTCATTTCTAATAATTACAAGCTGGTCTAAGAAGCCAGTCCACTTTTGCTCTATTCTCATTTCTGCTTCATTCCATCTGCTTTGTTATGTTTTAGTCCCTTCTGTTTTTTTAAATTATCTCAAGCAGGACATAAATCACAGTCACAACATGGGAGTTCGTTTGTTATAAGTAGGTCTCGGGGGGGACTGCATCATTTGTGGTTATTGTTCATGTTGCCTGAGCTGTACGAGCTTTAGCAGAACAAAGGAAAGTGCTGCTTTGTTAGATGCAGTAAAAGCAGCAGAATTCATTATTCCAGCTGAAGGTTTGTAACAGAAAAGCAACTGAATTTGAAATTTTCAATCACACTGAAACACCAGCTGAGGTTTATCTGTAGCTCACAGCTTTTGTGCTTACTGAAGATTTAAACTTTTACCATTGGTGAAGACTCAAGCACAAATCTCGACTTATTATTTGGTTAATTTAGGAAGAATCAAGAGGTTTATTGTCATGTATGCCACACAGCAGTGGTGCTTAGCAATGACATTTTTACTTTATGAGTTCCCCACACACAAATAAATGAAAATAAATAACTAAACTAAACAAAAAATAAAATAAAATTCAATACAAAATACTATACACACAAGGCTAGAGTGTAGTCAGAATATAAATTGCAATTAGTATGCAAACTACTTTAATTCAAAGACATCCAGAATGTTTTAGCGTTGTTATATAAACTGTATTATTTAATAACATTTTATAAGTGACAGTAGGAATCAAACAAACATAGAAAAAGGTGTAGGCCACACCTACTACTACTAGAAATATTAATCTCAGTTTTTTTATGCCCTCTTTTCTGTCTCCTTCCACCGTCTCTCCTCACCGTTCTAACTGACCCATGGCAGATGGCTGAGCCTCCCTGACCTTGGTTCAGTTCCTTTTAAATGAGAGTTCTTCCTCCCCACCATTGCCAAGTGAACAGGCACCTTACAAAGTTGTTGTCAACTGATGTGATATAAATAAAGCTGAAGCTGAAAAGCTGATTGGATGGTTCATATGCAGGCTGAGAAGCCCACAGATGTTGTTTTTCCACCCAAAGTAACTTTTTCCCTTCAGGTTCTCGTATGTCTGCATTTCTACTGCAGTGAAGATCCGTAAAGATTAGACAAATTAGTCAACTGACGTAGTGACAACTGTGTTTACAAGCAGGATTATAAAAACATAACAATCACATTAAATCTCAGCTGTCTGCATCTCTTTTTCTGTTCTCCAATTTCATCACTTTTTTTTTGTTAACATCACTCTCTCTCTCTCTGTTCACTTTCTAGCTTGCTTAACCACCGCCACTCATCTCTCTCTTTTATTTTCACTCACTCTCTTTCTCTAAAGCTAAATCTCTCGGGATTTGACCAAAGTCATATTAAGCAAAAAAACAAGAAAGATGACTCGAGTCATCCAGCACAACAACACTACTGATTTACCACCGGGCAACAAACTGTTTTGAAAGCTCAGTCGCTGCTAACCAGCTAGTTCTACATCGTCCAAAGTAGGGAGACATGAGATTCAGGTTGGTACTGTTAATGTTCCTTGTGTTGGACTGAAGTCATTCTTTTCCTTTGGAGAGCCACTGTTAATAGGGGACCAATGCTGGAGCTCAGTGGGAATGCACAGCAGGAGAAGCACTACCACAACCTGCTGCAGTTCTAGATTGTAACATTGGGGTCCATCTATAGTATAAAGAACGTACTGGAGAGGCATCTGCTCATCATTCTGTTACATACTGTAAAAATGTTTTGCTTATTAATAGGTTTTAAAAAACATGTTAGCCTCACTGGGTTGCACAGTGGTTAAGACTGTTGCCTCACAGCAAGAGAGCCCTAAAGGCAAAATGGGGTCCAGGTTCGTATTAGCAGCTGATGACAGGAGGGTGACTGGAATTCTTTGGGAAATTGTCTTGTTTCTGTAAGGTATCTGGATATTTTTAATTGCATCTTGGAATGGATGTTTAACCAATCATCCTCAAGAGTTAGTCTCAGAGTTTGTCACCTTTAGTTTAGCGTATCTTTGCACAAATCATTTATTTGAACAATTCTGTTTCACAGAGCTGCTGTTAAACGATCTCCGATAGCTCGCCATCATCAGCTGCACCTCACCTCAGCACATCTCTGCTGAAGTTCAAACACCAGCAGCTCTGCAGCCAAGTATCACCTCACAAGCAGGGATTGTAAGAATGCTACATAAACTTAAGTTAGAGGATATTTTTCAAGTTGAATTCCATGAGAAATTGCTCCAGTAGCTCCAGGACCCTTGCAAAATATTTAAACAGCTTTTTATCCAGTTTCTAAGACATGAGCCTGGGCCTTTACCCTTAACAACACTGTTAAAGTGAGATGAACGGAATTTTCTTTGTGTGGTGCACAACACTGAAATCAACTACTTTGGAAACTAAACAAAAAAACATGAAAAAACCTAAACTTCGAAAAAATAAACTGTCCATATCAGGAGTTACCACTTGAAGAAAGTGGGAAAAATATTTCCTGAGTAATTTGGGTGCAACATTACTCAGGCAGCATGGTTGCCTCACAGCAAGAGGGTCCTGAGTTCAACTCCACCATCAGGACGGGGTCTTTTTGTGTGGAGTTTGCATGTTCTCCCCATATTTGCATGGATTCTCTCCAGGTGCTCCGGCTTCGTCCCACAGTCCAAAGACATGCAGTTAGTGGGGATAGGTTAATTGGAAACTCTAAATTGCCCATAGGTGTGAACTGACACCTTAAATATTTTTTCTAAAACCAAAATGTGTCATTTTCAGGCAATTTTCTTGCCACTGCTTCGTTCTTTGCATTTCCTTTGTACTTGTTGCATCTTGCCCACATTGCAACATTCGCTAACAGGCGTGTGTCTTAATACTGGCAATATGAAATGGAACAGTAATACAATATCACTGTGTGACAGCAGATTGCATGGTGTGTGTGTATGTGTGGAGAGATACTGCTGCAGATGGATGATAAAGCAATCTGTTTCTGGATCTTGTAATTTAAAGTGCTTCTCATCCCCAACCCTCCCTCAGCAGCTCATCTCCCATCTCATCTCCACCAAAATTAGATTGGAGAAACGGGGTATGGCTGTGTGTGTGTGTGTGTGTGTGTGTGTGTGTGTGTGTGTGTGTGTGTGTGTGTGTGTGTGTTCGTGTGTGTGTGTGTGTGTGTGTGTGTGTGTGTGTGTGTGCGTGCGTGTGTGTGTGTGTGTGTGCATGCATGCACGTCTGCCTGGATCAGTATCAAGCGTTTGTGTGTGTTGGAAGTTATTTTATTTTCATCTTTCCTCTTCTGTCACACATAAAGCAAACTTTCTCCCCATTATCATACATTAACATTATCACGCCCATGTTCTGCTTTATTTGGCTTTCATTCGACCAATCCCAAAGTGTGACCACTTTTCCAGCTGTCTAAAATGACTTATTGATTTTTCTTCTCCCTTTTCTCCTTCCGGTCTCTTCTCAATTTGTTCACCTGTTACTCTGGGGTGCCTTTGCTGGATAGAGGGATAAGTCATGTCACTGTGTTTAGGGACATGGAGTGTGCACAGAATTAAGCAAGGAAAGAAACCAGCTATCTGCACGGTGAGGTTGATGTTAATCACTGCTTTGTAAGAGAGCAGGGTCTAATTGAAGAGGGACGCAATTGCAAAAACGAGATAATGACTTTTATTTTTAGGTAGAAGACTTGATGAAACCTCTGAGTGCTATGAAAACATCCCTCACGTATCAAGCTGAAGTCAAGCGGTGCTCAGTCCTCCAGTCTTCATTGTGCTCTGTAGGAATTAGCATTTCTTTTCTTTTTTGAAAAGCAAAATAAAGACAGGAAATGAGAGTAGAAGGATGGATGGAAGGTAATGTTTGAATGCATTACATTTTTCAGTAATGCAACAATGTAACAAGTTACTGTATCGAAGTAACTGAATTACATTACAGCTACCATTATTTTAATTGTGACACAGAGGTCCTCCAGAAATTAGCTGCAATCAGCTGATTTCAGTTTGTGTGCAGGGAGGACAAACAGCATGATAACACAAAGCTAACAAAGATCCCAGAAGAATGTTAAAGCTGAGCGAATACTAAATTGAGCCTAGGAGCCGGAACCTTCAAAGTCTGTGTGTTCTGCCTTCAACGGCTTTCACTGGTTTTCTGTAGACACTATAAAATATCCTATGTGTCCTCATTAGGATAGGGATTTGTGTTAGCGTTTGGGACTGTAGCATTGGGTTTATATTATTAACTCTTCATTATATGAGAGTGCAATGTGGAAATAAGTGAGTAGTGTAATGAATTACTTTAATAGACAGATACCGCCTGACTGTTAGTTGTCAGCTAGCAGTCAGCCACTGGGAGTCTGTCCTCTTATCTACTTTCCACTTTAAATACGTCGTTTCACTCAGTTGCAGACTAGAAAAGTTAGCTATAGATGGTTTACTCAGTATAATTCTAGAGTCTTTACCTAATATATATATAAAGCGCATTAAGGCCACTGTTTTGATTTGGAGCGATATAAATAAAACTGAATTGAATTTCATATTCTTTTGCTAGGTTTTGTTGTAAACCTCTTCACCGATTAAAATATAAAAACTTTGATTCAAGTTTTGAAAATGTAAAATAAATGGATAAAACTTCACAGTCAATTTGGGCATCATCATTTGCAGATCATCAAAACTATTTCCAGTAAACAGTTCTTCATTCATCCATTTCAATATAATCTAATAAATAGATGCAATTTAAAAGAAAATTAAATACACAGATGTGCAGACGTAGAGGTTAATTAATTCTGAGACAGGCTTTATGAAGGTGTTTCTTTGGACACTGGCTGCTTTGTAAAGGATTTTCAGTCCCGTTCTTGTATCTTAGAGGGGAATGTTTTTTTCAAGCTCTGTTTTAACCAACCATACAAATTAAAGTGTATTCAACCAGCGTTATTGTGATAGATATGCGTAGGACAGCTTTTTGGGCAGAGTTTGATTGAGCAAATAGAAACAACCTGTCATGGTCCTGGGTCGGTGACCCAGCGCTTTTAGTTATCATTTTCTAGTTTATGATGATGATGATGATTATTATTGTTTGAGTTCTGTGTGTTATATTTGGTCTGCCTTTGAGTCTGTGTCTCTGTCTATGGTGTCACCCCATCTGTTTGTGAATCTGTCTGTTTAGTTCAATGTCTTGTCTGGTTCCATGTATCTGAGTTTCCTGTTTTATTGTGAAGGTCCGTGTCGTATGTGAGTGTGATCAGTTTACGTTTCCCCTGTCCCGTCAGCCCAGATTCCTCCCAGCTGTGTTGCCCTCCTGTCTCTCATCCCCTGATTACTGGTGTGTGTATTTAAGCCCTGTGTGTTCTCCTGCCTGTTGCCGGTTCGTCTGTATTACTCAGTGTCAGTCTGTGTATCCACCGTGTCTTCTCCCTGTTGTTCATCGTCATCCTCCTCTGCTTGTTTTCATTCAGGTTTGTGCTCTGTAGTTTAGTTGTTTCCCAGTTTAGTTTAGTTCGAGCCCCGTTTGCTGTTTGTCCACATTCTTTTGTGTTCAATAAATCACCTTCACTCCTCTACGACTGCCTGCGACTGGATCCTCATTTATTCCACACGGCTCGCCTCGGCAGCCGTGACACAACCTCATGGTGCCTTTGCGAAAACGGGACATTAGAAGACTACCAAAAAATGCCATCCATACTATGTGAATTCTGTAAATTTATGGTTTTCCTGATATTCAGTTTTTGTTGTTTCAGCTGAAACCGTCAATTTCTTTCAAGGAGGAGATTACATGCTCTCACAGTTACCACAAGATAAAAGAAAAAGAATGATATTCTTTTCAGCTGTGCGCTAAAAAAGGTTTCTCTGACTGAGTGACCTAAATAAACTAACCAGGCATGTTCTGGTTTGTCAGATCATTGCACCAAGTAAAAATTATTTCTATATATTTTTAAGTTACACTCTGTTAGAAATTCAAAATGATGTCACAAAGTTTGCAGATGTATTACCACAGTTTTAGTACATATTCTGGACTGTATACTTTTAAAAACAATAATGTAAAAATCGAAAATCTTTTGTGATTAATTTTATTAACGGACAAAACACATCAATGGCATTCACTAAGAAAGTTTCACAGACAGGCAGAGACGGGTCTTGCTGCTTGTCTGTAGAAGGCTATTTGAGCATTAAGAGGTGCCAATAATTCCAGTGCCAATGAAGAGCGGCAGCTGAACAACAAGCAGTATAATAAGAAAAGCAACAATCCCTCATTTAAAGTTTGTATAAAAAGTTTGTGAACATACATTGAAAACGATGTAACTTTCTGTCAGTGATTCCTGGAATACCACTTACATGTGTTAAAATCACGGCTGGCACAGAGAGGGTTATTTGGTCTGGAGGTCGTTGTCCTTCTGTGGGGAGAGATGTTTGAGCGATCACCTAACGCGTGACAAAGGAATCCGCTGTAACGCTAATGACGGTCTGCACTCTCTTACCTGTCTGTAAAAGTTGGTTTGGGCATTAAAATCACTGCAGCAACTTTTGAGAGATGTGCAGAGCACGAAAGGAGAGTTAAGAAAAAATCCAAAGAAATTATATAGAAACTGTATATAAAAGGATCAGCTGTGGAGTTTTTCCACCTATAACTAAATAAATAAATAAATAAATACTGCAGGTTGGATCTATTAGCTGGACATGTACTCGTTGTTGGATTTGAAGTGTCCCTTTCACAGCGCAGTATTTTTGAACCAGAGCATGCAGGCATTACTGCATGCGTTTAAATTTCGATTTCACATTTTATATAAGTACATTAGCAGTGCAATGAAATCATTGTTTTATGCCTTCATGTTTAAAAACACAAGCCATCAATAATCACAGAATGCAAGAAATGACAGTGTGAAGATGAGAGTGCACGCAGGGTCATGTAAATGGAGACGAGTGTGGTCAAAAATATGAATTATGATACGTTCATATTTTCCAAGAGGCTCTGTTCAAAAGTCCAGCAGATACTCTCCTCAGGTCGCTGACATTCACAGACTGATGTTACTTTTGTGTGCGATATATATAAGTCTGGTGACAGTTTGGCAGTCAGAGTGACTGACGGAATAAATTATAGCGTTGGGATAAAACAAAGCAAAAATGCCTGATTGACAGAACTTTATTTCTATACTTTGTGTTTTAATAGAACAACAACAATTTGTTAAGCTAACAAAAGAAACTAATCAAAACCAAATGGATTTGCAGATTACATGGAGTAGTCTTGTGTGTGTGTGTGTGTGTGTGTGTGTGTGTGTGTGTGTGTGTGTGTACATATGATCTATATCCTGCATGTGCATGCAGCCGAATTTGTGTAGGTTCACCATTACAAACAGTTGTGTTTTAGAGCTGTCCATGGTGCTGAAATTCAAATAGTTTGAGTGCAATAAAAGTTTATGAAGGAAAAATGTGTTATTTCACGCTCCTGCCTGGACTTTTACGTGACTTGAAATTGATGTAAGTCTGTGTGTGCGTGTGTGTGTGTGTGTGTGCGTGTGTGTGTGTTTGGGTCTTTTTTAGAACCAGAAATTGGAATGGCACTATACTTAGGGGGCCCAACAGTCACTGTGGGGATCAAATGCCAGTTCTCATGAATTTGAAGGCATTTTTGAGGCCTAAAATATGGTTTTAGGGTTAGGTTACAAATAGGTTAGGGTTAAGCATTCATTTCTGGTGGTTAGGGTTAGGCTATAGAGCTGAGGAAAGCGTTTTGTCAATTCTTTGTCCTCACTAAGACATGAAAACGAGTGTGTGTGTCATTAAATAATAGAATGATGTGAACATTTTCTATCATCAAGTGATAGAAAAGAGGAGGTTATTTAAATTACAGCATTATGTGATGATCTTGTTTATTTCTTCTTCACTTTTTTCCTGCTGAGTGTTTTTGACAGCGAAAATCTCTGCTGTATGTGGGGAGGACAGTAAAAAGCCTCAGATCTGTTTCATGTTTTGCTCTCTGTTCAGCTCTGAAGTTGAGCCCCGCTTAAGTTTAGTGAAAGATTCAAACTTGAGCTGGTGTGTTCTGGATGTGCAGTTCTAATACGATTATCTGTCCTGATATGCAATGAATCCTGATATGCATATGGCAAGAATTCTTTCTACTTTTACTACATGTGAAAAACAAATTAAAAACTAGCATACAGGTTAAAATCATTAAGCGCTGTACCTTGGTTGGTGTCAAAAATATTGACGTTCTTGGTGAACTTGGAGCTTTGGTGTCCCCCGCCCTGCCGCAGTCCTCCTAACAGGCACAGCCTGCCAGCTGGGTCCCATATCACACCCCCATAGGAACGTTTGCATGGCATCATGGGTAGCGTAGTCCAAGATCGCGTCTCTGTGTCGTACACCTCAAAGGCCTTTAACGGTCGCTTACACTGACGGCCACCTTAAGGGTAAAAAAAAAGTTGTCTACTAGAGTGACAAATAAAGTGCAGACATAATAGCTGTGCTCGTGTGTTAGTACCTGCCACATAGAGCTTATTGCCAAGCAGATGTGTGTTAGCATCGTAGCGTGGGGTCGGCATGGAAGGAAGTAGCGCCCACACGTCCTTTCGAAGGTCATACTGCTGCAGGATACTACGGGGAAGCAGGTCTGCACACATTCCCCCAAGAGCCAGAGCACGGCCATCTAGACACATGCACAGAGACAGGACATTTCAGACATTATATCACGATGATTACAAAAGTGGAGCTACACTTCTCCACCGCATCCTAGCTGATGGAAACAACTTGTGGGCACTTCATGAAGTGCTAAAAAATCTGCTCATCCACAGGCAGACACGGATGAGAAGTTAGCTTGTGACAAGGCAAGAAAATCTGACAGACGAAGGACAGAAAGTACAGCAGTAGAATAAAAATGCAAGAGTCCACGTCTGGCACTTTGGCATGACACCCCAAGCATAAGAATCGAAAGCGAAGGCGAGTGTCGAAGCGTGAGAAAAGCAGCATTAATCGTCAAAATGAAGAGGAAAAGAGCTGCAGGGAAGCAATCTGCATTTTTATTGTGTGTTTACTTTAGTCAAGTGTTTCTTTACAAAGCCACTTGACTTCAGATTCTAACCTCAATGCATCTGCATTAGTGACAAGAGGGGAAGAAAGTTTGCAAAAACACTTTATATTCATTTGGGGAAAAGAATGTCTCATTACCACAAGTTCATTATTAAATATCCAGAAAATAACGATCCCACAAACGTCAATAAAAATGGCATCATTTAGTCAATGTGGTGGCTGACGCTCCATTCAGAAATACCAGATTTGTTTTAATTTGCTATTATTGATTATTTTGTCAGACGATCTGTCTCTTTTTCAGCTGCTCGGGATGAGCTGGGGGATGAAAGTGCGAGCAAAGGGCAGAGGATCGAAAAGTGGTCAGGGAGATAGAGGGAGCACAATGGAGCCCATACACAGCCAATAAGTCTATGTGTATACAGCATCTATCTGCGTTCCCTCGGACACTGACAGATGCACCGGAGTCATAGAGAAGCTCCCTGAGAAGACCGGTCATACTAGCTGCAAAATGTAGGAATAAATCAGAGCCCCCAAATATCGCTCCAATGACTTCAGACAGCAAAACAGAGCCGACTTTTTGGTAAAAATTAAAGTGCACCCAAGTGTTGTTCTGAAGTTCACACTGGAGAGCAGCTACTCTGATTATCTTCTTCACACTTTGCACAGTTAATTCTTGATGGATGCATCTTGTTTGTTTTTATTGCTCTCATTTTTAGGCACATAAAATTAGCCATAACTCTTTTATTTCCTATGAAATTTCAGAGTTTGAACTACACATGGGCACAGAAAATGTATGGTTTTAATTTTGACTAAAGTTATTCTCCACTGATGACAATAGATAACGTGACAATTGGGAGATTAACAAGGTGACAGATAGCTATTGTATAACTGAGCTCAGGGTGGCAATCATACATATGGACCTGGCATATGTGTGACTCACTCAACACCAGGAATAATACCAAGCAAGCACCACACATTGATGGAAATAGTTTTTCTGTCCTTTATTTACCCCAAATTACTCATTGAAAACTGGGTTGTTTAGTCTGAATAACGCTATAAATAACGGCCTACATTAGACATCAGTTTAGACCATATATAACCCAATACAGCCATAAAACAATCACCTCCAGCCAAAACCTATTCAAAAGATAACTTCACCAAACTGTGACTGATTCCCATTCATGCACTTAGCAACTTTGATATGTTTCCTTGATTGGCTGATGATGACCAGTGCACATTACAAAGGCTAAAATTGGGTTAAATTTGTCTTAAATGGAACGTTGAGTGGTTATTTTAGCCATTGTTTCAAAAATATAACTGTATCTTTCTTTGTTTCACTTAACATGATTAATTTTTTGCCCACATGCTAATGCATTCATATTTTCTGTGAAACAGCTGTGATCAGACAGCCGCACGTGAGTGATGTTTCTCACGGGTTTGTGTTTCATTGTATGTTTCAGGGAGAGCGTATTTGTCCTGAGCTGAGCCTCTGGACATCCATCATCCAAACACTGATGATATTCATTCAGACCTGCAGTCGACTTAAAATTGCCAGTTAACCTAACGTGCATATCTTTGGACATGCATGTGCGAGGAAGCCAGAGTACCCGCAGAGAACTCATGCAAACTGTGAAGCCCCAGCCGGCTTTGCTGTTAAGCAAAAGTTCTAATTACTGTGGTGTCCAGCCTGTGGGTAATAAAACTGTACCCACGTGCTACCGGAGTCAGATTTGAGTAGTCTGCAGAGTTTCTGGAGGTGTCAATGTGAGTGTGAATGGTTATCTGTCTCCCTCTGTGTACACTCTGAAGGAACAGTCTCATGTCCCCAGGGATTAGCTGGGCTGAAACCCTCCAGCTATCACGAATGTCTTAAACAAACACTGTCATGGTCCTGGGCCATGTGGGCCCAGTATTCTTAGTTTCTTGTATTTTTGTATTTCGTTCCCTGTTTAGGTTCTGTTTCCTGAGTTGCCCTGTTATGTTGTTCCCTGTGTGCTTTCCCTTTGTGACTCTCACCCCCTGTGTGCCCCTCTATGTATTCATGAGCCCTTGTCCCCTTTCGTGTTTCATTCCATGTTTTCCCCAGCCTGTTATGTCTGTGTTCTCCCCGTGCTCTCTCCTCCTGTCTGAACCTCTGTGTACTTCCTGTTTGACTCTGCCCGTCTCCCGTCAGTGTTATGTTCACCCCGCCCTGTCTCGTTATGGTTATCTGTGTCAGCTGTGTTCCCCGTGTGTTCCCACTTTCCTCGTTAACCCTCTGTGTATTTCTGTCTGCGTCTCCCTCTGTTCGGCGTCGCGTTCTCCCTCATGTTGTGTGTGTTCCTCCCTGTGTCTCTTGGCGAGCTTTGTATTTAGTTTTCCCAGTTTAGTTTTGTATTTCCTACGTTCTGCCTCTCCAGCATTAAAGCTGTGATTTTTTGAGTTCATCCCCGTGTCTGTGAGTTTTGCATTTTGGGTCCTCCTCCTGCCTGCCACACAACGAATCATGACAAACACAGCTGAAAGCAAGACAAATGAGCAGCCCGCTGATCAATGAGGTCCATCAGCAATTTGACCTATTAATGTATGTTTATATACAAGCTGTCAGAAAAGGTTTTAAATGGCTCTTTGGCACACACACACTTATACACCCCAACTAAGGATGAGGAGTATGTCTATGTCTGTAACAGATCTTATTAATGTTCCCTACTTCACTGTGAATGCTCACTACTTGTTTTTTTCTTTATTTCTTTTACAGTGTAGGGATATACTAAGAAGATCAAAAGAGAATACAGAACAGTGAAAGCAGAGAGAAGAGTAAACAAACCTAAAAGCTCTTTTATATTATATTTCAGATTCTTCAAAGCAGCCGACTTTTGCTTTGAAAACATCTTTGCACACTCTTCAGTCTCATGAGGTCATCATGTGGAGCCTTTCCAACAGTCTCCAAGTTTTCTACATATGCTGAGCACTTACTGGTTGCTTTTCCTTCACTCTGGACTCATTAAACTCATTCTGAAATGTGTTGTTAGGGTTTCGAACACTTGTTTGTGGCAGCCAGGTGAGCTAAAGCTGCTGTTCATCACTATCCTACCTGTCCAAATGGCCCTGAGAGTATTTTGGTGATGAGTTTTGGTTATTGTAATGTTAAACCACATTGCTGCCTGGAATGCTGAATAAATCACCAGATGTGTCACCAGTGAAGGGCTATTTGCTGTACAATAACACTACCTAAGCAGAATACAACACATGAACACAGAAACATTAAGAAGCCAAAACTTCCAGGAGTTACTGTTAGCTTATCTGTCTAATGGTAGATCCGTAAGATAGCTTACCTGTTAACTGAAAACTATTAGGTGGTAACCTGATGAAACTGGTAAACATAAGGCCAGCTAGGGCTAAACTGTCATCAAAGCTAACAGTGGCCACTTTGAAAAACAGCAGCTAATCAAAAATATAATGTACGTTTTTACTTTCAGTATTTGGTTTGACTCTTTGTGCAGCAAAAGTTACAACTAAATTTTTCCAAGAACGCAGTGTGGCCTGGCAGCTTGGAGGAAATTTAAATGTGTTAAATGTGTTCAGAACACATTTAACTCCAGGATGGTGTTTGGTGGTATTCTTCACATGTCTGCTCTGCAGCTGAAATCAACAACACTTACAGATTTTCTGAGTGGGATGGTTTAGTATTCAAATGGCATCATTGTGTTATTACAGTTCTACAATATCAACAATTCCCATGGACTGTACATATTCTCACAAAGAGATATAACAGTACAATCCCGACGTATGAATCTTGATTTTTTTAAAATTGTTTGTTGTTTTTCCCTCAAAACTGCTGATTTCATTTCATTTCACAATCAGTCCTGATCAATAATACAACCTCTACTGCCAGTATGTAGTCACAACGTAGCTATGAGATGTTTACCAGTCACCATTAAACAGAATCCACAGAAGAACATGTTGGGTAATACAACACAAAATGACAAACAAGCAAAGCCAAAGACCTTTACAGAAGTCAAAATCTCTTAAAAGTATATGAAACTGAGGCCAAGTGCAAACTCTGGAGTAAAAGCTAGCATGTTGCAAGTCTACCATAACTATGAATAGTTGTTTGTAAGGGGGCAATTAAGGAGGAATATTCTAATTATTTTCAGTAACCATTACAAAGTAATTTTGCTTAAAATGCATAATAGAAACTTGCTATAGAAACAGAAACAGACGCAGTGTGGTGCATACAGTTTATGTATAATCCATACCTTTCACTGTAATGGATACACCCATCAGTGCCTCCCGTAGAGCACTTCTCTTCCTCCACCTCCCCTCCTCTGTGTTATACATCTCCACCACCTTCAGAGGGCTCTGGTCCTCTCCCACTCCTCCCACCACCAGGATCTGCTTTCCCATAACTGCCACAGCTGCCCCAGCACGAGGAGTGGGCATAGGGGGCAAGCTTATCCACCGGTCCCCCTGAAAATTGCGAGGAGGAAGACACGTCAGCTGTCAAAGAACTGGGTTGTATTTAACTTTTTAAATTAGAGTTCTGTGTTCAGATAAAGTCCATGGCTCCTTTAGTTCAGGGTACATACACATCAAACAGATTCAATGCTTGCGTGTTTCTTATAAATTCATATCTGTTTCATTTCTAGCTTAAAAAAGTGTATTTGTGTCTTTAACGGACTGAAAGGTTTTTATGTTTATTAATTCCTGCTCAGAAAACAGTAAACTATCAGCTCCGCTGTCCACATTGTTTACCTCTGGGGAGTAGAGCTCCAGGGATGGACATGGCCTTCCTGCAGCGTCACAGCCCCCCAGCATGTACATCTGCCCCCCCACTTCAGACAGAGTGTGATAGACACGGCCGCTGGGCAGTCGAGCCAGGCTCTGCCAGTGAAACTCTTGGGCACTGGGCACCGCCATGACATCGGCACCCAGTCGGAGACTCTCTGGGGAGCTGGGGAGCAGGTAGGCGGAGGCCCAGATCCAGAGAAGAGTTAAGGGCAGGATTATTCAGGGAACGCTGAGAAGATGAAAGGTGTGTTTCCTCACCTCTGGATGGTCTTCCACCTCACACTGGGCCCTGGAGCGGAGACAGCATCAGGCAAAAATGGTTTTAGTAATGCAACATAGCACAGCATAAAGATGGGAATCAGTGGCAGTGTTTAATGGTAGTGTACATGTAGCTTTCAGTTGAGTTACCAGAATGAATGTTTACAACAACATGTTAATTTTAGCGTCTAACATGTTAGACGCTATCTAAAATAAGTTAAGGCTTTCATGCAATCAGAGTCAGATCTGTTGTCATTGATGAACTGTACTTATCATGTTTTCATTTTTCTCACCCCAGTGGGGGAGTATGTAATCGATTCAGTTTGTTTGTCTCTCTGTCTCTGTTAGTGTCAGCAGTGCAGTCGTCCACAGTTTTCAAGAGAAAATAGATGCCAATAACAGCTTGAGTTTATTTAATTTTGCTAAAAAACCGGTCAGGTTCAAGGTCACACCAACTGTGAAAATCAGTAAAACTTTATATTACCCACAGTTCGTTATGGACCGTCATCAAACTTCACAGCAATACACTAGACCTTGGGGGACATGAATACCTCTGTTGGCTAAGCATCTGATCTTGTAATATATCATATGAAAGGGCATTGACAAAGATGTACAACACACTTAATATTTTTTTAAAATGACAACCTATGATGTCATATGATGTCACAACGACGCCATAAAGTTTTTTTATTTGATAAAACAAAGTTTAGTGAATGGAAAAAGAAAAAGATTGTTGTTTACATTAGATTAGTGACAAGAAGTTAAAGTCAAGACACACAATTTAAGCAAATGTTATGAGTTAAATTCATTCAGGGATATTTCTTGCAATAGAATTTTGACATTTTTCATAGATTTATTCTTCCTTCTGCTCCTCGGTTTGTGTGTACTGTGTTATACTTAGGCTGCAACAAAGAACGAAGTCACACTGCCAACTGAATAAAGATTTACAAAGATTTATTAAACTTTAATTATGATGTGAGGAAAAATGGATCACTTGTGCAAAGAAGTCCATGGATAAATTGGCAAATGTATTGCATGTGACATATGTGCAAAAATCAAATTAAGATAATTAGATCAGGAAGAACAAAACAGTCGTGCTATCATGTAGAGACGGTGCAAGCACCTTCACAGGGAGGAGTAAAGTTGCAGCAGGAGAGGAGATGGGGCCACGGCCTTAAAAGGAAGAATTTAAATAGCCATGCATCACCTGCATCACACATGAAACTCTTGTAAGACTAAGCGCACACACATAGCAAACCCTGCATTAAGGTCTGAAGCCGTAATAACTGACATAGTTTAGAGCAGGGATGTCAAACTCAAGTCCTTGAGGGCCGGTGTCCTGAAACTTTTCCATGTGTCCCTGCTGCAAGACACCTGAATAAAAGTAGGTCAATTCCAAGTCTCTACAGAACTTGACTGCATGCTGAGGTGGCAACCCCTAACCCTGCTCAAGTACATTTAAATAAATGTAAGTGTTTGAAAAATGTACTTTTATTGCACCATGTTCATTCACTCATGAGCTGCTGTAACATGAATCAAATGGCTGAATCTTGCTAATGACCTAATAATTTTATTCAGCTGTGTTGCAGCAGGGACTCACGTACAAGTTTCAGGACACCGACTCTTGAGGACTGGAGTTTGACACCCATGCACTAAACAAAGTCTGTTGATGGGAAGCAGAATTTGTGACCTGGAGTCACTTTAATGTGTTTGGCACCCGATTGTTTTTGTTTCAGTGTACTTTTTGCCTTTCAATTATCCTTTCCACTGAGATGGACCCAGCAGTAGGTGGAAGAGTTTGGTTCACCTTAGATGGATTCTAATGGATATAGGCGGTATGCCACTGCCCTGCCAGCTGGACTACATAATGTATATGTATATATGGCTGGTTTCAGTCATTATGCAAATGTACTGTTTATAAGATTGGGGAAACCTGCAGTCAGCTGAGACTGAAGAAGTCACTTGGATGAGTGACGAAACGTTTCTCCCACAAAAAGCTACGTCCAGATGAACAGAATCAACTTTTTGGAGATACATAATGTATAGTTTTGTCAATTATGGGAATCCCTCTGTTTAATGTTGTGGTCAATATTCAAATAGGAAGATTGTAACCTTCATTTAACTTTATTTTTTTAACCTATTAATGCTTTTTAAGGTTTTGCTGTTTTCACTGACACTTCCAAGTGCTTCCAAACACGTTATGATAAATACCTAAAAAGCACACTTTGCTGATAATATGCTCATCATAGGCTATTGTGAATAGAATTTTGAGCTGAAAAATTAATTTAATCCATTTTGCAACAAGGTTTAACATGACACAATGTGGAACAAGCTGTAAATACCTTCCATATGCACTATAACAAGGTGTTGATAATCAACTTAACTTGATTAATTAATGATGACCTCTGAGAGCCTATATAAAAGCACAAGTTATAATAGTTTGCTGATGTCTTTCCTTCTTGGCACTGTGCTTACACAGGCCTGAATGCTGTGGACTAACAATGAGAAGCATCTGCTGCTGCTCATTACTCTAGGAAGGGTTACAGGGCCATTACCAAACTATCTGAAGTCCATGATTGTATAGTGAAAAGGATTATTGTCTGAGGAAAACAACATTCCAAATAGTTGCCAGTCTGCCCTGGAGCCGATGTCCCAACAAATTCATCCTAAGGTCAGACCACTGAATGCTCAGAGAAACTGTCAAAAACTGAAAGATTGTCAGGTAGTGGTCAGGTCACCACGGGGTTTGCGTTTAAAAGGGAGACTGACCCACCTGTTCTCCGCTCAGACATTGGTTCCCTCATGTCAGGAGCTCTAGAACCCTTGCCACTGTCAGCCAGCGCGCGCCTCAGGTGCCATAAGTGTTATCCAGCTTTGTTCATTCTTCCATCCTGGTTCCACCGCTTCCAAAGCCATGATCAGTGCACCAGGAGTTAGCCTAACTTCCCTCTTGTCTGCCTGTGCCCAGGAATGGGCAGCGGCCCTTTACAATGCCAAGTCCCCAGCCTGCAATGATTATGCCCTGTTTGCGGAGGAGTTAAAGAAGACCTTCGATCCCCCTTGTAGTGAAGTGGAGGTGGAGTCGCAACTATATCATTTACGTCAGGGTAAGCAATCCATGTGTCACTTTTTCTCAGAGTTCCATATTGTAGCCACTACGTTAAACTGGGGCAATGCTGCTCTCCTTTCAATATTTATGGAGAGTTTGACCGATGACATCTGAGATAAGATGGCAGGACATGAGGCTTCCAAGACTCTTGATGAGCTTTGAAGATAGACCAACCAGTTATGTCACGACCTCGTACTTCTCTAGAACTCTTCCAGTTCCAGAGAGGTACAGCTCAGCCGCTTCACGCCTGGTTGACCATTTCATTCTGGCCACTTCAGTAGACGGCCACCTTCTCCAGTCCTACCCTATCTGGTTCCAGACCCAGCCGATTCGCAAGTCCATCAGGGACCACCAGGAGGAGCCAGATCCTGGGCTGGGGTACTCAGTGTCTACAGCAAAATGGATTCCACAGAACTCCCACTTCCGGAGTCCATTGATTTTTCTACCACAATCTCTCTGAGGTCGGGTGTAAAAAGGGATCCTCTAATCTACCCCCACATCGCTCCTACAACATGCCCATCGAGCTCCTCCCTGGAACGGTGAATCTCCACGTCTCTCTGCTCTTCATTCTCTTCACTCATCATCCCTTGTGTAGCCCCCTTTTGTTTTTCTCTGTGTGTCATTCTGTGAGTTTTGGTTTCAGGTTTTGTTTGTTACTAGTTTTCCCAGTTTAGGTCTATGTTTAGTTCTGTCCTCGCCACTCATACCATCAGCCTTTGCCTGCATTTTGGGTCCTCCTGCACTAACACAACATGGCTTGCCCCGCAAACCGTGACACACATTGGACCAGGAACTATTCCTACGCGCCCCCATTGGTTTTCAGCACCCTTTCGCTGGCCCCTGGTGGAATCCATTTGTGCTGCCCTGTCTGCCGAACCAGCACCTCCACACACCTCTGCAGGTTGGCTTTACATTCCCTCCAAATGTCGTCAGGAGGGCATGGTCTGAGCACACTCCTCCCTGCTTTTGGGCCATCTGGAACCCAACACGACCCTCCAACTTCTTTGATATGCCTTCTGGTGGATCTCTATGGGTTGGGCCATCCGTGAGTTCGTTTCTGCTTGTGACATCTGCGCCCGGGTCAGATCCTCCACCCAACATTCTGCTGGTGACCTTCAGCGCCTCCCTGTTCCCAGACATCCGTGGTCCCATGTTAATGATTTTGTCACTTCTATCTGTCTGTTAACAATCTCAACACCATCCTTACCCTTGTGGATTGATTCTACAAGGCGGTACATCTGGTCGCGTTATCCGCCCCCCCTTCTACGAAATGGACGGTCAAACTCTTTCTAGAACATGTCGTCTGGCTACATGGGTTCCCCAAGGACATCATCTCCGATATGGGGTCCCAATTCACCGCCAGGTTCTGGAAGGCCTCTTCCAGTCTCACATCTGGCTACCACCCTCAGAATAGGCAATATGGGCCAACCAACAATTGGGATGCTTTTGTGATGCTTCATCTCCACCTAATTGTCTCTTTGGCCATGTTATATACTTTCAGTGCTCAATATACCAAACAACATCGCTGTCAACATTTCCTGGACCATTCATTTCAACCACAGGACCGGGTCTGGCTCTCCACAAGACACCTGAATAGACATACCGAATCCAAGAAGCTCAATCCAATGTTTATTGGCCCATACGAGATCGCAGCCAGAGTCAGTCGGGTCATTTATCGGTTACATTTTTTATGAAGGTCCACTTGTCACAGCTTAAACAACACATTACGTCCCCGCTGGCACTACGGTCTCCAGCCCCCACCCATCCAGAATCATCAATTGGGGTTAAACTGTCCGTGGAATTCTGGACTCTTGTCGCCGGGGCCAGGTGGTTCAGTACTTGGTGGATTGGGCTGGCTATGACCAGGAGAAATCCTTGTCAGATGCCTGAACCCTCAACTGGCTCCTTTTGATGTGAAGGAGCAGCAGCTATACTCTGAGCCTCTCCCGGATAGCTGAACTCCTCACCCTATCTAAGGGAAAAGCCAGCCTTCGGAGGAAGCCCATTTCCGCCTCTTGTATCCATGATCTCGTTCTTTTGGTCACTACACACAGCTTGTGACTATAGGTGTGGGTAAGGATGTAAATTGAGAGCTTCGCTTTTACACTCAGCTGTCTCTTCACCACAACGGACCGGTACAGCATCCACTTCACTGCAGCCACAGCGCCAATCCGTCTACCAACCTCCTGTCACTCGTGAACAAGACTCCAAGATACTTAAACTCCTCCACTTGTTCCTAACCCAGAGTGCCCACTACCCTTTTCCACCCTTTTCATCTTAAGTTGTATTTATTAAAAAGAACCATCCACCTGTTCTTATCTTCTTACATAGTAAAAAATATTAATTGCTTGCTTGAGTCATCTTGTCATATAATGTACAAGCCAATGACACAAAATACCTTGCTTCCATGACAGACTTTTGCAGAACGGGGATAACTGACTACAAGTCACACACCTTTCCCTGCATCACTTTGCTCATGTGTAACTGTGAATTTAAATATCCACCTCTTACAGGTATCCTCAGATGAGCAGCAGCTGTAGTCTGAAGTGAGTCAGCATCTCTCATGTTTAACTTTCCTTCCTTGTCGTTGTGAAGACAGGCCCTGCTGTTGTTTTTTCCTATGTCATCCCTCAGGAGCTTTCTCTTTCCTGCGTGTAACCCACTTCTCCTGCCTACACACAGTTTCCAGCGAGGAAAGGGGGAGGAAGTCTGTGACAGACGTGGGAGGAAGCTTTCCAGAATAAGCCCACGATGCACTGCAAGGCTAATTTTGACTACATCACAGAGTACATCACCTTAAACGCACTCTGTCTCACAGACCACAGATGGTTATTGCTCCCAAACTCAGGTGTTTTGAGGTCACACAAAGGCAACTGTTAAATTATCCAGCTGTGATTAAACACACTCTCTAAGCAGTTTATCCTTTAAAGCTTTACATCTCCTTTTAAAAACATGCCCCCTCACCTTGGAAAGGTACACTCTCCGCCTCTCTGTCCATTTTACTGGCAAGCTTTATCTGTCACACCTTTGATCACCTCACAAACAGAGACGATAAAGGACAAAGGGTGAAAATACAGAGGACCATCCTTCAAAATAAAATCTCCCACATTTTATTGTGCAGGGATATGTTGCCATAGCAACAGTTAGGCTTTTCTCAAGAGGTGCTGCTTTTGTTTTTTGGGGTTTGTTTTTTTAACGTCGTTTGCCTGTGATTGCTTATCGCTTGGTTTGCTGTTAATAATAGCTTATGAAAACGGATGAAAAACAAATAAAAGCGGTTGTGTTCCTATAGTCTGACCCCAGCGGGGGGCGGGGGGGATTTGCTAACAAGGCTGGGTAGTTTTCATCCAGCCCAGCTCACAGAGTGCATTAATTGCAATCTGTAACCAATTTGGTTTGCCATATCGTTTTTGTTTTTTTGTTTTTCAATTAACTGCTTGAACAGCTTGAGATCAACAGTAAGCCTACCAGCATCATCTGAAGTCATTTACAATCAGCATGCCTCCAACTTGAAACTTTTAATTAGGTTGCCTTCCTACTATCCCTCTGCTGTCACTGTGCAGGGACTCTAATCTGATTGTAAAACTAGTGAAACCTTCATTCGTTAAATGAAACATACTGAAATGCATTTTAATGAAAAATTGTGTCTTACGAGTCATTATTGTGTTATCAACCATCCATCCAAGTTTGAATGACAATGAACATAATTTGTGGCAAACAGGTTATCACGAAGGAGAAACATCTGAAGTCTCTCCACTGGTCGTTCTGCTCATAGACCTCAGAAAAATGAATATGCAAATACTGAGATTGCAAAAGCTAACCTGAAGCCAAGGCATGGATCCAACTGCTAATAACATTTGATACAACAAATTAGAATACTTGAGATGACTAAACTGGATCCAACTGTGCCGCCATGCGAGTTAATCCCTTCTTAATCAAACTTGCAAGGAAGAAATCCAGCATTACTTTTCCTCAGGGACTCTACTCACTTTACTTACACATTTATTTTCACATTATTTATTTATTTCATTTTTGCTTTAAAAGATTATGTAAATCATTGATTTAATTATGTCCTGTTATTGAACACTGGGGCGAGCTCTTTATTCTCTTGAGGACAACCAAGGCTATGTGGGACCCAGCCCAAACATGTTCACATGTGTTTTGTAGACTTGGAGAGAGCATTATTACTGGCTATGGAAATCGTGTACATCATTGTTCTTTGTATGCTGCTGCTAAATGTCCATCTTTGCATATTCACAGACTCTTCCATTGGTTGATCTTTATCTATAAATCTCTCCTTGGGCTGGTTCCATCTTATTTATGTGTTTATATGTGTAAAAACCACAACCAATACAACCTTCGTTCGAACAAAATCATACAATTGATTGTCCCAAAAATCAGAACAGAATTGGGGAAAAGGGCTTTTAAATACGCTGCCCCTGCTTCCTGGAATAATCTGCAGAAGGAACTGAAATTATCAGAATTGGTTACCTTGCACACTCAGAAATTAAAGTACAGAAATGTACCTATAGGGGTACAATGGCTTGTCACTGGGGTGGTACCCTCTAAGGTACCGTTCTGTACCCTAAACTGTGGGTACTGATTTGTACCCTTGTAATTTGTACCTTTTACACGTCAAACCTGTACTTTAAAGGGCAAAGTTGTACCCTTAGTATAAAGTACAAAAAAGAACCCTTAAAAGGAGTACAAAAATGTATTTCTAAAGGTTCAGTATCTACACACAGATTTCCTATATTTTTCTTCTCAAGATTTGAAAAATTGAAGATACAAAGTCAAAAATACTTGTCACATTTATTACCTTCTTAAATACATTGCTTAACTGTTACATACAAACTGTTATCAACAGAGTATGTGTCATAAGCTGCAACATCAATTTCCTGTCCAGGTTTTAGCAACGTCCATTCACTATCAACTCTAACACTGTATGAATGAAAATGGTTGTCATATAACAGAGGAATGAGAATTTTTCCACAAAAGACCCACATTGTGTCAATATTAAATATGTACTTAATTTGCCAGAACAGAGGAATCTTCTCTGAATGCAGTACATCAATGACAAACACATCTCTTACACAGTATTTGACACTGTTCACAATTACTTCTGACACACGCTGGAAAGCTTTCTTAGCACTATCAACTTCAGAAAAGCCACAATAGACTGTCAGTGCTTGTTGCAGTTCCAGTGGTAATGACAAAAATGATGTAGTCACACTTTTTCCAAAAACATTTTCAAATTCACCAAGTAAACTTTTGTTAGAAAACTCCCAGCACTGTCTGAACTGATGTCTGTTGCTCAAAGTTGTAGCAATGTTCATAAAATTTCTACAATTGCAGGACAACGTTTTGAAATACTGGTGCTTACTTTCAAATCTCATACACCATAACAAACGTAGAGGGCCGAACATTTCAATCAGTCTTGCATAGTGGATTAAATAATGACACTTTGGTGTAATTACATCCCCAAATACACTTTTCAGTTTTGTGAGAAACTCATGGACAAGCAACTTCAACAATAAAATATTCTCTTTTCGCACTTTTTTAGCCATTACAATCTCTGTTATTTCACGACATAGAAGAAAAACATGCCAATATTTACAATTAGGTGGCACACGGTCTGCCATCAGAAATGGCAGCAATCTGAACAGGCACCACTTTTGAGATGCTGATCCAACAATACCAACACTCTGAAGTCTCTCTGATAACTGTACTGGTTTGTTTGTTTTGTCATTCTGACCAATGGACATTTTTTGCAATTCTTCATTGATCTCTCTAATTGTAATATGCTTCTCAGTGTGGGCTTTACAAATCACTAGTTTCATAACTAGAGGAACTACACCTTCCAACAGATCATGCATCACATCAGGTGGTAAAGCTTGCGTAACACTGAAATAACTCAGTCTGTCAAAAGGACATGAACTATTTACACCATATATTGTTTTATCATCCGGAAATTCTTGGATTCGTGCAAGATGATACTGGTGAACCTCTGATGTTCTTAAAACAAAGCTTTCTTCCTCAAAGGATTGTTTCATATCTTCATAAGAAGCCATGCAATACCGACAAATTCTACCAGTGTTAAATGACATAGAAAAACCACCAATCATGTGAGCTGATAAATTATCACAAGATAAAGTTGCAAGAGCAGCATGAATAGTGTGTTCAGTTTTATCAATGGTAAAAGTAAAGCCATCAGTGGAAAGTTTTTCCAAATCATCAAGCAAAGGTTTAAGGATAACATGCCAACCACACCGCTTAACAAAAGAATAGCGTACCAATAACGCTAGATGAATGTGTCTCTGCTGAGAAGTGTACCTTTTGTCCAAATTGCCTACCTAATAAAATGCACTAAGTTTGTGTTTGGATCGTTTAGATCCTAGGGGATTAAGTACTTCAAATTCATCCTCATAAAAATGGAGTCGCAGTGCATTTGGGTTATCCTTGAAGAATTGATGATGTCTGAAGATTTCTCCATCAGAGTAATCTGTTAGAAATTCATCAGTTTCCGAATTGCCACTTGAAAAAATGTGATCTTGTATGTCTTCATGAGAAAGATAATTTTTTAGCACCTTATCAACAGGCACATATGAATACGAGCCAACTGTATGACCCACAGAGTCTCTTAATTTGCAATGAACAGGCTCTGTCATGTTGAGCTTTGATTTGCAATGTTCTTTGACCAAATAAGGAGATCGAATAGCTGTTGAAGCCTTCTCAAAAAATTCATTTGAATGCAGGACATTTTTAAGCTCTGGACACAAAGACACGTCAAGACCCATTTTCTCTAAATGATATGCTATAAAAGCATCGTAGTTCTCCTTGAAAAAACACATCAGAAAATTCACATCTTCCATAATTTCTTCCTGAACAGAGGCTGGTAAAGAATTTTTCTCTCTGCACTTAAGAATGAACTTGAAAAGATTGTCTCTGAAATTTATCAAAAATTCATCCCAGGATGGAGGGGTTTCAATATTTTCAGTTATGTCATTTGCAAATTCATTTGGATGTGGACTGACTACCTCCTGCTCATTTTCATCTAAGTCTTTATGGGGACACAACACCTGTTCTCTGTGTTTCCTATACACATGTCGTCTGAAAGATTCATATTTTTTGAAGGAAGAACAGCAGTCACTGAGTCCACAGGTTATATCAAAATCGGCATCATGGGAATGAATAAGTCCTATGTGCTGAATAAGCTTTGTCAAACTAAAGGTTCTTCTGCCACATTTGGAGCACTGATATGGCTGAGGCATGGTGGTCAATACAGAAGATTTATTTGTCTGGTGACTGTGATTGGCAGAGGCCGGTCCTCACCCTCATCTATTTTCACAATGTACTTTTGGAGAAAAATCAGGGTGTTCTTCAGATGTTTTGGATAAGCAAGGTTGAAGACAAAATACAAGCAGAAAGAAGAGATGATTCCTTCAAAAATACACGAGCTTCTGCACACTTCACTGCCATCCAACTTCACAATGTTTGGAGCGCTTCTGGAGAACACTGGTTTCCAGTCTTCATGAAGTAGCTGAACAGTTGGATAGGGGTTTTTAGGATGAACCTTTGAAGTCAAAAGAGAAGGTAGAGGAAAGCAATATCTTAGTCTCTTAACAAAAGATACATTTGTTTTCCTTTTATATAGACTAAATATTTTAATACACACACCTCTCCAAGTATGACAAAGAGATCCAGTTTCTCCTTGAAGACGTATGGCAGGAATAAAAGTGCAGCCCTTGTGTCAAGATCTGCCAAAAAAACAAACAAAAAAAAAACAAAACACAAGATCACCCATGCATTTTATCTGGCATTTCCAGTTACCTATAAAAATTATATAAAATGGAAGCCTTGAAGTTAAAAAAAAAAAAAAGCAAATACCTGGTAGGTCATCAGTGAGAGCCTCCTTTCTTGCATCAAGGTAGAGCTGGTAGAGTGGGGTTTTCCCTCGTGTAAGGCCAATCACCTTTGCTGCAACACATGAGAGCCCTTCACGAAATCGCTGGCTTACATTACCCGTTGTTGGTTGGATCCACCCGAGTTCGTTGCACAGCTACAAGTAAAAAATTCATTTTCAGTACAAAATAACAGTGTATGAAAATGAAATAATCTAAAGTTGATATTAATTATGTATGGTGCTGCATAATTTTTTTTTTATAGAATTTAACAACAATACTGTAAGAAGTTACATGAACATACAAAAAAAGGAAAGAGGGACAGATGAAGAAAGCAAGGTCAAGGGCAAATAAAATTTACTACTATAAACATGTTAAATGTGACAGCTATTTCCAAGTTCAATTCAGCTTTCTGACTTACACCAGTAGGCATCCCTAAGAAGGGGTACTTCTTCAACACATCTTCCACAGGCATACCATCTGCAATTTCTTTTTGCCGCCAAGCAAACGTTTGCTGCATACGGTTATGAACCACCATGGTATCTGGTTGCATCTTCTGATATTGGCACTGTAAGACCTTTAAGTGGGCGTCTATGGATAATAAATCCTCTCCTTGGACGCATGGTCCCTTGAAAGAAAGCAAGAGTGAGAAGAGAAAGTCAAAACAGATTAGAAACCCAACATAAGACTAAATATACAATTAGAGCTGACACGATCTGTGCATCACAAAGAACTCGTATCGTTTAAAGTTAACCGATACCATGAACCAATATTTAAAATATGGAAACTCTGAAATAATTTCACATAAAATCTTAATTGTTAACTTGAAATTTTAGTTTTGGAGTCATATTTAAAATGTTTTTTTAAATCTAGTTCACCCTCTTTTAGCGCCTTCCAATTAATAATTTTTTGTGAGGTAGAAGTATTAGCACTGGTACTTTGTATTAGCAAGTGCTCTAATCCAAGTATTGGTATTGTTTCGGTTTGAAAAAAGGGGTACAGTTGCATCCCTAATCCTTAGTTTTAGATGTAATAACAGAGGCAAGAACATTTTATAGCTCAAGATGTCCCTCACACCAACCTGACAAACATTTCTCTGACTTGTTCGTTGACATTTATTAGGCTGCCCTCTCCTCGTAGAACCAAACTTCTCCTTACAACGCCTCACTGCCTCACTGTCGACTAGTGGTGCCCGCTCTGATTTGAATTTACGTCTCAAAGACATATGCCATGTGTGCTTGTTGAACAGAAACATAAGTTACTGTAAAAACAATCTACACAAAATACACCCAACAAAGAATCAGTAAACATACTTCATACAAACCTACTGAGAGGCTACAGATTGTCTTACTAACAAAACAAGATCGAAAAAAGCTTCACTTTTACTTTGTAATCTTGAAGGAACCTTACGCAAATTTAAAATTTAACTTACATAACCATTTCCCTCACGATCCTTGAGGAAAGGATACTTCATTACCAGCGTCTTCACAGCTTGCACATATTCAGAATTTGTGGGATACCTGTAATATAAGAAGAAACATAAGTGTTAGAGCAACTGCTGACAAACAAACTTTATCAAGTGTGAGTTTATTTTCAATCAGAATCAGAATACTTTATTGATCCCTGGGGGAAATTATTTTTTGTTACAGTGCTCCATTTTAAACCAACATTAAGACAAGACAGACAATACGCTAACTAAGAATAGTACAATATATACATATATATACATACATACATACATAAGTCACTTATAAATAAATAGTTGGAAAAGAAACATGTGTAGCTGTAGCAGCAAACAGTGTGTTAAGTGGATGCGTTGTACAGGGAGATGGCCACAGGCAGGAATGATTTCCTGTGTCGTTCAGTGGTGCTTTTCGGTAATCTCAGTCTCTCACTGAACGAGCTCCTGTGGCTGACCAACATGTCATGGAGTGGGTGGGAGGTGTTATCCAACATTGTCTTTATCTTGGACAGCATCCGCCTCTCCGACACCACCTTGAGGGAGTCCAGCTCCATCCCCACAACATTGCTGGCCTTACGGATCAGTTTATTAAGTCTGTTGGCATCTGCGACCCTCAGCCTGCTCCCCCAGCACGCAACAGCATAGAGGATCGCACTGGCCACAACAGACTCGTAGAAAATCCTCAGCATTTTCTGGCAGATGTTGAAGGACCTCAGTCGCCTCAAAAAATAGAGACGACTCTGGCCCTTCCTGTAAAGTGCTGTGGTGTTTTTAGCCCAGTCCAGTTTATTGTCAATGTGTACTCCAAGGTATTTATAGTCCTCCACAATGTCAACACTGACCCCCTGGATTGAAACAGGGGTCAAGTGTTTCCTGGTCTTCCTGAAGTCCACGATCAGTTCCTTGGTCTTTGCCACGTTGAGCTGCAGATGATTCTGCTCACACCACGTGACAAAGGAGTCGACCACAGCCCGGTACTCTGTCTCATCATCCCTGCTGATGCATCCAACCACCGCAGAGTCATCAGAAAACTTCTGAAGATGGCAGGTCTCTGTGCAGTGGCTGAAGTCTGTGGTGTAGAGGGTGAAGAGGAAGGGGGAGAGGACAGTCCCCTGTGGTGCCCCTGTGTTGCTAATCACCTTGTCAGACACACACTGTGGGAGACGTACATATTGTGGTCTTCCTGTCAGGTAATCAACAATCCAGGACACCAGAGAAGCATCCACCTGCATCGCTGCTAACTTATCACCCAGGAGGGTCGGCCTGATGGTGTTGAAAGCACTGGAAAAGTCAAAAAACATGACCCTCACAGTGCTCGCCGGCTGGTCCAGATGGGTGTAGACACGATTGAGCAGGTAGATGATGGCGTCCTCTGTTCCGAGACGAGACTGATAAGCGAACTGAAGGGGATCCAGATGTGGTCTTACTATGGGTCGCAGCTGGTCCAGGATGAGCCTTTCCAGGGTCTTCATGATGTGGGAGGTCAGTGCCACGGGCCTGTAATCCTGGGGGCCACTGGGACGAGGCGTCTTTGGTACAGGGACGAGGCATGATGTCTTCCACATCACCGGGACCCTCTGCAGACTCAGACTCAGCATAAACAGTTTATGAAAGACTCCACACAGCTGGGGGGCACAGGTCTTGAGGACAAGGGGACTCACTCCGTCTGGTCCAGCAGACTTGCCTGAGTGAAGTCTCCTCATTTGCATCTCAACCTGGTATTGAGTGAAGGTGATGGGTGGGGGAGGGGTGTCAGGAATCTCACAGGAGGCAACATGTGAAGAGAGAGGCTGGCACAGTGGTGTGGCTCTGGATTCCAGGCTGACTGCAGGTGAGGTTGTGGGGGTGGGAGCAGACACTGTGGTGTCGAATCTATTGAAAAACAGGTTCAACTCGTTGGCTCTATTCTCACCTCCCTCAGCTCCCCTGCTGTTGGTTGGCCTGAATCCAGTGATGGTCTTCATGCCCCTCCACACCTCTCTCATGCTGTTCTGCTGGAGTTTCCACTCCAGCTTCCTCCTGTAATTGTCCTTAGCCTCTCTGATCTTGTCCTTTAGTAACACCTGGATCTTCCTCACCTCCTCTTTGTTGCCCCCTCTGAAAGCCCTCTTCTTGTTGTTGAGGAGGGCTTTGATGTCCTTAGTCACCCACGGCTTGTTATTTGGGTAACAATGAACAGTCTGAGCTGGAACAATGGAGTCGGTGCAGAAAGTTATGTAGCCTGTGATACACTCAGTAAGCCCATTGATGTCCTCGGCGTGAGGCTCACAGAGTGTTTCACAGTCGGTCACCTCGAAACAGCCCTGTAGTTCCGCTATTGCCTCCTCTGACCACCTCCTAACAGTCCTGGTGGTCACAGGTTCCCTCCTCACAATTGGCACATAGCGGGGGGTGAGGTGAATCAGGTTATGATCTGACCTACCAAGTGGGGGGAGGGAGGAGGAGCTGTATGCATCCTTGACGTTAGCATACAGTAAGTCTAAAGTTTTCTCTCCCCTGGTGGGACAGTCCACATATTGTTTGAATGTTGGTAGTGTATTGTCCAGTGATACATGGTTGAAGTCACCCGAGATCACAATAAAGGCACTCGGGTGCTGAGTCTGTAGCCGAGCTATGGCAGAGTGGATAGTGTCACATGCAGCTGTGGGGTTAGCAGAGGGGGGAACATAAACAGCCACCAAGATGACGTGAGAGAATTCCCTGGGTAAATAATACGGCCTGAGTCCAACAGCACACAGTTCAGTGTCCGGGCAACAAATCCTTTCTTTGATTGTTATGTTGGCAGGGTTACACCACCGGTTGTTAACTAAAACAGCAAGCCCACCTCCTTTACGCTTACCGCTAGCGATGCTGTCCCTGTCCGCCCGAACAGTGTGGAAGCCTTCCACGGAAGCATTCTCATCGGGAATGTCCTGGTGCAGCCATGATTCGGTGAAACACATCAGGCTACACTCTCGGTATTCCCTCTGACTCCGTACCAGTGCTGAGAGCTCGTCGATTTTAATTGCCAACGATCGCACATTTCCCATCACGATAGACGGCAGACACGGTTTAAACCTCCTCCTCGCTTCGAGCCTCCGCTGTCTCACCGTCACCTTTTTTCTTCTCTTCTGTCCTTGACCTCTGCATCCCCGATGTGTTTTCCTCCAAATTTCAGCTGGTACTTCTGCGGGCCTGGCCAGCGAGCCGGCCGGCATCAGGGCGATCAGCTGATCTCTGGAGTAAACAGTCCGTGCGTGTAGGAGATGTGCCGCGGTCCCATTCCATGATAAAAGTAACAGTTCCACGGCCACCAGAAGAACAAAAACTCTCTCAATCCACATGATTGAGTAAGAGATAGAAAACGGAGGAAAATACAAGTCAGGAAAAAAAAGAATACGTAGAAAAAAAAAGCTAAACTAAGAGAAAAGCAGGAGCGACTGTAACAGGCTGCACGCTGGTTGGCGCATGCGCACAAAATATGACAGATTCAGCTTTTTCTTGTTGCTTTTTCTAAAGCAACAAGCTAACATTACCCTGATTAACTTTCATAGTATACTGTGCCACAGCTTCATATAGAACTCTGATTATTGTGTGTCTGTCCCTTGGATTTTTATGGCACGGTTCTTTGTTGTCCAGTTTTAGTTGCAGATTTTTGGAAAATCTTGGAATTTCAAAAGAGGCTGGCAGTCTCAAAGTATTTTCATTGCTGTGAAAACAGTTAAGTGTTTGTTTTTATTGTATGAATTGAAGTATAAAACACTACAGTAACAATACATATGGTAGAAACAATGATCATATTAACTAAATCCTAAAAGTGCATAACGGCCAACATGTATGCTTCAGACATACTAACTTCATTATAAATAAGAAAATACCTTATTGAAGTTGACGAAGTAGATGGTTGCCAGTCTTCTGGAGAGACAGTCTGTAGAGTCAGCGTCACTGAAGATTCCTTCATCCTTGACACAAATTGGTTGAATTTAACCTGCTTTTTGAAGGATCCTTGGAAAAGGTATGCAACCATAGTCTCAGTAAGACCGCAGTCAACTGTGTCACCATCAACCTCATTGTCTGCAAGATAAATGGTAGTACAAACTTTAAATTCAATGTAAGGATATTTATCACCACATTTTTACATGGGTAAAAACCGTATATCACACACATTAAAACCTTTTGTACAACTTCTTTCAGTTCAAAGAAATATTCATTAAAAAAATCAGTAAATTAAATAAAATAAACCAAATTTTTAGAGTGAATCCTCTCGATATGCAAAGTTTTCATTTTTAAATTTAGATGTTTGTTTGGGACTACTGGACACAGGAGAGCAGAGTCTGAGCATGCTTTTGTGCCCTTTCAAGTTTGGAAGAAAAAAAAAAAGACTAGAATGCTGTAATGTGTTAATATTCACTACTAAGGTGACTCCTTTCTCCAGATTTCCGACAGTTTTTGCCGTCTGTTCTTTCAGACCGATTACTTATAGCGATAACACCCGCAGGACCGTATTACAAGCTCAGATTACATGCTGAAAAAGTTCCCACATTGCTTAAAACGCGACTATCAAACCCCAGCTGCAACACCCTTGTTATATTTTAAACAAGTGCGGCGTCAAGATATTTCCTTTAAACGTTATATTCAGCCGCCCATGTGTGTTGATGGCCTTGGAATGGATGTAAAAACGTGATTTTATTAAACCATTAATACACTAACGGTAAACTGCATTCAGCTACCAGGGAATCAAATTTCGCGCCGTTCCGCTGCGCAGGGGTTACCGAACCCATAGACTGTGGCCGAACCACATATATAAGTTCAAACTTATACAAATACTATGTGTACACATTTTTCATTTTTCAGAACTGTGACCTCAACTTTACACATGAAACGTTTGTAAAAACGTTTGTAAAAAGACATAATTTGAGCTAAGAGAGTGCCGAAACTAGCTAAATTGCTAATATACGTTAAGCTAGGCTAAACCAATAATTAGTAATTACGCTACATTTTTCTTTAAATAAAACTTACCTCTGAAACGCTGAGCTTCAGCTTCGGTGACATCTAAGCCCCACTCTTGTATTTTTGTTAAGAGTTCCTCGGTTGAAAGTGAACAGAGCACACCAGGACTTGCAAGTTCGTCATCCATCTCCGTCCGTTGATAAAACAAAATGGCACCTGCTGCATTTACAGAAAATTCTAGAATCCACCAGCTATTCGTTGAGTTTCTTCTTCTACTTTTTGTTTGATGTTGTGAGGATGGGCTCAACTCGCACTTCGAGTTCAATAAGGGTGCTTTTTTGCAATTCATCCAAATAATTATACTTTTAAAAAAAACCACTCTCTTAAAAAAATGTTTAAATGCATTTTTACTTTTTTTTCTTTCAAATAAATTCATCGTTCTTAAAGCAGCTTAAAAATAAGGGGGGTTCAGGGAATACAAAAACAACAACAGCAATGAAAATAATAAAAAATAAAATAAAAACACTAAAATATATGCTTAAATCAATACAGTTGCAAATAAATTACTGTCAAAAAGAATAAAAAAAAACTCTAATCAAAAAGAGCTTAATCAACCTGTACTTTATCTTTTGAAAGAATGGGTACAAATAAGTACTTTTCACAATTAAGGAACATGTATGTACCTTTCAGATGCTAAAAAAGGTACAGATAGTTCCCCCGAGGTCCAATATTTGTCCTTAGACTGTATTAATGTCATTTTTGTACCTTGGGGCACAGTAATGTACCCCTTCCGTACCCCTATTTCTGACTGTGCAGTTGTGTGTCTTATTTTGAAATAAATATTTACGTGTTACCATAGCAACCAGAGAGCATTAAGGGGCAGAGAGGAGGATGTTATGCTCAATGTTGTTGGCGCATTTCCGGAGGACACTGCTAATAAAGTTACAGAATTACACAGTGAATTCGCCTTTATTATTATATTTACAAAATAGCACAGTTTTTGTCTTGGTCGTATCATTTTATTTTGTTGGATTTATCTGCAACACCCTAAAGGCTGGTCTGTGAAAATATTGTCTGACATTAAACCGGTACGTGGCGCAAAAAAGGCTGGGGACCGCTGGTGTAGAGGGTTGCTGCGACCCATGAAGATTCTAGGAGTAAGGTGAGATGAAAACACAGGATTTGCTGTTTTCATTATTTTCAAAACTAAAAAAAAAACTAACTAAAATCTAAATTCTACCTAAAACACTTTAGTAGAAGTTAATTAAAATGTTTTATCACTCTTAATTCTAGTTTTCAGCTTGGTTTCAGTTAATTGTAATAACCTTGGGTGTTAGCCAAGTAGATATGTATGTATCTATATGTATCTATAGTAACAGTTGACCACTGACCCTACCAAGCAGTTCCTTCCTGTCTCTCTCTCCATCGCTCTCTCTCTCTAAACTCTCACAGTTTTCAGCTATTTTAGGGCCAATACATCAGGACAGTCATTGGGAGTTTATAGAAGTGTACCTACTTACTTACTTATGTAACACTCTCATTTTAACATTTAAGCAGACTGTTCAGAGCTTACACTTCACAAACCATTTTCCTTTAAAGCTTTTAATATTCACTTCTCATGAATCTCCACAGTAAAGACAGTAGTTCATGCAGAACTGATAGAGGGAGTGAAAGAACAGTGTATATGAATGAATGTCAAAAAATAAGGTTTAAATATGTTACAAGCACAACTCTTAGTGATGGAGGAGGTAGTCAGTTGTAGAAGTAGCAATAAAGCAGTCAAGTTTCAAAGATGAAAGTGCCTACTGAGCAGCAAATGTTTCCTAGGGGAATTTTACTTTTATGTTTTTGGGTTACTGCAATAATATGTGTACTGCATTTGACTGCTGCAGATGTTAAAGGTTCAGTTCAATTTTTTATTCCTCTCACATATTTGTTACGTAACATTTTTAAAAACTGTCTTATCTATCAAATTACACCTATTAGTATGACTTAGGCAGATGTGAAACATCTGGGTCTAAATCTTACAATGACACGTTTCAGGCATCAGTAAAGTTTTTTTTAGGATTTTGCATTAGACGGACTGATTTCCTCTTATTACTTATGGTGAGTAGTGTGTCAGCTTCTTTAGACTACATATTTGCAGCAGCATCCAACAAGCAGGAAAAGTGGCAGTGGAACAGCAGAAGTAACTACATAAATGTTGTATTTGTCAGGATGGAAAATAATGTTCAAAGCTCTTTTACACATTTGACACAGGCTTCACATTTATATGGTGGACTTACTCGTAGTAAAGCAGCCCTCCTTTGGATGAATCCTGTGCTCCATCTCAGCTGTCAGGATTCATCCACGCTGCCCTCACACACTGACGGGAAACAGGTAGGATAAAAATTTCATCTCAGTGTCTGACTGAAGTTTTTGCTCGTGTATCAGAACATATCAGTTCTTTTTGGCTGCCCTTTTCGTCTGAGTGGGACAACAAAATACCCTTAGTCTGTATGATGTTTGCCAGATTAAGCAACAAGCTCTGTGTGTGTTTGTCGATTATTCGCACTCTGCTTGTTTGCAGCCCACATATTTGTACTGTCTTGGTGGACGGTGTTGGTGATTTCTGATCTAGCTGTCTAGGTTCATATACTGGTGACCACACACAAAGTCTTTCACACATACACATATTAGTGCTTGGTCTTTTTCTTAGGCTAAACTAACCACATGAGTTTCAAGCTTTGACGGTCTCACTTCTCATTCACCTGATTTGGTGTGACACTTGCTGCCAACCTGAAATTTGCATGTAAAAGGCTTAACCTTTCAATCACCACCACAGGCACCAGCTGGTACAATCCACATCAGATCATTTAAATACTCCAGCTTGGTCGCTTGATGAACAAAGCATTCTCTAAGAGAGAGGGTTGCTTCTGTAAGCTGTCATTTAACATCAAAACAAATGACAAGTTGATCAAAAGAGTGATTAGCCTGTTTCATATGGTCAAGGACAGCTACATTAACGTTAGCCGCTAATTGAAGCTTTGTTAGCTTACCTCTGACTCTCCACATGTTGCTGCCATTGTCCGTATCTCCAGCACCTGTGGTACCGTTAAAAAACAAACAAGCGCTGCCACACTTTCAGAACTTCGTCATCAGCTTGGTACCAAAGAAGCAGTTCCCTTATCCGTGTTATCAAAAAATCCTGTGTTCGACCATATGTCTTTCACCCAAGAATCAAACCACACATTTTAACTGAACCTAATGGTTGTAAACACACCCATGGATACGCTGGCATCCAGAATCCAATAAGCTCAGAATAACAACTGCCTAAACACGTCTGTCACAGAGACACTCCTTCACCGTGACAAGGTGCCGCTAGGACAGACTGACAGGACACATTATCACTATAGACAGCGGCATGTTGTTTCATGCTGTGCTGGGAAATCACAGCAGTTAGCATGCACACATACTATCTAGGTTGTTACCACAGTAACCAATGAAAATAGTTACACGATGCCTGAACAATTGAATCTGACGTGATCGCACGCTGTAATGTGGCACGGCATGCGTAATCACATACAGTACATTCACAGCTAAATGTATGTGGGTGTGACATGCAAATTAGATTAGAAACTGGTGTTGGGGAGTTTGTGTTTACCAGGGAGAAAGGGTCTAATAAAAGAAATGCATTGAAGGAAATACAGGATGCAACAATCTGGTGTTTAAAAGTCAGGGATCTTGTGGATCCTGACATTACATAAATGCCATGCTGAATTACTGGAGTACCATGTTAAATGTATGTGAAAATGTATGTGAAAAAGCCAACTGGATGCCAAAACAAATGCCAACATCAAGCAGCTCCTGTGCCTGATCTGCATAAATATGTTTGCTTCAGCTTGTTTTTACAGGATAATCTGCTTGGGAGAAATCCTGCAAATAGACTAAAGACATCTATATTCATCACCATCATGGTCCTGCAGATTACAAACGGGTTGTACATTTAGAATGAAAGAGACTGTCATCTTGGCTACTGCACCAACAACATTACAAGTGAAATGCAGCAGCAATCTTTGAATGTTCTGAAAAAACACATCATGTGATTTCTGCTTTAATCCTCCTTTCAAGTCTGTCTTAGAGGTTGGGCTAAAATCTGGGAAAAGGCTTCAGTAACCTCCTACACCAGGTTGTTTTTCAGTGGAGTAACCTATTTTTCATTATTTAGAGGTGAGATCAAACACATGGTGTGTTTATTCTGCTCTACAACTGACCCCGTGTGTACCCTCCCTCTCTCTCTGTGGGTGCACATAGGCATTTAAGCAAGGCATTGTTTATTGGCCAACAGCTCTCCCAGCACAGTCTGAATCAATCAGGGTTTGGCTCAAACAAGCCTTATCTGGTAAAATCCTCTATTGATATGCATGTTTGAGTTCAGAGAAGAAAAGACAAAGAAAAAAGACACCTCAGGAGAGTACCAGCTATTAGCAGGAGAGCTAACTTAACTAACAGCAAATAGTCAGTAGTTTATAAGTATTTCACCCGCTGCACAAACAGCTTTTCCTTCTATCCTCTCAATACTTTTTGAAGGATGCACAAACTGGACTCAAGTGAGATGATGCAGCTGAAAAGGGTGGATTCAGTCGCTGCCCTCTGGAATGCCCTCATGCTAATGTTAAGTCTAATACTTTCATTACACTTATAGTGCCTTAATTTGCTGTCAGTCAACTCAATTAATATTATTTCATTTCATCTCTCTTGTTAGCTCCGGTGAATACGAGGACTGCACTCACAGTGAGACTGAGAACAGGGAAATAGTGTGGCTATGCTCTGAAACCCATTCTTCTATATAACTCGGGCCACACAATAACAGTTTAGTGCTAGGGGTGGGTTTTAATAATCGATTCATCGATTAAAATTGATTCTGGCTTGGATAACGTGATATCGATTCATTAAAATCCTGAATAGATTTTTTATATAAATGTATTTTGCCCAGAATTCCAGAATCTCAGGTGAAACGTCACAAATTTTTGACAACCACCAAACATTTAAAACAGTAAATAAGAGCAGGAGCACGGCTTCTGCACAAAGACGTAAACACAAAGCGTGGACCTGCGGATCAAAATCAGTGAGATGTCGCCTTTCTCACCTGACAGCACGGACACGGTCGGGGCTGAAAGCCGACAGCTCGCTGATTCTGATGTTTCGGCGGGTCCGTGCTTTGTGTTTACGCCCTTTTTGCACTGATTCTAAAGCTGTTAGTTTGATCTCTCTCCAAACAATATTGATTGAACCAGCAGCAAAAGAAGATCCAAACTAAGCTTCACATAAACATTGTCATGGACTCCCTCTGACTTTTGCTGTTTTGCTTCCACCACAATAAAATCACACTTCATGCACAGCTCGCTCGCTCTCTCTCTCTCTCTCTCTCTCTCTCTCTCTCTCTCTCTCTCTCTCTCTCTGAACAGTTTCCCATCTATCCCCGAAATCAGTTTTCTGCATTATTTTCTTGCTTGTTACGCACAAGTCTACCGTTCTTACAGCGCTGTCGGCCGCTTTTTTTTTTTTCCTTTTACTTACTTCCGAAAAGAAAACCTAATTTCTCCCGTTCAACAGGCTTCTGAACAAATTTAAACTTTTTAAAATTATGCAAAACGCTTAGCTGTGTCTCTAATAAAACTGCTGTAACTTCAGAGGTAATATTCATAAGTTGATTAATAGTTTTCTTTCGTTTTTGATCTACTGCAGAATATTTTTATAAAATCCCAGAACAGGAAAACCACCTTCATGTTTTTCTGTGTTTTATCTTCAGCTACTTTGACACAAAGGCATCTGCTGTGATGCTCACACCTTTGATAAAGTCTTGCGTGTGTCAGCTTCCTTTTTATAGATACAAAAATATGTAAATGTACTGATCTGAATTATAATATTTCTGACTGTCTGAGGCAAAATTTCCCAGATTAAAATCGAATTGAATCGAATCAAATCGAATCGAATCGATTCGAATCATGGATCGAATCGATTCAGGACCATGTGAATCGGAATAGAATCGATTCTAGAAATCAGTGACGATACCCAGCCCTCTTTAGTGCAGCGTTGAGTGCAAGCACGTTTTTGGGGAGCACTCCTACATACTGTGAACTTAATGACACCAGTTCACATGCTTATAGGGACAGCAGTACTGGTGAAACATTTTCCAGTAAATTGGGCGGGTTTTGTTTAAACAGAGATATAGCTTGTTGTATCGTAGGCTAGTATGTGTAGTTTAGGTTTGTGAACTCAAATGACACTTAAATACTTTGGTTGATATTTGAAATAATATAAATGTTACAATGTTATAATGAACACACTTTTTTCAGCTATAATAAAAAGACATGTCAAGAAGGCCCCAGACATTCAGCATCATTCAGTGGTTCCAAATTCCACCACCAGGAAAAGGTAGCTTGAATTCATAACAGCCAGAAGCACTATCGAGTATATTGCCTTGTAATTAAAATACTGGGAAACCTGGGTTATGTGGTGCTTGGATCACTGCATGTTTCATATCTATTGCCCCATCACAGTTGGGGAGATTCCACTTCTCTCAAAGCCCAGAGCAATCTCCTTTCAATCAGGAGCTTTTGGCACAGGAAGACATTCGTCCACCAGTGTCACAATGTTTGAAACGGACTCAGGCGCAGACCAGAAATCCTTGGCAAAAGAGAGTGCGTTTATTTACAGTGAGACACCAGGTGCAAATATATATACAGTGTGGCAGGGAAAGGGATCCGGGGCTCCAGGGTCCAGGGGAAACAGGGATTAATCTTATACAAACTCCTCTCCTCGGCAGATTCCAAAAACACACACGCTCTCTCGGGTCCAGGGCAGATCTATACACACACACACACACACACACACACACACACACACACACACACACACACACACACACACACACACACAGAAAGTCTCCAATCAGCTGGGATTGGCTGCAGGTGTGCCGGTGAGCACAGGTGCGTGGGCCAGGGGCGGGAGCCCGTAATGAGCACCGCCCCGGCAGAGGAGAGAGAGAGAGAGAGCAAAGCAAACAAACAAAACATGTTGCCTATCACAGAGTCAGCCAGCGAGGCACGGGGACCATGATAGCCAGGCTTTCCTATATCGCCTTGGTGACATCTGGCACAATGTATATCACAGTGGAGATGCCCACCCCGTAACTGGAGCCAATCATGTTGAAGGAGTCACCAGACTAACAACATCATTCAAGTTCAAGTTTAAAAGCTTAGAAAATTGTTACTTTGTTATACCTGGAGTCACCAGTATTATTACCTTAATAGTATCAATGAAACTGACTCCTACTAACCACAGTCATTTAGTAGCGTTTTTATATGGGCTATTTTATTTAGGCCTATTAAAAAAATAAAATCACAAACAAGTGTAACTGCTATTAAAACAGAGCCAGAAAGTCTTGGTAAACAATTTCAATTCATGAATAGCTTCTCAGTCGCCTAATGCTAAATGCATTGCTTTATTCTAAACAGACTTAACAGGAGTGTTCGCTTTTCACATTTTATTTTTACATAAATTACCCACCTCAGACAAATTGCTGAACGTTTCTTTGGAGAAATTGCCTCTCAGAAATTTGACCGATCCCGACAAATCCAGTCCAACTCTCACCAGCAGAATGTTTATTGAATCGCTCATTGCTAAGTCGAGAGTACACTCGGAACCTGTCGGAGCTCCTTCACAAACCTGAGTGGCTCATGCAGGAGCTGCAACCTGTTTCTTGTAATTCACCTTCTTCTTTATAGATGACAGGTTCATGTTGAAAGTAGTGGTTGTTCTCTTCAATATTTCAAACTTCCACTTTATGTCCTGGTAACAGATGTTTTTTGACTGTACTTAAATACCATGAGTTTATTGCTTTAAGCTTCAAACTGTCGTCCCTCACCGTGAGTGTCAGCATCACAGCTGCTCTCTGTTTCTTTTACCTGATGTTGTCATGACTATTATTTCACATTTAGCTCAGCAGCTTGGTATGCCTGCTGATCAACATGCCAGGTATAAGTAACAATCAAACTTCCATTTTTTGTCCATCGTCTGACAACCGAAACGGTAAAATATGTTATGAGAGCAACATCACCGTGAATCGGACTCCATTAAATGATTTCGTAAATGATCACAGAGCTTTGGGACATCTTACTCCTTCACTTTTCTGTTCTTTCGTATTTATTCTGCTATGTATGTAGAAAGACATAGTCCCAAACTAATGAGTAGAATCATTAAGATCCAAATACTTCCTCAACCATACTTTAATTTTAAGTCCAATGCCTACAAAAGGGAGACAGTCGTCATGGCCCATGGCACACACTGGCTAGAATGGCAGTGCTTATTTCCTGTAGTGCTGATTGAGTCTGCAGATATATACAGTATCCAAGATGTAAATGCAGCTGAGCATTTTGCCATATCCATCTTGGTGTTTTGAAACTGGATATCAACTAGAGCAGGGCGATATGGCCAAAAATATTTATCACGATATATATTTGAAAATTTGCGATAACGATATAACCGACGATATAATTGATGCGAGACAAAATACAACTCCACAACATTACTAGCGCAAAAAGACAACCTTCCATTTATTTTCACTTAAACAAGAAGCTGGTTTTTATGTACATTAAAGCTTTATAAAAATGTAACAGTGCAAATGCAAATTCCTTGCTGAAAGTTTAACCAAAAGGCATTTCCAGTAGAAATGGGCTGACATATCCTGAGCATAACCATGTATAATATCCACTGAAGTTAAAAAGAGGTGCTTTGCAACATTAAACTGCAGTGTGCAGTACGCATTTTTCGGACCATAAGGTGCACGGGATTATAAGGCACATTAAGCGAAACAAAGCAGTCAGATAAATCAAACTTTATTAAACTCATTCTTCTTGCTTCCTCCACTTCTGTACCATTGATTCATTAATGTTGAATTCTCTGGCAGCTGCTCTATTCCCATGTTGTTGCAGTATATTAATGACTAACCTCGTATTGTGGATGGATTATCTCAGTTGTTCTCCTGACCGAAGTTTGGTCCGTTTACAGCATCCTGCCATGCGATTGCATTTGTCTCTAACCATGAAGAACCTTCACGTTAACTTTTATAAGTGGAAAAGTGTTAGTGTTCGTCCTCCAGCTTCACTGTTTATGTTATGCTAACATAGCTGTGTCGCTAGCGATCACGTAGCACATCATTATATACCAGCTAGCCCAACTTCAGTAACCCTACAAACGTCACTGCTGTTTAGTTTTGTCATGGTCCTGGGTCGTTGACCCAGCGTCTTGCGTTTTTTCTGATCTGTATTAGTTAGGGTTAACCTGAAGTTTGGTGTATTGTCAGCCCTACCTGTGTCTGTCCTTGGTGCTCGGTTCATGTCCCCGTGTTGTGTTGTACATCAGTCTGTTTCCTGTTTTATTTTGAAGGCTCGTGTTCTGGATTTCCTGTTCTGTTCTGAAGGTCTGTGTCTGTTGTTATTGTGTTCAGCTTGTCTCCTCCGGTCCCCAGGTGTATTAGGTTCAGCTGTTCTTCCCTCCTGTGTGTGATTACCTGATTACCTTGTGTGTGTATATTTAGTGGGTGTCGGTCTGTGTTCGTTGTCGGCTCGTCTGCACTCATCCGTGTATTTCTGCGTATCTCTGCATTCATCTGCGTTCCATGGTGTCCTGTCTCTGCGTCCCTCTGCCCCGCACCCCCTTTGTACGGTCTCAGGTTTGCTATTTAGTTTCTCCCAGTTTAGGTTTCCGTTTGTAAAGTACTCATACCTCGTTGCCTGTTTTTGTCACCACCACCTTTGTAAATAAAACATCACTCGTATCATCAGTTTGCTGCATCTTGGGTCCTCCTTTTCCTCCACACCACACGGCTCCCTCCGCCAGCCGTGACAAGTTTCCTGTCTTCATTTATGTTGGAAGTGATAGCAGAGCTGTACGTTTGATTTTTTTCAGAAATCTCTCCGTCAGAACATGCTATATCATGCTTAGGTAACTAGCGAGCTAACTTCCGCTAGCTTCCTGCTAACTTCTAACTCCGTTAAATGTAATAACTTTTGTTTTCATGGATGCCTGGAAGTTAAACTTTATAGTTACACCTGGTAAAGCAGCAATGCTGATCGTTTTATTAAAGATGAAAGAATTTAGACAGTTTTTAACTCTAAGTGATGCTGCAGTGTTGTTTGACCTGAAGCATACGGAGTTTAGGACCCAGATTACTCCCAGATTTAAGAGCATCTTAGTCCGACAAATATGACAATAACGACGGCCGCTTGCATGTTCTGCAAAAAAATGTGCTTTGTTGTGTATCTGACGGACAAACACCAAACCAGTTCCACATCACTGAAGTTGCACCATTTTTACAAACCAATTCTGGTTCATCTGTTTCACTCAACAATCGGCCATGTGCGTATGAAAACAAAGGCACTGCGCATGCGCGTTTTACTCCCATTCTATCGCGATATTTCATTTTCCTATCGTTGCCTAACATTATACCGGTATTACCGTGAACGGTATAATATGGCCCAGCCCTAATATCAACAGACAAGGTCTGACAAACCCACAGACACTGCACACGCAAATGCAAGCTAGTAGATAGAGTCACCCCAAAGCACAGCCTGCTTTAGCCTCCTTTTTGACCCTAATGGGACCATCAAAAACATTGTGCTGTATTAAATAAGCCTTGCGATTGATACCATTAACTCATCAGAAAAGGCTTCATGTACATAAGGGTTGTGCTCTCACACACTTCTTGACAAAGACTATAAATAAATAAATACATTCAATGTTTAATTTCAATATCCAGCTAATATTCATTCGCTGTTCCTTGATTATGCTAGGCTAATCATTAACCACTCTCCCTCTCTACATGCAGTAAGAGCTGCACAGGTGGATACAGGTGGATGGTGCTACGTTAGCCTCACAGCAGTGCTGGCTACTACAACTTTTCTGGTGGGAATCCAGCTGATTACAGCTGAACAGTTTTTAAAATATTCAACTTTACAATTGAATTTTGAGTATCAGTTGAAAGCACTATTCGGCACACCTAAAGAATAATCTGTGCATAAATCATTTGCTACTGTAGTTTATACATAAGATTCCTTCTTTTCTTGCATTGTACAAATGAATAGCACCTTCCTTAAAATTTCACTAAAATAGTTGTATCAGTAAGGAAAAGTCAAATATCTCATATACAAATTCTGAATGATAAAGAGTTCAACCAAAATTGTAGTTAGTCTCTGCTGCCTTTACAGCATAAACTGTGACAGGATGGATAACTAACCTGTGATTGGGTTTGAAAAGCAAGAAGTGTACCTGATAATGGTTAACAACATGTGACGTGATGTTTTTGTGTAATGTATGTATGGTCGGAGGGTAAGATGGCGCCACCATTGCGTGCAATAGGTCGGCAGCCTTAACCCTCTCAAGGCAGGCGTTGCAGATTTGCAACAGTTAAAAACTAACAACCTGATTACCCCACATACATATTTTATGAGGTTTTTTTACTCAGAAGTATCACTGCAGGACTGTGCATTAGCAACAAAAAGTTTAATTTGAGCCTGAGAGGGTTAACCTGAAATTTCCCCTGTGGGACTAATAAAGGTATATCAAATCAAATCAAACTCTTTCTATCCATTTATAATGCAGCTGGTGACATCCTTCCTGTCTTCTTACACCTATCGTCTAACTCAAAAGCACTCTGTGTGCTCACTGGATGAAACTGAACATTTAAACGCAGCAGTAGGGCTGTGCGATATGACCAAAATCTCATATCCTGATATAAGACATCTATCGTCCTGATAACGATATAAATCACAAAAAATTTACATTTTCTGAAAGTTCTGTGAATCTCGGGCAGCTCGACTTGCGTGAAGTGTTTCCAGCTGGGCGTTGTATACCTGGAGTCGAGTGTTTTAACCGATGCATGAAACTATACATTTTTAGACATAAGTTGTAACGGCCGCCGTTTTCTTTGTATTTATTACACGGCGTGCTGCGGGGAAAAGCCTGTTCTAGCGTTTGAGTCTAAGGTTTATTTTTTGGCACCTGGCGGCTCTTTTTTACTTCTCATCCGTAAACACTCTGCATCTTTCACGTAATTCAGTTTATTTTGAAAAGTCTCAACAGGATCTTGAGCTTTATTGTGAAAGGTTTATGTGGAAAATAAACAAGCGGACACGCGATGGTTTTACGGTCATTGTTGCAAACTACAACCCATAAAAACAGGCGCTTGTCCGTCTGTAGTGTGGTTATATTAAATATAAGAGAAAGAGAGAACTTTAAGAAATTAATATAACCACTACAGTGACCATCAAAACGATGAAAAAATATTGACGTAAACAGTTTATTTTGCGACACCACAAAACAAACGATAGTATAAAATGAAACGATAGATGTTTTTATATTGTCATCCGATATATATCCTTATATCGAACAGCACTGCACAGCAACACACAGTTCTCACTGTGACATTTTAATAAAACCAGTGCTGTTCCATATTCAACTGCTAAACTTGAGCAGCACACTACCTAAAAGCCTCTTTTAGCACTTTAAGTAATATTCTGAGGATCTGGTTTCAGAAGCTGATAATGGGTTTTATGTTTGTGGCTCCTTGTGGGATGATTAGAAGGACTGGCAGTAAGAGCTGCCATAGCTGAACTGACACTGACAGAGAAAGCTAAAGAAGCTCAGACTTCACATGAAGAAAATGCTAACACAAAGTGTGAAACACACTGACAGGTAATGTTTGGGGAGAGCCATGTAAAACTGCCATATTGAAGAGAGGTGCACACTTTGGAAGGAGTTACTTAAAGAAAGTTAAAGAGGAACTTCCTTTGGATAGGAGTTTCCGGACAGCAGGGCCTTTGTCTGCTTTACTTCAAGCCAGCCACAGTATACTCTATCTGACATTTACATAGCCTCTTAGCTGTAATAGCTTGAGGTGCAATAGCTCTTCTCAAGAGAACATGTGGCAAATTCCAGTCTTACTATATTCAGCCTCTCCGGCTGACAGATCCACAGCTCAGCTCCTCGCAGCCGGCTGAATCACCTTGTTGTTCCCAGCTGAAACCCTGCCACTGATCAGCCTGAAGATTAGATGGGGCTCTGGCATTCCTGGCTGCCCAGCTCCATCTGATTTAGTGCTCCAGACAATAACAGGCAAATGTGCTTCTGCACAAAGCAGGGAAAAATGAACATGTCTGATGGCTTATGGGTTGCACTCTATTGTGTGAATCTGAGCTGACCTCTAGATCAATAGGCCAGGAGGAGGAGAGACTACATCCCTCAGCCTCCAGAGATGCAAAGGCTGCTCTCTTCACTAATCTTATCTCCGCTGTATGCAAACAAACACACCATGAGCTATCATTATTAAAATGCTTTCAGCAGACAGAGACTTTGTGGTAGGAAATCACAATGAGGTGTAATTATCTTGCTGCTGTCACCAGAGCTTCTTTAAACTATGCTGCTGCTTGCCATCATGCTATGCTATATTAGCATTTACATATTTTACACAAGACTGAAATTACAAAATGCTCCAGCGCAGCTGTTCCTGTGTCTGTGCTCGCACCCATGAAGTCAACTGGCAGCCTAAATCTGCCAGCACAGGGTCCAGGTCCTGTAATGAGCGAGCAGAGACTAAATCAGTTGTGGCTGATTGTTGGCTGAGGCTGTTGGGGAGCAGTTGGCGTCTCTCTTATCTGTATTTAAAAGGCAAACAGATCGCTTGTGTTTCCCTCCCTCTGGCTGTCCTTATGGTTTTTATGTGTCATTTATTCGAGTGTGTTTGGGCGTGTCTGTGTGCTCAGCTGGCAGATGCAGTAAAAGTGAGAACACTGCCGCTTTTAAGGGGGAGAAAATAGAGCACCTTTTTCTTTCTCCTGCTCTGGCTTTCACAACACTCCACCGGTCCATTAAAACCCAAACACACTGACCACCTATCAAGCAGGAAAAAGCTGCTCCATTGTGATGAATGGAGAAGTCACCTAACGTCAGGTTGCCTGCCAATTTAACCTGTTTAACGACAAAACTAATCCTTAGTGTCAAAGCTGAAGTAAATCCTTATGTGTGGTCGACAACATGACAAGATGCTCTTATATCAGGATGCAGCCATTCACAGCATTTTCCAGTATAGTATAACAGCTGGTTATAGCCAGTATCCGGTTGTTCAGTGATGACGCGACGAATCCTACTTCCGGGTCTAAAGTAGTCTGTGTTTAATATGGCTTTTGTGTTGTTAACATGTTTAATGTTATGTATTTTCTTCTATTTGATCTCAAAAAGCTCCTAAAACAGTCAGTGATCACTGTTGACCTCCCTCGGCTTTTATTACTGCTAATCATTTATTTAAGCTCAGTTTTTAAAACCTTAGGATGTAACTACTAGGGGTGCAACGATATTCGTATCGATATTGAACCGTTCGATACAGTGCTTTCGGTTCGGTACGCATATGTATCGAACAATACAACATTTGTAATTTATTTTATCAACTTTCCTTCTGACGATGCTGTCTGTGTTGAGCGCTCAGTGAATCTGCGTTCGACTACTCCGCCTAGGCTGCACTGTCGAGCGCAGATCCACTGAGCGCTCAACACAGACAGCATAGTCAGGAGGAAGAGCGCAGGGCAAGCTAGCGAGACAGAAGTTAAGCTCTCCTTTTAACATGGACCTCCCCCACCCTCATTCAGATCTGGCGTTTGGAATTATTTTGGTTTTCATGTGACGTATGACCCTGAAGGTAAGCGAGTCATGGACTAAAGTAAAACAGTATGTTGGATGTGCCACGCAATGCTTAATTACATTGGTGTGAACTAGTGTGTTAGCGCAGTTAGCTCGTTAACGTGTTGGCCGTCTAGCCCCATGCACGGGGCGATCGGCGGTAGCTCGTTAACGGAGATTTGCCGTGTTGTGGCGTTAAGGTCATTTCAACGAGATTAACCTGAAAGCACTAGTGGGAACACAACGAATATGACTGCACATTTACGCCGACATCATCCTAGTGCAAAGACAAAAACAACAAGCATGCTACTAACTTTAGCCGAGTCATTTAGACAGCTGTTAGCACGTGATTCTCCTTATGCTGCTGAGAATATAGCTCAGAAGAAGCGGATAGTATAGCTTTTATTTTGGAAAGAGACATTTCTCTGTAATAAACTCTCTTTTCCAAAGATGAGTGATTCCTCAATCAGATACAGGGCTTGCAAAATCGCTAGCCCGACGTCCCCGGAGCTAGCGATCTTTCCAGTCGGGCTACAAAAATCTCTCTGCCCTGCCCGTCGGGCTATTGTAGGAAAAATATATGTCAATGCTTTTGCATTCTTTCAGAAATGTAGCTGGGTAATTATGTCATTGGCATCGGTGAGCCACTGTCAATATGTGACATATTGAAATCGCGTTTGAATTTGCGCTTGTTTTTTTGCTTTCACTTTGCAATGACAGCACTGATCTGTGAGTGATGATAATTTGCGCACCAATTCCTCTGACATCGTCTTATTAATCGTTAGCTTACACTGCAAACATGGCAAGTGAAATCTCCCGCAGCTTAAACATGTGAGAGGCTGATCGCGCAGAGAATCGCTGAGCTTATGTGAGTCCGTGTGTAAAAGTAGCAGTATATATATTTTAGTTCTGCTGAGCCAAATAAGACAGGTCAGGGTGAAGAAGTGACAGCCAAAGAAAAGCTTACCACAAAACGGAAAAGTTATGACAAATCAGACTATAAGGCAAAAAGAAAGTGCAGCTTTATGGTTTCATGGACAAAAGAATTTCTGTGGCTGCAATATGACGAGCTAAATAACCAGGGGTGCACATAAGTGGTCCGCAGGTGCGCATTCGCTGTCAAAATAAAAAACGCGCACAAGGGTTAGGGTTAAATTTAAAAACTGTACTTTTGAGTTAAAATATATATTTATAATTTTAATAAATGACAAATTAAAAAGGCATGAACATTTTTTTTGTATCGAAAAAATATCGAACCGTGACACCAAAGTATCGAACCGAACCGAACCGTGAATTTTGTGTATCGTTGCACCCCTAGTAACTACAGCCCAGCCCATGCAGCAGTATATGAATGACTAACCTCGTATTGTGGATGGATTATCTAAGTTGTTCTCCTGGCTGAAGTTTGGTCCTTTTACAGCATCCTGCCATGCGATTACATTTGTTCTTGACCACCGAGAACACTCACGTTAACTTTTATCGAGTGGAAAAAAAGTTAGCTTGTTTATATTATGCTAACATAGCTGTGTCGCTAGCGGTCACGTAGCACATCATTATACACCAGCTAGCCAAACTTCAGTAACCCTACAAACGTCACTGCTGTTTAGTTTTCTGTCTTCATTTATGCTGGAAGTGATAACAGAGCTGTACGTTTTAATTTGTTTCCAAAACCCCGCAGTCAGGACATGCTATATTGTATTTAGATAGAAGCTAGCGAGCTAACGTCTAACTCCGTTAAATGTCATAAATTCCGTTTTCATGGATGCCTGGATGTTAAACTCAATTGTTACACCTGGTAGAGGAGAACGCTGATCATTTTATTAAAGATGAAAGACTTTAGACAGTTTTTCAACTCTCAGTAATGCCATAGTGATCGTTTGATATATGGACCTGCAGCGGAGTTTAGGCCCAGACCCGGCTAGTGACGTCAGACTGAACAACCGGATAGTCACAGGATTCCATGAGTTTTGTCATTTCTTCTTATTTTGTGGTCTGCTTCCTTAAGAATTTGGCTAGGTGCTGGTCACCAAAAGGTGGTGGATTTTCTGTTAAGCTGTGTTGAGCAACAGTCAGAGCTGCACACAACCATCTGGACACTGCTCTAACACAGAGCATCATGTATGACTAGTAAGTGTAGCGTCATGTAGATCTAGTATCACAGAAAAAGGACATTCTTGTGTTGGACAAAAGGTTGAGCTAACTTAGCTAGCTGACTGTGTTTGCTAGCTCTTTACCAACACCAATACCATCACTTAAACTGACACATTACAGACTGGAAACCGTGCTTATTAGCATATTTTACCCTCACTTTTTGTTCAATTTAAAACAAAACGGACTGTTGGACTGACAGTGGCTGGTTCAAAACTGTGAACATAGTCTCCAGTTTCCAGTCTCATTGCTACAAAATTAAGCACCTAGTGATGCAACAGGTTCTCATCCCAACGCGTAAAATAGCTACGATTGTGACAAATCGTCACTATTTTACGCATTGGGAATGAGAGTAGGCGGGAATAGGGCTGGGCCATATCATATCGTTCACGGATATCGAATATCGGTATAATGTTGCGCAACGATAAGAAAATGAAATATCGCGATAGAATATGGGTAAAACGTGCATGAGCGCACTACACATACTCGTTTTCATACGCACATTTTCGCACATTTTCATACATGCATGGCGGCGACAGAGAATGAGAAGGGTGAAAGCAGATCGTTGAATGAAACGGATGAACCAGAATCGGTTTGTAAAAATGCTGCAACTGCTGCTGGAACTGGTTTAGCTTTCGTCCGTCAGATACACAACAAAGCACTATTTTTGGTAGAGCATGCTAGCGGGCCGTCGTTATTACCGTGTTTTTTGGAAAATGCGGCACACTTAAAATCAATCCTTTGATTTTTCTGAAAATCGGCAGTGCCCCTTATAATCAGGGGTGCACATAAGTGGTCCGCAGGTGCGCATTCACTGTCAAAATAAAAAACGTGCACAAGATAAGAAGTTGCAACGCGCGTTTGTGTACATAAGATTTTCTGGAGGAGGACAGACATTTGTTTAAAACTCTTAAAGATGTCGAAGAAGCTCCTTTAAGCAGTTACTTTGGTGTTCCTCCACCTCCAAAGAAATGTCAGAAGGAGTCCGAACCGCAAAAGAAGCGCGTATTCTCGGAGAAGTGGTTGCAGGAGGTGAGCTGGCTTCAAAAAAAATGATGAATGCACAGAGATGTGGTGCAGAATATGCCGTGAAAATCCCACTCTAGCGGACAAAAACAGTGCCTTTTATGTGTACGCAAACGCGCGTTGCAACTTCTTATCTGGTGCACGTCTTTTATTTTGACAGCGAATGCGCACGTGCTTATAATCCCGTGTGCCTTTTGTATGAATTCTGGTTGTGTTTACTGACCTCGAAACAATTGTATGTACACGGCGCTCGAAAATCTGTCAAATGTTTTAGTACGACTTTGCTAAGCTACAAACCCGCACCGCTTGATGGATTGTCGGAGCATTATGGCTATCGTAGGCAGGAGCCTCGCGGAGTGATACGTACTGTGTTTCAACATAATATTACCGTATTGTGTGTGTATAACCTCTTTGTAAGTTTTGTGGATATTATACATGGTTATGCTGAGGATATGTCGGCCAATTTCCACTGGAAATGCCTTTTGGTTAAACTGTCAGCAAGGAATTTGCATTTGCACTGTTAAATTTTTATATAACTTTAATGCACATAAAAATCAGCTGCTTGTTTAAGTGAAAATACATTGATGTTTTTTTTGCACTAATAAAGTTGTGGAGTTGTAAAGTATTTTGTCTAGTGTCAATTATATCGTCAGTTATATCGTTATCGCAAATTTTCAAATTATATTTGAAAAAAAATTTTTTTGGTCATATCGACCTGCTCTAGGTGGGAATGAATCTATACATGAGAAATAAAAATAATAATAATAACAAAGCACTATTACCTTAATCTGTTCACTTTCAGATCCTGAATCAGCTTGGAATACACTTTGTAACGGCCACAACATGAAGCTATTTTACTGTTGATTTATCATGTGTTTGTGTTGGAATGGACAGCTTGAGCCTCTGCTATATTGGAGTATAGTGAGAACCCAGGGCGCTTTATAAGGACGTGGACGGATACCTTTTGCGTTACTATGAGACGCCTCGGGTGTGACAAATCGTCGGTATATTACGCGTTGGGAATGATAACGCCCTGAGTCATGCAGTCTAAAAACTGTGAAAGAATGAAACTGCTTATGAAATGATTGAGGGTGAAAGACTCCTGAATACCAGTAAGTTGCAGTGAAGTAGAAATTCAGACAAGGAAAATGTCAGCCAAAGCAAAGTAGAGAGCAAATGAAAAGAATGAAGGGATAATTAAAATGTACATAAAACAAATGAAAACAAAAAAAAACAACAAATAAAAACAAACACAACCCTAGAAATCGGTACACATTTCCTGCTTTTTCCATTTTTAGGGTGTTTTTTTTTCCAGTTACAGAGATAGAGCTACACAGTCCTTAGAAAAGAATACTTTTCATTATCTTCATAGGTCAACTAATAAAGATGTTTGTTTTTAACTGAGCTATCAAGACTCAAATACAACAAGGAACTGTTCAAAAGCCACCAATAAGGAAACAGCGGACTATGGAGTCAACAAAGAACAGGACACAGATCCCAGGGGACGTTCATCACACACAGTCGTGCCTTGATGCTCAGATGCACAAACGTCTCAATGTGTTTTCAGCTGAGAGTTGGAGTACGCTGAAGCTGTGGATCAACTCATCTGAAGATGCAACTGCATTTTGTATGTGGCTGCGACAGGAGCCATGGAGACAAGACGGAAATAGACGCAGGCACTTAGGAAACAGCAAACATGATCAGAGCTGAGAAAACGAAGCACGATGCATGCTTGGACATGATGTGCCTGCACCGAAAAACGTGGCTGATTACGTAAGGCCAATGCATATTGAATTATCTCTGTACTGTATTGTGTCAGTGAAGACGCACCCCCCACCCCGAACCCCCACTCCCCGAACTCAAACACGGGTATATTCAGGGCATTGTGGTTCTGCTTCCTTTCACTGCTGTGTAGGAGTAGAATTAGACCAAGCTGATGCAGTGTGGCAGTGGTGTGAAGGCTTGAGTGAAGAAAAGAGCAGGAGCGAGAAGCACAAAAACAAGACAGGAAAACTGAAGGAGAAGCGAGAGGGGGGAGGGGTTAGTAATGGTGAGGAGTGGGTGAAGTGGGCTAAGTTAATGGTTGGAGGATATTACATACAGCGATAATGAGAGGGAGGGACAGCTTAATTAGGGGGATGATAGACACTGGGAAGCAAAGCTAAAGGGTTATATGGAGCAAGAGCTCTATTACAGAGGGGAGTTGGGGACATCATAATCCCTGTGGCCTTATAAGTAATTACTATGTGATAGTGAGAGAGAATGGTAAAACCTATCTACTGTCAGCAGAATTGGAATTAACTCCCTAACGGTTCCTTTACTGCAGCATCGTTTAATATGTGTGTGTGTATGTGTGTGTCCGTGCGCGTGTGTTAGCTGCACTTCTAGCCTTTAAAGATTTAAGTGGGTGACTTTCAGAGTGAGCGCATTTGTGCATATTGAGGGCATTTTTTTTCAGGCTGCACTTCTATAAAGAGTGAAACGGTTTAGGTGTAGGAGATGCGTTTAAGGGTGCAGGACTGTGTAACACCCCTCCTCTGGGCGTATGGATATAAAATCAGCAGGAGGTAAGGTTAGTGTACTTGAAAATTTTAACCCAGCAAGCAGGCTGGCATGTTTTTTCCCCCTGTCCCACAGACCGATGCGCAGTAACACGCTGCTCACCTGCTGTGGTACAGCAACATTCACCTTGTTAGGCAGAAGAAGACTTAGACTAACATTACAGGTCCCTGACGATCACTAGCTCCAGTGCTGCACACAGTAATTTAGCAAGCTGTGTACTGTGAGTTCAAGCAGACCATTTTTACTCACCAAAGTAAGTCTCTGACCTGACCTGAAGAAATTCAAATTTCTTCCACTTCGTGTTGCTGTGGCTGAACCAGGTCAGATGTAATTACGGACCTGCTGAGCGGCAAAAGATTTATCAGCCACCGACTAAGTGCAACACCCTCCACTGAAACGCTCGGAAAAGAAGTGAGCAACACAAAAATAACGTGAGACTGTGTGTGTGTGTGTGTGTGTGTGTGTGTGTGTGTGTGTGTGTGTGTGTGTGTGTGTGTGTGTGTGTGTGTGTGTGTGTGTGTAACCGCTTTATCAGGTGTGTTGGGTGTGGCACCGTACAAAGTGTTGCATTTAGAGTACTATATCCTTTCTCAATGAGCTGTCAAGCCGAAAGTATGGGTTTCACGCCACAGGGTAAAAGACTCTGAACAAACTACACTACAAAGTACTCTAACAGGTTACCTGTGGTAAAGTAACTACCACTGCTGTGGTTGAATAAATATCAATTTTTGAAAGCAGTAACACAAGCTGAGCACACCAAGCTTACACAGAACTACTGGCATCAGCTGCAGTCCACAACTGTTGATTGCTCTGTAAGTAATCTAAATATCTATTATTTTACTTCATAATTCATTAAATAAAGTACGCTGTGTACTTCCTGGGTTATTTCTGGCTTACTACCATGCTCAGTCACCACCGAAACACTCAGAATTACAATCCAACAGCAATGAGTCTGTGTTGAGTAAATAGACAGAAATTTGCATCGTTCTGCTATTTGTGACTATTACTGAATAGATTATACACAAACTGCACCTCATCAAACACAGGAAGCTGTGGTACAACTTTGGTAACGATAAAAAAGCATCTTTGTCAGTTGAATAAACAGCTGTGAAAATGTATTTATAACTAGAAAGTTTTGAACACACTTGTGTCTTTATACTGTACATTGCTGCAGGACCTTCGTTCAGCCTCTGTCTGAAACGCTCCATTTTAAACTGTTACTCAGACAGTTCATGACCGATGTAGAAACCTAAAGAACTGTTGACTACAAATCGTCAGTACAGCCGCTAACAAGAAGTTTTATCCTGATAGGACTTCACACTGTGCCTCTGAGTGAAGATTCAACATGTGAATACTGCTGAAATCACAGAATCACCAAGACTTTAAAGTGTGGCCGGAGATTTTGTCAGTGAACCTCTTTTTGTTATAAAATCAGGATTTAGCAGTGAAAAAAAGAAGCCTGGAAAACGGTGTGAAACTAGAGAGACTATTAGTCTTCAGTTCAACATTTACGATGTTACACTGGTGCTGAAACATGGAGTTTGACATGAGTGCGTGTTGGCCACCTTGTAATATACTGCTGGGAGAAGCTGGGCTCTAGTGTTTCTAATGAAGCACTCAGGTCACTATCAGTGTAAAAGTGGGACCCTGTCAAAACCAGATCACTACATCTGTGCTTGCTGATTAGGGCTGAACGATATATCGCATTTGCGATAATATCGCGACATGATCAAGTGCAATTTTCTAACCGCAAAGGCTGCGATTATACTCTGGACATGTCCAAATTCATGGGCTGCATCCTCCTGAGGCCGCATTTGTAGACCGATTACGTCACAGCGACGCGCCGAAGGCTGTCCAAATTACTACCCAGAATTCATAGCGCGGCCCAGCCAAACTCCAGTTTCCAACAATGGCGGCCGCTACTAAGTTTTAAAATTACTCATACTAATCTTTCTGGGTCACAAAATAAACTTTTAACATATTTTCAGGCGAGAAAGTAGTTGTGTAAACATCAAATATCTGCTCGGTTTATCAAGATATCCCATATTTGCAAAAGTGCTTCGACGTTTTCAGAGGCGTCTGCTACCCACCAGCTCGACAGCTAGCCGGGAGCTCGAGGGTTACTGATGCGGCCGAGAACGGCACAACTCCCGGCACATCATTTTCAGATCACCGCGGAGTTTCGCTGCTCGGGTTAAACGTAATATATAAGTCACTTAGACAACCTAAAAATGTTATTGTTGGGCTTTTTTCAGTGTTTTGTTTGTTCGTGAGTAAATCGGTTTGGCTGAGATTAAAGTTATTAGATTAGATAAAATAAAACTTTATTAATCCCCCGGGTGGGTTCCTCCTTGGTTTTCACACAGCTGACTAAACGTCAAACAGAAAACTTATTAAACAGAAGTATGAGACAGTCGAGAATTTACACCAGTGTCTGGTTATATTTTAGATAGCAAGAAGCAGACGGCCGAGTTTATTAAACTCCACCGAGACAGCGGCGACGCTAATCAGAACTAGACCGTCCAATTTCACGCCTTTAAATTTGAAAGGCGTGTTTGTGTGTGTGTTTATACAATTGCTATTATGTTTGCACTTTATGTGTAATGTTACTGACTGCAGAGATCAGTAAGATGTGTGTATTTTTTATTTATTAGTTTTATTTATTTAATATTATTTTTTAATTGAATGACTGTCTAGTAGTTCACAGATGTCGAAAAACTGAGTGTGGTAAAGCCACTGATTTTGTTTATGTATATTTCTGCAATCTGCGCATTGTACTGACTTTCATTTTAATGTTTACACCAGGGTTCCTTGTCAGCACTTTATGCTCAGATGTTTGTAAGCTAAAAATAAACTATTGTGTATGTTCAAATATACTGTTGTGATTGAAGAAGTTAAATAAAAATGTCAGTCATCAATTCATGCATCACCTCATGTCATCATAACAGAGGTCTGTCTTCCAGGAAAGAACAGTTTAAAATTAATGTAATATAGTATTGGCCATACTATATGATGTATTGCTTGTCTTTGTTTAATAATACAGAAGACAAAGACCTTAAAAAATAATCGCATATCGCATCGCAATCGCAATATTGGGGCAAAAAATCGCAATTAGATTATTTTCCATAATCGTTCAGCCCTATTGCTGATCCACCAGCTGTGGGATAAAGAAGAGCTGGCCTCTAAGAAGACCAACACACCAAGTATGTGCTGCTTGTTGAATGATGTAATTAAACACATCCACACACCGCTTGATTTTTGTTTGTTTTTTTCATTCTAAAACATTATCACTTTGCTGCTTGTGAGTTTTCTTTGGTGCTGGTTAAAATGCCTTTGGCAAGCAAAATTATTTCTCTACAAAGAAAAAACCTTGACCTCTTTTTGGGCACACACACTCCACACTCCACACATGGACATGCACCACAACTAAAACCACCAACAGAGCCTAACTGTGGGAAATATAGACTCAACTGTGACCCCAAGACATTATTTTAAGTGAATACAATACTGTTGCCAGCCATGTATTCAACAAACTAGACAACTACCATAGGTGGAGACACTACTTGTTTCCATATCACCGCTAACTCAGCTGCCATGCTACTCAGTATGAAGACAGTGCTGAGAGTACAGTAATCAGATATACTGACTTGTATACTGGCTGACGGGTATACAGTTCGGCCTGAAATGTACTCGGGCACAGATAATGAGGACAGCAACAATGAGCCAAAAACAGAAGCAGCGCAGGTGCATGTGAGGCTGCAGCAGAAAAACAGAGTCATGTAAGCCAGGCTACACTCTGGTTTCAGTAAACTGCATACATAACAGAGCAGAACGAGGCTACAGGCCAATATTACAAAAAGAAAAAAACAAAAACTCAAAAAAGCAACCAATTTGTGTCATCAGCAGGAAAGATCTAACCTGGGGACTTTTGTGCAAACACACACACACACAGTTCATTACCTAGTGTTTGCTAATCCTGCTCCCGATGCTTCGACTGTTTAGTTAAGATAAGAACCTTTTGTTAAAACATGTGCAGCCCTGCAGTTTTTCCCCTGCTTATTTTCTGATTTACTAAAGAGATGTGAAAGAATCCTGCAGTTTCACTTTATATTTCAGAAAATCATTCACAAGATGAGTGAACGCGACATGAAAATGTTTCTCCCAGACACAGTTTGTGAGGCATTCAAGGCACTACAGGACTACACTGTAAAAAAATTGTAATATAAAAGTATTTTATTGTGCATTTTACAGTTTTGTAGTGTTTTTCTAGAATATCATTAAATTTACATAAATAGACAGTGATTTTACATTTCAAATGTAAATTAACGTAAAATCACTGTAAATGTAATAAAACATAATTTTCTTGTTTTTTAAATATATTTGTGTGTACATATGCATATTTAGATTGTTAAAATACATTCACAAATGTATCATAATTTCACAAATATTTGTCCGTTATTTGAAAGATTGAACTGTTAAATTCAAATGTAATGCTATGGAAAAATATATAAAATGATTCTTATGAACTTTTTTTACATCAAATAATGTTATTTAGGGTGATCGTGGCTCAAAAGTTGGGAGTTCGCCTTGTAATCAGAAGGTTGCCGGTTCGAGCACCGGCTCAGACACTCTCGATGTATCCTTGGGCAAGACACTTTACCCTACCGCCTACTGGTGATGGCCAGAGGGGCCGATGGCGCGACATGGCAGCCTCGCCTCTGTCAGTCTGTCCCAGGGCAGCTGTGGCTACAGCTGTAGCTGCCTCCACCAGTGTGTGAATGTGAGAGTGAATGAATAGTGGTATTGTAAAGCGCTTTGAGGGTCTCGAAAAGCGCTATATAAATGCAATCCATTATTATTTAAACCAACTGTTAACTGTATATTTCTGTACATTTAAGTATTATTATTCATATTGCCGCATTCATTGACCTTGTTTATAGGTAATTTCATTGTTTAATCACATTAAAATGTTCCTAATTTAATGTTTAAAAGCACTTGAAAAGGGCAAAATCCCATGTAAAATTAGGGCAACAAACTGTATTGTCATTACTGAAAATAACCGTATTTTCATGGGAAAGTTATTTTCTGTTATTTTATGGTATTATTTTGGCGCCCCAGCTGCCAGAATATTACTGTTTTTGTAGGATTTTTTTTTACAGTGTACAGTGTCCTTACTGTTACTATCAAGTTAAAGAAATGTTACCTGCAAATGAATTTTTGTTTACTTCACAGCAAAAATGACAAAAAAGACTGACTCTGTGCTGAAGTGCATACAAACTAAACTAATGTGACTATTCACTGTTACATTGATTTTAGGCAAAATGTTATTATCTGTTGTTCATTTGGTGAGTTTCTTCATACAGCTGGTGAACAATGTAAAATAGTTCACTCTGCATAGACATACATGTTTACTGTGTGTTTTGTAACACAACCATATCACCCAAAGCATGTGCTACCAGCTGTCAAACAAAACTGTGACTTTGGAGACCTACTGCCAGACTGATATTTTTAAGTGCCATTTGCCTTGTCAGGCTGTTGGGATGATGGCTCATCATCCCAACAGCACTCACTGACTGACACACACACTGACGCACACATGTGTGCACACACAGTATTATCAGTTGTAAATTTCTTGCTAACATCAATAGGAAGGAGCTCTGTCCTTAGTTTGTCTTACGAATAATGGGTGTGCTGGTGTTACAGCGAGGCAGGCATTGATTTAACATAATGCACCACTGCGAGCTATGCACAACAATTGGCTGAAATGCTATTTATGTGTGTGTCTGAGCATGTGGGTGTGCGCACACAAGGAACCAATCAATGCATGTGTAGACAGGAAAAGATGCGAGCAGGAAGAGAAGGTGTAGTGAAAGAAAAGCAGAGGTGTTGGAGGTGAGGCCTTCCAACTAGAAGAAAACTAATGGCACTACCTTCAGTTTGGAATCCCACAGAGGAAGCTCTGGGTAATCTCTCAGCCTCACCTGTGAAGTCAAGAAGTTGGCACTTTAAAACTCTGCACCTCACTGTCTTATACAATCCTCAGATTTCATGACCTGTTCAAAGATTGCACCAACTCAAACTCGTTTGTCTGTTTAGTAGGGACCATGGGACCATTAAAATAGCATGTTAGGCAAGTGGACTGACCATTTGCAGGCCATTTGGGCATGTGATGGGCTTTCCATTGATTAAGTTCACTGGTCCCTGGCTGGCTACAATACACACTTACAGATGAGTTGTCAAAAACAATCTATGCTCAAATGTGAATCAATGCTAAAATTAATATCAAATTACTATTTTCATTTGCAACAATATTGATGCTAACAGTGCCATCTTTGCCTCCTCCAGCTGACACATAACTTTACAGCACTGCTGCACACAGACAGGCACAGAGTAGTTAATATTCATAACACTGAACAACACAGTAGCATTAATTTAAAGAGGTCAGTAAAGCTCCGGTTTCAACAACATTGAAGTATTAAACAGTAATCAGAAATGTTAACCTGGCTGATGCACACATTTAAGTTAGTTTTTTAACTATTAGCAATTATCCGATAGCAAAATTAGTCATCAGTTATCACTAACGTAGTAGCTAGTGGACTGCAGGTCGCAGATGGAACATTGAGCCATGACAGAGCAGATTAAAGACACACGAAGGACGTGTGTCTTTAATCTGCGGTGTGGTGTGGTTCTGGCTCTGTGGAGCAGCAAGGAAAACATAGCTGAGTGTGGAGAATTGATCTGAGCAAATAAAGAGTAAAATGCAGAGCAGAAACCAGATGGGTTTCAGGCCTGAAGAGCAGAGCTGAGGAACTGAAGGGCTGCAGATTCAGGGAGAAGCATGACAGGTGGATAAGAAAGAGGTTGCAGGCAGATGTTAATAAGATGATAAACCTTAAATTTTCAGTTTTAGAATGCAGTAAACCTGTTTATTTTAGTGTAACTAAAACTCAATTTTAGTCAAGTTTTTCCATAATGTTCTTCTTCGACAGTATCTTAATACATGCTCATCCAGGTGAGTTAATCCCAAAAGGTTGATTCTGTTCATCTGGACGCAGCGTTTTCAGTGGGAGAAACGTTTCATCACTCATCCAAGTAACTTCTTCAGTCTCAGCTGACTGCAGGTTTCCCCAACCTTATAAACAGTACATTTGCACAATGACTAAAACCAGCCCCCTGAATGAACAATGGGTTGTCATGACCACTGACTAACAAACACTGATCAAAGATCACTGATCATGTCCATGGGGAAATCAGGTTTCCCCAAACTGTTTATAAGGTTGATGAAACCAGCAGTCAGCTGAGACTGAAGAAGTCACTTGGATGAGTGATGAAACGTTTCTCCCGCTGAAAACGCTACATCCAGATGAACAGAATCAACCTTTTGGGGTTCTTCTACAATAATTAAATAATTAAATGTATTGTGTTGTTTGCTATACTCTTAGTTTATTAGTAGATTCTAAAATATATTTTACCTTAAGGATGTGTAATGAAATGTTCTATTTTCTTTCTTATTTTTTAAAATCTAACTTATAATTGGAAGAATTAGTTGAAAATTATGTTAATTTTGGAAGAAATTATCTCTTTACTATAGTTTCTCTTGTTACAGGATGGGGTCAAAGTCTTACTGTGGGATTGGAAATGGTATTGTAACAAAATAATGGCCTAACCTTTAACAAGCTGTAGCTAAGTGAAGGGCAACTGGTTGGCAAGTGGTTGCAGGATGTTGCTGGCAGTTGATAGCTGAAATTGGTCATGAAAAGGTACAAGGTCCTGCAACAAAAACCACCTTGCAATTGCTTTGGTCATTGACTGGAGTGGTTGCGCAAACCGGAAACTGAGAATGCTTCCCTTCAAACTAAAAGTTGTAAGTTGAAATGTGCTGATTTCTTTAGTAAGGCACATTTGTACTTTGACGAGGAACAGTCTCTGTTTCAGGTTTGCAATATAATACACAATACAAGATTCACTACACCTCTGTGGTTAGTTTTTGAGTGTTTGCAGACAAGTTGGCATCTTCTACGCAAACTATCGGCAACCACTGTAATCTGCTCGCAACCAAAGCAATTACAAGATGGTCTTTGGTGCAGCACCTTTCTTGCAACAGATTTTACCTGGCAGCAACCAGTAACCTCCAGCAACTACTTCCCAACCAGTCGAGGAACACACATTTTTCCCTAGTGTCTGGGTTGGCAGGGTTCGTCAGCTAGTCTCTGGGCCCATGTGACCTGCGTGACCAAGTCTAAACTTGCAGCCTCTTCAATGGCCACCAAGGGGTGATCACTCTTTAAATAAATTGTCTTCTGCCAATTGACATGGTAGTTGTTAGACTTGAAACAGTAGTTAACACTGAGCAAAGGGACCAATGTCTCTCCTGGGGTTTTTCGACATTTATGTAAGTGTAAGCTGAGCTGAGAATTTCCAACTTTGGAGCAAAGAGTAAAATAGAAGAGTGACAATCTCCCTGGGGGAGAAGGGAAGCGAAAGAAATGTCATTCTTCCTCCTTTACATCTGTGCTGAGCCTGAACCTAGACAGACTGAAGACAGACAAGCGTGGTGAATATTGAGTAAGTGACCTTTTGAGATAAGGCCTGGAAGGTCGTTATATTCACTGTCATCACTGTCATGAGGACTGTAACAATGGATCCATCATCATCAATCATTATTTCACAGACTGTGGAAAAAGTTTGGGGAAAGAGAACTAGTGAACTTTGAAAAAACAGGTAAACAGTCCAAGTCAGTTACAACTTTATGGGAACCTAATAATACCTCAACATTAACCATACCTTGATGGAGGTTTGAGTGTACAGCTTTAGGTTAAAACTAATTAGAGAAGTGCAAGAGAAGTGTACTATTAGTATAGTAACATTTCATCCACTAGTTATAGCCATCTATAAGAAACCCCAGTCCATACCCTCATAACCTTTAGCTTGGCAGGCCTGTGTGTGTATGGCAACTCTGTCTGAGTAGGTATTTGTCTATGGAGAGGGGTTTTCAAATGATGCAAACCTGCTCCTGTACAGTTCTTCAAAATCCCCAAATAACTCCCAGTTTTTTATCTAGCATGTTTATCTTGCACTTGATGCTACTTCATGCATTATGCATATTATTATGTGTAATATGAAAACTGTTTGTTATGTTTACATGTGTTTATTTATTTTACTGCAGCAAATAGGAGCAGAAGTTCAAATTTCATTGTATTCCTAAATACAGGGACAGTAAGGACTTTCTGATTTTTGCACTTTGCTAAACATGGATGATGCTGTGCAGCTGTCGAACGCTGACTGGTTGACAAGTGGGCCACAACAGGGAAGGGAACAGCAGAGTTCACCAGGAATGGGAGAAGCACACAAAACAACACATCAAAGATTTAAAAAATACAGTTCGAACACACTGTGACTGCACTGGACACTTTTCATTGTTTTTAACACTTTGTTTCTCTTCATCCCTTTGTAGGTTATAACTTTGCTCTTCTCTCCGACTGGCTGATGGCCCAACAGCAGCACAAGCAACAGTAGCCCACAGACTGCTTGTACCACATATTTTTTACACTGGCCCCATTTGACAACAAGTAAACAGGCTGTTCATAAATGCTAAAGAAACCAGGCACCACCACCTCTGAACCACCGCTTCTTCTTTAGCCTGCATCAGTTCTAACCAAGTTTATCCAATAAATTGGCAACTTGGGGTATATTGTTGTATGAATGTGCACCTTACAGCACAGGTTTCCACTCTGCTGCCCATGGCTTCACTACATTACTTTTTAAATAATATTGGACTCTCATTCACTGTTACTCTGTGCTATTCTTTAGTGCTATATCACCAATATCTCCCCTTTCTTCAAATCTCTGGACAACCATTAGACAAGTGCTGTTTTTTAGCTTAAGGATGTACAAAAAACTATATTTCAATGTGTAAAGTCAGGGTTTGGAAGAAGTAATAAGTTTGGTATAAGACATAAAAGCACCTCAGTTAACACAACAGTTACTCTCAAGGGACAATGAATGTGTGAGGTTCTCTTAAAATAGTTTTTATGTTAGCCTACCGGACACTATGGAGCCGCTAGCCTACTTATACCCAAGTCACAGCCACTAGCTGAAGTTAAGAGCAGGTAACTTTCTCGAGGTTTCCATCGTGTCGCCTGAATAATGGAACGAGTCCTGAAACGGCGCTAGCTAAAGTACCAGCATTACTTCCCAACTGAGCCGGGAGTCACGTCTATCAGGGAGAGCGATAACGCTTCCATTCATTTCCCCCTCCGGAGCTACTTACTTTTCCCGTTTCCGTCGCCCCTTTTCCCGGCGTGTGTCGCCTCAGTTTTTCCCTCCTCTCCTCCCTCTGGTACCGAGATGGAAAGAGGGAGAGAGGAAGAGAGGATGGAAGAGGAGAGTCAGGTCCAGGCGGAGGAAGATGAGAGACGAGGCGCGCCGCTAAAAGCTCCCACCGCACCGGGAGCTCACAGCGGAGGAGCAGGCGGTAACACGGCTCAGATCCGTTTACCCAGCCTGATATATCGCCATTATGTGGGTCAGAGATGAAGCATTCATCTCCAGTTTTCATCGCACAAGTTCATATTCATTCCGTGTGACGGTATAATCCGAAAGGGGGGGGCATGTGTGTTAACCTATATTTGGTACAGGAGAGCCCACTGACACACTTGAAGTGTTTGAAGTGGAAGAGAAAGACATTGCGTCTCTTATAGACAGGAGCAGAAGATTAGCTGAGATGAGGAGATGGTCTGAATACTTTATGGACGTGGCGCTGTTATAAATTAGGAAATGCAGTTTCCAGTTTCACTGATATCTATTTGATCTCCTTAAAGCATACTTAGATCTTATTTTCTAGAGCAGACATAGCCCTGCACAGACGGACTAACATTAGCTGATCTTTTTTCTTATGATATTTTACATCAAAGCAGGAAATGCAGAGCTGGAATCAAAATAATGAATGATGGCTGCATTCTGTTTAGGTGTGCTGAGCTTCTGCTCAACTCAGATAAGCTTAGAAGCAACGCGCTACACTTTTGTGCTGCTATTGATGTTATAATAAAAGAAATGCAACACAAGATTGTAGGTTAGGTCACAATATCTTATTGCGCCAAATATATTGACATTTATCACACTATACTTAGCTCATACTGAGTTAGTTTCAGTACTTGAGGCGTTTTCACACCTATAGTTCATTTAGTCTGGTCTGATTCGGTTTTTACTGTGATTTGGTTTCTTTTCACAGCGAGAAATCCAAGCAAACCAAAATGCATCACTTAAAACTACATTAGAAATTCAGTCTGGTTTTTGGGACAGATGTGTCTGGGGCAGGAGGAGTAAAAGTGAAAACAGGAAAAAGGTGTTGTGTTCAGAACTATCAGAGAACATGGAGAGTTTAAGTTCATTTCATGGCTTTTTGCTAGCCCAACAGATCTTTTCATGCATGTAGTACCTTGCTGAATCCCAGAATACAAAGCATGCACAGCATATGGGAGGTTGAGGTCTGCAACTGTTTGAATCAGTTGCCAACTTCAAAGTAACCTTGCTGCATCGAGATGGCGAAAGAACAGCAATGCGAATGACTCAGTCGCCTTTCGGTCTGCGATCAGTTTGTGATTGAATGGGGTCAAGTTGGCAGTTACATTAAATCTGTTTGCGATATTACAGTAATTAACTGATAAATATACCAAAATCACAAATCTGTTACACAGACATTCACGTTAACTGCTTACATTCAGAGTCCAGCCAGAACCTCAGAGATCTGAAATATAAATTCCTTTTTACAAACAGTACAGTCAAAGACCTGATGCTGTGACAAACACTGTGGTTGCAAAAGCTTATTTTTTTCCTGTAGTCGAATAGAAAAAACAGTTTCTGTCTCTATCTCTATAAAAACACTTTCCTGATGAATTTATGGGCTCCGTAATTTGTTTTGGGTCAAGTTGAATAAAAAAAAAAAAAAAAAATGCTTAAATCTTGGTCATATTATGTTTCAAGAATTGTCTGAGAATTGTCTGTGGCATAAAACCACATGCTCTTTGGCTGATGACTTGCCAATCACAAGTCATTAGTCAATAAATATGCAGTTTCACAGTTAGACCCACTGCTCATCGTCACGTCTGTGTTATCTGCTACTAAGATGGGGACAGCACATCCGGAGAATTTAATACTGTCTATGGTTGCCTCCCACCAGAGGGTTGACAGTGTTGCATGCTCAACATCTGGTCTCTGTAAATGCTTGTAATTAGTGAAAAAAATGAAAGCAGTCACCAGGCAACCACCAATTTTTCCTAGTCACAAGCAGGTTACCATCCTATTTTTACTCTAGTGTCACAGGAACTAGTGAAGCCCTGTTGAGAAGCCTTGAGCTGAGAGTTTTCACTGTTGCCATCTTGCATCTTGGTCAAATGGATATTACAGGTGACGTGTTTAGCTGGATGTCCAGGATGTGGTGCAGGGGTTGGTCAGCATCAGTTAGCTATCCACAGATTTCACTTAGAGCTACAGACAAAACCTTTTCATCAGATGATGGAGGAATCTGAGAGAGTGCAAAAATGAGTTTGTAATTGTTTTAAATTAAAAACGGTGACTCTCCAGTCACCATACCCTGATTTAGCTTTCTCCTTGACTATAAACAAGATCTTATATAAAAGAACATCATATTGTGCTTAATAAGACTTAAAACTACTGACTGAAATCCGTAAGAAAAGTGTTTCTTCAGATTAACTATCCACTATGAGGTATTACTATTGCAAAACAAGTGATTAGATTACTGTTACTTTCCCGTAAGCGTGCTGCGTTACTGTGTTACTAAACCATAATTTTGTTTGTGCGACGTCCGTGGTATCAGACGTGTGCAGATCAACAATGGGTAATATGGTGTGCAGGAGAGAGTACGACCGTGCAGCATTTAATGCTTGGAAGTACTGACATTACTTTGAGTTTGACTCTGTAAAAAGTGACAAAAACATCAGCGTCTGCTGTTCACTCTGCGTGGGAAGAAAACTTTTTTCTACCGCGAAAAATTTAACTTCAAATCTGAGCGAGCACCGAGCACACTGCCATGGGAATGTGATGTTCACAGAGAAACCCCCGGATCCTCCCACTGACATGACTGCTGTGGCACCGGGCAAACCTTCACCCGCCCCACTCCTGCTAAACAGGTGACAATAGATTTAAGAGACAGGACTTAGTGCTGCTCAATCTTTGATTTTATTTATTTTCTGCTGTGTTTTACTTGAATCTATTTGAAAGAGTGAATGTAAACATAAAACATAATTTTAGTTTATAATCTGGAATATGCAGAAAATAAGTTTAACAATGTCCAACAGAGAATGTTGCATAAAATTAAATTTTTACTTAATGCAATATGCATAAAGTTAAAAGATTCAGACTAATAAAAACAATTTCATATGATGGATTATGCAGAAAAATAGAATTGGGCTGAAAGGTCTGTTGCTTTATTATGTATTCAGGTTGTGTATCATGTTTTTAAAAAGTAATAAAGTAAGTAACAAATTCTCCAAAAGTTGATTCTGTTCATCTGGACGTAGCGTTTTGTGGGAGAAACGTTTGTCACTCATCCAAGTGACTTCTTCAGTCAGACTGAAGTCAGTGAAATCAGTAAAGTAATGGGATTACTTTCTTTGAGAGTTAATCAGTAATTAGTAACTAATTACTTTTTTCAAGTAACTTGACCAACACTGGTCATCACACAGAATGAAAGTTTAAGGTTTTGTGGCTTCACTCTCTGGACCAGGATGCTACATGCATCTTTTATACAGTCTGTTCTGTGAGAGTGTGTTTGTACAGTTGGAGCCAGCGCACACATACCTGCTGATGCTCCCAGGAAAATAAAATATTAAAGTTGTTTGTTTTTATCTGTTGTACAAATATGTACAGTAGCCCTGACCAAACTCTTTTCCCTGTAGACATGAGCCACTTTTTGTGATTTTCAACAATATACCTTTTTAAGGTATGTTACAGGAAATCAAATTTAACGAGATGAATTACGAATGTTTGAACTTCCTGTTTTTTCTATAATTAATATAGTGTCTTCAAAAATTATGTTATCACTAAAAATTGCAGACATGTAACTAGAAAACATTTGTAAAAAGCAGTGAGCATGCAGCAGTGTTATCCTTTGTGAACAGACCTCCTGTCCTGATGCATTATGATCAGCAGCTTCACCAAAACAATATGGAGGCTGTGTACATGTGGGCTCACTAAAAATACTTTCACGGAAGAGCGCTATCGTTAATGGTTTATTTATGCTGTGGTACAGCCTAATGTCTAATAAAAATGCTCTGTTTCTAACTTTTCCTTCTATTTCTTGCTTTACCTTTTTTCATGCTCCTGTTTTAATTTATGTTTGTTTTATTCATATCTATGTGACATAGAAACCTGCTTAGTCCCTTTGAGTCATGCCCAGCTGCGTGAGCAAATGAACCAAGACCACAATGGATCAAAAGATAGGTGAGCAGCCAGCAGTTTCATTTATATGACAATGAGCAGTAGCCCTTAGTACAGAGTGGCCTCACGGGGCCTGTCAGGGGGACTCCTCACAGCATCAGCTGCACTGTCCAGTACAAGCTGCGGATTTGAAATTGGTCCACACTGTGAAAGACATTTCAAGTAGACAGGAGACTTAAAACTGATTACAAAACCATCACTGCTTGCTGCTCCTCCACCTGGTGGCCTCTTAAAGGCAGCTGCATAGCTTTCATGGGCTGAAACTCTAAACAACGGCAAGAGCACGATCAGAATATGGAGAAAAAGTTTGAAATGTGCTGTTAGCAAGCAGTTTTATCTAAAAGACGATAAGTACACAGCATGCATTCACAACAGCCAGAGGAATGAAAGGTTACTGTCTACACTGCTAGAAGTCAAACTAATTATGTGATGGCAGTATACCTTTTTGAAAGCTAAAACATGTGTATGCATTCCCAAGTGGTAAAAGGGAGATAAATGGACACATTTCTGGTAGTCCGAGTTCAAAGAAATGAGTCTGTAATGAAAATAAATAGCTTTTAATGTATTTTGTCTTGTGTGAGCCACAGTGGTGCAAAGGTTAGCACTGACAGACAAAGATGGTACAAACAAAAAGGAGCCAAGGAAGGAAGGAGGGAAAAAGATAAGACAAAGACCAAAAACGTCACAGTTTATACGAAACAGCTTTTCTGTCTGATTTTAAGATAGAGCCACATCCACCACAGCGTTTAAAAAGGATTCTGAAACCTTTTCAAACAACCTCGTTTGTCCTTCAAAACATGTTGTTCTTTGTTTGACATCATGTGCTCTATGCAGTGGCTTATTCAGTGCAAAAACATAAAAAATTTTACTGCTGCTTGTTCTTTACAAACCACACCGAGCAGAAGCAGCTCTGGTTCTGGCTTTTATACATAATCTTCTCACATAGTGTTTGAATGTTTCTAGGCTATAATTCAATTCAATTCAATTCAATTCAATTTTATTTATACAGCGCCAAATCACAATAAGGGTCGCCTCAAGGCGCTTTATATTGTAAGGTAGACCCTACAATAATACATATAGAGAAAAAAAACCCCAACAATCATATGACCCCCTATGAGCAAGCACTTTGGCGACAGTGGGAAGGAAAAACTCCCTTTTAACAGGAAGAAACCTCCGGCAGAACCAGGCTCAGGGAGGGGCGGGGCCATCTGCTGCAACCGGTTGGGGTGAGAGAAGGAAGACAGGATAAAGACATGCTGTGGAATAACAAGTGTGATTCAGCAGAGAGGTCTATTAACACATGTTGAGTGAGAAAGGTGACTGAAAAGGAAATACTCAATGCATCATGGGAATCCCCCAGCAGCCTACGTCTATTGCAGCATAACTAAGAGAGGATTCAGGGTCACCTGGTCCAGCCCTAACTATATGCTTTAGCAAAAAGGAAAGTTTTAAGCCTAATCTTAAAAGTAGAGATAGTGTCTGTCTCCTGAATCCAAACTGGAAGCTGGTTCCACAGAAGAGGGGCCTGAAAACTGAAGGCTCTGCCTCCCATTCTACTTTTAAATACTCTAGGAACAACAAGTAGGCCTGCAGAGCGAGAGCGAAGTGCACTAATAGGTGAGCACTAACCCTATAACACAATTAAACAGTAATACTTTAGCCTCTGTGCCTTTAGCAGATTTCCTGTATGTACTAAAACACTGGGCTGCACACACAGCACTTCACAGCTGCCATGAAGCTCCTGGTGTGCAGTTTTTCTGCTGATGTTAATCCCAGAGGACGATTGAAACTGCATTTACTGCATTTACAACTTATATCTACACTATATGTTATCTCATATTGTTTCCTCACCTGCCATAACCATGTTACTACAAATATGTCCAACAGTTGACAGATGTTATAAAAGCCTTTTATGTGACCAGAGGCAGAGCTTCTGGTCTAAGTCATCATACTGTAGGTGGTAACACTAAAAGTCACCTTATATTTTGGGAAGCACCAAAACAGATTTTAGGTTTAGGGTTGGTGGTATTCACTAATCATGTATCACTAATGATTCACTAATGATGACTTAAAACTTGGATGGCTAAATGAAAACTCCCACGAGATGATGATGAGATGATGATGAGATGATGATGAGATGATGCCTCGTCTGTCTGCCCACACGTGACTACAGAAGCGTGTGAGACTGGTGATTACTGTTTGGTTTGTGGTTTTGTAGTTGCAGCGTTACAGGGTTGCAACTTGATGTGCATATTAGTCTGTTATTAATAGTTATTGATAAATGTAATTAAAACTTGTGTTTGCACTTTTTATATCCATGTGTGACCACTGTTTTAAATACAGTGCTCTAAAAAGGCATCAGGCAGCATGCTTGTAGTATGTGTGGCATAATCAGCTGGGATATGATCGTTTCAGACAAACTGCCCATGCGTTGATAATTAACTTAAAAGGTACGACTCTTCCAACTCTTTTTGTGTTACAGTATTTCTTTAGTTGCTGCTCTCTGGGCAGTGAAGGCCACAATTATCTTCATTCATCAGTCTACAATCTACATTCTGTCCGTCAGGCTGTGACAGAAAGATGGACAGTCCGGCTTTTGTTACTGTCAGTGCCTCTTGAAAATGAAGCACCCCTTATTTTATCTCCTTCGCCTTTTTTTCCTCCCCCCCACCTTTCTTTTTTTTTTTTTTTTTTTTTTTAAAAAGGCAGACAGAAAGACCATGCCCCAGAAATTCAGCATTGAAGATGGGTACCAATTCGCTGTCAGCACTGCTGCCTGTCCTCCAGGGACCTAGCCTGAATACAGCACCATCATTTTCTTTCTTTTAGGTCTGGACACACACACACACACACACACACACACACACACACACACACACACACACACACACACACACTATGCATACATACACACACACACACACACACACAGTTGCGGCTGTGTAGTTTGCAGCTCATTTACCATGCCTTTTCAACTGCATTATTATTATCTAAGAGCCTTGGATTTGTGTGGTCCTCTGTCAGTGCGCTGCATTTTCAGGCTCTCTGAAGCCTCAGTGAGTGAGACAGAGATGACTTTGGAGATGCTGTTGCTGATGACAGCTGGCCAGTCACATAATTGGCTTGTCGACATGTCACTCCCCATCACTGATGTTTCCATTGGAGCAGAACACTGGTCTTGGGGAAAGGAATCCGCTGCTACATCTATAATTCAACTGGGAGTCAAACTGTCTACAGCCAGCAGTTTTTACTTGGCAAAACTTGCAGCTTATAGTATTTGGCACATGTATGAGTTATAATGTTGCTGCGGGGTTTGTTTCATACCAGGTCAGCAGGAGCAGTAATTGGGGGGCTAAATTGCTTTTTTTTTTCAGACTGTGAAAAACAATTGTGTACTTATAAAAGAAAACTCTGTTTTGTAGCAGAATCTCTACTGCGCAGTGTAGTGCTCAACTTACTGCTCAGAAGATGAAGCCTCAGTCAGCAAAATGATCCATCTGTCCATTACTGTCAGTGCCCGTCTGCATCACAATTTTCCAGTTTCATCCTATTACTGGATTAAATCTCTTCCCATGAGCAAACTGATGGGTTCACCTGGACAGGAGAAAAAGAATTCAAATGATACGTTTAGAATAACTTGCTAACACAGGATCCACCAGTATATCTATGTATGCACGTGCAACAACATGTACAGCTGTGGTCAGAAATGTATATGCATTCATCATGGCAATGAATATCATAATAATTTTGGGCTAAGTGATTTCTGTTCCTTTATCCAGAGAGGAATGATTGTACAGAAAAAGTATACATACAAGCTCAAATATATCAAACCACTCACCTAAGTTGTTTAAATAATTGCTGCTCAAAGTTCTATAGTCTCTTTTAACTTGACAGCACAAAGGCCTGTTTCACTTGGTGACCATGACCGACTACATCTGGCATCACTCCTTAGATTGACCAATGCTCAGAATAATAGGAAAGTCCAAGGAACTCAGTGAAGATCTAACAAGCAGGGCTGTAGATGGGGGTTGATTAGAGAAGGTCAACACACACTTTGGGCAACACACTCCTCTGAACAGCTTGGTGCCAGATACCACAGCACACCGGATGGAGTGAAGTAAGTGGTTCATTGGGTCAGGGCTGTTTTGATCTCAACAAGGGCAGGTGGTCATAATGTTATACCTTATTGGTGTATATGTCTGGAACACATTCGAGGGCCGGTGTCCTGCAGGTTTTAGATGTGTCCTTGATCCAGCACAGCTGATTCAAATGGCTAAATTACCTCCTCAACATGTCTTGAAGTTCTCCAAAAGCCAGAAGTCAAACTAATCATTTGATTCAGGTGTGTTGACCCAGGGTGAGATCTAAAACCTGCAGGACACCGGCCCTTTAGGCCTGGAGTTCCACACCCCTGGTCTAGAACCTACCACAGCATGTTAACATGTCAAAATAATGAATTAAAGATGTAGATTATAAGCTTTTCTGTGTTATTTTATACCCAAACGTGTGTTTCTTATCATTCATATTGTTTTTGTTTTGTTTTGTTTCTTTAATTTGGTGCTTTATATATTTGCCTAGCAAGTGATGCGGAGATGCTGAACTTCATACTGATGCAACCATCAAACTACAAGAGAATATGATTTCATCACTGGGTCAAATAAACACACACTACCAAAGTCACTGATCCACAGCACAGTGTTTCACCAGAAATCCCATTTGTTAATTCTCACAGTGGTTAAGCACACCCTGCTGGTAATACATTGTTATACCACCTGTTGAATCATTAAAAATCATTTTAAAATAAATTTTTAACGAAATGAAAACATCTTAGTAATGAATTCAGAAAGAGTTCATGTGCCAAAAGCTCAGGCTCAGACTGTCCAGTAAGGACCAGTGGCATAAAATATGGATTATTTGGAATTTTGAATGTAGGCTACTCTGTCAGAAAACCGAACAGAAAAAGAAACAGAGACCTGGAAGTGAGAGAAAATGTGTGCTGTGAGCTTTACAATATGATGTAGGTACCATGATATTGCTGTGAACACTCCTGAAAACCAACTGATGGAGTCTGGATAATTAGGCTGATGCTGCAACAAGAGTGCAGACCACTGGCTGCTTAGCACCAGTTTTATCATCTGTCAGGTCCACATTTCTAAAACTGACCAGATCAAACACATGAGGTAGAAGATGTTGTTGATTACTGTAGCACAATTTTGAAGAGGGCAAAAGTGCTTTCTGTTTTCATACTTACAAAGGCTTATCAGTACAGACGTGTACAAAGTAATGCTTATGAGAGTAAGTTAACAGGTTTATTTTGCAATACTAGCACCCCCCGCTTTGTTTGAGAGATAGGGACCATACAAACTAGGGTTAGGGTATCGTCACTGATTTCTAGAATCAATTTGATTCCGATTCACAAGGTCCCGAATCGATTCGATCCACGATTCCATTCGATTCAATTTTAATCGGGGAAATTTTGCCTCAGACAGTCAGAAATATTATAATTCAGATCATGCATCAGTACATTTCCATATTTTTGTATCTATAAAAAGAAAGCTGACACTTGTGAGACTTTATCAAAGGTGTGAGCATCACAGCAGATGCCTTTGTGTCAAAGTAGCTGAGGATAAAACACAGAAAAACATTAAGATGATTTTCCTGGCCTGGGATTTTATAAAAATATTCTGCAGTACATCAAAAACGAAAGAAAACCATTAATCAGCATATGAACATTACCTGATGCTGCTGAGGTGAAGCAGAGCAAAGTTTTATTAGAGACACAGCTAAGTGTTTTGCAATTCTGCATGATTTTAAAAAGTTTTCATTTGTTCCGTATTGAACGGCAGAAATGAGGCTTTCTTTTCGGAAGTAAGTAAAAGGGAAAAAAACATCGGCCGACAGCGCTGTAAACAACGGTAGACTTGTGCATAATAAGTAAGGGAATAATGCAGAAAACAGATTTTTAGATGGGAGACTGTTCTTGAAGTACACTGAGAGAGAGAGAGACAGCGAGCTCTGCATGAAGTGTGATTTTATCGTGGTGGAAGCAAAACAGCGAAAGTAAGAGGGAATTCATGACGATGTTTATGTGAAGCGTAGTTTGGATCTTCTTTTGCTGCTGGTTCAATCAATATTGTTTGGAGAGAGATAAAACCTGCAGCTTCAGAATCAGCGCAAAAAGGACGTAAACACAAAGCGCAGACCCGCCGACGCATCAGAATCAGCGAGCTGTCGGCTTCCGTGCTGTCGGGTGAGAAAGGCCACATCTCAGTAATTCTGATGCGTCGGCGGGTCCGCGCTTTGTGTTTACGTCTTTGTGCAGGATCAGTGTACCTGCTCTTATTTACTGTTTTAGCTGTTTGGTGGTTGTTGAAATTTTGTGAGGTTTAACCTGAGATTCTGGCGTTTTGGGCAAAAATTAATTTATATTTAAAAATCTATTCAGGATTTTAATGAATCGATATCACGTTATCCCAGCTAGAATCGATTTTGATCGATAAATCGATAATCAAAACCCACCCCTAATACAAACCGACACTACCATCATTATGCTATCATTTGTTGTATTTTACACACCATTCTAATCTGACATTGCATTCAGTGCTCAATTGAACTGCCAAATGTACAATTATATATAGATGTGGCATTTATATAAAATATTTGTGTATGCCATATAGATGTTGGCCCTTGACCGTGTTTGTGTAAAGTTGGTCAGATGAAGACTGGTCCACAGCGAACATACCCATATGGAAAAGAAATAGTAAAAACTTATAAAGGACTTGCATATGTGGCCTACTTCATATAGTGACTCATATAAGGCTTATATGATTTACTCATGAAAGTGGCCACTTTCTCATTACTTTCATATATTGTTTTAGGAAGTATCCAAAGCATACAAGTTTCATTTATATAAATTTTCAAGGGATCTTACATCTGTTTTCACTCTTGTATGCTTTTCATACAAGTTTCACACAAGACAGATACAAACTTTATAAGATTTATATATATCTTTTCCACATACATACATATAGTCATTATGGATGATACTCTTAATTGTCTCTTATGTCCTAATTCAAGTACTTTAGCATGCAAATTGTGGAAATGTGATGAACTGTGTGTCAGAAGTTTTGGGAAAGTCTCTCTTCTAATTCAACATGATGATACACACATATACAACACCAGGTCATATTGGTGTAGAAGAAGACGACTGGTTGGCTCAGAGACTTTGGGTTAACTCTATCCAAACCCTGTGTGAGAAACTAACACCAAAAGCAAGCCAGGCCTTATTGTACAACGCCAGCACTGAATATTATGACTTAATTCCCGACAGCCCGGTTCCAAAAGGTAACAGGCTTTTTGCATGGCTTTTACAGTAATGCAGCTACATCGCTTAGTTGGAGTCTAGTGGAGAGGAGTGTAAGAAAGAAAAGTTTGTAAAGGTCTTGCACTGCTTTAAATAAAAGGCTAAAATGATGTAAAAAGTTGCAGAAGCCTTTATCAGGCTATAAAATGCTAAAAGACATTACAGTTATATTTTATGTTTCAGATGGGATCACAGTTGAACTCTTACGACTACTACTTCCTGCATTATTCATTGACATTTATTAAATTTATAGAAACATACACCACATAAGATTAAAATGCTAATAAAAGTTTGGCTGTGCTTAAAACTCCAACTAGTAAAAGTAAGTGGAGAATCCTAAGGCCTGCATGAGCTAGACAATGCTTATTCTGCAGAGCAGACGGTACGAGGCAGAGGAGTGTTTCTCCATGCAAAGACCAGAGTGAGCCCCAGGCAGAGCTTCACTTCTGGGGCCGTCTTGCTAACCGCCTGCCTTCATCCACTTTGATCACGGAAGCGAGCTGAGGAAATTCAGGGGAGCTCGACTTCAATCATCCAGCGGAGCTCTGTCTGTGAAGAGAGTCAGTGTAGTGTAGCATCATGTGCTGGGAGACTTTTGTATGGTAATTTGTTATGGAGGTGGTTGGGGAGGAAGAGGAAGGGTGTTTTTCAAAGAAACCCTTTGAAGTTTGCCAGAAGTGTACATGGATGCAAAGCGAGATTAGAATATACAGGAGTAATTGCTCTGGCCCAGGAAGAGATGAAACAATGAATAAATTCCTCAGTTATGACCTTCAAGTTTGAGTCAAACCGCTTTTGTTCCAATCTGACTTGAAAAAGTAATTTGACAGTTGAGACTCTTTTGCCTTTCCCTGTGAGGACTGATAGACAGCAGCCTGGGATCTGACGTCCTCCATTACACAGCAGCTGTCTGATTGTAGACACTTAGTCCTGACTTTGCGTGGAAAGATTCCTTACAAAGCAGCATGAGACCCTGACAGCAACTGTAGAATTACATGTAAACACGTAGTTTGTAGTGTATGTTCAAATACTAAACGCTGCAACCAATTTTTGTGGCCACTTGTGGAAATTTTGTTAGCTCACATATACTTACTTACAGATCCAGTGGACACTGAGCCAAGCTGTCATTCATGTCAGTTGTGCTTATAAGGCGATAAGTCGTGTTTTTTTTTTTTTTTTTATCTTTATAGAAATCCCTGAGTGATGCATACACATCCTTAGCAGAAAAACGTTCCACTCTGCACAACAGTTCACTGCTAACTTTGTTGATCAAAAACCATCATGATCATGTGTTCAGAGTACATCATAACTGGGTAATAGTAAAACAAAATGGGCTTCATCCTGAACTGGTCAGAACCAGTGAGCTAGAGCAAATGCAGAGACCAACATTCACTCGGTTATGACTGGCTTGGTTGTATCGTAGCACATCCAGCTCAGCAGCACACATGTATTCTCTTGGATGTAGAGTGAGCTGAGCGCTTACTTCCTCCCTTTTGCATTTCCTATTAGTAGTAGCTCTTAATCATATGGTTACACAATATATCAATCCTGTGAATCATGTGGTGACCACATGAATGTAGCGGATGACTTACAACAGAAAGGGATGTTACAGAAGAGGGACGTACATCAGAACACAGACAACGTAAAATATGAAAGGCACTGTTTGTTCTTCCACTTCTTCACAGTAAGCATTATATTTTTTGAGCCACTTGATGTAGATCTAATGGGAAAAGAAATTGTTTAGAAGCTTAAATGCTAATAGTCACTATAACTTTGCTGGCTGTGCACCAGAACGATTTAGCATGCCATAGAGAAAACACTTGCGAGTGTGGGGAGAACACCCCAACTCCCCAGAGAAAAGCCCGGCCAGCTGCTGGATTCAAACCCAGAAGCTTCTGTGTACCACCTTATCCACTAAATATAGAACAGCAACAAAATAGCAACAGTGGAATGATCTGTTATATAATGGCTATATCGTTTATTCTGGATAACTAAGGGAGGACTTAGTGTCACCTGAGCCAACCATATCAAAAAGAAGTGTTAAGTTTAGCGAGAGTTTGTCTCCAAAATCCAAACTGGGAGCTGGTTCCATAGAAGAGGGACCTGAAAGCTGAAGCCTCCGCCTCCCATTCTCATTTTACATACCCTGAGAACCAGCAGCAGTAAAGACGTAAACCAGCAGTCTGAGAGTGAAGTGCTCTCTTAAAGTGACATGGTACTATCAGGTCTTTAAGATAAGATGGGGGCTGATTACTCAAGACCTTCAAGACCAAAGCCAAGCTTTTTCATATTTTCTGGGTTTTAGACTTTGGTGGTAACAGAGTCATAGTCATAGTTGTTCAGCATTTAAAAGCTGAACGGCCACATGTCTTCTTATCGATACTGGATGTGACCCAAGTGGCCTAAAAACAGGTATTTTACTTATTTAAAAAAGAAATCTTGTCCTAAATGGACAGTTGAATCCATTCAGCAGATAATACACAGCAATAATCTCACTTGGCGTGTATACCAGTGTCAATCAGAAGTATCTCTGAAAAGCTTACATATGTTCCCAGCATGCAGAAATGATCAAGGGTACCGTAAAATAACCAAGATGCTTCATCAAGCATCCTAATCAGCCCTGCAGCCATCTGTAAGTACACTCCACACTGAAATAGCTTGATGATGTGTTGTGCTGATGATTGCTTAGCATCTCTTGTTGTGTCCTGGTCTCTGTTTCCTAGAAATTGACAGTGGTAGTCAATATTCTACATTTCATGGTTTCATTTAATATGCATGGTGTAATCACATTCTCTGCTAATGCTGGGAAAGACAGGATAATTATGTAAAATATATTGGCCCGCTTCTGAAAGAGGTCCTCCAGCAGAGAAGAGTGCCTCACTGCAGCTGAATGAGATGCTATAAATTCACTGTGGTTGCCCAATTCAAATTTTAGGTCCCCTATCTGCCCACAAGAAGCGATGAATCACAAGTAAATCGCAAAATAGAAAGTGAACAGTGAAGTATCAGTGAGTGCTCTGCAGACTGGACACGGTGTACAGCTTGTCAACATTTTCTACCCTGAAAACATTTTTTAACTGACATGTTTTTGTGGCAAGAGCTCTGAAGTGAAGTATGCTGAAAGTTTGGTGCTTTGTCTCGATTCTACCAAGATCAGACCTTTTGTAACATTTCTGAAAAACTGTGAAATTAAATAAGAATAAATGATTCGTTGTATTGAATACCAACAAAAAATAAACACAGTTGTCCCATAGCCTGAAGTATAATAGACCTTTTTCACATCAAATAGTTTCACATGAGGTGGCATTAAAGGCACAGCCATCATTACTGATGTCAATATTGAAGGCAGCATTCCAGTTAGATGAGCCCTTTCCAGTCTTCTGTTGTATATTGTGCATGCTCGGTGACTGACACAGATTAATGGGACACTTAATGGAAGCCAGTCACTGTTAAGGTGATCCATTACACCTGAGCCTTTCCTGCTGTGACAAGCTCTATTGAGTGGAACTTGAGTCAGGATTATGCTGTCAGACTGTATTTCTGTTGTTTCAGTACGAATTTGTTCTGCTACGCTCTCCGTTCTTCCGCATATGCATTTAATAAAACTAGGGGTAGGTTGGCAGAGTAGAAGTCCTTCAACATGCTCTAATACGAACCTGAGGATAAAGTAATTTCTTGCCTGATTATGATCCACGTTTATTGACAGGGTAGTGCAACAAGCTTTGCTTCATGGCTCAGTTACTAGAACAAAAATAGTTAAGGTCTAACTGATTACCCAGAAGTTGAGCATGGAACAATCGTGCAAGGCGATTGCAGAAGTTGTCTAGGCTATTTGGAGGTAACCTGTCCCCCACACAGTTACGGTCTGACTTGCACTGACTGTAATCCCTCTCAGACAGACTGGTGAAGGTTTGCAAGTTGGCTGCCAAGCGCCAATGTCATTTTGCAATTAAATTGCTGACATGCAGCAACTACATCACTATTGTGGAGGAATTCATAACTGCATGAAACAACATATATCTGTTTCAGAGTCATGAGATTCTGGTTGAATTGTGAACGTAAATACTTAATATGAATTTCTGTGTAACAAACAACAGATGGCAACATGTTTGCAATTTTCACTACGTTGCCACAGTTGATTGTTGCATTATCACCAGCAGATTGCATTTAATTGCCAACCTGACCCCATTAATCATAGTCTGATAGCAGACTGAATCTGTCCTATTGCCTTTTTACCTCTGTGTAGATGCACCAAAGTTGCTTTGAACACAACTATAAAGGATCTCCAGGCAGTCCTTCATTTCTGTCATGGAGTTTTTCCTTAGTAATATAGTCCTGCTAATATTCTTTGTTACCTCTTCAGTGGCCCTTGTATATATTTAAGTTGACTGAGGGGGTAGGGACAAATAAGTATATACTTCTGCCTTCTCCTTTTCAAACAAATAATGGAAAGATATTTTGTAATGATTGTGAAGGCACATGTTTGAAATGTTTGAAATAAAAATGAACTGAACTGAAAGTTTGCCACTTGTGCTTTGCTTTTTAGGTATCTTTTGTATTGAGTTAGTCCTTAGTTTTCTATTGGTGGGAGTTGTTGCTTTAATTTAAAAGTACAGAAACTTTGTTTATTTTGTTATGATTTATTTTCTAGTTTTGTTTGTCAGATTTCCTTCTGTATTAATTCTTATCCAGTCCGTAGTTTTCTGATGACTCTGAGGTTTTATCTCATTAGTTCCCTTTGCATTTTCATTTTATTCCTTCAGTCTCGTCTCTGTGTTTATCTCTCGTCTTTGCCGACCTCTGTCCTCCCCGGGTTAAGCCAATCTTGTTTATTCCTTCGTATTTCCTGTTATATTTTGTTTGTTTGTTCTGTATCTTGACTTCCCCCTGCTCCTTATCTAGATTGTTTTTAGCTGTGTGTAGTCCCCCAGCTGTTTCTTCTCTCTCATCAACTCATATGCAGATATATTGTCTCAGTCTTCTGTTCCCTAGTTCTGTTTTCCCTGTGATTCCTGGACATGTATTACTAGTCTTCTCTTGATATTTGCATTCCCTAATATTCCTGGACATCTCAGCAATAAATGCTCGCCTTGAGTTTGACTTTGTTCTTCTGTGTCCTCTTGGGTATGCAAAATAAAAATCTCCACATTTCTCCAACTGTCTTTGAAACAACTGTTTCTAAGACAGTGACTGCATGTTGTATGAGGTTCCAATGATTTTGGTTGTGCCATGGTCTTCAAGCTACATTTTTCCTAGCATGATTGTAATATAAATGTCAACATAAAACTGCCCTGGTCCTTTCATTTGATTACTAACATTCTTTTGAAACACCTTATCCCTGAGACACATCAAAGACTGCAAGCTAGCCTTTGTTAAAACAGCCAGATGATTGAGCAAAAACCAACTGAGGCCATGAGGAAGCTAACCAAATGCGGGCCCCTCTCAGATTTAACCATGATCTTTATAATTAGGAAAAAAAACAATTAACCTGCTTAACATGAGGAAGAAGAGACGTCTGAATGGGTTAAAGTGATCGGAACCTTCAGTTAATGAGTATTTAAAGCTGACTGACAGATTATTCCATAATAGGGCGTGAGTAAATCCTCCATGAGCTGCAACCTGACATCACTTCTAACAATAGCATGGAGATACCTCACCTGAAATAAAAAAAATTACATCCCATACCTCACTCACATGCTCAACTCATTTATTTTTGTCTTCTCATTTCTTGATTCATTCATGGTTCATGTGTTGCATTCATTGAACTTCAGCATTGAGCTAGCAATACTAAAGAGGAGCAAGCATAAACAGTGTAAAACAGAGACGTGGGCCGTAAGTTCAAATGCAACTTTTCAATCAGCTCATCAAATATCACCAAACACAAAGAGTTACTGTGGTTTGTGTCTTAGCAGCTAAATGTACAGCTGCTGTGTTTCTCAGAGACACAAAAGCTGTTAGAGTGTGATACCATTGGAGATGGAGAAAGATGTAGAGATTACAGGAGAGGAAGATGAGATATTATTTTCAAAGGTAAGAACTTCGTGGAAAGTGAAATCTTCTGAACTGGAAATGTTTATTTTACCTTCAAATTAGATATTGGATGCTGATTACATTCACTCACTGAGTGTTAGATTAGAAATTAGCTGAATAAGTCATGTAACATGTGCTTATATCTTGTTAAATTCAGTTGATTCGGTCCACAAATATCAGTGAATCTCAGAGCAGAGCTCTGACATAAGCCAGAGGATTATAGTTTGTTTAGAAAAGTCTGCTGGATTTATTTCTGAGTGAGTCCTTTGCCCTTTTTTTTAACATTATATATGATCTTGAGATCCCCCACTTCCCAAATCCTACTTTAACTTACTTTAGCCAGGCTACATGTATCTATAAAGGCATGAGTGAAACAACTGATGACCTTGCTTGGTACTTTTTTGTATTTCTTTTGAAATCTCCTCCCCTGTGGAACTAATAAAGGATTATCTTTTCTCTTGTTAGTTTGCAATGTTAGAGTAGTTGTAATGAGGTGGACTGCTTGCCAATACATTTGTTGATCAACAAAGATACATAGGGTCATGGATACAAAAAAATACATTAAATGAAAAAACAAGAAATGGCATGCCATCTATCATTCACACACGTCCATAATCGGGATGAACAGATGCTTTGGAGAGCAGCTTGGGGTTACTATCTCGCTGAAGGATTTTTGGCACACCAACGATTGAACCACCAACCTTCCTGTTTAGCAGATGACCTGCTCTACCTCCACAGCCACCCCCCATACCCAGTGACATACCTGACAAACCAATACATAATCAATGGCATGTGTTCAAAAGCAGAAGTGTACCACAACAGAATCAGCCATGTCAATGGAGTGTAAACCTTCCTGTATCAATTACTGAGCAGGACAATGATTAATTCATCTAAACCTATAGAAACACCACGAAAAAGGTTGTCATGTAACTGAAAGAAATGCTGGTTAAAGTTCCAAATGAAGGTAGTTTGGCACTAAGCTATGACTGGACAATTTCTTTTTAGAGGTTTTCTTTAGGGGCATCGAGTCAGTGCATATTCCATCCATCCATCCATCCATCTTCATCCGCTTTATCCGGAGCCGGGTCGCGGGGGCAGCAGCCTAAGCAAAGAGGCCCAGACCTCCCTCTCCCCAGCCACCTCCTCCAGCTCATCCGGGGGAACACCAAGGCGTTCCCAGGCCAGCCGAGAGATATAATCTCTCCAGCGTGTCCTGGGTCTGCCCCGGGGCCTCCTCCCGGTGGGACATGCCTGGAACACCTCACCCAGGAGGCGCCCAGGGGGCATCCTTGTCAGATGCCCGAACCACCTCAGCTGGCTCCTTTCGATGTGGAGGAGCAGCTGCTCTACTCTGAGCCCCTCCCGGATGGCCGAACTTCTCACCCTATCTCTAAGGGAGAGGCCAGCCACCCTTCGGAGGAAGCTCATTTCCGCCGCTTGTATCCGCGATCTCGTTCTTTCGGTCACTACCCACAGCTCGTGGCCATAGGTGAGGGTAGGGACGTAGATCGACCAGTAAATTGAGAGCTTCGCTTTTACACTCAGCTCCCTCTTCACCACGACGGACCGGTGCAGCGTCCGCATTACTGCAGCCGCAGCCCCAATCCGTCTGTCGATCTCCGGCTCCCTTCTCCCATCACTCGCGAACAAGACCCCGAGATACTTGAACTCCTCCACTTGGGGCAGGAACTCATCCCCGACCCGGAGTGGGCACTCCACCCTTTTCCGGCTGAGAACCATGGCCTCAGATTTGGAGGTGCTGATCCTCATTCCCGCTGCTTCACACTCGGCTGCGAACCGTTCCAGTGCGAGCTGGAGGCCCTCACCCGATGAAGCCAACAGAACCACATCATCTGCAAAAATCAGAGATGAGATTCTGAGGCCACCGAAGCGAAAGCCCTCCGCCACTTGGCTGCGCCTAGAAATCCTGTCCATAAAAATTATGAACAGAACCGGAGACAAAGGGCAGCCCTGGCGGAGCCCATCACCCACCGGGAACGAGTCCGACTTATTGCCGGCAATGCGAACCAAGCTCTTGCAACGGTTGTATAGGGATTGAATGGCCCGTAGCAATGGGCCAGACACCCCATACTCCCGCAACACCTCCCACAGGACACCCCGAGGGACACGGTCGAATGCCTTCTCCAAGTCCACAAAACACATGTAGACTGGTTGGGCAAACTCCCATGCACCCTCAAGTATCCTGGAGAGGATAAAGAGCTGGTCCAGTGTTCCGCGACCAGGACGAAAACCGCATTGTTCCTCCTGTATCCGAGGTTCGACTAGCGGACGAACTCTCCTTTCCAGCACCCTGGCATAGACTTTCCCAGGGAGGCTGAGGAGTGTGATCCCCCTGTAGTTGGAACACAGTGCATATTGGCTACCATAATGTTTTAATTATTTGTTTTGTTCTGGTGGATGTGTCTGAATACGACATTAGCCATGACCTGTAAATCAGGAGAAGAAGCTGTCAGTATAACACCCATGCTGCCATGGCGGCTTCATTCTTTCAAACTTGATGCAAAAACAGAAGTGACTGAAGCTATAGAAGGTGGTTAGAGTTTTAACAACAGCTAACCTTGACTGTGTTTTCAAGTGCGTCTCAGATTGTCCCCTTTAAGAAATTCGAAGTCAGTCTTTCAACTCTGTTGTGTTCATGCACTGTTGAGTTAAAATTGTAAATGGATGGATGGTAGCTTTCCTACTCTACTTAAGCATTCAGACTGCTTTGATGTGGAAGTGTGGAAACAAAAAGGATTCTACAGAGAAGATGTATCCTAATTTATTGCTCAGAGGCTTTAAATTGTTGAGAGCAGAATGCATTAAAGATTGGCATCACCCGGGTTTATCGACCTTTCTGGTTGTCTCTGTAGACAACAATGAGTAGGTTCAACCCAATACCATTACAACTTAAAGGCTGGCAAAATTTTATATCAGTGTTCATTTGCATCGTTAATCAACAATAAAGCAAAAAAACAAAACAAAAAAACTGGTATAATGTGTTCTTATGTCCGCAACATGGCAAATTTGACAGACTTTCTAAGATTTTTTTTAATCCACTGTTAATGTTTGTGTTTCTCATGACAGAATTTGACACTGTTTTATTGGATTTTACTACACAAGCTGTGAGAATCCAAATTACATTAAAAATGGCAGTTTTTCGCAAAACAGATGTTAAACATCTAGAGTGAGGTTTTAACTAGCAGATTTCTTTAGTTGGATATAAAAGTGCTTCAATATTGGCTTCTTGATGGAAGAAATCATTTTGAGATTTTTAGGTTTTACAATAAGAATGAGGGCATCCATGTTCACAACTCTCAATTTAAAACCAACCAATGCCTCAACATATCTCGACAGAAAAACTCAAATGTTCGATTTTTGGAGGGAATTCTACTTAACACCCTTCTGTGAAGTTGACCGATGTGAGCTTCATATAACTGAGGGAGCAAAATAAATATTAATTATATATGAAATACGCACTGACTGTTAAATGTCTTTTTGTCAAAATCGCGCTCACCCTTGTCTTGAAAAAGCTGCAAATATGACTGATCAGAGTATTTGTCATGTCTCTAAATCATGAAAAGGCAAGACACAGTGACTATCACAACAGACAAAAGTAATGGGATGTCTGAACCCAGCATAAAATATCCAATGATTATGCTGTTTTCTATCATTTTGGTACCATTTTTCACTCTTATATCTTTTTTCATTTGATCTCTGTTGTGAAATAAATCCAACATAACCTTTGTTTACTTTCGTGCCATAATCATCTTATAAAAAGAACTTCTGTTTTCTTTCCACTGCTGGATATTTCATTTTGAAATATCCGTTGTGTAGATCAGGAATGCTGCCTTACCCTGCACTGGTGGATGCTGCTGTAATCCTCAGGATGCTGAGCAGAGCCCATCATGGGATTTCACGCCTCCTTCCCTCAGCTCCTCATTTCCTCACCTTCTCCTTCACTCACCCCCTCTCTCTATTCACGACTCCCCCGACCTTCCTACCCAGAGTGCTTCTTCCTCCCCATTTCCATTGGAAAGTAGCTGTGATGAGCTTTAGCTTGTTGAGGGTCAAGCTAATCACTAAAACAAGTAAACAAGTGGAAAGGTGAACAGAGAGCAGCGCAATCAATAGTGGGTCCTTGGTTGATTGGTGTGGTCATAATGAGTGCATGCACGCACAAACACACGTACACAAGGAGGTGATAGAGGTCAATGTGAACCAGACAATGAGGAGGTGGGATCAGCGTTAAATGGCGGTTGCTTGACACTAACAAACAAACCGGAATCTCTCAAAGTAGGTCTGCACCTCCTGTGACCTCAATTTTTCATTTCCCCAGCCGGCACACACATGCATGAGCACCGACCTGACTGCACACAGATGAGCATTTGTTACTCTTGCTGTTTTCCAGACACCCAACTTGAGCACACCTACACGCACACACAGTTATTAGCAGTTTCTCTCCATTAGGGAATACAGATGCTACTGCAGTGCATTTTGGCTACTTTACTTGATCAGTTAATGGCACTAATTTCCTAGAAAGAGTCTCCACCTGGCTTCCATGCCACTCCATCAGCGTCTGATTAAAAGCTGAGCGTCAACACCAGCGCTTTGGTGATCTGCAGCTCTCGTGTGTAAAACTCTGAATATTTGAAGAAGCATCTGAAACAGAAGGTTTGCCTCATTGCAGCAGCTTTTTAACACCAGACTCCTGGCAACCATTACAGTTATGGTTGGGGTACAAGTAATGCAGGCCTACATCCAAATGGATGGATGGTTGGATGAAAACAAGTGAGCAAGAAACTCTGATTCATTGTTCTTGGCCATTGATCAGCAACCTGTCATGGGCTAGGTTTAGGATTTGGCCACATGCTAAGTAAATATTGAAGTTATTACTTTCAAAATAAAGTGATGCTGCCACCTGCTGCCCTCCATTCAAATGGATGGCTGGATGGATGGATGAATCACGTGTTCATTCAAAAGGAAGCATTGGGGTACAAGTGATGCTGCCACCTGCTGCCCTCCATCCAAACCGATGGGTGGATTGATGGATAGATGGCTCACCCGTTCATTCAACAGAAACCTGTCAAGTGTTAGGGATGGGTTTTGGTTTACAGTTTGTTAAATTAAAAACCATACCCCTAACCCTAGATGGGCCATTGAGAGATTCAACAAGTTCAGAGATGTAAAACGGCTGAAAGGACGACCGTGAGAGATTCTTGTCACAGAGCGTTGCAGAAATGGGTGGGGGTGGCTCAGAGCCATAACTTCACCCTTTTTTAAATAAAGCCTCTGGTGTGTCTCACCTGCATACGAGGCTGCTTTTTCAAGGTCACCTCGCAACAAATCGGAGCATCAGCATTACTTTTGTCGGCCCTCTGTCGTTCCCATAGCAACCCTGCTGAGCTGACAGATGAGAGGCGCGGGAGTGGGCCTCCCACATAGTTGGAAAAAGACACACAAACATGCACATGAAGGCATTAAGACAAATGCACATACGCAAGCCCACATGCCTGCATAATTACGTCTGGGGAAACATACGCTGCATTGTTTAAAATAAACCAGGCATCAGAGGCGAGGTGTTGGAGTGAGATTGCCGTACACAAATAGGCCATTACGGCAAAAGTGGAACACAAGGAGTCTCCTATGAAAAACAGAGCGTTCTCTCTCAGCTCCACTCTCTCCACCGCTCTCTCTGTGGGCAGGCCGTGTGCGCCTCGATGCTCGTTATCAGAACAAACAGAGATGAGGGTGGAAGAATGGGGGACACGCCATGTACCAGAGAGGGAGGATGAAAGAGTGAAAAACGAGCCAAAGTCAACACCAGGCATGAGGGAAACGCCGGGGAGTAGTTTCTATCGGCACCCACCTACTTCCAGAGGGAGCTTTATCATTTTAACGCATAAAAGGCATCGCCACAACACGCCAAACAGTCGGCCTATGAGAAAAAAAAAATTAATTTAACTTGATATCAGATGTACATTACCCTGAGGGGACTAAGAAATAAAAAGGAATGAGAGACCATCTGACAGCTGCAATAGGCTTGTAATGAATAAGGCATTGCATCAGAACTGGAAAGAGGGTGAAATCTCCTTCTTGTCAGCTTGCTGCAATACAAGGGATGTATCATTACCAACTCTGTCTTTTTATGTCCTTGGAAGTGTGAATCCACAGTGTAACGAGTGGTGAAACATCCCAATAAATCTAGCAGGCACAGAGCTGAGAGAATCAGCACAATAAAATCCAAATATCAGCTTTGTCCCCGGGCTGAGGGCTTAGGGAGGTTTTGGTGTTTAGAAAAGGCAATCACGATCGGATTTCTGCACACATGTACGTGTATTCAAAAAAGAATGTGTCTTTAAAGAATCAGAGTTTGGGCTTGCAACAAAGCGGAACAATGAATGCCATTTTTAATGCAAAACTGATATTATTTTCAGTTCTGAATGTGACACCATTGCAGAAGCTTCTTAAAGCTGTGTGCAGATTTAAATAGAGCCCTAAAATGCTAGTGTTTAGTAGGTTAGTTTCCTACTTCCCCATTTTAGCCCTGTTAAACAGAACTAGTATAATGAAGCTTCTGACTAAGTTCAATAAGGAGGATCTATAACTCCTCAGCCCCCTTTCCTGGTTGTTCAGCTGTTAGTCTGTTCCTTGCAATCACTTCCACTTTCCCACGCTGTCGACCTCAGTGCTGACATCATTGCTCTGCTCCAATCATCATCTTGCTTATCTTCTTTGAGCCAATCAGCCTCAATCCTGTGTACTTTAAATCTCACTGGTCTTCTCTCATTCTGCCTTTCAGACTCGCATTCATGCAACCTCCCTCCTCAACATCTCTGCTACACCCTGGTCACTTGGAGCTCCATCCAAACCTCCATCTTCATCAGCACCAGCACCAGCCTCTAGACTCCCAGGGGTTCCATCCCAAATCCCATCACTGTTGAGATTCTGTTCTGCCATGATTGGTCATCGGAGTCTAATCACCAAACAGTTCAGCTCTATTCTGTGTGTTACTAAGTTATGTTCAGTTCTTCCAAGAAGTGTCCTGCATCATTATTTATGTCGACTGTATTTGGTTATAGAGACTTATAAAGTTCAAGTTTGGTAATTGTGCTAGATAAAAAGTGTTCACCAATTTTATGTATTCTGAAAGCAACATGAGAACAGGAGATCCTGACTCTGATGACACCCTGACTTTGTCTAAGCACCAGGAGTGTCGGCTAAATCGTGTTCAGTTGCTGCTAAAGTATTTTAGTCTGGGTCACCAGCTGGCAATGCTGGTCCTGCTGGAAATAGATGGAATTAAGTGCAACGTTTTCCAATTAATTCTCTGCTTTATGAAGCTCATATTACTCCTCACATTCAAAACTTTGCATCATGCAAATGAGAAAAGCAATCACCAAGTCATTTTATGCTGTGCTAATTCAATTCAATTCAGTTCAATTTTCTTTATATAGCGCCAAATCACAACAGTCGCCTCAATGAGGTGGTATTCTAATAAATATCTATGTAAATATATACAGTATGTGCTATATATGTTAAGATATAACATGAACACAAATACAATCAGTGTGTCTTTGTTTTGTCAAAGAAGAGGGTGTGGAGCAGTGTGCACCAACAGCCTTCAATTTGTGCATTTCAGTCACGTTTTGATTAAATCTCCCTCCATGACTCCAGACAACTTTAGTTTTTGACCTTCAGCTTCACAGATGAAGAACGATTTGCAGTCCAATGTCTTATCCTCGGCTGGAAACGGGCCCCTGCCATGCTGTGATACAGTCACCCATCAAGCTCCCTTATCTCCCAGGGGAAACACCCTCTGTCCTGATGTCTGGATATCTACGTAGCAACACTGTCTGCTCCAAATCCCAAGTGGCTGACAAAGCCTGCGGAGAACTGAGACGGCGGGACTGGAATCCAAATTCTGATAACGGTCAAAGAGCCTCGGGATTTGATAGACACACACAAACACGTACAGTTGATCAGAGGCTGGATAAAAGCAAGTTAATTACATCAATACAGAAGAGACATGGTTATTTTCATATTTGTTTACCTGAGTCACCACAACTTCAACTTCAACCCAGCGGATCTGTGTCAAAGTGACGATCTGATGTCTGAGGCAGTCGCAGTACTCCAAGCTGCCATTGGGTGTCTCTGCTCCACCAGTAACACCATCAGAATGTCAGTGCTGCTGAGGTTTTCTACTCCCCGGTCCTAATACGCCTGAGGAACAGGTGAATGGACTGCAAGTCCAATTTAAACGAGCAGCACTTGCTTTGATTTATTCTTCTTTTCTCTGTTTGTGTCTAGTCAGGTGCAAAAGTGTAAAAAGCAAATGATCCCCAGTTTGATCATAGGAGGAGACGTAAATCCCTTGGTGGTCGAGTCAGGAAGGGTATCTGCTGCAAAAAACTTGCCAAATCAAATGTAGCCCTTCTGACAAAGTAGCATGCTTTCCTATCTTCAAGGCTCCTGATTGGTCCTTAATTCATTTCTCTAGAAGCCCCAAACACTTTTGCAACCTACTGTATGTGTTTTTGTACTTCTGCATTCATCTTACTTGGCTTATCTATTGCTAGAATGATGATATATGTTAGTAGATGTGGTTACTTTAAGTGAAAGATGTTGCATGTCATAGCAAAAGCTATATAGAACTGTTACATGAGTGTACGGCAGTTCTTTAAACATCTTACAGCTAACTGCTCCACTTTCTTTGCCCTACATCAGTGTCTTGGTTCATGCACAGTGCTCTCTCGAAAGATGCTCCAGGTTTTATAGAAAAGCATCATGCCCTTTGCCAACCAACGACCGCCAACCAGGGTATAGGTAGCTACCGGCTGGGCTGGTACTGGAGGATGTAGCAGCTAAGGTGCTGAATATTTTCTTTAAGGTTAGTGGTGACTGAAACACATCTATGGAGTTCATTGACTACCACATTGCAGGGCTACAAGATGAAGAAAACACAGAAACGTTAATGATCTGCAGTTCCTCTAATGGCCACTTGAGGCTGGCCGTACATGTGAGTCAGTTCTCTCAGATGCTCATGTCAAAATACCCGAATAAACAGCAGTTATAATCCACTGGATTAAAAAAAAAACGTTTCCAGGTATAAATTTAGCTGACCTGGTTGAGGAGGCAATCATATGCTGCAAGGCTTAATATAGCAACCTGGGTTTGATTCAAACCCATGGGCCTTTGCTGTGTGTCTTCCATCACTTTCCTGTCTAAAAAATCTTTACTGTCCATCAAATAAAAGTAAAAACTCATTCATGTGCATGCTGGTTTCACAGCCTAGGGGAAACTAAAGCGCGACACAAAAGTGACTCCCCTGCTCCAAGCTTCAGGTTTTCAGTTCCATACAGAATAGTTTATTTCTCTTTAGAGGTAGAAAACATCAGAGTGGGCACAGCCAAACAACAAACAAAAGACTGTAGAAGGGAAACACAACTTACCTTAACTACCCTACCTTTCCAAACTTATCCAAGGTTAGAAGTTAGGAATATGGATGTGTAAAATGACAACTGTGCCAACACGGCAGCCACAGCCTCCCCTTTGCTAATTCACCAAACTGAACATCAACGTGTCTAGAGTCCAGAAGACAACAACCCATCTTTCAGTTACTTTTCAGTTACCAGTGACTTTTTCTTTTGTACTTTTGACCACCGACCTGTGTGGTCAAAATAAATAACCAGAGTGAGGAAAACGTTTTCCTCACTCTTTGCTTCTTCCCCATTAAAACTGTAAACAGTAAAAAAAACCCAAAAAAACCAAAACAAAAACCAAAGCCTCTCACTGCACCGTACTTCATGTTTTCACCAGTGTCAGTTATTCAACCACCTGCTACTGTAAATTCCTGCACTATATGGCAGATTCTTTCACATTTGTAAAAGTTCCCAAACCTGCTGTTTTTCTTGTGAGGACAGTCATAAAAAAAGAACAAAGATATAATCTATAAGTGAGCATTGTCAGTTCCACATTCTGTTAAGCAGCAGACATCGTCAGGTTCTTTATGGAGGTCCATTAAAGGCAGTTGGTGAATAAAATACCCAAATACTTTGAAGCCCAACACTCCACACGCCAAATGACTGTGCTGTGGGTCCATAACTCCAATATTTACTTCATTATCCTCTGTGCAGTCCTCATTTGTGATTCTCATGTTGCCTTAAAGTGATTTAGAGGAAGAATTTTGTAGCACCCCAGTGTGTAAGTTCTGTGTGCAACTTGTGGCAACCTCCTTGTAATTAACAGAAATACGTGGTTGCCCAGTGATAGCACTGAACTTTTTTAGCTGGTAGAGACTGACTGCAAGTAGTTGCAGTGAGCAGCTGATTAGCCAGAGGTTGACGCCCTCCACGTCCACCAGTGTTGCAAAAACACACTGCAATCAGATCAATCTGTGCTGATCAACGCATCTTTTCTTAGACACATCTCTTTATCACAGGGAATCAACTCATCTTGATGCACAAAAGTCACTTTGACAACAACTGACTGCGATCTCTTTGGTGACTAATGCCATTTAAGTCATGTAACTTGTACAGCATCATTTATTTGGTCATTTTGTTTTATTACACCCGAGTGATCCGAGAGTGCTAAGTGTCACAACATCAGCACTGAAACAGCTGGGCCTGCAAAGTAATAATAATAATAATGGATTGCATTCATATAGCGCTTTTCGAGGCCCTCAAAGCGCTTTACAATACCACTATTCAGTCACTCTCACATTCACACACTGGTGGAGGCAGCTACAGCTGTAGCCACAGCTGCCCTGGGACAGACTGACAGAGGCGAGGCTGCCATGTCGCGCCATCGGCCCCTCTGGCCAACACTAGTAGGCGGCAGGTGAAGTGTCTTGCCCAAAGACACAACGACCAAGACAGACAGAGCAGGGGATCGAACCAGCAACCTTCCGGTTACAAGATGAGCTTCCCAATAGGGGTGGGTATTGATTATCGATTTATCAATTAAAATTGATTCTAGCTTGGATAACGTAAAATCGATTCATTAAAATCCTGAATCGATTAATCCAGAATCTCAAATTAAACCTCACAAAATTTCAACAACCACCAAACATTTAAAACAGTAAATGAGAGCAGGAACACGGCTTCTGCACAAAGACGTAAACACAAAGCATGGACCCGCGTTTCAGAATCAGTGAGATGTGGCTTTCTCACCCGACAGCACGGACACGGTCGGGGCTTAAAGCCAACAGCTCACTGATGGCTTGCTTTGTGTTTACGCCCTTTTTGCGCTGATTCTGAAGCTGCAGGTTTTATCTCTCTCTAAACAATATTGATTGAACCAGCAGCAAAAGAAGATCCAAACTACGCTTCACATAAACATCGTCATGAGTTCACTCTTAGTTTTGCTGTTTTGCTTCCACCACGATAAAATCACACTTCATGCAGAGCTCTCTCTCTCTCTCTCTCTTTCTCAGTGTACTTCAAGAACAGTTTCCTTGTTTACAGCGCTGTTGGCCGCTGTGTTTTTCTTTTACTTACTTCTGAAAAGAAAGCCTCATTTCTGCTGTTCAATAGGCTTCTGAACAAATGTAAACTTTTTAAAATTATGCAAAATTGCAAAACGCTTAGTTGTGTCTGTAATAAAACCCCTGTAACTTTGCTCTGCTTCACTTCAGCAGCATCAGGTAATATTCATATGTTGATTAATGACTTTCTTTCATTTTTGATCTACTGCAGAATATTTTTAAGGTTATCTGCTATAAAATCCCAGGCCAGGAAAATCACCTTCATGTTTTTCTGTGTTTTATCCTCAGCTACTTTGACACAAAGGCATCTGCTGTTGTGCTTACACCTTTGATAAAGTCTCGCAAGTGTCAGCTTTCTTTGTATAGATATAAAAATATGGAAATGTACTGATACGTGATCAGAATTATAATATTTCTGACTGAGGCAAAATTTCCCCGATTCAAATCGAATCGAATAGATTTGATTCGGGACCTTGTGAATCGGAATTGAATCTATTCTAGAAATCAGTGACGATACCCAGCCCCACTTCCCAACCCCCTGAACCATGGTCGCCCTATATAAGGATAGAGCATTTATACCAAAGAAGAACATGGGGGAGAATAATTGACCATTTCTTATTGATCATTTTCTCCTCTATAGTGAGTCATAGTTTCTGACTGACTTGATATGTTTTAAAAGCAATTCTGTAAAATATAAAAGGGATATACTGAGGTTTATACAGGACTTCATACAAAAGTAGAGCAAAATCACAATAAATGATCAAAAAGTAAACTGAATTTAAAAAGCCATTCAATACATTCCAAAAGAGTGATACAACAAAAAGGTGCAGAGAGGTAGGCATTCGAGAAAAAGGTCAGAAACACAATGCAGGAAATCCAACTAAGACAGAGATGAGACAGGACTCGATGTACACTGAGGTGGAAACAGTGAGGACGAGATAGGCAAGTCATCTCAGAAGGTAACCACAAGAGAGTTAACTAATACTGGAAACTGGAAAACAAGCAATGATCCATTCCCCTGCTGAACGCAGCCATCAGATGGTGTGTGTACCAAATGGACCTGGTCAGCAACAATACTCAGGTCGGCCGTGGCATTTAAATGATGCTTAGCTGGAACTAACAAGTGTACCAACAACAAAAACCCCCACATTATTACACCGACAACACCAGTCTAAAGAGTTGATACAAGTCAGGATGGATCGACACTTTCATGCAACACGTTCTCATCCCAGAACGTAACGTACCGACGCTATGTGACAAATCATTGGTATGTTATGCTTTCGGCCACCCAACCCGTCTGTATGTTACGCCTTTGGAAACATTGGAACCATTTGGAATGGTTAGGGCTGGAATACACGGCTGGAGTGTGTGTTACCGCCTGGAGCGTCATTCTTTTTTCTTTTTTTTTTTGCCTGTCCCATTTGGTTCTTTAGCCGTCAGAATTGTTGTCTGAGGACCAACAAGGATACCCAATGGATTTACTTTGCCAAATGGATCATCACGGCCTTGCCGTATTGGTCCATTTGATCGACCTTTGTTGTTATTATTTATTTTATTTTATTTTCAGTTGTTACAGACGGGACAGACATGACTGAGGGATAGGAAAGGGAGAAAGAAAGATGAAGGAAAAGAAAAACAGAAGGGAAGAGGGACAGTGAGAGAGAGCACTTAAAAAGAGAAAGAGAGAGAGAAAAAACCTCCTGGATCACCTGTTGAGAGAAAAAGAAGAGAAAACAAGCAAAAAAAAACAGAGCAACATACTGAACACAACACCATCACGTTAATCTAGCTAAGTGTAAACAGCAGTAAATACTAAATATTGAATGTTGTTGTGTAGCAAGCAGGACCAACAGCGCACAATATGCTTGGAAATATCAGCCAATAGAGGTGTAGTTTATGAAGCAGGCATGGACGAGATCCAGGACCCAGACATCCAGAGGCCCCAGAGTGCGAGACCCCAAGGAGGACCACCGGAGGGGCATCCATGCCACCCTCCTGGGGAGAGCCCCAGATGAGGGGTCACCCAGAAGCCACGAAGCAGAAGCCAGAGGGGGCTGCAGTGGTGTGCCCACCGGCTCTGCCGGCAGCCAGCTGTGCCAGAGTGAACCGAGCCGCAGGCCCAGAGGCCGGAGGCCCGAGGGCCCCCTACGCCCTGGAAGATGGTAAATGGTAAATGGCCTGCATTTGTATAGCGCTTTTCTAGTCCATAGGACCCCAAAGCGCTTTACACTACATTCAGTCATTCACCCATTCACACACACATTCACACACTGGCAATGGCAAGCTACATTGTAGCCACAGCTGCCCTGGGGCGCACTGACAGAGGCGAGGCTGCTGGACACAGGCGCCACCGGGCCTGACCGAGCAACAGGCGCTAGGCCCCGCCAAGTAGTCACCGTGGGTGAGCTGGTACATACCTGAGCGCCCAGCCCCGGACACCAAGAGCCACCAAGGCACCCCTGAGGGCATCATTTACTGGCAGGGAGTGTGGTGAGGGGAGACAGGCCTTTGGAGGGCCTGGGAGTTCCCAGAGAGGTGGAGTGTAAGACCCGACCTGACATATAGACACAGACAAACAGGCACACACAGACACAAACATGCATTCCCACCCTCATGCACACATATACAAATACTCAGCACTCACCCAACGTAGGGATAGACATAAATGGACACTGTACACACAATCACACTCCCCAAACATACTCTATACCCCAGGTCCAGGTACCCTCGCCCTGGAGGGGGAAACGGCACCTAGACCCAGGAGATGTTACCCTTCCCCCGGGGTGGAGGCAAGCAGACCGCCCCAGGCTCCGCAGCAGCAGGGAGGCCCCGCATCCCAGATCCCAATTGGACAGCCAACACCTCCTTCCAGCCCCCCCGCCCCAATGGCCAGCAGAGAACAGGGGTGTGTGAAGACCCCAAACCTCCCTCCTCTTGCTCATGTGTAGTGTTGCTGCGTGTTGTTCTAAGGTGCATTTAAAACACGGGAGAGCATGGTGCTGCTGCCAGAGAGCAGCAGGTGTTAGCACGGCCCCTCCCGAGAACCCTCAGTGTCTACATGGATTTAAAATTGAGAGGTGGGCACCGGCGCCAGAGGTGGGGTTGAATACACACACCGTCCACTGGACGCCGTTAACGTGCCCACCCTCAAGGCCCTATATGTATGTGTCATGGAGCGTTATTCTATTGGATTCCCTTCACAATCCGAAGCGTATCATAGGGACACGGAAGGTTATCTTTCGCGTTACTATGAGATGCCTCGGGACATGGCAAATTGTTGCCATGTTACGTGTTAGGAATGAGAATGCTCTGTTTCATGTTGTTTACAGCAAATTCTGACCGTACCATCTGAATAATGGGTAACACTTTATAATATGACCCATGACTAAGGGCATAATACCCTCTAATTAAATGGAATTTCAATGTTTTTTATTTGAAATTATAATGTAAATATACTTACAAGTACTTAAAGGTAGGTACACCAGAATTACAGGGTAACAAGGTTTTTACAGGAAACAAAGGAATAATTAAACTGTAAGTACAGTTAAGTATTGAGTAATATTACAGTAATTTTTACAGGAAAACAAAGAATATTTCCATATTTTACATCCTAAAAGTTCTGTACTTTTCAGGGCCTTATTATCAAGTAGCTTAAACTTGACTTTTAACATCTTTATATAATATTAAATATATTAAATTTAACTTAAGTATTTATCTGTAAAGATAATTACATTATAATTTTAAATATAACGCATTGCAATTCATGCACTTAGTCATGGGCCGTATTATAAAGTGTTACTGCAGAAATCAACACTAATCAGAACAGGCCACTTTTTTCCACTTTATTGAGCCTGTGTGAGCTGTAGCCTCAGTTTCCTGTTCTTTGCTGACACCACGAGTGTCTTCTGCTGCTGTGTTCATGGCTCATGGTGTTGGGCATAATATGTACATCACTGATGTAAAAAAACAAAAAAAACAACCCAAACTGAAATACATAAACATAACGTTAAGCCTTTACCTTCACATACAATAAAAATGATTGTCATAGATGCATTATTCAAATGTGTTTACCTGAATATGTGTGAATTATTTAATATGGTTAAACCTTAGGCAATAAATATAAATATGGGGAGTTACTGCATGCATACAACAGCAAAGCATACAAATAGAGATAATATGTGTGCGACAGACATGTAGACTTACAGACAGAGACGCAGACTGACAGACAAAGAGGGAATAAATTCCCCACCGCTCTTGTATCTCCCTTTCAACTCTGACGTTTGCTCTGTTGACAAAGAAAGCTACTTTTTTTGTTGCTCCATTTTCGGGCTTCTGAAATGTCAAAGCATTTGCTGTGGCTGGTGCAGAGCTGCACAGTGTCTTTACTACTGGAGAAAGAGGGGGAGTGTCACTGTAATTGTTCTATGAAGACAACCGTTTCTCTCTCACTTTTCATCCCTGACTTTGCAGAGACTTCGGGTTGCCGAGGAGAGAATTTTCCTCCTCATTAAAAACTCTGTATGAAGTGTGGAGTGTGGCAGGTGCACGTAAACACACAGATATGGACTCACATGAACACACAAACATAAACCAGGAGCTACACTGAAGGTTCAATCACGCTAACAGAACCTGACAGAGCCATCACAGTCACATACAAGCTCTCTCTCTCTCTCTCATCGCTGCTTCATCTTCTTCACACCTACGTCCTCACATTTCTTCTACTCCACTCTCTCTTCTTGCTTCTTTCCTGCACTTTTCCTGTTTAGTTTAATTTACTTATTCAGTTTTCTCCATTTTTTTTTCTTTGAGTAAACTGGACAAAAAAAAGAAGAAGAAATTATTGAAAAGTTTTCAGTTTTCATTCAGAAACAAAGAAACTACAGTCATGTTGTTTTGGCTAAATCTCTACAAAGAAACTCATTAGAATAATGTTACTTTATTGTTGTAACAAGTAACGCAAATACTTATACAATGCAAGCAGTTATTTTGTTACTTTTTTCATGCTTTTCCTTATTTTTTTCTGTCACATACATTCTGTTACAGTAGTGGACACCCACCCACCCACCCATCCATCCATCCATCCATCCATTTTCTGCTGTTTGTCCACTCTGGGTTTAAGGGGCAGCAGTGTAAGGAGAGATGCCCAGGACTCTGTTTTCCTCTTGTAGCTCCTTCTGGACACCAGGACATCCCCAAGTAATCCAGTTGAACATGCCTGAAACACCTCACCTGGGACATGTCCAAGAAGCATCTAGGACAAATGCCTGAGTAACTTCAACAGGCTTCTTCTGATGTGGAAGAACAGCAGCTCTACTCTGATAGAGTAGAGTTCTTTACCCTATCTCTAAGGGTGAACCCCAACTCCTTTTCTGGGGAAGCTAATTTCTGCCACTTGTATCTGCAGTTAGAGCAGGGCGATATGGCCAAAAATATTTATCACGATATATATTTGAAAATTTGCGATAACGATATAACTGACGATATAATTGATGCGAGACAAAATACAACTCCACAACATTACTAGCGCAAAAAGACAACCTTCCATTTATTTTCACGTAAACAAGAAGCTGGTTTTTATGTACATTAAAGCTTTATAAAAATGTAACAGTGCAAATGCAAATTCCTTGCTGAAAGTTTAACCCAAAGGCATTTCCAGTAGAAATGGGCTGACATATCCTGAGCATAACCATGTATAATATCCACTGAAGTTAAAAAGAGGTGCTTTGCAACATTAAACTGCAGTGTGCAGTACGCATTTTTCGGACCATAAGGTACACGGGATTATAAGGCACATTAAGCGAAACAAAGCAGTCAGATAAATCAAACTCTATTAAACTCATTCTTCTTGCTTCCTCCACTTCTGTACCATTGATTCATTAATGTTGAATTCTCTGGCAGCTGAGCTATTCCCATGTTGTTGCAGTGTATTAATGACTAACCTCGTATTGTGGATGGATTATCTCAGTTGTTCTCCTGACTGAAGTTTGGTCCGTTTACAGCATCCTGCCATGCGATTGCATTTGTCTCTAACCATGAGGAACCTTCACGTTAACTTTTATAAGTGGAAAAGTGTTAGTGTTCGTCCTCCAGCTTCACTGTTTATGTTATGCTAACATAGCTGTGTCGCTAGCGATCACGTAGCACATCATTATATACCAGCTAGCCCAACTTCAGTAACCCTACAAACGTCACTGCTGTTTAGTTTCCTGTCTTCATTTATGTTGGAAGTGATAGCAGAGCTGTACGTTTGAATTTTTTCAGAAATCTCTCAGTCAGAACATGCTATATCATGCTTAGGTAACTAGCGAAACTAGCGAGCTAACTTCCGCTAGCTTCCTGCTAACTTCTAACTCCGTTAAATGTAATAACTTTTGTTTTCATGGATGCCTGGAAGTTAAACTTTATAGTTACACCTGGTAAAGCAGCAATGCTGATCGTTTTATTAAAGATCAAAGAATTTAGACAGTTTTCAACTCTCAGTGATGCTGCAGTGTTGTTTGACCTGAAGTCAAATATACGGAGTTTGGGACCCAGATTACTCCCAGATTTAAGAGCATCTTAGTCCGACAAATACGACAATAACAACGGCCGCTTGCATGTTCTGCAAAAAAATGTGCTTTGTTGTGTATCTGACGGACAAACACCAAACCAGTTCCACATCACGGAAGTTGCACCATTTTTACAAACCAACAATCGGCCATGTGCGTATGAAAACAAAGGCACTGCGCATGCGCGTTTTACTCCCATTCTATCGCGATATTTCATTTTCCTATCGTTGCCTAACATTATACCGGTATTACCGTGAACGGTATAATATGGCCCAGCCCTATCTGCAGTGTAATTTTTTTGGTCACTACCCACAGCTTGTGGTGAGGGTAGGAACCCTTTATATTCCTCACTGTAGCCAACACCTCCCTTCGTTTTTCCTCACAAGAGCCCAAGATTCTTGAACTCCTCCACTTGAGCCAACAACCCATTCCCAACCCGGAGTGGGCATAGCAGCCTTTTGCGCCCAAGAACTCGGGCCTCGTATTTGGAGGTTCTTATTCTCGTCATCTGCAGCTTCACACTCAACTGTAAAATGATGAAGTTGATTGAAGAATGAAATAAAGTAGAGCACATAGATCAAAGGTGGATGTGCAGAATGATACCTGTCCCCTGGACAATATAACAAACATTCACAAGCTAATTGAAAAGAGTTGTTGTAGTAATTTTAGTAATCACCAGCATCATTGAGTCTTATTTCTACTTGTTTTTTTTCTATTAGTGGTGCTGATTGAGTCTGGTGACTCACATGACTCACAAAGAACCAAATCTAAATCTCGTGATGAGATAGTTGCACATGACATGTAAAGAAAACCTTATTCATCCACACACATTAGGCATATGCTGTTTTGCGTGCCTCCCAGAATCTCTGGAAGGTGGTGGAGACAGTGGATAACTTCTTCATTGTGCGTTATCTGGTTGTTTTTCTGAACACAGCAAAATAACACAGAATAATGGAGTTACCCTGCAAGTTCAGGCTTAAATAGAGGGCAGTAATAATTGCTGTGTGGGCCAGTGCAACAACATTATGGTTATTGCTAAAGTATGTATGTCATATGGCCATCGTCGTCATCATCTCTAAAAGCCAACATGCAATTCCTGTGGAAAGCTGTGGACCTTGCAAACTCAGAACAGTGGACCTGCATGCTGCCGGTGTGGGTAAGGAGACACATTCCACACTGGAAGAAAGAGGGCTGTTTTTGGCCGGTACACAGCAAATCCAGCATGTCCAAATTAACACTGTCAGATTTGATTTCAACACTATTAAAGTGTCTATATGGGTCCACACCTACGGTGGCCCCTAGAGACAAAGCACGTACAAACTCCAAAACACTTTTAAACTCCAAAACACATGCAAATTCCAAAACACATGCAAACTCCAAAACACTTGCAAACTAAAAAACACATGCAAACTCCAAAACACGTACAAACTCCAAAACACATGCAAAATCCAAAACACTTGCAAACTCCAAAACACATGCAAAATCCAAAACACTTGCAAACTCCAAAACACATGCAAACTCCAAAACACGTACAAACTCCAAAACACATGCAAAATCCAAAACACTTGCAAACTCCAAAACACATGCAAACTCCAAAACACGTACAAACTCCAAAACACTTGCAAAAACCAAAACACTTGCAAACTAAAAAACACATGCAAACTCCAAAACACGTACAAATTCCAAAACACATGCAAATTCCAAAACACGTACAAACTCCAAAACACTTGCAAAATCCAAAACACTTGCAAACTAAAAAACACATGCAAACTCCAAAACACGTACAAACTCCAAAACACTTGCAAACTAAAAAACACATGCAAATTCCAAAACACAATGGAAGTGCTCCAGGACGCTAGGGGCAGTGTTGAGCTTTTGTTACCTAGTAACTACACAAGCCAGGAAGTACCAATGACCGGATTTGGGGTTTGCAGCCTTAGAGGCCGAATTTTAAGGCCGATTACGTCACAGCGACAAGAGAAGGCTTTCCCAATTCAAAGGCTGCTCGAAATGCGGCCCTCAAATGCGTCCATAATTTCCCTGAATTTTAAGGATGGGTCGGTGTAGCCTTCATGGCCCAACATATCCCAGACTTCATAGTGCGGTGGTGGTGTGGATAATTTTGCCGAAAAAAAACGGTGGAAGTGGAGCGTAGGAAAAGTAAACTTTCAGAAGTAAGTACTGAATATTATGTCACTTATTTATGCGCAAATATTTTTTTTAATGAAGAACATTAAACCATTATTGTTGGCCACATGTCGGGAAAGTTATGTGACATTAGTCATGTCTGTACTCTCAGAATTAACTTGGTTTTAAAGCCTTTACTTTAAAAAATATATATATATAGTCGACCTTAATCTTACAGAGATTGTGATAATTTTGTGGATAATTAAAGTCAGTCATATATCCACAAACACAACAAGCTGAAAGTCAGTGATGCTGCTCGGTTTGCAGTCCTGAATATCACGGCACAAGCAGGATTCACTGCACTGTTAATGTTAGCTATGTTATATTGCTGCCTCTGTTCAGTGGTGTCGAGCCAAACGGACTTTAACGTGTGTTTGAACGAGCTGACGGTTCACTCGTTAAGCTGAAAGAAAGATGCTTTAATCACAGGAGTCACACATGTGTCCACTGTACCATCTGGGAACTCCTCTTGTTTCGTAATAACACAAACACTAAATCCTCCTTCTTTTGTGCTGTTTTGTAGCAGTGTGTACACCTGAGACTTTCACCTGTCTGTCTGTCCTGCACTCGCTCTCTGTTTCTTTCTCTCTGATTGTGGAATAAAAGTATGAACATGTATTTATAAGTCACACTTGTGTTTGAATCCTGCAGCTTATCACACATTTGATTTCCATGTGTGACAACTGCAAGTGTCCAGAGTGAGGACAGACTGAGGGACCCACTGCTGCACATCATCTGTGAGGCTTTGCACCCCTGATGATCCACCAGGACAAACTCAGCAGTGTGTGAGGAAGAGGAGGAGGAAGAGCCAGCAGCAGCTGACAGATGGAGAGAATAGACAGACTGTTCCCTGTTTGTGAAGGACTGCTAGAAAAGTTTAACATAACTAATTGTCTGTCCTGAATCAGTCTTATTAGGTAATGTTCAAATAATTTGATCATCCCAGTGTTTTCAGTGTGGGAGAAAGTACTCAGGGCCTTCAAGTTACACACTATGAAAGGCAGCAACAAGTTTAATATTCAGAAACCTAAAGTATGTATCAGCAGCAGAATGGAACTAAAAATAAATGTTTGTTTCAGTTCTATGAAGCTTTGAGTATTTTGGATTAGTAGTACTGCTGTGTTTGTTGCATCATATTGCTGTAATTGCTTATATGCTTTATATATTCTGAGGTAAGTTGATCTATAGTGTTACATCCTATTCTATAAGGATGTTATGTGTTTGTAGACTTTCTGCCCAGTTTGACCCATTTAGCAGAAGTCAGCCTGTTTAAGGCTCTGATATCTATTCTGTATGACTTAAAGCAGTTATGACATGGTCTGATTTTCTCACCCAATAAAGGAATATTTCATATATCGGTCTACTCTTCATTTTATCAGAAACAGTTATCACAGCTTGTACATTTTCTTTTTATAAATATATGTAAGCAATGAGCCAAATTTAGTAATGCCAACATGAAGGAACAACATTTGTCTCTTATATATGATACACCTATATATGCACTGTCAAAGATACTTGTCTTTGAGTGAAGATTTAAGGTGATAAGACATATAAATAACTGCAACTTGAATCTGTACTGAAGCTCAGTATTTGACACAGAGTTCATGTTCACTGCTGTAATAGCTAATAATGATTAATATAATAACTATAATATTGGCCATATTATATTTACATTACCAAAGTGATATGACTTTAGTCTCATGAACAACATCAGCTAATTCTTATTTACTAATTAATCTTGAAATAACTGTTCAGTACAGAAATGAAGCCCAAAAATCATGTTTTACTGTCCTGTGGTCTCAGCCTCAGATACTTATCAAATCACACAAAGCTCTTGTAGAAACAAACAAACAAATGAACAAAATATGTTCTCCCTCATTTCTGTCAAACCAAGTTGTATGACACGTTTTCAGCGGTTAGTATCATGGTTGCTAGGCAACCTGGGAAGCGCGACGGAGACTAGACCGTCCCATACAGACAAACTTGCCGTTTATTTTGCAAATCGAGCTCAACACTGCCCCTAGCGTCCTGGAGCACTTCTGTTGTGTTTTGGAATTTGCATGTGTTTTTGAGTTTGCAAGTGTTTTGGAATTTGTACGTGTTTTGGAATTTGCATGTGTTTTTTAGTTTGCAAGTGTTTTGGATTTTGCAAGTGTTTTGGAATTTGTACGTGTTTTGGAATTTGTACGTGTTTTGGAATTTGCATGTGTTTTTTAGTTTGCAAGCGTTTTAGATTTTGCAAGTGTTTTGGAATTTGTACGTGTTTTGGAATTTGTACGTGTTTTGGAATTTGTACCTGTTTTGGAATTTGCATGTGTTTTGGAGTTTGCAAGTGTTTTGGAATTTGTACCTGTTTTGGAATTTGCATGTGTTTTTTAGTTTGCAAGTGTTTTGGGTTTTGCAAGTGTTTTGGAGTTTGCAAGTGTTTTGGAATTTGCAAGTGTTTTTTAGTTTGCAAGTGTTTTGGAATTTGTACGAGTTTTGGAATTTGCATGTGTTTTGGAGTTTGCATGTGTTTTGGAATTTGCATGTGTTTTGGAGTTTGTACGTGCTTTGTCTCTAGGGGCCACCGTAGTAACAGTATACATGTTCTCACTTTCATTAGAATTTTGTTTATCAAAAGGTCTGACATGGTAAATGCAAATAACAGCATTCTCATCACTTATTTCTTCAATACAATATGCATGTCCTTCATTCATCCCTTTGTGGAACTTCAACGCACTTCTTCTCTCCCCCACATTCAAACCTCACAAGCATATCCTGTGTGGAGATTGAAAAAAAATTAGTTGACACTAATTAATGGCACAAATAATCCAGTAAACAATTGCAGCACAGAAAAAAAAAATCCTCTTTGAGCCATTACTTGTGTAAAGTATTTTCCCAAAAGACAAGGACACAGACAACAGGTAATACTGAAATGTAAATGTAAAACCTCAACCTTTTTCATTTTTACCTAAACCGTGTGCACAAAACTCTGGAGGGATCTATGCTAACGTAGAATCCAGTCAGGACGTCTGCTACTTTTTTTTTTTTTTTTTTTTTGCCTGTCCCGTTTGGCTCTTTTGCCATCAGAATTGTTGTCTAAAGGCAAAGAAAGATGCCCAACGGATTTACTTTACCAAATTGACCATCCCAGCCTTGCCGTAATGGTCCATTTGATTCACCTTTTATTGTTTATTTTATTTTCACTTACTGAATACGGGACAGACTTGACTGGGGGAAAGAAGGGGAGAAAGAAAGAGGGAAAGAGAAACAGCTGAGAAGAGGGACGGGGGAGAAGGGCAAAAGACAAAAACCAACAGAATGGGCAGAAAAAAAATGCATATATCGATCACCTGGATCACCTGCTGAGAAAGAAAAAAGAAAACAAGCAGAAGAGAACAAGAGTAATAGAATAAACAACATCACAATGATATATGGGAATATGACAGTAAATACTAAATATTAAACATTATTGTGCGGCACATAAGATCAACAGAACACAGTGTGCTTTGAGGTACGAGCCAAAAAGGGTGTAGTTTGTGGGTGTGATCACCCGTGTGTACACCTGTGAGCATGGACGCGCTTGTTTTTAAAAGGTTCCTTCATGTAATGATCTGCTAGAGGGTGTGGGGGGGCCACAGCCCCGTCCTCCAGGGCATGAAGCAGGTATGGAGGAGATCAAAACTCCAGACATCCAGAGGCCCCCAGAACACAAGAGACCAAGGAAGACCAACAGAGGGGCAGCCGCGCCACTGTCCCAGAAAGAGCTGAGGAGAGTCCCAGATGAGGGCTCACTCAGCAGCCGCGGAGCAGAAGCCAGGGGGAGTTGCAGTGACGCGCCCGTGAGCTCCGCCAGCAGCCAGCCGTGCCTGAGTGACCGAGCCCCAGGCCGAGAGGCCGAGGGCACCCCACCTCCGAAGTGGCCCGAGCGAGCCCCAGGCTCCAGGCCCCGATAAGCGGCTGCCAAGGAGTGAGCCGGTGTGTACCTCGACGCCCATCCCCGGACACAAAGAACCACCAACGCACCGATGTCTGAGGGAGTCCGCCACTGGCAGGGGAAGTGGTGGTAGGGGGAGATAGGACTCCAAACCTTGGAGGGCCTGAGATGTCCCCAGAGAGGTGGTGCCTGACACCCAACCTGACATATAAACACAGAAATACAGGCACACACATATACAAACATCCATTCCCACCCTCATGCTCTCATATGCACTTACTCCACACTCAACCAACGTGGAGACAGACATAAAGAGACGCTGTACACATGATCACACTCCCCAAGCGTACTCTACGAACCGGGTCTAGGTACCCTTGCCCCTGGAGGGGGGAACTGCACCCAGACCCAGGTGGTGTTACCCTTTTCCCTGCGGTGGGGGGAGGCAGACCGCCCCGACTCCGCAGCAGCAGGAAGGCCCCACACTCCAGACCGCAGTCGGACGGCCAACTCCTCCTCCTAGTCCTAGCCCCCCCGCTCCAGCAGGTCGCAGAGAATGGGGGTGAGAGAAGACTCCAAACCTCCCTCCACCCGCTCATTGTAGTGTTGATGCATGTGTGTTCTAAGGTGCATTTAAAACCCAGGAGGGCATGGAGCTACCTGCCAGAGAGCAGCAGGTAAGCGCATGGTCCCTCCTGCTGGCCCTCAATGTCTACGTGTATTTAAAATTGAGAGGTGGGCAACGACGCCAGGGGTGAGGTGTACACCCTGATGGTACTTTGGATTCCGTGTATCGTGCCCACCCCCAAGATCCTATATGTATGTGTAATGAGAGTGTGAGTAATGTGAATGTCTAAGTTGTGGGATAAAATTGAGGCAGAGGCAGCCAGAAGGGGACGGGGGGGGGGGTAGCCTCCTCTGCACCCTGGTGACATACCCCTACTCCAAGGTCCTGCATGTGTGGGTGGTTGTGGTGGAGCGGGAAGAGGGAGGCAGCTGGAGATGGGGAGGGAAGGAAGGGAGGGGCAAGTGACCCCTCCCTGGGGCCAGCTCCCCCGCTGACCCCAGTAGGCACCCCCATACTCCGCGACCCGCCAGGGAAAGGGGGCCCAGGCCCATCCAGACCGGGGCCCAGTGCAGCAGCGCCTCCCGGCCCCACAGAGCCCGGGACAGTCCACCCAACCCCACCACAGAGAAAACTGCACCCACCCCACCATCCACTCATCTTCCAGACTACATAAGACAATAAACACCCATGCTGAGATCTTCCTCCACCTCTCCTGTATCTCCCCCTCCTGCAGAGGGAGCTCCTGAGGAGAGGAAAGCTCCTGCAAGATGTGACAATCTTCCCCACCAGTTGAAGAGCCCCCCAGGTGGCTCGATGCACCGGCGGCACCCTGTTCCAGGGCTGGGCCACAACCCCGGCAACACACCAACCAGGACCCAAGCCCCCGAGGCCCGGTCCGGGTCCCAGCCCAGAGACGGAGCACCCCAGAACCTCACGCCCATCCCGGACCCACCCAGGGGCAGCCAGGCTACCAGGTCAGTAACCCACGTAGGACGTCTGCTACTGCTGTTTGCTCGGTTTTTTTGTTTTTGTTTTTATGGGAGATCCTTTTCAGGCTTCAAGTAGCACCATTATACCAACATTTCACATTCTAGACATTGTTTTAGGTGTATTTGACCAAAAATGTGACTGAAAATTCACATGCAAGCTTTTTTCAAGATTGTGATATTTGCCTGCAAACAATACCTTTCAGCTAGCTAAAACAGAATATTATGCTATCACCGAGCAACATGGCTAATGCCTTTCACACAGCTTTGTCTCAACTCCAAAGAGCCACAGAAGTAAAAGCTCATAATAATAATTGAAACAATCTTTGAAAAAATGACTTACCAACCATGGCAAACAACTCAAATATGTAGAGCAAAATGTTCTGAAACGGCTTCACTTCAGCTTTGATTGGAGCCTATGGTGCTGGGGGCGGAGTCTGTGAATTTACTCTATTAGTGTCATAGCCCCTGTAGGAGTTCAGAGTTAAGAGGTCAAGAGTTAATGTTTCCATTGTAACACCTCCAGATTTGACATAGAAACACTCATTTTTAACACTCGATTTTAACTACTATCATTTTACACCTCAGAGTTACATTAAAAGAATGTGACTCTGCTTAGAGTAAAATTAACTCTAAGACTACTAACACCAAAACATTTAACACTTTTGAATTTGCTGTGTACAAAGATGTGGCACAAAATACAAACATCACATAAACACAATAAAAATAAGCACTGCAGTTGAACATGCATGTTTGTTTTTTTCTGTGTAGATAATGTGAAAAATTACTTTCTATGGCTTTTCCAACATTGTCAGTTAACCAGCTCTGTAGCATTTTAGGGTTGTGCATATGCTCTGTAACATCAGCGCTACAGAGCATATGCACTCAATATCTAATAAAACATTATCTACAAGTGTTCCTTGTCCTATCTTGTCACTAGTTTTACTAGCAGAGTTACCAGTGCAAACAAGCATGTAATCTTCAGATGTTTTCTGCGGCCAAGCAAGCTGTCTGGCTGGCTGAGAGGAATTGATTTTGTGAGGAAATGTCACTGCAGAGCGTCACTTGAAAGAACTTGGGTCGCATACAAAGTGGAACCGGATGTTCCGCTGACATAGCATATTATTATCACTTACATAGTGTTTGTTAAAGTGCAGCCCCACACCCAGGAGACACAGGGATGGATGTTAACAACAGAGCCACCTCCCCCAAACTGCACAGTATTGACTGTTCTCCCTCGAGTCAACAAAGAACTCATATCCCAGCAATTTAAGTTGCTCTCACAGGCTGTCTTTGATGTTTTTTTTCGTCTTGTTTTTGTTTGTAATGTTTTTCTTTCCCTCCCGTTCTCTCTGTGCTGCTGGGTGGGTGGAGGTGGAGAAGTAATGTGATGCAGAGAAGCGACCGGAGCGAGACGGCGCTCCGAGAGAAAGCCCAGGTTCACACCAGGGTGGCTTACACTGCTGCTTTGCTCACACACATGAACACACAAACACCTGCACATGTGCACACACACACACACACACATGGATATTCACTAATGCACATGCAATACGAGGAGCATACACACACACACACACATTCAGAGCAGTTTACGAGTTGTGCACCTCAATACCAGCTGCAGTACAGCCCATCTGTGAAAAGGTAAATTGAATTTTACAGGCACAAAGCTGACTCCCCTGCGGTCTTTAGAAAAAAAACCCACTTTGTGAGTCTAAAGCTTTTCTAAAGCTTTCGTCTCTTCATCGCTTTCTCCTCCCCCCTCCCCTTGTATCCTTTTCTCCTCCTTCCTTTCTCTGTGGGGAAAATGAAGGTGTGAGAAACACTGATCAATATGCTCATTAAAGAGTTGTGTCTTTGGGAGGCCTGCGAAGGGTCTGCACACAAAGAGCAAGGAGGCAAATGTGGTGCTGAAAAGTCTTGTATACCACCACAGCGGCATCCAGAAACTGAACAGCATTGCTTTTTCTTGATCACAAAGAACGAACAGAGAGTGGAAAACAAACCCTTTTTCTCCCTCGTCTTCGTTTTTCTCAACTTTTCCCTCCTCCTCCTCCTGCTCTCCTCCCGCTGCCTCTTTGCTTACTCTGAGATGTAGTTAAAGCACTTTTCTTCTTCCTGGGCAGAGGATTTTCCAATCTGTCCATGTCTCTATTATTAGATACTCCCATACATAGCCTGTGTTTCTGTGTTGAATTAACACAAACAGCTATGCAGCTAGTCACTCTGCCCACACAATTAACCCCCCCACACACACAGAGGTACTGAGAAAATGCAGTTTGATACGTTACATTCTAATTAACTACAGCACTACCACCTCCGCTGTTCTCCCATATGTGTGTGCGTGACTGTGCGCCTGTACATGTCAGGCATAAGGGATAGACACTGACAGGTGGAATGAAATTGCCAGCATGAGGTATCCGTCTGTGCAGGTTCCACCATATGCATTTGAAAAAAAACTCTGCAAGGTTTTCATGCCAAATGATAGTGAGAGATTGACACAGTTCCACCTGGCAGCACGGTCTACAATTGAGGTGGGAAAGGTACGAACAGGGGTGGAGAGCTTGTTACAATGTCTCACTCAATGTGAAGAGCTGTTTGGCTGAAATGTCTTCTGAGAACAGAGTAAAAATAGCACATGAGTCAAATGTTTGTTAGAGAGAAGTAGCTCATCTCAAATAGAGACATTTTTAAAAAAAAAGCCACTTTAAAAAAAAAAATCGTGCACTGCTGAGGACTTTGAATGAATAGTTGGCTCATTCATATTTGTGCAAGGAGTAAAACCAGACTGCCTTTCTATTTTCTGTCAGTGTGTTCATGTTCGGTGCTACTGCCAGAAAGAAACCAGTTTAGCTTAGCCTAGCATAAACAATGCTAGCCGAGCCTAGTCGCCAAAAAACACCGCAAAACTACCACAAAACTGCTTAATAAAAATACATTATTACTGTGCTTTAAGGAGATTTTTCAGGTGTCAATACTTCATTTGAGTATTTATTTTTCTGACAACTTTTTACTATATTTTAACATGAATATATATGTATGTTCTAATCCTTATATTTTTAAAGCACACCTGTCCTATACACAGGGGCTGGAGTGAAGCGGAATGGCATTTTTGTCCCTAAGTTGTGGTTGTGATACTTTAGCATTTAGCTAGTGTCTGAGAAGAGGAGCTAACCTAAAGGGAGTAACGTTTTTTTTTATGTGTCAAGTAATTTAAATGCAACATTTCTAACAGTAAGAAAGACAGATACAATAAGCAAATCCTGATAAAGCAGCAACAGAGTGTGGCAGGAACTGGACCTGAAATTACAAACGAGTTAGCATTTTGCTCTTTGGTTTCTCTCTACTAAAATTCTCAAAATTTGTGGGTTGAATTGGGTTTTGGTTTTTGGGTTGTTGTTTTTTTAAGATACCAGGATATCTTTTGGGTTGACTTGCAAAAAATCATCATCCCAAACCATTAAGCCTGGACACCATCCATTAAGTTGTTCTGAATGATTGTTTTTAATGTGTTTCAATGTGATTTTATTGTTTTAGCTTCTAACAAGGGTTTTAGCCTTTAAAACAGGAAAGCGTTATTTCTAGCCTGATGTCACTGGTATCTTTCAGAAGAACCGTTTCTTACAAGCCACCATGTGCTCTCATCCAAGTTAAACACATGGAAGGTTTTTGGAATGATGTGTTTGACGGTGCTCTATACAACTGCCATCATCAAAACAAGAAAATATATATCTTCAAGAAGAAGGTTTATCCTGTAGTGTTGCAGAGACTTGGAGAATTAATGTCAGGAGTGACTGAAGATGCCCTGGCTGCATGTGATGGTTAAAATCTTTATTACTTACCTTGTGAGCATGCGGTGTCCCTCACTTTCTCAGTCAGATCTGCCACCCTCTGGGACACCACAGTCTAACAGGTGATGTCACAGCGCTCTGTCTTTTACATACAGTTCATGCCAGCATGTACCTTGGTAGACACTGTAGGTGTCGGGGTGCTGAAGAAGTATCATTCACTCCATGCTACAATTAAAAATTGTGTTTTATTAACCATAATCGCAGTCTTCATGTGCTCTTAGTCACTTGGGGCTCAGCAAGCTTAAGAGAAAACAGGAACTCAAAAAAAGATTGGCACGGGTCGTGAGAAAGGAGGCTGATGGAAATTCAGGGTTTTGCAGAATTGTGCAATATGGTGATAAGGTTGCATTAGCATAAGACATTTTTGTGGCTTTTAAGGACAAAGGGTTATGTGCAAACTTTGGATGGCTGGCAGTTGATGTCGGAGTTGATTTTGGCTGGCATTAAAAGCGCTACTGAGTTTCATTACTGAAAAAAAAGTGAAGAGCATCTACACAGCGCTGTGTTTTTTCACCTTTTCCTCTTTAATCACATGCAAATTTATAACTTTCTGTTTCCTTGAGAAGAGGCCGCAGACACTTAACGTTATTCAAAATTCACCAAAGTCACCCATGTGATTCAGGAAACAAAAAATGACTACGAGTACACGTTAATGTATTTCTCACTTATGGTAAAAACTGCAAACCATTGCTACACCCTTGGGGCGCAAATTCGTTTGCTCAGAGCCGTGAGTACTGAAGCATTACTGTGAGGACTGGGAGGAGAGCTCTGTTCGTGCCTCTGGTTCCCATAGTTGGACCGGCCAGCTCTGGTTGCCTGGGTTACTGTATCCCTTGCGGATGGTCATCTTGCTGTTGCTATGCTAATGAGAGAATATCAAAGCCACAAGCAGCAGCGGCTGCCTGTCGAGTTTACGTGAGAGAGTTTGTGCGTGTGTGTGGTTTATTTACAGTCTGACACCTCAGAGGTCGCTGAGAGGCCAGAGCCTTTAACTTAAAATGTCATACCAATTAAGAATTTGTGAAATTAAGCAGGCAATATCAAACTTTGCATTTTATTCATTAGACATGGAGCTGCTCCTAATGGGGTTGCTCTCTCTGGCTCGTCTCTGCTCTCACCTCCCCTACTGACTCTTCCTTTTACTCGCTGCTGTTTCATTATTTACATCCCCATCTCTGGCTCTTTTTTGGCACAGTTTATCAGTTTAATCAGCTTGCGTGGGGATAGCAGGAGGAGGAGGAGGTGGGGGAGGATGTGAAGATGGGAGGTGGGTAATGCATCTTTATTAGGCTCCCAACATCAGCCCAGGAGACGAGTCTCTGCTATCACTGTCAATTAGCAGGGGGAGACGCTCAGAGGGGTGGGGGTGGGGTGGACTGCAAATGGCAGGCTTCTCTTTATTAATATCTGGAAACAAGCACACAGCATTCAGACGTACAGAAAGAAGCTTCGTCTTTATTAAAACACACTTAGTGCAGCAGTGCAAACCATACAGCAGAATGTCATCAGGCAGTGTAAGGTGCAGTTGCAGAGCGTCAGGTTTCATTTACTGAGAGAATTAAGAAAAAAAGAGGGGGTGCAGGGATGGCTTGACTTTATTCGGCACAGGGACAGATATTACATTATCATTTCATCATGGCTTCCTGGCAATATGGCTTTTTCAATCAGCGAATACAGACATTATTTATTCATCGATGCATTTTTAAAAAGGCACACAAGATACAGCGTAGCCATTCTCCACAGAGTTGACACAATCAAATATACATGAATATAATATTAGTGTGAGATTGTTGGGTGGGGGGTGGGGGGTGTTAAATGAAACTTTATTCAAATGGAGAACAAGGAGAGGAAATGGGGAAAGGGATTAGAGCGCCGCATTTACCCGTCTACATTTATCTCTGCACTCGGGTTCGATTTTGTCCGGAGCTGCTCCTGCGTGTGTGTCCCTTTCTGTTAGCCTGAGTGAGTCTGCCTGCGTGTGTGTGTGTGTGTGTGTGGTCTGGCAGTATATCCTTGCTTTAAGGCAAGTGTCTCTTTAATGAGGCTTTGCTGCAAAAGGAGCTCCCTAGGACTCTTGACGTGTTCTGCATTTCAAACCAGTAGCACACTCTCTCCTCCATCACACACACACACACACCCTTCATCACAGGTTAATGTGTGTGTTGTGCCAAAGCATTGATTGGTGGATTTCCGTCAATGACGGACAACCTTTCTGAAGCTGTGCGCTGCCTCTCAGCTGCTTTTCCCTTGTACTCGTTCGTTCTCTCGGCTTTTTTCCTCCCTCCTCCGTCTCTCGCCGCAGCACTCTCTGACCTCATGTTTATGTATCTCACTATGTCGCGCTCTTCATCAGAGCTGCTCTGTCAAAGGTCCCTTCCCCATCTTTTCTCTCCTCTCTCTGCCTTGCTTGTTTTTCCGCTGCAAAGGCACTGGGATATGAATAATATAAGAAAGAAGCAGATAGCATTGCTCACCCTCAGACAAACAGGCTGCTCCACGTGTTGTTAGGAGACAGAGGGCAGAGAAATCTGACGGGGGTGAAAGAATTTGTAAGGTGCTACAAACGAATTCCTGTCAAAGACAACTGAGGCTCCCGCGGGCAAAGAAGCGGCTGACGGACGGATTCTGCGATTGCTCTGGCCGCGTACTGGACTGAAGGCACAGGCTTTGTGTCAGTTTAGACAAACTGTATCGCCAGATTAGTAAATGAATAGGCTCCAACGGGTGGATTTGCAGTCAGGAGCTCAAAGCTAGAGCTTCCCAAGCAAAGAATCAACCGGCTATTCGTCACTGATTTGGAGCTGTGATGAACTCTGGTTTTCCAGTCAGGGCAAGTTTCTCCCGCGCTTGATTGTTTTTCAAGGAGGATGAAGTGTTCAAGAGCAGATCAGCTCATTAGCGGCCATGCTGAATTGCTCTTAATGAATGCTATCAGCCGCTAATGAAAAGTATTGTTCTCGAGCGCAGCTAAATCAAAAGGTGTTTAAAGCGCACGCTCGCTGCTCTCACACGCACTTCATCAACGAGCGTTTGGCGAAGAGGTCCCCGATGGGGACTCAACACCATGGTTACAGGGGCTAACACCCCCCACGAGAAATCAAACTCTCATTTGGACCACAGCCACTGCTCAATACCCGCTCCGGTATCGATCGGCCTCGGTGGGAGTGCTTATGTGCGCGAAGGAGAGAGGGAGTTTGAGAGAGAATGGGAGGCGGGGCGGGATGAAGAGGAAAAAGCAGTGAGGGATTGATTTATCTCCCATTGATGATGGTGATTTGGCATCAGATATGTGGGATGCCTGACCTTATTTACAGCCCCCCCACCTCCTCCGCCTGCCAATTAGAAAAGTTTTCCTCTGTACGCTTGAAAACACAGCTCAATAACACAAAAGTATAAAACAGGGGATGTGTGGAAAATGGCACGTGTAAGAGAGCAGACAGCCTGAAGCGACTGAATCAGTTGTGGAGACTTATGGAAGAGTCCGTTAAAAGTGATGGTGGGAAAAAGCGACCATCTCGCTGTGCATCTCCTTTAACCTTCAGCCCACTAAAACTGAAGGCCCTGGGGTGTTTCCAGCATCTCAAATAGACATCAATTTGATATTTTGTTGGCAGGGCTGCTGCTGAGGCTGCTCTTTAAAGAAAATTTCTCATTACCCTTACTAAATTCTGACACTTAAAGACCATTAAGCTAAACTGCTCCGAAGCCTAAATTGTGCCAGTGAACCAGGTTATATTCTGCAAAGTGAGCTCCCCAGTGAAGCTCCTGGTGCAGTGAAGTATACAAAATAATCTCACATCTCCAGCGTTAGCAGCAAATGTTCCAATAAACGGAGCCTCCCGCCACCCCCACCCGGTCGAAAAATAAGGCAACTGAAGTGGCGGAGTATCTTGCTAATTTGTGAGGAAGAGTAAATACACCGAAAGCCTCTGCTTGAAGATATTTTTTCATTTCTCCAGTTAGCGGTGAAGGCTGAGGAGATACACAAGGGAGAAGAGTCCAAAGAGTTCATTTTCCTGACGCTTTGATGCTGTATTTGTACTTGCAAAATATAGCAAGCGGACCTTGAGGATTTTACTCCAGCTTACAATCAACAAACTAAAAAAGTTAGTACAAAAAAATCGGGCTGTTGGTTTATGTTTAAGGCAAATCATGCAGCACAAAAGGACAATTATGGAGTTTGTGTAGATGAGCACCAGGGCCGTAGCCAGAAACTCTAATGTCAGGAGTCAAAGCCCTCGCATTTTACCCACCCCGCATTTCTTTAATTATACATATTTTCTTTTTCGTAATTACTTATCACATCTCTCAATGTATGAACTCAGCTATATTTACTGGGGCTCTTTAGGGACTTTTATCTGCTATTTCTCTTGAGTTGCATGATGGGAATTGTAGGCCTTATCATTTTCTGCTTCTTTTCTTTACTCTGCCTTTTGTCAATTACCCTTTAGCTCAAATTCACATCTTCTTCTTCCTAGCGGTTTATATCCCGCGACGCAGGGTCCGCTATCTTGCATGGCTTCCTCCACTTCTTCCTAAGCTCAAATTCACATCTATTATCTGTAAATAGTATTCACAAATGTTAACATCTCTGTGTGGTGAAAGCCATATTTCTGTTTTCATGATTTAAAAAAAAAATTCTTTGTTGTGATTTTTGGACGATTCTTTGTGGTGTTAATTTACCCAACACAACATTTTCTCCAAACCATCACTGAATATTTATGGAAATTTTTCAGCAACTGTGAACAAACTATAACACTGCTGGGAAATGAATGAATTTCTAATTTGAGGATTTGAAAAAACAAGTATATTTGCAAATACTACATTTTAAAAACAGCGCAGCACATCTATTAATAAGCCACTCAGGAGTTTCAGGAACCTGGTGGAAGGTTACATTCTATCTAATAACAAACAGGTTGTCACCTCAGACTCTTAAAGAAGACTACGTTTCACTTATTTTCTGTTCTTAGACGTTTTAAATGCAGACAGCCAAAGGTCAAGATTCACACTTCTCTGAGCACTAGGTTTGAGACAGGTTTTTCTGCTCTTGGCTCTGTATGATGTCACTGAGAGGCGATATATCTGACTGAGGCACCAGGCATAGTCTCCACCTTTCACTTCAAATGTGGCATGCAGCGTCAAAATGTTTGCTAGTACAAAAAATGTTGAAAAAAAAATTGAAAAAGCAAATCCATAAACAGCAGCAGCGAGGACTTTATCCCCAGGATGATGGATCTCGTCCTCTACAGCACCTCCACTACCCTGGCCCATGAGTCAGGCAGTCACTGACGCCACCCTAACAGAATTTTTCTGTAAAGTCTTACATTTTCAGTTATGCAGTGCAGCCATTTGGGTCTGGCAGCATGCTAAATTGCCAGGTTCAGCTTTAGTAGTGATTTATAAATACATTTTTACTCAACTTAATTTCATAACTCCTCAGGCATCGACCTCAGCTCTCGAGGGTGTCAGAATTGCTCTTCTATCACGAGGAGCACATGTGTGGTTGGCAACTCAAGGACTGGTTGGGCCTGGTGGAGTTGGGGGGGCTGGTAATGACCAAGGCGCAGACCTGAGGTTGGCACAGCAGGCTGCAATCTAATCAGCACCGCGCCTTATTTTCATGGAGACGTGGGGGAGAATTAGATATTTAATGGCGACAGTTTTATCTTTCAATCACACGCCTGGGTCTGCACCGTGGACACCTTGTTAAGGGGCTAGATGTGCCCAATCAACAGGTGTAGGTGGGCTGTCAGTGTGAGTTTGCGCCCGTCTGTGTGATTGAGTGTGCATGGGTGCTTTTAGCTGGTTACCACTCTCCAATCAGAGGTGTTTGTGTGTCTCACTGTGGCTCATATTGTGTTTGATGCCTGAAGACTGGCACAAATTGGCAATCAGGTGAGGTTGGCATGGACGAGGGCCTCTCCTCACCAGGATCCTGACTCCAATTGGCCCCTTCTCCGCTCTCCCATCCTCTCATCCCTCTCTTCCTCTCTCACCGAAGCCATTTTAACTTGACCCTGACAGGTGCTCCTGACAAAACCCATTACAGTCTCAATTACGCTATATATCTCTCCCTCCTTCTCCTTCCACTGCTTGTTTTTATCCCCCATTTTTCCCGCTCCACTCCTCTGATACTCCAGAGCCGGTGGGAGCTCTAATCGGCCGGCGTTAGCACTTCCCTCTTGACTATCACCAGTCTATCATCACTGCGCATCTCATTTCTCCTAATTAGCCTTAGTGGGACCATCACTTTTCTCTTCATTAGGAACAACACAACAGATGTGGGTGAGAGAAGCAGAAGCAATGGTGGGACAACAGTGTGATGAATGGTAGGGTATATGTGCGTGTGTGATGTGTGTGTCTATCTGCATGTGGGGATGTTTGCACAGAGAGATCGGGTCTGCCACCTAAGTGTATGTGCACGCTTACTGCGTAATTTTTTATTGAGATTATTCTTTTGGAATTTTGCCTTTTATTTGACAGTGACACATAGGCTGGTGGCCAGAATCAAATTGTGGCATATTGCAGGTATAATGCATTCATCTACAATACCAGGCTACTAGAACACCCATCTGACTGAACAGCTTGCAACTGTGGTGCAACCATGCGAGCTAGCTTCACTGGTTTTCCCTGAATACCACACAACTTTATGTTAGTGCCAGCAATACTGTCATTTGTCTGGGGTCTACAAAGGTCTTCTTTGATTTATACATCACTTGCAAATAGATTTGATCCATCAGCTCGTGTTGATCATGACTTGTCTGAACCAGAATAAGAACTTCTACTACAACGGTCAACCTGTGGTGCAGAAATTGCAGTTCCTATATTGGCCACTTGAGGGTAAGTCAGTAACTACAGACATATTTTCATGGCCAATTTTTGCCATGAAATTAGCACATTTACAGCCTGGGATAGTGAAAAGAATGTTTTGGTCTCTATGAATAATTTAATCTGAGGTTTCAAATACAGAGTCAAATTGGTGATATCCATCTTTTATATAAAGTCTGTGGTTGAGTTTGCTAACCCTGCTATAATAATCATGCTGTACAGCTAACCCCACCACAAACCCCTGTAACATCTGCAACATCATGTCATTTCCTTAAGCTGCTGGAAATGCGGACACATATGTTTGGACTATATCTGCAATATATATATATACAGTATATACGTGACACTGCACCTACTCATGATTTGTAAGTAGTCGCAAACCAACTAAGACAAATCTTGGGTTGTATCCAAATGCCCAACAATGAAAATATCTTTAGGGCGATCGATTTTTGGTGATTCGTGTTTTCAAATGGAACTTAAATAATGTGGTTCAGAAGTCTCATTTTAAATTCACAGGGAACTATCGTTGGGTTACATGGGGTTAGGTAGAGATTAACTCCCTCCCCTTCAGAATAAAGCAGAAGTCCGACATTTGGGAAATGACACTTTCGTGTAAAGACTTCAGTCTGCCCTTTTCTTTTTCTAACAATTAAACGTGCAGACAGAAGATTAGCCATTTTGACACAGGAGCAAATAAGCCTACTGTGTGAAGCTTCTCCTTTAAGCTGCGGGAACAGAGCTTCTGATGCAATTCAGAAGTAAGTCCCTTTCATTAGAGTTCATTCCCTACTAGTATCATCCACCATTTGAATTTATGTATGACCTCATTATGCAGCAAAGGGCCTTTGAATCGGATGACATATATTAATATTATATCTAACCTAACTGAAGTTCACTCTCTTTTTTTTGCCACATTTCAAATTTGCCTTTTCTGCCCTGATATTACATCTTTGTCTTTCCGGTGGTTTACCGTCTTTTCTCACCAATTTCTCACCCTTTCTCTCGGCGTCCTTGTTCCCGGCGCCCTCCCCTCTCCATCTCCTGCAGGTGTGTGCATGATGTGTTGGAGCAGAGAGGAGGGGCAGCAAGGTGTTGAAGGAGACGCGTGAGACGTACAGGGAGCAGCAAGTGATGAATCTTCCAGCCGTCTGTAACACTCTCCGCTTCGCCGGCTCTTCCCTCGTTTCTGACCCAAATCTAATGCGACAGGACTCGTTTTCGCCGTCCCCGCGCGCTCACCACCTCCCACAACCCGCCCTCCCCCTCGCCGCTCTCGCAGGAGTCATGCACCACCCCTCTATTTTTAGCTGTTTGTCCTTGAGTTACAATCCCCGAAAATTGCCATGATCCATAAAGGGGTTGTGGTGCTTGAGGGAGAACATGCTCGCACACACACACACACACCGTTGCCAGTGCCAATTCACCCTCCAGCCCTACCCCCACCCCATCCTCACTTGCCCCACCACCACATCGTACCACCTCTGTGCATGCGTGTGTGTGTGTGAGCAACAAATCGTTACCAATTTAAAGTCTTTCTCCATTACTGGAGCGAATATTCCTCTCATTAAAGAGGTGAAATGGAGGGAGTTAAACGAGTGCAACGCCGACAGATCAGGCTGTTCTTTTCGCTGCCTCCCCCCCACACTCACACACTCTCATGCCCCACCTCAGAAAGTTATCCACTGTAGCCAATTAGCATGACTGCTCTGTCTAGCATTAGCCCCCCCTCCACACACACACGCATCCAGCTCGTGCTCTCATTACCGTCTTTCTCTCTCTTCCTCCCCTATCGTCCCTCCTCTCATTCTCTCTCTTTCTCATTAGGGCTGCGTCGTAACACAGTGAATCATAATAGGTGCTCTACACTGTGAAATGGCTTTAGCTTTGTCTCATTTCGCCGCTTGTAGCAGGAGAATGAGTAAACAGACAATCTATTCCATGCAGGCGTAGACACACACCAACAGACACAATCAGGGCCGTTCATTAATCTGTCGTAAAGCAGCTTTTTGCCCGCCTGAAGGAATCCCTGATATTCGCAGACAGAGAAAGAGAGACGGGTGGGGGCTAATCTATGGGAGCTGCCATGCAAGGCCATGTACTATCCACCGATAATAAACAGATGAATCCGAGCAAGGAGAGAGTTTCGGGACACGACGAGTGAAAGATGGAGCAGAGGGAGAGATAGCAGGAGGACTTCGGGCGAATGAGGTGGAAGGCCCGAAGGTAGATCGGAGAGGGGAGAGAGGATGGCAGCGAAGAAGTTGGGGAGGGGGGCGAAACAGCGTGCAGCAGGGGGTGGAGACGGCGGCACTGAGGCGTATTCTAAGCCCTGAATGTAAATATGCGTGAGGGGATTATCACAGAGTGCCAGGCGGCGCTTTTGGGGCTTTGTTTCCGTGACACCATGACGTTGGCTTTGTTTCCCTGACAGCAGACGTTTGTGTGTGTCAGTGTGTGTGTATGTGTGCCATAGCATGTGTGTTTGTGTGTGACATCCAGGCATCTGTTTCCTGCTGGAAAAGGTTAATTACATCTCCACTGCCTGACTGGACGTGCCATGCATAATCACACATGCTAATGAGACCTGTGTGTGTGTGTGTCTTTTGTCTTTGTGTCTCCATGTGCATTCTGGAAAGGCTGTACTGTAGTGGCTGAACAGATATCTTAACCACTTGTTTCAGCTTTGAAAAGCTATTGTTGCAGCCAAGAAGAAGCACAGACACACACACAACACTCGCAGAGTCCTACACTCAAACAGGTGACAGCTGGAAGAGCACCGCAACGGCATTTATGGACAGACACTCCTCTCCCAATGGGGGACATTAATTGATGGGTCTGCATCCATGTGTGCGTGTGTTTGTAATTACTCGTCTGCCTGTTAATGAGACAGAGATGCTACGCCGTAAGCGGAAGGACTTCTCCCAAACTCCGCTGCTCACTCTGACCCCTGACTCCTATCTTCACACTCCAGCTAAGCTGCTGATTGGACAGCTGCTTGGCTTTAGATGGAGCCCAGCGCAGCGTGAAAAGCCGAGATGGGCTCCGGCCCTCCATGGGTGACTCTGGAAATTACTGCACACTTTCTCACTCAGCTGAAGTTTTCACTAAGTTGATCTGACATAAGCAGGTAGGTGAGGAGGTGCAGAGCTCAGTCGAGCTTTGGCTCTAATTCAGCCCCCGCGGAGGAGCGGTGAGGAGTGCGACTCAGAAAAATAATGGATTTCTAGAGTCCATCGCCTCTTCGCACCTTGTGAGGAACGCCAGCTATGGCAAGAAATTAATCAAACAGATACGATTTTTTTCTCTTTTTTTGGAATCACATCAGCAAAAGCAAAGTTCTCAGTCAGCTGCCAAAGGAGAAATGAGAGTGCTGCAGGGATGTGTAATGGGCATGAGCGAGGAGTTCGCAGGCTTTTATTTTCAACTTGAAGAGCGTGGCTCAAGACAGCCTTGTGCTTGTTGAGTTTAGCCAGGTTAAAAAGTACAAAAGAAGAAGTGTTAGTCACCGATACTCTGGGAAAAATACAGTACCTGATTCGAAACCACCTTTTCTTTCTTTTCTTTTTTTAACTTTAAATAAAAGCCTGTGCTCGTTGAACCCCCTTTACCATCTCTGTTATAATGTCGCCAGGCAGCATACCAGACAGTGGAGGCTGTCCTGAGCAGTGATAACCCAGGCCACACATTTCGGTCCATTAGGGATAAATCCCACAGAAAAGGCGAAGACAGCTGGGCTGACAGCAATGCTGTCACACCTGTGTCTCCTGATCCCTCCATTGCTCTACCTCTTCACACTCCTCATCCTCCACTTGATCACTTTTCTTCTTCCTCCGTCTGCGGCAGAAGCCATTAAGGCCACAGAAGCAGGCGCAGGTGAAGGGCATGTCCTATCTGATGCACCGCATCTACGTGAACCTGTGAATGGACACAGAGGGAAGAGGGGGAGAGAGAGAAGAATAGGTAAAGCATTAAAACAGTCCTCTTTCATCTAGTGCTCATGATAAGGACTTTTGCTTGGAACAAACATGGATATCTGCAATAGAAGAAGAAGCTTCCCTTTCATGCACGTTTCAGGCAAAGCCAGTTTTCTGGATGGAACTTAGCAAAGATTAAGCTAGTGGCCATTTCTTTATGTGCAGTGGACTCTTTAAGCAGAGGTACCATCTAAAACAATAAATGCTTCAGTGATTAGCATCCTTTTTATGCTTGGAACACAAATGGGGAGAGCTTCCCCAACTAAATTAAATTTCACTGTAATCAACATGAATCTAAAGGCTCTGCACAGACCTGTAAGCTCTTAACCCTCAGAGGTCAAAGTTATCATCGGAAACAATCCCAACTCTATCTTTGAACCTGACCCTAATCAAAAAGCATTTTCACTCGCTGGGCCCACATCCTCATTTTAGGTTTGACAGCATTTTAGTAGATAAAGGTGAATGGCTTGGACGTGAATTGAGCTGCGGTTTGGGGAAGGCCTCGAAGGGGGCTGGCGGTGGCTCCCAGACCCGGCAGATCCCAATGTACTAAATAGAAGTGAAGAAGTTAAAGAACTGAAAGGTGGAGGGAGGGTGGGACACGTAAATGAGAAGGAACAGCTTGTAGAAGCCTAATTTCCTTCGGGATTAATAAAGTATTCTGATTCTGATTCTGAACTGGGGAACATATATAGATGGGAACCGGAAGGAGCGTGTTTGGAGGCATGGTCCCATTCCCGAAATTCAGATACTTTATCTCCAATTAAAAAACATGAGTTTTACAGTTCTTTGTTCTCTGCCTGTTAACTTTTGGAAGAACATTTTTTTAAATGTATAAAATTAGGTGCTCCTATAAAATATTGATATGATGGCATACAGGTTCATCACTGACAATCTTTCTATTTCAATACATGAAATCTCTACAGTGAAAATACTTACCAACATTAACGTACAGTTAATTTTAAATAGAAGTCGCTACAGCTACCACATTACTGAGCAGAATAAGATGCTAGTCCCAAAAGTATTTTTCCACTTCTAAATCAGGCCGTGTGTGGTCCAGGGCGTCACCAGTGATGTCTGACACTAACCCTACACATGTTTGTGTTCTTTTAATTGTTCTCTGAAGTCTTGGCAATGAGGGGATATAGAAAGAGTGCTTTTCTGCTTCTCTCTAAGACACTGGAGTCAGGACTGAGCTAATGAGTGAATGTAAAACAAGTGTGAACCTTGGACAGGCTTTCAGTGGAGAGAACGCAACATTCAGTTGGCATCCACTATATCAGTAAGTTTAAAAAAAACCCTGGCAACTCATTACCCTCATACAACTGAAGGAAAAGGAAGGCGATCTCAGTCTGGTCTCCTGTTTTGAGGAGACGGTGTGTTGCCATTAATAAAGAAACCATTGGGAAGATGATGCTGGTCAGTGTCATGAGTCTGACAAGCAAACACTTGGAAGAACATTTTTTTTTAAAAATGACATGATGGCAAACAGTAAGGATTAGGGTTAGTGTCAGGTTCATAACTGATGATAACTTAGATCAGGGCAAAGAATGGGCATTTGAAAGGTCCCGCTCACATGGAGAACATGTGTTACATTGGCCTGTATTTACTGTTTAACTCCCACAGAAATACTGTTTTCATACTGTGTGCATTCACACTGGAATAGAAAAGTAGAAGATTGTTGTTGATGTTCTCCCTGTCCTTGAACTGGGACCAGGAACAGCTGATCAAAACTCCTGTCAAGCACTGCATATTCACCAAAGGCCATCACTTACTCAGTAACTATGGCTGGTGCATCAAATTTGCTGCAGCTGTACTTGACAATTTCTGAACCATGTTCATTAAAGTTGTTTTCACTGACTCACTGTTCAGGTTAGTTATTTCAACCAAAATTTACAGTTTTGATCATATTATATTTTTTTACACCTTCGTCGAAGCCAGTAATAAACACGGGGATAATTATTGTCATTTCATTCTTCTAGGTATCTTTTATGCATAGAAACTTGGGTTATTTTTTCAAATTGGGTTATTTTTTTGTATGTATGTGTTTATTGATCTATTTGGCAGCTCTTGCTGACTACATTTGGTGTGTTTTTTTCTGGTGGTAGTCTAGAACTTCATCTTTTTTCATTAAGGCTGCCAAAAATCAATCAGCAATAGCTAGGCTACTGTGAGGGCAAGGTGCCCAACCCTAGAGTATTTTAAAACACAGCAAGTCTATGTCCCAATAAGCAGGTGCGTTGGTTCATAAACACTGATGTTGGTGAATCTGTTTCAAAACCACCTGATACAAACTGACACACATCTTTGCGGATGGACTGCTGATTTGTTGAGGGTGCACGCCGCCTCTTAGCGAGTGTCAGCTGGTGTAAGCTTTAGGCCCGAACGTTCAAATGAGGGTTTCACAAGATAATGTACACTTTAACACTTTCAGTGTTTGTAATGTGCCATTTATGTCTTTATACACTACTCTGTATTTATCATTAGTTATTATGGAACGTATATGTATGTTCTGACTCGGTTTTCCTCCCCTCAACCCCAACTGGTTGTGGCAGATGGGCGTCCCTCCCTATGCCTGGTTACTTCCTGTTATATGGGAGTTTTTCCTTCCCACTGTCGCCAAGGTGCTTGTTCATAGAGGGTCTTCTTATTGTTGGGGTTTTCTTTGTATTATTGTAGGTTCTTTACCTTACAATATAAAGCACCTTGAGTTGACCGTAGAATATCAAAATGATCCTTTATGTTTGTGTTAATTTTTTGTAGTCACATTTTTGTTGAGGTTACATTTAAAACCTGTAGTATTTATCAATGTTTGTGTGTGGAAAATCTGTCTTTAAAAAACAACAACAACAACAAAAAACGCAGCGTAGAAAAAAATTTAAGACGGCATCAAGAGATGATGAGATGGTCCCAATGTTTCCAAATAAGATGAGGAAGAAACAGATTCCTAACCCATCCCATTCTTGAGACAAGGGAGCAGCAACAGAGAGAGTTTCATGGATTGATCCAGGAGATGAAGCTGTATCACGAGCACTTTCATACATATTTCAGGATATCAGTGGGGCAGGTTGAACTCTTGTTGGCAGAGTTGGGACCCCATCTGAGGAGGCAGCGAAATAATATCAGAGAGCTGACTGACCCGGAGCAGCTGTGTGTCTAAGGTAATATTTGATCTAAAAGATATTTAACCATTTCCATATCATTTTATATTCACGACTGGTTTATTTTAAGCTACGAGTGGTCTGACTGGTCAGATCTGTTTATTTGGATCCAAACAAAAATCGAGCTTGGTTCAAAAAAAATAAATGTCGTAAATTTGTCCAGTGTACCAGCCATGACTCTGATATTATGGATGAAAGACGAGAGACTAACAAAAATCACCCTCTTTTTTTAAGCATACAAGAGCCTTTTTTTCTTGTCAAGTGGTAGGGGTTGAGGTTAGGGGTCGGCACTGGCTGTAGTCTGCGAACACTCACTCTACAAAACGAAAGAGATACAGCCAATCGACTGATGGAAGTTCCTGTGTGACCAAAACTAAATGATCTTACCTGCAAAAACACTGATTAACTTCTTAATCTTTTGAGATTTATCGTCACTTATATGGTAAAGGTGTACAGATGTGCAAGTGATGTTATTTCAGTAAATCACAATAGGCAGCGTGTGTGACTGTGTAGATATCTGCATGTGGTTGTCTCCACATATTTGCAGTGCCTTATACTTGTTTTATGCTGCTGCTGTATATTTGCATAGGTATTTGCCTACAGAGAGAGATTTTCAGTCTACACAAACATGCTCTCGTGCATGGAATTCATCAGGAATGAGATCAAAACCAGAGTTTGAAAAGCACAGACAGCGGTTTTTGACAGACATTCAGTTTTTTGAATGTTAGGACTTTGCTCTTCTCCACGGCTGGCTGAGCGACCAACAGCAGCACATGCAACAGTAGCCCAGAGACCAGTTTAACACATACTTAGGACATTGCCTCCATCTGGTAACAGACGCTCCCTGCAGGTAGACGGTCCAAAGCTCCCTACGATCTGCCAACACACCGCCAACGGAAAACCATGTTCAGCCCATTAAGCAAGAAAAAACTCCATGTAGATAAAGTTACAGGGGTTCAGTCAGTAGGTCATTACACACACACACACACACACACACACACACACACACACACACACACACACACACACACACACACACACACACACACACACACACACACACAGTCTATTGAGCGCTGTCACTCAGCAAGGAGAAAAACTCATTTTACTGCTACACTTCTCATATTTTTCAACATTTCTCCATGTCTGCGCTTCAGTTACTCTCTCCCTGCGCAACTCTGTCTCCATCTCTGGCTCCCTCTCACGCAAACAGATGGACAGACAGACGCACACACACACATACACACGCATGTCTTAAGGCTCACTAAACTCCAAGCGTTAACATTTTTCGCCAGTGTTCGAGCAGCCAATCACAAATGAGCTCTGAGATTAGGAGACGCGAGGTGAAACTAAGAGCTTCATTAAATACCAACCTGAGTCAGCAGCACCAGCAGGCCTGGCTGGGGAGTGCGTGTGTGTGTGTGTGTGCGCTGTGCAAGAGGGAGTGAGTGGGTGACAAAAACACAAGCACAGATGGAACATGAAGTGTCTGCATTCACGCGTGTGCTTGAGTGTGTGTGTGGTTTAAGGATTGATTCAACCTGTCTCATATGGGGGCAATTAGCTGAGCTGGGCTCTGGGCTGCCTGAGAGCAGAGACAAAAACGCCTCGGGCCATATGCAGTGTGTGTGTGTGTGTGCGCGCATGCATTTGTGTGTACTATATACTATTAAACCTCCATGAGCTCTTCTTTTATCCCTTTACTGCCATCCCATATATCCATCTAATCCTTGTCTGCAGATCTCCCACTCTGTACCCAATGGCTTTAGACCCTATGTGACATGCCAGAGAAAATCACATAGGAATAGAAAGCCATAAAACACAGCAGCGAGCCATCACGCTGGTAGCAAGAGTAAACTTTTCTTTCCACACAATGATGCACGCGCAGTGTGTGTGTGTCTGTGTGTGCAGCTCTCTCACTACATGCCTTTAACACCCTCAGCTTGTCTGACAGCTTACAAGGCCCTGCAGAGGATTTACAGCAGTGCTGAGACACCCATCTCCACTGCGTATCCTTCTTGTCTCCCATGTATCCTCCAATCCCCCACTCCTGGCCTTCTCCACTCACTCTCCCCTGTTTTCCTTTTGCTTCTTCTTCTTCTCCCACTCATCCGGCTCGCCGTCTCTCTCTATCTCCAGCCACGCTGCCAGCCATCGGAGTCACCGTCTTGTTTGGCGATGCGTAATTTCTAGAGGTTCTTTCACAGGCAAGTGTAGAGATGAGATAGATGAAAATACAGCCTGCAGACCCTCTGAATTATTAACTGGCTGAAAATGGATGAGTCAACGTTAACAGAGAGCAAGGGAGAGGGAGGGTAGCATAAAAAAATAGCCCACGTGCGTCCACAAATATGCACATAAAGTACAGCATGGCACTGTGCATGAACCAGCCGTCGTGGGAAACAAACAAGGGTTAGAGCGTAAGCTTTTGTTAGTGAAAAAAGTAGATCGGCGATGAATTTGAATTATTTAACGCTCTGCTAAAAGTTTCACTCGTAAATTATTGATTACAAGGCAGTAATATGCCCAAGTATCCCTACAACTAAATAGTTCGTTGGCTTAGTCAGCTCTAACTAGAAGTAACTTTTGAAGTTAACAGAGATATTTAGTGTTGCTTGTAAAGGCTGACCAGGAACAATACCAGATGCTGGGAGAACAAGTCAGGGTCTGGCTTACAGCAGATGATGAGAAGGTTAGTAAGAAGGTTTCATATATTAGTATTTTTGGATGTCATGAGGTGTCCCAGGCGCTGAAATGGTTGTCTTCCACAAAATGCAATTTATTTATTAATCTTCAAAAATTTTATTATTCTTTGTTTCTCACAATCTCATTCAGGTAGGGCTGCCACAAACGATTATTTTAATAGTCGACTAATCAGATCGTGCATCCATTGGACGTAAAACGTACAGCTTATTGCACCAGCAGCATCTGCTCTTATATAACTATCATTAGCTTACAGCTGTAAGTGTTTAAGGTGCTAACTAAAAATAAAGACAAGATGATAGTTTATTAAATTTTAATGAAATTTGCAGATTGTTTCGGTGAAGTTTAATAAACTCCTTGCTATCTAAAATATAACAGGACACCGGAGTATATTCTCGAGCATCTCACACTTCTGATAATCAGTTGTCTACTTGACGTTTACTCAGCTGTGTAAAAACTATAACTTTAATCTCAGCCTAACCGATTTACTCAGGAACAAATAAAATACTAAAAAAAGCCAAACAATAACATTTTTAAGTTATCTAAGTGACTTATATATCATGTTTAACCTGAGTAGCGAAAGACGGCGGTGGGTTTGAAAACGATTTGCCGGGAGTCCGGTGTTCTCACGGCTCTAGTGAGCCTAGCCCCCAGCTAGCTATCGAGCTAGTGGGTAACAGACGTCTCCGAAAACGTCGGAGCGCTTTTGAAAATATGTCGTGTCTTGATAAACTGAGCAGATATTTGAGGTTTACACAGCTACATTCAAGCCTGACAATATGCTAAACGTTTATTTTGTGACCCAGAAAGAATAATAAGAGTAATATTAAAACTTACTAGCTGCCGCCATTGTTGGAAACTGAGCTGGGCTGCGCTATGAATTCTGGGACACAGCTTCTTCTTCTTCAGGGTTTAACGGCAGCTGGCATCCTTGTACGTGCAGTGCTGCCATCTTCTGTTTCAGTCCGTTATTACACTCTTAAATCCTACTACTTATCCCTGCGTTTTTTGTGATCTTACAAAGCTTCAAACGACGCGTCGACTATTAAATCAGTCATCGACGATTTCGATAGTCGACGTAATCGTGACTAGTCGACTAATCGTGGCAGCCCTACATTCAGGCGAATGTTTTAAATTCAGATTTAATAGTCGTCCTATATGGTAAATAGACTGCTTCTTATATAGTGCTTTTCTACTCTACTTGAGCACTTACAGCACTTCAAACAAACCACCTCATTCATTCATTCATACAAGAACCTTTTTCTATGCCTAACTGCTTTCTGTGTAACATTAACACTTGGATGTGAGAGCAACTTGGGGTTCAGTATCATCTTGCTCAAGGACACATTGGCATGCAGATTGGAGCAGCCAGGGGTCGAACCACCAGATGTCCCACCATCTGATAATTGATCTAACTCAGCGGTCCCCAACCCCCGGGCGACCGGTACTGGTCCGTGAGTCGTTTGGTACCAGGCCGCGAGACTTGAGACTCAGGTGTGAAATTTATGGTTTTCAGGGTTTTTATCGTTAACTCGGTTTCCCTGGGTCTTTTCCCGTGTTGTAGTTGTGCGTCTTATTTTGAAAGAAATATTTACGCGTTACCATAGTGACCAGAGAGCATTAAGGGGCAGAGAGGAGGATGTTACTCTCAATGTTGTTGCCGCATTTCAGGCGGACGCTGCTAATAAAGTTACACAACGTGTTACACAGCGAAAATATTGTCTGACATTAAATCGGCTTGTGGCGCAAAAAAGGTTGGGGGCCGCTGATCTAACTGGTATGTGACCTGCTCTACCGCCAGCATCACGAGCTGTGGCACAAGCGTCACGAGCACAGCCTTTATAGCTGAAACTCTCTCTCACCTTCAGTTCTGCTCACAGCTCGGTCTGTCTTTGAGCAGCTTTGGTAAGTTGACTGTTATTTTTTTATGAATTCTTTCAGATTATCCAACTCAACTGCATAATTTCTCTATACATGACGTTTAGTGTGTGCAACCATTTTTTATGGCGCTGTTTCCAACTAGTGCCTGTTCCCACAGTTTTTATGGTACCTGCTGTATGGCAGAAATACAGCTGAAGCCGATCTATTGAGCCAGGCCTTGGCTGCAGTTCAGTCAGGGGATGCAGAAGAAGGTACTTGTGAGATGGGCCTCACTGAATACGAATGAATGAGGATACCTGAATACATAATAGAATAATTATTTACACCTGCCTTGACATAAAAGGACAAAAAAGGATTGCGTTAAATCTTTGGAACCCTTCAGAGTTTCAGAGGTATCAGTTTTTGTGATGTACGTTTTTTTATGCTAAGCCATGCTAACTTGCTGTTAGCTGTAGTCTTGTATATGTGAAAAAGTAGCTAATGTGCCAAAAAAAAAAGTGCTTGGAAAAGATCAGTGTCAGATTATTTCTCTGATATTTACTACTGCGATCAGCAGAATAGTATATACTCATTCAGCTAATAACCTCAATCACATCTAAAGTATGTGGTACCTTGTTTGGTGAACAAAGAGCTACTTTTCAGACTGAAGGGGAATCCCCTCTTTTTTCAGCAGCCTGCTGTATCAACAGGCATGGGAATAGGAAAGTCAGAGGGCTGCAAAGACGTGCCGGAAAGATAAGAAGAAATGAGAGATAAAGGTATCAGGGCTTGAAAATGGAGCAAAAGGGTCACTCAGAAAGAGTTTGAAACAGGTGGGATTAATGTCAAAGTCATCCATCCTTGTTTTAATCCGTTTTTTTTACCACCGTCATTCCCTGTGAAAACTCGCACCGCTTCCTTGTGTGCGCTGTTTGTAGATATTTACGCGTATGTCCGTTTGTCTGTGTGCGTAAGCTGATTTGTGTCTTATCGAGATCCTCTGTGGAAACAGACAATGTGGTTTATTTGTTATCTTCTTGTTTGGACAATGAGATAAGGCGATCAGTGTTTGCGAGCGCGTACGCAGACGTGTGGGAGTGTTGGCGTGGACGTGTGTGTGCATTTGTGTGCGTAAAACACAGATAAGCCGAGTGTTGTGCCACAGTTTGAGTGACGGAATCGTAATGCTGATCCCAATGGTCAACAGCCCAGAGACATAACACAGAAAACTTATTAGACCTTTATCCATTATTTATATCGGGCCTGCCTTCGGACACATACACACATACATACAAAGCAGGAACCTTGTGTGTGAGCGTGATTCGTGCTGACACGTGGCTGACTTCTTCTCATGGAAAATAAGTAGCCACCGAGAAACCTCCCATCCAGAACATTTCCCATCAAGCGCCTTACCTGCTCTCACTGGTGCAAGAACCAGAAGCTCTACTCGGCAATGGCCAAAAAAACCCTGAATTCCACAGCACTCGTTTCATCGAAAGTTTTACACATTATTAACCTCTTGGGGTTCACCGGGTCACAGGCAACCCATCTAAGGTTAAGTGTAATTAGATCAATGTCCTTATCCCCTTTTCATAAAAACCAAATAGCTATAACAGAAAAAATGCAATGCCAAACTGAATGCGCGAGACTTCATTTAAAAGGAAACATCTTCTTGTTTCTGAATATTTGCCCGAAATGAGTCGCGGTTGCACAACTAGGAAGAAACACAATATAGCTCCTGAAAGTCACGAGTTCCTCTTTTACAGCTCAACAGATAACACAAAATTAGAGAAATACCTGAAGATTTTTTATGTATACTTACAATTATGCACTTTTCCAGGTCACCGTGAAGCCACAGAAGAACCAATTCCTGCCATTTTGTGTGACTGACTCCAACATACAGAGCGCCTCCTGCTCTCTTTTCCATCTGAATTCACGTATTCGGTTCTGGTACCTGCACAAAGCTTTTACCTGTACCTGCAGCCCTGCCCCCTTCTCTGTTTCCCAACCCTCTTTCTCTTGTTCTCACACAAAATGTCCTCTGTCCAGTTTTCGTTAAAAAAAAGAAGAAAAACCCACTGACCCCTCCCCGCATCCCCCCTCCCAGATAAGTGAAAGAAAAAGTCAAGGTAATGGTTTTCTCTGTAGTTTCAACATAAAGACACCAAAGCTGAGGGCTGAGCGATAAAGGGTGGCATATGTATGTAGACAGATTAAAACCTGGAAAGCAGCTACTTTGAAAATGGAGGAATGCCTTTTCGGGCTTAGGTATTTAAATTGCATGTGTGTGTCCGCAGGTACATTATGGTGTGTATGAAGTGTCAGTGTGTCTCATGGCTAACTGTGTCCCAGGATCAGTGAACAAAGAGCCTATTGACTTCTAAACACAGAGGAGCTCTCTTTCTTCTCCACAGGCCACTGCTTTGTGTTTCACCCTCAATCCCTCCACACACACATCTTTGCCTCCTGATACACACCAAAACCCATCCTACTGCTTCACCTGCTCCTCCACCTATCCATCATTTCTACAGGATAAGTTTACACTTCTGAATTGAGAATCATAAAATATCTGTTTTTACAAGTCACACGGAATAACCTCTGCAAACTATGCCGACAGTTCGAGGGTGGACTCACTGACACACTGTATGTTCATACAGTAGTAACTTTTCTAGCTATGAGGCCTAAAGTGTGTCTTGCTTCATCGTCCATTTTGACAAACAGGGGACTACGATTTAAAAAATGAGAACCATGATGCAGCGATTCCCAGAGTGTGGGCCGGGGCCCCTTGGTGGCCCTTGAAGCTACTGCACGTGGGCCGCAGTAACAACAGAAATTCACTTACATATTTATATTAGTGCTGTTAGCGTTAATCTCGTTAAAATGATGTTAACACCATAATCGCATTAACGTGGCAAATCTCTGTTAGCGAGTTATCGCGGATCGCCCCGTACGTGGGGCTGTACCGCATCAACGCATTAGCGCGGTTAGCTCGTTAATGCATTAGTGACGTCCAGCCCCACACACGGGGCGAGCCGCGATAAATCAAGATTTGCTGCGTTAATGCGATTATGGTGTTAACGTCATTTTAACGAGATTAATGCTAATAGCGCTAATTTATATAAATGTATTTATTCATTAAAAAGTGAATAAAAGCTAATAATTTTTTGCTTTTGTATTGAAGTTTGTGTCCCAGTGGCAGGTGGGTCACAGACTGGCCTTGACACTTTGCAATATGACTATGTAGCATTAGCGATTAATGTTTTTAAAAATAAAATCTTCAAGGAAACACATCACTTTCTCTTGTATTTTGATTACAGTGAAGCTCGGATGGGCCCCGTGGGACTTTTAAGTGGGCCACAGCACTCTTGACTTTGGGAATTGCTGCCATAATGCATTTGGTAACCTGGTAAGACTTGAAACTACCAACCAAGACAATAAACTCAGGAAAGTGTTTACTGAGGTCATGGAGCAAGGCAGCTCAAGATCTGTTTTCGACACAACAGGTTTAGTTCCTTTTCAACCATCTTGTTGGACACAAGAAAGAAAGCAGGAACTTCTACATTGGAAGTGCCTTAAGTCTATGTTTGAATCAAGAGATCAAAAACGATCCAAAAACAGTAAAACACGCCAACGTTTCATACTAACCAGGTTATATATTCTGGCACGTAAAGGATCGCTTACTTCAACCTGCCGTCTTTTCCATTATTGCGGCTACCTTCGCGCTACGTCAACTTTGCACTGCACCACCATTGTAGAGGTCTGGGGAAATGACAAGTTTCAAAAATACTTTGCAAACAGTACATCATGGTGGTTAGCCCAAAAAATGTTTTATACCTGAGTCATTTTAAACATTTGTTTTAAAGTGTGATGAAAAGGAAATAGCTAACAGCTATTTGGGGACATCTGACTCAACTATCCTATCTAAAAAAGGATACGGTGATTTTTATTGAAACTAAAAAGGTAAAATGTAATGCCAGATTATTTTGAGGATAATTGCAAGTGATTTCAGTCTGTCAGTTTGCCATGATTCTAGAAAGCAGGCTTCTCAAATGGAAGAGGTGGCTAGAGGTAGAGGCTGACCGACATTAGGGTCTTATCTAGACGCGACGTACCCGGGGAAACTGGTGTTGTTCCTGTGCTCATTGTTTTGGTGTTCAAGAAGGGAATTTGTTTCTCCCAGGAGTGGGACCTGCTGATGGTAAACAGAGAAAGTCTCCATGTGTCCGTGCGTGGGAGTTATCCCATCTGCAGAACTACAACACATGAATTTGTGGTTCTAATAAACACTGTTATTCAGGCGATAGCGTGTTAGCTCCCCAAAACAACTGGAGAGACCAAGAGAACAACTGAGCTTAAGAAAATCAAACAAAAGAAAGAAGACGTTTTTTCGGTATATTTATACAATTTTCACGCTGCTTTGTTCAACTCCTCGATTCCCAGAAAGTGGAGAGTACATATTTAGCATGACCCATGGAGCAACAAAACATTAATAGAAAATACGCCTACTGTCAAAGCTAAGTGTGGTCGGACGTGTCCTGTTGTTCTTGTAAGAGATGGTGTCGAAACAGCACTCACCAACAGCACAATTTAGAGCTTAGCGTCCCCAGTGCTGGTGCTTCTGTGCTATCACTTGCCTTCTGTAGAAGTCTCTGTTGCCTTTTTCTTGGAGCGACACCAGAACTACAGAGAGCAATCGAGATGCTCCCGGACCGCTCAAGGTAGGATAATTATAACCTCCAGGTTCCCAGTGGAGAATAAGGCTTAACAAGGCCCGCGCAGAGAGCAGTGAGATTACGAGGTCTCGGTAGCACTACAACTGTCTGGCCGACCACAGGGCTCCTCGGTAAAGTTATGAACATGGTGAATAATAATGCCGTGAGCATTGGCAGGAGCTTTAGATGAGCTGTGAACTGTGAGAGAGAGAGCAAGAGGCAGAGAGAGCAACAGGGACAGAGAGAGACTGCTTGTGTGCGCTGCAGTCAAGAGATTTCTCGCCTCAGCTGGTTGGACAGATTACCTGAAACTGAGAGCAAGGAGAAAGACAGCGAGTGAGAGAGAACGCAAGAAAAAAAGAGGACAGAAAGGTCACAGTGATCTCAGGATAAGGAAAATGAATGGAGAGAAATGAAAGAGGGCGCTTTTATTTTGCCAGGCCAAAACTGTGTTAAAACTGTCCTTTCAGTACTCACAGTTCATATATATTGGTTAAAACCTTAATTCACCATTTATCCAAAAAGGTATCTCTTCTTAGAGCAATGACCTGAAAGGAAACAGGACAAAATCCAGTCCTGTCTTTAGTTTTCTATAGAGCAAAAAATGCTAAACTTAAGGTCTTAGCAAATTAGCTTATGACGTTAGCTTACAACAGAGTAACTAAAATATGTAGTTTTGTTCAAAAAATTATTAAGATGTGTGGCCTGACCTGAGAAAATGCAATTTTTACTCCATACTCAACAGTGGCGTTTTTGCAGTCTTTCTATTGATCTCAGACATCGAATGTGTTTGCTCATATTTGTAGCACGTAGCAAGCTAATCTTGAACGCACCAAACCTGTTTGCCTGTATTTGGATGTCTCGTTTTAACCTTTCAATAGTGATAATATTACTAAAGTTCCCAGAGCCCAGGCAACAACTGCAAAACACTAATTTTCTCATTTCATAATACTTCTAAGGGCTAATTGTGTAGCTGTTAACCCTGCAGTGCACTGTGTTTCTGTTATTATTTGAACATTTCCTGTATTTTTCTTCTTCATCTTCTTGTACTTTTATATTATTCCATCAGTTTGTATTGGTTAAAATAATTTTGATCCTTATTTCCACTGATCTTTGTAGGATAAGCCAAACAGATAAAAATACTCACACTAAGCTAGCAAAATGTGCTTCATATTAACACTCACACACATTTTTGGTGCACTTGATTTTCCATTGAAACACCTGCTCTGCGCTGCACTTTATGCTCAGAGGTGTGCTAGGAAAAGCATTGCACCATACCCAGCAAGCACAGGAGGAATGATGCCGTGGACCAGAAACTCTAAATAAACAGAATGTATTGTGCTTTAAGAAGAAAAGAAAGGAGTGCATCTTTAATGCTTGAGAAATCAGAGAATAGTAAAGCAGCGGTGAAGGGAAAAAGGAGAACTACCCTGAGTCAGAAACAGACAGAGAGAGGGCACCCTGTCCTAGATAGCCGCCTGTAAGCTGCTCACAATGCAGACATGGCAAGGCGAGCGCGGGAGAGGAGATGAGAGGAGAGCGGAGAGATGGGCAGAGGAAAAAAAGAACGAGGGACAGAAAGTCAGGCCAGAGAAAGGATTAGTGATCAAAGAAAGCTAGCGGCCATCCTGAAAGCCCTTTATACATGTACGTACACACACACACACACACACACACACACACACACACACACACACACACACACACACACACACACACACACACACACACACACACACACACACACACACACACACTCATAGAGAGAGGGAGAGAATAAGTGAGATTAGAGGGTTTTTTCCATGGGGTTTATCATTTACCTTCCTCCATCCCAGCAGCACATTAGCTGTGAGAATGAGCACGTTATGCATAAATCCATTTGTATTAGCCCCAGAGTAAATGTTAGGAGGGCAAACATATACATGCACATGCACGCTCATAGATCACGGTGCTCTAATGAAAATATATGTGAGTCTGACTTTCTCTCTAACTAGTTAGGCTTTCCCCTGGAGCTTGAAGACACAATATGACATCAGCTTCTCCCTCCAGCAGAAATTCAGAGGTGCAAACAAGACTTTTGAAACGCTTTTAAATTCCTCCTCAATCGCTGTCTCCTTCACTGCACCGAGTCACCATGAAGAGATAAACAACCGGCCACAGATACCAATTAGGCCGTCAAATTGCAGTGCAACAATCTTCAGCAACGCTCAACTTTCCCAGAGCAGTGCTGGTGGGGAGAGGGAGGGTTGGGGGAGACAGTAACAGAGGAAGGAAGGGGAAGTTTGAGCAGTAAAAAGCAGGAGGAGAAGAAAACTTTGCTCACATCTAATCAGGGAATCCTCCTTCTCACTTTCACCATGCAGCGCACACACACACATAAATACACACATCCCTCCTGTCAGAGGCTTGACCTCCACTAGCTGATCTCGTTTCTCGGTATTCCATCGCCCTCCCACCGGCTGACCTGATTGGCTAATGACGGCTCATTTATCTTGATGCAGCACCTGCAGTGCCTACAAGGTGTGTGTGTGTGTATGCGCGTGCAAAAAACGACATGTTTCCAAGCACATCCCCACCACGATAGCTTTATCTACACCTGTACTGCTCCTGCTGCAACAGCTTGCACACATTGGTTCATCTCTGGGGAATGCTAGAGAGGAGAGGCTGGAGTCTGATGGGAGGAGGCGAAGAGTAAGAGGAGGGAGACTATGATAAAGGAGGAAATGAGGGCAGAAAAGAGCAAGAGCAGGAACAAGGAAGGAGATGAGGAAAGCAGCGCAATAATAGTGGGTGGGGGGGCAGATGAACTGGAGGAAAGGAAGATGCCGGAGAATTACATCAGGGTGGGGGAAACAGAAAGGAACAGACAGTGAAAAAAAGATGGAGGAGGGGGTTCGAATGAAGGGAAGAGGGATTGATGCATGTTTTATTCACTCACTGCTAACGCTTCTTTAATTACCGCAGCTGAAATCGCTGGCCGGGTGTGATCACTGCATGTGTGTGTGTGGAGTCCTATTTTGTGTAATAATCAGCAACCATTAATTATCTGGTGTAAGTAAGGCAAAGGGAAAACCAGTGCAATCCTGTTGATGCTATACAATCCACAAATTAGCCAGTTAAATCTGTATGTAAGCGTAACTACTTTTGCTTTCTTAACCTCCTAGGACCTGGCGTCCACATATGTGGACATCACATTTTGGGTTATCTAGATCAAAATACTATTTTTGCTCTACAAGGGCCTGATATCTACTTAAGAGGACATTATAGTGCCACTGATCTATCAACATTTAAAATGAATGTCCTCATATGTGGATCTCATTTTTCTCAGAAACAAAAATCAGGTTAAAAAAAAATGTCTGGTAACACTTTGTTTTTACATTCATCAGGTCCCAATCAGCCCAAATAGCAAAGAGAAATTAAAAATGCATGCCATGAAAGAGTTCAGAAGGTTAAGTCATTCCTCTTTATATCTGCAGCAGGACTCCTGCAGGTTAGATTTTTAACAAGCATCTGTGTAATAATGGGGTGAACATCCAAACAGGTCACCTGTCTATCACTTAGAGAGAGACCATATCAACCTGTTAACCTGAGACGCATGTCTATGGACTGTGGGAGGAACCCGGAGAACGTGCAAACTCCACCTCCAGTCTCGAACAAGGAAGTTTTGTGCTAACCACTGCACCTTTGTGTCAACATCATTCAAACCAAATGAGCTGAAAAAAAAAAGACTGTTTATGTGAATGAACTGCATGGCTGGTAACATTAATAGTGTTGTGTGTGAACATATTTGCTAAGAAAAAGTTGGCTCAAACAATCTGGCTAACCTTTGGGGTTCCTCTGACTACTTCAACAGTTTTTGTCCAGTCTGTTCTTTCCAGTGTCTGAATTCTTTGCCGCTAGCCTGCTTTCAGACAATAATAGCCAAATGGGAAGCACAGGACAACCCTCTGCTGAGCAAACTTTTCAGCGTACAAAATACAAATATGAAACCACTACAGCTACAACTGTTTTAGCTAAAAACAGCTCAAACTGGAGCATTAGCCTCACATTTGTACCAGTTTGTTAACCAGGGAAATACACTGCAGCACTCACTGTATGAGTGATAATGTTGGAGTTTATACAACTGAAGATGAAGCAGCGGAGGGAGCGGGTAACTCGCTGTCGTTCTGGGTTTCAGACCCAGAACGACATCACAGTGAACAGTCCAAAGAATTTATATCCCAAAGAGAATCAAGAACAAAATAAAAGTAATCATTCTGGTCGACTGAAACCACCTAAGCTCCTATTGAAAGATGCGACAAATTAGCATATGTGGCCGTGTTGTTTATTTTTAATTCAATTTAATTCAATTTTATTTATACAGCTCCAAATCACAACAACAGTCGCCTCAAGGTGCTTTATATTGTAAGGTAGACCCTACAATAATACATACAGAGAAAAACCTAAGAATCATATGAGCCCCTGTGACCAAGCACTTTGGTGACAGTGGGAAGGAAAAACTCCCTTTTAACAGGAAGAACCAGGCTCAGGTTTACTTAACTTTACTTAAAAGTTCATTAAGTAAAGAACTAACCTTTAATCTAATATCTCACTATATGAACTTAAAATGACTTCTACTTAGATGTAGCTGCTACTGGTTAAAGCAGCAGTTTGCCAACATCTCTACTGTTTGTTTTTGTTTTTAAATTAAGTAGAAGAGATATTACTTTAAACAGCACACTTTAAATTCTGAAGTGATCGGTCGTTGCTCTTGGTTCCAACTAATTATGGTCCAAACATACGTTACGAGTGCAGTTCCAGGTCGCTGCGTCCAGATTAAAGACAACAGAGAGAGTCTGGAAACAGGACGGCTCAACAGTTGTTGGTAAGAGATGAAGCACAGAGTCACCTGAGGGTTTTTGTTTTCAATGTCACCTTGTCTTATTAGTGCAGAAAGTCAGTAAGACAACAACAGCAGAAGGCTTGTTTGTCTGCACATTTTGAAAACTTTGGTCTGTGATCATGAATAAAACTCTTTTTTTTTTTTTAATACCATTTCACATCCAGGAACTCACCCACTGATTCACCTTCCTTTCATAAGTTTGACATTTCTGGAGCAACCACACAGCTTATTTTTATTTATTCCTTTTTTATTTTATATAATTTGATTACGACAATTGCCTTGCATGTTGCGCCTTACTCATACCTCTCTCCTCTTTCCTGTCTCCTCCTCCTCCTCCTCTCCTTCCTGACTGCAGAGAGAGGAGGGCTTGCATGTATTATGTCTTCTTTTGTTCTTTGCTGTCGGCTCATTGTCAAAAAAGAGAAAGAGGAGAGAGTGAAGAGGAAGAGGGCGGTTAGCGAGGGAGACTGCGGGCGAGGAGAAGTAGGAGACAGTAGGTAGATATCGGAAGCTTAACACACACACACACAGACACACACACACACACACACACACACACACTCCTGCGACCTGCCACCTCCCCTTTTCCCCACATCTCTCTTTGTGTGTTCTTATCTTTTATTTTCTCTCTCAAACCAGGTGCAGCTTATCCAGCCTTCAGCACATCTTATCCCCCCCCATTCTGCCTTATCTCACACACCGTCATCACAAACACACAACCTGACACATGAACACACACACCCTCTCCTTCAACCTGCTCCCCCTGCCGTCCTCCTCTTTTCCATATCTCTGTCTTTTCCTCCTTCTCTCTCTCTCCTGCGCCGCTGGAGGCAGCCAGCAGGCCGTGACCTATCCTATCACCGCTCTGGAATCAGGCCCGACTCACACAGACACGGCATCACAGACAGACAGGTAGGCGGACAGACAGGCAGCTAGAAACTCATCAACTCCAGATCTGTATCTTAACTCCAGTTTTAATCCGCCCGCAGCCAGCTACTGTAGCAGCCAAGAGGCGGAACGGGAAAATCCATACAGCTTAAAACTGTCCAAAATCTTTTTAAAGTCAAGTTTCTGTGAAGCAAATGAACCGTTTTTTTAAATCTGCTTTTTATTAATGTTATTGCTTCAAAATAAAACTGAAAAATAAAAATAAAGGAAGTCTGATTATCAGCATCTTTGAAACTAAAAAGCTCTTTTTGTCTCCCCGTGTTCAGCACTGAGGCTGATGTGGATGAACAGCGCGGGGTTTGGCGAGGGAAGAGTTGCTCTTCTCACGCTGTCGCAGTATATTTCACTGGTAAAACTCACAGCAAATCTTTGAACTTTCTTTTTTTCTTCTTCTTCTTTTGGAGTGCAAGTGTTGTAGCTGCTGGCTGTAGCAGAGGGAGAGAGGGAGGGGGGGGTGGTGTGGCTGCCTGAGCCGAGCTCTAGTCCTGATTTAGAATTAGATCTATTTCTGTTCACCCTCCAACCCCGCCGGGAAATATTTAAATCTGCCGTGGAATGTGTGTGTGTGTGTGTGTGTGTGACAGAGGGAGTGACAGAGGAGATTATTTCAACATATAAACTGGTTGTGTGAGAATATGCATTGAGCGCACAGCTTTGGCGGTGCGGTTGCCACGAGCAGGTATGCCAATTAAGACGCCCGACTCAAATGAGACGGACTGAGAAAAGAGAGAGACACAGAGGAAGAGATGGAGCGATGTGAAAGTGTGAAAAAAGAAAAGAGAAAGAAAAAAGCACAGAGGAGAGGCTATCTGCAGGCTCCTTGTGATCTAGCAGGGAGCAGAACTCAAGCCGTGGTCAGTAATTCATAAGCAGAGCACGTACAGACTGAGCCGAGCTCACCCTCTGGCAACGCACACGCACGGATACACGTACACACACACGCTCATAACACTCACAGTCACACCAGCAGCCTGGGACACAATCTCAGCTCCATATCCAACCCTGCTGCCATCCAAATGTCACCGGCAGAACCTCTGACCCCTGTTAACGCAAACACTCACTCACACACACAAACACCAATAGTTCAAATAATATGACATACACACACTTTACAAACTTCAATACACACAAAAACTGTGTTTTAAAAGAAAAAAGGTGAGTTTGTGAGATACGGAGACGGCGCACAAACACTCACCTCAGAGTGAAAGCTGGTGCCGGGCTGCGCTGCTGCGTAGAAAGACCGGCCGCACACACACCCCCGTCCTCATGCACGCACGTGTACGCAACACTCTCAGTGGCGAGGTGTGTGCGCGTTTGAGAGGACAATGAGCTTGGATGGAGCTGAGCAGCAGCAGGAGGAGGAGGAGAAAAGGGAGGCGGGAGATGTGTGGTTGGGCGGGAAGGTAAAGAGGAGAGAGAGTGAGAGAGAGAGTGAATAATGAAATACAACACAATTAAAAAAAGAAGAAGAAATGTGAAAAAGGTTGTCCCGAAGCAAAGTCCCTCTCGTTCCATCTGAGGCTTTGCGAGTGTGTAAAATGTGTTAAGGTAACTAACTCTGTGTGTGTGTGTGTGTGTGTGTGAGTGTAACGGCTGAGAGGTCTCCTATCCATCCCTGGGGACTTGGCGCCCTGCCTCAGAGCAGAGAGTGTGCTGAAAAGAGCTTCACATCTCTTCTAAGTGTTGATGTGTGTGTGTGTGCATGCGCACGTGTGTGTGTGTGTGCGTGTGTGTCCTCCACTCAGCCAGCTAGCCTGTAACTTCGCCAGCATCACAACACCTCTCATGTCTTGTTGTCTCAGAAGCCTCCTCTTCATCTTCTTCATCTCTGTTTCTCTCTCCCTCTCTGCAGGGAAATACCTCTGCCACTAACTCTTCAAAGGTCTCTCAGCCGCTCGAGCTCACTCTCTCTCTTTCTCTCTTTTAGTTTCTGCACTGTAAAAAAATACTTTTGATAAAATACTATTACAATAAATACTTTTTCCCCAAAGAAATTAGCTCACATCCATAACTTGAAGAGGAGAAATATATTTACGTGTGTGTATATGTATATATGTATATATGTATATATATATATATATATATATATATATATATATATATGTTTTCCTTATCCCAAAAAAACCTCAGCAGAGGATCTCTCTCCCCCCTCAAAAAAGAAAAAGCACAGAGTCATTTAGGCACATTACTTAGTCTATACTTGGCTTTGAGAGCACATTCAGAAGTTGGCAAATTCTTTAAAAAAAAGAAGAAGAAAGAAACGATGAAGACTACTCTTTTTAAAAAACGAGGGAGATCTTTGCAGCTCATATTCAAACTCTCTCTGTCTCTCTCACACACACACACACACACACACACACACACACACACACACAGCCTGAGCTGCAGGTGTATGTGTGTGTGAGTAATCGTGTTTTCATGTGTGTGTGTCTGTGTGTGAAGTGCCGTGCAGCCTCAATCCTCTGGCTCAGCCACAGAGAAGCCAATCTCCACATCCAATTATTTGCTTCTCAAAGGCAGACAGATGGAGAGAGTGAGGGGAAAAAAAACAGTGAGTGAGGTAGAGAGAGGCAGAGCTGGAGTTATGGAGAGTGCAAGAGAGAGAGATGGGCTCTTTGAGGGTCTGCACAGGGGGGATTAATTAGAATGAAAAAGAAATGAGGGGTATAGAAAGTCTCGTCTTTGCCTGAGTCCGGAGAATAGTTTCACAATTAGCCAAAGTCCCAAACAGAGCCTGTGGACACAACTCAGCAGAGAGAAGGGAATAAAGAGAGAGAGCGAGAGAGCGAGAGAGATCAAAACCCAAAATGAAAAACGCCAAAAGGGACAGAAGAGCTGAAGTTGTTAGAGAAATGATTGGCAAAAGCATGTCATACATGGGTTGTTTTTTTTGTTCTTTTCATTTCGTGTTGCCGTACCCTCCTGAGGCGAGCGCTGGCCGTCCCGTCTTCTCAGTCCTGTTATTCTTCTTCTTCTCCTTCTTTTTCTTCTCCCTCCTTCTGCCCTCCGCTGTCCGGGATATTCCATCAAAGAAGAGTGTGGCTCATAGCAGATGGAGGCATCGCTGTGCTCCGAGCACACTCCAGTCTTCACCGTCTTCTCCCTTTGACTCTTTTCACCGTTTTCTCCTTTCGCTCTCGTGTGCCGGAGCATTTTTCTTCCTTCCCGGCAGTGGTGACACACAGCGTGGGGGGGAGTTGAGAACAGTGGGGGGGGTGGGGGGGGGGGGGGGGGTGGAGAGCAAGACTAAGAGAGAACTAAAAAAAATAATATTAATAAAGACAAACTGAGGTTTAGAGGGTGGAAAAGAGCAAGTGTAGGTAGATGGAACAGTGAGCGGAGAATGACGAGAAGAGGCAGGTGGAATGGGTAGTGACACATCGCGGAGGTGTGCGTCTGCATGTGTGTGTGTCAGAGCATGGGGGCCGTCCTTCTAGCCAACACACCGCCAACGAGGAGGAGGAGGTGGTGGAGGAGGAGGAATAGCTGGATGGCTAGATAGATAGGTGGATAGAGGGATGGATAGAGGGAGTGATTCAGCAAGCATGCCACCTCCTCTCCTCCTCCTCTCCACACACACACACACACACACACACACACACACACACACACACACACACACACACACACACACACACACACACACACACACACACACACACACACACACACACAGTTAGTTCATTATCATTCACTGGATTTCACCATGACACACATGGCTAACCTACTCACGGAGACAGAGCCGAGCCCTGAACTGAATCCTAATGGATGGGAGGGAGGATGGGGGGGGATGGGGGGGTGCATATCAGGCAAGCAGGTGTCCCCTCCACATCTATTGTTTCCAGTAAATGCTCTTCTCAGTGTGTGTGTGTCTATGTACGTACAACTACAAGCACTTTTTCTTGTCGAGAAGTAGCCGAAACAACATGTGCATCTGTTTCAGCTAAGAGCTCCACGTCTATTTCGGGTTTCAAACTGCCGTCAGCCAAAACTTTTCAAGTTGAGATGAAGCAAAAAGTGTGACCAGAACTCTCTGTTTCCACCAAGAATTTCCCCTTACAGGATGTTAAGCGTCTCTGTGTTTGACAGCTCGCATCAGTTTTTCTCATATATCTAACAGGGTAGTTTTGTGAGGCTGAAATGACACAATTCAACGTGGAGTACATTATCTTGTCATACTGGATTCTTGCACTTTGGGAAGCAGTGACAAAACAATTTTGGGGAAATGTTGCACATGCTACATGTATTGTGATGCTAAATTTATAAATTGCCTAAATGTTCCAAACCAATAATTTCCACACAAGAGCGAGAGGTGACTAAAAAAGCAAAAGTGCAAAAACTGCCGTTCCTCTAATAGACATCCAACTTTATAGCATTAGCACGCAATCTTAATCAAACCATCACCAGTACTTGTTTATGATCTGCTAAAACAACTACTTATGATAATTAGTTATTTGCTCATTATCATCACTAAACTTCACCTCTCCACCAAGTTTGGTGCAATTTGAAGCATGCTAATAAAAACTGTCTCACCAAGAACATGGCTCGATTTGTGATACAAATTACACAGTGGAACTCTATAATTTTATGAGTCTGTTAGTTAGCACTATTTAGCTTACATGTATTTTATGACTTCAGCTCGCTAATCAAACTACATAATAACATAATTTAATTAAAAAACAAAAAAACATCACAGCTGCCAAAGCTTGCTGCATCCATGTGGTATATGTTATCCATTGCTTTAACATGCCCGAATTGCAGCATTTAACCACTTAAGTTGAAAGTAAATACTTACATACCATAAACCAGTAGCATGTACAGAAAATTAGCGGATGTAACCCCCTTCATGTCTCTGCACTCTATAGAACTGTAAGCAATGCTTTAGCAAAACAAACAACAGAATAGTATAAAAATACTTGACTACACATGCCATACTCTACATATACATACTTCTATACATACTTCAGAACTGTATTACTGGCAAACATTATGTAAGATAATGAAATGAAAGTACTTCTCCTGCAGAAAAACGTTCCACATTGGTGTTATATGGTTTACTGTGTTACTGTATTCCTACAGTATTACTAGCATTACTATTGCTGAGCATTGAGCTTCTTTTAAATAATTCATATTCTGTTCAGTGCACAGTAATGCATCGCATTGTGCTCATCGCTTGAGCACTGTGTGACATAGCTGTCGATATCTATAGTGGGGAAAAAACTGAATGAAAAGCGAAGGTGGTGTATTAGCAAACCAGCTGAACTTTGTAAATTTGATAAACCAAGTGACAAGTTAATCTGAAATTCTACATAAAGTAATGAAATGCTGGGGGAACCTGCACCTATTCACCTGGTGGTTTTATTAAGCCAAACAGAGCATTAGTTCCCCTCGCCATCATCATAGTTTTCATTATAATGTTCTGAATGATTGATTCAAATTTTCTTACATGTTGGATATGTTGACCAAAGTGGTTAGTAAGAGAAAGCTCATCTTTTATCATGATAATAGAGTTTCCATCTACTTGCCAATTCCAGCTCTGTTTTGTCACTAAACACAGCTCAGATCAGTAGATGCAAAGCCAGCAGCAGTTGGCCCTGCATGCTAATCATCAGACCAGAGGTTTATCCCCAGTGCACAAGCACAAACAAAGAACTGTAAGCTGCTGGCTCTAAGCTTGAGAAATTCCAGCCATCGTCAACCAGCCATGGACACTTTCATGAGAACGCCTACTCCATACTCCTACCATGCAGAAATAATTCTGTTTCTAGTAACAATAACCATCTGTGGTCACAAGATGGCAGTAATGCATGAATGCAAACAGCCATGAGAGAAATTTAATGACAGAATGCTATGTGTAGTGAAACAAGATTGTTTAATTTGGTATGCTTTAATTAATGTCTGCTTTTGATTTCACTAGACAAGCACTGCTTGCCTTGCATGCCCTGAAAGAACGCCACTGCCATAAACTAGTGGAGTGCGGATCAATACTAAATATAGATATAATACAAAATATCAATTACTCCGATACCAGATATTTCTGTTTTAGAATCGATTCTCATAAAAATATACATTTTGGTACTTTGTGGTAAATTTGTACTTTATGAGTAACAGGAACACAGTAGCTGTATTACAGGGATTGTCTAAATGATTGGTAAGAACTACTTCTTCTTCCGCCTGTCATAGTGATCTGCGAAATACAGCTGTGTAAATGCGTCACAGGTCACTTGTGCTCGCTCACTCAGTTGATGAGTGGAGTCATGTGTGGAGCTATTTCAGCTCCACTAACAGCCGAGACGCGGTTTGTGACAAATGTAGCAAGACTGCAAACCTTGTCAAACAGAAACAAAAGTAAATTATAACACAGAATATGATGATGAGTTTATGATGAGGCAAACTAAAGAGGAGGAGAGGGACAGGTGCTGCTGGGGCGAGACAAACATAGCTCGCGGAGTCCTTTGGTGCTGCAGGCAGGCACTATCTATCCAGGTACAAATGAAATGTGGAGCTGTTGGCTGCGTGTAGCACTGGTGCTGAATTTTGGAAAGTGACTTATGTCTAGGTTTTTGTGTCTGTGTTTAAATGACGGGAATTCTTCGCATCTTTAAAAAGACAAAGTCTCATTTGTTGAAATTGTAGTGCATACTGATACAAAGTATCACTATCAGATCAGTATTGCCAATACCTGCCTGAATGTTACTTGGTATTATACATCACTACTGTTCCATAAACCATACTGAACTGAAGTAATCTGGGAAAGTACAGGAAATGATAGAATTTCATCATAATATCATGTCTAATCTCTCTCTTTAAAATGCTAAAATGTTTAGTCTGTAAAAAAAACAAACTTGTTGTTCAGTTGTCTAAACCGAATCCCTAGAAATCGAGCTGTCCTGTAACAGATCTCACCTGATTATAAAACTACTTGATGCAACAACTGCAATAATTAATGCAATAATTTTGTCGAACCTCTTCACTCTAAGCTTTACAATCCATACCTTGGCTGTTTGATTTTAAATCTGCTGTGTTTGTGTGCAGAGGCCAGATTAAGAAACGAAGAAGAAAGCAGATTATAAACAGAGCCAGCGGGAACAAAGAGAAACATGGACAAACCAGCAAGTTTAATTATGACTGAGGGTTTCTGTGTAACTGCACCGTGACATTACTAAAGGTCAGAATAAGCTAAAAATGGTGTTCAGTTGTTGAACACAGGGAAAGAGGACTAATGCTGTTTTCACACCACCAAACTGTGGTTGGTACAACTCTTCACTTATTTATGTTTGAAGCTCATGTTACATCGCTGTGAACAGTCAATTTACTGCATGGCTCTACTTTAATGACATTACATAGCTAGCAGGCAAGCACTAAATGAGTGGAATTAATTAATGTAGGTGTTAAATGTACACTAAAAGCATTTGTTAAGTGCCTATTAAATGTTGTAAGAATGATTAAGCTGCCATTAGTGACCACTTTGTGCCCAACAGCTCCAATGTCAGCCGACAAAAGCCGTGCTTTAGTTAACAGAAGAGCACGTCGGCCCAGTGCTGAAGATGTAGTCTACAGGTTTATAGGGAGTTGAAGTTTAGGGCAAGTTGTATTACGTGGGCTGTAGCAAAAGCCTATATGCCTAACCTTGAATTTACTGTTTATCAAGTAAGCTTGCTGTGTTAGCTAGCCAAACTTCAGTAACCCTACAAACGTCACTGCTGTTTAGTTTTCTGTCTTCATTTATTTATGAAGTGATAGCAGAGCTGAATGTTTTAATTTTTTCAGAAATCCCTCAGTCAGAACATGATATATTATGTTTAGGTGGAAACTAGTGAGTTAACTTCCTGCTAACTTCTAACTCTGTTAAATTTAATAAATTCTGTTTTCATGGATGCCTGGATGTTAAACTTAATTGTTACACCTGGTGAAGCAGCAACACTGATGATTTTATTAAAGATGAAACAGTTTAGATAGTTTGTAACTCTCAGTGATGCCGCAGTGTTCGTTTGACTTTGGGACCTGAAGCGGAGTTTGGACCCGGAAATGACTAATGACGTCAGACTTAGACCGGATAGGCACAGGTTTGTCGTGGTCTGTCTTCTTGACATCTTTGTGTTTTGCACCTACTTTTGTTTGGTTAGGTTAAGTGACTGAAAACTATTTGGTACTGACAGTGGCGGTCCTAGCCTGTTCGGCGCCCCGGGCGAACACTCCCTCTGTGTGTGAGACTTTAAATCATCAAACTGTAAATTATAAATTTCAAATTGTTATTTTCTTACTCTTCTTATATTTATTGTTTGTTTACTTGCACTGCTGTAACTGGAGCCTCGTCGTCTCGTCTCTCTATATACTGGACTGTATGTAGCGGAGATGACAATAAAGTTTACTTTGACTTCAGCAGCGAGCAGGCGCACCGAGGGCTCTCGCGCTCACTGTTCGCGTATAGAATTTCAAAAAAACATCGGTGCAAATTATAAGTCTGTATCATAATGTCTGGTGTTTTCGTGTTTGTTGTTTTGTTTTTATTTTGTTTTATTTTGCGAGTTGGTTATTAGATGCTGCTCCAGCCAGCCAGAGACTCCCCCGCCGCCCCGCCCTCTCCTCCCTGTGCCGCAAGCAGCAGGCGCACCTCGCAAACGGAGGGCGCCCTTACTCCCAGCAAATGGGCGATAGAAAACCGATCGGTGCCTGTACCATTCCCAATATGCGCTGGCTGATGTCGGGGCAGCATGAGTACGAGCAATTTTTTATTTTTATTTATTTTTTGCCGATGCCCGTGATGCCGCCCGCCACCACGATGCCGCCCCGGGCAACCACTCGTGTCGCCCGTATCAAAAACCGCTACTGGGTACTGAGCAGTAAAGGGTTGGTACTGACAAATCCATCTCACTGATGCCTTAATGTAGTGGGTTAGGATGCAGGCAACAAGCAAAAATGAACCAGACCAGAGGCTTTGACAAAACCCCACCGACTGGCACATGGCGACTGAGACTGGATTGGTTCCAGCATGCAGCACAGTGAAAACACAGAAACACAATCTTAAATCATCTTGACAGATTTGTGTCTCTCTTCTTTGTCCACGTCTGGCAAATGAAAATGAAGTAGAAGAGTAACTGTTTCTACATGCATCATTTCAAGAAGATGCATGCTATGCAGACGCACAAGTGTAGGTGCCAGAACAGGATGATCTAGAAATGGCAGCAGTGCTGAATCACACATGCTCTAAAACATGACCTTGGAAAAACCAAAGTTAAGTCACAGGAAAATTTGGTTTTGTGTTTCCGAGAATACAAAACGGTGGTGTGGTGATTAGCACTGTTGCCTCACAGCACAAAGGTCCTGAGTTTGATTCCACCACCTGGCTTGTTTGCATGTTCTCCCCATAATTGCGTGGGTTCTCTCCGGGTACTCCGGCTCCCTCCCACAGTCCAAAGACATGCAGTTAGTGGGGTTAGGTTAAGTGGTAATTCTAAATTGCCCATAGACATTACATAGGTGCAAATGTGGGCGCCAATGGTCGTTTGTCTATGTGTTCACCCTGCAACAGACTGGCGGCCTGTCCAGGGTGTACCCTGCCTCTCGCCCTATGATGGCTGGGATAGACTCCAGCCCCCTGCGACCCTGACAAGGATAAGTGGAATGGGTGGATAGTAAATGGACCCAGTTTATAAAAGCTCTACCACTTTAAATTAATAACCAACAAATAAAGTTGCTTCTACTGAGTGTAATACCCAAAGCATAAATGTTGTGATTACAATAACAAACACTGTTCTGAACAAATTGCAAATGAAGCTACCACTTTAAAATAATGGCTTTGATTAATAATGATAATAAGTGATGATAATTCACTTGTTTTAATTTTGTTAGTGGGGTGATTAATCACATTCAGTTTTATCAGCGAGTCATTACTGGACCCATTGCCATGGAATCTATTCCTTTGTTGATCACACCAGGGATTAATGAGTCAGGAAAAGACTAGTTAAAGATCCCAGATTCCTTTGTGAAGGCTTAATGGACTGGACACCTGCTTCATACAGGCTGACCCATGTTTTGAAATCTGTCCATTGGAAAAAATGTTAAAGGAAACAAAAATCCCTTTCTCCCTCAACATCTGTGCTAGAGCTACGATTTTCTTATTAAACTGTCAGAAAGTGTGCAATGTATACACAATATATGTATTTAGCTTTTTTTGTTTTTACCATTTATCACAGAAAAAAGTAGAAGACAAAACATTGCACTGAAATATGTATATTTTTCACAGCTTTTAGTCCATTAATGAGTGATAAGCTTGAATATGTTAAGCCACAGCCGTAGGTGTAGTCTTACATTAAAAGCTAAAGCTGAAATATCTCAACTCAGGACTAGCACACAAAAGGCTTTATATGAGCCATCTGAAAAAACAGCAACAAAAAAACCTGTTTGCACTTGTGTTCGTGGTAAGAGGTGCAATTTCATAACAAATACAAAAGTAAAACCACAGCTGCGCCACTCCAAGCAACTCAGCGCAAGCAGGATTGTTTTGGAGCCTCGAAATTACCGAACAGGTGCAAGAGTAAATAATCAGACTCCAACCAACAAATATGGCAGTAGTTCTAGTGCCACACTCTCTTTACCCAAGAGGAAAAAGCACCGTGGCATATAGGAAGGGATTTAATTTGTTTGTGGGAGCAGTGGCTGTGTTTAGAATGAATATGAGATGTGCTTGGTGAGTGACAGTATCCAGTATTAACAGAAACCCAAAGACCAAACATAAAAAAAACCCAATCCTGACCCCATCATACGTACACCCAATCAAATACAAGACTAACTGAAAAATCACAGGGAAATGCATATGTGGACATATAAATGGTATATGGACTGGTTTTTAAATCGCGTGTACTGTGAATTACTGGTTCAAAGCTTCCTTTGTCTTGCGACCCCTCAGCCAATAAGAGCCTAGTTACAAAAATACTGACTGAAGTGATTTCTTTGCAATAGTTGAAATGCACTTTGCATTTGTACATCTGCACTCGGAAAGGAAAAGCTCAACATTGGAACCTCTCATCCATTCCTTTCACCCGACTTATTTACTTGATTACTTTTGCCTAAATATTTCTGCCAGTTTGAAACACATCCACTGAAACTGACCAAGGCAGAGCAGCAGACAGGTGATTAGATATTTACTGAAGATTAGTGTCAAGTCCATTTCTAATCCCATTCAGCTGTTTGTTTTCAGAACCCATTTAAACCCATTTAAAATTGCTCTTAGTTACTTAAAGCAGAATATGGAGTCTTTGTAAGTCTTTTAGATGCAGTCCATAGTAGAGTCAGGTAACTGTTCTGAGGCATGTCTATCTAAGGTCTGTAATACAGCTTTTGTTTTTCAATATTTACAATAATTATTTACAATAAGGTAGAAACTATACAATAATTTACTATAATTATAAGAAGTAAAGTAAGTAGTACAGTTTTATTTGCAGCTCTTGCTGCAAATAAAACTGAATGCAATTACTTATACAGAAATGTACATTAGCAGAAATATATAGAAACAAAGTAACCAGTGCAAATCTGTAACTCTCAATTTTTAAAGGAATAATCAGAAAAGTTTTAATAGAATAAAATACATCCATCTTTCTTTTCAGCGTGAGAGCTACAATAACTGCCTTTAAACATAATAGAATCGTGTCCAACAAGCTAACCTTCTGAATGGCACATTCTCTTCTAACATTTATTGTTACAGGTGTTAGAGTGTGAAAGTGTTAACATTTAATCATTATAAAAGTATTCCCAGTATGCCTTCAACCATTTTACATGAAAATGCTAATTACTACTACCATTGTTGGAGCAGTGCACTGTGCTCTGTTCCCACTGAACAGAATACAGACCATAATTTAGCAGCTCTAAAGAGTGAAGCTAAAACCCTGCACTGTGTGAAGAGAGGCATGGGTGACAGTAGAGACAGACATCGAGTTCATCCTCTTTGGAGCATGAATCTGGTTTTACGCCATTATATTATGTAATTATTTTCACCCTCTGTCTGTTATAGGAATCGTCCACTGATGCTCTCACTGTTGGGATGGGAGAAAAGTGTGGTATGAATACCTGCCTCATTTAATATCCTAAAGCGTTGCTGTAGAAAATCATCTCATATTTGTCTCCACGGAGGCTGATCAACACTGCATCACATTCTGTGATCAAAGAACAATATGTGCCCAGTGTTTTTAAACTTGGACTCACTCTCTGTGAAATGCTGCCCTGGAAGCTTCTCTTTCTTCTTTTCTTAATAAGGCGTGGTGGGTGGCTTACTTTGTTCTCGCGCTGGGTTCAAGTCTATGGGATGCCATTTTCAGTTAGTCATTTATTACGTAGGCTTTATCAACCCCCCCTGAGATTATAGCAGTTAGTAGGAGCTTCACAAATATGCCTCAGTTTTTCATTTCTGAAGCTTTTAGTTTTTTGGCAGATCATAGTGGAAGGCCTTTTCAATTCAATTTTCAATTCAATTTTATTTATATAGCGCCAAATCACAACAAAAGTCGCCTCAAGGCGCTTCATAGATACAGAGAAAAACCCAACAATCATATGACCCCCTATGAGCAAGCACTTTGGCGACAGTGGGAAGGAAAAACTCCCTTTTAACAGGAAGAAACCTCCGGCAGAACCAGGCTCAGGGAGGGGCGGGGCCATCTGCTGCGACCGGTTGGGGTGAGAGAAGGAAGACAGGATAAAGACATGCTGTGGAAGAGAGACAGAGGTTAATAACAGATATGATTCAATGCAGAGAGGTCTATTAATACATAGTGAGTGAGAAAGGTGACTGGAAAGGAAAAACTCAATGCATCATGGGAATCCCCCGGCAGCCTACATCTATTGCAGCATAACAAAGGGAGGATTCAGGGTCACCTGGTCCAGCCCTAACTATATGCTTTAGAAAAAAGGAAAGTTTTAAGCCTAATCTTAAAAGTAGAGATAGTGTCTGTCTCCCGAATCCAAACTGGAAGCTGGTTCCACAGAAGAGGGGCCTGAAAACTGAAGGCTCTGCCTCCCATTTTACTTTTAAATACTCTAGGAACAACAAGTAGGCCTGCAGAGCGAGAGCGGAGCGCTCTAATAGGGTGATATGGTACTACAAGGTCATTAAGATAAGATGGGGCCTGATTATTTAAGACCTTGTATGTGAGGAGCAGGATTTTGAATTCAATTCTGGATTTAACAGGAAGCCAATGAAGGGAAGCCAAAACAGGAGAAATATGCTCTCTCTTTCTAGTCCCTGTCAGGACTCTTGCTGCAGCATTTTGGATTAGCTGAAGGCTTTTCAGTGAGTTTTTTGGACATCCTGATAATAATGAATTACAGTAGTCCAGCCTGGAAGTAATAAATGCATGAACTAGTTTTTCAGCGTCACTCTGAGACAGGATATTTCTAATTTTAGAGATGTTGCGCAAATGGAAGAAAGCAGTCTTACATATTTGTTTAATATGTGCGTTGAAGGACATGTCCTGGTCAAAAATGACTCCAAGGTTCCTCACCGCGTTACTGGAGGCCAAGGTAATGCCATCCAGAGTAAGAATCTGATTAGATACCATATTTCTAAGATTTTCAGGGCCGAGTACAATAACCTCAGTTTTATCTGAATTAAGAAGCAGAAAGTTAGCGGCCATCCAGGTCTTTATGTCTTTAAGACATTCCTACAGTTTAACTAATTGGTGTGTGTTATCTGGCTTCATGGACAGATAGAGCTGGGTGTCATCTGCATAGCAGTGAAAATGTATGCTATGTCTTCTAATGATGCTGCCTAAGGGAAGCATGTATAATGTAAACAGAATTGGTCCTAGCACTGAACCCTGTGGAACTCCATAATTAACCTCAGTGTGTGAAGAGGACTCTCCATTTACATGCACAAACTGGAGTCTATTAGATAGATATGATACAAACCACTGCAGCACAGTACCTGTAATACCTACAGCATGTTCTAATCGCTCTAATAGGATATTATGATCAACAGTATCGAACGCTGCACTGAGGTCTAGCAGGACAAGCACAGAGATGAGTCCACTGTCAGAGGCCATAAGAAGATCATTTGTAACCTTCACTAAAGCGGTTTCTGTGCTGTGCTGAGCTCTGAAACCTGACTGAAACTCTTCAAATAAACCATTCCTCTGCAGATGATCTGTTAGCTGTTTGACAACTACTCTTTCAAGGATTTTTGATATGAAAGGAAGGTTGGAGATTGGCCTATAATTAGCTAAGACTGCTGGGTCTAGAGATGGCTTTTTGAGTAAAGGTTTAACTACAGCCAGCTTGAAGGCCTGTGGTACATAGCCGATCATTAGAGATAGGTTGATCATATTTAAGATCGAAGAATTAATTAATGGCAGGACTTCTTTGAGCAGTTTTGTAGGAATGGGGTCTAAAAGACACGTTGAAGGTTTGGAGGAAGTAATTATTGAAGTTAACTCAGAAAGATCAATTGGAGAAAAAGAGTCTAACTTAACATCAATGGTACTAAGAGTAACTGTAGATAATATTACATCTGTGGGATGATTATTGGTAATTTTTTCTCTAATGATAAAAATTTTATTTGTGAAGAAGTTCATGAAGTCATTACTAGTTAACGTTAAAGGGATGGTTGGCTCAAAAGAGCTCTGACTTTTTGTCAGCCTGGCTACAGTGCTGAAGAGAAACCTGGGGTTGTTCTTATTTTCTTCAATCAGTGATGAATAGTAAGATGTTCTGGCTTTGCGGAGGGCTTTCTTATAAAGCAGCAAACTATTTCTCCAGGCTAAATGATGATCCTCTAGATTTGTGACACGCCATTTCCTCTCCAGATTACGAGTCATCTGCTTTAGGGTACGTGTTTCAGAATTATACCACGGAGTCAGGTACTTCTGATTTGAGGCCTTAGTTTTCACAGGAGCTACAGTATCCAGAGTCGTACGTAGTGAGGAGGTGAAATTATTAACAAGATAATCGACCTCTGTTGGGGTAGCGTTCAGATAGCTGCTTTGCTCTGTGTTGGTACAGGGCATTGGAGATGATAACAGTGGGTGGATTATATTCTTAAACTTAGTTACAGTGCTTTCAGAAAGACATCTACTTTGATAAAGTCTACTCTTCACCGCTGTGTAATCAATTATTGTAAAAGTAAATGTTATCAGGAAATGATCAGACAGGAGAGGGTTTTCAGGAAACACTGTTAAATGTTCAGGTTCGATGCCATATGTTAAAACAAGATCTAGAGTGTGATTAAAGTGGTGGGTGGGTTCTTTTACATTTTGAGAGAAACCAATTGAGTCTAATAACAGATTAAATGCCATGTTGAGGCTGTCATTTTTAGCATCTACATGGATGTTAAAATCACCCACAATAATTATTTTATCTGAGCTCAGAACTAAATTAGATATAAAGTCTGAGAAATCAGACAGAAACTCTGTGTAAGGCCCAGGTGGACGATAGATGATAACAAGTAAGACTGGTTTCTGAGTTTCACAGCTGGGGTGGACAATGTTAAGCATCAGGCTTTCAAATGAATTAAAAGTCTGTCTTGGTCTTTCATTAATTAATAGGCTGGTGTGAAAAATTGCTGCCACACCGCCCCCTCGGCCTGTGCTTCGAGGTTTCTGGTAGTTAGAATGACTCGGGGGTGTTGATTCATTTAAACTAACATAATCATCCTGCTGCAACCAGGTTTCTGTAAGGCAGAGTAAATCGATTTGTTGATCAATTATTAAGTCATGTACTAACAGAGACTTGGAGGAGAGAGACCTAATGTTTAATAATCCACATTTCACTGTTTTACTCTTTGGTTCAGATGTGGATACTGTATTGTTCTTTCTTTGTAATTGTTTATGTTTAAGTTGTTTGTTGCTGGTTTTTAGTTTGTTTTTTGTCTTTTTGGAAGCTGACACAGTCTCTATGGAGATGGGTTTTTGGGGGGGTAGCAGGAGGAGAGAAGCTGCAGAGAGGCGTTTAAGACTGCAACTCTGCTTCCTGGTCCCAACTCTGGATAGTCATATTTTGGGGGGTTTAATAAATTTGTCCATATTTCTAGAAATGAGAGCTGCTCCATCCAAAGTGGGATGGATGCCGTCTCTCCTAACAAGACCAGGTTTCCTCCAGAAGGTTTGCCAATTATCTATGAAGCCCACATCGTTTCTGGGACACCACTCAGACAGCCAGCAATTTAAGGAGAACATGTGGCTAAACATGTCACTCCTGGTCTGATTGGGGAGGGGACCAGAGAAAACTTTGAAAAGCACTTTTAATAAGTTTATCGCCTGTTTACTGAAACATGACACAAGAAGCACGGCTAGCTTTTTTTCTTCTTTATAATCATCTTCTCTGCTCACTATTTGTCTTACAGTTATCTTCTCTGCGTCTCTCCTGACACGTCGAGCTGATATTCCCCACCAGGGTCGTTTGAGCCTGAACTCGTCTGACCTAACAGAATCTGCAGCCCAGCTAAGGAAACAAGTCAGTCGCCTGCCTTAACTGCTGTCATCTTTCCTTATCTCGTGACACCTCAGTGACACCCAGAGTGGCACTCGGAGTCGCCTACACCAACATCCACCTTTCAATCACACTTTCAATTGCAATTGCCTAATTCTGTGCTGGGATTTCAGTCCACGGCGAGGATATGAGATTTGTCAAGCACGAGCCCGGGGGAGAACCTGCATCGCATAACGCGTAGATGTGCGCCATTTCCTCAGCATGTGAACTGCAATTCATTTTATAAATGTCAGATGAAGCCTGGCAAGCCATCCACCCACACACACACACACACACACAAATAGCATGATGGGTAATATTCTTATTAGAGATCATTTTGATTGGCTTCCGCTGCCCTTTTCATTGTGTGAGCGACAGTGAAGGGAGAGATGATGAAGTGTGTGCCTAATGTCTGTATATATATGTGTGTGTGCGTGCGCGTGTCCGTGTGTCGGATGTTGAGGGTTTGAGGGTTTATGTAAGTAGAGATTAAAAATGCAATAAACCTGCCACATGGAGAATGCTGCTGTCATGTCGTCAAAACCTGAGTTTTCTGTCATTCGTATCTACCTATTTCACACACACACACACACACACACACACACACACACACACACACACACACACACACACACACACACACACACACACACACACACACACACTTTTGATAAGAAAGGGGAGAGGATTACAGCTGGATATTGAGCATCTTAAGCCATCCTGACTCTCATGTCATTCTGTACCAGTGTGTGTGTGTGTGTGTGTGTGTGTGTGTGTGTGTGTGTGTGTGTGTGTGTGTGTGTGTGTGTGTGTGTGTGTGTGAGACAGACGAAGTAGAGTCACAGGGGCTCTTGAACAGGCAGCTTGCTTTCCCATTTCTTGCGGTGCCATAGCTTATTTCACGGCTCTTCGTCTGCTGTTTATATGAGAGCGTGTATGAGAGACCTCCCAGTAAGAGTCATTTACCATGCTTTTGGTACCTGATTGTGTGTCTGTGTCTATATGTGTATCTCTGTGTGCATGCATGTGTTTGCACCATGGCCGAGGCCCTGATGGGTCCCTAGACACAGAGGATGAGTTAGCCTCTGCCCTGGTTTCCATGGCAGCTGCTAGCTTTATTAGACTCTCGCTTCAGCCCCCACAAACACACACCCACTTTCTCTCTCACACACACACACACACACACACTTCATTGTACACTGACGGGGCTACACGGCCTCCCCGCCCTGAGGCGCTCACATTTTGGAGCAGTTAAGAAACTTGTCAGGAATGAGAGATGGGCGATGTGTGGCTAAATGAAGCGCAATGGAGAAAACGTCACGCGATTTCACACTTGAGTAGCCTCCGGCACTGCTGCTGCCCCACACACACACACACATACATACGCACACGCCCTCACACAAACACAGAGGCAGGGTGAGATGAGCCTGAAATGAGAGCCATAGTGAACATCAATACAGGCCCCCATATCTACGCTCGGCAAGAACCATTCGAGATCAATATTCTCCAAACCAAACCAGTGTCACATTCTGTATGCTGCAAGCCAGACAGCATTAGAGCCGGTCCGCCCAGCATCAATCAGCTGCGAGCGCAGCTCCGTCCAACCACTTACGTGGCTCATAACATGCTCCATAGAGGCTGTAACCATGATGACACGCACACCACACTGACATTCAGATCTGATATAGTGGTAAATACTGCAGTTATGCGGTTCATCCTAAGCCATTACTGCAACAGATATAAGCAAATGCCTTTAATGCTCCTCCTGACTTTGGCCACCTTACCTCAGAGGTGCTGCTAGACCTGCGGTCCCCATATTTTTGCAGAACATAACTGATAAGTGCACAACAAGTTATCATTGAACTGTCGGTTTACTATATTGAACATTAGTTTGTATGCACTCATAGACAGGCGAGTTTTATACCACATGAAATCCTTTAAAAATGTTTTAATGTTGCATTGTCAGGTGGTGGGGACGAATGACAGCATAAGACATCAATTACCCTCGCCAGTTTGCATCTTCCACAGGGAAACCTTTAGCTAACAACCACTGCAGATGGCCAGTGACCACATGGAGCGTTGAAAAATGAAATCAGCTCTGAAATGCCCTCTATCTAACCTCTGCTGATATCTCAGCCTCCTTTCATCTAAATGCAGTTACTTCTGCCTCCAAAAGAACAACAGAGCCAAAGTTGAGGTGCCAGTGCCTAAATCCATCTTTTACATACAGTCAATGCAGATGGCCCCCAAATAAATGGTGAATGTAGTTTTTATTATATAGCGCTTTTCTACTCAAGGACAGCCAAGTTTAAACCACCAACTTTCAGATTAGTGGATGACCTGCTCTAACTCCTGAGCCACAGGCAACCTAAAACAGGTCCAGATGGTAGGGATGGACTGTCAAAATTGCTTTCATTTGACAATACAATTAAAAGAGGTCGAGTTACATATTTTGCACAGATCTTAACAAAGTAGACATTAATTACATTCTCCTCTTTTGTACTCCAAGAAATTAGCTCCCTCAGTTCCCCAAATAAAGTCTGCTATGTGCTGCAGATATTGTAAATGTAATTTTTGCATTTACAGTAGGATTAGTAAATGGTGATATGTGGGACCAGGCAATGGCAAATAACTTCCATTAACTTTAATTTAGTCAAAGCTTACTTGCTGTGTGGAGAGCTGTCCTTTGTATGTTGAGAGATTGGAGATTTTATTATCCTAATCCACAGGGGAGTGACTTCAGAGTTCTTATAGCCAGTTGTTAGGACTGCATATTAGTATAAAGGTGCTTCCACATCTGTAGCTTGGGTCATTAATAATTAATTTGGCTTCCACAACACTGTAACACAATTAATGCAAATGTGTTTTATGTTGTAAACATTAAAACAGGAGCAAATTTCTTTGATTACGTGCACAAGATGAACTCAACCACATACTGTATGAACATTTCTCTGCATAGATATGGACTCATAAGTAGCTTGTTTATTGTCATCATATTCTAATTTTGACACCATGACACAGCAGATTAAAATTACTTATGCCTCAGTGACCAAGGCCTAGAGCCCAGTCAGTGACCTATCTGAAAAAAATGTGCGTTTATAGCTTATGTTGTGTGAATGGGGGTTTATAGATTCCCCAGCGACTGCCAGCAATCACTTGCAACTGTTTGGTGAATATACATTTGTTTGCAACATGGATTCTGACTTGTCTCTAGGCCTGTGTGAAGCTTTACTCTGCATATGTACTCACACCATGAGAATGTTTCTTTTAGTTTTGCCACCATAAATAATACGACAGTCAGCCTGGAATTGGCTGGATACACTATATTGCCAAAAGTATTCACTCATCCATCAAAGTCATTGAATTCTGGTGTTCTAATCACATCCCACAGATCTATAAAATCAAGCAGCTAGTCATGCAGACTACTTCTACAAACATGTGTGAAAGAACTGGTCGCTCTCAGGAGCTCAGTGAATTCCAGCGTGGTACTGCGATAGGATGCCACCCATGCAACTGTTGTTACATTTCCTCACTACTAAATATTCCACAAAGCTTCTACTGTTAGTGGCATTATTACAAAGTTGAAGTGAATGGGCGTGGCAGCAACTCTGCCACAAAGTGGCGTAAAATTTCACACACACCCACTGTGAAGTGACAGATCAGGCTTCTCTGTCTGGCAATCTGACAGACAAGTCTGGGTTTGGCAGTTGCCAGGAGAACGGTACTTGTCTGAATGCACTGTGCCAAGTTTAAAGTTTGGTGGATGTAGGGATTATGGTGTGTGGTTGTTTTTCAGAAGTTGGTCTTAGTTCAAATGAAAAGAACTCTTAATGCTCCAGCATACTAAAAACATGGACGAGCGAGTTTGGTGTGGAAGAACTTGACTGGCCTGCACAGAGTCCTGACATCAACTTGACAAAGCAGCCTTGGGATGAATTACAGCAAAGACTACAACCTACGCCTTCTCATCCATCATCACTGTCTGACCTCACAGATACTCTTCTGGAAGAATGAAAATTCCAATAAACACACTTCCAAACCTTGTGGAGTCTCCTCAGAGTTGAAGCTGTTATAGCTCCAAAGGGCTGAGATCATATTAAACCCTATGAATTAAGAATGGGATGTGACTCAAGTTCATATATGTGTGAATACTTTTGGCAGTATAGTGTATATAGTCAATACCAGGATTTGATTTACAGCTTCACACCAGTTCAAAGGTACCAGGTGAATGTTAACAAAGAAAACAAATAATAACTTGTTGGTCTTGCAAAGCAAAGTTATTGAAAATAAACAATCATTTCAAATGCTTTTAACTCTTTTAACGATTTCCAACTTGTAAGACAAAAAGAGCAGACTGTAATCGACGGCTGGCTCTGACAAAGCAAAATATAAAACATGAGTTCTTTAAACTATCATGAACAAATGCCACCGATATTTGTGGTTCTTGTACAAGAATTCTTTCTGTGTGAGCAGTCTGCCTTGGAATTATGTTTGTATTGAGTGTCTCTGCAAGACATGATTTACATCCAGCAGTCCAAGATGCAGTTTACGGTTCGTGCAGTGTGGTGAAGTAAAGGTGTAAAGTCCGCTCTGGTGTTGACCTTGTTATAACAAACTATAACTGTATTTTATGCATACTGCAGTTATAATGCACAGATATTTGTGTCTTAAGAACAGACTTTCGAGTTTTAGCTGATCTCCAGAGTCTTTTTCGTCTGTCAGTTACAGATTAATTAGATCTAAAATCTCTTTTTCTAAATTCTAAATTTGCACATAGACTTAAAATGTAACTAGATGTTCCCACCTATTATTGAAACTGCCTTTATTTTCTTTTATTACTTTTTGCCCTCTCTTCCAATCCCCTCAAAATTAAGTCTGCAAAAATTATACCATAGGAATGTTTTCCCACTTGGAAATTGCGGCTGTCACTTGGCATTAGCAGTACTTCATTTCTTCTCAGCAAGCGATGTAATTGCAAAACACCTATGCAACCATATAATTATTTTTGATTCTTTGTATCTGATGGCCATTTCTCATGTTTTATTCATATTTCTATCCACTTAAACAGTTCTTAAGGTCAAGTATCCTCCATGATTGCAGAAACCTGGGCACAGGGCTTTTTTTCCTCATGCCTGTAATTTGTGCGTCTAATGAAATGTAATTTGGCACACTCAAAATTTCACACAAAAACTGTCAAATTGAATATGTGCACTGTTTGAGCTTCATAATGAAGACTGACTGACAGCCCAGTGAGGAAGATTACTTCTCTAAGCCAATTTGATGTCACAATATCTTCTGTGCTGGGTGATATCTTTGCACAGGGCTCAAGTGTTTGAATGCTGCTAAATATCGTTCCAATCCTGTCATTCTGTCTGTCAAAACTACCAGCTTCCTTTCACTATGTCAGCAATGAGATTAAACAGAATTTTTGCATATAATGCATACATATATATTTTACATAGCCATAGTGATGCCACTCATTGGTTTTGGCAATTTGACTGGTACCATGTTGGTTTTGTTTGGAGTCAGAAGTTATATCTGGATTTGCTAGCAAGTTTAGTTAGCAAGCTTTCTAGCATTAGCTCATCCATATTTGGACAAGAGAACATAGTGTAAGTTATCAGCTAATGCTATAATATAACCTATAACTATGCCAATGTACCTGTGCAGCGCTTGTGATAAGTGTTGAATCCAACAACCTCAACTGGCCAGCGTAAAGTGGAAAGGACACTTGTGGCCTAAAGTTTTGCTTCTTTTGGTACTAGCAGACATCAGCTTTAATCTACTGTATCAGAGCTGTGCTAAGTTAGAGCTGATGCAAAGCCAACCTAATTTACATTATGTTTACACTGGCATACCAGCAAATAAACACAAAAGCATGTTGTGATTCAAATTATGATTTATTTTTGTAAAAGATTCATAGTAAACTAATAGGATGTTCATTTTTTAAGCTAGTTATTGAATACAGTGTTAGATGGTTATGATGTCAAGCATTGATTCTGTATTGGTTTAGTATTATGCCTGCTTTGGAATAATTTCTGTAAAGTACTTTTAAAGTACTTCTTTGTTATTGACAGCTCAAAGTTGTATCTGTCCCCGCACCTAAAGTCACCATTCATGTGGGAGGAAACCAGAGCAACTCACCAGAAACAAGGAAAATAAAGATAAAACCTTAAAATTGACTAATAATAAGAAGAATATTTTAAATAATATCTATATAGCTAGTAAACAAATTGTCTCCTGATATTGTTCCTTAAAATTTAGACCAGACAATGCAAATATATATATTTTTGACCCTTGAAAAAGATATGCAGTTATCCTGAGATCCAAAATTAGCCTTTGCTGATCAACTTGTTTATATTTTAGTTACAGGGATAGAACATTTGCAGTATCTGTTTCTGAGAGTATAGCTGACCTGTAGTTACCACAAGCTGTTCAATTTAAAAAAAAAGAAATCTAAAAGTAAGCACACTGCGCGTTATGTTTATCACATGTTGTCAGATTATGATTGTAAATGTCTTTGTTAGCTAAAAAGTACCTGGTATGAGCAAATGATCCGTAAAATCAGTAACAATGGTGAGTCAGTTTAATCAGCCCAACTGTAGAGATTCATTGCTAACCATTGCTTTAGATATTTACTTGCCACGTCTTTCTTTGGGATGTTATTATTATGAGAACCTTAAAGGAAATGTAATGAATTTAGTGTATGCTTATTCACCCAGGTGAAATCTATATTAGAATAATCAAATTAGACCTGTGTAATGCAATAGCACAAACAGATACAGCACACCTCTGTTACTTAATCAACCATATCTTGCATTGTAGTGGAAAAACACTTAAAATGTGTCAGTGTGGCTCAAGTGCTAGCAGCTATTCACAACATAGCTTGGGGCAACCAGCGTCCCTACTGTGGAAAAACCCAATGAGCATTTTCTTTCTAATAGTTTTACTGCTACTAATACCTCCTCTAGATTATGGAAATGGTCAACTTTGCCTCCCTACAACTTTGTGTAGTTCTCAAAAGTGAAAATCAAGTTGACAGATCACTGCTTTGACTTCCAAAAGACAAAAGGCTTTTTTGTTTTTGGCCTGTGATCAGAACTTCTGCAGCATTCCTTTATAAAGGAACTGCACAGGAATGCAATGCATATGTTTCGTCGGGAAACATATGCATTGCAAACTGTTTCCCAACGAGTTCCACTGAGTCCAGACCTCTAGCCGTTTTTCCCTCCACTAATTATTTCAGTCTCTACCACTTCTGGTTATCACATCTGTTGCACAATCTTCTTGACCAATTGCTGCAATAGTTTCAAGTACAGCTGTCTACAAAGTTACATGAAGGAATTTGGTCTGAACATTTTGTTTTACTAGTTTTCCTAAAACTCCTGTCTGTACTTTTTGCTTTGAGGACGTTGTAAGGCATGTCTGATCCCACCACGACACGCAAGCCTCACCATCTGGCGTGGACACATTTCGGCAGCAGCCTGAGAAGACGCCAAATTAGATTTTGTTTGGAGTAAACTGCTGTTCGTGCTACAAGCTTCCATTTTCTCTCTGTTGGGATATAGCTAATCACCTGTGATTACTAAGCACGCCGCAGGCTAAAGGCGTGTGTATGTGTGACACAAGTATGGATTATATAACTTGTCTCAATTTACTGTGATATTAGGTAGACCTGAGCATTAAAGGGGGTTATATTCAGCTGTGTCTTATTAAAGGTGGATAAACTGAGTGCAGGTGGGTGTACCTTGCACTCCATCTCTCTGTTTAACACGTTTACTGTGTATCGACACTCAGCGGATAATGTCCTGTTCAGCATTAGCAATGCTTTAACTGTCTGTTATAAAGAAAGCAAGGTATGTTTAGAATCCACAGTCACGCTGTGTAAACTTTATCCACCTGCATTTTGTTGCTCATACCTCCACCTCCATCTTCCCCCTTTCCCCCCCAACCCTCTTTCTTTCCACTCTCCATCAGCCATTGGGAGTCTCATCTGAGAGAGGAGAACAGAGACGGAAAAAATAAGAGTGGGGATGCAAGGACGCGTGGCGCAGAGAATACTAAGCACCTATGGGTGTTTAACACAAAGCCCTGTACAGACACCCGTGTGCATACACACACAGAGGTGTATATGGGCACACATTTCTCACTTAAGCATGCACACGTATACACAAACACACTGTGCTGGGTATTATCAGCCCCCTTGGTGCAGGTTGAATAGAATGTATTTGTACCTCAGGCTTAAACAGTGAGGATTATGGGGGATACGAGGGGAATGCTAAAGCCGGGAGGGAGGCCGACGACCTTGGTATGGACTTGGAAGGCAGGAGGAGGGGTTGGTTGTGGTTGGCGTATCATTCAAAACTGCGGTAAACACGAGGGCTGAAAACAATGATGGTCTTGTGTGATGTGCGCGTCCATTTAAGTAGAAATCACAGCATTAGGGCTGTGAAGAGTTTCATTAGCCCAGTGCGAAGCAACGTGTTGGTGAAGAACGAGCTTGCGCTTGTCTGATATTTCCATCAATAACGCATTCATGCTTTTGTTTTCACTACGTTTTGTGTTTGCGTGTTTACATGAGCATGTCCGTTCCCATTTTGCACGTGTTTTTGTGTGCCCAATTGTGTGGAAATGGGGGATGCATCATATACTTGTTACAAGTGGCAGGACAGAATGCATAATTCATTTTCATTTGGACTGCTGTAATAGGGTGAGTTTGTGTCTGTGTAGCGGCCGCAGGGAATGTGCTTTTTCTTTCACTAAGTGTGTGTGTGTGTGTGTTTGAGAGAGAGAGAGAGATTTGGCACATCTGTGTAATAACCTGGGATTGGATGTGTCAGGTCATTTCTACAAGTGTTAAAGAAAGCAAGGAGGAGAGACAGGCAATCTGATGAGTAGAGCTGCATCTCAGCTCATCAGTGTGTGGGGGGGGGGGGGGGGGGGGGGGGGAAGGGGGGGAATGTAGGAAAATTGGAAAGAGATGGGTGTGGAGAGGTAACATGGGTGAACAAACAGCCCGTGGACAGGGGCGGGGATGAAGAGATGGACGATGGAGGAACGAGCTGAAAAGAGGCAGAAGGAGGAGAGAAAAGTAATGTAGGAGCGATGGAGATAAATCAATAGGAGAATGGTGAGGAAAATAACAGAGAGGAACGAGTGAAGAGCTAGGTGAGGGTGGAGAGGAGAGAGAGTAAAGGAACGGGGGGATGGAGAGATGGTTGATAGAGAAAGGGTTGCAGTTAGAAAAGCTGCAAAAAGGAGAAAGAAGACAGGAATATAATATTTATGTAAATGTGTATTAGCAGTGTTTCAAGATACAAGATACACGCATACATCTGCAGCCTGTGCTTAAAGTCAGCTGGCCTTTGCTGTGCTCATGTGTATGGCCTCTCACCACAGTTTTACTAGAACTAAGTTAAACTGTTTACCCATCCATCTTCGACAACTTATCCACTTATCCAGGTCCAGGCTGCAGGGGTTGCCTACTATTGTCTAAGTGATTTCAGTTCATTACATTACAATATAATACATTTATTTAGCACCAATTCACCACAGCAGTTGTCTCAAAGACCTTTTAATTGTAAGCTAAGGTCCTACAAGCCCCAGTCATCTATGAGAAAACGTGGTGGCTGTGGGAAGGAAGAACTCACTTTAAACAGGAAAAGACCTCCCACAGAATCAGAGAGGAGCAGCCGTCTGCTGTGACGTACAAGGGCAGGATTACAAAGACAGAAACGCATAGAAAAAAGTGCTTGTATGAATGGGTGAATGAGGCATGTTGTATAAAGTGCTTTGAGTGCTGCAGGACTAGATAAGTAGATAAGTGCTATATAAGTCCAGTCCGTATAATCCAGGCAGCTGATATAGCAACACAAATAAGGGATGGTTTTGGGTCACCTGATCTAGTCCTAACTCTAAACCTTATCCAAAAGCACCAGCCCTTCTCCATTTACCAGATCACCATACTGAAAAAAAGAGATTGGCCAGCTCTTGGATTTACGTAAGCATCTTGCGTGTATTTAACACAATCGCCTCATGCTTTAAAGTTAAGTGTAACTACATAGTGTAGAAACTACATGATATGCAGAGAGGCTAGATTAAATTGTTCATATCATGTTCAAGTGAAGTGAGTCAATAATATATCAATGTTAAATCTTGCGACACTGCACGGGTTTCAGACTTGCACTCTTTAGATCGTGGTTTCAGGAAGGCATCCATCTCAGTCAAGTCGAGCAGCCACCTCTACTTTTTTTAGTATACCAAAAAAAGTAAATTGGGTGGTTGTTACATTAAAAAAGTCTAACTTGTAATTTGAACACAATAATTTCATGTTTCTATGAACGTAATTAAATCATGAAGAATCTGTGCGAAATTCAACAACTTAATTTGTTCTTGTTGAGACGACATGATACAATCTAGTAAGAGTGGTTAGTTGCTGAACTCATGAAATTCACAAGATCGCACAAGATTTCAAACTGCAGGAAAATCACTGGAGTTATAAGAGGCAGACAACTACACACGCACCACGTGCATGCTATTGCTATTGCTATTTATTGTGTATTATTACAAAAACAAAGCAATTCTGCATCAAATACAGGAAATCATAGCTTTCCTACATTTCCTAGATTGTTGGCATGGTGGTTAGTGCTGTTGCTTCGCAGTAAGAAGGTCCTGTGTTCAAATCCACATTCTGGCTAGTTTGCAGGTTTCTCTCTGGGTATTCTGGTTTGATGCATGCAGTTCTTAGAGTTAGGGTTAACTGGTGATTCTAAATTACCTGTGAATGTAAGCGTAAATGGTTGTTTGTTTCTATGTGATAGACTGGTCAGCTGTCCAGGGTGTACCCTGCCTTGTAACCTATCACTTCAGGGTTATTTCCCAGCCCTCCTGCAACCAGGATAAAGATAGAAGGATGGTAGTTGTTGAAGACCTGTTCAATTTTTATGGTAACCAGGATTTAGACTTTGTTGAACATTATGTAATATGAAGACAGCATGTAGTATTTAAGTGACCAAGTAGTATTGGGGTAAAAGTTATTGAATAGTGTTGACATAAAATGACAAAATTGTGAAGGATTAAAATATTCCAAGAGCTCAACTTACTTCATCTGAACATGTTTCAATCGCGTTTTATGAACACAAAATGCACAGGTTTACTGGATATGAAAAAGTTGTGTTGATTTAACTCAGTTGTTTAAGTTTCTGCCAAAGCAAAACATTTGTGTGCAACCAATGTCCACTATTGAATCAAGTAAATCCAACATGGCCTTTTTTTCAGTGCAGCAAGGGTGTAGGGCTCGAGCTGTGTTTTTGTATGGCCACATGCTAAACAGAAGATGCTACATTTCAAAGAAAGTCTCATACATTTGGCTATTTTTGACAGTTTTTCAATTGAAAGCTTATAAACACGGGTATTCCAACCTGGGAAAAGGAAAGGGGTGGACGTTAGGGGAAAAACTCTAACAGATGGGTTGCCAGTGGCATGGTGGTTGTTAAGAGGTTAAGCCCAGTCTTAAAAGTAGATGTCTGTCACATGACCCAAACTGGCAGCTGGTTCCACAAAACAGTGGCCTGACAGTTGAAAGTAAGGCTGTACTGTGAGAGCAAAGTGGTCTATTAAAATAATATATAGTGCTGTCTTTGGTGGGAAACACAGGTATTTGCCAAAAAAGCTGAGAGTATAATCCTTCCTGCATATTCTGGGTCTGCCCTGGGGTCTTTTTCTAGTAAGACTTGTCCAGAACACCTTTCCTCAGAGGCATGTCGGAGGCATCGTGGCCAGATGCCCAGACCACTTTTCATTAAGGAGCTTCTCATCCTAAAGGCAGCATCTGGACAACCTTCAGAGAAAGCATATTCCTACAATCTCAGAAAGCTGATGCGGTTCATCTGGACATTACGTTTTCAGTGGGAGAAAGGTTTGAAATAGGTGAAACTTTTCTCCCACTGAAAAAACTTTGGCCAGATGAACAGACAAAGCTTTCTGCGATTTCTGGGATTGAGCATGCAATAAGACCTTATTTTACAACCATATTCGTTCTGCGAAAACCAGCAGTTTGAGGCCATAGAGGGTAAGTTAAGTTGTTCACCAAACAAACCGAACTGAAAAATAACGGATCTATCATATACTTAAATAAATCAAAGCATGTTTTGTATGTGTGCCCCCTGAATAAAAGGTCTACATTTTGGTGTTAGAAATGAATAGTGTTGAAAAAAAAACAACAGTCTCAAAAGAAACCTTTGTTTTTCTCTAAAAGTACTGTACTTCTAATAGAAAAAGGTCCAGGTAAAGTCACCCATGATAAAACAAACAAACAAAAAGCAACCATAAAGCTATTGACAGATCACAGGCTGTAAAAGCTGATTGAACCACACTGCATTTGAAAAACTAGTGGCTGTGCATTCATGCTAGGTAGGAGGTCCACGTAAAAATAAAGTTGAAGTGCTGCTGACAAAAATCTGAAAAGCTCTCTTTGCCATTTTGCATGCACTTTTTAGATGGTATCGAACTCCAGCTCAGCAGTCTACCACTCCCCCGTCTACTTTCAAGTTGTGCACAGTGTCAGGCTTCAGTCTTGATCATGTGGGAAAAATAACATCTATGGAGTTTAGTTTAGTTTTAGTTAGCTTTTATACAGCTCTGAACAAAAAACTGATAAACTTACACTTAAGGACAGTTCTGCCAAATGCCCACTTTATTAGCCAGAATTATCTATTTTCAGAATTATCTATTTTAAAGAATATTTGTTCTCAATATATAGATGGGATTATGTAAAGGTGGAGTTGTGCTAGTCAAAGTGCAGTCAGTTCATATTCTTAATGACAATCGAGGATCTTAATCTTTAAAATTCAATTCAATTCCACTTATTTATACATCACAACAACAGTCCCCTCAAGGTGCTTTACATTGTAAGGTAGAACCTACAATTAAACATACAGAGGAAAAACGCCACAATCATATAAGCAAGCACTTGGGCGACAGTGAGAAGGAAAAACTCCCTTTTAGCAGGAAGAAACCTCCGGCAGAACCAGCTTCAGGGAGGGGCGGGGCCATCTGCTGCGACCAGTTGGGCAGAGAGAAGAAAGACAGGAAACAAATAGGGAGGGGATAAGAAGCATGAAAGTCAATAGATCTACACTGAACAAAAATATAAACGCAACACTTTTGTTTTTGCTCCCATTTCCCATGGGATGGACGTAGAGACCTAAAATTCATTCCAGATACACAATATAACCATCCCTCCCAAACAGTGGTCACAAATCAGTCCAAATGTGTGGTAGTGGGCACATCTGCTATATTGAGATAATCCATCCCACCTCACAGGTGTGCCACATCAGGATGCTGATCTGACATCATGAGTAGTGCACAGGTGTACCTCAGACTGCCCACAACAAAAGGCCACCCTGGAATGTGCAGTTTTTTGCGCTATTGGGGGTCTGGGGACCCAGAACCGGTCAGTATCTGGTGTGACCACCATTTGCCTCATGCAGTGCAACACATCGTCGCATGGAGTCCATCAGATTGTCAATTGTGGCCTGTGGAATGTTGGTCCACTCCACTTCAATGGCTGTGCGAGGTTGTTGGATATTCGTGGGAACTGGTACACGCTGTCGTATACGCCGGTCAAGCACATCCCGAACATGCTCAATGGGTGACATGTCCGGTGAGTATGCTGGCCATGCAAGAACTGGGACATTCTCAGCTGCCATCTGCCCTGAACAATGTGAACCATGATTCATCCGTGAAGCGCACACCTCTCCAACGTGCCAGACGCCATCGAATGTGAGCATTTGCCCACACAAGTCTGTTACGGCGACGAGCTGGAGTCAGGTCAAGACCCCGATGAGGACGACGGGCATGCAGTTGAGCGTCCCTGAGACGGTTTCTGACAGTTTGTGCAGAAATTGTTTGGTTGTGCAAACCAATTGTTCCAGCAGCTGTCTGGGTGGCTGGTCTCAGACGATCTTGGAGGTGAACCTGCTGGATGTGGAGGTCCTGGGCTGGTGTGGTTACACGAGGTCTGCGGTTGTGAGGCCGGTTGGATGTGCTGCCATATTCTCGGAAACGCCTGTGGAGACGGCTTATGGTTGAGAAATGAACATTCAATGCACGGGCGACAGATCTGGTTGACATTCCTGCTGTCAGCATGCCAATTGCACGCTCCCTCATTGCTTGTGGCATCTGTGGCATTTTGCTGTGAGACAAAACTGCACATTCCAGGGTGGCCTTTTGTTGTGGGCAGTCTGAGGTACACCTGTGCACTACTCATGATGTCAGATCAGCATCCTGATGTGGCACACCTGTGAGGTGGGATGGATTATTTCAATATAGCAGATGTGCCCACTACCGCACATTTGGACTGATTTGTGACCACTGTTTGGGAGGGATGGTTATATTGTGTATCTGGAATGAATTTTAGGTCTCTACGTCCATCCCATGGGGAATGGGAGCAAAAACAAAAGTGTTGCGTTTATATTTTTGTTCAGTGTATAAGAGCAAATCTGAGCAAGACCATGGACTTTCTTTTTTCTCAAGTCCACGTTTGTTTTTTTTCTAAAACTTAGTGCCAAATAAAAAGATGAGCTATCCTGGATGCTTGGTTTGCAAATGTAGTCAATAAAATAGCGATACACGATTGTATCCCTACGCCAAGACTGAAAGTGGTGGTTCCATGGTGTAATGGTTAGCACTCTGGACTCTGAATCCAGAAATCTGAGTTCAAATCTCGGTGCAACCTGTATTTTGGACAGGGGTAGCTCCCCACTGCTTCTTTGAGTGAACTGGTTAAATGCAGAGGACTACAACATTTCCCATGTGTGGGATTATAAGGGTTGAAAAATAAAGTTCAAATTAAAAATGTTCTCTCAACCACAATCCTGAAAGTTGTGAGAAAGCCTCAACTCCGGTAAAAAAAAAAATTAACTTTTGAGTATTTTTTCCAAAAAACAAAAAAAACCCCAAAAGAGATGATTTCCTTGACAGTAGATGGAATCATCATAAATAATTTATGACCATTTAAAATCCTTTGCCAAACTCACAGGTACTCAGAACTTTTTTTCCTGGATGTCTTAGCGACTCCTTTGGATCTCAGCAGGATGACACCATGAAAGCAAAGAGAACACAACCGCAGATGTCAGAGGTTCAAATAACACAAGTTCCACCAGTCGTTTCTACTCATTAGTGTCTAACCTGGAAACTGAGAGTCTATTTTTATCTGTTTGATGATGTGATGAACTTTTTCCCCATGACTGAACAATTAAATTGTTCAACAAGTATTTCACTTTCTTATTGGGCACTGCTTTAAACACCTTAGCACCCAACAGGTTACTGGGAAAAAAAAACCCTATAACTTAGCTATAGGGTCAGGTTTTACCTGGATACTAAAAAAGCATATTTTCAATAAGCAGAAGATAACTCTTTTTTACTATGAGATATCAATTTGGGTGTGTCAATTAATTAAAGGGGTAGATGTAAAAATGAACCTAGACCTAGGCCTAAACCAGTTAACTGGACACCTGATGGATGTCAACACGGCCAAACCAAACCTGAAGCAGAGACAAGGAGGAGTTGGGGAAGGATAAAATGAGGAATAAAAACTATGACAGAGTCAAGTTTGAATAAATCTGAATGGAGTCAGATGGAGAATAAGCAAAGAGGATATGAGAACAGAAGACGGCTTTAATGAGGTGTGATAGATACCTGGAAAGGGGGCTGTTGATTATTATACCTCACTCAACAATGTGGTATATGATTGTGTGTGTGCACGTGTGTGTACGTGCGTTTGTGTGTTTATGTGGTGTATTTGATGTTAAGGTGAGCTGATCAGTCACTGGAAACTCCCCCGTATGTCCCTCGCTACGAGCTGTTTAAGGTCAGTTCGTCCCCGTGGCAACATGGAACGTCAGTGAACTCCCCTACCATCACCGCCACTGCTCCCAGAAACCACAACACGACTCTGGCCAAATGCCACTGTCTGTGCGTGTGTGTGAGTGAGCGTGGATGTACACGCATTTGTGTGTTTCCTGAACTCTGACAAATGCCACTGACCGGTGACACTATCAAGCCAAACAACAGGGTCTTGGTAGGGTTTTCAGATCGTGTTAGGAGCGCTGGCTTTACAAAGTCGAGGCCACGCTCACACACAAACATACACTAACAGCAGCCAGCTTTTTCTTTTACCCTTCTTTGCTACTGCTATTTAATTTTTTTCCAAAAGTTTATACTCGTGTGTGTGTACCTGATATTTATGTACAATATGTGTGTTGTCCTAGATAGACACACACATACACAATCTGCCAAATGCACAGGTAGTAAACTAATTGGACTTTAGGCCATGCATTTACTTCATATGCATTAATGTGACTGTGCATATAACCGTGGCCCTTCTCATTTGCCTCCAGTGACAGGCTCGCCTCTCCTCGCTAATACTAACACGATGCTGCTTAGCTTCTAATTAAGATGTATGAGTCACCATGTCCGCTTGTGTGCGTGTGTGAGAGAGAGAGAAAGAGACAGAGACTGTGTGTGTCTCATCATCATAGTCTGCCACACATGAATGGTGCTGTCCGCGTTGTGTTTGGCAGGGTTGAATGGTTTTGCGGCCAGGAACGTTGTCTAATTTAAGATGTCACACATGCTCGGTAGCTCATTTACGCAAGCCGCGCACGCACTCACTACACTGTAGTAGCAGGCGACAAGCGCCCATCCAAAGGCCATACACACACATGCACAAACTTGTGCCACGGAACATCTTGATGGACAGACAGTTGGGCGAGGGGGTGTTGATGAGACATACACACAAATGTCATCTGTTTGCGAACCCACACACATGAAAATGCACCACTTTTTAGAAACAGCAGCCACTGTGCCTTCAGTTCCCTGGCAGGGTGATTACTACTTTTATCACTATGCTCATCATCAATCATCAGCCCACAGACACATGCATGGTGACAAAAGTGCTCCAGCTCCTTAACACACATGTAACATTCTTGTTAATTGCTGTGTCTTATGAGCACAGATACACATACAAGGGGATGGAGTGAAAGTCAAAAATTCTGATAAGTTCTTTTTTTTTTTTTAATCGCGTGAGTAAAAATGGAAATATTTTCATTACCGAGAACTAAAAATGTTTGGGTGTACTTTTAGTTACAGTCAGTGTCAGGTGCAACTCCACAGCAATATAATATGTGTTAAATGGTCACCATCCTGCACTACTGTTCTAAATAACAACATAGCAGTTACTAATCAACCAATACTGACATTTAAACTGAGTTTATGTGGAAAGAGAAAATGTATGGTGACCTAAAACCTTTCAAGAATTAAAATTACTTCTGATTAATTCCATGAAGGATAAAGAATGAAAACTGCTCAGACCAGAAACAACAATCCATCAGCGTGAACACAGCACCAACTTGTCACTGATCAGAGGTGGGAAGTAACAACGTACAAAGCAAACATCCTGCAAACCAAACCAAGCTATGCTAACTTTGTGTTATTCAAATGCGAAGCACTGTGTTGGACTGGTACATCTGGTTGAATTGTGTAAATCCACATAGACACTAAACACTACCCTGAAAAACCCAGTGGATCTCACATTAGAAATGATTGTGATTACTAAGTTGTGATCCTTTGGTTCATTTTTAAATTGAACTTTCACTGCTTTTGTCCTACATAAAAGATTCAAACGGAGTACATTCTTCTGAAATAGAATTCAGATTGCATTGTCATGTAACAATGTTATTTTATACGAAAATAGTTAGTAGGATTGTCCTTCGAGGAGCTACTGTTTACTTTCTCAATTTCTTACTATAGCTTAATTTTTAAAAAGTATCAGTTCCTGCCGCAAGTGGAGGAGTTCAAGAATCTCGGGGTCTTGTTTGCGAGTGATGGGAGAAGGGAGCAGGAGATCGACAGACGGATTGGTGTTGCGGCCGCAGTGATGTGGACGCTGCACCGGTCCGTCGTGGTGAAGAGAGAGCTGAGTGTAAAAGCGAAGCTCTCAATTTACCGGTCGATCTACGTCCCTACCCTCACCTATGGCCACGAGCTGTGGGTAGTGACCGAAAGAACGAGATCGCGGATACAAGCGGCGGAAATGAGCTTCCTCCGAAGGGTGGCTGGCCCCTCCTTTAGAGATAGGTTGAGAAGTTCAGCCATCTGGGAGGGGCTCAGAGTAGAGCCGCTGCTCCTCCACATCGAAAGGAGCCAGCTGAGGTGGTTCGGGCATCTGACAAGGATGCCTCCTGGGCGCCTCCTGGGTGAGGTGTTCCAGGCATGTCCCACCTGGAGGAGGCCCCGGGGCAGACCCAGGACACGCTGGTAAGATTATATCTCTCGGCTGGCCTGGGAACACCTTGGTGTTCCCTCGGATAAGATGGAGGAGGTGGCTGGGGAGAGGGAGGTCTGGGCTTCTCTGCTTAGGCTGCTGCCCCCGCGATCCAGCCCCGGATAAAGCGGAAGAAGATGGATGGATGGTATCAGTGTCATATATTTGGTAGAAGAACCACCTTTTTAGTGAAGTGCTCTATGTGAGTTTGGTATCAACTTTGTGGTATAACCTAATCAGTCCTATTAGGGTTTGTTAATACTGATGACTAATATTTTTCTTGTTTTATTCTCTGGACATAAGAAAGAAGACATTGATGTACTAACTCAGTGTTTCCCAAACTTTTTTTGTTAGGCCCCACTTAGTTTTACAAGAAAAATCTTCACCCCCCCCCCGCACAAACACATCCTCCAGCCACACACACCCATATTTTATATTCAAACTCCACTGTGGTTTATTTCACACCTCAAAGATTTCGTAAACAATTAAACAAATAAAAGTAAACTGCAATAAATTACAGGTAGCAATGAAATAAACTACTGATTCTTTTACGCTACGTCCACACCTACACGGGTATTTTTGAAAACGCTGCTGTTTCTATGCGTTTGGGTCTTTCGTACACATGTAAAGGCAAAAACATAGTTTTTCAGTGATTTTAAACGCCGTTTACGTGTGGACGAGTAATACAGAGTTTGTCACGCAACGTCAAAGGTATGTGCCTTTTTTCTGTGCGCATGGTGTAATTATTTTACGTGTAGTTGTTTTTTTCCTGTGTAATAATATTCAACATTGCTATCAATACATTTTTCAAAAATGGGTTTAAAAACATAAACAACTGTGGGATACTGTTTGTAAGTGGTTTGGACAGGGGGAACAAATTATGGCAGGATCAGCCTGATGTTATTTGTATCCCAATGTAACTTTACTGTATAAAGAGCTAACATCTCCAAAATGTCAGGAGTAGTTAGTCACTACAACAAGTGTTTGTGAACTAAAAATAAAAAATGTGGGATACTGTTTGTCTGTGATTTGAGAGCCCAGCGCTGCTCCCGACGCAGGGAAAACAAATTCTGTCACAGAGACCCACCTTGGCACTTGTGCAGGTGAAGCCAAAGGAAAGATATGCTTCATCATATTTTCTAGTCTTTGGTTTGGAAACATATTCAGCGATGCGTCATCTCCTGCTCTGCGTTTGTGTGGGAGCCCTGTCAAAAAGCTGTCCATTATGCTAGCAGTGTCCAAGCATTCTGGGTTTTTTTTTTTCCCTTTTCATCCCCCCCTCCCCCCCTTTGGGAACCTCTGTACTAACTAGTGAAGACAGTGTGTTGAGAAGATGGAAGAAGTAGATTGAGGAGCCAATGAATTTAGAAAATGAGAGTGAGAGGAGGATGGATGGAGGATAGTTAGTGGAAGTGAGAGAAGCTAAGAAGAGGATTTAGAGTGGAAAGGGTTGGTTCAGATGACATACTAGTACAGGTAGGAGATATCCTTTTTAACCAGATTGTTTAACATAATCTTGAGGAGTGACAGGATGCCTGAAAAAGGCGAAAAAGTGTATTATACCAATTTCCAACAACAAGGTTGATGTGTAGAGCTGAGTAACTACAGAGATAAAGCTGATGAGCCACAACATGAAGATATGGGAACGAGTTGCTGAAGTAGAAGTGACACATTAGTCAAAGGTGGGGGTGGGATTACATCAGAGATCAGCTCTGATACACTTCATGTTTGCAGTGGTGAATGGATAGGTTGACTCATGACGTCTCTGTGGACTTTGACGTTTGCAGATGACACTGTGAGCTGTAGTGAGAGATCACAGGTGAAAGAGAGCCCGGACAGGTGCAGCTGGGCTCTGGAGAGAAAAGGGACAAAACTCAGTAGAAGCAAGCCAGAATACATCTGCGTGAATGTGTGGGAGACAGGTGTACCAGTAAAGCTGCAAACAGCAGAGGTATTGGAGGTAAGATGACTTTAAATACATGGGATGAACCACCCGAATCAATGTACACTCCACAAGAGAGGTGAAGAAGCGAGTGCAGGCAGGGTAGAGTGGGTGGAGAGGAGTGTCAGGGGTGATTTGTGAAAGGGAAGCTTTACAAGATGGCAGCAAGACCTGCTATGATGTATAGTTTGGAGATGGTTGCACTGACAAAAACACAGGAGGAGGAGCTGGTGGTGGCAGAGTTGAACATTTTAAGGTTTTCATTGGGAGTGAGCAGGATAAACAAGATTAGAAATTAATATTTCAGAGGGACAACACAGTTTGAGCAGCTTTGAAATGAAAAAGGAGCAGACAAAAGAAGAAGTGTTAAATATTTTTCCTGAAATCAGCCCATTTTAATTCCAGGAACTGAAGCCAGTTTTTGTAGGAATACCAGCAAATAAACATGTTTTTTTCTAATAAAAACTTCAGGTTAGCCTTAGGCTTTTAAAGCAGCACTAAATACAACAAGGAGATGTATCTAGACATGTGTTCACAACATGACATGTCAATTATTCAGGTCATGATTAAGGCCAAAAAACTCAGAATTTATGTTCAATAGTATTAGTAAAATATGAGCTACTTTCACATCCCGCCTCTCTGCTGGTGTGAGGCTGTGAACACAAAGTATTCAATCTACTGTAATAACAAAGCAATAAATTATAGCCTTTGTGTAAATGACCACGGCAGACCCGGGTGCAAGTTCATGCTTTGCAGCATACTTTATTGACTCACACGGTTGCTGTTCACAATGCTCACAGAGCTCTTCCGCTGCCCGCTCAACATTATCACAACCACCACAAACACAGCACCCATTACAATATTTAAGTCGGCGGGGCGTGATTGCAGATGCCGTGCAGGTGCGTCCGCCTTCCCTGCACGGCACCGCAGGCCACGCCCCGCCATGCTATGGCCCTTTCCTCAGAAATGTTGACTCTAAATATCACACAGTCTGCTTGTTGACACTCCTGAAGATCTTCTTACCTGGTCACACAATCTGCATTTAGCACCACCGTCCTCCGTGTTGCAAGCCAAAGCTGGTAACAGACATTGTGTTAGCTTGATTGACAAAATAGGCTGCTAGCTACCTGTAGCCTGTCCTAGCTACCTGTAGCCTGTCCTAGCTACCTGTAGCCTGTCCTAGCTACCTGTAGCCTGTCCTAGCTACCTGTATGAGGCTAACTGCAGTAATGATGCAGGCAGCCTGATGCGCTGAATGAGGCATTACCATATAAACATAGTTCCTCAAGATCATTCTAGGAAGTTGGAGAATGTTTCTACTAATTAGCCACAAGGATTTGTATTCATTAATAGACATTTTTGGAATGTGTTGCACCCAAGTTGGTTTTTTTCCTGTTTCCTGTCATTACATTTTCTGGGAATTGGGAAAAGGTCTTGACTGGTCCTTCTGGGAATTCCCTGGATTAAACTGTAGTACAGATATGTGTGTTGCTGGATAATACTACAAGTAATGAGTAGCGTTAAAAAATTAGTTTGAACTAGGGCTGTCAACGTTAACGCGTTAACGCCTCATCATGATTAAAATTTTTAATGCATTTAACAAATCTGAAGCGCAGAATGGACAAGCTTTGGACAAACTGCCCGAGATGTGCTGACAGAGACATTTCAGGGACTTTGAGTCATTCTGCGCTTCTGCAGAATGACTCAAATTAATTCGATTTTAATCGAATTAATCGTGATGATGGATTAATCCACTTTAATGCATTAACGTTGACAGCCCTACTTTGAACAGATAAAGTAATAGATTACTTTTTTTTAAAGTGCTGTGCGACGTTTAATAGATTACAGTTGTAAGTAGCATTTTATAAGAAGCACCACTCAAGGAAAAGAGTTCTGAGTAAAATCTGAGAAAAGGAATGTTGCATTGCTGCTTTTAGGTTTTTCATATGCCTTGTAATCAAGATACTATAATCTACTATAAGTACAGTGTGACAGCCTTTATGCTTTTGAAGTTTATAACAATCAAAAGCAGCTATATTGTATGTGGGCATGATAACATGCTCATAATGGCAGCGTGTAGTAGTCATAGGGTCTGTATAATGTTTACTACCATTTCTATTTTAGTTTAACACCACCAGCACACTGCAGTAGGCTGATGAGAAAGTCAGAACAGTGGCATTTGACAATGAAATGTTATGTCAGGGTCTAGTACCTGGAAAATAATCCCCCCAGAGTATTCTGGATCTACTTTGGGATCTGGAGGTGGGGATGGAGGGGCATCCTTATCAGACATCTGAATCATCTGAACTGGCTCTTGCAAAGGATCAGGGGTTCTAGTGTGAAGCCCCCATGAATGGTGAGCCCAAACCACACAAAATAACTTTCAGTGAATTCTCAAAGCTTATAACCATGTGTGAGGGTTGTAACTGGTAAATCACTCAAAGCGCTTTTATACAACATGCCTCATTCACCCAGTCACAAGCACGTTTTTCTACACCTAAGTGGTTTTGACCAAACAGTCACACTCTGATATTCGCATCAGAGAGCAACGTGGGACTTTGCTATTTTCCCAAGAATACTCTGGCATACAGCCAGGAATCAAACCACCAACCCTCTGATTCGTGGATGACCTACTCCACCTACTGAGCTACAGGTGATAATAGGAGCTACCAAAGTCAGTTATCATCCACCTGTGCTGACCTTTTCTGTCTGTCGATCCTGCTTGTGCTCCCTCTTTCTCCAGTCAGTGTGAGTAAGTTTTAATCTGTTACTTGGTTTCAGAGTTGGGTGCACCTCTGTGCCTTTCAGCCCTCCTGGCGAGCATACCTGAAAATGGTTTGCTGATTAACTCACTGGTTTTGCAAGCGGTCATCACCTGCTGCCTTCTTAAGGCTGACGAGATTTTTCAGTTGTTACCAGACCACTGAGTCTACTGTAGGGTGGAGTTCGGCTCCATGTTTGGCACAGAAACTTCTTTTCTGTGCCAAACCCACTGTCATTGTGAAGTGTGTGCGCGTGCGTACCTTTGGACTTCCTATGGATCAAGCTTCAGCTAAAACCCAGCCAGCCCTCCCACCTGCTCCCCTCTGTTGTTATTGTCTGAGTCAAACATTCTGCTGTCTGCATTAAACCTGTTCAACTTTGATACTTCTGTGCTGAGTGTGAGTTCAGGTCTGGTGATTATGGACTTGACGGACATGTACCTAATCCAGAGAGCCATTACCTTTCATGGAGCTCTGCTGGGAGAACATGAGTGAGTCCTCTGTCATCTCACCTCTACACGAGACGTCTTCTGTCAACGTTATTTATTATTCATATATTAAGGGGCAGAACACTCAAATGGACTTAGTATAAGCAAGAGCTTCATTAGCATTTCTTACTGTCTGAGTTCATTATTAAATTTCAATGTGTATTTGATAAAGGTTGAAGTTCAGATGCTGCTGCTCCCAGAATATTTAGTCTGTGACAGGAAGAAGTGTGGAGGGTTACTCCATTGATTTGTTTGGATTTTGGCTGAGGACAGTAGTTGGGAGGACAAAGCTTCCCATTGGGCTTTTTCTCATTGATTAAATAATTACACGAGGAGTGAATTAGCTGCTCAAGTATTGCCTGATTACCTTCACTCACTTGATTCTATGGGTACTGGGATGGACAACCACATTCATAAGGACTGCCTCACTTAAGCTTATAGTTCCTGTGAGGCTTCTTTGTGGATAGTTTCCACTTTCACTGAACATGGAAAGAGAGCGAGTATGATGAATTAGGTGCTGAACCGATGCAATTCTAAGGTCTCATCTCTGGAGGACAGTAGCAGAAGAACTGTGACTGGGACGTGTTTATACTGTGGCGAGAAAGAACATTTCATTGAATCCTGCCCCCAGTGACCAAAAGACCTTCTTATTTCATTTAATGGTTTCAGCCAAGATTTGATGTGAAAATGATTCCGTGTCTCACCAAACTTTAAATTATTCCAGGGAGGAACAAAGTTTTTTGGACATAAAAAAACTAACTAAACAACTTGACATTCTGTTAGAAGGCCCACTCCAGGTCTCCACTCTAAGTGGCAACAATCTTGCCCATATTACCCCCCACCAGTCTCTTCTGCTCTCTGGAAATCACAGTTAAAATATCTACCTTTACATTTTTGATATGACGTGCACGCCGCTTGTTCTGGAACGCCCCTGGCTTAAGACTCACAGCCCCACTATAGTGTTCTCTAAACAAGACAACTGACTAGAGCCTCTTTTGCTATGAATGTTGTTTGCAGTCCATTCTGAAACGTAAGACCTGTTTCCCCTGTGTATCGTGACTTAGTAGAGAGTTAGCACCATTTCCCATCAGTTGACTCCCAAGCCACCATCAGGCACAATATTGAGCTATATGTCACATGCATTTTGTCTACACTAAGATCTAATAATTGTGCACATAACATTAAAAAAAACGATATAAAGGTATTTAAAGCTTGCAAGTATCAATTACAAGTAAACATGTGGCATTATAAGCCTCTGAGGTTTAAGTCATCATCAGTGATGACCCTAACTCTAATGTTAGGCAATCAGAATTTATCATTTTTGTTTTTCTGGAAATGCTTACCCAACTGTAGGCAATCAGGGTACAAAGTAAAGTAGTGCTCCTAACTGGCATGCCTTGTTTTCTCCAAAATATGGGCTTAGCCTAAGGGTGCCATATATAACGATTCAGACTTCAGAGGGTTAGAAGCTTATGCAATCCAGTGACCCGGCAATTGCCAGATCCCATGAAATGAATGGGCCACCAAAGGATAAGCATCTGATGCCCCTCACCATCTTCTTATTGTGGTTCGCAAAATCTTTCTACTATAGCTGTCGAAATTAACGCGTTAATTGCGATAATTAAATTTTGGAATTAATTACGTTAGAATATTTAACTATTTAGCGCAACACGCAGATAAGTCCCATAATTCCACTTGATTTGTTTACCGCGCCACTGAAAATGGAGAAGCAGGAACAGGATGGCCTTCTGGATGGGGAATTTAAATACAAGAAGAACATAGATGGGACAATAAACAAACGCGTTGTAATTTGCACTCACTGTAGTAAAGAGTTTCAATTTCACCATTCAAATTCGACCTTAAAATACCACCTTAATGCCAAACACGCGTTTGTCGGGGCAGCAGCTTCACCCGGCCTGCGTCAGACCACTCTTAGTGAACGCAGGCCACTCGGTAAGTCTTCTTTGGACAAACTGACCGACAATATAGCCAAATGGATAGCAAAGGACTGTAGACCGCTAAGCATTGTGGAGGACAAGGGCTTTGCGGATGTTTTAAAGGTCGCATCTCAGGACGCGTCCTACAAGCCCCCAGCGAGAAGCACAATAACAATTCGAATCCACGAACTGTATGAAACGGAGAAAAAGAAAAAAGAAGAGGCTTTAGTTCACACAGAATGCGTGGCTCTGACAGGAGACCACTGGACATCATTGAGTAATGACAATTACCTGGGAGTTACTGCGCATTTAATCACTGAAGCCTGGGGTCTGACATCCTTTGCGCTGACTATAATGAAAACGGAAGAGCGGCACTTTGCGGAGGCTTGTGCAGAGCAGTTCCAGACTGTTGCTCGCAGGTGGAGAATTGAGGAGAAGGTGACAACAGTAGGCACGGACAGTGCGCGCAATATGATCGCCGCGGCTCGCATCATGCCATTCAATCACATGCCGTGTACCGCGCACATTCTACAGAGATGCATCACAGTGAGTCTCGCAGACAGTGGCTTTGTCACTGCGCTGGCCAAATGCCGCAAAATTGTTGGACATTTTAAGCACAGCCCAGCAAACACAGCAGAGCTGAACGCAGAGCAGGTGTCACTGGGGCGCAAGCAGGAGCCGTTGGCCCAGGACGTGCCTACGCGCTGGAACTCCACGCTGGAGATGGTGAAGCGCTTGATCCGCAACCAAACTGCAGTAACCGCGACTCTGGATAAACAAAAGCATAAACTTGTCCTCCTGACGCCTCCAGAGTGGGACAAACTCCAGAGACTGGAGACACTTCTAGAGCCCTGCAGGTGAGCCTGTCATTGTGACCATAATTGTAGGTTTAGATTAAATGTATCAAACATACATCTTAAATCAGTTTTGTTATTATGAAAATGTCTTATTTAAAAAATAAATGAAATCAAATATTTTATTAATATTACCTAGTATTAAAAAGCTTTTTTTAATTTGCTGTCTTATCTGTGTGTGTGTGTGTGTGTGTGTGTGTGTGTGTGTGTGTGTGTGTGTGTGTGTGTGTGTGTGTGTGTGTGTGTGTGTGTGTGTGTGTATTCCACTGCAGATATGTGACTGAACTGCTGGGAGGAGAGGCCTACGTCTCCTGCTCTGTAGTTCTACCAGCCTTCTGCCACCTGTGCCGTGTCATGGAAGTAACTGATGAGGACCCTGCATATGTGGTGAGGTTTAAAGAGAAGTTTAAGGAAGACCTTGCTTCCCGCCAGGAACATACCAACTATGCATGGCTCCAGATCGCAACTGCACTGGACCCACGTTTTAAAGACCTACGCAGTGTGCCCAAGACTGACAGAGAAGCAGTGTGGACCACACTGGCAGGCATGCTGCATGAAGACTCTCCTAGAAGATCACACACTGCAGAAGAAGGTCCAGCCAAGAAGAGGCTGAGCCTGCTGCAGATGGACTCTGACTCTGAGTCAGAGGAGGAGGTACAGCAGGACAGAGCCATACAGCGCTACAGAGCAGAGCCCTGCACTGCCTTAGAGGACTGTCCCTTACAGTGGTGGGCAGCTCATGCAGGAGCCCACAGCCAGCTGGCCCGCCTTGCTCGCAGATACCTGGCCACTCCTGCCTCCACAGTGCCCTGTGAGAGGCTGTTCTCTGTAGCAGGGCACATTGTGAACAAGAAGAGGTCTGCTCTGCACTCAGAGAACATGGACAAGTTGGTTTGTCTCAGCAACTGGCTGAAGGATGAGTAGACCAGAGGACCGTGTGTTTAGAGCTTGTTCTATATTTGAATGTGATTTAAACAATACTTTTCACTGTTGTTCATATTTTTTTGCACTAATCTACCTTACCCAAAAGGATGATTGGAGATTTTTTCTATTTTGCCTGTTGAATTAGGCCTATGTTCTGTGAACTTGAAGATGTATATGGTGTATATGACAAAATTATGAACATGGTAATAAATCCGGTCAATTTCTAGCAAACCAGCTAAAAATAAATAAAGAAAAAACAACTATATGTGCTGTTCAAGATTCATCTGGGAACACAATATATGATCCGATACAAATAAACAACATTTTCAGGGATTTCTATAAAACGTTGTATTCACCACAAATAAACCCATCTAAAAAAGAAATTGATCATTTTTTGGACAACATAACTCTTAAAAATTATTGGACACTCAAGCAATGGCACTGGATTCACCACTGACACCAGGTGAACTCCAGGAAGCTCTGATAAGTATGCCCAATAATAAGGCTCCAGGTCCAGACGGCTTTCCTGCAGAATTCTACAAAGAATTCTGGTCGATTCTAGCACCAGTTTTCTACAGAACGTTGTTGGAAATTAAAGAAAAGGGCAGACTTCCATCAAATATGAATTCTGCAAACATTAATCTCCTGCTAAAACCAGGCAAAGACCCTGTATATCCCTCAAGCTATCGTCCAATATCCCTTATAAACGTAGACCTTAAAATAATCTGCAAAGCTCTCTCAAAGAGACTGGAGAAAATAACCCCCCTCTTAATTCATCCTGACCAAACTGGTTTCATAAAAGGTAGGCACTCATCAACAAATACACGTAGATTACTTAATTTGATAGACTACTCATACAGTAAAAACCTAGAAACTACAATATTCTCTTTAGACGCAGAAAAAGCATTTGACAGAGTTAACTGGAAATTTCTATTTGCAACTTTACACAAATTTGGTTTTGGATCCTCTTTCATAAACTGGTTAAAAATATTATATAATTCCCCAACAGCTTGTGTCAGAACAAATGACCAGACATCCTCCAGCTTCTGTCTCTTGAGGGGCACCAGGCAGGGATGCCCACTCTCCCCTTCACTGTTTGCAATTTTTATTGAACCACTAGCAGCAGCAATTAGACAGAATTCAGTAATTAAGGGCATAAAATGCAAGAACGTGGAACATAAAATCAGCCTTTATGCGGATGATGTGTTACTCTTTCTCCAAAATTCACAAACCAATATCTCTGGGGTGATTGAATTGATAAACTCTTTTGCAAGAATATCAGATTACTCAATTAACTGGTCAAAATCTACAGTTCTACCGATTAATTGCTCCCTCCATAATTCCTCTTCTACACCACTGCAATCGGGAAATATAAAATATTTAGGTATTAATGTTTCTCCCAAGCTTGCAGATCTAACTAAATTAAACCATATCCCACTTTTAAAGAAGGTAGAAGATGATCTGGCTAGATGGAAATGTCTACCCATATCACTCATGGGAAGGGTTGCCGCTATAAAAATGATGGTCTTACCAAAAATAAATTATTTATTCTCAATGATCCCAACTAAACCGCCACAAGATTGGTTCAGATCTCTAGATTCATGTATGTCCAAATTCCTTTGGAAAAATAAACCCCCACGTATAAGCTTAAAAACACTACAAACGACCAAGGATAAAGGAGGACTAGAACTGCCTAACTTTCAGCACTACTTCTTAGCCAACAGGCTTCAGTTTATCTCAGGATGGCTAAAACATACCCTCTTAGATGAACCTTGGCTAGATGTAGAACAAGCACTTTGCAATAATCTAGAGATCTCAGACCTACCATTTATCAGCTCAAACATCCAACGACATGAATGCTTTAAAAGCATCAACATCAGCGCTTCTCTGACAGCATGGTGGGAGTTTCTAAAATTGACGGCGTCTTCATTAATCCCATGCAAACGTACACCTATCTGGAACAACCCTGACATATTACAAAACAATAATATGATAAACTTTTCAGATTGGAGTGGTAAAGGAATCAAATATTTAGAACATATACTAGAAGGAACAGAATTTATTTCATTTGACAGACTAGTTACACAATATGGGATCAACAAGAAAAGATTTTTAGAATATCAACAAATTAAATCCATAGTAAAAAAGAAATTTAAACCGGGTCAAGTTGAACTACAAACACCACCAAGTGTGGTTCAATTTCTTACTCTTAAAACCCCCAAATTACTATCCAAAATATACAGAATGCTTTCTAAAACAGATGAATCAATATCACTTCCTATTGCAAAATGGGAAGCGGATTTATCAGTTAACTTAGACCTAAACTTCTGGTCTCAGATTTGCTTAAAAACCTTTCATCTAATTAGAAATCCCAGTCTTCAATTAATTCAATACAAAATATTACATAGAGTGCACTATACAGGTCATCGGATGTTCAAGATGGGCTTTACGTCTACCAACAACTGCTCACACTGCCAAACCAATTCACCAGACAATTATATCCACGCTCTTTGGTTCTGTCCACCAGTTCAGAAGTTTTGGCGCGAGATATGTGAAGACTTATCAAAGTGTCTGAAATGTAACATTCCAACTTCCCCCTTAGTGTGTTTGTTGGGCAGCTTAGATAATGTCACTTCAGAAAAGAATATCGCCCATATGGTTTTCACTGCCCTATGCATAGCCAAGAAAACAGTCCTCATGAACTGGAAAAATAAAAATAATCTTAATTATAACCAATATAGAAATTATCTATTAGATTACATTAGTCTTGATACAGCCTCTGCCACCACATCAGATCAATTGCTCTGGGCTCCTTTGATCAGCTCCATCACCTGGTGGGGGTGGGGGGTCATAGTTTGGTCCCGCCTTCACTGTTGTGATTGGTGTGGGGGTAGGGACAGGCTTAGGGCGTCGGGGGGTTCCCCGGAGGCATTTTCCTTGGGGGGCTCAACCCGGGGTAGCGGTCATGTCCGGTTAGGGGCTCTGTTGGCTCTCAGGTGACTGTTTCCTCGCGGCTGCGTGCAGCGGGGCTAGGGGAGGGTCTGTGCTGACGGACGTGGGTTACTGACCTGGTAGCCTGGCTGCCCCTGGGTGGGTCCGGGATGGGCGTGAGGTTCTGGGGGCGCTCCGTCTCTGGGCTGGGGCCCGGGCCGGGCCTCGGGGGCTTGGGTCCTGGTTGGTGTGTTGCCGGGGTTGTGGCCCAGCCCTGGAACAGGGTGCCGCCGGTGCATCGAGCCACCTGGGGGGCTCTTCAACTGGTGGGGAAGATTGTCACATCTTGCAGGAGCTTTCCTCTCCTCAGGGGCTCTCTCTACAGGAGGGGGAGATACAGGAGAGGTGGAGGAAGATCTCAGCCTGGATGTTTATTGTCTTATGTAGTCTGGAAGAAGAGTGGATGGTGGGGTGGGTGCAGTTTTCTCTGTGGTGGGGTTGGGTGGACTGTCCTGGGCTCTGTGGGGCCGGGAGGCGCTGCTGCGCTGGGCCCCGGTCTGGATGGACCTGGGCCCCCTTTCCCTGGTGGGTCGCGGAGTATGGGGGTGCCTACTGGGGTCAGCGGGGGAGCTGGCCCCAGGGAGGGGTCACTTGCCCCTCCCTTCCTTCCCTCCCCATCTCCAGCTGCCTCCCTCTTCCCGCTCCACCACAACCACCCACACATGCAGGACCTTGGAGTAGGGGTATGTCACCAGGGTGCAGAGGAGGCTACCCCCCCTCTGTCCCCTTCTGGCTGCCTCTGCCTCAATTTTATCCCACAACTTAGACATTCACATTACTCACACTCTCATTACACATACATATAGGATCTTGGGGGTGGGCACGATACACGGAATCCAAAGTACCATCAGGGTGTACACCTCACCCCTGGCGTCGTTGCCCACCTCTCAATGTTAAATACACGTAGACATTGAGGGCCAGCAGGAGGGACTATGCGCTTACCTGCTGCTCTCTGGCAGGTAGCTCCAAGCCCTCCTGGATTTTAAATGCACCTTAGAACACACATGCATCAACACTACAATGAGCGGGTGGAGGGAGGTTTGGAGTCTTCTCTCACCCCCATTCTCTGCGACCTGCTGGAGCGGGGGGGCTAGGAGGAGGAGTTGGCCATCCGACTGCGGTCTGGAGTGTGGGGCCTCCCTGCTGCTGCGGAGTCGGGGCGGTCTGCCTCCCCCCACCGCAGGGAAAAGGGTAACACCACCTGGGTCTGGGTGCAGTTCCCCCCCTCCAGGGGCAAGGGTACCTAGACCCGGGGCTTAGAGTACGCTTGGGGAGTGTGATCGTGTGTACAGCGTCTCTTTATGTCTGTCTCCACGTTGGTTGAGTGTGGAGTAAGTGTATATGAGAGCATGAGGGTGGGAATGGATGTTTGTATATGTGTGTGCCTGTATTTCTGTGTCTATATGTCAGGTTGGGTGTCAGGCGCCACCTCTCTGGGGACATCTTAGGCCCTCCAAGGTATGGAGGTCTATCTCCCCCTACCACCACTTCCCCTGCCAGTGGCGGACTCCCTCAGACATCGGTGCGTTGGTGGTTCTTTGTGTCCGGGGATGGGCGTCCAGGTACACACCGGCTCACTCCTTGGCGGCCGCTTATCGGGGCCTGGAGCCTGGGGCTCGCTCGGGCCACTTCGGAGGTGGGGTGCCCCCGGCCTCTCGGCCTGGGGCTCGGTCACTCAGGCACGGCTGGCTGCCGGCGGAGCTCACGGGCACGTCACTGCAACTCCCCCTGGCTTCTGCTCCGCGGCTGCTGAGTGAGCCCTCATCTGGGACTCTCCTCAGCTCTTACTGGAACAGTGGCGCGGCTGCCCCTCTGTTGGTCTTCCTTGGTCTCTTGTATTCTGGGGGCCTCTGGATGTCTGGAGTTTTGATCAGCTCCATACCTGCTTCATGCCCTGGAGGACGGGGCTGTGGCCCCCCCACACTCCCTAGCAGATCATTACATGAAGGAACCTTTTAAAAAACAAAAAACAAACGCGTCCATGCTCACAGGTGTACACACGGGTGATCACACCCACAAACTACACCCTTTTTGGCTCCTACCTCAAAGCACACTGTGTTCTGTTGATCTTATGTGCTGCACAATAATGTTTAATATTTAGTATTTACTGTCATATTCCCATATATCATTGTGATGTTGTTTATTCTATTACTCTTGTTCTCTTCTGCTTGTTTTCTTTTTTCTTTCTCAGCAGGTGACCCAGGTGATTGATATATGCATTTTTTTTTCTTCTTTTTTTTCTTTTTCTGCTCATTCTGTTGGTTTTTGTCTTTTGCCCTTCTCCCCTGTCCGTCTTCTCAGCTGTTTCTCTTTCCCTCTTTCTTTCTCCCCTTCTTTCCCCCAGTCAAGTCTGTCCCGTATTCAGTAAGTGAAAATAAAATAAACAATAAAAGGTGAATCAAATGGACCATTATGGCAAGGCTGGGATGGTCAATTTGGTAAAGTAAATCCGTTGGGCATCTTTCTTTGCCTTTAGACAACAATTCTGATGGCAAAAGAGCCAAACGGGACAGGCACAAAAAAGAAAAAAAAAAAAAAAGAAGAAGATGTATATGGATAAAACAATGTGCTAGATTTAAACGGGTGGAAAACATTCAGTAAAAATCCCTCACAATTATTTGAAGCCCTGTTCTGCTTGTACTGCTTGTACTCACAATTAATAATAAATAAAACAAACAAGTGTGTTAAAAACCACTATCTGTCCCGATTTTTACACATATATACACATATACACATATATTTCGAGTTGCGATTAATCAATTTTTAGGCTGTGATTAATTCGCTTCCAGCACAACACCCAGCCTACGTCAGACCATGCTGAGTGAACGCAGGCCACTCAGCGTGGTCTTAGCATTAAATAACACTAACAAGTGTGTAAAAATCCGCTATCTGTCCGTATGTTTGCACACATTTTGGTCATATTTCGAGTTGCGATTAATCATGATTAATTAATTTTTAGGCTGTGATTAATCTGATTAAAATTTTTAATCATTTGACAGCCCTACTTTCTACATAAAACTGCCCAACTTGGGCTTTGTCTGTCCAGTCAGATGAGTACGAGTCAAACATTTGAAAAATGGCATCGGGTGTATTATGACATGGATGTGTCTACCAAAGTTCATGGCACACAACAGTTGTTAAGTCATTTGAATGTGTGAACTTGTTGGTGCTATTAAAGAGAAAAAATGAAAGGAAATCTATTTCTGTCTTGACCGATGTGTCTGATAATTGTTGATGTGACAGACTGACAGAGTAGCATTTCCTGGAGACATGCTGTTAACAGTCAGCAGCAGGTTTGTCTATATGTAGACATGAATGAATGAATGAATGAAACCTATTCTAATGAAGGCTAAAATGCTTTTGTTCACTTTGTCAAATTCATTCACTAGTCAGGCTAAATCAGATAATACAAATCAGAAATGTTTCCTCTCCCAAGCAAGACATCCAATCCACACAAAATTTTCACACAGTATGTTGACCGATTTCACTGTTGATTTGCACAATGCTTACTAGCCAGACTGTTTATCATCCACTGAGGGGCTTTTTGTTGTATTGCAGTTTCACACCACCAAGGCAGGCAGGCAGGCTGCTGCCAGGAGGCCGATTCTACCCAGCCAGTACGTCACGGCTCAGCTAGGAGACTTTAAACACGGTTCCCACACACAAACAAATACGCCTCCTCCCTGTTGTTCCATCTTCATAAATTTCTGCAGATTGTAGCCCTGCTTATCCTTGTTACAGTTTTGATTCTAAGCATCCAAAGTGATTGCGTGCAAATCAGTGTTTCAGGCTTGTTTTTCTTTCTTCACATTGTTCTCAATGAGCCATTTCACTTTGTCTGCTGAGTTACAATGTTTAATCAAAGGCCCTGCTGTTTTTCAGCAGGCTCATAAAGACAATTTATCTAGTAGAGGGAAAAGTTTAATGCGAGCAGCCAAAGCACTGAAATATTTCACTGAATGAATGTAACAGCCTTTCTTAGTGAACCTTTCAAAAGTTTTCAAGCCTTTTTATCAGATAAACTCAACTAAAAACTGAAATTCTGTCAAGAATTAAAACTGTACTTGTTCTTTGGCTACGAAGAGAAATATGCATTGGTTATACATACAGATGGTCCAACATAGAAATGTTACTTAGAAACTGATTTCTACAGCCACCCTGTAAAAATCGCAACTAAAAAACAATTTAAAAAAACAGTTTCCAAGTTCTGTTGAACAGAGCAAGAGATTTTTAATACAGCTTTTCCAAATGTCCCAATTGTATCTTGGATGCTTACATTATTTTAATTTACACACAGAAACATTATTTCACAAAAAAAGAAAAACTAGGTCAGAATTATCAGCTAATAGTCAGTTGTGTATCCCTTTTGATAGATAACAGCCTGCAGTCGTTTGCTGGAAAATCTCCCAAACTCGTCAGGATTTGATGATCTTTTGGCATGAACCTTGGTCTTCAGTTTATCCTACAAATTTTAGTGGGATTCAAGTCAGGGCTTTGTGTAGGCCTGTCATTAATGCTCCCCTTTTCTTCTGGAGGTCATTCTTTGCCAGGAGCATGTATGTTTTGGGTCGTTGTTGTGCTGGGGGACAAAGTCACAGTTTTGCTGCTGACTGCTTGAAGTTTTCTTTCACAATCTTCACACATCCTTCTTTCTTCATGATTCCTTCTACCTGGACAATATTCCCAGTTCCAGACACAAGCATTGGGTCTGGAACACAAGCATCCCTACAGCATAATACTCTCACCAGTGGGTTTCACTCTGTGGACATTGGTCTGTGGGTTGTTCGCGTATCCCTACTTTGTTTAAACAATAGCAGCATCTCTTTAAAGAGATGCAATTCTAAGATGCAGTATCTCATCATACCAAAGGATGTTCATCCAGTATAAATAATCTTTCTTCACGTCATCTTTACATACTTCAGTCTGGTTCGAATGTGGTTCTTTTGCAGAAGTGGAGTTTTTTTCTTGGTCTGAAACCTCAGTCATTCCTGTGCAGAGATCTAGTGATTGTCCTCTTTGAGACCACAATTCCCAACTTCGTCGCTCTCTTGTGTCTTAGCAGTTGTTCTTGGGTCTTTTAAATGCTGTGATAACTTTGTGTATCCATCTCCTGCTTCGATCAACAGTTCTTTTTCCAGTCTAAATGGACTCCTTTGGAAATAGAAATAATTTATGTGTATAAAGAAAACTAATATAGTTAGAAATAGGTTGGAAAATCACTTGGAATTATTTTGACAAAAATTTAAACTTAAATAATCTTGTCATCATCCTTTTTCCTTTTAAAAGGAAAAATAACCACCCTAATGTAGAGGTAATGTCAACCATATTGATAAATCACTGGATATTTTTACATTATCTCAGTTTACTCAGTAAGTACCTGGTTTTATGTATCCATTTAAAAATATAGTCAGTCTAAAGAGAGAAAAACTTTACAGTAAAATATCAAAGCTGTAACTACGTGTTACACGCAGCTAATAGGTAATGTTACTTCTCTATTAACTAGTTAGCTACTCACTGTAGTTAATGCTAGCTCCATGTTATCTTGTACTGGGACTGGTACAATGACATCCCCATTATAAACTCAGTATTACTCAATGCATGCTGGGTACTGCCACCCATCAGTGTCATGCGGCGGCTGTGTGAAGGCAAGAGAGGACCCAAATGCACGGCTCTAGACACACGGGGATGAACTCAAAGGCAGGTTTTTATTAACAGGAGCATAAGAAATCATACAAAACTATACTGGGAGAAACTAAAGCTGAGGCGCTGGGAAGACATGGGAAATGCACACAACCTAGAGGGACGACGCAACACAGAACAAAGGGACACTCTGACATAAATACACAGAAGGTAATGAGGGAAGTGGGAACACACGAGGAACACAGCTGAAGACAATTACTCATGACCGAGCAGGGAGGACGCGAAACTGAAAATACAGGGAGTGCAGAATTATTAGGCAAATGAGTATTTTGTCCACATCATCCTCTTCATGCATGTTATCTTACTCCAAGCTGTATAGGCTCGAAAGCCTACTACCAATTAAGCATATTAGGTGATGTGCATCTCTGTAATGAGAAGGGGTGTGGTCTAATGACATCGACACCCTATATCAGGTGTGCATAATTATTAGGCAACATTCTTTCCTTTGGCAAAATGGGTCAAAAGAAGGACTTGACAGGCTCAGAAAAGTCAAAAATAGTGAGATATCTTGCAGAGGGATGCAGCAGTCTCAAAATTGCAAAGCTTCTGAAGCGTGATCATCGAACAATCAAGCGTTTCATTCAAAATAGTCAACAGGGTCGCAAGAAGCGTGTGGAAAAACCAAGGCGCAAAATAACTGCCCATGAACTGAGAAAAGTCAAGCGTGCAGCTGCCAAGATGCCACTTGCCACCAGTTTGGCCATATTTCAGAGCTGCAACATCACTGGAGTGCCCAAAAGCACAAGGTGTGCAATACTCAGAGACATGGCCAAGGTAAGAAAGGCTGTAAGACGACCACCACTGAACAAGACACACAAGCTGAAACGTCAAGACTGGGCCAAGAAATATCTCAAGACTGGTTTTTCTAAGGTTTTATGGACTGATGAAATGAGAGTGAGTCTTGATGGGCCAGATGGATGGGCCCGTGGCTGGATTGGTAAAGGGCAGAGAGCTCCAGTCCGACTCAGACGCCAGCAAGGTGGAGGTGGAGTACTGGTTTGGGCTGGTATCATCAAAGATGAGCTTGTGGGGCCTTTTCGGGTTGAGGATGGAGTCAAGCTCAACTCCCAGTCCTGCTGCCAGTTTCTGGAAGACACCTTCTTCAAGCAGTGGTACAGGAAGAAGTCTGCATCCTTCAAGAAAAACATGATTTTCATGCAGGACAATGCTCCATCACGCGCGTCCAAGTACTCCACAGCGCGGCTGGCAAGAAAGGGTATAAAAGAAGAAAAACTAATGACATGGCCTCCTTGTTCACCTGATCTGAACCCCATTGAGAACCTGTGGTCCATCATCAAATGTGAGATTTACAAGGAGGGAAAACAGTACACCTCTCTGAACAGTGTCTGGGAGGCTGTGGTTGCTGCTGCACGCAATGTTGATGGTGAACAGATCAAAACACTGACAGAATCCATGGATGGCAGGCTTTTGAGTGTCCTTGCAAAGAAAGGTGGCTATATTGGTCGCTGATTTGTTTTTGTTTTGTTTTTGAATGTCAGAAATGTATATTTGTGAATGTGGAGATGTTATATTGGTTTCACTGGTAAAAATAAATAATTGAAATGGGTATATATTTGTTTTTTGTTAAGTTGCCTAATAATTATGCACAGTAATAGTCACCTGCACACACAGATATCCCCCTAAAATAGCTAAAACTAAAAACAAACTAAAAAACTACTTCCAAAAACATTCAGCTTTGATATTAATGAGTTTTTTGGGTTCATTGAGAACATGGTTGTTGTTCAATAATAAAATTATTCCTCAAAAATAGAACTTGCCTAATAATTCTGCACTCCCTGTACTGACACCAAGATGTGGACCTTAAACACAACACAGTACACAGAGATGAGCACAGAACACAACAAAAGCAGTGCACAGCAAACACCGGAGCCCAAGAAAACAGCTCAAACACAGTGCAGTTCAGGGGGCCGAACATGTGGAAGGCAACGGCGGCGGCGAAGGAGACGATGGAGCTGTTCAGGGGGCCGGCCGCGCGGAAGGCAGCGGCGGCAGAACAGATCCGGAGGCCGGCCGTGTGGAAGGCGGCGGCTACAGAGCGGGACCGGAGGCCGGCCGCGAGGAAGGCGGCGGCGGCTCCCAAGCGTCAGGCGTACTGGCCGAGGCTTGGTGGGCACAGGACTAGGCGAGGCAGGACCAGACGGCAGCTTAGCAGCTGCGGGACCAGAGTAAGCCGAAGCTGACGCTGCAGACGAGGATGAAGACTCGGATGAAGCTGGACCAGACGAGGATGAAGACTCGGATGAGGCTGGACCAGACGAGGCGGAAGCAGAAGCTGATGCTGCAGGCGGCGTGGATGTTGAGGTTGCAGGCGGTGGAGCCAGTGATGGCTGAACGGTCTCGTCAGAACCGTCAGCAGACATTATGATGTGCTGGCCGGGCCCCTCGGACCCGCCAGCAGAGACGAGGAGGTGCTGGCCGGGCTGACCAGAGCCGCCAGCGAAGACGAGGAGGTGCTGGCCGGGCTGACCAGAACCCCCAGTGGAGATGAGGAAGGGCTGGCCGGGCTCTCCAGAACCCCCAGCGGACAAGGCAGGTGGCAGCGTGGAAGCTGCGGAGAGCTGGATGGGCTCATCCGAGCTTCCAGCAGGAGCTGATGTAGAGCTAGAGGGTATCGGGACTCCTGGCTGAATGTTAAGCTGACCGGAAGACCAAACTGCTACAGGGGACCAAACTGATGGCTGTAGTAATGGTTGTGGTGACAGTGGAGTGGGCGGTGGAGTGGACGACTGAGTTCACGGTGACTGTGCTAATGGTTCAGCTAAGGAGTGCATTAATGGCAGGACTACAGGTTGAATGACTGACTGAGCAGCAGCCTGAATGGCTGAGTGTCGTGATGGTTGTGGTGGAAGAGAAGCAGGTGGTAGTGTGGATGATGGCGCTAAGGGCGATTGAGTGGCAGACTGAACTGATGACTAGATGGTGGTAGAGGTGAAAATTGAGCTTGTGGTGGGGTAGCTGACTGAGGTGCGGGGGACACAGGAGACAGAGCTAGCGGGGACACAGGAGACAGAGCTACAGATTGAACTGAGGGAGACTGGGTAGCAAACTGAACTAGTGGTAGTAATGGCGGTTGAGGAGAAGGCTGGACTGTACACTGAGGAGAAGGCTGACTGACTGACTGAGGAGCATCCTGTGCAGCTGAGTGTAATGATGGTTGTGGGAGCGGATGTAGGACAGGTGGTGGTGTCGGGTCCCCTGAGCCTACAATGCGGATGAAAGGTGCAGGCACCTGCTGGACACCAGTCGCTCCCACCTGAGGAGTAGGTACAGGTGCAGAGATCGGCTGGGTCCTGGCGGACCTCACCTCAGCGGTTGGCACAGATTTTGGCAGGGACTGGGCGGCTGCTGTCCCCACCCGAGGAGCTGATACGGGTGCAGGGACCAGCAGAGCCCCAGTCGACCCGGAAACCGGAACAGGGACCAGCTGGGCGCCAGCCCCCCTCACCTGGGGAACTGAGATAGGTGCAGGGGAGTGCTGGGCTGCAGCTATCCCTAGAGCACAAGGGGCCTGGGAGGCGGGCCTAGAAAGAACAGTCTGCAAGAGATCAATTCCCTGCCCTGAGTGAGTGGATGAGGAACAGCGCTCTGACTTCGTAGCGTTAAGTGTGCTAAAGCTGTAGCTTACAGGCACTAAAGCACCACCTTCGTGTTTATAGACTCTAGAGAAATGTGATCAGCTGATGCACCAACAGTCTTAGAGCTTCTTTCTTCGGAGCTAATCATGCTTATACTGACAGAGGAGGGGTTAATAGCCGATGTAAACATAGGTCTGTGCACCGGAGAGGCAGATGAAACAAAGTCTTTTACCTCATGATCGCTGGTAGCAGTAAACCTAGGGAAAACAGTGGTGGGTGTAGAGCCCCCTGACTCAAGAACATTCAAATCAGTAAATACGTAAGAATGGACTTTCCCCTGGGGTGATGGCTCAGAAGTAACGAGCTGGGGTCGAGCTATCACAGGAACATTTACAGTCTTGGATTTTACTGCTTTAATTAACATCTAAGGAGGCAGGTTTTAAAGCCCCAGTGGTGAGCTTAACTGCAAAACAATCATCCTCAGCAGACACACAGGTAAAGGGCACAGAAACAGGTGTCTCTAACTCAGGAAATGCTGACTTCAAGTTTTCAGACCTAGGAAACACTAGCGAAGGATAATCTTTCTCAAATATGAGTCCAAACGTAGGAGAAACGGTCTCTGAGTTGACCCTCCGGGCAGTACAACGGTTCATAAGAAGTTCGGGTTCGGATTCAACATTTACAGATCGTGAGCCTTCAGAGCCTACGGCAAGAGTCACAGAGTTTGCATTCCTGCATTCAGAGTAGTGAGAACTAGCCTCAGAGTGAACAGAAAGAGTGTCTTTGTCACTCACCCCAGCCGGCTGCTCAGTAGTCCCGGAATCCGGCTGAGGAGAGGACCGGCGACGGCGAGGACGGCGTCTCCTCCTTGATGAGGGAACGGAGGTGACGGGGGAAACCGGTGATGATGCGGGGGTGACGGTCTCCTCTTCATCATCCGACCACATCGCTGCTAGGAAAGCAGCGGGAGAGCGACGGTCAGAGCTGAGAGGGGACGGAGAAGGGCTCCGCGGCAGCGGCGCCGAAAAACCCTCTCGTTTTAGCAGCCGCTGTTGCGATACCGAGAGCCCCGTCTGCTACTGCGATACCGTCGCGGCGAGCTTAGTTCGCTGCTGCTGCGGCGGCTGACTGGCGGAGATCTCCGTCTGCAGTCGCTGTGGTGTGGAATCACGGGAACGGACACTGTCTGCCAGCTCACGAGCTTGTAATGCCTCCTTCGCTCGGCTCAGTTCATCAATAAAGCCCTCATAGCAGGTGAGCTGGTGAAGGAAAGGGTTTCCCTCGATTATTGCCTTTATGGCGTTAAGTCCGACGGAAATTGTCCGTGAGTCTGAGGCGTGGGTTATTCATTGCACCAGACTCTGTACACGGAGAATATCTCCCTCACGGGCGGAGCCTGCTGGGTCCATTTCGTGGTTGCGTCGTTCTGTCATGCGGCGGCTGTGTGAAGGCAAGAGGGGACCCAAATGCACGGCTCTAGACACACGGGGATGAACTCAAAGGCAGGTCTTTATTAACAGGAACATAAGAAATCATACAAAACTATACTGGGAGAAACTAAAGCTGAGGCGCTGGGAAGACACGGGAAATGCACACAACCTAGAGGGACGACGCAACACAGAACAAAGGGACACTCTGACATAAATACACAGAAGGTAATGAGGGAAGTGGGAACACACGAGGAACACAGCTGAAGACAATTACTCATGACCGAGCAGGGAGGACACGAAACTGAAAATACTGACACCAAGATGTGGACCTTAAACACAACACAGTACACAGAGATGAGCACAGAGAGAGAGAGAGAGGCAGAGAACAAGGATGAATACGAGGGGATGAGGAGAACACAGAACACAAAGGACGGGAACACGGTACCAGAACAAACACCACAATAAAAGCATGGACACAGGGGGAATCCAAATACCAAACCAAACAATCCAATGGACATAAGGAACAAAATACAAAACCACAGGAAATCTGAGAACACTGGGTCAAAATGACCCAGGACCATGACAATCAGAGGTGGCCCCTTCCTCAGCCTGGTTCTGCTGGAGGTTTCTTCCTGTTAAAAGGGAGTTTTTCCTTCCCACTGTTGCCAAAGTGCTTGCTCATAGGGACTCATATGATTGTTGGGTTTTTCTCTGTATGTATTATTGTAGGGTCTACCTTACGATATAAAGCACCTTGAGGCGACTGCTGTTGTGATTTGGTGCTGTATAAATATAATTAAAATGAAAATTGAACTGAAGTCTGTGTTGACAAGTAGTTACATTCGTGGAAAGATATACATGTCAGATTAGAGCAGTGGGTTTAGGCCGTAGATACAGCTTAGTTTTGCCCTCGTCAATCAAGCATTGTCTGCCACATATCATTCAAAGTTCTATGTTTGCCATTTGTGCATAAAACCAGCAGTTAAGGCACATCGGAATACTTTTGGAGAGCTCTCTCAGTCATAGTAAGCATGTTAGAAAAATCAACAACAATAAACAAGACAATACAATGCTAATACAAATTGTTAATTATAAATTTCCCCCCTTTACACGAGGGGTGGCACTATATACACACACACGAGTAGGGATGGGTATTGATAAGATTTTAACGATTCCGATTCCATTTTCGATTCTGTTTAACGATTCGATTCTTTATCGATTCTCTTATCGATTCTTTTTTTTTTTTTTAAAAAAGGAGAACACTAAGGTCGATTAGCTCAGAGCTTTGTTTTATATCTTCTCTTTGAACAAGATAGAAATTTAGGAGTAACATGGCCTTACAAACCCAACAGTGAGATCTTGAGAGATCCAGCCTACGGCTCTTCAATGGGGTGTCACAGGGTCCCCAGGAAAAAAAAATGTAAATGTAAAATAATAAAATAAATATTCTTGTGAGACATATCACATATTGACGGGGTCGGGTTATGTTAAAAAGTATAAATTGTTATACTTTGTTCATTGGTTCAAAGGTACCCCACACTTCTTTTTTTGTTTGCTTGTTTGTTCTGGTGTATTTTTCATTTGAACTGTTACTCTGCCAGAGTACTCATATTTACAAGATGGCATTGAACGCCCCATTGGTGTATCAGGAAAACTATTTTGTACGTATGTTCCTTGAAGGGGATTGAAGTCGTTCTTTTTTCCACCGCAGCGAAGGGCTAGGAGTAGGAGAGGAGCTGCTGTATGTTTTTGTTATCGAATCGATCTGATTGTGAAATAAAGCATAATGCAGTGAGAAAGCAACTCCAGGAGTCATCCCTGCCTTAAAGCTGCAACATTCTTCTGTAGCAATAACAAAGTATAACATAAATTGTTCTGTGGCAATTACACAAGAATATCCAGTAATGTCCCTGCCCACAATTAAACACATTCACTTACCAAAAATCGGGGGCATCTGCTGTGGCAAATGGGTGCAAGCCTTTGACCACAAACTTAGACACTGCTCGGTGACATTAGTCTATCCTGGCCTGAAAGGAGACGCTACCGGTAGACTGCAGCGAGAACTGCCAGCATCTGAGCCAGACTCTGTCTGTCTCTCTCATCATGGTCACCTACATGTACAGTAATGGCAGGTCTTGTAATAAGGCAGATTGCGCTAACATAATATGCACTGTTAGTTGATTATTTACCTGCCGCATTAACGGGAGAGGACGTGCAAACGTTACCGCTGCTGATGGGTTGAGATTCACGAGTCCGGAGCGGAATTAAAAACGCGTGTCATCGCGTGTTTTGTGAGCAAATGCTTTTGCATATTCGTAGTGTTTCCTCCCTTAAATGAAATATCTACTTTGCAAGTTGCCCTGTTGTCATCGGTTCTCATAAAGTATAATCAAACTTTTGAGCGTTTGAGCCGCTTAGGCGCCGTGTTTCCTGCCAGGTAAATGACACTCCGCAACGTGGTGACGTCATTCGGGGCGACTGGAATCGATAAGGGAATCGTTTGCAAAAATGGCAAACAATTCCAAGGAATTGAAACAGTGGGAACCGGTTCTCAACAAGAACCGGTTTTCGATACCCATCCCTACACACGAGTCTAATGATATTGCAGATTTTGCACAGTTAGGATATGCACATTTCTCAGTTGTCATTTATATGACAAGCGTGGAGTTATTATTGCACATTGTTCAGTGGTTTTTGCTTTGCCATCAGTCCAACTCTGGTTCAGAAGAAACTATTGAAACACCTTGTTCTGTGAGTGATGATGGTGTGTGCCCTGCTGTGTCTTAGGTTGATCGCTTTATATTTGGTACATACCTGCAGTATCAACAATTTGATGGTCACCAGTTACAGTAAAGTACCTTACTGGTGTTTGAGAGTTAACATAATCTCTGATAGAAAAAGGCTCACAACCAGTAGGTTCCAGTTCCAACTTAAGATCAGAAACAATGAAGTGGACCAAACTGCAAGAATGCATCAGATAGAGCTTGAGTTCCAAGAAAGGAGTAAATTATCTATTACCCTTTCTTCTAATTCAATTGATCTAACTAAATGTGTTGCTTGTGTACCAAATTTCTGCACACCAACTGTGGAGAGTGCTGACAAAGTGTTTAATAAAGTTTCTTATTCTTAACAAGAATAAATGATTTGAACATGCCGTTTGTTCTGACCTCTGCCCTGACATATCTTCTGTGGCACATGAAAGTCAACAATTAGAACATTTAAATGTAAGAGACTTTTTTTGGCCAGGCTTAAAAATGTTTGTTAGATGACGTTCAGGCTATCCTGTCATATGAGAGCAATATGAACATACTTACAGCATAGTATTTTTTTTCTCATACCTGCTCTTCTACAGCACATACTGGTTGTTTCCACATGCTCTTGGCCAGTTATTTTGTTTTTTTCTCTACGGTGCTCTGTTCTTTGACAAACCCCTTTTGTTCCCTAACCTGTTTTTAAACTTGCCTTTGTTTTGAAATTTTGTCTCAGCACATTCCTTTGTACTTAGTTTGCCTATTTGCATTGTTATTTCCTTGTTATTGAAGAAGATTCTGATTTTTTTAAAAAAGAGTTGTCCCCTTGAATGTATTTTCTGAAAACCACAACACTTTTTAATATCTAGGAAACATATTGCCTCACAGAAACAAGGTTGTTTGTTCAAAACTGCCAAGGTGGGTGCTCCCCTCTGTGATATGTGGTGCTGTTATGGTGACCGGTCCAGGAAGTACTCTGCCTTTTGCCTGATGCTGATAAATGTTCTGGCACTTTGACCCTGATTTAAATATCTCAGAGTATATATATATATATATATATATATATATATATATATATATATATATATATATATATATATATATATATATATATATATATATATATATATACAGGAAATCATGTAGCCTCAGTATAAAATAAATAAACTTTTGTACTTTTGTAATCTTTTCCTCTAGTGCCATCATCAGGTTGAAATATGACCTGATCTCCATTTATTTGTTGCTTTTAACCACATAACTACAAACTCTGTGTCTAGCACTACTTAGCAAATATTAGCATGCTAACACGATAAACTAAAGAACAAGATGGCTGTGGTAAGATATAAATACCAAAACACTGGCATGTTAACATTGTAAGCATGTGGCTTATTACTTATTACTTGCTCCTTGTATTGCACCTTATAGCATATATAACTTGTATACAACTGTATACATCTGTGTATCTTTTATCTTTAAATTTAAAGTAATTTTAATATAAAAATCTGCATTCTGCTAGTGGAGAGATGCCAAACTGCCTTTCATTGTTCTTGTAACAGTGACGATAAAGCTCTATCTTCTCTTCTCTTATCTCATGCTTGCATGCTGACAGTATTTAGCCTCGCAGCTGTATTCAGTAGAGTGTAGCTGTAGATTGTAGTCATGTTTGATCTTGGGAACCATCACCCATATGGGCATCTACCTGTGCATTACAGGTCTTTTAAGTGGCACAGACTGAAAGCAAAGTTCTTTAGTTTCTATGAGAAGCTCAGCCCAAGACAGCAAATACACTTTTGTGCAAAGTAAAATGTGGTGTACAGACCATCTGTACAGATACTCCTCTCGCATATACGGAGGTATGGCCTCGCTCCTGAAATTTAGATGAATTATCTCCAAGTAATAATTCTGCTACCCTGTGAAAAAAGTATGTCACTGTAATCCTGGTTTTAATTAAAGTCACATCCATCTATATATTTTACTTCGCTTCCTAACCTGTGTGGGGCTGGAACCTATCCAGGCTTGTACTAGTTAAAAGACAAGCCACAAGGCATCTTAGAGCCCTTTAGAATATTAACCCCCTGAAATGGATGTCATCATCAGTAATGACCTTAACCCTAATCACATGCCATCACAATATCCAATTTCTATTCTTTTAAACCCTGTTCTCACAAGTCTTGGCAATAAGGGTATTGCCCCAATGGTCATGCTTTAAAATCTATTAACGTTTTTTCAGAGGGTTAAAATTCAAGTTACATGTGAATGCATCAGGAATTGGTCACTTCTAATAATTATCACTCATAATACACTGCGATGCTAACTTGCTAAATGGACTATATCATCTTCTACTCTGAGGGTGCTAATTACTATAAGCTGCATTTACCCAGTCAAACCTCACTGTATTTTATATTTGAATCACTTTCTAACAAACATGCACATACTTGCACTCTCATAGACAGAGCAGGGGAAATTGCGAGGGATTGACTTGGAACTACAATTACTGTAAGTAAAGCAACACTTGCTGTTTTGGCAGCACAAGACCAGTGAGATTAGGTGAAAGCACAATTGAGACATACACCAAGCAGCCATAAGAAGAAAACTACTGGCTGGTGAAGCAAGTACCATTAATCATCTTCTTTTAGACTACATTATTCTCCTGTAAAACCTTGGGTCCTGGCAATTGTGGATTTTAAATGCAACTATGTTAAGGTGGTTGCAGCCTATTGAGCCACACTGCTCAATGGCAAAGACTGTCCGTGTCGCTGAGTTAGACTCTTGCAGATATGGCACACTGTGGCATTTTATATGATGTTTAATTGAGGCAAATAAGAGGGACTGAGTTTGTAGTATGCAACAAGACTGAAAGCGCGTCAGTCAATGTGACGTAAAGAAAAACTGCTGCAAACACAGTGTCACTGCCCACTGAAACCTGTTGTTATGAATTCATTACATAAAACAGCTTTGAATGAGAGTTTGAGACCTGCTCATCCAAATAACTTCACACATTTTCCAACCACACAACCTTTGTTCCCAATACAACAAGCTCCATGTAAAGTGTACTTTTTTGGGAATAGCACTCAGGAGTTGTTGGACAATTCACCGACAGTTTTACTTTGTTGATACTGTTGGTAGATGATGAGAAATTATTGAGATGAAAAGTAGGTTTCACCCTTTTTTTAAATTTTTTATTTTAGCGAACTGTAAAATGAAACTCAAGCCAACTGTACACATTTTTTACTTACTGAATTCCAGACTTAATGCTTGAGTATTTACATCCATGTCTTCCTTATATATATCCTTATATTTGTAATTCTTAATGTGTACTGTTGCACTTAGGCCTCTGAAAATTGGTGGTAATGATTTTTTTTACATCTGCTGTCATTGTGATCCTTTTAATGAGAGAAATGACATAAAATCCAAATTTCTGTCATGACTCTGTCACAGTAGCCTTATCTGAATGCTAACGCGCAGCATATTTAAATCTTGACATGGTCACGAAGACAAATGGTTTAGGTTTTCAGATTAATTTTCTACCTGCAAGTCATGACCAAGAGAGATGTGCAGCATGAATAGTTTGACAGAACTGCAATTACCTCTGATTACTTTCCTAATCATAATCAGACAGGCTCCATGTTGTCCGTGACGGGGTTGAACTCAAACAGTGTCCTTGTCAGAGAGCAGTGCCTGATAATGATTGCGGTTTATGCCTCAGGTGGGAGATGATGTGTTTTATGTTTGAAGCTGTGTTTACTTCCCACAGCAAACACAGCTTATATCAGAGGAAGTGATCAGAAATTAAATCACAGACTTGTCTTTGTGTCTAACACGATAAAGCCTGAATGACACTCATTTGTGCGAATCACCTACATGTTAATTACCTCCGGCTACTTAAACCGACATAAATTTGAGTTTGTGGTTAATTTACCATTTAGCACTTGGTAACATGTTCCATCTTCATCTCATTGCAGTTAACCTGATCGATTCTTCTGGACACCAATACATCTGCCAACTCGTCATCCTTATGAGTCAACTATAGTACCCTGAGGATGAGATGGTGGTTAGAGGTGATCAGCTTGGGCACAAATGAAAGGAGAATAAAACCTAATGGCTGATGTGCATCCATTCCATTCTGCTCCAGTAGTAATGCTGTACTCTGCACAAAGGCTACCCATTCATGTGGTCCTTCATCTGTTACTCCTCATCTATGAGAAAAAGGCACTACCTCAAGCCTTGTTTTTGAAGTGTTACATTAACCTCATGATAGGCAGTGTCCCTCACACCATTATGATTTTCACCTACTGCATCATATCATCATAAAGATTTAACCCTTTGGGGTATAAGCCATCATGGGTGGCAAACCCATAACCCTGACCTCACCCTAGATTTTAGAAAAAGGTAAAGTAGACTTCTTTGGGACAGAAGTCTTAATAGGTTTTAATGTGTGTCAGAAAAATAATTTTCTTTGTTCCCTTTCTGGCTAGATCTGGGAGAATGATTTATTAAAACAAAGATAGCCCAGGATATCAGAATGTAAGGGTAATTTATAATGTACAGTTGAAGCAAGCTGTTGTTTTCAGTAATTCGAATAGATACTTAAAACCACTCTTAAGGGGGGGAAATGGGGAAGATTTATCAGAACTTCTTAATATCCAATAGTTCCCTAACATCTTGCCACAATGTATTAGACTCTATTAGAAAACAGTCTCCAAACCCTGGATGAAAGATGTTAAGAGATTTACTTAAGAGGATTCTATCAAATTATTGTGGTTGTTGCGTTACTCCCTTCTTCCAACCAGGGGTCGTAACATTTACAAAGAAGAGGCAGTGACTGATAAAGTCATACAATAAACACAGTTAGCAATCAAAAAACAAAAACTGACAGCCATTGCCTTTTCTCCTCGCACTCCATCATTACACAAGTTAACTGCTGGCCATAGCTCTGCATTTACCAGAATGATAGGAATTCTCTGAATGTATTATTGTAGGTTCTATGTTACAATATAAAGCGCCTTGAGGCAACTGTTGTGATTTGGCGCTATATAAATACAATTGAACTGAATTGAATTGAAAAGAAAAATGTGTATATCCCAAAATATAAAACTAACCCAATCCAGAATAGAGGACCCAAATCCAGAACATGATACAATTAAAAGGGCAAATCTGGTGAAAAAAGACAAGGACAACATGTGAAAGTCTGAGTAATTCTTCCACGTAAATTGGCAAAACAATTTAGGAATAATTGGGAAGAAGGACCAGAGCTTTTTTTGTATTAGATGAGTTATTGCCAATGTGTGCCAGGTGAGAGATGTGCAGGAACACTGTGGAACAAACAAGGCCCAGCACATATGCAAACACACAGAAGGAATAGATAAAAAGTGACAGGTCAGCACTGGAGGACAGGTCGGACCATCACAGGTTACATTTGTAAGCACCTACTTAACGTTTAGAGAGAGTGAAACAAAAAGCAAACATTTGTGTTTTGTGCCCATCCCAGTCACTTACCTTTGTGGACTTTCTTTGCTCTTTGCAAGCGAAGAGTCAATTCTTGAGTAATTCCTTTGACACTGTGTCATTTCTCTCAGGAGGACATTTCTGGTCTAATAAGTTTAAAGCCTTTTTTGCATAATTTGGTATTGATGTACCCTAACAGGTTTGTCATTGGTAGTTACTGCATTGCCTGCAGTAAATCAACTTGTGAGATATAAATCTAATAATCACTCAAACAGCTTCCAGAGTCCACATTTTTTCATACAGCGCTTTGCATTACCAGAAGTAAAAAGTAAATCATCTAGTAGATGAATATGTATCACTAAATATAATAAATAAAACCAATTACTCAGTGCCGTGAGAGATGATAATTCCTCTCCATTCCTCCCCTCAGAGAGACAGCAGGAGGTGAGGAGCCAGCTCAGCCGTCAGATGAGCTGCAAAGAAACAAACATGTTGTTGTTGTAAGCTGTTGATGGACTCTTACCATGTACATAAACGGACATATTTCTTGGTATTAGAACTGCAGTTCCTATCTCTCCGTGTGTGGGAGTTTACACAGTTAGTCAACATGTGATTGACACGGTCATATGTCATGAATGCAAAGAGAGGACATATGAACGCATCAGTCTTATCCCCTTCCCCCACCCAGCCACTACCACCCACCACCATCCCAAATGTAGCAAAAGCTTGGTTTGCATTGCCATCAGTAGGTTTAGGCGTATCCAAGGGGCTGAAGGTTTCCAGTTCAGTGCTCTCAGGATCAAGTCTTTACTTTTTGGGGATGGTGTCGCCATGCTCACCTCAATGTACAGTAACCTCCAGTTTGTGCTGGGGCGTGTGCTGGGATCAGTGTTGCCAACTTAGCGACTTTGTCGCTATATTTAGCGAGTTTTCAGACCCCTTAGCGACTTTTTAAAGAAAAAAAGTTGCTAAAAAAAGACATGAAAGCGCTACTTTCAACAAGCAGGGGGTGCTGTAACGCAGTCCGTTCTTCTTTTACTGTTATGCTGTGTTGTGGATCACAAGGTTTAAAACTACTTATAAACACACACACACAAAGTAACTCCACCAGAGTGCCTATTTCGGGTCACTTTTGCCGGTCCAAGCCCGGGTAAAGGAGCAGGGTTGGAATTGTGACATTAAAAAAAACCAATAATTGCTAAAAGAAATTTAATTTGTAGTTCTAAATAAACTCTAAATGCATTTAGGACGTTTTTTACTCACTTTATGTCTCTTCCACGATGTTATTTCTCTCTCCAACAACATAGGTTACAATTAGATTAGCATGACCAATTATGCAAATTAGGCGATGACGTCATTTAGCGACTTCTAGCGACTTTTAGGACAACCAATAGCGATTTTCCTTACTGAGGAGTTGGCAACACTGGCTGGGATTGCAAAGCAGCACTGGACAGGTGATTGGAAAGACTGGCGCAATGTCTACAGTGACTGGTGTGTTTTGGTAAAAAGAGAGAGCTGAGAATAAAGGCAAAGCTGTGAATTGACTGGTTGACCTACCTAATTACCCTCACATAGGCCACAAAGTCATATTCAAAGAAAGACAGAATCAAGCTGCCTGTGAAGGGTGTCTGGGCTCAGCCTTAGAGATGGGTTAAGGAGTTCACTCCTTCAGAAAAGGCTCCCCGAAAGGGGTTAGTTAAGGTGGTACAGACATTTAACTAGGATGCCCCTTGGTTGGCTCAAAGGCTATATGTTTCTGACACATTCTACTTGGTGAAGAGCAGCAAGGACACTGAATGCCATTTGCTGCTGTGGGGTGCTTTGCTGTTTTAGTCTGCCATTGTGAACCAGACCCTGATAAATAGTAGAAAATGGATGGACTGATGGATAGATTAAACTTCTGCCAGCACACAATAGATTCTTCTCACTGAAACTGCACAAAAAACATCGCTAGAAAATTATTCTGTCAAGTTCAAGAAATTTAATGCTAATTTTATCTTTATTTACTCTGGAATTATGCAGTAGAGAGACTCCAGCCCCCCCCCCCCCCGCTACCCTGAATTGGATAAGAAGAAAATGGATGGATGGGTAATGCAGCAGATATTTAGTTTTCTTCAGTTCCACTGTCTCACTGTGTAATCCTGTGCTTTCTTTAAACCGGGTGTTAGTGTGTTTGTTCTTCTGTTAGTACAAGCTTCCATAAATAACTTTTAGCATCAACTGAAGCATTTACACAAAAGCCTGTGCAACTGGGTGGAAAGTCTGGGAGAAGATAACTATCTTACCAGACGAAATCATAAAGCCAGAGTTCTTACAATTAGTGTTGCACTTAAACTGATTTCATATGGCATGTTGGAAATGAAGTTAGATCTTATTTTTAAGGCCCTGGAAGGTAACATCGGTACATGAAGCAATTTACAGGAAATAAGCTCCCATAAACTTTAATGATTAGAAAGGTGCCTTGCCACTTATGATAACAGCTTCAGATTCCTGTAAATATTTAATGACTTTTCTTTAGTGTAAAGAAAAGAAAAAGTGCAAATTTGTGGACTGCAGGGATCCAACTTATGGCCCTTGGCAGCAAAGAGATGCGGTTGTGTTACTGATGACTTTGTGTCATGCTGTGATGCATTCTTCTATCGTTTAACATTTTTAATAGTGAGGCCAAACCAATATGTTGTACTGTATTTTACCACCCATGATAATCGAAGGTGAGGAAATTACTCTTGTATGTTTCTCGAGTCATTGTTTGCTACCTGCGGTGGATATTTGCTTACTAACTCCGTCTGCACAGGTGTTACAGCAGAGCTCTTTTTTTCCTGCAGGAATGATTTCTGGTAATATGGGTGATAAAAGATGACCTTGCTTCGTCAGAGTTTTGTTCAATATGTTTTGACATTTTGTAACCGGTGCAAAACTGATGTGCTGACAATGTATAAATCAGACTGAGAAGAAATACATTTAAGAAAGGTTAACTGTGTAACGGGGCACAAGCAGTGACATCTACTGGATCCTTATCACATGTCAACGTCAGTTCTTTAGATATAGCTAAAGCAGCAATAGTTGTACTAGTAGCTTGGAAATTGCAGTTGCTTCTTTATGATAAACATGCTAACATACTTTAAAAGCCGAATGTGTTATTTCATTCCAATCAATTACCATAAAAAAACAAAACACATTTTATCAGAATATGATATTTGCAGTATTTTTTTTTAGCTTTCTGTAGATGTTCAGGTAACTAATGCAGGTTTATCTTCAAACTCACCAAACATCAGAGGTCTTCTACACCTATTATTGGACACAGTGTCCATTGTTTTCACCCAATGTCACATCATTATAGAAATGCCCATCTGAAAGGCACATTGGCTGCTGTTATGGATCACGAGGACCCAAATCTTGTGTTCTGTTTATTTGGGGCCTATGGAATATTGACATGCTTGTGTTGTGATTCAGTTGAGTGCCAATTATTCTGCCCTCCAGAAATCCACACCATCCACTTAACTGAAAACCATGAATGTATCATGCTACAGTTGCACTAGGGAAATCCATGGTTGGAGACTGTAGCGCTACCAGAATTATTGCGACCATGTGCAAACGGCTGCTTCATTTGAACGAGGCACGTGACCCGTGTCATCTTTAAAGTGTACAGTCTTGTTCCACCAGAGTCAGTCTGCTATCAATTTGGGTCAAGTTTGTAATTACATGCAATCTGTTTGTGATAACGTGACAAAAATCTCAAATCTGTTGCTGTTGTTTGGAAATCTGTTTCCACCTACGCGCACAGAAACTCACATTAACGACTTGCATTCCAGCTGGAACCTCACGGGCTTGAAACAGAAAATAAGAAATTCCACCTCAAACAGTGATGGAGTGGCTGCAGGATGGAGATTTGACTGCAAAATGACACAAGTGCTAGATAGTCTGAACTGGGACAAAATAAAAATCAGCCCTGGCATTTTTGGTTCAGGCGGCGTAGCATGATTGGACATGTTAGTGTCACTGTAGTGCAGCATGTGACAATTAAAAGCTACACTTTAGCTTTTAGCAGTGGCTTACGCTCAAAGTAGCCATTCATTTTACTTGAATCTCTCTCTTCCTCATTATGTCCCTCCATCTACTTTCTTACCACAGTAATTATATCTAACTTGGTCTCTCCCCCAGTCTGTTGTTGGGAGTGCTGTCCCTGAACTTATCCACAGTTACACAGTTAGTGGTATCAACAGCAGCCTCCTGTGACTGTGAGAGCTAGTTTTTAAATTAGTTGTTGCTGGTGCTACTGTTGATGGTGCAGCAGCTGCACCGACAGCTAACATGTTGGTTAATTTAACACATTCCTTTTTCTATTTCTCTCTTAGCTTTCAGCTCCACTGTTTTGCTTTTGTTTACCCATCTTTAACACCAACACTAAAGTCTGCTCTGAGCACTGCAAAGGTGAGGGAGGGGTTGGTTGTGTTAAGAGGTTTGATTGGGCAATCCAGTGTCAGTAACAAAAAATAATGAATGGGCTGACTTCGGTGCTTGAAGGGCTGCTGAGCAGCGACCTTTCCAGCCGGCCCATAGCCTGCATAATAATATTGTGGAGCAGGGAAATTATTTTACTGCTATTGTTAAATAATTATCAACAGTACCATTGCATTAAGAATATAATCTGCAGCATGGATATTGCATTCAGGGGTTGAACAGTGTGTGTCTTTCAGAAAGGCTAAAAGTAACAGGACAGGAAACAGGCTTGGAGAGTTTTGCAGAAGTGAAAGTTATTTTGAGCAGCAGGCTAAGACGAGGCTGTAACAGAGTAACAGATAGCTTTAAGAAGGCCTTAAGATGCTTATGCACACAGTTATTATGTTTAGTAGAGGTTCTTGGTTAAAACATTTATTTAGTAGAAGACATACACATAGTCTCAGTGAGCCTCTGGTCTGGTAAAAGGTCAGAAGTGCAACAGGTGAATTGAGAAAGAGCATGTGAGGTCAACACACACACACACACATGAGTTAGATTTATTTAGAGGAGAGATTAGTCATGTCTCGGCAAGAAAGAGGAACAATTCACTTTAAGACAAGAACGGAAAGTACCAGCCATGAAAATAGAAGATGATCTTCTGGGTTAAAAGTCCTTGTGGTGTTGATCTGATCTATGTATAAAATGTATCTGTGACGCATGAAGGGGCGTTAGTAAATCAAACCCTGATGCTATAAAATATCTGTTCATGCTTTGATTAAGTTGAAGATTAATTCCTGTCTGCGTACAGAGTTGTCTTCCCACGCGTGTATTCATTAAAATCATTGTTTGACCAAGACCTTCTGGACCAAGGGTGGTTTGTACTCTCCCTCCTCAATTTTGAACCTTAACAATATCAACACAGGAAAAAAATTACATTGATCCTGGTGCTTCACCCCAACAGGCAGATTGCCAGTATAGGCCTGGTGCTCGGCGACCTTACCTCCATAGAAGAATAAAGTCAGAAAACAAGCAGCTGGAAACCAGCTGAGTTGAACCCCCTGCTGCAAAGAGACACATCACAGACGAGTTGGTCTCCTCAGCACCGACTGACCCTGATTGAATGGAACGTTTTGACAATATGTTGTATGCATTTATAAACTAGACAACAATTATTTACAGTGCTTCACTAAGCTGACTCAGACTGACTGCTATCAGTGCAGAGTCAGACCATGGTGACTTAGAGACAGGTTGCTCAACCTCTGTACAAGCAGTTGGTAACAAGGAGTTTACCTATTTTTTCTCTAGTGTGACTGAGGTATTAACTGTTACCTTACCACATAATCTCCCCATTTAAAGGAACTAGCTCCAGCTTTCTGTTATTTCCATCCTGTCAGCTCACACTGCTTCCATCAGCCATGATACGCCAGCCCACTGCCATTTTTGCCAGATGCTAGCACTCAACTATAAACAGTGATACATTGCTGTTTTGCTAAAAACCTGTATGTGCTGTTCCAGTTTGTCGCAAGGGGCCAGGATCATACACCAGCTGTCACTGAGTGTGAGGCAGTATACAACATGGACAGGTCTATTAGAGGGCTCGCACAGACAGATAACCACACAGGGTCACCTCAATACCTACTGCCGATTTTGAATCGCCAGTTAACCTAATAATAATGTGTTTGGATTGGCCAGATGAAGCCAATGCAGACAAAGTGAGAAAACGTTAATTTCCTACAGGAAGGTGATGCCCCTAATAAATTTAAAAAAAAAGTGCAAATTGAAATTTCAATCAGCACCGAGATTCAGAGCAGTTTCAGAAAGCATAAATATCTTCCACTGGCAGTTTATCCAACATTACACAATAACTGTAACTACAAAAACTGAGATTTTACACTTAAAATGCCCACATTTACGGTATTTACCATTGCTAACCGGAGGTGTAATCTAAAGAAAATTTGAGGCAAAATCATTGCATTGTAAAACACGCTGTGAAATACGTACTAATATAATATTTTAGAGTATTTTCACTATTCCCTCTATCTGTTTAAATTGTGCCAATACGCTGCCAGCGGTGATAAGGGCTGAATGAAACTACATTAGGCCAGGTTCCCGTGCAGCAACACCATCTGTCTGTCTCTATCGCTCTCACACACATTTCTTTCTCCTCCTCTTTGCTGCACCGAGATGCTGTCGTCTCTTCCGTTTTCCACTAACTTCCCCTTTGCTGAAAGGCAGATGCCCAAAATCAATTGCATTCACTCAATTTATATCAGCTCAAGTAAACACGGCTGAATGAAACGGAGGGACGTTCCCCGCTCACACCAGTCTGAACAGCTGCTGCTGTTCTGCTAATCAATAACGCCACTGATAGACATCAAGTACAAAGAAAGGGCACAGAAAATAAACATTGCTGATAACAGTATACTCCATTCTCCTGAATAGCACTGAAGAAATTCAGATCAGACTATTAGACATGCAGTCACTTCGACTAGCAGCAGCTGCTGTCTCATAACTAAACCTGCCCGTGGCCATGAGCAGCGCTTTAAAATTGAAATTTATTTTTACCCAGAGAATCAAAGATTGGACAGAAAAAACACTTATCGAACACATGCACGTTTTACATTTTAATTAGACTTCTGGGAGATTCTTTACAGTATTTTCTTCTCTTTTTTGCATTAGTGTGTAACAGCACAAAGTTTTACACACACAAAAACTGTTTCAGTTTTAGCCGATTTCTGCTGATGTGGAGATTTCAGAGGCTCACGGAGAAGGAAGAAAGAGAAAAAATGTATCCATTACTTGGCTGCGCATTGTAACTTTGAATTATCTGACACGAGCTGTATAATTCTGCACTGCTAAATGAAATGCATGTGAATTAATTCGGAACAGTGGTTCCTCCTCAGAGTGACTGCAGATACACAACTCCATTTTGCCTTTAAAATATTCATAGTCATAATGTATTGGCAAACACAAACAGCTGACGCAAGTGTTTGCTCAGGGATATTGGGATGGAAAGAGAGCAGCGTCTTCCCCTCACGGAAAGAAAAATTCAATTGAAGGATTTTGGAGAAAATCCTGTCGGGCAAGCTGTGTGTGCTCCAGTTACAAAAGCAGCGTTCTTCAGCATCTCATTGTTTTTGCTCTGGGCTGTTCAGTAGTGTGTGTGTGTTCATAAGACACTGTGAGGGGTGTGTTAGAAAGAAAGCTGCAGGTTCCCAAGTTGTCAGAAGTGTAAAAACTCAGTGTCACAAAATCAACAAGCGCACGTGTCCTGTTTCCTCCACTGCTGTACCAAAGTGAGAACACTGATGATCACAATGTGTTTTGTTTTTGCAATTTTAAAACAAACAACAGCAAAAATCTTGCTAAAAACACAAGAATCAGACAGTGCTGTGCAAAAATCTTGAGCCATCTGCTATTTATTTTGCTAGGAAAATGGGAAATGGAGGGAGAGACTTATTGGAATGTAAAGAGATAAATGGAAACGGTACATAAGGCAAAGGCAGAGTACAAGTGCATATTTGATATGACCACCATTATTCTTCAAGAGAGCCTGAACTGACTGGTTCATCCCCAGGTGCCTCATATAGCTTGGATGAGTCATAGGTCAGTGCTAAGTGGTTTCTCAAAAAACAAACAAACAAAAAACCAAAAACAAAGTGCCCTCTCCGTCCCTCTGATATACTTCCATCCTGGTCCCTTCCAGTGAGAATCTCATCATCTTAAACTCTGGCACCTCCAGTTCGGTCTCCTGTTTTCATGTCAGTGCCATTGTCTCCGAACCATACATCAGAGCAGGTCTCACTACCATCTTATAAATTTCCCTTTCACTCTTACTGATATTTCACCACCCTCTTCACGCTGCATGCACTCTCTTCTTCACCTCGTGTCCACACACAGTCTACTCTACTCGCTTCTTCTTACTTCATTTCCTCTGCTCTCAGTACGTACCTCTACCTCTCCATAGAGTTATATCAAACAATCTCAGTTAAAAAAACACTGCCATCTCTCCTACATATCTCAAAATATCCACAGGTATGTCACCTAAACCAACTGCCTTCATTTTGTCATTAATCCTCTGTACTTCCTGATTCACTAACTTTCCTGTTATCCTCTGTCTCTCATTTTCTTCATACACTAGCTCCTCGGAGTGCTCCTGCCATCTTCCCAGCTCTCCGTTCCCATGTTAGCACAGGAGTTTTTTTTAAAATCACTCTAACCTGCTGCACATCCTTTCCAGCTCAATCTCTCCGCAGTGATTCAAGTTATTTTGTCCTTCCTTAGTGTCCAGCCTCACATACAACTCACCGTTTGCATTTTCTTTTGTCACCTCTCTATTTGCTCCCAGTATTCCTCTCTGGCTATCCCACTTTTCCTTCTGAATTCTTTCCTGTACTTCGTCATTCCACCACCAAGTCTTCTTATCATCTTTCTTCTGTCCAGAGGTTACACCAAACACCTTTGCAGTTTACCTCACTACTTCACCTGTAATTATTCAGTCACCCGGTAACATTCCCTACCACCCAGAGCCTGTCTCAACTCTTCCCTAAAACTTGCACAGCATTCTTCCTTCCAAAATTTCCACCACTTAATCTTTGATGCTAGTCTGCAGCATGACTTTGGAAATCAAGAACGGTAGATAGAGCCAGATGTTGTCTAGCTCTGTTCTCCCCTTACACTATCTTGAATTCTCCTGTCTTTCAGACACTCTTACACATCGCACTGTGGTCCTGCCTCTTCTTCTACTGTGTTCAGTGTTCACCATCAATACGCCATTCTTCCATTAAATCCACCACCACTATTCACCCCTGTTCCCTTCATCTACATGTCCATTGAAGACTGCTCCAACTGTCCCTCCCTTAAATGTCTATATTAAACACATTATGCTGACTAGGTTTTACAACAGACAGCTTTGCATGAAAGCACTCATCACTCCTGCCTTGCATCAACAGTTCAAGCTGCTGGTGGAGATGTAACGGTGTGTGTAACGGTGTGGGGGATAATTTCTTCTTCTTCTTCTTCAAAAAAAGAAAAATCTGGAAGGGCGTCAATACCTTTTTCCAGCACTCTACGTGTTCTCATCTGTAATATGAGGATACCTCACTCAGTCAGTGGTACTGCCATTCTCCACCTGCTACTGGATTCATGTCTGAAACATTTCCAGTTGACTCCTTCTTTACACTCAATAACAAGGATGTGCATCAGTATTACTCAGATTTCCACCTGTGATATTAATATGCATCTCCTATTCCTCAGACTGACCCCTCGTAAATGTTCCTTTATATTATACTTACCAGTTTCTAGACTCATCCACTACAGAAGACTCTTCACCCTGGGCCTGATAAAATATCCTCAGCTGTAGTTACCGGCTCCTGTCACTGTTCTAATTGTAAATAAATCTGCATTTGAGTCCAGCTGTTGTGATATTTATGATATGATCCACAATAGATGATTGTATTTGCCATCGAGTATAAACTAGGTTAAAGTGTATAATCTTGTGAAGTCTGTCATTAACACACAATGCTAATTAGCACTTTAAACACTACCCAGTGCAAATAGACTGAAATGTATTACTTTGTTTAGTTGATGCTCTTTCTGCACATCAGGAGCTGTCCCGTCATTCCACTCTTATTGCTGCCATTGAGGAGCTTCTTTTATTTGTTTTGTTACCTCATACAAATGACAAATTAGTGGCAGGATTTGGAGACCCACACAGAATGCCAAGAAGTCCTCAAACCTAGTCTTCTCACCGGACATCACTAGATGCCAATAAAGATGTTTCTGTGATCCATTCTTCTCAGTTTGTCTGCTTCCAGTAAACTGCCTCACAGTAGCTCCAGACATGCCTGTAGGTAAGTCGTAGCTTCAACTAAACTGAGTAATGGGAAGCTGTGCAACTGGACTGAGTCTGAGCACACACTCTTGATAGGTGTATCTTGTCTGCCATCCAGTGGTTTAACGCCAACATTGCATTTCCATCAAGGATATCCAATTCCACATTCCTACAGCCAGCCAGCCTTGGAGAGGTGACGTGGATAATACTGATTACTTTGTTCTGCTGAGAAAACTTGGGTCTTGTAGTATGAGTGACATGAACCACCACTCCAAACAGACCAGGAACCTCCAGGGTTACAGGCAAAATATGGGGTACCTACACAACATGATTATATGGTGTAAAAGCTGAGAAGTTAACCTTATGCAAGACATTTTTCTTTATGCCGTGTCATGGTTTTCTTTTTTTCTTTTATTTAATTATAATAAATATAGTTATTGTTTGTTTTATCTGCACAGTTTCTGTACCATTTGTTCCCAATCAGCGAATCTCTTCCTCCAGTATATACATAAATTCAAAATTCAAATTCAAATTTTATTTGTCACGTACACAGTCATACACAGTACGATGCAGTGAAATGCTTAGACAACTACTTGTGACCTAAAGAAAAAAAAGAAAAGGCTATGAATAAGATAGGAAATAAATATGAAAATTAAAAAGGGTAAATTTAACTAGGAAGGAATAAAATAAAATATAAAAATTTAAGTTGAAAAATAAAATAACTGTACAACACAAATTAGAATGAAGGGTAAATTTAACTGGGAAAGAATAAGATAAAATATATAAATTAAAGTTGAAAAATAAAATAACTGTACAACAAAATACACAATACACAGTATAGAACTATATAAGAATGTATGAAGAAATATAAATATATATATACAATAACAGCAGTTGTACAAGCATTAACTGGAAATGAAGAATATAATGACCAGTGTTGTGCATATACTCCATCACTTCTCTGTTACTCTCCAGATTGCCCTGTCATTCTGGCCAGTCAAACATATTTGTGGTTTACATAAAGTGAATTACATCCTTGTTGGTACTGCCTGTGTAAAAGCTAAAATCAGTTTTTGACCACCTTATTTATACTACTGTAGCTGATGAATAGAAACAGTTTGATGTGATCTCAGAGCACTCAGTCTTATTGTGGTATACAACTCATTAAACACTTGGGCTGCAAATTATCCAGTGCCTTTAAAATGTATTACTAGTCCTTGAACTCTTAGAAGAAGATTGAATATCCAGGCAGCTGACCTGATCTTAGCTGCCTCTGTGCTGCTGGTATGGTTAGGTGACTGTCTGCTCCTCATATTCATACTATATGTTCTGTACTTTAGAACATGGACAAATGGCCCGTATATGCAATTCTATTTTATCCTTACTGTATTTATTTGTACTATTGAGAAAACTGA